>NC_092414.1:153584271-154834271 GCF_040894005.1 Engystomops pustulosus
AGGGGACACCATGCGCAGAAGATAGATACTCCAAAGTATATAGATGGTGCACCGTCCAGTAAAGACATTTGTAAAGGAAAACAGTCGTCTTACCGTGATTCGGACGTTAGTTGCATCAACGGGCCGGAGGTGGGGGTACCTCAGAAGGGGGAGGGGGAACTCACCCTAGTGGACCCACAGAACTCCCGCCCTGACAAGGGCAGTCCACAGCTATCCCTATCCAGACACAATTGCACTAAGGAGGAGATTGATGCACTTTGTACACTAGAAAAGGACAACACCCTTACAATAAAACCTTCAGATAAAGGGGGCAATATTGTTATAATGGATACGAGGGATTATGCACGGATGTGTAAGAATCTATTAAATGACACTATGGGATATGAGGTCCTCAATTCCAACCCCGGCATAAAATACCAAACAGAACTTCGGGCAATCCTGGGGGATGCTAGAGCTAATAAACTCATTAGTGATGACGAATATGAGTTTATGGACATAGAGAAACCGGTAATGCCGACCTTTTATTGCCTCCCAAAAGTACACAAAGGGATAACACCCCTAATGGGTAGGCCCATTGTATCCGGCGTAAACTCGATTTGTCAAAATGTGGGTGTTTACATTGATACCATCCTTCGTCCATTTGTGTACTCTCTGCCCTCTTACCTCAGGGACACAGCCGATCTCCTACGACATATCGAGGGTCTAATCACTGAGCCTAATACACTCCACTGCAGCATCGATGTTGAGGCTCTGTACTCCTCCATCCCCCATACAAAGGGGCTGGAGGCAGTGAGCTTTTATCTCTCCACCAGGGGCACCCAGTACCAAGCACATAATAGACTGATTCACGATCTCTTGACATTCACCCTCAACAGTAACTCTTTCCTCTTTGATGGCCAAATTTACCACCAGCTCAGGGGTACAGCTATGGGGAGCCCTTGTGCTCCCTCATATGCTAATTTACTCCTGGGCTGGTGGGAGGCCACATTGGTTTTTGGTGACACCCCACCGATAGGGATCGAACAGGTCGACTTATTTTTACGATACATCGACGACATATTCGTCCTGTGGAAGGGTGAGGCATCTGACTTTGAACGCTTTGTAGAGTCCCTTAATCATAATCACATTGGGCTCCGCTTCACCTCAGAGAGTCATACCAGTACCCTCCCCTTCCTGGATGTACTTATCACACGGTCCCAGGACGGTATGTTACACTCCTCTATATATCGTAAACCTACCTCAACTAACTCACTACTGAGATGGGAGAGTCACCATCCGTACCCACTCCGTAGAGGTATCCCCAAGGGTCAATACCTGCGAGTCCGCAGAAATTGCAGCTCCCTTAATGACTTTCAGATACAAGCACGGGATCTGAGGACCCGCTTCCATGAAAGAGGTTACCCAGATGAGGTCCTTAGAGAGGCCTATCAAAGCAGCCTCAAGGCCAACCGCACTGACCTCCTACAGGGCCCTTTGAAACAAACTAATAGGGAAGCGGACAACAAATTCTGCATGGTTGCCACCTTCGATTATGGCTCAAGGGAAGCTCGAGCCATCTTGGAAAAACATTGGCCCATTCTGCTGATGGACCAAGATTTGAGGACCCTTGTGGGACCTACACCCTCCATTACATTCCGTAAAACGTGTTCCATTAAGGACAGGGTGGTTAAGAGCCACTTTGTTCCTCCCAAGCCCCAAGGGACTTGGCTGGACAGACGCCCGTTGGGGAGTTTTAAATGTGGAGGCTGTGTCGCTTGCCCATTTATCCAAACCGGTAAAACATTCACCAGTAATGTCACAGGCAAAACCTATAAAATCCGGGACTATATTAACTGCAAGTGTTCCGGGGTTATCTACAAGGTTACCTGTGACTGTGGTTTAGAATATGTGGGAAAAACTTTTAGGGAGTTCAGAAGAAGAGTAGGGGAACATCTGGGCGACATCCAACATGGACGCGATAAACCATTGTCTAACCACGTCACAGTGCATCACAACGGGGATGCCTCTGTGTTACGATTCATGGGTATTGAGCATGTCCCTCCCCCTCTAAGAGGAGGAAATTGGGACAAGACTATTCTCCAGAAGGAAGCCAGGTGGATATTCACCCTGAATACCGTGTACCCCATGGGCTTAAATGAACAATTATCATTTACTCCGTTTCTTTAATTTAATTTGCTACCTGTGCACCTGGACGTAGGGGTCATTATACGTTATGGTATATATACATACTCTACCCTCTAGACCTAAGGTCCCCATTGGATGCCTATTAGTTATGTGCAGCATAAGTCGTATATCCCAATATTTCTTACTCATTGCATTCTTATTAACATTTATTTTCTTAGACTTTGAGTATCTTTGAGTATCTATCGTACTTTATCTATTTTGTGCCGACATTCGGCACCCTTCTCCCTTCACCCGAGTCCGTCGGTCCCTCACGATTAAATCACCATAGCATAAGTGGTAATCACGCCTACAGGAGATGGGCGTCCACATGTTGCTTTGGCGACGATGATTACTCTAACCCGCCCCCCCCTCCTTACCTTGCGCATGCGCACTGTGTCCTTGCCAAGCCCGGCGCTGTCCTCTTCACGGTCCGAGGTTTCAACAGCTTGGTTTCCGTTGCGGTCCGCCTCATCCAGCGGCTGGGGCGCCCCGCACACGGACCAATACTATTCTTGTGACAAGGGAGTCGCGTCCAATCATATCGCAGTTGGGCGGGGTCACGAGGTTTAAATAGGCGGAAGTTATCTCCGTCTGGCGCGCTCACTATGCCAGCCTGCATATAGGAGGTCACCTGGTCCACCACTGTGACCGGTGACCCGCAGTTAAGTTTTCAGGACATCTGCTGACAGCATTTGGTCCACTGTTTTACCTACAAGCCCTTGGTGCAAGTAAACCTATACCGTGTCCGTTGCCTCTATAGTCGGACCGGCATCCAGCACTAAGATATTTCAAGTCCCTCTGAGGAGTATCACGAAACGCGTCAGGGACGCTTGATCATTGCTGGCGCTTGTAGGGGGCAAGTCCCGGTACCTATAGGGATAGCTGTGGACTGCCCTTGTCAGGGCGGGAGTTCTGTGTTTCCACTAGGGTGAGTTCCCCCTCCCCCTTGTGAGGTACCCCCACCTCCGGCCCGTTGATGCAACTAACGTCCGAATCACGGTAAGACGACTGTTTTCCTTTACAAATGTCTTTACTGGACGGTGCACCATATATATACTTTGGAGTATCTATCTTCTGCGCATGGTGTCCCCTTTAGATGACTGGGTAGGTGACACTCTACAACGTGTTTTTTATATAATTATTATTAAAAGTTATATTTTAATGGTTACACACTCACTTTCTCCTTGAGCTCATTTTTGAATATTTATCTGTGAGTATATCTGGCTTATTTGTGGATTTATATCTCTGTAATTTTTTAGATAGTATTATACGGACTGGGTGACATGCCTCTTTTCCGGAAAAGTAGCATAGTGGGTACAAATGCGTCACAATGTTGGAGCAAAAAAAAAGTGCATCAGAATTTGCAATCTTTATACTATATAGTGGTGTAAAAGGAAATTATGTGGTTTATAAAACTTGCAACACAACTGTTGTGAAATTTTATTCATGAGGATCTGCATTTACATTAAAAATGTCATTTGTGCTTCAACGTAAGATTACTGAGGCTGACTTCTTTCTTAGCAGTTTGCATTTTCATTGGCTATAGGTATAGGTCTTCATCTGATGGCTAAATAACTAGCAAAATTATTCCGTGCTGAAAAGTCAACAATAAATAAAGTTATATCACATCCCCATTCACTAGTGACAATTATGATGCTGTTTATTTTTGGAGAGGAGCTTTCCATTTATAACCGGAGGAAATCTAATAGGTTAATGACAGTGATCAATGGAGATAATACACAAGTAACAGAGCTGAGCATCTGTGCGGTGTTACATTTCCCAGTACGGAGGAGGCCTTGGCCATCTTTTATATTATATTGGTCTCCCACTACTGGCATTTATTCCCTATAAACAAGTTTACCGTATTTATTTCTTTTTTATTTATTTTGGGGGGGGGGATTTGCAATTGAAAATAGAATACTGGCTCACTATAACAGGAGCTTTAAAGTGCCCTCAAGTGCACTGATCTGTTAATTTCTAGGGGTATAAGTAGGGGCAGTAGGTGGGAAAAACCTCCATCACTAAGGCGAAGTTGGGTAGAAAGCTGCATTATTTTAGATCTGCATAGTCATAGAAAATCCCAGACTTTGGTTTCTACAAAGAACATATGGAATTGAAACTTTTATTTGTGCATGTGTTTTAATGGATTTCAGTTTAGAATTAACAAGAGTCCAAGCTGGGGTGACATTTTTGTCCATGTATTACTCCTCTAATAAAAGCAATAGGCATGGAAATGAGAAAGTGTGACATGAGAATATATGTTGGCGGTAAACAGCACAACTATGTCATTATTATACTTTCATTATACTCATTATTATATGTGGGATCAGACTTTGACTGTGGAAAGGCAGATCTGTAATTGCCTCTCTATACCCATACTGTGTTCTACATTATTGTAAATGTATTCAAAAATAAAGTCAATACATTATTTTTATGGATTCTAACACATCATAAAATCTGAAGCATTGAGAAACGTGGTAGTTATGTGATCATTTGCGCTTTCTTATTGCTAGTTTAATATTCACAGTAAGTGATGGGCCCACAATACATATGACAGAAGTGTTGACTAAATCTGAGTTTTGTCATGCCCAATCTTTGTACTTATGGGGGGACACCACTTATATTTTCTGTAATTGCTGTCAGGGTCAAATGCATAGTATACTGAGGTCATAGGGCAAACCATTTGGTGAGTTAGTATATGGTGAATTTAAAAGGAATTTATCCTTGTCATGTACACACCGTTGCATCACAAGACTTGTGTGTTGCTACAAGGGGTTAATTTATTATGCTCACTCAATCTTGCACTAACCTTTCACTCAAGGCACAAATTGAACATAAATCACACCCAAAAGCGTCCTCACACTTTAAATACACTTTCTGTCTTCGGCTATATTATTCCAGGACCAACACTTTACACGGCGATCCATTCGTAGAACGTACAGGGACCAACATTAAAGTTAAGACTTTACTACAAAATATTAATAAGAATATAAAATGATGTACAACACAGTAAATGGCCACAAAATAAAAGGGAGAAATAACAGAAATAACACATTGTAAATCTTTTCTGATTTACATGCCACCCATTATCCTCATGTCCAGTACATGGTTTTATAATTCATGCATTTGGTTTGGGTTTCAGAACTACCCATTAAATGAGACTTGGATATTTGACAGCTTCCAGAATCCTTGTGGGTGAGGGGTAGTCGGGGGTGAGAGGTGTTCATATCTCCTTTGAAGTTTGAAAAGACGTTGCCTGGTGTCAAAGGCTAAGACTGTACCACTCCATCCTGCAATGACCTCAGCCTGGCCAATTACCCAGAAATGACCAATTTCTAAGCATTTAATATTTCATCACAATCACCAATCATGACTACTATACTAGACTCCCAGGCCTGTCATTCAGCCAGATCTCTAAGCGTCTGGAAGAAAGCAGTAATAATTTTTCTAATTTATTATTATTATTATTTTAGGCTTGCATTCTTGGATGCACTTGAAGTGCCCTTTGCCTTAGTGGTCCCAGGTATTTGTTGTTATAGCCTTCAGTATAACCTTTTCCTTATCACAGGTCACAGCACTATGTTAATGGGACAGTATTAAAAAATCTGCCAAAAAGCCACACCAGAGGTTCAGTGTTACGCAAATGTGCCTACATTTACTGTCATTGTAGGAGCACAACTACATCTAGTTTAGATAATTGGAGATGTTTAGAAAATTGTGTAAACCAGAGAAAATCGCTTTGTATTATCTAAGAGTTCACTTCTGGCTCTTAACTGTGACCCTTCTGAAGTGACTCACTGAGGTTCTCTTAAATCTTTCTATTATAGCAAGAAAGAATAATTGTTCTGGGCCAGTATAAAACTTAGATTCAGAGGTTACTGTTCAAGTTTTTGTTCAGTTTGACACTTGTAATAGCTGTGAAATGTTATTGTCTTCAAGGAGTGAAAAATGTCTTCAAGACACTAGTGTTGGAAAATTAAAGTCTCACCAATGAGGAAAGTGCTGTAAAGATTTCTCATGTTTTCCAATGAATATTTTGTTACTGCTTTATGGCTCTCAATGTCGTTTATCATCTCTAGTTGATCTAAAAGGCAGTAATAGAGTTTTTTTTTAATCAACTCTTTATTTTTTTATTTTTCATAAAGAAAGGAACAATCATATATATGCTGGTTCGCAAGAGGCAAACAAAAGTATTAAAAATACTATTAAATCTTGCAATTGCAAAATATCAAAAAATAATAAGTAAAACAAAAAGAACAAATAAATAAAAAGGAGAAGGAACAAAGTAACAATCATCACATAAATAAAGCATTCCTTATGGTACAGCGTAGTTGTGATAACATCCTAAATAATATAATCACTCTTAACATTCAGGAAATCAATCTAGCGTTATGTACGTCCCATTGAGTCCAGATCTTCTCAAACTTATCTGTGGTATGACGAAGTACAGCCGTAATATATTCCATTGATCGGAGGACCCTAAGACGTGCATACAAATCCAATAATGATGGAGAAGTAGGACGTCTCCAATTCAGAGAAATCAAGCACTTCGCTGCTGTTATTATGTGTAGGAACAACCTGGCACTCGGACCCCTGAGAGAACTAGGATATAGATTCAGTATATAAATTTCAGGGTCCAGTGGGACTTGAACATTAAGGATCCCCCCAACAAGGGACCTAACCTCCAGCCAAAAATGTAGCAAGGCAGGGCAACTCCAGAAAATATGGAACAATGTAGCATCAGGTCCTCCACATCTCCAACATTTATTAGAAACAGATGGATATAATTTGTAGGAGCTGGGGAGTACGATACCAATTTAGTAGGATTTTGAGTTGGTTCTCTTTATACAGGGTGCAGATAGATGATTGGCGTGACCGTGCCCAGACGTTCTGCCATTGTTCGGGGGTGAGTTGTTTACCCAACCACGATTCCCACTTACTCATGTATGGGTGTGATACATTAGTACGTTCATTGAGAAGGGAGTACAGACTGGAGATCAGGCCCTTGGTAGAAGGACCTTCTGAACATATCAACTGAAAGGGTTTGGGTTTGGGGGGGGGGTTCCGCTCCCAGCAGAGATGAGATAAAATGTTTGATCTGATGATTGGTGAAGTCCGCCTCCGCCAGGCAAGAATGTTATGTTTCTCCACTAATTCCCTTAGAGTGAGTATCTTACGTGTAAGGGGGTCTAATAGAGTTCGAATTTGAAATGTACCTGCCTGAACCCAGGGTCTATAGAGACTATCTGGGAGGTGTGATGTAAAAAGAATTGGGGTAAATAGTGATTGGAGAGGAGCTAATTGGAAATGTACCCTACATCTAAACCAGATATCTCGGGTAAATTGCGTAGGATCTAACAGAGGGGTTACTGTGCTGACTGGTGGGGGGCCCCAAATTAGCGTGGCTGGGTGTAATGGGGCTAGCCATAGTTTCTCCAGCTCTGTCCATCTATTATATGCGTGCATTGTGGACCATGAGGTGATATGACGGAGATGAGTCGCCAGATAATAAAGCTTAATATCAGGGAGGGCTAATCCTCCACTAGTAGTTCCTGCCGTCAGTATCGCTTTAGATATCCTGTGACTCCTACCTCCCCATACAAACCCCAAACACATTGATTGCAATCTACCCAGGACCGCCATCGGGACCGGGACTGAACAAATATAGCAATTTTGGCAAAATAGACATCTTTACGGCCGCTATACGGCCCAACAAGGAAATATATAGAGGCTGCCACTTAGTTAGAAGGTCCTGAATTTCCTTAATCATTGGTGGAAAGTTTGCTGCATATAGAGTCTTATATGTGCGGGTTATCCTGATCCCTAAGTACTTCAGTGACTCTGTTTGCCATGTATATTTAAAAGAGCTCTGAAGGGCGCTTAGCTTCCCTGGGGAGATGTTTATGGGAAGGGCTTCCGTTTTATTATTATTGATATTATATCCTGAGAAGTGGCTGTAGTTATCCAATAATTTGTGGAGATTTGGGAGACTTATTATAGAGTTTGTAAGTGTCAAAAGCACATCATCAGCGAAAAGAGAGATCTTGAATTGTTTGTCCCTCACTCGTATCCCGGTCACATCTACTGATGAGCGAATGTATGCTGCCAATGGCTCTATACTCAAGGCGTATAATAGGGTGGAGAGTGGGCATCCCTGTCTAGTTCCATTACAAATTGCAAAAAACAAGGAGTTAGCATGGGGAAGACGTATTGCCGCAATAGGAATGGAGTAAAGTCCCTGCAGAGCCTGTAAGAACAGTCCCTTCATACCAAAGTGCCGTAGAGTCGCCATAGTAATAGAGTTTTAATAATGATTGACAACTACACAAGAGTGCAACAAATGCATATTTAAATAAAAAGTAATCAAAAGGTTGGACAGTCTCCAAAATGATAGCAATGAGAATGAAAGCTTACGCTGAAAAAAATTACACCTTACCCAGGCCTGTACACCAAAGTATGAAATTGTTACTGGCAGGGACAGACTACAGGTAGGGCTTTAGAGAGGTGTACCCTGGGGCCCTCAAAACTCCACCAGAAATGTCAGACAGGAATAGTGTTACCACAGCGCATTTGCACCTACCTCTAAGCTGTGACAGTGACTCACTGGCTCTATCAGTGAGAGCATGCCAGCACAGCCATGATAAATTGCTTTCTGCATGTAGCATGCTTTTTCAGTAGCTGCACGGCTTGTAAAGTGACACCTAATCCCTCTCTTTAGTACCTAACACCAGTTGGCTGAACTGTTTGCCTGCCAAGTCCTTGACAATGAGTGTTTGGTTTACTTCCTCACAGATCAATCTGCCAGATCTGTTAACCCCTTAAGGACGGAGGGTTTTCCGGCTCATTTCTCGCTCTCCAACTTCAAAAATCCATAACTTTTTCATTTTTACGTGTACAGACCTGTGTGAGGGCTTATTTTGTGCGTAACAAATTTTACTTTCCCGTGATGTTATTTATTTTAACATGCCGTGTACTGCGAAGCTGAAAAAAAATTCCAAATGTGGAAAAATTGAAAAAAAACCGCACGTGCGTCACGTTCTTGTGGGCTCAGTTTTTACGACTTTCACTCTTCGCTCCAAATAACACGCCTACTTTATTCTTTGGTTCGGTGCGATCGCGGTGATACCAAATTTATATAGGTTTTATTGTGTTTTAATACATTTTCAAAAATTAAACGAATGTGTACAAAAAAGAAAAAAAAAATTTTGCCATCTTCTGACGCTAATAACTTTTTCATACTTTGGCGCACGGAAATGTGTGAGGGGTCATTTTTTGCGAAATGAGGCGACGTTTTCATTGCTACCATTTTGAGGTCTGTGCGACATTTTGATCATTTTTTATTTCATTTTTTATGTTATGTAAAAAGGTGTAAAAGTCGCATTTCGGACATTTGGGCGCCATTTCCCGCCTCGGAGGTCACCGCCGGCCGTAACCGTTTTTATATTTTGATAGATCGGGCATTTTGGGACGCGGCGATACCTAATATGTCTGTGATTTTTACTGTTTGTTATGTTTTATATCCGTTCTAGGGAAAGGGGGGTGATTTGAACTTTTAATATTTTATTAATTTTTTTTATTTTTTAAACTTTTTTTTTTCTTTTTTTTTTCACTATTTTTTAGACCATCTAGGGTACATTAACCCTAGATGATCAGATCGCTCCTACCATATACTGCAATACTACAGTATTGCAATATATGGCGTTTTTGCAGGTCTTACATTACAATGAGCCACTGGCTCATTGTAACGAACCTGCATAAACCATGTAGCCTCGTGTCAAGAGAAGACCCGAGGCTACCATGGTAACCGATCGCCGCCCCCCGATGACGTTCGGGGGCGTGGCGATCGAAAAAAAGATGGCGGCGCCCACGCGCCGCCGTCTTTTAAACGCCGCCCGCGACTTTGCGGGCGGCGTTTAGAGGGTTAATAGCCGCGATCGGTGCAAGCACCGACCGCGGTTATTAGCGGTGGGGGTTTTGTGCAAAATGCAAAAACCCCCACCTCTGTATGAAGAGGACTCAGCCCGTGAGCCCTCTTCATACATCCCTTATACCTCTGCGCCGTAGAGCTACGGCGCAGAGCGTTAAGGGGTTAAAGGAGTGGAGAGAACTCTCAGGGAAGCAGTGGCACATGGGTCTGGCATGGCGATTAGGAGTAGTAGTCAGTACTACTGCCACTGCCACTGCGCTAGCTAGGCCAGAAGTTAGGCTAACACCACTGCCACTGTGCCAGCTAGGCCAGCATGTCACGGGTGACCCTGCGATCCATGTCTCAGATCGCGGGTGCACTGTGTTCTGCTCCATTGTGCAGCCCCGGCCCTTTGTCACGAGTGTCCCCGCGATCCACAACATCTGTGCACCGATACGTGCTGCCCCGTCCCCAGCCTGTACCCCTCTCCAGGCTGTGGTTCAGTCCAGGCCGCATGCCTCCTCCGACTAGGCCACGTGCTCCTGCTGCTAGGGTGTGCACCGACTCTTCAATAATTTAAAGGGCCAGCGTCCTCCTAATTGGCGTTGGCATTCCCCGCTCTGCTATATAGCCCAGCGGTTCCCAGCATCCCCTGCCAGATCTTCAAGTCACTCTAACTGAGGTGAATTCAGAGCGATTTCAGATGCCTCCGGGATTCTTGTGTTGTTCCCGTGTTCCTGTGTTGTTCCTGTGTTTCTGTGGTGTTCCCATGTTCCTGTGATGTTCCCGTGTTCCTGTGGTGTTCCCGTGTGGTGGCCCTGTAATCCTGTGGTGGTCCAGTAATCCTGTGGCGGTCCTGTAATCCTGTGGCATTCCGAGGTCCTGCCAGCCATCCTTCCAAGGTCTTGCCAGCTGTTCTCCTGTGTTCCTGCCTTCCCACGGTTCTGCCTTCCCGTAGCCTTGCCTTCCCATGGTCCTGCCTTCCCGTGGTCCTGCCTTCCCGTGGTTCTGCCTTCCCGTGGTCCTGCCTTCCCGTGGTCCTACCATCCCTGGTATCCCCATAATCGTATTGACCCATAGAATAAAGGGTCATGAAAAAAAAAAGGCAAAACTCCAGTACAGAATTGCTGCTTTTCTACTCCTACCCTCAAAAACGAGTTCCTAAATTTTCAACAATAGGTGATACCAACCCCAAAATGGTAACACTGGAAAGAGCATCTCATCCTGCAAAAAAAATGCCAACACATGGCCCCAATAACGAAAAAGCTAAAAATTTATAGCCTACAAAAGAAGGCAACAAGAAAACTGAAATCCTGGCAGCTACAGGGCGCTCCTTTCCTTCTGCGCCCCGCTGTGCACCCATAAAACAAGTAACGTCCACATGTGGGGGGTCTCTGTACTTGAAAGAAATTGCAGAACAAATTGTATGGTGGGTTTTCTATTTTTATCTTTTGGAAATGTGTAAATTTTAGGGCTAAATGAAAGTATAACTGGCACAATTTGACCATTCTAAATTTCACCTCCATTTTGATTCAATTACTATGAAGATCTCAAGGGGTTAACGATCTCCCTAAAAGCTGTTTCTGATAGTTTGAAGGGTGAAAATTTGAAAATGGGTTGATTATATAGGGAGTTTTGATGCTAAATATGTAAAATTTCATTCAAAACAGTATTTATCCGCAAAAGAGTAAATTCTGAAAATACGGAAAATCGCTATTCGATTTGTAAGCCGAGCAACATCAAAATAAATTATCCAGACATTTCAAAAATTATGAAAATGTAAAGTAGAAATATGGGAAATGTTATTCAGCAACTTATTTGGGTGGTAAATCTATCTGCCTGAAAATGTAATGATTTAGAATTTCAAAAAAGTGAAATTTTCCAAAAATTCATCATTTTTTCTCTTTCAGGAAAATAAACGTAAAACTTATCATCCAACATTTACCACTAAAATGAAGTACAACATGTGGGGAAAAAACAATCTCAGAATCACTTTGATAACTAACAGTGTTCAAAAGTTTTAACCATATAAAGCGACGCAAGTCAGAATCCGAAAAATGGGGCTGAGCTTAAGTTGTAAAATGGCTGCGTCCTTAAGGGGTTAAAACATAAAGAAAATTATATAAATATGGCATCTAACTATTCACACTGGACCACACAGTAATATCCATAAAATAGAGACCCGAAAGAAATTGGTGCAAATTAGATTTTTGTCAATTTAACTGAATTTGGAATTTTTTTCCCCAGGTCCCTAGTACATTGGATGCGATTAAATACTGTCACTATGTACAATGTGTTGCAAAGAAAGCAAGCCTTTATACATCTCTGCAAATTAATAAATAAAAAAGTTATGGATTTTTAAAGTAGAAGAGCAAAATTTGACATGCAAACGCGTAAAAAGCATCGGCTGAAAGGGGTTAAAAGATTTTGTCTGGCTAGTAAGATGAGCAGATACTCACTGATGATCATTTTATTTCAATTAAAAGGAGAGTGGGAGCAGTGCCTCACAGAAGCCTTGTCTTGATTTTTATGTTTTAATAACTGTATAAAAGATTAAAATCACCATATTCTGACAACCATACGTTTTTAATACTACGATGTATGGATATGATTAATGTATCGCTTTTTGGTGCAAGATTTGACGTTTCAATGTTTATTTTCATTACAACTGCATGGGATCATTTAATATTTTGTAAAATTCGAAATCTAGGACACAGGGATACCCGTGCATTGTAGGGAAGTCTGAGTAGTGTATGTAAACCCTAAGGCTACTTGCCTCTGAGTAACATACAGTTGAAGTATGGCATAACAGTCATAACTCTTTGTATTGACTTCTGCACCATTCTTGCTCCTTGGTTTTTTTTTATCTAAATCAGGTTCTGCAGATGAATTCTCTTGGAACCACACCCAGGGAGGCTGTTTGAGTGACAGGTCAGTGGCTTCTCTGAACTGGGGGTGTGTCTCAGGTGCTCCTTAACTCTTCTGCCTTTCATTTTTGTACCTCGCTACTTTATGATTTTGTACCCGGATTGTCTGATTTTGCTTGTTATCATGTCTGTCTTGTGCCTCTGTATGTTTTTCTGTCTTACTGTATTGGGCACTTATCCAGGGTAGGGACTGATGCTCAGTTGTTGCCTGCGTTTTAGGCAGGGCTCACATTTCTTCCCTGTCGTGATATATGCCTGGGTGCCTATCACATGTTTAGTTTACATTTTTATTAATTGGCAGGAAATAATACCGGTTGGGCATTGGGCTCACCTATATACATATGCCACTCATAAACCTTCTAATTTCTACTAAGATCTTAAAAACTAACATAATGGGGGTCATTTACTAAGGGCCCGATTCGCGTTTTCCCGACGTGTTACCCGAATATTTCCGATTTACGTCGATTTTCCCTGTATTGCCCCGGGATTTTGGCGGACGCGATCGGATTGTGGCGCATCGGCGCTGGCATGCACGCGACGGAAATCGGGGGGCGTGGCCGAACGAAAACCAGACAGAAAGACCGCTGCATTTAAAAAAAAAAAGTGTCTCTGGACTCGCGCTTACCTTCACCCACGATGGATTTGTGAACTCCAGTGCGTTCCGATGCTCTTCAGCGCAGCAGCGACACCTGGTGGTCGTCGGTGGAACTACCTTATTGAATCCCGGCCGGACTCGAATCCACCGCAGAGAATGCACCGCTGGATCGCGAATGAAGCAGGTAAGTAAATCTGCCCCAATGTATTCCTTCCTGCTGCAGACAGCTTTGATCCTTTTCACTTGCAGTTTCTTTAACATGAGCCAAAAAATGCAGCAAATTGCAGAGATATGCATATATGTTTTATAGCTACTATTTATCAAGGTTCCACTGGAAAATCCTCTAGATATGTCTTAAATAGAGATGAGCGAGTATACTCGTCCGAGCTTGATGCTCGTTCGAGTATTAAGGTACTCGAAACGGCTTGTTGATCGGACGAGTATTTCCCCTGCTCGAGATCGAGCATTTAAATAAAAAAAAAACAGTGAAGAACAGTGAAGAATAGAATAAAAACAGTGAACACAGTGAACACAGGATCATTTAAGTGAAAAACACAGTGAAGAATAGATTACAGATGTTCGGCACGTCTGCTTACTTGTCGGAAGATACGCGCGGAACGGTGCGAACAAAATAGTATGTGAAGAACACATTGAAGAACACGGTGAGCAGGACAGAGACACCAGGGAGCAGCACAGAGACACCGGGGAGCAGCACAGTCAGCGGCAGGCACGGAGACACCGGGGCAGCGGCAGGCACGGAGACACCGGGGCAGCGGCAGGCACGGAGACACCGGGGCAGCGGCAGGTAAGGAGACAGCGGGGGAGCGGCAGGCACGGAGACACCGGGGCAGCGGCGGGCACAAAGACAGTGGGGGAGCGGCAGGCACGGAGACACCGGGGGAGCGGCGGGCACAGAGACATCGGGAAGGGCAGAGAGATCGGGGAGACTTCAGTGGAAGAAGAGGAGCGGATCCCGGGACAGCGTATCTCCCGACAAGTAAGCAGATGTGCCAAACATCTGCAATCTAATCTATCACTGTTTTTCACTGCGTTTTTCACTTAAATGATCCTGTGTTCACTGTTTTTATTCTATTCTTCACTGTTCTTCACATCTGCTAACTTGTCGGGAGATAATATACGCGCAGAACAGTGAAGAATAGATTGCAGATGTTTGCATACATCTGCTAACTTATCAGAAGACATTCTTTTACAATTAAATAATACATTTTATTCCTGAACCATGGTCCCTTTGAAAAATGCTCGGGTCTCCCATTGACTTCAATGGGGCTCGTTATTCGAGACAAGCACTCGAGCATCAGGAAAAGTTCGTCTCGAATAACGAGCACCCGAGCATTTTAGTGCTCGCTCATCTCTAGTCTTAAACATACAAAGTAGCTTAGTTATAACAGGCTGTGGGGGTTGTGGTAATTTTCAGCAGCTGCAAAATCCCATTGCTCCTAAAGCACAATCACGTAATTTGTTTCATCCATGACTAAAGGTAGGTTAGACTTTCAGTACTAGATGTTGTCTCTCTTACAATTGTAACTTCTTGTTATAAACACTGGTAAGCCACTGTCAATTTACGTGAAGCCTGCCAAAAAACGCATACAATACTACAGAGCCCTCATCTTTGTCAGAATGCCCTGGCCCTATCATACAGGAAACACAAGGGCAGGGAACATCCACCTTTGTTGCAAAGATTCAAAGCCTCATTTCAGCCTTGTGGGACCACATCACTGTTTTACCCTTCAATCTATGCAGTCATTACCAAGAATTCTTCCTACTGAATACAAATATATGCAGCAGGATTGTCAGAATTAAGTATCCTATGGCAGCTGTATACTAGTTACATTTTGCAGATCTGAATCAAAATTTTAAAAGTTAATAGAAATCACATAAAACTAACCATGTACCAGAACTTTTCATTATCTTTATAATAATATAGAATTCATTAAATAATAAAACAATGTATAAATAAACATAAAAATATACACCTTACTGCTCAATTGCTTTAAAGCTTGATGGTTTCTATTCTATAACTATAGTCTGATCTGCTTGTACAATTCTTACTAAATGCAATGACCCTTTTAACTACTATGTTCAGTGATATCCAGGATTTGTCTCAAGGTCTGGATTCCAGCCCTAAACAGATGGACTCTTAGCTTGCAGTGGAAATCATGTACCTGCTGGGACCATCCTAATGATATAGTGCCAGTTATCTCACAATGAACATGAAAACAGCAAACAGAGATATCAGCATGAAAGGGTATTGAGATTCAACAAGCCTGATCAATTCTTATGTGTAAGTTATTCATTTCTAATTGTGTTTATGATTGTTTCTGTATAATCACATCTGTAGTGTCTTAGTGATTTTTTTGTATTTTTCCGCTACAACATTGTAGGGTTCAAATAACTTATTTATTATCTTTTGTTAACTGTCTTTCACAGTAACTGTGCACTTTGTACAACATATTGGGGCACATTTACTAAGGGTCAGCAGACCGCATTTCCGTCGGGTTTCCCGACTATTTCCGTTTTGCAATGCATTTAACAGGGGTTTTTGGTGCATGCGATTGGATTTTGTTGCAATCGCGCCGACTTTCATGTGACACAAATCGGGGGCGTGGCCGTCTGACAACCCGACTGATTCGAACTAAGTGCGGGATTTGAAATTCAAATTGTGTCACAAGAGATAAGTTATGCACTTGGCACATGGAAACAAAAAGTATAATTATGTTCTACACAGTCAAATACTAGGTAAAACTGGAGCTGAAAAAGACTAAGGGGTATTGGTGGATGGTAAACTTAATTTTAGTGACTAGAACCAGGCGACTGCTGCTAAAGCAAATAAAATTATGGGGTGTATCAAGAGAGGAATAGATTCTCATGATAAGGACATAGTTTCACCCTTATATAAATCACTGGTCAGGCCACACATGGAATATTGGAGCACATTTACTTACCCGTCCTAGTCGCGATCCCTGATCCAGACACTCCGCTGAAGAAGCATTGTGCCGCGATCAACGTAGATCCTGCATGTGTTGATCCCCGCTCAAGTCTGCCAGAGTTCACCTACTTCTTCCCGGTGCATTTAAGTGCTTGGCTTGCAACACAAATTTGAATGTTAAATCCTGCGCCCACCCTCCTGACACAATCCCCGGCACGATCCCCGAAAAGTTGGGAAACCTGAAAATGGGGACAACCATTAGTAAATAAGCCCCATTGTGTGCAGTTTTGGACCCCAGTGTATAAAAAGGAACTGGAATGGGTGCAGGAGTAGAGCAAACAAGATTATTAGGGGAATGGGGGGAACCAGAATACAATGACAGATTACAAAATTTGGGATTATTCAGTTTAGAAAAAAGACGACTGAGAGGAGACCTCATTACAATGTGCAAATACCTGAACGGGGAGTACACGGATTTCTCCAAAGATATTTTTATACCGAGGCCAGTGAGAGGACAAGGGGGCATCCTGTACACCTAGAGGAGAGGCTGTTCTACCATCAACAAAGACAAAGATTCTTTACTGTAAGAGCAGTGAGACTATGGAACTCTCTGCCGCAGGAAGTTGTTACGGCTGACTCTATGTACAGGTTCAAGAGGAGCCTGAATGAGAGAGATTTTCAGGGTACAGGTTTATATACACTTCCATTTACCTTCTGAACATTGTGCTAGTATCTGACAAATAGAAAGAGAGATGAGTCATATCAGAGATGAGATGATGAGATCCATGAGATGCATAGTACACACAATGACACCAGATAAAGAATTTATCTGCATGTAGCTTGTAGCTCTTTTCTTTTGCTGCTGCTGATGTTTTTGGGAGGAAGTGAGTATCTGTGTATCAGTGTGAGCTCCTCCTGGAATGCAGGGGAAGGGTCCACTGTAGGGTGCAGAGAAGAGTCCAGCTCCACAGCGTCAGGCAAGATAACTGCCCTCCTTAAAGTCAGATGATCCAGGGTCAGAAACCAAGAGCAACTGAAACTGTGTACACCAGGACTGGAATTGGAATTATATCTGTGGAATGCTGTATTTTTGGTTAATAACATGAATTAGTGAATGTGTTATTTTGTTATCCTGAGTATATTTAAGAAACTTATCTTCGTGGGAATACCCCTTTAAATCACGTTTTATGGGAATTAATAAAATAAAATGCTAGTACTCATTCTTCCTTCAATAAAGAAAGATTTGTGGAAGCACAGCCGCATCTCTATTTATTGAGATGAGGGAGAGATCCCTTGCTTGACATAGATGAAGGTCCCAGAGGAACTGAAGTTCTTACATTTTAAGGAACCCAATATGTCTCATATTCAAGTAAACATGAATATGAATATTTCTCAGAGTAAAATATTTTGTAAATGACTGCAGGAAATATTTGCACAGCTAAGAACTAGGGAATCGTGACCCATTGCCAGGTTCACACATCGCATTGCTTTATTTACTTGAATTGTTGCCTAACTGGAAGAGATCCAAAACACAAGCACAAAACACAAGTTTCCATTACATTGTATTCTGCAACAAGCAGATCATCCATGTTTATCAATACACATATGGTTTTCTCTATTTTTGCAGATATTTCAAAACCTGCATTTCTTGCTTTCTAGAATTAATTGTTCTTAAAGCCGAAGTTTGAATAGTAAAATGCTATGCAAAAGTCAACCATAATATTAAATGAATAATGTTGTTAAAACACATGCATGGCATATTGTTGTACTGAGCTGTATAGGGCAGATCTGCTGTAGGGCCAATACTGACCACTTTTCACTGATGTAAGTGGCCACAAGGGGCTTATAAACATGCGTTGGGCAGAGCCAGCCCATGAATGCTAGAAGTCCGGCTAAGAGAGGCAATGTGATCTCCTTCTATTCTGCTGGTGAACCTTGGGTTCTAGAATTCATATGCATGTTAAATTGACTACCTTAATGACATCTCCCTGTTAATGGCATTATCTTCCCACTGCATAATAGAATATGCCACACTGCATAAATTCTTTAGGAACGGTTGTGATACAAAATCTTGAATTTTTTTTACCATATGGCATCTCTGATCTAGTTCACACCCCCTTACCCACAGCCCCCTTCACCAACTAGTTGTAAAAACAACTTTTTGAATGATTTCTGGCAATGATTTTAGTTAATCCAAAGTTCTCAAGGTGTAGAGCTGCTTCGGGAGAACAAGGGAGAAATATACAATATCTGGAAGCTATATAGTGTTGGGCCTTATGTAGATGAACATATATTGCGGGAGGGAAATGGCTGCACAAACTGCAGCCAATGCAAGGCCATAGACTTGTAATATACACAGCCACGGTGCAATGAGCATGCAGTGTCTCGCCGTACTGCGCTGGTGCTCCACAAAAGATAGAGATGATCCTATTCCTGCGCTGATTTACAGCAAGACCACTCAGCTCCTATGGAAGCTTTGGAAGCTCTAACAGGATAGCCAGTAAGGAGTCAGGAGTCTCCTCCAGGCTTAATTCATGTCCCATAGTCCAAGTGCATATCACAAGTCTGGGAGACAACTGCTGATGGTCATTTATGATGATGTCCTTGTCCTAAAGGACATTACTCAAACCTGGAGGGGACAGACGAGTGTTACTCTTCTCCTCCCCTGTAAATAATTTGTCTATAGCGCAAAATTATTTTTCTGTGTAATGCTGACTCCACCATAACATAGGACAGGCATCATTGTGATCCTGTCACTGTGCTATGTGACAGGTTGGTGGGAGCAGGTGGACCTAAATCCTTATCCCTTCCCTATTTCTAATAATCAGAGAGGCTCAGTGGCTACCAATGTTGATTTGCTGTCCTCGGTGCAGGTTTGAAATGTTACCTCAAATATGCATGGATATTCTCCCTATGTCTGTGTGGATTTCAGTGTGTACCCCATACTTCAATGATATACTGTTATCTATATCATGAGTCAGAGGGCCACATGTATCGTCTATGCTCTGTGCTCCAACCTTTTTTTGGTTTTATCCTTTTTGGCTGGTCATATGTATCTTTAAAAAGTCACAAAAGTGCACATGCACCACAAAAAGTTGCAAAAAAAGGAGAAAACGTCTAGCCAAGGTGCATGTGCCCCGGTGAGTGGTGACAATTCCACTATGCTGCCGCTATAAGCAATAAAACCGAATGAATACATTCTAAAGTGTTAACAGATTTTTCATCAGGTTTAATGCGGTAGTAAACGTTAAATGTATATTTTGATGCCTTTGTGTGGCAGCAACTGAAGGCATCCAAAAACATTATACAATAATTTAGTGCGCTGAAGAATATTTGAAACATGAGGAAATGAGCCCCTAGGGTAGATTTTGTTACCCGAATAATATGCTTTGCTTCAGTTGATGTTTTCCTCTCAATAATAATGGAGAAATAATAATAAATATTACATCTTTATATGGTGCCATTATATTCCCTAAGGCTTTACAGACCATGGGGTACCTATACGAATAAAATAAAATAAGACATTGCAGACTAATAACATAGTCAAATGAAACAAAAAGAATGAGGGCCATTAGTGTAATACAATGAAGATACCGGCACTGTCCTAATTAGTAGGACGTGGAGTAGACTTAGATGATTGGGTTTGCAAACAAGGGTTATACCTCCATGAAGTTTAGTGGATTGGGGTGCAACAATAACTAAAACAAAGTCCAAGGTAGTAAAGAGAGAAGAAAAGACACATAAGCATGCCAAACACAGAAAGGCGGGTGCTACCGGCTGTTTCTAGCCTAAGGCTCACTCTAGAGGAAAACGGCCCATAGCTCCATCCTTTCTGTGTCCAGCAAGACCTCAATAACATGGATTTTATCACTGAGGGAGCCGTCTTTTCTTCTCTTTTCACCACATATAAAGTATGATGTGGCAGACATTTTACTTTCTAGCTATTTCCAATAAGTATTCAGATATAGTATTCCAGCCAATGTACACTGAACTATGTCGATATACCAGCTTTGCTTCATGGCTTCCAGCAGGGCAGTTCAGACAGTGAGTCAGAAGCAGTTAGTCTTGTTCATAGTAAAGATGGATGAATGAAGACATTCAAAGGCTCCCTTTTCCTAGAAATACGTCCAGGCTGGTGAAAACAAATTCAACACTAATTATGTTACAATCCTGTGTGTAACCTTATGCATTTCCTATCTTTTCTCTTTTTCAAGGTGATGTGGCTGAAAGGCTGAAAAAGAACATTTATCTTTATTTTCCCACGCATCTGCTACATAAAGTGGAAATGTCCTTGACATTCCTTTATTGTCAATGTCTATACAACACATTTCTTTAGAAACATTCAAATCTCGAGTGAATTCTACTTTTTAACCCCCCTAAGGAATTTTTGTTTTGTCATTTCAGCCATAATATTCTAACAGCATAGCCATATAGGTGCTTGTTTACAGATAATGGAATGAGGGAAAAATGGTGAATTAGTACTCACCGGTAATTCGGTTTCCATCTAGTCCTCCATGACGGCCCACTTGGAGGATGCCCCTTGACCTCTGTAGGGACAGGAAGCAGAGAGGTTAAAAGCCTCCCCCCCGCATCCTCCCGCCAGTGTCTACCAAATAACTACACCGGTGGAAGGTAACGAAAAAATTTTTTTTATTTGTATGTTAAATATTCACATACATCTTATGGTACAGTAAAACCATAGGGAGGGAAATATATAGGCCGTCATGGAGGACTAGATGGAAACCGAATTACCGGTGAGTACTAATTCACCATTTCCAAAACGTCCTCCATGACGGCCCACTTGGAGATCTACCAGATTAGTAGAAACTCTAGGGTGGGATAACTGCCTGTAGAACCTTCCTTCCGAAGGAGAGGTCCTGCGAACTTGGTAAATCCAGACGATAGTGTTTAATGAATGTAGATGTTGACGCCCAGGTGGCCGCTTTGCAGATCTGCTCAAGTGATGCGCCTCTTCTTTCGGCCCAGGAGGCTGACATAGCCCTGGTGGAATGAGCCTTTAGATTAGAAGGAACTTCCTTCCCTTGTAAGGTATAGCATGTGGAAATGGCCGACTTAAGCCATCTTGCTATTGAGATCTTGGAAGCTTTTCTCCCCTTATTTTTCCCCTGGAATTGAATAAATAAGTTATGATCAATGCACCAGGGTTCTGTAGCCTGCAGATAAGCTAGTACAACCCTTCTTACGTCTAGAAGATGCCATGAGGCTTCGTCATTCGAAGAAGGATTTTCGTAGAAGGACGGGAGGGTAATCTCCTGGTTCCGGTGGAAATCTGATACCACTTTGGGAACGAACCCGGGGTCTAGAGTAAGAACAATACAGTCAGGAAGAATGTGCATATATGGTTCCCTGATGGAAATAGCCTGGAGCTCCCCCAACCTCTTGGCTGTGGTAACAGCAATCAGTAGAGTAGTTTTTAGCGTTAAATTTTTAATGTTAGAACTCTCCAGAGGTTCGAAAGGAGGTCTGGAAAGAGCGTCTAACACTAGGGTGAGATCCCACGTAGGGGTCCTCCTGAGAACCTGAGGTCTGATTCTGGAGGAGGCCGAGATAAAACGCTTGACCCACCTGTGGTCCGCTAAGGGGAAATCGAAAAAGGCTCCCAGGGCCGAGACCTGCACCTTCAAGGTGCTAGTGGATAGGCCCAATTCCAGGCCCTTCTGAAGAAAGTCCAGGATCTGGAAAATATTTGGGTTGAGTTGAGATGGAGGATTATCCCCACAGAAAGACACAAATTTCTTCCAAATTTTGTGATATATGTTAAAAGTAACTTTTTTCCTACTTGCCTTGAGTGTGGTTACCACCGCTCTGGAGAGGCCCTGTGATCTTAAAAAATCGGACTCAGGATCCACGCCGCCAATTGTAGCTTCTCCGGGTCTGGATGGAAGATAGGACCCTGACGTAGAAGATCCTTCCTTGGAGGCAATATCACTGGTTGTTGGATGGCCAGGGATGTCAGCAAAGGGTACCAGCCCTTTTTTGGCCAGTTCGGGCAGATAAGTATTACCCTTGCCTGGTCCATAAGGATCTTCCTGAGGACCCTTGCGACCAAGGGAATAGGGGGAAAGGCGTAGGAGAGAGGTTCGGTCCAAGGATGACTGAAGGCGTCTAGTCGATCCTTCGGCTCCCTTGCCTCCAGAGAGAAGTATAGATGACACATTGAATTCTCCCTTGTGGCGAATAAGTCGACTTGCGGAGTGCCCCAGAGCTCTGTCAACTGGCTGAAGATTTCCTGATTTAAGCACCATTCGTTGGGAGAAATCACTCTCCTGCTGAGGAAGTCTGCCTCCGTATTCAAAACTCCTCTTAGGTGAGTTGCGGAAAGAGATAGTAGGTTCTCTTCTGCCCAGAAAAAGATGGTGCGAGTCAGGGAGGAAAGAGCTACTGACCTCGTACCTCCTTGTCGCCTTAGGTAAGACACCGCCGTGGTGTTGTCTGTTAGGATATGGACATGTCGATTCTTCACTAGAAGAGGGTTGGACCTTAAGGCTTCCCAGACGGCTCGTAGTTCCCGATAGTTTGAAGGTTTCTTTGCAAGTGAAGGGGTCCAGGGTCCCTGGGCGTAATGCGAAGGGAAGACTGCTCCCCAGCCTAGGCTGCTTGCATAGGTCGTGATGGTCAGACACGGAAGGCAGTGCCAGGCAACCCCTTTCTCCAGATGTTTTGTTTCCAACCACCATTGCAGATCTCTTTTTACCGAGGATGGAATGATGATTTTCCCGTTCAATCCCGAGGTTCTCCGGTTCCAAGAACGGAGAATCCAGCTTTGCAGAGTGCGACAATGGCTCTGGCTCCAAGCTACGGATGAAATGCAGGCCGTGAGGAGACCCAGGATTTTCATTGCTCCTCTGATTGTAATGGAGGTCTTCCTCCTGAAGGAGCGGATCTGGAGTCTTAACCCGTCGGCTTTTTCCTGAGGGAGAAAGGACATCATGAGAGTAGAGTTCAACATTACCCCTAGGAACTTCTTGTGAGTGGAGGGAGACAGATCGGATTTTTGGGTGTTGATTATCCACCCCAGATCTGGAGGATCTGGAGGATTGGAGAACAGAAACCCCCTACCTCTGCCTCCCTTAGGGTAGCTCCAGCGCCCCTGTTTACCTTTCCCGCGAAAGGAATCTTTAGGGTTCTTGAAGGGACGAAAGGAAGGTTTCCTGGAGGATGTCTTGTTTTCTGGAAACCCCTTCTTCTTATCAGAGGCTTTTTCTAGGATGTTGTCTAATTCAGGACCGAAAACGAAATCTCCTGTGAACGGGATGCTGCAGAGTTTTGATTTTGATCGTATATCGCCGCCCCACTGTTTCAGCCATAAGGCTCTTCTTGCTGCGTTTGTTAATGCTCCTTCCTTTGCAGCGAAGCGGACGCCCTCGGCGGAGGCATCTGCTAAGAATGCCGTGGCGGATCTTAGGAGATCTGAGAGTTTTCTCATGGTAAAATCTCTTGCTGTGATAAGATCTGATCTGTTCTTCCCTATAATCAGAAGGTCGTCTAAATATGGTACAATAGACACCCTCTGTAGCCTCAGGAAAGCAACAACCTCCACCATGACTTTTGTAAAAACTCTCGGAGCTGAAGAAATACCAAAGGGTAGAGCCCGGAATTGAAAGTGGAGGATAGAACCCTCTGGAGAAAAGACTGAAAATCTGAGGAACTTTTGAGAGGAGTGGTGAATAGGAATGTGGTAGTAGGCGTCCCGAAGGTCTATCGTGCACATATAGTGGTCGGTATATATAAGCTGAGTAGCGGATCTTACCGATTCCATATGAAATCTCCTGTAAGTGATGAAGTTGTTTAGGGATTTCAGATTTATAATCAGCCTGTTCGACCCGTTTGGTTTCTTGACCAGGAATAGTGGAGAGTAGAAGCCCGACTTTTCTTGGTCCTGCGGAACTGGAATCACCACTCCGGATTGAATGAGGGATGATACCTCCTGCCAAATAAGAAAATGGGTAGAAGGAGAAGTATAGGATGATGGCGAGACAAATCTTGAGGGGGGGTAGGTGCTGAATTCTATTTTGTAACCGGAACTGATGATGTTCAAGACCCAAGGATTTGAGGTGATATTTGTCCACTGAGTGATGAACTGTAGAAGACGCCCCCCCACTCTGGCGTCATTGCTTCTTTCCCCCCGAGTTGTCTGGAGGATTGGAGAACAGAAACCCCCTACCTCTGCCTCCCTTAGGGTAGCTCCAGCGCCCCTGTTTACCTTTCCCTTAGGGTTCTTGAAGGGACGAAAGGAAGGTTTCCTGGAGGATGTCTTGTTTTCTGGAAACCCCTTCTTCTTATCAGAGGCTTTTTCTAGGATGTTGTCTAATTCAGGACCGAAAACGAAATCTCCTGTGAACGGGATGCTGCAGAGTTTTGATTTTGATCGTATATCGCCGCCCCACTGTTTCAGCCATAAGGCTCTTCTTGCTGCGTTTGTTAATGCTCCTTCCTTTGCAGCGAAGCGGACGCCCTCGGCGGAGGCATCTGCTAAGAATGCCGTGGCGGATCTTAGGAGCGGAATGCTGTCCAGTAAGGATGCTCTGGGGGTACTTTCTCTAATATGTGATTCCAGCTCGTTCAGCCAGAAGTAGAGGGTCCTTGCAACTGATGTAGCTGATATGTTAGATTTTAAGCTAAGCATCGACGTCTCCCAGGCTTTTTTAAGAAGCGCGTCAGATTTTCGGTCCATAGGATCCCTGAGCTGAGCGGAGTCCTCGAAGGGAAGGTCTGTTTTTTTGACCACCTTTGTCACCTGTACATCTACTTTCGGAACGGAGTCCCAAACTTTAGAGACCTCTTGATCAAAGACGAGGCGTCTCTTAAAGCTCTTAGAGGTTAGGATCTTCTTCTCTGGGTCTTTCCATTCCTCTGTAATCAACCCTTTCAAGGTTTCGTTAACCGGAAAAACACGTTGTTTTTTAGCCCTTAGGCCCCCGAACAACTCGTCCTCCCGAGACATACAAGGAACTTCTTCTTCGATATTCAAGGTTTCGCGGATTGCCTTCAAGAGGTTATCCGGATCGTCTATCTGGAACAGGTGACGAGAATCCAATCTCTGACTGAAGTCCTGGGAATCTTGCTCTTCAGTATCTGCCAGGGAACAAGACGGACCCTCTGAATCATAGGTTTCTTCATCTGATGAAGAGATGTCCGCCAGTCTAGGTTTTTTAGGAGGAGGATCTTTTTGTGTAGCTGACGCCACAGATGCTGTCACTTTATCTTCAATAAAGGATTTTAACTCATCCATGAAAGAAACTTTTTCAGACCGCATAAATTCATCAATACATGGTCTGCATATAGGTTTTACATATGATTCGGGCAAAACCTGGAGGCACATATTACATTTCCTAGCAGGGGTCCTACTCTTGATAGAACGGTCGGACTTGCTGGATTTCTCAGACCTCTCAGGTCTGTCCTCTTTGCCTTTCCCCTTAGACCCTTGTTCTTTATCCTAAGGGGGAAAGGTGAGGAAATTTAACTAACTTGGGGCTCAATATGTATCATAGATACCATAAGACCATGCCATACAGCACCACTTACGTGACCAGAAGGGTGGAGTAGGCCCAAGTCTGCCTCATCAGCCATAGTAAGGAAGTCTGGGACGGCACAACCACAGTACACTGTAACACTACGAGTGAACGCCAAAACTAGCAACCCACCTCGTTAAATACCTTATCGGGGAGCCCATCCCCCATGCAGGTGGCGGTACAGCGGTACAGCAGTCCTCCGTGACGATTCGGCCTACTTCCGGTCGCGACCGGAAGTCGTCACGGAGCGCAAAGGACGCCTGGGAACGGAGGTTCCCCCAGGCGCCACGCGTCCTCGCGTAAGCCCTGCTCGGCCGCGGGTGAAGACGGAAGATCCGGATCTACCTAGAGCCAGGGAGGAACCCCCGGGGAAGAGTCCAGCCGTGGCCCCGATCCGGAGGGGAACTACGACCTGCAATAGGTCGGCGTAACCCCAGGTAAGTGCTCTCTTGCATAGGAACAAACGTCCCTCCCCCCCCCCTTGGAGGAGAGAGAGACCCTCTCTACCTGCCCTCTGTAGGGACAGGAAGACACTGGCGGGAGGATGCGGGGGGGAGGCTTTTAACCTCTCTGCTTCCTGTCCCTACAGAGGTCAAGGGGCATCCTCCAAGTGGGCCGTCATGGAGGACGTTTTGGAAATGTTAATTTTGTAATTTTGTAGCAATTGTTATTTGTAGCACATGCAGATTCACCACAGATTTCCATCCCAATTCTTCAGATTTTCTCTTTGGATGTCACCCTTCTTGTAATCCGTACACATTTTCCATGAAGTTTCTGTTGATAAACAAAGGATTTTTTTCTCCTACTGCTCCAGATCCAAAGCAATGTTCCAAAGTATGGAAATGTGATACAGTTCGCCAGAGTGCACATGGTAGTTTTTACATTACAACTCTTTCAAAACTTCTGTAATCCACAGCAGACATGCAAATACAAACAGAACATATTCTGCATTTCTTTGCGTAGGGGACTAAAGGGGTTCTTCAGGAATCAGAACCCCCCCCCTGGGTGTTCTTAAATGGAGGACAAAAAAAAGCATACTTACACTGCTCATGCTCTATCATTGCTTTGTTACTTCTGTTTTTGGCACAGCACTAGGATGGACTTTCAAGGCCTGCTTCAACCAATGAGTCCTTGGACCCCGGAATGTCACTTCTGTTGACCATAGGAGGCCACTTTAGTTATATCAATGGCTAAGATGGCCACTTATTAAGTGCACTGAAATGACAGGGACGCCACCATTTTTTATCTAGGCGGCACCCCCGGTTAGTTAAATCATGGGTGCTGGCTGCTTGCTATTACAGCCAGGACCATAACCAAGTAGTATTGCAGTATACTGTATAAGTGATCAGACTATCTAGGGTTCAATTCCCTAATGGGGTCTGGAAATACAGTGAAGCCCATAATGGAAAATAGTCCCTTAATGTCCGAATCAACACTTTTTCCCATTTCACAATATATATATAAATTTGAATAAAAAGGTAATCAAAAAGTGGTATAATCCCATACACCAAAGGATGAAAAAGTTATTGGTATTAGAATATCTATATAAATTTGATATCCTTAAAAACCCGGAACAAGATGAATCTGGAGCCATCGAATTATATACCCTGGTATAATCCCCCCTTCCTTCCCATACCATACAGGCTGTTCTGTGCGGTTTTCATTAGATAAACTTGGCCTGTTATATAAAGACCTTTTGGTGGCCATATTTCATAGACCAAGCATTGTCCCAGGAGAAGGATTAACTCTTTGAGTTAAAAGTCCCTGCATCTCCACAGGACTACAGCTCCAATCTATAATGATTTTCTGTGCTGAGCTGTGCTTAGCCCCATTTCTATTTACTATGGGGTTAAGTAAACAGCATAATATTCAGTTGTTATACTGGGAACTGAGCAAAGTACATTTCACTCCCATTTTTTATTTGGACAGAAATATTGTCTGCCGACTTCTTTTTAGTAATAGTCACAGATCTGGCCATGTAAGTAAATAATAAGTAGACTGCCTGGTTGTCTTTCTGACTATGAGGTCACTGCAGAGAAATAGACACCACAAGTAAGAGCAAGAAGAGACATACATTAACCTCTTAATGACGAGGCCTAAAAATACTTTAAGGATCGGGTAATTTGTAGAGAATTTTCTTATGTAGCAGGTTAAGGCCCATTGCTTCTTTCGCATGATACCGTAAAAATCTCTGCAGTTTTTTTGTGGCACATTGGGTTTTTTCATATATTGTTAACCCGATGTGTGTGTATGTATATATATATATATATATATATATATATATATATATATAATCCACAAAAACAGCAGCATTTATTTAATGGGAAATATTGTTTGTTTCTAACTATTGTTAACATTTTGTGTGTGTGTGTGTGTATTTTACTTTATATGTCCCCCATGAGGTCATAAAGGACCCCTGGGGGACATTTCCACAATTTAACTTTTTTTCTCTACAAATTTTCCACTGTGGGGTTTACAAGAGCCCCAGTTACATTGGGAATTGACCCAATTGACTGGGTCCCAGCAGCTCTACTTAACCTTCACTATATTTTCAACTAATGACATAGCCTTTTTGATACTTTTTACCAATCTGATTTTATAATTAACATTACTACTTACACTCACTATAAAAGTATACCTGGTTCCTTGGCCAGCAAACTGCATTAAGTCATTGTGGTGTCCGACTCCCTGTGTCATCATCATTATCTCCTCTCTGCTCCGCTAGATCTTTCTCCCTCCACCCTCCTTCCAGCAGTAGTGAGCTGACAGAGATTTTCTTGGAGCACAGGGTCAGCTCATGACTGCACGAGGGCAGAGGGAGGGGAAGGAGGGTGAAACTGCTAGCAGGCCAGAGTGGAGATGAGGACACAGGGACTCAGTCGTCTCCATGACTCGATGCAGTTTGCTGGCAGGGAGTCAGTATACTTTAAAAAGTGAGTGGAACCAATAATATTAATTATAAAAGCAGATTAAAAATTTGAGCTAAAAAGTCTATGGGAACTTGTCATTAGGTGAAAATCTGAAATCATGATTACAGGTTCCCATTAAGTTGGCATAATTATTTCAACATTTGTTGGTCAATGCATTCAATTTATGGGGTAGGGAAGGAAGTGGAGAAATAGCAACTACCTGGTCTATTTCCATGGAAGGCTTTACACAAAGTTTTGGAAAATGAATAAGATGATATGATAAGCTTTTCACATCTTCTGTTTCCATATTAAAATTTGATGATAAAACATGATTCTCCACACCCACTGCATTGAGATGTGTATGACCTACTTCAAAGCCAATCATAAACTGTTGGAGTCTTATTCACACTTATAAAGGTTATGCTTTCCTGAGAATTTAATATGTGATTATCTTTCATACGAGTATTTGTTAGTTTAATGTCCATTTGTCCATATTTATTGCATTCATAGTAATTACATAAATGTGATGTTTTGTTCAGATTTGTATTAAATGAGGAGCAGATAGAGCTGATATCCCTTCAGGAACATTTGAACATTATTCTCATCTAATGAAAGTTAATGCACATTTGTATGACTATTAAAAAAGTAAGTTAGGCTTGTGAAGTGTATCCCTTATGCAAGCCTATAATTAGTCTCTTGATAAAAGCAAATGATCCAAACGATATCTGCTCTGCTTCTTCAGGGACAATTAGAAAACTAGCCTGACCTTCAGACTACAAAACATTGTGCCCTCCTTAACACAGTTTATTTTCTTGTAAGCACCAATAGAGATAAATATTCCTCACGATGAAAAATTATGTGACTAGCCAGAGGCGTAACTAGAAGCTGATGGGCCCCAGTGTAAAGTCTGTGCCAGGCCCCTGACTATAATGTATGGTTTATAGTAATAGTCTTCTCATATGGGAAAGTGACACCATAAGGGCCCGCTAAACCTCTTGGGCCCGGGTGCGTTCGCAACCTCTGCACCGCCTCAAGATACGCCCCTGTGACTAGCCATTTAAATGATCAGTGCTAAATCTGTGCATGGCTGTGGTAGCTATGGCTCTTTAAAATTGTCATATATTGCAGTGAAAGGTAATCTGAAGAATTTAATTTGGATTCCAGGAGAAAATCTTTAAAAAGCAAGTTTCCCTTTGGGATGACATTTAGCCTTTAACCTTTAACTTTGATACTCCTGGGACCTATGAGGAAAGTGAGAACAGCCCTTCCCCTTTCTTTTTATACTTTGCTGTTCTTAACCCATGTTTCCTGCTTGGATATCTCTCCTAGACCACTTGTTTCTGTGTTGGAGTCTGTCCATGGTATGCTGGTGAGGAGGTGATTGTATCCTTGAACCTTTTTTCGAAAAATGTAGTGTGAATATGGGTTTAGGGTGCGGTCACACGTCGCGTTTACCGCATGCGTTAAAAAACGCATTGCAATAGCTGGAGAGTGATTTGCCTAATTAAACACCTCTTAACACTTGTGTTTACAAAACGCATGCGTTAACCGCGATGTTAACGCATGCGTTAACAACCGCATGCGTTAACCGCGATGTTAACGCATGCGTTAACAATGCGTTAACGGTTGCGTTTTGTAAACACAGGTGTTAGCAGCTGTTTAATTAGGCAAATCACTCTCCAGCTATTGCAATGCGTTTTTAAACGCATGCGGTAAACGCAACGTGTGACAGCACCCTGAAGCTTGCAAAGCTGTTTGGATTAATTAGCATCACACCTGTCTCTTTCCTGTATCTTGGCTCTGGTTCCACAAAAGTTAACTAACTGTGAGTGACAGTTCCTCACACTACTCACATTGTTCCCTTTCTGTGTTGTCTGGATCTCTGAGTTCTGGCCCAATCACTATGGAGGCCAGTGCTGTCTAATATAACATAAGAGTCCTTCCCACTCTTACTAGAGTGCTCACTATAGAGGTTTTTACTAAGTTAGCTCCATAGCAATCTTGTGATCTTTGTTTTCCTGATATTCTGACTTGTGGCTTATGTTTAGACTATCACTCTGTCTTGTGATTTTGCTCTTTGTTGTGACCTGGCTCTGGTGATTATTCTTATTTATTTATACTGTCTTGTCTTGGAAAGGATTGTCAACCAGTCACCCCTTACCACTAGGGTTTGCCAGGCAATATTGTTCTTTTCTTAAACATAAAAAACAACTTAAAAGTAAAAAAAACCTAAAATTATATGTGACTCCCTATTTCTGTGTTGTAAACAGGCACAGAAGAAAGAAGTTTGCCTCACAGAAGTGATCAGTAACAGGTCAATGCTGCTGGCAAAAACTTGAGACTTGGCATCTTTGTCATTGGAACAAGTTCAAGTTGTATGAAAATACTCATATTGGGAATATGGCTAATACATTATAAAGGAAGACTAGAAATGTTGCCTATGACAACCAAGCACTCATGTTCTCTTGATTAAGACTACTGAACTTAATTCTGTTTTATATTCACAGTTTCTTTTATATATCCTCAGGCGACAACAAGAAACACACCTTAAATACAGAAACCTATGGTTATTGCCGTGAGCAGAAACTTAAAAAGGATTTTTTGATGCAATAGTTAAAATAACGAAATATATTTTCTTGGAAGAATTTACTATTTTCTAAACTTTGTCCCCCGACTATCGTCTTAAGGAAGGAAGGGGGAAATGCTCATTAGCATTATTTTAAATGTTTTAAAAGGAAGGAGGCCATGGATAACAAAAATTAAGAAGATTCCCACAGTCACAGTGCCTGGATCTATGTGTAAGTGTCCCTGGTTTATCATGATGGATTTTGATGATGGATTTGTGTCAGAAAGTAAGAGTTCTCCTTACAGATACTGCCAATTAAGGCTGCCATGTAGGTGTGTGGAGTCTTAAAGCTATTCATGCTCCACTAGGGGGATACTGGGAAAATATACAAAGTTTTCCAGGATGGGGTAAGGAAAACCACGCCACGTTTAGATTTGTGACTGAGCCGACTCATTTCCCATTCCTACAGATTAAAAATTGCAATTTTGGTTCCTTAACCTGTAATTCTTATCCCAACTCCTGATTGAACCCAGCTTTGACCATGGCTTTGTTTCTAGAAATACTTGTTTTCTCATTGATCAATGTTTGTTTCCTTGCTCCAGTTTTTGGCTCTGTTTATTCCTATGCTCCCATATTGACTACTGTCCTCTTGCATCGTGCCTCTACCCTGATGATTACCCTGGGCCCAGTTCCTGAATACGCTACTGTCTAATCAATGCTGCCACCAATAGGTAACTCACATGAAAATCTAAATAGAAAGATTTTCTGTGGATAAAGACTAAAGAACTGAACTCTGCACCCTAGTCTAGGCAACAGCAATTGAAATCTGGAATTGAGGCCTTAAAAAGTTATCTTTGGCATTGTGTTTGTACATTAAAATAGGACATAACATAAAATGTTTCTACTGTACCTAAAATGGACACTGTACTATAGACCTTGAAAATATAAAAAAAATCAGTTAGATATACCCTAAGGCTACATTCACCTGACCCTTAGGGGACGTATATATGGCCTCAAGCTTGGGGCCCTATATACGTCCCCCATGGGCCAGCAATGGGTGCATGAAGTGGTACGGTGCGGCATCGTACCGCTCCATAACCGGGGAAAGGATAGGACATGTCCTATCCTCACCCCCTCCTTCTCTCCCGTGCGCCGAGTTGTGCCCACCGTTCATCTGAATGTAGCCTTATACACTCCGTACTTTGCAAGAGCATCAGTAAGTATAAGTGTGTATTCACATATATCAGTTTTGTCTAACCACCAGTCAAAAACAAAGAACAACCTTTTTATGCATCAGATGCACCCATCTAGCACCTATAGACAACATCTACACAGAGCTCTATTTCTCTACAATGCTTCAGGAGAACTGATACCTAGCCAGACATATGTATACACATCCTAAATATGTATTGTATTTGGTTTAGATTTGCACTGCCACTTAACAGTCTTAGATCACAAACTATGCAATGCACATTCGAGTTGTAATCTGTTACCCGAAATTTTGGGCTGAGCCCCCAGCAATGACACCTGTGGCATTTAAATTGAAGAGGCACATGCACGATAATTCTTACAAGCTATGTGGCAGATGTGTGCGACCATTTTGGGGAGAATTGTCACTCCCCAATGAAGTCACCCCCAAAATGGTGGTGCCCATGCACTGCTGGGATTTAAGTGCCTTAAATGGCATTTAATGGGTTGACACTTGCGGTCAGTGCTGTCATTACTGGTGGGGTATTGGGTCGGGGTTTGAGGCCTAACCCAAGTGGAATTTTTAAGTTTTAATGATCTATCCATCTATTCTCTTTTGTACAAATTTTGTTCAGTTCTGAGAAAATTGGGGACAGCCTTAGTACTTGTGCTAGTAATGCTATTGTGACTAGGATTATAATGCCATTTCCATTATTTGGAAAGGATGAGGTTGCTATAGCAGCAAATGTGCGACCCATTCTATATTAAAGGGGCTGAGTACACTGTTTGCTATTAGGAGCCGTGCAACAGTATCAGTTGACCATGGACCAGTGTTTTCTCTACAGGAGGTTAACAATGGACCTTCCCGTTGCATGACATCAAGCAGAGATCTAGAAAAATGTGAAGAACTGATACAGAAGGTATATTGGAAATGTTTCATTACTTTTCATTACACAAACAAAATCAATTATTTGCTGGAATGTGCTTAACGTGGACAACCCCTGTTCCGTTATGCTTCTATGGATTTGATAATCCTGGATCTTCATATTTGTGTTGATCAGATATTAACTACAACTACAATAGACAATATAAAAGGTTTATAAAAATTCCCTATCAGTGCAGATTTCTGTTGCCCAAGAACAACATTTATGCCCATATGACAAAATGTCTGTTGTTAATTTGTTGTTATTCCCTTCATATATGACTTCATAAATGTGTAGGACAAACAACAAGGGACAATATGGCTAATACGTTAAGACCTGTGTGTTATTTATAACCATCCACTCCACTGGTGCCATATGCTATAGAACTATTAAGAAAAGAAATGTGAGCATCAACTGTGCTGTAGCCGGGCGTTCCTCATTCTAACCCTCTCCATAGGAAGCCAAGTTGCTGTGTCACAAATAAGGTCTAAACTTTAGAGGATAGCAAAGACACTGCTGGACATAGGTACCGTATATGCCGGCGTATAAGACGACTGGGCGTATAAGACGACCCCCAACTTCTGCCCTAAAAATATAGAATTTGGTATATACTCACTGTATAAGACTACCCCTCTCCCAAATGAAAAAAAGTCTGCTTAAAACTTTGCAAAACAAACAAGAGAGCAAGTGCCTGGTGATCATAACTGTAAGCTGCGATATTAATGAAGATCCGACATGCTTCTGTAAGTGCCGCCTGTGACCCCCAGCTCTGTGACGCCGACCGCTGTGACAGGGCGGCTGCATTAGCATACAGCGCGCCGCCCCGTCAGCGCGTACTAAGCCTCTTCTAATGACTGTGAGAGGCGGACTGCCGCGCATGCGCGGCGGTCCCAGGAAGCGGCTCTCTTCGCGCTGACGGGGAAAAAAAACACCTCACACAGTGCGGCCCCCGTATATCCGGCGTATAAGACGATCCCCCACTGTAGCCATTATTTTAAGGGGTTAAAAAGTAGTCTTATACGCCAGTATATACAGTAATTAAGATAAAAGGCAATTTTTTTCTACATGACAAGAGATGATTTGTAAAAAAGTTGCGCTTTAAAGCGAACCTGTAATCAGGAATGTAATGATTAGCTGGTAACAGGTTCCAAAGCTTATGCTATGATGATTTTAAAAAAAATACCTTTTTCAGCATTCTGAATACTGACACTACTTTACATAACTTTATTTAATATTACCTGGCTCACTCCTAGTAGCATGTGGTGAGCGGGTGAGGGGGGGGGGACATTTGAGCTGGGTCCCTTTATCAAAGAGGAGACGGAGACACAAGCACACAGGCTGCTGCAGCTTGGGGTAGTAGAGCTGTACTTCTTGAAGTATGGACATGTATTATAGTTTATACTGTTGAAAAAAAGACACATGTCCATCAAGTTCACCCAATGAAAGGAAGGGATTGAATGAGGAAGGGTTTTAGGGGAAACATTTCTATATAACATAACCATCAATGTTATTTAGGTGTAAAAAGGCATCTAGACCCTTGTTGAAGCTCTCTGCTGTCCCTGCTGTGACCAGCGCCAGAGGCAGGCTATTCCACAGATTGACAGTTCTCATAGTAAAAAAGCCCTGTAGTATAAAAGCTCTGGTGATTAAACCTTGATTTCTCCAAACGGAGACAGTGCCCCCTCGTTGCGTTGACTTTCAACGTTAAATATGTTACCAAATCAAGCTACAAGTCATTTGTAGTCACTTTGACCACCTGCCTGCACTGGAATCTAGTGATGGCTTACTCTTTCGGACAGTGATTCTATAACTGAACTTGCGAATTATGTTTCCAACTGAATTTCATTATTTATTACTATAAGGCTGCATTCACAGTGCCGTATGGGGATGTATATATGGCCGATGTTTATACGACGTATATACGTCCACCATAGATGGCAATGGGTGTATGGCGCCCTACCGAAGTTTGGGAGCCAAATGTCCCTCTACATTCATCCTGTACCGCTCCGTACTCCGTGAAAAGATAGGACATGTCCTATCTTTTCTCGGCATACAGCACTCACCCCCTCCTCCTCTCCCCGGCACCAACGTGTGCCCACCGTGCTATGGTACGGCGGGCACGCGGCCGTGTGAATGTAGCCTTACTGCCATACTATAACCATGAATATACTGTATACTATATACAGAATATATTGGTGATAATTTATTTCCCCCTTCCGTGAGTTTATTTTTTGCAACTCATTTATTTTTTGCAACTCATTTGTCTTTGTCGTTTTTTAAATGCTGATTTTTTTTGAGATTTAAATTTAAAAAAAGGCTAAAATTTTTGCGCAACTCATACCATTGCTTTTCCTACACATGGTCGGGCCAGGACTGTTTTTGTGCAATTATATGCACTCTTTTCGTTGCAAAATAAGGCACAAACATCTGGAAGCAGAGGAAATACACGGACAAATTAGGTGCAAAGCAAGATTACTGTTAAACAGCGAACTGCTGGAAAGAGACGCAAAACACTGCGCAAATACCCAAATACACAAAAAAGTCACTAAAATACAATCAAAAAATGTGAATCAGACTAATAAAAATCTGCCCCATTATAGGGATTATGGCTTGGAACTTTTTTTTCTGCTCTTTTTTGTATTTATTTCTTCTTGTTTCAAGTTTGAAGCACAATTTATATTTTTAACTTTCCTAAATGTGGGCCATTAATAGCCAGAAGTCAGGGGCATCAAATTGAAAGGCTCCTATGCATGTGGTGACTGCTCTGTCTGCTCCTTAATGCCTTCCACTCGTGAATTTGTACATCCCACTACCTCTCAGAAATTTACCTTCCGGAACTACGTGAATTGTAAAACCAAGAACGTGATATATGCTTTGATCTGCCCATGCCGCAAGATTTACGTGGGACAAACCTCACAAGAACTAAGAAAGCGGATACAGCAACATCTGTCCAGCATTTCTAATGCAGGGGTGCACTTCTCACAAGGTAAGCTATTATCTACCGTGGCTGTGCATTTCCGCAATTTCCATGCCAGTAAAACCAAGGGCTTGCAGGTTGTAGGTCTGGACCTTGTTTCCTCCAATATCAGGACACCTGAACTATTACGACGTGAGACACGTTGGATATATAACTTGGGAACACGTGCCCCAGACGGTATTAATGAAGACCTTTTATTTACAGGTTTCTATAGAAACAGGTGAACTTACTCCTATTGATGAAGATTAACTAACATACCTGATTGTGCCCCCTAGGAATGTGGTTAACAGCTATCGGAGCATGATGGGTGAGCCTCTATACACTTCTACACATTATGATTTAAGAACACTGTGTAAAAATAAAATTGTTTTTATATTTATATATATATATATATATATATATATATATATATATTTTTTTTTTTATTTTTTTATTTTTTATTATTTATTTATTTATTTTTTTTCTTTCTCTTTTAATATATATACATATATATCTAGATTATTGATACAACATATATTAGCAAGAATTTTATATTTCACTGTTGTAACACGGGTTTTACCCCTTGTAGTCCCTTCATCTTTAGGTACGGGATTCTTACAGTCCCCTTACTAGGTTCACACTTAAACACTTTTTTCTTTTTTGTTTGTCACCATAATAACACTTTCTTCTTTTATATTATGTTACTCAACCATAGTAATACCACAGTGAATTTCTGCTCCTGTTTAATGAAATATATAGCAATATGAAGAATATGGTGTCCTTTCAAGACTCCTATGATACCTGGATACCCTTTGGATCAGCATGATATACCTAGTACCACCAACAACAATAGTCAATATGACTCGTCTCTTTGCTTCCTGCCTCATCTGAAAATGCATATGCACAGATCCTTTGTTTCTTGCATGGACCTGTCCCCCATGGACCAAATGGACTTGAGAAAGCTATACATTTGTCTTGTACCATCGTTTCTGATGAATTATAATGGCCACTCATGCTTTTTACAATTACCTTACTCCTAATGGGATGGCGGATGGTCATTTGCCACAATTTTGTTTATCTTTTTCCTTTCTTCCTTTGTCGTACCCCCTGTTGTCCCTCGTCCTTGAACAAAACTCCTTTGGTACCTTGTATATGTCACATGTTAAAAGTTCATCTATGCCTTACATTAATATCTATTTTAGTTTTAACCCTATACCTTCATGAATGTATTGGAATACTATGACTGAGACCCTTGTGACTTATACGTACCTTGGCTCTATAAGTGCAGAGTATATGATCTCACGTACTACTGGATTTGGCTACAATATCTGCCTTTATTTTATTTTTTTTCTTTGTTTAATGTATCGCCGTAGGTGTGCTTCTCACACCCTCTTCTGTATGCTGAATACTTACCTCTCAGAAACCACTTATTGGCACAATAGCACTTTTGTTGCGTCATATTCTATGTATAGATATGTCGCCGTTTCTTTTGCAGCACTTGGCACCTTTATGAAATTTTGTCTTCTAGTATCGCAACACTTTATTCACTTTCGTGCTACTTGTATTATATATTCTTTAGATGAATTAAAAACAAAAAAATTCTTTTAATTATATATATATATCTGAGAATTATTTAACTGGTTCGCGACCGCCCGCCGTGTATTCACGGCGGCGGTCGCGTCGCGCTGCATGGAGAGGGCTCACGGGCTGAGCCCTCTCCATAGCCGGTAAGCCTTTGCTGCATATTGCAGCAAAGGCTTACCGGTAACATCCGCGATCGGTGCTAGCAAAGCTGCCGGCAGCCTCAAACAGATAGCGGCGCATGGGCACCGCCATCTTACCTGGGATCACTGCTCCTCGTGACGTCATCGGGGGGTGGCGATCTGTCTCCATGGTAGCCTCGGGTCTTCCGAAGACCCGAGGCTATTTCGTTTTAACCCCTTCATTACAATGTGCTGATAGCACATTGTAATGAATGAGGAAGAAAATCCCCATATACTGACATACTGTAGTATGGCAGTATATGATAGGATCGATCAGACAACCTAGGATTAAACTACCCTAGGGAGTCTGAAAAATAGTATAAATAAAAATAAAAAAAAGTTAAAAAAAAAAAAATTATAATAAAAAAACCTAAAATTTCAAATCACCCCCCTTTCCCTAGAACTGACATAAATATAAATAAACAGTAAAAATCAAAAAACACATCAGGTATCGACGCGTTCGAAAATGCCCGATCAAAATATGATAACGGTTTTTCAATGCGTTTAACCCCGCAACGGAAAATAGCGCCCACAGTCGAAAATGGCACTTTTTTGCCATTTTGAAAAATCTAAAAAAATCTAGAAAAAGTGATCAAAAGGTCGTACAGTCCTAAAAATGATATCATTGAACATATTATCAAATTTTGCAAAAAATGACACCACCCACAGCTCCGTACACCATAGTATAAAAAAGTTATTAGCGCCAGAAGTTGGCAAAATCAAAAAAATTATTTTTGTACAGGAGGTTTTAATTTTTGTAAATGTATGAAAACATTATAAAACCTATACAAATTTGGTATCCCTTTAATCGTACCGACCCAAAGAATAAAGTAGACATGTCATTTGGGGCGCTCAGTGAAAGACGTAATATCCAAGCCCACAAGAAAATGGCGCAAATGCGTTTTTTCAACATTTTCATTGCATTTGGAATTTTTTTCCCGCTTCTGAGTGCATGGCATATTTAATACCATATTTAATACCATCATTATGAAGTGCAATTTGTTACGCAGAAAACAAGCCGTCACACAGCTCTTTACGTGTAAAAATAAAAAAGTTATAGATTTTTGAAGGTGGGGAGTGAAAAATGGACATGAAAAAACAGGAAAGGGCCCGGTCCTTAACCGGTTAATGATAATGTCGCCAAGTTTGTTCCGGGGCCTCTTTGTCCTATCACACCTTGGTGGGTTTTTTTTTGTTGTAATCCGTCACATTTTTTCTCAGTAACATGAATGAATGCTCATGAGAACAATCCATCGATATATAATCTTTTGATTCTTGTCCATATTGATACCAATTTCACTCTTTTGTATAAAATCTATGGTGTTACCGAGAGGGATATTGCATACTTGTTCGCGTTTCTATACTGAAATCAATGTTTACTAACGGCTGCGACATCTATTGAACAAACTGACCGCTTTTAAATCTATTTCTTCTCACCCAGTAGTTTAAATTACAAACTCCTTCGTTTACCTTTCAATACCGCGATCGACACTCTTTTCATCACCTAGCAACCTGGTATCGCGATCTCTGTCAGTAGAGTCTGACGTCACTTCCGGTTTTGACGTCACTTCCGGTTTTGATGCCACTTTCTGTTTGGACGACATCCGGTTTTTGCGCTGAACACACGGCACCATTGATTGGAGATACATCTGTTGTAAGGTACAACAGGGTGGTGCTTAGGGGAGCATGGATTAATTGAGGACACTTTCACCCCTGAGGAAGTCTCCACTTGGGAGACGGAACGCGTGGGGAGTCCTCCACGTCCTCCACTACTGCTGAGCCACCCTGTTGACTTATTGTACTGATGCCTGCCTGCTGACCACTGACTCGTAATGTATACTTACCCATTTATCCTATAGCCCCACTATGATTGTTATGGCAGATTTATCTTCATCTGTTCAGGGTCATTAGACAGCTTGGGCCTTATTCATCCTTCTATTGTAATTGTATCATACTAGGGGCCAGGTTCCACTGTATGGAGGAGGTGTTTGTTTGGTGAACCTTACCTGGTTGTGCCAAACATTTTAACTCATGTATGTTTTTTAATTGTTTTTAACTTGTCCTTCATGCCTTGATGGAGTTTTTCTATTGTTGAAATAAAGATTTATCACTTTTTTACACAATTTTGTCTATTGGCAGACCTCTTTTTCTCTTTGAATATTTAATAGCCAGAAGTCCATATATATAGTTGTGTTACTGTGTACCACCGTTACACTACATTATTATCATGCATTGCCTTGTTCGTAAGAGATAAACCAGTCTTGTCTTTGTAAATTATCATAAAGTCCATTATGACAAAGAGCATATATCTACTGTATACATACTCGCCTATTTCAATACATGATACTAATGCAAAACATAAAAATATCCAGAAGTTGCCCTCAGGTACTTTTATTATCAGAGTAGCAAATGGAACATTTCACATTATATTTATAAGTTGCAAAATAAAATCACTTATAACCACATGTATTATTCATTACCTTATAGCTTTTCAGCATGATGTACAAAAGAGTGACAGCCCGGCTTTTTGTTTGCTGGAATATGTCTGAAATGTAGGATATCATTGGAATTACGTATGTTTCACAGTGTGCTAATTCCATTAAAAATGGACAGTTCTGAGTTCTTACTTGTGATTGCCTTCGAGTGTTATTTTTTTGGAATAAGTAAAAAAATAAGTAACTCAGTTTCAATGATCCATATCATATTATTTGCTTCTAGTCAAAACAGCCACATGCTACATCGGATGTTCTATAATACGGAGCCCCGGACAGATATTTTCAGGCCGCTATATGTATTTTTTTTAGAATTTTCCTACTATATTCAGAAGTTCTTCTTTTTTTCTCAGTGCATAAAGTTTGTAACAAGGAATCATTATCAAAAGGAAGGGAATACTCTAGGGATATACTATTGTTCAGCTGGAATGTTTTACCAGAAAATAACCTAGTATTTTATGCTATCAGGACCAAGTCTGCGTTCTAATGAAGGGATGATTTGCATTTATTTATCCATTTCATTATTAGTTTGTTACAAGGTTTCATTCTAAATGGGAAGGGGACATTCTATATTACAGCTTAGAAAACGTATGTACTGTAGCTGCTTATCTGCAATGTTCTACCATAGAACGATCTAATATTTAAACCCATCGAGACCAATCCCTTTCCCACTTTTGTGTTCTTATGAAGAAATGATTTAAATTAATAATTAATATTTACTTTACTCTTTTATTATGATTTTTTTTACTATTTTCAGACCTTCTAAGATTTTTAAAACCTACCAGGTTGGATCCCTCATATAACATGCTGCAATAATACCATACTAGCAAGGTCTTGATGCATCTGAGAACCTGCTCATTGTCATTGCAATCAATAGAGGCCCCTGCTGACATCACCAAAAAACCTCACACTTGGGTATCAACTTTTTCCATGGATCCTTACATTAAATTGCTATCTTTATATGTACAGGCAGTTCCCTGCTTAAGAAAACCCACTTACATACGACCCCTAGTTACAAACGGACCTCTTGATGTTTGTAATTTACTGTACTTTAGCATTGGGCTACAATAATCATCTGTAACAGTTATCGGAGGTGTCTGAAATGAAGCTTTATTGTTAATCTTGGTTCTCAAGATAATCCAACATTTTTAAAGTCCAATTGTCACAGAGGGCAAAAAATTTTGGCTGGGGTTACGATTATAAAGTATACAGTTTCGACTTACATACAAATTCAACTTAATAACAAACCTACAGAACTGATCCAGTATGTAACCCGGGAACTGCCTGAGACGGTCTCCTACGTAAGGACACCCGACTTACAGATGAACCCAAGTTACAGACGGACCTCTGTGCCCCCTGTGACCTCTGGTGAAGCTCTCTGGATGCTTTAGTCCCAGACTGCAATGATCAGCTGCAAGGTGTCTGTAATAAAGCTTTATTGATAATCCTTCTTCCCATTACAGCAAAAAAAATGTAAAATTCAGTTGTCACTGGGGAAAAAAAAATAGTTTTGGGGCTACAATTATAAAAAAAAAGGTCCGACTTACATGTAAATTCAAATTAAGTACAAACCCAAAGAACCTCTCTTGTACATAACCTGGGGACTGCCTGTAATGTTTTTGGTAAATTTAATAAAGGTGTAATTTTGTAAAAATATTTCTTAATCTAATTACACAAATGCTTTGTGGATTTTTTGCTGTACATTTACCTATACAGTTATACTAGATTTTCAGTTATTGCCAACTCACCATCTTGTAAATCTCACCAGGATATCCATCCGTCCAACCCTTCTTGTCTTCTTCCTCACAATATAAATACATTTGATGTCATATTGGATATTTCAACTTTTCAACATATTTCTATACATCCAGTGTCATACAGGTATGTTGTTTCATTACTTTCCATATATTCTGTGACTGCAATGGTTTATTTATTCTCACCTTTACAGTTGATTTGCACTTGATGTTATCTGAGTCTATGGTAAAATAAGTTTTTAATAGACTTTGATCATTTTACTGTGCAGATATAATGTATTCCTTGTCACCACACAGATTAATTCACAGAATGTGATAGCTAAAGTATAACACTTGGCAATAAAGAGAATTTCACTGTCGCTAATGAAGGAGGCACATTGTTAAATTTAGCTTTCCAATGTCACAATAAACTGTCAGAATATTACTGGAGACAAAATGAACTTCAACAGGGGGCCATTGCCGACTTACACCTTCTTGGGATCACGGACCTCGCTGCAACCAATGGATGGCTAATCAGAGAATGGGATGATTTCCTAATTGGAAACGGGAACAATGGGTAATAGGGCTGCTTTCAGTATATAATCTGATGGCCAATATTTTTTGTGTTTGGATGAAGACTGTGACCCAAAAATAACAGATCCTTAGACAACTCCACCAGATATGTAGCATTTGGACAAAACCTTGTAATTAGTTTCCTGATCCCTACAGGACATAGAAAACCTGTGGCAAAGATCAAAGGCACACACCCAAGTTGCCTTAGAGTAGGACTTTCCCAGCGCAACTCTGGACACATGGTGGGAGACTCAATATATAAGGATTAACAATAATATCATAGATAAGGGATATAGCACCCTTAGCTAGAGGGAAGTTGATGCTTAGCTCTTTAAAACATGTGAGATTCCTGTGGAGTTTAGGTATATCCTTAGAGACAATGTAGATATGAGCTAGTTGACGGTTTTCACACTCGGCCTTAATAAAGCTAGACTGGTCAGACAGAAGACAAAAGACAAAGTCAAAAGCCCCCCCCCCCCCAAAAATGGGACTTTTTCTCATATATTCTGAAAATTCCTGTGAGAAACACATACCTTATAGGAAAAAGCATAAAAGGAACAAGAAAAAGCCTATGTGGCTAACTAGTCTTGTAAGGAAAGCAATAAGCGAGAAAGATAAGGCGTTTAAGGTGCTTAAATGTGAAGGTAGCGATGAGGCATTACAGGATTATAGAGAGAAAAATAAATCATGTAAAGAGCAGATAAAGGCCGCAAAAATAGAGACTGAGAGAAATATTGCCAGGGAGAGCAAAAATAACCCCAAATTATTTTTCAAGTATATAAATGATAAGAAACTAAAAACAGAGAGTGTGGGTCCCCTTAGAAATAACATGGGGGTCATGGTGGAAGGAGATGAGGAAAGGGCCAATCTACTGAATGTCACCTTCTTAACTGTCTTTACCCAGGAAAATCCCCTGGTGGAAGACACAATGAGGAATAATGTAAATTATTTTTGGAATGTCAACAGTTTAACCCAGGAAGAGGTACGGCGCCGCCTCGCAACCACTAAGATAGATAAATCACCTGGGCCAGATGGCATACACCCCCAGGTTCTGCATGAATTATGTACGGTGATAGACAGACCGTTATTTTTAATATTTGAAGATTCACTGAGGACTGGTTATGTTCCACAGGACTGGCGCATAGCAAATGTGGTACCAATATACAAAAAAAGGATCAAATAGCGATCCTGGAAACTACAGACCCGTGAGTCTAACTGCTGTGGTGGGGAAAATATTTGAGGGGTTTGTTAGAGATGCTATCCTGGAGTATCTCACTGTGCACAACCTTATAACCCTGCGTCAGCATGGGTTTATGAGAGATCAGTCCTGTCAGACTAATCTGATTGGTTTCTACGAGGAGGTAAGTTCAAGACTGGATCTGGGGGATGCTGTGGATGTTGTATATCTGTACTTTTCAAAGGCATTTGACTCCGTGCCACATAAAAGGTTGGTATATAAAATGAGACTGCTGGGAATAGGAGAAAATCTGTGTATTTGGGTAAGTAATTGTGATAGAAAACAGAGGGTGGTCATTAATGGCACATTCTCAGAATGGGTTGACGTTACCAGTGGAGTGCCACAGGGGTCAGTATTGGGGCCACTTCTTTTTAATATTTTTATTAATGACCTTGTAGTGGGTTTACACAGCCAAGTTTCAATATTTGCAGATGATACTGAGCTGTGTAAAGTAATAAATACTGAGGTCGATAGTTTAGCATTACAGAGGGATTTGTGGAAGCTTGAGGAGTGGGCAGAGAAATGGTTGATGAGGTTTAATGTAGATAAATGTAAAAATATGCACTTGGGCCATGGAAACAAAAAGTATAATTATGTTCTAAACAGTCAATTACTTAGTAAAACTGGAGCTGAAAAGGACTTGGGGGTATTGGTGGATGGTAAACTTAATTTTAGTGACCAGAGCCAGGCGGCTGCTGCTAAAGCAAATAAAATTATGGGATGTATCAAGAGAGGAGTAGATTCTCATGATAAAGACATAGTTTTGCCCGTATACAAATCCCTGGTCAGACCACACATGGAATATTGTGTACAGTTTTGGGCACCAGTGTATAAAAAGGATATAGTAGAGCTGGAACGGGTGCAGAGGAGAGCAACCAGGATTATTAGGGGAATGGAGGGATTAGAATACACTGACAGATTACAAAATTTGGGATTATTCAGTTTAGAAAAAAGACGACTGAGGGGAGACATCCTTACAATGTACAAATACCTGAACGGACAGTACAAGGATCTCTCCAAAGATCTTTTTATACCTAGGCCTGTGACCAGGACAAGGGGGCATCCTCTACGCCTAGAGGAGAGGCGATTTTACCATCAACATAGACAAAGGTTCTTTACTGTACAAGCAGTGAGACTATGGAACTCTCTGCCGCAGGAGGTTGTTATGGCCGACTCTATGTACATGTTCAAGAGAGGCCAGGATGCCTTTCTGGAGAGAAAAAATATCACGGGTTATGAGGATAAAACATTTATTTAATTCTTAAAGGTTGGGCTTGATGGACTTTTTCCAGCCTTATATACTATGATACTATGATAAAATGTAATAGGCCCAACAATTCGAGAGCGCCTAGCCCCCCGCCTTCTTTTTTCCAGCTGTTACCAATCTGGATACCCTAGGAGCTGAAGATGACCAGATAAACTGGAGAAAAGGGCTTTGGAGGGCGTACAACAGTGGGGAAAGAGGGAAGCCCTTCTGTGTCCCAATACTGATTTACCTTAAGTCTGGTTCTAGGATCACTATATAGGGCCATGATATGAGTCAGCATGATATTACCTTTATTATTAAAATAAATGATCTTTATTGTGTAAACATCACTAGGGTTATAATTTGAAAACTTTCTTTCATGGGCAATCCCTTTTAACCCCTTAGGGACGCAAGTTTTTTCGCTCATTTTTCGCTCTCCACCTTCAAAAATTTATTTTTCTGTATACAGAGCTGTATGAGGGCCTATTTTTGGCATCCCAATTTTTACTTCTTAATGACATATTATTTATCATTCCATGCTGTGTACTGGAAAGTTGGAAAAAATAGGCAAAAAAAGGATTGGGCTCAGTTTTTACAACTTTCACTGTGCGCTCCAAATAACACCTCTGCTTTAATTTTTGGATCGGTATGATCAGGGTGATCAAATCTATCAAATTTATATAAGCTTTATTGTGTTTTAATACATTTTAAATAATTAAATGAATGTGTATGAAATTTTTTTTTTGCCATCTTCTGACACTAATAACTTTTTCATACTATGGTGTACAGAGCTGTGTGAGGTATAATTTTGTTGGCGAAATGAGCCGATGTTATCAGTGCAACCATTTTGAGTACTGTGTGACCTTTTTATCACCTTTTATAACATGTTAAATGGTTAAAAGTCTCTTTTCGAACATTTGGGCGCTCTTTTCTGTTATGGGGTTCACCACTGGCAATAACTGTTTTTATATTTTGATATGTTAAGGCATTTTGAGATGCAGCAATACCTAACATGTTTGTGATTTTTACTGTTTATTATGTTTTATATCAGTTCTAGGGAAAGGTGGTGATTTGAATTTTTATGTTTTTTTTACTTTTTATTATTTTTTTGAACTTTTTAAAAAAATGTAAAAAAAATTTTTTACCCTAGATGGTCTGAAAGTTCTGTAATACACTATATGTCATTTTTACACAGTATTCATTATGAAACTAGAGAAACCAGACAGCCTTGGGTCTAAGGAATACTCAAGGCTGTCATGGCAACTGATCACTGCTCTCCAATGACAGCTCCAGTGGGGGTGGATTTGGACATGGGGCTATTGTTTGGTAATAAATTCCCACCACCCACTACTAGGTGATAACCAGATAGCAGAGAGGATGGGGGTGGATTTGGGTGTAGGGCTATTGTTTGTAACTGCTTAGAGGTAGTGGTTGAGGAACCTCTGTCTGGAGAGCAAGCTGCGGCGCCCTTCCTTGGGACTTGGCTGATATGTAAATTGTTATTATACTGGAATAAAACCTGAAGAAATATCGCTCAGTGCTTGTCTTCTCTGATCACGAGGGCCATTCGTGACAACGATCACAAAAAACATGGCAGCTTTCAAGCTTCACCGGCGGCATCGGAAAGGGTTCATAACCGTGATCAGGGCTAGCACGGATAGTGGTTATTAGCGGTGGGTGTTTGCTGCTGTATGAAGAGGGATCAACCCATGAGCTCTGTTCATATAGCCTTCACACCTCTGATGTAAAGAGGTTAAAGGGGTTGTCCAGTTTTAGAAAATAAATGATATAGATTGTGTAAGGAAAATTTATAAAATTTTTCAATATAGTTTCTGTATCAATTCCTCATGGTTTTCTAGATCTCTGCTTGCTGTTCTTTTATAGAAAACTTTTATGTTCACTTCAAGTGGATAGAAATCTGTCCACGGTCACACAGGTGCACGACTCATCATATCACACAGCCCTGATTACTCTCTGTGAGCTTCACCTTTGTGAAGTCACATGACCATGGACAGATTTCTATTCAGCGAAAGTAAACAGAGAAGCTCTCAATAGCAGGGCAGCAACAGAGATCTAGAAAACTGTGAGGAATTGATACAGAAAGTATATTGGAAAATTGTATAACTTTTCCTTACACAAACCATATCAATTATTTTCTGAAAGTGGACAACCCCTTTAAGGGTTAGGGATCACGATTAAAGATCAGAGAGCACTAAAATGCTCGAGTGCTCGTTACTCGAGTCGAACTTTTTCAGATGCTCGAGTGCTCTGAGGCTGCTAAATAGCACCATTATGCCAAAATTATGGGCAACAGAGTGACCGAATGAGGCTAGATAGCATCTAAAACATCCAATAATTGACTATAGGGGACGGCATGCAGGGACTCAGGCTTCAAACCAATGGGTGGCAGAGAGGAACCAAAGGAGGTGAGCAAGAAGCGCTGAAATGATTTCCTATGTGAACAAAAGGTTGACGGTATATTTAGTCGATAAAACAGCATGATGGCGACATAGTGACCAAGTTCCATAACGTATCTGGTGAAACACCCGAAAAATGAGCCTGACACAGCTCGTTTGCTAAGGGGACGACATGTGGAGGCAGCCATGGAGACGACTTCCATGATTAAGAGTGACAGTATGGGGCATCCATATTGCGCTGCTATGATTGAAACTTCAGGTCTCCAGCATGGCAGCGACAGATGGGCCGAGTTCCATTATGTATCTGGTGAAACACCCAAAAATTCTGCCTGACACAGCTCGTTTGATAAGGGGACGATGTATGGAGGCAGTAAGGTAGTAGTAGATTAAAGGTGCTGCAGTTAAAACTATGTTAGTTGGATCTTGGGATGGAGCTGGCTGTCCGCTGCCAGGCGAGCTTTCGCCTGTCCAGGCCCCTGTCTCTCGGCTCCTCCCTACCCAAAATGGGCCTGGGGGCCAGAAGCATTTACTTTGACAACAGCAAACAGCACTTCTAAGAATCTTTTGTATAAGATCAAGTCTAGTACTGTTCTTATAAGTAATTGGCCTGGTTATGGCGGGGGAGGGGAACGTAAACAGATGCGCAAGTAGTGCTGAAATAATATCGGTAAATGATAAAAGATTGGCGGTATATTTTGTGGATAACACATCAGGGTGGTGACAAAGTTAACAAGTTTGATGTGGAAGCCGTGAAAACAACCCAAAATTCTGCCTGACACAGCTCGATTGCTAAGGGGACGATGTAGGGAGGCAACTATGTGGACGACTTTTGGAGGCAGCTATGGAGATGACGTGTGGAGGTAGCAATGGAGACAACGTGTGGAGGCAGCTATAAAGACGACTTGTGGAGGCTGCTATGGAGACAATTCAATTTGGATAGTGCCTGTATGTGGCAGTCCAAAAAAGTTTTCAAATCACAGGAGCGGGTAGGTGGCCCGCCAGAAAAAATAAATACATAGAGTACCTGTATGTGGCACTCTCAAAAATTGTTTAAAACAGAGGACCGGGTAGGTGTCCCTCCAGAAAAATTAAATACATAGAGTACTATAGCTAGAGCCAGTTAGCCCTGGTAAAAAATATCCAGCTTCCTCTGATTTAGTGTACAAAGAGGAGGAGAAGGAGGAGAATGGGGAGGAGGAGTGCATACATTATTCATGTTGAGCTGCTTTTACCTGGTGGAGAATGGAAATCCTGAGAAATCCAGGCATTATTCATCTTGATAAGCATCAGCCTGTCAGCGCTGTCAGTCGACAGGCGTGTACGCTTATCGGTGATGATGACACCAGCTGCACTGAAAACCCGCTCTGACAACATGCTAGCGGCAGGGCAGGCAAGAGCCTCAAAGGCGCACACCGCCAGTTCGGGACACATGTCCAGCTTTGAAACCCAGTAGTTGTAGGGAGCTGTGTGATCATTTAGGACGATGGTATGGTCAGCTACGTACTCCCTCACCATCTTACTGTAAAGATCATCCCTACTCTGCCGAGACTGGGGACAGGTGACAGTGTCTTGCTGGGGTGACATAAAACTGGCAAAGGCCTTGTAAAGTGTACCCCTGCCAGTGCTGGACAAGCTGCCTGCTCTCTGCTCTATGTCCTCTGCCTCTAGCGCTGTCAGAAGGGAAATACTGTTTAAGCTTGTGCACCAGGGCCTGCTGGTATTCATGCATTCTCACACTCCTTTCCTCTACAGGGATGAGAGTGTAAAGATTTTGCTTGTACCATGGGTCCAGGAGAGTGAATACCCAGTAATCGGTGCTGGAATAAATTCTTTTAATGAGTCCCAACGCGCACGAATTCACTCCCCTCACTGGCGAGACTCTCCTTTTCCTCCTCCTGTGTGCCTTTTATCGCCTAGGCTCAGCAGTTTGAGCACCGCCTGCTGTCGCTTAGCGACGGCATTGCTGCTGTGCCTAGAGCTACCGACTGATGGCGCCATGCCCACGGATGGTAATTCGGAGAAGGAGGTGGAGGAGGGGTGGGAGGAGGAGGAGGCATAGTAGGCCTGAGAGACCTGGACCGAGGTAGGCCCCGCAATCCTCGGCGTCGGCAGTATATGACCAGCTCCAGGGTCAGACTCGGTCCCAGCCTCCACAAAATTAACCCAATGTGCCGTCAGCGATATATAGTGGCCCTGCCCGGCAGCACTCGTCCACGTGTCCGTGGTCAGGTAGACCTTGTCAGAAACGGCGTTGGTCAGGGCACGGATGATGTTGTCTGACACGTGCTGGTGCAGGGCTGGGACGGCATATCGGGAAAAGTAGTGGCGGCTGGGGACCGAATACCGAGGAGCGTCTGCCGCCATGAGGTTGCGAAAGGCCTCGGTCTCTACCAGCCTATAGGGCAGCATCTCCAGGGTGAGTAATTTGGAGATGTGGACATTGGGGCTTGGGCGTGCGGATGGGTTGCACTGTATTTCCTCTTGCGCTCCAGCCTCTGGGGTATGGAGAGCTGGACGCTCCGCATGGAGACATTAGTGGACGCTGTGGAGGATCGTGGAGGCGAAGGTGTGGTTTTCGCCTGGGAGGTGTTTGTGCCGGGGTTCTGGGCATTGGGCTGACTAGCAGAGGCAGCAAATGACACAGGGGAAGGAGCAGTGGTGAACCCTGCCGGAGGTGAACGGCCTTGGTTCCATTGAGTGTCGTGTTTAGCATTCATATGCCTGCGCATACTGGTGATGGTTAAGCTTGTAGTGGTGGAACCCCTGGTGATCCTAGTTTGGCACAGGTTGCACACCACAGTCTGTCGGTCATCCGGTGTTTCTTTAAAGAACCTCCAGACTTCCGAAAATCTAGCCCTCGCCACGGAAGCTTCAATACGTGAAACATTTGGTGCTGATGCACCAGCTCTGGCCCTGCCTCTCCGTCTGGCCCCACCACTGCCTCTTCCAACCTGTTCTGGTATAGGACTCGCCTCCATCTCACAAGCACCGTGTTCACCTGGCCTATCAACCCAGCTTGGGTCAATCACCTTATCATCCTCCGATTCCTCAGTCTGCTCCCCCCTCAGACTTCCTGCCCTGGCAACAACTTCACCACTGTCTGACAACCGTGTCTCCTCATTGTCCAACACCTCTTTACACACTTCTTCCACTATCTCAAGTATGTCATCATGACCCACAGACTGGGATCGGTGGAAAACCCGGGCATTGGGAAAGAGCTCAGCAGCAACCGGACAAGTGTTTTGTGACTGTGGGAAGGGTCCAGAAAACAGTTCCTCAGAGTATGCCGGTTCAAATGCCAAATTTTCTTGGGAGGGGGCAGACTGGGGGGGAAGGAGGCTGAGGTGGAGAAGCTGGAGGAGTGCTCACTTGGGTAACATGGGTGGACTGCGTGGAAGACTGACTGGTGGACAAATGGCTAGAAGCATTGTCAACAATCCACAACATCATGTGTTCGCACTGTTCTGGCCTCAACACCACTCTACCACGAGTCCCAGTAACCTGAGACATGAAGCTAGGAAGTCTAGCACTGCGGCTTTCCCCTGCTCCCTCATCAGCAGGTGGTGTCTCACCCCGCCCAGGACCACGGCCTCAGATCCCTGCAGTAGTTGGACACCCACGCCCACGTCCTCTACCCCTAGCGCCCGAGTTTAACATTTTCAAAATTAAAGTCTATTATATAGGCAAAACAGAAATATAAACTGTACATTTTTTTGTGGTTTTTGGTTTTTTTGTGGTTTTTTGAGGTTTTTTAATTTTTTAAATGTTTTTTAATTTTTTTACAGAACAAAACGTGCAGAAGAAATCACACAGCAACCACAGAAGATGATGATTGCTATGGCTAGTTTCTAACCTACACTGACAGCACACAACAGGATTCTGTGCAGTGCCTGTGACTTTCAGTTTTGAAAAATAAAAAAAAACGGCAGACTGCGCCTAATTCAATCAAACCCCTAATAAATTGTCCCACTTAGGTGTTTGAGATGGATATGTGTGTCACTAAGAGCTAAATAGAACATTAGCAAGTCTCCCTGCAAATTCGTCACAATATGGTACTAGCTGCACTACTAGTGCCAGCAAGCCCAGCCACAAGCAAATTAAAAAAAAAATATATATAAAGCTATTGTACCCCTAAAAAGGCCTGTTGGGTTCTTGTAGAATCACTCCTGCCTAACACTATTCTAATAGAATACCCTAACGCTTTCCCTGACCAGCAGCAGCTCTCTCCCTAACGGCATCCAGACAGAGAATGATCCGAGCAGCGCGGGCAGGGGCTAGTCTATTCCAGGGTCACTTGCTCAGGCAATCACTGCTATCGACGTGTAAGGGTACCACGTCATGCTGGGTGGAGTGCAGAGTCTCCTGGCTTGTGATTGGATCTGTTTCTGGCCGCCAAAAATCTAAACGCAGCGAGATGACATTTTCTTGAGCTGGCGAAATACTCGTCCGAGCATCGAGCAGTTGCGAGTATGCTAATGCTCGAACGAGTAGCAAGCTCGGACGAGTATGTACGTTAATCTCGATTTACGATCCCTTTCCCATCTTGTTCTGATACTTATACCCAATCAATCACATAATATAAAAATTCAGAAATTATTTAGTTGCTAAGTGTATGTAATATTTATGATCTTTGGTTTTTTATCTTGGTTGAATTTCCAGCAGTGAATACATTTTTCAGTGCAGACAGACAGAAAATGATTTATTATTAATGATATTGAGAAAATGTCCATGAAACAGTAAAACCTGTGTAAAGGTCCTAGGAAAGTAGCTGCTATAATACATTGTTGATCATCAGGGAAATCATTTTTTGTGCGCTATATGTAGTACAATTTATAAGTCTAAGTAGACCATGCAGAACAAGGATTCCATATGTACCAGACAACGCATATGATCATGAAATAGATGTGATAGCACATTAAGCCCCTGCAGAAAATCAAGAAAAAATATAGCAGATGTGCGCTGTCTGCAGCACGTGAATAGATCGCAGTCCGCTGCATGACATCAGCTGAAACTTCATTTACTTCTTGTGTTTTTCATTTCCAATACAGCATGAGTCTAGTGCATCTAATGTATTATGAATTGCACCATATATTGAACTGTTAGTCTCTCCATGTGGTCTTAAAACCTTGGAACTTGATTTCCCCTTAGGTAGCCTATTGTACAATCCCCACAGCTGTGCCTGGCAGGTCTGGTTGCTATTACGTATTATAATAGATTGCACAAAAATCACTTGCCACTTGTGAAAAGCTAGGACATGAGGAAACACTGTCAATATTGGTTATTACGTAAATAGCATTAAATGGGCTATCTTGGAGAACACCCGGGTTACGTACAAGATAGGTTCTGTAGGTTTGTTCTTAACCCCTTAATTACTTGGCCTTTTTTAGTTTTTTCACTTCCATTTTTCACTCACCAAATTCAAAAATCTATAACTTTTTTATTTTTCCACATAAAGAACTGTGTTATGGCTTATTTTCTGCATAACAAATTGCACTTCATAGTGACAGTATTTAATATTCCATGGCGTGTACTGGGAAGCGGGAAAAAAAATCCAAATGCAGTGAAGATGGTGAAAAACCACATTTGCGACGTTTTCTTGTGGGCTTTGATTTTACATCTTTCACCCTGCGTCCCAAATGACAGGTCTACTTTATTCTTTGGGTCGGTACAATCATGTGGATACCAAATTTGCATAGGTTTTATACATTTAAAAAAATTAAAACCTGCTGTACAAAATATTTTTTTTTCAATTTTGCCATCTTCTGGTGCCAATAACTTTTTCATACTTTGGTGTACGGAGCTGTTCGTAGTGTCATTTTTTGCGAATTTTGATGGCGTTTTCATTACTATAATTTTTGGGACTGTGCGACCTTTTGATCACTTTTTATAAATTTTTTTATATTTTTCAAAATGGCAAAAAAATGGCATTTTCGACTTTGGATGCTATTTTCCATTACGAGGTTAAACGCAGTGAAAAACTGTTATTATATTTTGATAGATCGGACATTTTCAGACGCGGCGATACCTAATGTGTTTGTGATTTTTACTGTTTATTTATATTTATATCAGTTCTAGGGAAAGGGGGGTGATTTGAATTTTTAGGTTTTTTTAAATCATTTTTTTATTTTTACTTTTACTATTTTTCAGACTCCCTAGGGTACTCTAACTCTAGGTAGTTTGATTCATCCTATCATATACTGCCATACTACTGTATGGCAGTATATGTGGATTTTACTCCCCAGTCATTACAATGTGCAATTAGCACATTGTAATGCATGGGTTAAAACGAAGTAGCCTCGGGTATTCGGAACTCCCGATACTACCATGGTGACGGATCGCCGCTCCCCGTGACGTCATCCGCATGGGCGCCGCCATCTTTTTTTAGCCGCTGGCAGCACTGCCGGTGGCGATCGAGGTGAAAACACCCACGATCGGTGCTACTACCGATCGCGGGTGTTACCGGTAAGCCTTTGCTGCAATATGCAGCAAAGACTTACCGGCTATGGAGAGGGCTCAGCCCGCGAGCCCTCTCCATGCACCGGGACCCGGCGCGCGGGAAGGGGTTAAGTTGAATTAGTATGTAAGTCGGATCTGCATATTTTATAATTATAACCCCTGACAATTTTTTTTGATTTCTGGGACAATTGGATTTTAAAAATGTTGGATTGTCATAACAATAAATCTTAAGTGCAGACACCTATAATAACTGCTATACCTGTTTATTGTAGTCTAAGGCCCGTTCCACACTTGCGAGTGTGATGCGATGAACTCGCATCACACTCACAATGCATGCTGCCGGGAACGCACGACCCGAACACTGCACGCCGGGAGTGAACTGACATGCTTGCAAGTGTGGAACCGGTCTAAGGCTAAAGTACAGTAAATTAACAACATCCAGAGGGCCGTTTGTAACTAGGGGTCATCTGTAAGTCGGTTGTTCTGAAGTAGGGGATTACCTGTATACATACACTGTAATAGCAGATAGTGTTTGGTCCTTGGGTTCTAATCACAGGACCTTCGAACCAATGAACATACCTATTTGTTAACTTTAGATCTCAATGTCAGCACTTGGAAAGAAAGTTTAGTGTATAAGTAGTATATGAAAGCATTTTGTGGTTACCTTTATTTTAACTATATTAAGAATGTTTCATGGGCCATTGTGACAGGCTCCAGTAGCCTATACTATGCTGATTTTAAAAATGTCTGTCAGCATTCTGAATCATTTCATTTATTTATAATAGTTTATCTTACATTACCTGGCTCCCTGGCAGCAGCGTGTGGTGAGTCCTGGGTGGAGAGCAGCTGCAGCCTGTGTGTGCTTGTGCCTCAAGCATTCTTCCTTTCCTCCACACCATCCCACTCCCTCCCCTGACTGCTCGAAGCACATGACAGGAAGTGGTAGGGGGTGAGGGATCGGCAAAGCATAGCTTATTGAAACCAGTCACCAGCTACAAATCACATTCCTGATGACAGGTTCCCTCTATAAGAATTTGATTGCTGATTTGTATCCTCAATACACAGTTTCCCTCAGGTTATATTTATGAAAATCTTACTATAGAGCTCTTCAACTCTTCAAACATATACAAATTAATATACTTATTCAAATTCTCCAGCTTTATGTGGAGGTTCACAATGACTGAATGTATCATTATTAATTCCTTACAAAAGCAACATCCTCGTCAGGTCTCATTACTGTACTTTATGTACTTTACTTTCTGTAAAACTGTGTCTGCACAAAGATATCAATGGCATCAGTATGCTAGTGAGATATTAATGCATCCTAATAAACAAAGATCAGGCCAAGAACGATTTCTATAAATGTCCCAAAATATCACTTCTGATTATTTTGCATCCTCTGTAACTTTGTCTCCTTAAGGAGTGACATTTTGAGATGCCCATTTCCTTCAAGATGTTTTATAGCCTATAGTCATAATCCAGCTCCAGGACACTAAACTATATGACACCCTTTCAAACACAAATTTTAACAGCATTGAATGACCTTTTCATCATTACCTTTGGGCTATTTCTTGGCATATGTCTAGTCAGTTAGATTTTTCAAGATAAGATGGCATCATATGTAATTCAAACATCTTATTACCATAATTGTTAACCTTACATTGCCAAAGAAATGAATAAATACCTTTAAGGCTCTATTCACATTGAATGTGAATCAGAAGTACATGTTGGAAGGATTTCCCAGTTTAAAAAGTGGCAATTATCACCTATAGGTTCCTATAATTCTTTATTTTATATACTGCACACAGATTATGGAGCTGTGCACAGAGCTTGCCAAATCAGTCCCTGCCCCCATGGGGCTCATAATCTAATCAACCTATCAGTATGTTTTTGGAGTGTTGGAGGAAATCTTTGCAGATGTTGACCTGGGTGGGACTTGAACTTAGGACCCCAGCGCAGCAAGGCTGTAGTGCTAACCACTAAACCACCATACTGCCCTCCTATGTTAATGAAAACATGTATCATGTTGTACACAGATTTTTCATGTGAAGCTTCTTAAAAGAAAAGTATTGTTGTTCTATAAAGCACAGATTGCTATCTCTTGCAAGCATGGCTCTCAATCCTATTGTTTCACCTGGCCAGGCTCTGTTATACCCTACTTTTTGTTTCTGGGCCCAATAATAAATAACTGTAAATAACTGTAGACTATCTTGGCAGTATATAAATAAAGATTTATATATTTTTTTTAAATAAAAAAGAGGTTTACATAAGTGTACATGCCATAAGTAAGGATCACATATACAAAAACAGTAAGTCCAAAGTTTTCTTGTTCGATAATGGGTAAGGAATATCAAAAATTATTCCAGGGTTGAAAAGGAAAACTTTGACAGATAACATACAAGGCATGTAAGGCCTAATTGATGCCCCCACAGAGTGTTAAAGCCCATACATACTGCTCTTGGGATTTTGAATAAGGAATATGCAGATATGTTTTCCAAGGTGAGGGAGCTGCACAAGTGTAGCGGAGAGGAGACTGACACAGACACATACAGGCTGCAGATGTCCCTCACCAGGGACTGACCACAGCGAAAATGGAATTGCTGGTTACAGGTTCACTTTGAGACACATAGCTGTAGACAGCATTGTTTTAATGTTATTACATCTCTTTAGTACAGTATAACTAATAGCCTCTTGTATTCCTCTACATGGCGGTTGCCTTGGAAAGTATGCAAGTATGTATAGTAGTGAAAATACAAATCTAAGCACACTGTAATAATGCTCAAAAAGAAGTGAAGTTTTACAGTTGAATCCTCAAATGTTGTACATAGTTGCAATAAAACCTCACTTCTTGAGCATTAATGTTCAGAATAGTTTTTTTTCTGTATATTAAGTATAGTATAATATGCTGGTTTCGGTATGTAAGAGGCGATAGATATAAGTCAGGGAGATCATTTTTGTACTTAGGGAGATTTCCTTTGCAGTTCACCTTTTCAGGCTTACAGAGCCTAAAAAGCCACGCTGGGGATTCTTGGTAAGGAATATGCAAATAACATTTTCCGGGTAAAAAATGAAAACAATGCTTCAACTTACTACCATGTCTTTCTTTCAAGAAGTCCAGTGACATGATGTGGGATAATAGCCAAACAGGAGTAGATTCATTTTAGTAGACTGTTTCAGCACACCATTTTGCTAAGTGAAAGGCCATTGACATGGGTCAGGAAGGAATCAATTTTCTTTATCAAGATTATCTTTGAAAACTAAATTTTCAAGCAGAAGCAGTCTTAAAGGCTCTGCATCCTCCACTGGGAATTCTGGGTAGGGAATATCTAAATATGTTTTTCAGGGTGGGAAAGCAAAAAAAATTACTATAGCCACAGGTTATAGCTGATATCTACTATGAAATGCATCACATGCAATTTATGTCTTGTGTCTTTTTTCAATATTTAATAGATTTTTGTGATTTTCGAATTATACAAGGCAAGTTCTGGATAGAGATACTTTGTCCTTTCCATTTTTGGATTTGTACCAGCCATATTTCTGCTTATTCTGCTGATAAGAACAATATCAGCTACCAATTTGCTTTGCCTATATATAGGGGTGACTGGAAGTGAACCTTACTGTAAACGTGGACATATATGGGTAGATATATACATTTGGGTCAGTATCCTGCCTGGAGTTTGACTCTCTTCTTTCCGATTATCACAGTAAGCTCCTCTGCTCCTTATCTCTCATGCCATCGCCATGCTTGCGGCGTGCCCCTATTTGGACCTGATGAAGGGAACAGTGAATACCTGAAACACATTGTACAAATCTTATTATTCTACTGCCACTTTGACTTTAGGCAGTGTGTTGTTACACCAGGTTACTTTCTACCATTATATACAGTATATGGGTCAGTATAAAGAAATGACAAATTTGTGGATTACTGCTTAACTCGTGAGACTTCTTTTTGCCACCAAACATCATAGTGAATTCTATACATGTTAGAACAGCAATTGATGTTGGTAAGGTCCACGTCATAATTAAAGCAAATACCTGAAATCAAATGGTCCTAATAGACATTTAATTAGAAAGAGATTTTGATTGTTATGGATAATTAGAAGCAACAAGGTGTCAATAGAATTCCCTGATATGTTCAGATGTAATTAAAGCCAATAAATAATGTGTCACCATCCGATCCAATGAATAATGAGGTGAGGGGATTTCAGAAAATTCTGGTTTAATTATTAATAGGATACCCTAAGTTGTATTACAGAAGTGGGGAGTGAATGAAAATAATGGCTGAATGATTTATGCTATCATTAACAACATGAACATTTTAAGTTTAATTAAATTTCTGACAGTCTGAAATCTTTCACTGCAAAAGTCAATAAAGAACAATTGTGAAAATGGTTGCCAATTAATGATTTTCAGGTTGTGCAACTTGATATATCTGTTACTTTTTTGGGCTCTTTCACAATGGCTTTGCTTTTCACGTCCACGGACGCCTCACAAAGCCATTGATTTCTTATGGGTGTTTTTATGGCTCGTATTTTCACAAATTATGAAACACGGCCTATTACTTTCACTGAAAGAGCACGGAAGGCAATAAAAGTCTATGGGTCCGCAAAAAAAAATTGATGAAACATAGGTTTTTTTCACTGATGAGACTGAAAAACCAGGTGTTATGTTTTCAAAGCGACTTTTAACCTTAAGTTGTTTTTTGAGGACATGGAGACAAAATGGAAGAAAACGCACTGGGCATGGAGACAAAACGCACTGGATGTGCAACTGAAGCATCAACACCAATGTGAAAGTTGTATGTTGACACGTAATTATGTAAAAAAAAGCAGGTTGGATGTGCAACTTTTTAGTGCAGCAAAATAATGAACACCGTTAACCCCTTACCGACAGGTGCCATAATATTATGGCGCCCGTGAGGCGTGGGAGGAAACACAGGGCTCACGAAGAGGCCACATTGGATCCTGTTGCCGCCCCCTCCCCCCAAGGCCTCACAGGTTGCTATGACACCCGGGAGTCTATCTTAGACTCCCAGGCCTGTCATTCAGCCTGAACTCTAAGCATCTTCCACTAGCAAATATGCCATGTACTATTGCAGTATATGGTAGAAGCAATCAGGCACCTATGGGATGGAGTGTCCTTGGAGGTCTAAAAAATAGTAAAAAAAAAGTAAAAAAAAAACTATATAAAAAAACCCCCTTAAAATTAAAATCAGCCACCTTTCCATAGAACTGATAAAAAATAAACAAAAAAAATAAACATGTTAGGCATCACCGCATCCCAAAATGCCCGAACTATCAAAATATAAAAAATAGTTATTCCTTGTGTTGAATCCTATAGCTGAAAATAGTGCCCAAATATCAAAATTGTCACTTTTTCACCATTTGCAACTCATGAAAACTTTTATAAAATGTCATCAAAAGGTTGAACAGTCTCCAAAATAGTAGCAATGAAAATGTTATCTCATCCCGCAAACAATGAGATCATACACATATCTGTACGCTGTAGTATGAAACTGGCAAATTTAAGATGTATTAAAACATATTAAAACATACATTTGGTATCCCTGTGATTGTACCAACCCAAGGAAAAAATTGGAGGTGTCAAATGGAACAGAAAAGTGAAGGGCATAAATACAGTGGGGCAGATTTACTTACCCAGTCCATTCGCGATCCAGCGGCGCGTTCTCTGTGGTGGATTCGGGGCAATTCAGGGAAAATCTGCGCAAATCTGAAATATTTGGGTAACACGTCAGGAAACCGCGAATCGGGCCCTTAGTAAATGACCCCTAGTGTGCACAAGAAAGTGGTGCAAAAAGTTTTTTTTGCCAATTTCACCACATTTGGAATTTTTATTCCCGCTTCCGAGTACATGACATGGAATATTATATATTATCACTGTAAAGTACAATTTGGTAAGAAAACAAAAAACAGTTCCACACAGAACTTTACATGGAAAAATAAATAATTTATAAATTTTTGAAGGCAGGGTGCAAAACACAAAATGAAAAAGAGTCACGTCGTTAATAGGTTAAGGAGACCAAATAGAACTATTATAGTCAATAGTTGTTTTTGGTCTCCATTGTTGTCAGTTATATCACATTTCTGCTTTCTGCCAATAAATTATGGCAGTGTGAACTTACTCTTAGAGGAATAGTTAACATATTATTAAACTTTTTATTAAACAGAAAACTGAAGTTAACACACAACATTAACTGGGGTCACACATCATAGGCTTCAAATGTAATGGCTGTATTGCTTTTATGAGTTAAAGGAAATCTACCATTAGATTTCATGCATTATGAACCAAACATACCTTGAGGATGCTGTAGCTACACGGATGCAAAAACATATTTTGTTTAATCCCTGTGCTGAGTAGTTTTGCTGAAAAACAATTATAACATGTAGGACTTGGAAAAGAGGGTTGATTAGACAGGACTAATCAACCTGAGCTGGATCACTCATACACAGCAGCTGGGGAATGGATTGATTACTTCTGCATGTCAGTGACAACATAGTGATTACATCATTCTCTGGAGCAGTGCATAACTAAGGTGATAGGATAGCCCTAGCACAGAAGCAACAGAGCTTTATTATCATAATTTTATAATAGTTTTTTTTTTCAGCAAAACCAAGCAGCACAGGGAATAAACAAGATATGCTTCTGCATCAGTGTGGCTACAGCATTCCCAGGTTTGTTTGGTTAATAATGCATCAAATCCAATGGTAGATTTTCTTGAACATTTGCTGCTTGTGCTTCTACAGATACTGAACTTTAAGTTTCAGCTTTTTCATAATTAATATTGTATTCCCAAAACCATCTCCAAAAGACACTTCACAAAATACAATTAAGTTAAGCAATGTTTGCCAAAAAAACCCCCAAGATTGACATATTTAACAAAATGGCGCCAGTGTTCTTCACATATGAAAGCAGTTTCAGACTATGCACATGTGACAGAGTTGACATGAGTCTGCAGATGCCATGGAGAACGTTCTGATTCCTGCAACATCCTCCAGAATGATTGGTTTGACAGTCAGTAATGGTGTTGGAAGGCATTTTTCTTTGGCTTTCCATGTGCTTGCCAGAGGTACCAGGATGAGATCCTCAGACCGTATGCCAGGGCCAGATTATAAGCGGGGCTCCCGGGGCTCGAGCCCCGGGGCCCCCACCATCTTGCCCCCCCAGGGGGCCCCCACCAGATTGCACCCCCGCGGTTCCCCTCCTGTGCCGCCACCTCCCTGAAGCCTGGCCGCCCCCCATCACAGGTAACTTCCATCTTCCCGCCCCCACGGCATAGGTCACCTCCTCTCCACCTGCCCATTCGCCTCCATGTCCGAAGCTACCGCCCCCCGTCCACCCCCCTGCAAGGCCGAGCCGCACGCCCCCAGCACAGTCAACCGCCTCCACGCCCACCTGCATGGCTGAGCCACCACCCCCGGCCCGAACAAGCAACTCCGCTCTCCGCAAGCTATTACTCCCGCCGCCCCCCGTCCAAAAAGCACCCGCCCTCCGCAACTCCCTCCGTCCACGCCCCCCCGCCGGAAATAGCACCCGCGCAAACACCGCCGCCCCCCCTTGGCCGAACAAGCAACCCCGCCGCCCCACGCCCGAAAGAGCACCCGCCCTCCGCAGCTCCCCCTGCTGGAAAATGCATCCCCCCATCCACCCGGCCTTACAAGCAACCGTCTGACCGCCCCATCCCCCCTCCCCCCCGCCGAACAAGCACCCGCAAGACCCCCCACCGGCTCGAACACCCACCTGACGCCTTGGGCAGTGACCCTTAAAGGTAAGTATATAAATATGTATTTGTGTTTATATATGCATCTACTGTATATACTGTACATACTGTATATATGTATGTATGCATCTACTGTATATATGTGTATATACTGTGTAAATGTGTATATACTGTGTAAATGTGTGTATGTGTATATTTGCATCTACTGTATATATGTATATACTGTATATGTGTATATATGCATCTACTGTATATATGTATGTATGCATCTACTGTATATATGTGTATACTGTATATATGTATGTATGCATCTACTGTATATATGTGTATATACTGTGTAAGTGTATATGTATATATATTCATCTACTGTATAAATGTATATATGTATGTATGCATCTACTGTATATAAGTGTATATATGTATATACTGTATATATGTATGCATCTACTGTATATATGTGTATATGTGTATATACTGTATATATGTATGTATCTACTGTATATATGTATATACTGTATGTATGTATGCATCTACTGTATATATGTGTATATACTGTGTAAATGTGTATGTGTATATATGCATCTACTGTATATATGTATATACTGTATATATGTATGTATGCATCTACTGTATATACGTGTATATACTGTGTAAATGTGTATATTTTTCTATATACTGTGTATGGGTACATTCACACTCAGTATGCCTGACATGCGGGCACCACCGTGTGCTGGAGAGGAGGAGGTGACCCCTCCTCCCTCCATAGAAAACAGCGTCGTGCGGTCGCACACTCGCAAAAAGATAGAGCATGCTCTATCTTTTTGCAGTGTACGGCGCGGATCGGTGCCACACATGTGCCGCCATTGCCCTCTATGGGGACGTATATGAGGCCGCAAATTTGCAGCCGCATGTACGTCCCCCCAGACGGCCGTGTGAATGAGCCCTAAATATGTATATACTGTGTATATATGTGTATATATGCATCTACTGTGTATATATGTGTATATATGCATCTACTGTGTATATATGTGTATATATGCATCTACTGTGTATATATGGGTATATATGCATCTACTGTGTATATATGGGTATATATGCATCTACTGTGTATATATGGGTATAAATGCATATACTGTGTATATATGGGTATATATGCATCTACTGTGTATATATGGGTATATTTGCATCTACTGTGTATATATGGGTATATATGCATCTACTGTGTATATATGCATCTACTGTGTATATATGTATAGATGCATATACTGTATTTATACATGCATAAATTTATATGCACATATATAGGTGCACCTCTAAATATATATATATATATATATATATATATATATATATATGTGATGTGTGTTTTTGTATATGCTCTGTATATGGTATGTATGTATATGCTCTATATCAGGGGTCTCAAACTCGCGGCCCGCGGGACAACATTTTGCGGCCCCCACCTGGAAAAGCACCGCCCGCCGTGTATTCACGGCGGCGGTCGCGTCACGCTGCATGGAGAGGGCTCACGGGCTGAGCCCTCTCCATAGCCGGTAAGTCTTTGCTGCATATTGCAGCAAAGGCTTACCGGTAACACCCGCGATCGGTGCTAGCACCGATCGCGGGTGCTTTCACAGCGATGGCTGCCGGCAAAGCTGCCGGCAGCCTCAAAAAGATAGCGGCGCATGGGCGCCGCCATCTTACCTGGGATCGCCGCTCCCCCGGGGGCAGCGATCCGTCTCCATGGTAGCCTCGGGTCTTCCGTAGACCCGAGGCTATTTCGTTTTAACCCCTTCATTACAATGTGCTCATTGTAATGAATGAGGAGGAAAATCCCCATATACTGCCATACTGTAGTATGGCAATATATGATAGGATCGATCAGACAACCTAGGGTTAAAGTACCCTAGGGAGTCTGAAAAATAGTATAAATAAAAATAAAAAAAAGTTTTTAAAAAAAAAATTATAATAAAAAAAACATTAAATTTCAAATCACCCCCCTTTCCCTAGAACTGACATAAATATAAATAAACAGTAAAAATCATAAACACATCAGGTATCGACGCGTCCGAAAATGCCCGATCTATCAAAATATGATAACGTTTTTTACAATGCGTTTAACCCCGTTACGGAAAATAACGCCCAAAGTCGAAAATGGCACTTTTTTGCCATTTTGAAAAATATAAAAAAATCTATAAAAAGTGATCAAAAGGTCGTACAGTCCTAAAAATGATATAATTGAAAATATTGTCATATTTCACAAAAAATGACACCACCCACAGCTTCGTACACCAAAGTATAAAAAAGTTATTAGCGCCAGAAGTTGGCAAAATCAAAAAAATAATTTTTGTACAGGTTTTAATTTTTATAATGTATGAAAACATTATAAAACCTATACAAATTTGGTATCCCCTTAATCGTACCGACCCAAAGAATAAAGTAGACATGTCATTTGGGGCGCTCAGTGAAAGACGTAATATCCAAGCCCACAAGAAAATGGCGCAAATGCATTTTCATTGCATTTGGAATTTTTTTCCCGCTTCCGAGTACATGGCATGGAATATTTAATACCATCACTATGAAGTGCAATTTGTTACGCAGAAAACAAGCCGTCACACAGCTCTTTACGTGTAAAAATAAAAAAGTTATAGGTGGGGAGTGAAAAATGGACATGAAAAAACAGGAAAGGGCCCGTAACCGGTTAATCCCCTTCCCTCCGGTACTTGAAAAAGATGAAGTCGCCGCTCTGAACGCACTTGGTGCAAGTCAGAGCGGCGACTTCATCTTCTTCGATGGGAGGGACACGGGGAGGCAAGTACCGGGGGGGAGGGGGGGATGGAGTGTCCCTGACTGGGCTCAGTGCGGTAGGAGCTTGGGACCCCTCGGTGCACAGGACGCGTTCATAGAGAAAACACCATAAATGATGAATAATGAATGATGAATAACTATACACAGGACCATTGCCCATTATAGCTACTTATGCCGTAGCTGCTCCTTTCTTATATGGATTTTAATTAAATTAAATTTAAAATTATACGGCCTATGATATTGTATAGTCATAGCAATGATTACATTGCTTTGGAAAAATTGCATGAATTTTATGTGTCTACAAATACAGAGCTACCGTATATACTCGAGTATAAGCCGAACGGAATATAAACCGAGGCACCTAATATTACCACAAAAAAATGGGAAAACTTATTGACTCAATTATAAGCAGAGGGCATGAAATGCATTAGGCTCCCTGAGTAATTAAATGCATTAGTTAATGCAGCATTGATGGTAGTAACATTATATACCTCACAACACATTAAAAGCAGAATCCTATTACCAGCATGTATACCCTTCTATGTAGTTTTACTACACCACTTTAAGGCACAGTTCAGTTTGTTTAGATGTTAATGTGCAGATGTAACAGTCCTTGTATGCACACATGTTAGGAGCACAGACAGACCGAGTGTCAGGACTACACTTGTCCTACTTGAGGACAGTCCGTTTATTATGTCCTGCAGATAGTGAGCAGTCTAGTTTCTCAGCAGGGAGTAGTGTATCTAATTGCACACAAGATGATTTACTGACACATAAAACATACACTCACCGGCCACTTTATTAGGTACACCATGCTAGTAACGGGTTGGACCCCCTTTTGCCTTCAGAACTGCCTCAATTCTTCGTGGCATAGATTCAACAAGGTGCTGGAAGCATTCCTCAGAGATTTTGGTCCATATTGACATGATGGCATCACACAGTTGCCACAGATTTGTCGGCTGCACATCCATGATGCGAATCTCCCGTTCCACCACATCCCAAAGATGCTCTATTGGATTGAGATCTGGTGACTGTGGAGGCCATTTGAGTACATTGAACTCATTGTCATGTTCAAGAAACCAGTCTGAGATGATTCCAGCTTTATGAAATGGCGCATTATCCTGCTGAAAGTAGCCATCAGATGTTGGGTACATTGTGGTCATAAAGGGATGGACATGGTCAGCAACAATACTCAGGTAGGCTGTTGCGTTGCAACGATGCTCAATTGGTACCAAGGGGCCCAAAGAGTGCCAAGAAAATATTCCCCACACCATGACACCACCACCACCAGCCTGAACCGTTGATACAAGGCAGGATGGATCCATGCTTTTCATTCTGACCCTACCATCCGAATGTCGCAGCAGAAATCGAGACTCATCAGACCAGGCAACGTTTTTCCAATCTTCTACTGTCCAATTTCGATGAGCTTGTGCAAATTGTAGCCTCAGTTTCCTATTGTTAGCTGAAAGGAGTTACACCCGGTGTGGTTTTCTGCTGCTGTAGCCCATCTGCCTCAAAGTTCGACGTACTGTGCGTTCAGAGATGCTCTTCTGCCTACCTTGGTTGTAACGGGTGGCGATTTCAGTCGCTGTTGCCTTTCTATCAGCTTGAACCAGTCTGCCCATTCTCCTCTGACCTCTGGGATCAACAAGGCATTTCCGCCCACAGAACTGCCGCTCACTGGATGTTTTTTCTTTTTCGGACCATTCTCTGTAAATCCTAGAGATGGTTGTGTGTGAAAATCCCAGTAGATCAGCAGTTTCTGAAATACTCAGACCAGCCCTTCTGGCACCAACAACCATGCCACGTTCAAAGGCACTCAAATCACCTTTCTTCCCCATACTGATGCTCGGTTTGAACTGCAGGAGATTGTCTTGACCATGTCTACATGCCTAAATGCACTGAGTTGCCGCCATGTGATTGACTGATTAGAAATTAAGTGTTAACGAGCAGTTGGACAGGTGTACCTAATAAAGTGGCCGGTGAGTGTAAATATGGACCATTCAGACAGACTTGTTGTCTGGCACAAATTCACATCCAGGCAGGTTTGTCCAAATAAAAGTCCAAAGATTTATTTTAACACAGTCCAATAAGAACTCAACAAGCTTTCTTCAGCATAAAACAAAAATATAATGTCCTTTGTTTGAGGGTAGCAATACAAGAGGAATAGTGCAACAATGGCTCTCACCCAGCTTTTCAGGCTTTTGCTTCCGCTGTGTAGTGCAGGACCTGCAGTTAGTCTTCTCTTTAGAACAGCACCCAGCAACTCTTGCCTCTGTCCATTTGCTCCTCAACAATCTGAAAACCAACACCTGCAGCTAAAGGGTCAGGTATATAACAGGTAATGGACTATGGAGAGGAGCCATCAAGGCAGGAACCCTGCAATATCTAAACCCTGGATCTAAAGTCCAGTTACAAAATCATGGCCCCTATAACATGGAGACCAGGAACCTTAAAGGGACATATATATATATATATATACTTTTACACAACACTAAACAATGGAACACTGAAATTGTGATATCAGACGCATATGGAGATATAGTGATTAATTTCTATAGGTAATCTATTATGGCTCTTCACGAAACTATAAAGCTGCATAGAGCCTCAATCTAGAATTTTTAAATAGCTATTTCCACTTATTATTCGCCATGTAGCTCATCATGTATATCACTTCTGTAATTGCTTCTTCCATTTATATAAATATATATGCATGTTTTGGTTGTAGTCATGGTAACTTGCATTGCCTGGTTCTTGAAAGAAGTGTAAAATACCACAAAACAAAACATATATAATATATTACATACAAGGTTTTTATGATTATGTAATTGTATTTACATTTTTCTTATTTTACAAAAAATTTACTTATCACTGATGATACAACATATCGTAGGAAGAAGCATTTCATGAATGTAAATGTTCAAATTAAAATGGTTTTCCAGACTAAATATAGTAATCTAGTATAGACATCATATGAATGCCACCTTTCCTTGCAATCTCTAGTAAAGTAATATATGTCAAGAAATGTGTAATGGGGTCTATGTCTGATGATACCTATGTCTATAAGTACAGTACACACTACTGTGCAAACGTCTGGTGTACTTTTCTTAGCCTAGTTGTATTTATGTTTATCTTGAGGCATAGATACATAGTGGCTCAGGCCTCTTGATGTATCTGTTGGGCAATGTGACCTCTGGGCCAAACTACACCAGGTCTGATCTAGCATAGTTTTTTGTTTGTAAGTTTTTCCGCTGACAAGGTTATCAGTCTCCCTACGCAGTTCCTAATATCGAGAGGGCCCTATTCGCAACGACTACCTATCTTTTGTATCGGCAGGGTTGTTGCACTTCCTTTAGTTCTGTGTGTAGACTCCCTGTGCATTCTGCATAGACATGTAACCAAAGATCCTGGTAAATAGGAGGGACCTGCAACAGGAGATTATTACTCATCCTGCTCTCCCCCTCCCACACTGGAGGATGCCATGACAGACAGACTGAAGGGGTGAGAAGCAGGAAGTTGTATGGAGATGCAAAGCGCAGCATGTAGATAACAGGGAAAGGCGGAGTCTCTCACAGGAGGCAAAGGTACATATACATGGAGAGACAAGTTTAACTCCATAGCGCAATAAGACGTACCTGTACGTTTTATTGCGCATGGGGTAGTATGAAGAGGGTTCACGGGCTGAGCCCTCTTCATACACGCCGGGTGCTTGCTTCACAATGAAGCAAGCACCCGTCGCTAACACCCGGAGCGGCGATCCGTTGCCATGACAGCCTCGGATCACACAATGATCCGAGGCTATCATGTTTTAGGCCATCTATTACAATGTGCGATCTGCACATTGAAATAGATGGTGTGCAAAATCCCCATATACTGCCATACTGTAGTATGGCAGTATATGGTAGGATCAATCAGAAAACCTAGGGTTAAAGTACCCTAGGGAGTCTGAGAAATAGTAAAAAATTTTAATAAAAAAAAATAAAAAATAAAAAATTATATTAAAAAAACCTAAAAATTCAAATCACCCCCCTTTCCCTAGAACTTATATAAATATAAATAAACAGTAAAAATCATAAACACATTAGGTATCGCCGCGTCCGAAAATGCCCGATCTATCAAAATATAAGAATGTTTTTTTACTGCGTTTAACCCCGTAACGGACAATAGTGCTCAAAGTCGCAAATGGCATTTTTTTGCCATTTTGAAAAATATAAACAATTCAATAAAAAGTGATCAAAAGGTCGTAAAAATCTAAAAATAAAAGCATTGAAAACATCATCAAAAGTTGCAAAAAATGACACCACCCACAGCTCCATACACCAAAGTATGAAAAAGTTATTAGCGCAAGAAGACGGCAAAATGAAGAATTTTTTTTTGTACAGGAGGTTTTAATTTTTGTAAATGTATGAAAACATTATAAAACCTATACAAATTTGGTATCCATGTGATCGTATTGACCCAATGAATAAATTAGACATGTCATTTGGAGCGCACAGTGAAAGACGTAAAATCCACGCCCTCAAGAAAACGGCGCAAATGCGTTTTTTCACCATTTTCACTGCATTCAGAATTTTTTTCCCGCTTCCCAGTATATGGCATAGACAATTAAATGCCATCACTATGAAGTGCAATTTGTTACGCAGAAAACAAGCCATCACACAGCTCTCTACATGGAAAAATAAAAAAGTTATAGATTTTTGAAGGTGGGGTGTGAAAAATAAAGACGCAAAAACGAAAAAGGGCCTGGTCCTTAAGGGGTTAAAGGATGAGATGTATTGAAAAGTGGCCAACCCCTTTAAGGCTGCAAACTTGGCCTTCTTTGCACTCGGTTAATAAAGTATTCTTGTATTTTCTGCACTGTTTTATTGGTGTGGTGCAATTTTTGTACCTTAATTACTGGTGGATTAATAAAGTTAACGCTGCTCACCCACTGTGGTTATGGTGCTGCTGAATACCTGTAGATTTGTACATAGATAAATAGATCTTATATGTGTCTTATAGATACACTGAAATTAAAAAGATGGAATTATAAATGTTATAAAATATGTAGATTTATTCATGCACATATTCCTGTGATTACTGTAATTAAATTCAATAAAGCACAGTGCAGCATATATTGTATCATACAATACAACGAATGCATCAGAAGAGTATTGTGCATTTTTTATTTTCATACACAATCATACAATATATAACACCTTAGAAAAGGTTCTCAATGTCAAATTTGCGGGTATAACACCCAGCATTTTAAGGGCTTATTCAGATGACCCTCTGCGGGGACGTGGTGAAAGCGTGCTCTATCTTTCAGCGTGTGTGCGGCCGCGTACCGCTGTTTTCTATGGAGGGAGGAGGGGTCGCCTCCTCCTCACCTCCAGCACACAGTGGTATGCTCGCATGGCGAGCATACCGCGTGTGCATGTACCCTAACTGTTCTCAGCAGATACACAGCTCCATTATCTGTGTATTGGCCATTTCACATTTATTGCAATCAGAAAAAAATCCACTACAAAAAGAACAGAGATGTCTACTTTCTATTCCTTTCTCTGTGTATCAGTTGTTGAGCTGTTATTTTTTGACACTATAAATAATATTTTTAATCACCTATCATTAGGAAAGGTCATCATTAAAATAAAGTATAATGGTACTGTGGCTGCCTATGGCAGTATTCTCTGTATTTAACAAAATTTCACAAGACCCTAACAAAAAGATATTGAACAAGGTGGAAAACTCCTATAAACACTGTCAGGGGTGACCCCGCGATCCATGTTTCGGATCGCGGGTGCACCCGTGCGCTGCCTGGCCCAGGTCTGCTGTCTCTGCACGGGTGTCCCTGCGATCCATGCTGCGGATCGCGGGTGCACCCGTGCTCCGCTTTGTAACTGCCGCTGCCCCGTTCCTCCAGCTCGATACTTACGCGTGCCCTGCTGTCTGACGAGCTTGCGTGCTTCACCGCTGCTAGGGCTCGCGCGCGAGACTCTCCAGGAATTTAGAGGGCCAGCGTCCTCCTTATTGGTGCTGGTATCCTGGCTCTGCTATATAGCCTGGCGACTCCCAGCATCCCTTGTCGGATCTTCAGCTCATTCTTCTGAGAAGAAAGCCTTCCTGAGCGTTTCCAGACGCCTCTGAGTTCCCGTGTTCCGTGGTGTTCCCGTGTTCCTGTGTTTCGTGGTGTTCCCTTGTTCTGTGGTTTCCTGTGGCGGTCCTGGTGTCCTGTGGCGGTCCTGGTGTCCTGTGGCGGTCCTGCCAGCCATCCAAGGTTCTGCCAGCCTTCCGAGGTCCTGCCAGCCTTCCCAGGTCCTGCCTGCCATCCGTGGTCCTGCCTGCCATCCGTGGTCTTGCCTGCCATCTGTGGTCCTGCCTGCCATCCGTGGTCCCCGTGTCCCTACGTTGGCTGCTGCCGTGGGCCTGGTTGCACCGCAGAGCGACCTGGTGACTCCCCGCCGCAGCAAGACCATCCCGCTTTGCAGCAGGCTCTGGCGAAGACCACAAGTTCACTTAGACTCCGCTCCCGGGTTGCGGCTAAGGTTGTTATCCCCCGTGTAGGTCCAGGGAGTCCACTGTCTATTCCCCTGAGACTGTGACAAACCATTGAAGGGGTATTCCCATTTCAGCAAATTAATGTTAATGCTTGTAGGATGAAAAGTTAAACAATTCTCCAATATACTTTCTGCATCAACTCCTCACAGTTTTATAGATCTCTGCATGTTGTCATTCTATAGGAAGCTTCTATGTTTACTTCCTGTGGATAAAAATCTGACCATGGTCACACAGGTGCACGGCTCATTAGAATCAGAGAGTTATCAGAGCTGTGTGTTATAACGAGCTGTGCACCTGTGTGACCACGGTCAGATTTGTATCCACTGGAAGGAAACATAGAAGATTCCTATAGAATGACAGCAAGCAGAGATCTAGAAAACCATAAGATATTTATATGGAAAGTGTACTGGAAAATTGTATAACTCTACATCATACAAACAATAATATTTATTTGCTGAAATGGGATAACCCCTTTAAGGATACAACCTGTCTTGGCCTTGATGACATGGATAGTTTAGTTTTTTGTTATACTTTGAGATACAGGTGATCTCCGACTTAAGAACACCCGACTTACAGACGACCCCTAGTTACAAACGAACCCCTGGATGTTGGTAATTTATTGTACTTTAGCCTTAAGCTACAATAATCAGCTATAACAGTTATCAATGCTGTCTGAGATGAAGCTTTATTGTTAATCCTGGTTCTTATGACAACCCAACGGTTTTAAAATCCAATTGTCACAGAGACCAAAAAAAAATGTGTCTGATAAAATATATAGTTTTGACTTACATACAATTTCAACTTAGGAAGAAACCTAAAGAACCTATCTTGTATGTAACCCGGGGACTGTATATAACACTTAAATAAAAACAATCATTCTGCACTTGCCATTCACAGTGTACTGTAAATAATTATCTTTATTCTGTTTGTTGCTGTGATTGCTTTGATGCCAAACATTTATTTTTTGTTTATGTTTTACAGCTTTTGGACAAAACTTTTATAATATAAGCATATTTTGTTTAAATGACTAGTAGCGATTTAAGTAGTTTTAGACTATTAAGACAGGGAATAAGTGTGAGTCCTCTGCTTTTCCCAATCTCTGAACCTGCCTATTTACCACCCATGTACTTAACCACAGGCAACAACTGGACAGCAGTCCTTACCCTGGAACTGTGTACATTACAAGTAGACAGTACAGATAGACAGAGAAACAGACACAAGTACATAGTCAATAGTCAATAGCAGGCACCGACGATATGAATCAGTAGGTATAAATGGAGTAACTGGGAACAGCCTAGGGACAACCCTCAAGCACTTCCACATGATTACACTTTCTCTGTTGAGAGAGGCTGCTGAGCTGTTAATCAATCAGCCTTACACAGAACCTGGGTGTGGTGCTCAGGAGAACTTAACTGAGCTAGCTCCCCCTATGTTCTCTTCATATTTTAATATCCTTGCATGTACTCAAATGATTATGAAGCACTGCATTAGACCTAATAATATGATGGAAGCAAGTGTTACATCTTTCTACAAATCTATACTCTGGTGATCTTGAAGCACTACTGACCATTTATTTTTACTGACCAATTGTGAACATTTTATGCACAATTGTTGTGGTGAGTTTTAGGTACTGTACAATAATTATTACATCGTCATTCAGTAATTTTGTTTTATTTAGATGAGCTTATTTATCCTCGGATGTCTTAGCATGCTTAGCTAAAAAGAACAATTCTCTCTGTGGAAGGATTACAACTAGCTGTTTACCTTACTTAAAGTTACAATATGGTTCATGAATGACTGAACATTAATTAGATCTGAGATATTTCATTTATTCAGTTTTCTGGCCATCCTTTAGTACTAAATGAACCTTTATTTGTTTTGAAACTGTTTTTATTGGGTGCAGATACATCAGTCATTACAAGCACAATTGTCAAAGTTGTAGCATTTGTACATTAAACATCATAACATTGTAACTTAATGATAATATAAAAATCTTAGGTGGTAGAAAGAGGGGAGAGGAGGGGATGGGGGGGGGAGGGAAAGGAGGTAATCAAGATGAGTTCTGTTATTCGTCTTCCACTGTTTGTCTATCTAGCCAAGGTGACCATATGCGTAAGTATTTAGCTCAAGAACCATTTGCCCAATGGGCGAGTTCTTCAAACCTGCATAACTCGTTTACTTTCATATTCCATTGTTCTACAGTCGGGGGTGTTGTGGATCTCCACTGTGTGGGTATTAGCAGTTTGGCAGCCGTCAATAAGTGTGTGTGAAGGGTTGTCCTACTTAAAGTGAAGTCTTAAAGAGAGTCAGCAACCCCTAAGAGTATTGCCTTAGGTGATTTAGGTATAGTTATGGAACATATTTTTCCAGTTGCCTCCAACACTGTGTCCCAGAAGTCAGTAAGTATTGGGCATGACCACCATATATGGGTCATGTCACCAGTGTCCAACCCACATCTCCAACACACTCTGGGATTTTCCTTTATTTATTTCATGTAGCCATGCCGGTGTTTGATACCACCTGGTAACTATCTTATAAAGGTTTTATTTCACCCTAATGCATCTTGAGAATCCATTTGAATTCCCTAAAAGAGTTTCCACTTCTTCCTATGTAAAGCTGGTTTGTAGCTCCTTTTCCCACTGTGCTATGTAATGCGTTTTTTTAGCCTTTTCCACTTTCAGATCAGCATCATAACATGTTGACATAAGTCTTCTGTGTAAGGGTTTCCTACTGACTAGCTGCTGAAGCTAATCCTCTGTGGTGGTCAGCCCTCAGAACTTTTTTTGAAACTCTCTGCTGGCTTCTCTAAATGGTTGTATATGAAAGGTTTTTTTAGCATGAGCCCCGTCCTCCTAAAGAGATAGTGTTTGTCCATGAGGCCTTCTTCAGAACAGAAGTTAGAAATAGTGTATTTTTTCCAGAAGGAATCCACATGCACTCTCTTCGGGAAAACTCAATAAGGTAGCACCCCCAGTAGTAGCAGTTGGATTGCTATATTCCCTGTTGTGGTTTTGCCTTGTAAATCCCCTATGGTGCGAAATAAACCTCTATGTAAATAGCTGATGTTGTACTTAAAGTTTCCGTAGCCTTGTGCTACTTTGAAACCCCATAACCTCAGCTTATCTCTTTCTGAGAATGTAGTTGCCTCCAGGGAGTTATATAATGTCTTGTTCGGGGATTGGGTAATAGATATCCACCTAGAGAGTTGTGTGGCTAGATGGTAATTGTATACTTCCGGGTAGCCTATCCCACCATATGGCGAGCGTTGTGCTAAGAGTGCTGGGTATAGACAGGGTCTCTAACCTTGCCAAAGAAATCTAGTGAATATTTTATAAACATTGTTAAAAAATGTTTTTGGGAGCCATTTTGATATAAATTAAGTAGTTTGGGGAGGATATAAGTCTGGGGAGGATACATTTTTCCTACCCCAGCACAACATATATGGTACCTTCAACTGTTCTAACTGGAGCTAAGTCTGGGAGATCAGAGATGTATATTTGAGGTCGTGCAGCATGCCAACTCCCAGGATAACTGATGCATAGATATATAATACTATGATTGGGCCATCTATAAGGGGAGTTTTTCTTTAATTTGCTCACTTCGTGATCTGGTAGTATAATATTGAGCATTTCCAACTTGTGAAGTTCACCTTATAGTTGGAGAGATATCCAAATTCAGAGAAAAGAGCAGTGCTAATAGGTAGGGAGGTGGTTTATAGTTAATATTAATAAATCATCTGCGAAGGCTGCAGTCTTATGGGTGTAGTCCCTGCTTGAAAGCCTTTAATCTGGGGGTTAATCTTATCTTTCTAATTAATGTTTCCATGACCAATATAAATAATGTGGGGGAGAGTGGGCAACCCTACCTGGTCCCATTTCGTATGTTGAACTGGGCAGACAGGGTGGCATTTACTCTAATTCTCACACTGGGAGCTTCTTATAAAGTCAGTATTGCTCTAATAAACTGTTCTGGGATGCCAAAGTGTGATAGAGTAGCAGATACAAAAGGCCAGCTTACACTGTCAAAAGCCTTCTCGGCGTCTGTGCCGAGAAGGACTAATGGGGTTTTCTGTTGTTTAGCTACTTCAATAATGCGTAACAATCTGCACGTATTATCTTTTCCCTGGCGGCCCACCACAAAACTTGCTTGTTCTGGCCCTATCAAACCAGGAAGCATATCTTTAAGACAAGCTGCCATTGCCTTGGACCAACACTTTATGTCCGTGTTAAGCAATGATATTGGGCGATAACTCCCACATTGCTTGGGGTCCTTGCCATCTTTATTTAAAATTGTGCTAGGCACTTCGTGAGCTTGTTAAGTTAGCTGTGAATAGAGATGAGCAAGCATACTCGTCCGAGCTGGATGCTCGTTCGAGCATTAGCATACTAGAAACTGCTCGTTGCTCGGACGAGTATTTCGCCTGCTCGAGAACAAGCTTTCACTTAAGGATCATTTATTGTCTTGTGGTTTCTTTTCAAACTGTTAATTTTCTCAATTTTTACAGCACTACATTTTAGCTTTTGGAGGAATTGTCGCCATTCTATTGATTCTGGTAGAGCCGCCATGTGTGAAGAACGACAATACAGTGAAGAGCCAACTGATGTGCACCATATTCTTTGTTTCAGGAATATGTACATTGCTACAAACAACAATAGGAACAAGGTTGTCAGAAACAACATTATTTTTGTCGAAAGAATATGTGTTGGAACTGCCTAAACATGAAGTACATGTGTATTTTCTTGTATTTTGAATTTCCCCACTAGACAGCTACAACATAGATAGAAGCTTGAGAACGAGTAATAGTAATAGAATAGATTTAAATCAAAGATTTGAATAGAACAAAATAATAGATACATCTTCTATCCTGTTAGTTTAACTGTTCTGAATCGGCATGTACAGCTTGTAACTCCATGGCACAAAATTGTAGAACTTCCAATTTTATCACGTGCTGTAGTCACAGGAAACACGGGTTTTTCTCCTTTTTGAAGTTCCACGAATATTCCATTGAATAAAAAAAAAACGAAAAAAAAACAGGACTGACTTCCTTATTTCTCAATAAAATGGCACATTTTATTGGTCCCCTTGAAAAATGCTCAAGTCTCCCATTGACTTGAATGGGGTTCGTTATTGGAAACAAGCACTTGAGCATTGGGAAAAGTTCAACTCGAGTAACGAGAACTCGAGCATTTTAGTGCTCATTCATCTCTAGCTGTGAACCTTCCAGTAGTGAATTACATAATCAGGTGAAATGTGGCATTAGGATTAGGATTTTTCTAGATGGGATAGGACTTAAAACTTTACTTAATTCCTCCTCGGTAAAGGGGGCTATAAGATTGAGCAACTGTTCCCTTTCTAACCTGGGCAGACTGCACGACTCCAAGAACTCCCCAAACCTTTTTAGTTCCTCTGACTCCGTCCGGTCTTGTAAATTGTTAATAATTAGAGATGAGCGAGCACTAAAATGCTCGAGTGCTCGTTATTCGAGACGAACTTTTCCAGATGCTCGAGTGCTCGTCTCGAATAACGAGCCCCATTGAAGTCAATGGGAGACTCGAGCATTTTTCAAAGGGACCATGGTTCGGGAATAAAATGTGTTATTTAATTGAAAAAGAATGTCTTCTGATAAGTTAGCAGATGTATGCAAACATCTGCAATCTATTCTTCACTGTTCCGCGCGTATATTATCTCCCGACAAGTTAGCAGATGTGAAGAACAGTGAAGAATAGGATCATTTAAGTGAAAAACACAGTGAAGAATAGATTGCAGATGTTCGGCACATCTGCTTACTTGTCGGGAGATACGCTGTCTCCGTGCCCCGCTGTCTCCGTGCCCCGCTGTCTCTGTGCCCCGCTGTCTCCGTGCCCCGCTGTCTCCGTGCCCCGATGTCTCCATGCCCAGCTGTCTCCGTGCCCGCTGTCTCCGTGCCCCGCTGTCTCCATGCCCCGCTCTCTCCGTGCCCCGCTCTCTCCGTGCCCCGCTCTCTCCGTGCCCCGATGTCTCCGTGCCCAGCTGTCTCCGTGCCCCGCTGTCTCCGTGCCCCGCTGTCTCCGTGCCCCGATGTCTCCGTGCCCCGCTGTCTCTGTGCCCCGCTGTCTCCGTGCCCAGCTGTCTCCGTGCCCCGCTCTCTCCGTGCCCCGCTCTCTCCGTGCCCCGCTCTCTCCGTGCCCCGCTCTCTCCGTGCCCCGCTCTCTCCGTGCCCCGCTCTCTCCGTGCCCCGATGTCTCCGTGCCCCGCTGTCTCCGTGCCCCGATGTCTCCGTGCCGCTGCCTGATGTCTCCGTGCCACTCCGTGCCGCTGCCTGATGTCTCCGTGCTGCTGCCCCATGTCTTCGTGCTGCTCCCCGGTGTCTCTGTGCTGCTCCCCGGTGTCTCTGTGCTGCTCCTCGTTGTCTCTGTCCTGCTCACCGTGTTCTGCAATGTGTTCTTCACACATATATATTGTTCTTCACATACTATTTTGTTCGCACCGTTCCGCGCGTATCTTCCGACAAGTAAGCAGATGTGCCGAACATCTGTAATCTATTCTTCACTGTGTTCTTTACTGTGTTTTTCACTTAAATGATCCTGTGTTCACTGTTTTTATTCTATTCTTCATTGTTCTTCACTGTGTTTTTTTAATTAAATGCTCGATCTCGAGCAGGGGAAATACTCGTCCGAGCAACGAGCCGTCTCGAGTACCTTAATGCTCGAACGAGCATCAAGCTCGGACGAGCATGTTCGCTCATCTCTATTAATAATATTATACAAATCTCCATAGAAGTTTTGGAAAGCTTCTGCTATCTCTGCTGTGGAAGTGACTATTCCCTTAGATTCCCTATTTATTTCCTTGATATATGTTTTTTCCCTATGTTTGTGCACTAGTACGGACATCATTTTGTTCCCCTTATCCCCATGGGCATATTGTTTAAATCTCATGGTCTGCAGTGATTTAAATGCTGTCCTTGACTTTATTTCGCAATGCTGAGAGTGCTTCTAGGGTTTCAGGTTTGGCTCTCTTTTTGTGAGAGGATTCTAAGGTGGAGACATGGGAGAATAGATCATTAAGTTTCCTATTGCGTATCTTCTTAACATAAGATCCCAAAGAAATCTTGTCCCCCCCTAACCTGCATTTTATGGGCATCCCACAATATGGGGGATTTTCTGTAAAGCCCTTTATTATAAGAGCTTCTATTTGTGCTTTATTTATTGGGTTAGCTATGATAGACTCGTTTAGTCTCCAGCACCACTCCCCTTTATATAGCTCTTGTAAGTTAATATTGAGTGAGGTGGGTGCATGATCTGAAACATGTATTGATCCTATGTTTGTTATCCTGACTAATGGGAAATGCTTTTTTGCTATGAATAGGTAATCAATTCTATGGAACGTTCCATGGAAGGGGGAATAATATGTGTAATCTCTTCCCAAAGGGTTAAGTGATCTCCATGCATCCACCAGACGCAATTCTCCCAAAAATCTCATAATCCCAGCAATTTTCCAATGTGGTGAGGGTTGTTCACTGATGGAATCTAGTGATGGTTGCAGTACAATGTTCAAATCTCCCCCTGCTGTAACCGTACCTCCTGCAAAGCATTTCAATTTCGAGATTTTCTGGGCAATCCACTGAGCTTGGCCATTATTAGGTGTGTATAGATATTGTCACGGTCAAGCCTCCCACAGATAACATTAGGAAAAGGAAGCGGTTTTCCGGGTCAGCTAAATATGTAAGGTATTGAAAGGGTACACACCCTTAGAAGCCTTAGTGTGTGTGCTGTGATACCACCATTTAAGATTTTTTGTTGGTAAGGTAGAAATTTAGTCTCTCTTGAAATGGGTTTCCTGTATCAGTAATATAAAAGCCTTAAGCTGAATTGTCACGTAGAGAATTTTGCTGCGCTTCTTTTGCGAAAGAACTCATCTCCACAGGGGTAATGAAGGGGCCTAGGGAAGGGGAAGACCAACATGTGGGGTAAAGTGAAAGCATTAAGTGACTGCCACTCTGTTTTTTTCTTTGGTTTTGGCTTGTTATATACAAAGTAGCACTCATGTGCTTACTATACAAGCTGTGATAATAGTTATATGTAACAAAGGGTGTCTTTAATTACATAGGTAGGCTGACCCCTGAGCCTTTTACCCAAAAATCATAGGGAGGGCCTAATTGGGGGGGAGAGTTAGCCCTAAACAAATTGACCATAACATTGTCCCTGTGTGGGACCCAACGGAGATATCAAAACTACAGATATAAAGCAGTAACATAAAGAATATAAAGAACAATAATAAAGTATGTGCGAGCTTTAAAGTACCCAACTGCCCATTTAGCTTTATTGTATAATCAGACAAATACAAAGGCCAACAATATCGGTCAACACTTCCATGTATGGGAGTTGTGGTTACCAATTTTAAATTTCATGCAATATCACGGTAAATTAGAATGTCCTCCAACCGGGTCAGCAGAAAAAAACAGGAAAGGTTTGTTATTCCTTGCGGTGTCTCCGGTTGTTGTCGCCCCTGTTTCTTGTTTCTCTGTTAGCGGTACTTGGTTACCACATTCCAGGGCGTAATAGTGGGTAGAGGTGGCATCTTGCGATCTTGCTCAGCCGGGAGCCAAGATGGATCGGTTGTATCCCCAACAGCGGCCATATGGTGTTTAAGTCCTCCGGGGTGCGTATGGTTAACTGCTTGCCATTTTTGCTGATGCTGAGGCCGAACGGGTATAGCCAACGGAAAGGCATGTTTGCGGCCCACAAGGCATCCAATAGAGGTTTCGATGCTCCCCTTTTTGCTAGTGTTGAGGGAGCTAATCAATGGTAGCATCTTGGTATTTAGTCTCACCTTTCTCTCTGATAGCCCGTAAGATGGTTGCCGCATCAGTATAGCTTAGAAAGCCACATACAATGTCTCTAGGCGGTTCATCCTAATTCTCAAATAGCTCTTTTGGTACCGATGGTAAGGCTTCATGTGCATATGTCTATGGGAGGCCTCTTATGCGTACATTCTGCCTCCTGCTTCTGTTTTCTAGATCTCCACCAAGAGCTAACGCGTCATTGATTAAATTGTAATGAAGTATAAGTGAGGCCGAAACCCCGGTCTCAAATGTCAGCATGTCAGATTGCACTGTTCCAGGCGGTGGCCAATCTGCTTTGTGTCAGTTTTCATTTCCACCAGATGCCTGGATGCGTCTCATAAAGCCTTGTGTGGCGGGAGCGGCATTCTTGGTGCCGCTATCACTTCCATGGTCCGAGCACTCTCCCACGCTCTCGACTTTCGACTCCTCCTCTTAGCCTGTACCCGCTACTTCTGCGCGCGCAATCATCCATCTTGGATAATTGCGTGGGAGAGGCCCATACTTTTTTCCGTAAGTATTTCTGTAGGTTCGGTTGGTTTTTGCTCATTTTAGCTGTACCAGGTGTCTCTTTTTGTTCTTTTCTTTCATTTATTTGCCCATTTCGCAATTGTTTGCTGGTTGCTAGCTGGGGTCCCGAACAGTGACTGTGAGGAGTGCAGAGCTATGCGGCCATCACCTTCAGCAGTCTAGCTCTGCCCCTAGATAAACCTTTAGACTTTGCCAGCACCAAGCTTTCTTTGTCTGATTGATCTCTCTTAGTTCTTTACAGATAAAGTGACTTTTTACCTTGAAATATGCTGTGTTTTCTAATCTACTCATTCTTCTTTACACTTCACCTTAAGGTCCCTTTACAGTAATTTGTATGGTTCTTCACATACTCTAAATTAGGTTTTACTTTGTTAAATGTATAAATAATGAATCATAAAAAAATAATTGATCCTTACAATTTATATAAACATTTTATTTATGATTAGCATAGCCCTTATGTATTATGGGTGCATATGATAATAATAGAGGTTATGGATTAAAGACCAGCCTTGGAGTCTTTAGTAGTGATGAACGGCCCCCAACCACAATGTTCAGGTCTGTGATTAACATTGGAGATATGGGTCTCCGACGCGAGAATTTAGCAAATTCTGTAACTTGTGGTTCAGAGTTATTGCTCATTCCCCCAGTAACAGCTGTGATCGGTGTTGGCACCAATCAAGGGCGTTTACTCTTTAAATGCGCTGCTTTTACTCTAGGATCATCATTTGCTAATCACATCACAGGAAGTGAAGATTCTGGTGCCACACATGCACTCTTGGCATTTAAAAGGTAACACCCGGAATTGGTGTCATCACTGATTGTGTTACCTTTGGGGGGTAGGGAGTATTTGAGTTTGGCACCCAAATCTGAACACAAATTTCAGAGCTTTCATGACCCTAAATGGGTCCACTAATCCCTAGTCTTCAGTTTTTATTTTCATAATATTCAACACTATGTTTGACACAGTACTCAAGAAATTTTCTTTAAGCTGCATATTTAGTATGTTTAAAAATATTCTTTATTAACATTGAAAAAAACCCCCACTAACTGTTTATTAACTGGATGAAACTGCAACTAAATAACTAAATGTATAATATTGAAACAATTATTCCTCTACTATGGTTGAAATTTCATAAAATAGCATTCTGGTGCACTCTTCAGTTTTAATATAGTGTTTTAATATAACTAGTCTTAAATAGTTTTGTAGTTTTCTTGTAATCTTTGTTTGTAAAAACTTTTAGCCAAAAGTAATAGCCCTCTTGACTTTTCCCAAAAGAAGCAATGTAGAACTTTTATTAAAATAATTTTTTTTTTAATTTAGTTAAAACCGTACTGATACAGTGATACAATTTTATCAAAGCACAGACCAATTTTTGCTTGACCAGTAGACATTGTATACTGTGGGAAACACTGGAAGGTAAGAGCTTGCAGCTTTCTCCTACTGAGCAACATATAAATTCAGCTGAGTTCATTGGAACCTATGGGGGGCAGATGCCACATATTGCATCCCCACCCTCGCATCTACTGAGCATACACATGGGAGGTCCCCAGTGATGTCATTCTCCATAGAAGAACAGTGACATCAGTGGAGGAAACGCCCACAACATCGGCAGCAGCCAATCACTGGTTACTCCTACTCCCGCTTTCAAAGTGCAACAGAGGAACAGTATGAACTTCCCCAGTGTATGTGAATACCGAGGGACATATCTTTGTCCTCCATGGAAAGAGCACTTGGGAAGCTGCCTTATTTATTTTTACAATGGAGGAAGTAAAGGGAACATAATGTTAGTGGTCTTACTAAGCTGGTCATAGCTAAACAACATGTTCCTCCCAAATAAAACAACAAAGAAAACCATGGCAGAACAGTTTGAAGTGTTTTTTTTGGGTACCCTAATTTCCATAAAAGGGTATTTTATTAGGGGTCTTTTTATTAATTAAAAGATCAGTCCTTAGGATAGGTGTTCAATACTAGATTTGTTTGGATAAGAGATAAAGATACCATGGCAAGCAACTGTTCGAGGAGGCTAAATCTGAATTAGCGCTGTGGTCTTCTCACTGAGGCTGAGTAGTGACCAGGTTTATTTAAAAATAGTAACTGATGTGAAAGTAAAGATGCCACCGATTTGATATTGATCACCTTCAAAAAGAAATCTCAATATATTTTTTCGCTATAGGAAGTTGCACTTTCATACTATCATCATTTACGTCTCTCAAAGGCTTAACAAATCTCAACTAGTTAACATTATTACATCTTCTCAGTTTTGATGTCCACGGGAATGAAAATAGAAATGCATTAAAAGTTCTATCCCTGTATCTGTGCTTACTGGTGTAAAGGGCTCATGTACTTTGTAATGTGTGTGTAAGTGTGAGAGCAGGAAGTTAGGTAATTTACCAATATACATCTATTATAGTCCTGCTCTGCTTTCTTAATATGCAAAATGAAGCCTCCTGTCTTTTACCTCATCAGCCAAACAGTCTTGTCCATAAAATGGCCACTGATGGAGGGTCATGTGATCTCTGTCCATGAACAATTTCCCTGCCTAATCTTATAAAATCATAAATATTATCATAAGGTCCTGACAGGGCATTTGCTCATGGTCAAAGATCCCATGACCCGCCATCTGTGGCCATTTTATGGTCAGGAATCTCTGGCTAATGAGGTAAAAGAAGGAGGCTTCACTTTACATATAAAGCATCGCAGAACTGTTAATAAATGTATATTGGTAGGTTACTGAATATCCTGCCCCCCACACTTACACACACTTTGCAAAAAATTTGAGGTAAAGTGGCCACATAAGACAGCAAATATATATGTATATGTAGAATAGTGATCTTCTATCAAGGATTTTATACTTGGGCACAAGACCCTGAGTTGGCCTAGAAAAACAAATCAGTGCTGGAGTAGTCTGATCAGAAAGACTACATGAATTTCCTTGTGTCTTATTTGCAACTTTCTTTAATGCTAGACTTTTAAAAATAAATGTTGCATTTTCTAGAGAAAATTACGTGTTTGCTCATATGCCTGATTGATTTGAGTGAGTTCAATTTCAATCAGCCTTACTATAGGAAATAAAAAAAACTGCCATATCTTGTCAAATTTCAGCAGTGAAATATGTGATAAAATAATGTTCAATGGCCATGGGCTGATTGGTCCATTTAAAGGAAACATACCATTTCAAATGGTAGGGGTAAGCTGTAAATACCGAGCACAGCTCAGGGTGAGCTGGTGCCGGTGCTTACTTTCGTTAGTATTATTAACCGCTGTATCGCGGTTTTAACACTTTTTAAAGTTTATAGCAGAAGCTGCTTCGGCGCAACGTCTCCGGCATTCCCTATGTAGGTGCGCGCACAATCGTGCGCACGCAGCGCCGAAGCAGCTTCGGCTATGAACTTGTGTTAGAAAATGCGTTACAGCGGTTAATAACACTAACGAAAGTAACAAGCTTTACAGCTTACCCCTACAATTTGAAATGGTAGGTTTCCTTTAACGAACATGTCAACCAATAGCAGTTCCAACGTGAGAACCTGCTGTTTTCCTCAACAGTTATACATGTTGTTTTGTTTCTAAAATGTATTTTTGTCTCCTGAATGTACCCTGAGTATCTATATATACTTTTCATAGATACTTATTTTCTTTTATACATCTGGAAGTGAGAAGTTTCGATTTTTGTGAATGCAGTTATTGTGACAGCAGTTAAACCTTTTGAAACGATAAGGGACTTGCCCTTTCTCACCTCCAGTGATGCTCTTTATTGCATTGCAATTGATAAATGTCAATTGGGCTTGTAATTTCAGTTATAGCAGAGCTTAGAACGGTGACTACTGTGTGGTGTGATGATGTGTTGATGCCAGAAGAGCAATATATTATAAGATGTATTTAATTAAATATAATGTGGGGTTGGATTCTAGAAAACAGCAGAACTTGCGATGATATGCAGTTTACAGTATGTGGACACATCAAGTCGCGGCATATTGCTCACAAGATAAATATATCTTCTAATGCGTGTCCTACTTGTGTCTGCCAATATTTTAAAATATTGCCAGTAAGTCACAGGGGCATGACACAGCACTGGCTATTTATTGGGTAATGATGGCAAAACCTATTTGTTTGTTTGGAGCTTGCCCAAGATGCACTCTGCTAGCTGCTTCGGTTCAAGTTACTTTCTGAAATACAATTTTCTTCTAAACGATAAGAATCAAGGCATTCCTAATAGTACGGGATGGATTGTCATAAAGACAATCAGACCTGTAGGGAATAAGCTCTAAGGGAAGAATTAGTCTGTAATTATAAAAGTCAAAATGTTCATACAGTTTCATATCAAGACTTAAGAAGAGGCTTCTATTAAAGCAGATAAAAAGAACATTGATATAAAATAAGGCGAAGCAGAGGGAGGAACTGGAGCCCTGTCCACAAGGACCAATTAAGAAAATAGGCAGTAAAGGTGTCTGTCTGACCAGCAGAACAAATACAGGTATCAGGAGGGAGCTAAGGGGTGGAATTCCCTCATGCCAAGGAAGGAAAGATGTAATGATTTCAGAAGATTTCTTGTTATCCTTTTTATTAATTCTTGGAAGGTTAGGCTGTGGCTTTTAGAGAGAATGAGCAAAAAATTATCACGATAATCTTTGCTTTTTATTGTTTAATCCAATGTTTGTCTACATGTTAAAGAGGTTCTCTGCATAATGCAACCAATTCTACATTACTCTCTGGTTTGTTTAAAACCAGATTTTCCAACCCTACTAAAAACAAAACAGAAATTTATGTGTTATCCAGATTTAAAAGGAATGTGTAATCAAAATAGGACCTTTTGTTTGAATCAAGTTTTTATGTCAAACTGATTTTTGGAAACATTTTGTATACTTATCTTAAATTGCCATGACATGACCACTATGAAATTGCTAAGATACTGTAGTTTCACACTGACCTCAAAGTCTAAAAATAGTTTGAGACATCCGGTTGTATACACTGTATGTAACTAGGTTTATGCTGAGAAATCGTAGACATCAATAAAGACCTCTAGACTATTGTGCCTATGCTCCATTTGGCTGCTGTAAATAATATTATGTGCATTTTTTGGGGTAATTTGAACCAAAAAAACTCCACTTTTATCAAGATGCTTAGGCACTTATTTGGCTTTTTAACAAGTACAGGCCAGTTGTGTGGTTTCTGTAAAGAGGAATGGCCTCTTCTCACAGAAAAGCATCTTTTCTTTTATAAAAGAAAATAAATTGGGCACAGTGTTAGACTTTACTGTCTAACTTTGCACTGTTCAAGACACTTTTGATTGATCTGGCCTAGTATCTTTAAAGAAATTTAAAAAAATTAAAAAAATGTAAATGAAAATAACAACAGAATTGGTTGAATATATTAATACTGGTATTTTAAAAAATGGTGGACAAGTTATACTAAATTCACTCAAAGGGGGTTATTTATCATAGCCCAGTGCTAATGCTCCTCACCACTCCGCTGATGCAGACGGATACATTAAGAGGCTTCGGCAGAGCAGGTCTCCCCCTGCGCCTGATAGAATACACGGGATTCTATCTCAACACAATCCAATTCCTATAAAGTCTTTCATCTACAGGATAAAGTATACACCAGAAAAGAACTGATAATCGATGGAACTACAGCAGTAACATTAGTAATGCTTTTTTCATGTTTTTACCCCTTTGCATGTTACATGGCCCTTGTATACTATTATTTGTTTATAATGTACGATACAAACAATCCAGAACCTATTTAGTGCATGCAGGGTCCTGTATGGCTTTGTACATAAGCACATTTTCAGCAGCTGTATGGTCCAAACATACACTATGGTGTATATACACTATCCAGATTGGACTGAGGGGCCTAGGGCCACCAGGGAAATTGATTCCGGGGACCCACCTACTGCTACATGGAAATGTTAACTACCGTATATACTCGTGTATAAGCCGAGTTTTTCAGCACAAAAAATGTGCTGAAAAACGTCCCCTCGGCTTATACACGAGTCTATAACAAAAAAATTACCCACTTTAAAAAAAAATAAACTTAAATACTCACCCTCCGATGTCAGCGTGGTTACCCGATGTCGGCGCGGCTTACCGATGTCCCCGATGTCAGCGCGTCCCGTCTTCTTTCTTCTCCGCGGCTCCTCTTCTCTCTTCTATCTTCCGGCATGGAGGCGGCCATGGTTTCTTAGTGGCCGCGCATACTATGACGTCAGCAGCGGCCGCATCATAGTATGCGCCTGCTAGAAGAAGAGATGGCCACGTCCATGCCGGAAGAGAGAAGAGGAGCCGCGGAGAAGAAAGAAGACGGGACACGCTGACATCGGGAACATCGGTAAGTCGCGCCGACATCGGGGAACCGTGCTGACATCGGAGGGTGAGTATATAAGTTTATTTTTTTAAGGGCAGTGGGGGCAGGCTGGCTGTATACTACTAGGGGCTTGCTGTATACTATTAGGGGCTTGCTGTATACTATTAGGGGCTTGCTGTATACTACTAGGGGCTTGCTGTATACTATTAGGGGCTTGCTGTATACTATTAGGGGCTTGCTGTATACTACTAGGGGCTTGCTGTATGCTACTAGGGGCTTGCTGTATGCTACTAGGGGCTTGCTGTATACTACTAGGGGCTGCTGTATACTACTAGGGGGCTGCTGTATACTACTAGGGGCTGCTGTATACTACTAGGGGCTTGCTGTATACTACTAGGGGGCTTGCTGTATACTACTAGGGGGCTGCTGTATACTACTAGGGGGCTGCTGTATACTACTAGGGGCTGCTGTATACTACTAGGGGCTTGCTGTATACTACTAGGGGGCTGCTGTATACTACTAGGGGGCTGCTGTATACTACTGGGGGCTGGCAGGCTGTATACTACTGGGGGCTGGCAGGCTGTATACTACTGGGGGCTGGCAGGCTGTATACTACTGGGGGGGTTTGACCAATGCATTTCCCACCCTCGGCTTATACTCGAGTCAGTAGTTTTTTCCAGTTTTTGGTGGTAAAATTAGGGGTCTCGACTTATACTTGGGTCGGCTTATACTCGAGTATATACGTTATATATTCTAAGGCTATGTTTATTGAATGTATTTTCATTGTGTTTTGAAAGAGACAGCAAATGCATCAGGTAAAATACAACCCAAAGCACATCAGTATTAATCCCTGACCGCTGACGCCACTTTTCACCTTTCTGACACGGCCCATTTGTTCAAATCTGCCCTGTGTCACTATAAGTGGTTATAACTTTGCAACGTTTGAACATATCCAAGTGATTTTGAAATTGTTTTCTTGTGATACTTTGTACTTCACATTAGTTAAAAATTTTGGTGGTATGTTTTTCATTTATTTATGAGAAAAAACTGATATTTGATGAAAATTTGGAAAAGATTTTTGAAATTCAAAATATATTTTAGTTGGTCATTAGCTTATTAATGAGCGATGCTCTCATTGCTTGTTCTTCTTCACCTTCTGTTACACTGTGTTATATAACACAGGGGTCCTGCCGGGAGGCTTGCGCAGACAAGGACTACACCAGTAAGTGACACAGGGGGGTCCAATCCAGAGCAGAAGACCCACAGCGATCACGGGTGTTAGAGGTGGGTGTCGGCTGTAATATACTGCTGACACCCACAGCTTCTGGCACCGGCTCTATTCGCCTCCTGCCACACATGACGTACTACTACGTCAAATGTCGGAAAGGAGTTAATGATAGTAGAAACACGGTTATATTTTGATATGCATTTTATCCAATGTCTTTGCAATTTATTTTAAAACGCAATGCAAACACATAATGTGAACACAGCTTAAAACCATGTGCACAACATGCAATTGAATTGTGTTTAAAAATGCATTTTAGGTGCATCTGGATAATCTCCTCCTGCATTCAGTTGTCAGGGAGCATTAAATGTAATTCAATCTTGTGAACATGCATGTAAGGTCCAGCATTAGGTAAGACCTATTAAACGCAATAAGGGCCTCTGCCAGCTCCTATTGTGGCTCCTCACCTTACCCTGATATTGTGGCCCCCACCTCCCCCTGATATTGTGGCTTCTCTCATCTCCTTCTTATATTGTGGCTTCTTTCATCTCCAGCTTATATTGAGGTTTCTCTCATCTCCCCTTCATATTTGCCCCCTCTCCTTTTCCCCTCATATTGTGGACCATCTCATTTCCTTCTCATATTCTACACCCTTTTATCTATTTCTCCTTATTTATCTATCTCCTCCTCATATTGTGGCCTCTCTCATCTCTCCCTTATATTGTAACCCACTCTCATACCCCACAAATTTTGGGCCCCCTCTCAAATGCCACATTTTTCTTCCCTCTCATAACCTGACCATATTTTTGGCACCCTTTCATACTCCCCAAAATGTGGGCCCCCTCATACTGTGACTCATATTGTGACCTCTCACCTCCCCCTCATATTGTGGACCCTTTCATCTCCTCCTCATATTTTTCTCTCTCTTATCTTTCCCTTATATTGTGGGCCCCCACTCATACACTCCATATTTTGGCCCCCTCTTATTTGTCCCATATTTTTCCCTCTCATAACCCTCCCACACATTTTGGCCCCATCTCATACCCCCTATAATGTGGGATCCTTCTCATACTGTGACTCACATTGTGGCCTCCTCTCATCTCCCCCCTTATATTGTGACGTCTCACATCCCCCCTCATATTGTGGCCCCTCACCTCCCATTAAACTATGCCCCCCTCATCTCCTCCTCATATTCTGGCCCCTCATCTTCCCCTCATAATGTGACCCCTCATCTCCCCCACATATTGTGGACCCTCTCATTGCCTCTTCATATTGTTGCCACTCTCATTCTCCTGAATTTGTGGGGAAATAAAGGTAAGTTTATATACAAGCTCACACTTTGTAGTCCTGTTGCTTAAACATGCCAAAAACACGGATCCCCTTGCTGCAAGGTGTGGGTAAACCAAATGAAAACAGATTTCTTCTTATCCAGCTCTTGATCCGATAAGCAAATTCTTTATTTAGCAGTTATTGAAGCATTAAAAGCATTTTCTAATACACTCCATATTATGTCAACGTGTTTTGAGCACGTGAGCACGTGTTTTAATCATGATTAAGAAGATGCTTGAAACGCGTTGACATAATATGGACTTTATTGGACAATGCTTTTAATGCTTTAATAACTGCTAAATAAAGAATGTGCTTATCCGACGAAGATCTTGATCAAGAGAAATTTGTTTTGTCATTTGGTCCCCCTCTTATATGCCCCATATTTTATCCCCCTCCCTATATTTTTCCCCTCTGATAACCCCTTCTAAATTTTGGAACCCTCTCATGTCCCCCTTAATGTGGGCTCCCTCTCATACCCTCTATATTGTGCCCCCCCCCCACTTGTCCTCTTTTCCTGGTTTCAAATGAATTAAAAAAAATAACTGCCACAGACTCACCTGTTCCCTTTCCCCAGCAGCTCTCCTCTTCTTATCATCCGCTGTGCTGTGATGCCTGCAGATGATGACATCGTCACTTCACCCGTGCCGACATCACAGCTACAGGGGAACAGTGATGATTCAGAGAGCTAATATCTTTCTGCATGATCCTGTTATTCAACTCTAACTGTGCCCTCTATAGACACAGATACAGTTGAAGTCCTGACAGCCGGCGGGGGCAGAGTCAGCACACTGTAGTGGGTGGAGCTAAAAGGCATTTGGTCCACTGGTATTAATTACTGGTGGGCCAGTCTGACCCTATACACTATATTTGTACCACCCTATTAAAGCATTCAATAGGGCCTGCCTTTATTACTTTTTCTATTACATTCCATAAGACTTCAATTTAAAAAATGATCACAGAATTACAGTAAAAAATTCAGCAAAAATTTACAGCGAAAAAGATATAATTTTTGTATTACTTCAGAAGTGTTCAGTGAGACAGACTTAACATTGAGGTCCCTCTGGAAAGCACAGCTCGTAAACATTGCAGCCTATTAATGAAATGATACATTGCATGTTCATCACTTATTTTGCTCACATATTTTATTTTTAGTCTCTTGATACTTGTTTTCTATCTTTTATTCAGACTTTATTTCCACTTTTACTATTATTACCCATTTGTTAATACCTGAACTCACAGCCCGATATTTGTATTTGATTGTTGTGCTCACATCACAGAGATTTCATTATTAATCTTTAATGGCTCTTTCAATTCTTTTATTTTAATGGCTCTTTAATTTACTTTACTTTCTTCATCTGAACCTGATATCTATCAATACTATCATGTTTTGTAACCTGAAACTATAGCACCAAGGGGAAATATTAGTTTGGATTAGTAGCAATGCAACAAATTTAAGCCTGCAGAGTAGATAAAACATCTGCACGTTTAAGGCCTCATGTAAACAAACATAATGGCACCTGGTCACAGTGTCGTGAGCACATGCTGTCTTACCCCACCATGTGGTGTGTTGAGCACATGCTGTCTCACCGCACCATGCCAGTGTTAAGTAGCTCTCATGAGAGCAGTGTAGTATTAACTGTATGTGTTGTCAGTAGCGAACACTATGACGTCATCAGTGGTGACAGCGCCACATTATAGTGTGTGCTGGCGGGTCTCTTTTTCTATCTTCTCTGCCAGCCGACGCACACTATGATGCGGCTGTGTCGCTGCTGATGACGTCATAGTGTTTGCCGGCCGGCAGATCCCGTGGACGCATCTCTGCCGGCTACTGCAGCATAGAGAAGACAGAAGAGGAGCTGTCAGGAGCTGCGACGAAGATCGGGTGCTGCGTGGAGCATGGGGCTGGCTGGCTGTATACTACATGGGGCTGGCTGTATACTAAATGGGGCTTTCTGTATACTACAGGGGGCTGACTGGCTGTATACTACTGGGGGCTGGCTGTATTATACATGGGGGTTGCCTGTATACTACAAGGTATGGCTGGCTGTATACTACAGGGGCTGGCTGTTTACTACTGGGGGCTGGCTGTAAACTGCATGGGGGCTGGCTGTATACTGCATGGGGGCTTGATGGCTGTAAACTATTAGGGGCTGGCTGGCTATATACTACAGGGGACTGCCTTGCTATATACTGCAGTGGCCAGACTGGTTATATACTACATGGGGCAGGCTGGCTGTATATTGCATGGGGGCTTGCTGGCTATATACTATAGGGGGCTGGCTGTATACTACATGAGGCTGGCTGGCTGTATACTACTGGGGGCTGGCTGGCTATATACTACTGGGGCTGGCTATATACTTCTGGGGGCTAGCTATATACTACTGGGGGCTGGCTATATACAACTGGGGGCTGGCTATATACTACAGAGGGCAGGCTGGCTATATACTACAGGGGGCTTGCTGGCTATATACTGGAGGCTGTAACCAATGCATTTCCCACCCTTGGCTTATACTTGAGTCAATAGGTTTTCCTAGTTTTTGGTGGTAAAATTAGGGGTCTCGGCTTATACTCGGGTCGGCTTATACTCAAGTATATATGGTAAATGCATGTTTTACTAACAACACACAGATCTCATGGACTGTTAGCTAATACTGTTTTCAGCTTTGTATGGTCATAACTGCTGACAGATTCCAATGAAGACAGAACTAGAACTAAGACAGGACTGACGTGTGGTCATATGGAGGCAGGTATTGGAGCCATTAAACATAATTATGTGTGAAACTATAAATTCCAGATAATGATGCATAAAAGTTCCTTTAGAGATTGCAACCCCACTCCCCCATTGGGGCTTAGTTGCTGTGGATATTGGATCACTTTAAGTAACACTTTACTGTTGAAACTCTACAAGAGGAACAGTTTATTACATCAATACATTAGTAATAGCAGAACAATTATAGTTATTAAACTGGGATTAAGGGGTCAGTAGCAGTTTGATGTATTAATGCCAATTGGGGGAGCAGAGAATCAATAGGGAATCTATTCTGAGCTGCAGAAGCAAAGCTTCACCGCTCCTCCCAGTTGAAGGGGCAAAAAGAAGCAAGCAGTGTTGGACACATTATCCTATGCTAGTATAAGTTTTTTCAAATCATTAAACAACCCTATCCACCATTTGGAATTAATAACAATTGCTCAGGAAATGCCACCAAATCTATGGTTGGCACAACGCAGTCCACAGGTATGTTGGCAGCTTGTATTTTGTAAAGGCCAGACACCTTTACTGTAGACTCCACAATTTTTAACAACATATCCTCCAGAAATGCCACAAAATCTGTTCCTTGGCACAACACAGTCCGAAGGTCTGTTAGCAGATTGCCCTTTGTAGTGGCCAAGCACTGTACCTATAGGCTCAGCTTCTATTCACTTCAGTAGAGGTTGTACCCACTGTAACAGAACCCACTAAAGCCATACCCAACTGTATTGCCTAAACTGGTTTAGTTCCTTCCAATTAAGAGTAACGCTTTCCTGTGGATGAGAGTAGATTTATTAATAATTTCAGGCCTGCATCTGTCTGTTATTATAGCTGCCCATATATATTTTAGCATTATAAGATAAAGGAGCTGTGTACAATTAGTGTCTCTTTAATGAAAACTATAGTTTCATGTAGTTGCATCTGTGGTTGGTTATAAAGTCATAAACAAGCTTAAGGTATATAGCGGTCATGATAACACAGATTTCATATATTTTGAAACATATCTCAGCTGACCTTTTATAAATTGAATTATGTATAAGTAGAATATTCATTTAATCAAACAGATGCCTACATTTCCCATTCTTTTCTGATGTAAGAAAACAACAAGATGACTCAATAGATCCAAGGCTACAATACATTCAGATGATCCAGGAAATTCCTGACATAAAAGATCTCAGCAGTACTAGGCAGAGGGGGTGGATTTTCATTTTCAGGGTCATCTTGGAAGCAAGATCAGTGACTAATTTGTCCCACAAAGTTGGAAGTGAATCAGTCAGTGAAGTCAGAATGGATAAGCAGTAGGAGCTCTCCAGAGAAAAAGAATTTCTACACTAGCTGTAGCCAACTGAGAAAGTAAATGTTGAAAAACTAAATTTACATGCAAATTATACTGCTAACTTACACAACATAAAAAAGAGGAAAAAAATTCTTGCACAACATTTGGCACTTTGTTGATTTTCTCATTTGGATTTATATGCTGTAGATAATGCCAATTATCACTTTTCATCTGCTTCGAAATGTTTTTTTTCAAAGGATTATTCCAGGGCTACATTGGATAATATGTGTTGTTTGCACACTAGAAAGTTAGCCAGTGACTGCAGTACTGATCCGGCACAGGTAGAAGAGGTATATAGCAGTATAAGCTGAAGGTGGGAAATGCATTTTTCACAGCCTCCAAGTATATAGCCAGCCCCTGTAGTATACAGCCTGCCCAGCCCCTTGCAGTATACAGCCTGCCCAGCCCCCTGCAGTATACAGCCTTCCCAGCCACTGCCCGCAATAAAATACCTGTAGGAAAAAAAACAAACACTTTACTCACCTTCTGTTGACCCCCTGGCATGTAATCTTCTATATCGCGATGCTCTGGCATCGGCTCTGTGTCAAAGGCACTGGCTCCAAGTCCCTGAGCAGTCCGTTGCAGGGATAGTGATGTCAGCTGTTCGCAGACTTCATAGTGTGTCACGAGCGTCTGCTGTCACGATACCTGCGACGGACAGCACGGGGACATGGAGCCGATGCCGGAGTATCGCGTAATAGAAGAGCACCTGCCAGAGGGTCGTTGGAAGGTGAGTACAGTGTTTGTTTTTTTCTCATGACTCAAGTATAAGCCAAGGTGAAGTTTTTCAGCACATTTTTTGTGCTGAAAAACTTGGCTTATCTAAACAGTAATAAACAGTAATCCCCCAACTTAAATTTATACATATTGCACCCACCAGAATGAAATATATATTGCACAACATAATACATTGAACAACATAATACATCCTGCCAAAATAAATACTTAATACTTAATATCATAATAAATAATACATATAATATACATATTTTATTCTATTTGTGGTCCATAATAGAATAATAAAAATCACTCATCTTCGGTTTTCTGCAACAGCTCTGCCGGCAGGCGCATACTATAACGCGGCCACTGCTGACGTCATAGTGTGCACCGGCCGGCAGATCACATGGCCGCGTCTATGCCAGCTGTTACAGAAGACCGAAGCAGAAGAGGAGCCACGGGGTAGACAGAAGAGGAGCTGCACCGACATCAGGGAGCCTCACTGAGCATCGGAGCCACAGGAGGGTGAGTATATAAGTTTATTTTTTTTATTGACTCATGTATAATCCAAGGTGAGGTTATTCTGCACATTTTTTGTGCTGAAAAACTCGGCTTATATACGAGTACATATGTGCTCCCATATGCTCTACCCACAATTCAGCAATGGCTGTGGAATGAGTTAACAATGCAGGTAGTGTGATGATGCTGCCAAGATGAAGTGTGAACCCTTCACTTCCCACAAGCTCTGCCCTTACCTACAGGCGACAACTTGGCCGGGGTTCCTACCATGGGTACATGCACAGAACAGTAATACAAACAAACAAGAGTCAAGACTGACATATATTGAGGGCAGGAAAACAGTGAAAACCAAGATGACGGCAAGGTACTAAATCTCAGCAAAAGCCCAGTAGAGTATACAGATCACAGAAAGCCAGAATACTTGTCTAACGGGCGCTGAATGAAGTCACATGTGAATATAAATGGAGTACCTCTTCAGCCCCCCAGCAGCCATCAAGATGTTACCTACTCAGCCAGAGTTAGAGTATACACCTGGGTGTGGTACTCAGCCAGGGGGACTTAAACTGCTGAACTAGAACCTTCAGGAGGTCTGACATAATTATAAAAACAACATTAAAACACACGTTAAAATCCACAAAAACAAACAAAAATGGTGGGGGTCAATCCATAATAATTATGTATCATTACTGTAGACCTCAAGCCCCTGACCACTACTACAGCACCCTGACGTGCGTTTCGCGTCGCTTCCTCATCGGGTGTGAGGATCTATATCTTATTTTGTTTGAAAAGTTTGTTTTTTGGTACACATGTAAACGACTTTTATTTTGTTACATTTATCAACAGACCTCATGATATTTCTCATGGTCTTGTAACACATATCTAGCCTAGTAGAAAAGGACTTTTTCACTGGAATCTCATAACTAGAGACAATAATTGCTCCCCAGTGAAAACTCAGTATTTTATGCATAACATACCTTGTTTGCAGAATTAATCTTTGTCTGGAAACTGCACTTCTTGCTTTGTTTTTACTCAAGAATACTGAATAATTTGTTAACCCTGACACCTGAAATCCAAGTACACAATTATTCTAGGAACAAATGTCTTCAGGGGTATGCTATCTTAGGATCATTGCCTGATGGAGAAACAGAACATCTATGTCTACTACTTAATCTGGTAAATATTCATTTATTAACAAAATCTAAAAGAATGTGATGAATAATAAAAAAATGAGATTTCAATGTTATTTATTATCCTCTAAAATCAAAGTCACATCATTAGAGATGTTCCATAAAGTGATGTAAAACTTTTCTAGTCACAGCCTTCAAATAGAGATATCTATGTATAACAAAAAACACACATCCCCTGGGAAAAGATGCAGGTACGTTCCTTAGGCAACAAAATACAAGGTTCTGAATGTATAACTAATTTCTTAAATGTCACACTTTGCAGCGTCTGCAAAAGGAAAAGTTGGAGAATAAAAGTAGAGGCCAGAAAAACCCAGAGACTAAACATTTGGGCCCAGCAAAGATAGCATTAAGTGTCTGTGAACAAATATTCACAATTGAACCCCAAAGATTTTATAATAAATATGATTTAATATTGCATCTCCAAAAGAAGCCAAGTATTTATTCTTTGGAATTATTTAATAGCTTATTGTTATTAAATATATATACACATTTAATAGATGCAAACATTAAACATTTACATGTTTTTACATATAAATTGCAGCTATCTTAGAGCAATGACCACATATTCTATGGGGGCTCTACAAAAAGTATTGATGTGTTTAAAACTGTATCGGTTACAGAAAGGACAGGCTTAACAGGCCTGAGGTGCATAAATCCTCAGTTACATACAGCCGGGTCCTGCCAGGAAGGCAGAACCTGGCGAGAAGAGGAGCCGGAAGCCTCGGGTCACTCGCCGGACTTGGGGGCAGCGACAGGAGGGATCGGATCCCCCGGTAAGCACACCGTGGGGGTCTGATCCACGGGGGACACACTTGCACGCCGCGGCCATACTTGACCGCGGCGTGTAAGGGGTTAAACACCCGGGCTCGGAGTTTTTCCAATCCCAGGTGTTAGTGCCGGGTTTGGGCTGTGATATCACAGCCCGACACCGGCACTATACTGACCTGATGTCCCGAAATCTTCTTCTGACGCGGCGCCGAAGAAAGGCGTCGCGTCAGAAGAAGTACCCTTAATGACCGACGTAGATTCCCGATAGGGCGGTCAATAAGGGGTTAAAACTTTAATTTAATATGAGCCTTGTGTTTCAATGATTCATCAGAAGAGATGTTACCAAAATTAATTGATTTAATAGCGAGTATTATACTTTATTTGGGCATAATCTTATCATCAGTCTTATGTATGACAAGTGGTGGCAGCTAAAAGCACTCTGAAGGGCGGTCCCAATAGTCTATCTTCCTGAACTTAAGTCTGTGATCCTGACAATGACCTACATGGAGAATTAGACTATCTTAGACTATGTTACATTTATAATCCAGCATCAGACACTATTATAAGTCTGGTGCAGTACAAGACTGCCTGTCTCACTCTTCTTTGTTTCTGGCCTTGTATATTTGTAGTACTCTTTGTTCTGTTAACATATCTATGTAGTAACTTTTGTTATATCACTATTATTATTCACTAAACCTTAGATCGTCTAAAAAGCTCTAGATCATTGTGGAGGCCACAATCTCTTTACAGCCCAGGGTCCATGATAGTCTTAAGCATAAGTTTACGATGTGGTGTAATAGTATAAGATGAAAAACTAATGTGCGTGAATTTGCCAGTTTGGGGCTCTGAAATTCCTAGTGGAAGCCCTGACACAGTATGCAGGGCCACTTTCAACTAAAAAGGTGTAAGACGCCCCAAGTAACTTAGTCAATTCATTTAAAGTGCTGGGTAGCTCCTGTATTCACAGCAAGTGCCTACAGGCAATTCACTTGAACTAATGGTCATCCCTAGACATGTGCAAAAAAAAAAAAAATCATACCAGCTGTAAGGTTAGCAAAGGCTACAACTCTATGTATTTAATTCAGCGTGTATCAGGCTATAATCATTTGAGGGTTTTGTGCAACCTTCCCTTGATCCCACAGCAATGTGAGTTCATAACTAAATCATAAATACTCATACTTTATGTAATAATAAACACTATACACTGTATTCATATGTAAATTTCCACTTCTGCAGAGCCTATGCCTTCTTACAGGCAACCGTTCCAGAGTCCTAATGAGCCTTAGAGTATGACTTCTAGGGTGTAACCCAGGAATACAAATTGCCATTTTCCTTTGTCTCTCCTATTTACTGTATCATAGTCATAGTATCATAGTATATAACCCCGGAAAAACGCGAGCCCATCAAGCCCAACCTTTAAGAAATAAGTAAATGTTTTATCCTCATAACCCGTGATATTTTTCTATAATAATAATAATAATCTTTATTTATATAGCGCCATCAAATTCCGCAGCGCTTTACATTTTTCTCTCCAGAAAGTCATCCAGGCCTCTCTTGAACATGTACATAGAGTCCTCCATAACAACCTCCTGCGGCAGAGAGTTCCATAGTCTCACTGCTCTTACAGTAAAGAACCTTTGTCTATGTTGATGGTAGAACCGCCTCTCCTCTAGGCGTACAGGATGCCCCCTTTTGCTGCTCACAGGCCTAGTTATAAAAAGATCTTTGGAGAGATCCTTGTACTGTCTGTTCAGGTATTTGCACATTGTAAGGAGGTCTCCCCTCAGCCGTCTTTGTTCGAAACTGAATAATCTCAAATTTTGTAATCTGTCATTGTATTCTAGTCCCCCCCGTTCCCCTAATAATCCTGGTTGCTCTCCTCTGCACCCGTTCCAGTTCTATTTATTTATACACTGGTGCCCAAAACTGTACACAATATTCCATGTGTGGTCTGACCAGGGATTTGTATAAGGGCAAAACTATGTCTTTATCATGAGAATCTATTCCTCTCTTGATACATCCCATAATTTTATTTGCTTTAGCAGCAGCCGCCTGACTCTGGTCACTAAAATTAAGTTTACCATCCATCAGTAACCCCAAGTCCTTTTCAGCTTCAGTTTTACCAAATAATTGACTATTTAGAACATACGTATACTTTTTGTTTCCATGGCTCAAGTGCATAACTTTACATTTAGCTACATTAAACCTCATCAACCTTTTCTCTGCCTACTCCTCAAGCTTCCACAAATCCCTCTGTAATGCTAAACTATCGGCCTCAGTATTAAACAGTTAAGGACCGGACCGTTTCCTGTTTTTTCATGTCCATTTTTCACTCCCCACCTTCAAAAATCTATAACTTTTTTATTTTTACACGTAAAGAGCTGTGTGGCAGCTTGTTTTCTGCACTTCATAGTGATGGTATTAAATATTCCATGCCATGTACTCAGAAGCTGGAAAAAAATTCCAAATGCAGTGAAAATGGTGAAAAAAGGCATTTGCGCCATTTTCTTGTGGGCTTGGATATTATGTCTTTCACTGAGCACCCCAAATGAGATGTCTACTTTATTCTTTGGGTCGGTACAATTAAGGGGATACCAAATTTGTATAGGTTTTATAATGTTTTCATACATTTACAAAAATTAAAACCTCCTGTACAAAAATTATTTTTTTGATTTTGCCAACTTCTGGCGCTAATAACTTTTTTTATACTTTGGTGTGAGTGGTGTCATTTTTTGCGAAATTTGATAATATTTTCAATGATATCATTTTTAGGATTGTATGACCTTTTGATCACTTTTTATAGATATTTTTATATTTTTCAAAATGGCAAAAAAGTGCCATTTTCGACTTTGGGCGCTATTTTCCATTACGGGGTTAAACGCATTGAAAAACCGTTATCATATTTTGATAGATCGGGCATTTTTGGACGCATCGATACCTAATGTGTTTTACTGTTTATTTATATTTATGTCAGTTCTAGGGAAAGGGGGATGATTTGAAATTTTAGTTTTTTTTATTATAATTTTTTTTTTTAACTTTTTTTTTTTTTCTTTTTACTATTTTTCAGACTCCCTAGGGTACTTTAAGCCTAGGTTGTCTGATCGATCCTATCATATACTGCCATACTACAGTATGGCAGTATATGGGGATTTTCCTCCTCATTCATTACAATGTGCTATCAGCACATTGTAATTAAGGGGTTAAAACGAAATAGCCTCGGGTCTTCGGAAGACCCGAGGCTACCATGGAGATGGATCGCCACTCCCTGATGATGTCACGGGGAGCGGCGATCCCAGGTAAGATGGCGGCGCCGCTATCTTTTTGAGGCTGCCGGCAGCCATAGCTGTGATAACACCCGCGATCTGTGCTAGCACCGATCGCGGGTGTTACCGGTAAGCCTTTGCTGCAATATGCAGCAAAGACTTACTGGCTATGGAGAGGGATCAGCCCGTGAGCCCTCTCCATGCAGTGCGGCCCGACCGCTGCCGTGAATACACGGCAGGCGGTCGCGATCCGGTTAATTACTTTACACAGCTTAGTATCATCTGCAAATATTGAAACTTGACTGTGTAAACCCACTACAAGGTCATTAATAAAAATATTAAAAAGAATTGGCCCCAATACTGAACCCTGTGGCACTAACGTCAACCCAATCTGAGAATGTGCCATTAACGAAAACCCTCTGTATTCTATCAATAAGCCAATTACTAACCAAAATACACAGATTAACCCTAGTCCCAACAGTCTCATTTTATGTACCTATCTTTTATGCGGCACAGTGTCAAATGCCTTAGAAAACTCCAGATATATAACATGCATAGTGTCCCCCCCGATCCAGTCTGGAACTTACTTCCTCGTAGAAACCAATCAGCTTAGTCTGAGAGGACCGATCTCTCATAAACCCATGCTGACGCTGGTTTATAAGATTATGTACAGTGAGGTACTCCAGTATAGCATCTTTAACAAACCCCTAAAATATGTTCCCCACCACAGAAGTTAGACTCACAGGTCTGTAGTTTCCAGGATCCCTTTTTAACTCTTTTTTGTATATTGGGACCACAGTTGCTATGCGCCAGTCCTGTGGAACATAACCAGTCCTCAGTGAATCTTCAAATATTAATAATTATAACGATCTGTCTATCACGGTACATAGTTCATGCAGAACCTGGGGTCATCTATCTTAGTGGTTGTGAGGCTGTGCCGCACCTCCTGGGTTAAACTGTTGACATTCCAAAGAGAATTTACATTATTCCTCATTGTGTCTTCCACCAAGGGATTTTCCTGGGTAAAAACAGTCGAGAAGGCGACATTCATTAGATTGGCCCTTTCTTCGTCTCCTTCCACCATGATCCCCATGTTACTCCTCAGAGGGCCCACACTCTTCGTTTTTAGTTTCTTATCATTTATATACATGAAAAATAATTTGGGATTATTTTTGCTCTCTCTGGCAATATTTCTTCAGTCTCTATTTTTGCGGCCCTTATCTGCTTTTTACAGGATTTATTTTTCTCTCTATAATCCTGTTATAGCTACCTTCGCGTTTTGCACCTTAAACGCCTTATCTTTCTCGCTTATTGCTTTCCTTACAAGACTAGTTAGCCACATTGGCTTTTTCTGGTCCTTCTTAAGCTTTTTCCCATGTGGTATGTGTTTCTCCCAGGTCTTTTTTTAGAATATATGAATTTTTTTTTTTTTTTTGGGGGGGGGGGGGGCTTTTATCTTTGAGAACATTGTCCCAGTTTATGTCTACAGGGTTTTCCCTTTGTTGCTGAAAATTTGCCCGCCTGAAGTTTAGAGTGTTGGTTGGCCCTCCACGAATGCTCTTAGTAAAGTGTAATACAAAATTAATGATATTATGATCACTATTACCCAGGTTCCCTACAACCTGTAATGTTGATACCCTGTCAGGCCTGTTGGTTAGGATGAGGTCCAGCACTGCCCCCCCCCCCCCCCCCTCTTGTTGGTTCCAGGACTAGTTGTGACAGGTAATTGTTGTAATTTTGTTGTTCACAAAAACCTGCTACCTGAAGGACCTGCAGGTTTATGCCCCCCAGTCAATATCTGGGTAATTGAAGTAGCACATGTGTAGTACTTCACCATACTTTGAAGCCGCATCCATTTCACTTATCGGCATTTCCTCTGCTGTCTCTATTATATTTGGAGCCTTATAACAAAACCCTAGTAATATTTTATTATTATTTTTCTCTCCTCTTATCTCCACCCATAGGGACTCCACATTTGCATTTGCTTCACCGATGTCATCTCGCAGGACAGCCTGTAACTGATAGAAAAGTCAGCCCAGTTCTCCATGAACCCAAAGCCCTTCTTCCTACACCAACTTTTGAGCCACTTTTTGTACCTCCCTGATCTCCCGCTGCCTTTCTGGTCTGGCACGTGGTACAGGTAGTATTTCCAAGAAAACTACCTTTGAGGCCCTTGCCCTGAGCTTATGGCCTAAATCCCTGAAATAATTTTTAAGGACCTTCCACCTACCTCTTACTTTGTCATTAATGCCAATGTGGACCATGACCGTTGGTTCCTCACCAGCCCCTCTCAGTAATCTGTCAACCCAATCCGCAACATGCAGAACCTGAGCACCCGGCAAACAACACACTGTTCGGTATGCACGGTCTTTGTGACAGATTGCCCTGTCTGTTCCCCTTATAATGGAATCTCCCACTACCAGCACCTGTCTGACCTTGCCATTGCTCCCCTTACCCTTCTTACTGGAGCAGACAGTCCTCTGGTTGCTAGAGGCCATGTCTTGCTGTAGAATTGCTACTCCAGAGCTGATATCCCCCTCATCCGCCAACCTGGCAAACTTATTGGGGTGCACCAGATCAGGACTAGACTCCCTACAACTCTTCCCTCTACCCTGCCTTCTACATGTTACCCAACTAGCTGCCCCCTCACTCTGCACCTCCATACTTCCATTCCCACACCCATCTTCCCCAGAGTTTGTTCTACAGGAGCAGCAAACTTCGCTCCATATTGTCAATTGCCTGCAATTGCCAATTGCTCCTTGAAACTTGCTAATTTAGATCCAGAATCTGGGTTTCCAGATGAGCAATTTTCACATATCCCACACAGCAGTATTTCCCCTCAAGCGGCTGTTCAAGGAAAACGTACATGGCACAGGATGTACACAGTGTAGCAATGCCACTTATGGAGTCCATTGTTCTAATGGGGATTACAAGAGAAATACTGTAGTTTGACTATGGGATTGCAAATATTAAAAAAAGTAGCAAAAGACATAAAGATAGTGATTTGATTAAGGTCAGGCAAAAGCTGACATTTTGTTCACCTTCCACACAATAATGTCTCTTATAATTTACTTATGTAGTCATTCGCTATTACAATCAACAATCCATTTTTATAGTAAGCTTGTCCTAAACTTTCTTTTATCACTTTATCTGCAAAATAAGAAAGCCAAAAGAAGAAATACTGTAGTTCGTTGTGAGGTATAAAAATCTACTTTTACAAACCTCTTGCTCTGAGAATTCCGACTACTTTGGGATTTGAATGGTACATGAATGTCTGTGCTGAAACGTGCTGTCATAAGCCACTGTGAACTTAATGCTTTCCAAATGTACTATATAATATATGTTTAGTGTACACTTTTAGTGCTATACCTCTGGCATTTTATAACCTACTGCAAAAGGTAATGAATTTGTGAAGGTATGAGGCATCTCTGAGAGTACAACTAGCCGAAATGGCTTATAAGTAAAATAATAGGTAGGGGAAATATATTCCATGTGGTAATGACATATTTGTTATAGCTTTTCCTCTGAAATCATCTTTTTTTAGCTTGATTTTTAGTTTGCTCTGTAGGACGTACACCATGTAACAATGGAAGACAGTATTATATGGAAGCTATGTAGATCTTCATGTTTAGTTAAACATCAGTTATTTACCTTAATTCAAGCACTAAAAAATGTAAGCCTGTACTGTATGAGATAGGCTGTGCTTATTAGTTGTACTTGTATTAAGTTCTGCTTTCTATAAAGGGTTAAATTATTGAAAGAAACTGTAATTGTCAGCTATGAGGACTTCATTCTTAAGGCGAAACTGTCACCATAAAACCCAGTATAATGTGCAGACAGGATATTATAGAGCACTTCACTAACTTCTCCAACCTCTCTCTCTCTCAAGCATGCGGTTGTTACCCCATTACTAAAGAAACCTATGGATCCATCCAGTGCTGTTAACTACAGACCAATCTGTGATCTCTCTTTCTTTATCAAACTCCTAGAATGTCTGGTCTATTTTTGACCAGCCCACTATCTCAAAGCTAACTCCCTCCTTGACCCCCTCAATCTGGTTTTTGTACTATGCACTCCACTGAAACTGTTCTTTCTAAAGTCTCCAATGAGCCCATCACTGCTAAATCTAAAAGTGACTACTCTGCTTATTCTTCTCAGCAACATTTGATACTGTGGACCACCAGCTTCTCCTCAAGATGCTGCACTCTATTGGCATGAAGTACTTTGTACTCATTTGGTTTTCTTCTTCTCTCTCTGACCACACTTTCAGTCTCTCTCTTTCTTCCCACTCTTCCTCTTATTGTTGGGGATTCTCAGGGCTCATTCATAGGTCCTCTCCTCTCTGGTTTCCAGTATCATCTTTATTCTGATGATGCCTAACTATATAGTTCTGCATGCAACATCACCCCTCTTTTACTTAAGAAAACCAGTAATTGTTTCTCTGTCGTCTCTAACATCATGTCCCCTCTCTTCTTGAAACGTTATCTTTCTAAGACTGAACTTCTTGTCTTTCTGCAATCTACTAACTAACCCCAACCTGACCTCTCCATCTTCATCTGTGGGGACACCATGAACCCGAGGAAGCAGATTTGCTGTTTTCAGGTTGTGCTGGACTATGACCTCTCCTCCATATATCCAATCTGTTGCTCATTCTTGCAGCGAGCATCTCAGAAACATTTCTAAACGTTGCCCCTTTTCTCACAATTAAAACCTCTAAAATGCTAATTGTCGCTCTACATCACTCTCTCGTAGATTACTGTAACTCCCTTGTAATCAGTCTTTTACTCACTAAACTCTCTCTAATCTATTCTTAATGCAGCAGCCAGGCTTGACTTTCAGACCAAACGCTACAGATGCCTCCAGCCTGTGCCAGTCACTGCACTGACTGCCTGTCTCCTTCCTAATGCAGTTTAAAATAATAATCTTCATTCATAAAGCTCTATATAATGCTGCACCTCCCTACCTCTCCTCTCTCATCTCAGACTAACGCCCAACCTGTGCTCTTAGATCCGCCAGTGACCTTAGATTATTCTCTACCTTAATTGGAACCACTCATTCACATCTCCAGGACTTCTCCTGAGCTACACCAATTCTCTGAAATGTCATCCCCAGGACCAATATCCAACCTCCAAAGTTTCAAATGTGCTCTAAAAACTCATCTCTTCAGGCAAGCTTATCATATTCCCTAACTGCATGACACTTCATCTCTCTCTTTACTAACCCTGTATACTTTTCCTGTATACTTTTTCTGGCAACCCCCTGATATATACCAAGCTCCAGGCTTCTCTGCAGTCCCATTGACCATGGACTTTGTATATAAGAGGGTGGCTGATGACTTGTTCAACATTAAATTATTTTATATTCTTATACCTCTTGTGTCATTCTCTTCATCCTCATAGACTGTAAGCTCTTATGAGCAGGGCCCTCACTCCTATTGTTTCATATGAATGTTTGCACTCTGTAATGTTTTATTTTACTTGTATACATCCCCTATGATTTATAAAGTGCTTCGTAATATGATAGCGCTATGTAAATAAAAGATTGATCTTTGCACCCACTGTTCAACAACAAAAAATTTAAAAAATACAAATTATTAAGTCTATGCACTTAAATCTCTGCATTTGCTGAATATATGTGAATACATAAATACATCAATATATTGCTGTTAAATTTGTGCAGCACTTCATGGCTTAGAGAAGCACAATCATCACTTGTAAGTGGTTAGTACAGTAGTCACTGTAACTAACCATCTAGTCTGTGTGACATGGTAGATTATGATAAATTACAATGTGCTAGCAAAATTCCTGCTTATTAAATATATAAAACAGTAAAACTAGGAGGTAGGAATTGTAGCACAGATAACAAGCCCTCATATGGCTATGAAAAAGAAAAAAAAATCTAATTCATGGTTATCTGTGGGCTGGGGGGGAGAGAGAAAGTGAAAATTGAAACCACTGAAAGAAAGTTTGGACCATCCTTATGGGTTTCACAGATACATTCTTATGTAAATGTGGTGAAACCCGTATAGTCCATAGTCCATATATTTAAAGAAGTTTGAGCATAAGTTGCAATGCAAAAATGTTTTTCCTTGAGGCAGTTATTTTTAAGATTTTTTGCAGAATTTTTTTTACAGCAAAACATAAAATGATAAAACAATATTGTTTTTAAAGGAAAAGACACCAGAAAAAATTGCTATTGTATTTCTACACAGTATGAGAGTATTATTTACAGATGACACGGAAGTACTGTGGAACATAGTACATAATGGGTGTCTAGATCCATGAAGTTTTTACAAAAAAAACTTAAATTTGATAATAATTGTATAATGTAGAGGTAAGGACAAAAAGATCATGGGGGCATTTATCATGGTTTGTACTTGTGTAAAAGCCATGAAAAGTCGCCTGGAATTGCAACATCCCCCTGCCTTACTCCACGCCATATGGACAGGGAGGGCATGGAATGGACCGTGCCAAAGAGTGGTGTAGGCTGGGCCAGGATGTGGACACCCCACGCCGGAACATTAGCTACAGCCTGCATCTTTTCCTGGTGCAGATTATAGCACAATTGCGGGGCATCTTAGTATATCTGGTGTTACTTGCATGGCACAACTCCCCCTCTTTATATATGTTATAACTTTACAATTTTGATATTTATAAAAGTCCTACCCAGGAATTTCAAATGAAATACAAACAGCTTAACCATGAGCTATCTGTATTACCATTGATTATCATCAAGTTTCTTTATCCTCTTCATTTTACGCTCCTTTTTAAATAAGACTTTGCAAATTAAATCTCTCTCATGTAATGTCTATGGACAGTTTTCTTTCCCTTTTACAGGTACCATGCACAACCAGAGAAACATCTGCCTGCAATGTAAAATCACAGCCAGAACAGTATACGGCTTACTGACCCATTCTCAATGTGCTCGGAGCATAGAGGACATCTGTCACAGGTTATAAAAAGCAGAGTTAATGATCAATAACACTATATAATGTACAGTCACTATAGAATCATGTAAAGAGCAGCAGCACATGAAATGTTGAATTATTTATCCTATGTTTTATATAGAATAGAAAAAAAACTCAAAATTGGCAATGAAATTCTTTTTTTTAGAAAAGACACATGTACATTAATGTACATAGATATTACACATCTATTTACTTCAAATCCACAAAATATTTTGTTCATGTATTCTTTCTTCCAATGAAATATGTCACTATACATAGATAGAATTGAGAGGGCCCGGCACTACGCATATAGAGTATATATATAAAGTACAAAGTATATATATATATATATGTGTAAATGCAGGTTTTCTCTGTAAGGTGTAACTTAGTGCTAAAATAATATGGCATAGCATGGTGAATGATACAAAGTTTAATTTCATTTTCATACTGTTTGTAATCAATGCTCCATATACTAAAAACTGCAATTAAATACAACCCACTATAAGGGAATAATTTGGGTTATTTTCTCTTGGCTAATATATTGTCCTCAAATCACAGAACTACATTAGTGACTATTTTTTGTCACTGTGTAGTGACTGGAGGAGTACTAATAAAATATCACTATGGCTTTCTTATTATTGCTGCACAGCAGAGCCCTGATAGAGCCAGGTCCAATGTGCCCCATTTGGTTACATGTTTCCCATCAATCTTGGAAGTATGATATGTTCTTGCTTCCCAAAGGAACCTTAAAAGTAATCTGGGAAAATCAATACCATTTATCACAGTAAAGCATGCATTAAAGTGAGAATATAAAATGAGGGCCACTCACGTGTTGTAATAATCCCTGCATTATCACACACATAGTCATACATTATTTAAAGATGTGTTAATGCATTGCACTTGACTCACAATATAACATTTTTCATTTTTTTATATATTGTTCAATAACACATGTTCTTACTGAAAGATCTAACCATGATACTAGACATGGGTTTATCTCCCACGGTAGCTAAAATGAGGGAATTAAAGGAGGTCTGTATATAAATAATTTACGGAATAAATAAATATATGTATATATTATATACAGTATACTTTCTTTAGGGGTTGCTATGTATTTATTGGTCAGGGTCATTAGTGGGCTGTATGTAAATTAGGAGGGGGCTGTGTATAACTGGAATAATAACAAGGTGCCATGTATTAATTAATTAGATTCATAGGGAAAAATTCATTAGCACATGCGTTTGTGTTTTATAAGTAGTAATTTGTGTTTTACAATGATGATCTATGTATCTATATAGGATAATCAAGTGGATGTTTTTATGTGGGGAACAGTGTGTTCAGCACGATCACGGAAGATGCATAAAAACTTTGTTTTCTTTATTTCATAGTACAAGATCCATGTCATGATTCAAGCAGCAAATATGATTCAAACGTTGTGTCGTCGTGGAGGTTTACACGCTTTGTCCGTGCACCTGAGGGATTGCAGAGTGAACCAGGATGGTGAGCTGGTTTTCGTGATATAATTGTATTTATTATTTAGGAGCACTGTTATTCAGGTGACAATATACTGTAGGTGACTGGTATTTTTATGGGCACAGTGTGGAGATAGATCTGAAAACATTTGGCAGTAAATTCACCCGTGATATTCCATGGTTGGGAGAAATTGTAATGTCCAATTCTTGAGGGAGCAGATCATCATCTATTACTTACTAGGTGCCACTAATGCGTGTGTTACTGACTGAACTTCTAGTGTGTTAGACAGCTCTCAACATGTGTAGTCGGTGTAGTGGTCTCAACTTGTGTAGTCAGGCAGTCACAGAGTGACAGTTAGTCTGTGAGGTGGAGAATGCTATCAATTGTGAATAAAGTTTTCAGCATTTCCTGATTAGGGTTTGGGCACTTTAACCCCTTAAGGACGCAGCCATTTTACAGCTTAAGGCTCAGCCCCATTTTTTGGATTCTGACTTGCGTCTTTTTATATGGTTATAACTTTTGAACACTGTTACTTATGAAAGCAATTCTGAGATAATTTTCCCCCCACATGTTGTACTTCATTTTAGTGGTAAATTTTGGCTGATAAGTTTTGTTTATTTACAAAAAAAGAAAAAATTATGAATTTTTTGAAAGATTTGCCATTTTCGAAATTCGAAATCATCGCATGCTCAGGCAGATAGATTTATCACCTAAATAAGTTGCTGAATAACATTTCCCATATGTCTATTTTACATTTTCATCATTTTTGAAATATCTGGATAATTTATTTTGATGCCGTGCGGCATACAAAAAGAATATTGATTTTCCTTATTTTCAGAATGGACTATTTTGTGGATGATTATGGTTTTGAATGAAATTTTAAATATTTAGCATTAAAACCACAATACATAATCAACCCATTTTCAAATCTGCCCCGCTCAAACTATCAGAAACTGCTTTTAGGAAAATTGTTAACCCCTTAAGATTTTCATATTAATTGAATCAAAATGGAGGTGAAATTTAGAATGGTCAAACTTTGTCGGTTATACGTTCATTTAGCGCTAAAATGTACACATTTCCAAAAGAGAAAAACCCATCTTACAATAGTTATGCAATTTCTCCCGAGTACTTGTTTTATAGGTATCCCCAATTGTTGAAAATATAGGAACTTTCTTTTGAGGGAAGGAGTAGAAAAGCATCAATTCTGTACTGGATTTTTTACTTATTTTTTTTGTATTCACCGTATACACTAATAATCATGATATCTTTATTCTATGGGTCGATACAATTACAGAGACACCAGACTTAAATATTTTTTCTTATGTTTTACTAAATTTGCCAAATAAAACCCTAATGTGGGGAAAAATAATTTTTGCATTGCCATCGTCCAAGTGGCATAACATTTTTACTTTATTGGCTATAGAGCTGGTTGATGGCTTTTTTTTGCAGGACATGCTATACTTTGCAACAGTATCATTCTAGAGTACATATGTTTTGTTGATCACTTTTTGTTGCATTTTTTGTTGGATTAAATAGGTAAAAATCATAATTTTTTGCGGGTTTTTTAAAGTTTTTTTCTATGGCGTTCATCGTATGGGTTCAATAATTATTTAAATTTTATTCTATGGGTTGTTACGGATGTGGTGATACTATATATGTGGCATTTTGTATTATGATTTAGACTTTAGCGTTGTATGTCTCTTTAGATGTTTAGATTGACATTTTTATTGTTTAATTACTTTATTTTTTATGGAAAAACATTTTTTTTTTACCTTTTGACTATTTTGACATCTGATTGCTTGTTCATGATAATACTCTTGAATACTGATGAATTGCAGGGTATTAGCAGTGTCAACCTATGCACATGCATAGGCTGACACTGTGCCTTTAAGATGATGTCACAGACGCCATCTTTCAGGCAGTGCTAGCAGGCAGCCCTTGGGTTACTGATCGGACCCCAGGGCTGCCATAGCAATGATCGGCGCCGTCCTAAAACGGCTCTGGGGTGCTGATCGTGGGGGAAAGACCCCCCAAGGGCAAGTTAAGTGCCGCGGTAGCGCTGACCACAGCATTTAACGGGTTAATAACCCACCGCGGGTGTTACCTGGGGATGTCAGCAGTAGATTACCGCTGACATTCCGCGACCCCCGATGCCGGCTCGATACAAGTACGGCACAGAGCGCTAAGGGGTTAAAGAGATTTGTCTATATATTCTGTGATCCGCATTTAACAGGGAATCAGGGGTGGGCTGCCTGGCGTGGGTGTTGGCAGGCAGCATATTGGCCCTGACTGGAGTGAGGAGGGGGTATTTATGGAGTTCCTGGATTTTGCTGGTTCAGCTTGCTATCACTAATACAATATGTGACACAGAGAAAAACACCTAGTCGATCCAGCCAAAAGTGGATCAAAGAGAATGGGGCAGATTTACTTACCCGGTCCATTCGCGATCCAGTGGCGTGTTCTCTCTGCGGTGGATTCGGGTCCGGCCGGGATTCACTGAGGTAGTTCCTCCCATGTCCACCAGGTGGCGCTGAAGTTCCCAGAGGCCTGCCGAAATGCACTCAATTTCACCGGCCTATTCCTAGTGAAGGTAAGTCTTGCGACACTTTTTTAAAAAAAAATGCAGTGGTTTTTCCGAATCCGTTGGGTTTTCGTTCGGCCACGCCCCCGATTTCCGTCGCGTACATGCCAGTGCCGATGCGCCACAATCTGATCGTGTGCGCTAAAATCCCGGGGCAATTCAGGGGAAATCGGCACAAATCGGAAATATTCGGGTAACACGTCGGGAAAACATGAATCGGGCCCTTAGTAAATGACCCCCATTATGTTTTAGATGATAATTTTATGCATTTTTATTTCATATTATTTTGGTATGGTGTATCAGTATTTCTGTGGGTCGATAGCATTGTTAATTAATCTCTGCTTAGATTTGCAATATTTTTTTCAAGAGGCTCTGATGTAGATCCCACAATTGTATTTCAGTTCTCTTTTTGCTCACAAAAAAGAGCATATGAGCTGCGCTCGGACAGAAACATTGCCATAATTCAGTTAGATATTTCCTATATTATAAAAAAACACAAGCATGAAGTATCTTTCAGTAACTCAGCTGGATAAAAACTACTTTTGGCACGGACATGAATCAATGTAGTGTGTCAACAACATTTCCTATATGGGTCTAGGCCCTGCTGAGATTTCATGAGATTTCTGTAAATTGAGTTTTACTGTGACAAATAAAATCTATGTCTTCATACAGAATATAAGGCTGGATGACAAGTCCTTCCACCATACAATATTAATCCGTTTTCAAAACTCAATTCTAACAACATGGCATACAGAAATATATTTTTCACAAAGAAGTTTTAGATGGTTTTACATTGCTGTATATAATAGTTCTATTATAAAAAAAACCTCAGCATTTTTATTTTTGGTTGCACCTCCAAATTCCTGTAATATTATGTAAAGCATATTGGGGCACATTTACTTACTCGGTCCAGTCGTGATCCAGCGGCGCGTTCCCCGGCGCTGATTGGGGTTCTGCTGGGATTCACTAAGGTCGTGTGACCGATGTCCACTAGGTGTCGCTGCTGCACTGAAGTCCACCGAAATTCACCTCCTTCGTCCCGGGCAATTCGGCACAAATCGGAAAAGTTCAGGAAACCGGGCGGACCCTTAGTAAATGTGTCCCATAGTGTTTACCCTGGTAAAATTTTTCCTTCTTTCTGTGGGAGCTGTGAGGCACTTGACCTGCTGGGAGCTACTTTCAGGACTTCCCTTGATGTGCTGAAAACCTGCGCTCATTACAGTATGCCAAGGATATCTGCATGCAGCTACAACCAGTGACATGGTCATGTTCATGGTGGTGCCTGCATAGGGTAATAATAGTACAGCCTCGATGACCCACTGGACTTGTCACAGCAAGTCAGTAAAATGGCTGCCAAATGGTCATGTGACACGCTACTGCTACAGAAAGAAGAAGAAGGATTACCAGGATAAAACAATATGGGTGACTCTATAAAATGATTGTTATTACCCTGGTAACTTTCATATTTGTTAGCCAATTGCTTTAAGCCTCAAGACCCTATATACACTAATGAACACCAGCAAGGAATATACAGTATATTATTATTTTCTTGTGGATATTTTAATATAATTCTCTGTACATTTGGTTGCAGGAGCTGCTATTACAATAGCTAGAGATACAGATATGCTTTACAGTATGATATAGACGTTATAGTCTGGAGATGTCAATTACGAGGGTGTAACTAGTGAGTAGCTTCTCTGGGTTGGGGGAGCAAAGGCTACTTCATTCCCCCAGTAGCTTTTTCTTTCTCTACTACCTGCACATGAATGTCACCTACTCAATGTCTTAATCCAGGAATATCCCATGGGAAATGACATGCTAAGGAATCATTTAAATCCTCCATTAAATGTCAGGTGCTCATCTCAGGAAGAGGTTGCCACCTCAACACCACTAAAATAGATAAATCTCCAGGCACAGATGGCAGACACCATACTGATGGAATTGTGTGCTATGACAGACAGACCATTATTTGTAATATTTGAAGATTCAATAAGAACATGTTCCACAGGACTGGCACGTAGCAAATATGGTGCCAATATTTAAAAAAGGGTCAAGGAGCAATCCTGGAAATTTCAGATCTGTGAGTCTAACATCGGTTGTGGGGAAATATTTTAGGGCTTTGTAAGAGATGCTATCCTGAAGTATCTCACTGTATATGACTTTATAAAAGAGCATCATCATGGGCATATGAGGAATCGTCCTGTTAGCTTAATCTGATCAAATTCTATGAGCAGGTATGTTATAGACTGGACCTGGGGGAGGCTGTGGATGTTGGGTATCTGGACTTTTTCAAGGCATTTGATACAGTGCCACAGAAAAGGTTGGTAGATACAATGTGACTGCTGGCAAAATCTGTGTATTTGGGTAAGCAAATAGCTTAGTGATAGAAAACAAAGGGTTGTCATTAATGGGATATTGTCAGATTGGGTTGAGATTACCAGGAGGCTACCACAGGGGTCAGTATTGGGGCCATCTATTTTAAATATTTTTAGTAATGACCTAATAGAGGGTTCACAAAGTAGAGTTTCAATATTTGTAGATGATACTAATTTCTGTGAAGTAATTAAAACAGAGGTGTATAGTATAATATTACAATAATATTATAGAAGGATTTGTGGAAACTGTAGCCCTGGGCTAACAAATGAAAGATGAGGTTTAATGTAGATAAATGTAATATTATGCATTTGGGAAAGGAAATGAAAATTAAAATTGTGTTTTAAATGATAAATTTCTTGGTAAAACTGATGGAGACAAAGTCTTGGGGATATTGGTGCATAGTAAACTCAATTTTAGTGATCAGTTCCAGGTGTCTGCTGCTAAAGCAAATAAAATTATGGGATGTACCAAGAGAGCAATAGATTCTCATGATAAGGACATAGTTATGCCCTTATACAAATACCTGGTCAGACCACACATGGAATATTGTGTACAGTTTTGGGCACCAGTGTATAAAAAGGATATAGTAGAACTGGAACGGGGGAAGAGGAGAGCAACAGTGATTATTAGGAGAATGGGGGGACTAGAATACAATGGCAGTTTACAAAATTTGGGATTATTCGCCTTAGAAAAAAAGACGACTGAGGGGAGACCTCATTACAATGTACAAATACCTGAACGGGCAGTACAAGGATCTCTCCAAAGATCTTTTTATACCTAGGCCTGTGACCGGCACAAGGGGGCATCCTCTACGCCTAGAGGAGAGGCAATTTTACTATGACCATGTACGGGAATTCTTTACTGTAAGAGCAGTGAGACTATGGAACTCTCTGCCGCAGGAGGCTATAATGGCTGATAATTTGAACATGTTCAAGAGGGGCCTGGATACCTTTCCAGAGAGCAATAATATCACATGGTATGGGAATAGAACTTGTTGTAAATTGTTTCTGTTGATCCAGAGAGTTCTTCTTACCGCCATATTAGGGGAAGGAATTTTTCCTGCTTTGGGGCAATTGTCATCAGCCTTGAAGGGTTTTTGCCTTCTTCTGGATCTTCTGGTATAAATTAATAGGTTGGACTTCATGAACTGAAGTTGTTTTCTAACCTTATTTACTATGATACTATGATAAGTGTAGTTTAGGTTAGGAAGTGTTATTGGATTATGGAAAGATAGTTTAGGGCTTAGGATGTTAGTAGAAACCTATCATCAGATCTACCTTAACAGGTAATGCTTATCTTTTCAATAGCCAAACCCATTCAAAGACAATGGGGCACATTTACTTACCCGGCCCATTCGCGATCCAGCGGCGCGTTCTCTGCACAGGATTCGGGTCCGGCTGGGATTTAAGATGGTAGTTCCTCCGCCGTCCACCAGGTGGCGCTGCAGCGCCGAAAATAATCTTAACGCCCCGGAATGCACCATCCCATAGAAGGTGAAGGTGAGCGCTCCCCAAGCGACACATTTTCGGTTTTTAAATGCAGCGGTTTTTCCGAATACGTCGGGTTTTCGTTCGGCCACGCCCCCCCGATTTCTGTCGCGCGCATGCCGGCCCCGATGCGCCACAATCCGATCGCGTGCGCCAAAAACCCGGGGCAATTCATGTACAAGCGGCGCAAATCGGAAATATTCGGGTAACACGTCGGGAAAACGCGAATCGGGCCCTTAGTAAATGACCCCCAATAACTTTGTTTTCTTTTGGAACAATCATATTTTGGAGATTATAAACATAACAGGGTGCACATATCCTGATAATACATTAAGCGTCTCATGAAATGTGTCACAAAATGTTACTGTTGACTCCAAATTCCTGGAGTAAGAACTGAATCCATTGCACCTTATGATTGCAGTATGAGTGATCTCCATCTGCAAATTCATTCAGCTCATGAAAATAACCTACAGGAAATCTGACCTTTTCAAATAACTGACTTCACAGTCAGCAGCACTTAGTTTAGTGTTTAGCCTGAAGCTGGGAAGGAAGAAATACTTCATGTTTACACATGACTCCTGCTTCTGTTCTTCCTACAGGGAACTTAACCCCCATAGGTGTATACAAATGAAAACGTGTCACCCAAGCCTATTGCAAACGTATGCAAAATTTACCAAGACAACGGAGGTTCGATAGTATAAAAATAATTATATGGTAAGATATACATTAGAGATGAGCGAACATACTCGTCCGAGCTTGATGCTCGTTCGAGCATTAGCGTACTCGAAACTGCTCGTTGCTCGGATGAATACTTCGCCCGCTCGAGAAAATGGCAGCTCCCGCCGTTTTGCTTTTTGGCGGCCAGAAACAGAGCCAGGAGACTCTGCACTCCACCCAGCATGACGTGGTACCCTTACACGTCGATAGCAGTGGTTGGCTGGCCAGATCAGGTGACCCTGGGATAGACTAGCCGCTGCCCGCGCTGCTCGGATCATTCTGTGTCTGGATGCCGCTAGGGAGAGAGCTGCTGCTGGTCAGGGAAAGCGTTAGGGTGTTCTATTAGAATAGTGTTAGGCAGGAGTGATTCAACAAGAACCCAACAGCCCTTCTTAGGGCTACAATAACGTTATACTTTTTTTTTTTGTTTGCTTGTGGCTGGGCTTGCTGGCACTAGTAGTGCAGCTAGTACCATATTGTGAGGAATTTGCAGGGGGACTTGCTACCGTTGTATTTAGCTCTTAGTGACACACATATCCACCTCAAACACCAAAGTGGGAAAATTTATTAGGGGTTTGATTTCAATTAGGCACAGTCTGCCATTTACTTTTTATTTTACGTTTATTTTTTTAATAACTCAGTGTCATCTCATCTGGCATAGCAGTGTGCTTTCATACTTGGCTAGAAAATAGCCATAGGAAAATCCAAACGGCTTACTTACGCCTACAGTAGCGTTATAAATATTTGATTTCTGGTTGATCTGCTGGTGGCTGTACTTGCTGCAGTGCATCTACTAGCAAATTGTGAGCAATTTGTAGTGAGACTTGCGACCACTGTGTTTTGCGCTTAGTGACGCACATATCCATCGCAAAGACCGAAGTGGGAAAATTTATTAGGGGTTGGATTTCAATTAGGCACAGTCTGCCATTTCCTTTTTTATTTTACGTTTATTTTTTTAATAACTCAGCGTCATCTCATCTGGCATAGCAGTGTGCTTTCATACTTGGCTAGAAAATAGCCATCGGAGAATCCAAACGGCTTACTTACGCCTACAGTAGCGTTATATATATTTGATTTCTGGTTGATCTGCTGGTGGCTGTCCTTGCTGCAGTGCATCTACTAGCAAATTGTGAGCAATTTGTAGTGAGACTTGCGACCACTGTGTTTTGCGCTTAGTGACGCACATATCCATCGCAAAGACCGAAGTGGGAAAATTTATTAGGGGTTGGATTTCAATTAGGCACAGTCTGCCATTTCCTTTTTTATTTTACGTTTATTTTTTTAATAACTCAGCGTCATCTCATCTGGCATAGCAGTGTGCTTTCATACTTGGCTAGAAAATAGCCATCGGAGAATCCAAACGGCTTACTTACGCCTACAGTAGCGTTATATATATTTGATTTCTGGTTGATCTGCTGGTGGCTGTCCTTGCTGCAGTGCATCTACTAGCAAATTGTGAGCAATTTGTAGTGAGACTTGCGACCACTATGTTTTGCGCTTAGTGACGCACATATCCATCGCAAAGACCGAAGTGGGAAAATTTATTAGGGGTTGGATTTCAATTAGGCACAGTCTGCCATTTCCTTTTTTATTTTACGTTTTTTTTAAAATAACTCAGCGTCATCTCATCTGGCATAGCAGTGTGCTTTCATACTTGGCTAGAAAATAGCCATAGCAATAGGATAGCATCGTTTGGTTTTAAAAACTAAAAAACACAAAAAAAAACAAAAAACACAAAAAAAAGGAAAAAAAAAATTAAAGTTATAACTCTCATTTTCAAAATGTTTAACCCGAGGGCTAGGGGTAGAGGACGAGGGCGGGGACGTGGGCGTCCAACTACTGCAGGGGTCAGAGGCCGTGGTCCTGGGCGGGGTGAGACACCACCTGCTTATGAGGGAGCAGGGGAACGCCGCAGAGCTACACTCCCTAGGTTCATGTCTGAAGTTACTGGGACTCGTGGTAGAGCACTGTTGAGGCCAGAACAGTGCGAACAGGTGATGTCGTGGATTGCCGACAATGCTTCGAGCAATTTGTCCACCAGTCAGTCTTTCACGCAGTCCACCCATGTCACCGAAATCGGCACTCCTCCAGCTCCTGCACCTCAGCCTCCTCCCCCCCAGTCTGCCCCCTCCCAGGGAAATTTGGCATTTGAACCGGCATACTCTGAGGAACTGTTTTCTGGACCCTTCCCACAGTCACAAACCACTTGTCCGGTTGCTGCTGAGCAATTTTCCGATGCCCAGGTTTTCCACCAGTCGCAGTCTGTGGGTGATGATGACCTTCTTGACGTAGTGGACGAAGTGTGTAAAGAGGTGTCCGACGATGAGGAGACACGGTTGTCAGACAGTGGGAAAGTTGTTGTCAGGGCAGGAAGTCCGAGGGGGGAGCAGACTGAGGGATCGGAGGATGATGAGGTGACAGACCCAAGCTGGGTTGATAGGCCGGGTGAACACAGTGCTTCTGAGACGGAGGAGAGTCCTCGACCAGAACAGGTTGGAAGAGGCAGTGGTGGGGCCAGACGGAGAGGCAGGGCCAGAGCTGGTGCATCAGCGCCAAATGTGTCAACTAGTGAAGCTCCCGTGGCGAGGGCTCCTGCGGCGAGGGCTAGATTTTCAGAAGTCTGGAGGTTCTTTAAGGAAACACCGGATGACCGACGGACTGTGGTGTGCAACATTTGCCAAACCAGGATCAGCAGGGGTTCCACCACTAATAGCTTAACTACCACCAGTATGCGCAGGCATATGAATGCTAAACACCCCACTCAGTGGCAACAAGCCCGTTCACCTCTGGCCGTGCACACCACTGCTCCTGTGTCAGCTGATAGTCAGCCCCCTGCCCAGGACCCTGCCACAAAAACCCCATCGTCGCCTCCACGATCCTCCACAGCATCCACCAGCGTTCAGTTCTCCATACCCCAGACGCTGGAGCGGAAACGCAAATATAGTGCAACCCACCCGCACGCCCAAGCCCTTAATGTCCACATCTCCAGATTGCTTAGCCTGGAGATGCTGCCCTATAGGCTAGTAGAGACCGAGGCCTTTCGCAACCTCATGGCGGCGGCCGCCCCTCGGTATTCGGTCCCCAGCCGCCACTACTTTTCCCGATGTGCCGTCCCAGCCCTGCACCAGCACGTTTAAAAATTGGATTTTGGCTGCACACTTAATCAAGTATTCGATGCAGGTGCACTGGAGAGGGTCCCAATCCCATATAGTGTAAGAAAATCTTGGACTCCAGTCACACTGTATAGGTTGCAGGGAGTTTTTTATTAATACAAACTATTATACGTGACGTTTCGGTCAACAATAGACCTTTATCAAACTCTGTGGAATATAGTACAAAAAAGAAGTGCATGAGGAATGTTATATAAACACCAAAAAAGCTATTTACATATATACAAATGAGTCACAAATATATTGCGATATTGACATCAAGAGTGCATCAAAATAAAGAGGGAGCAAACTCCAAAATAGGCATTACAATACAGCAATAGCAGTTGTCATGGAGTCACAAACAATGTTAAAGACAAATGGTGGTTACAGATACAATGGTCTTCATAGGTTCATGAAAGGCATATCTGGTCCAATCTCAGAAAAAATACCTGTGGGAAATACAATGAAAGGTCAGCTTACCAGTCTGTAAAGTGGAATCAGTAAAGGGAGGTATGCTTGTAGCAATGTAGCGCTGCCCAGAAGGAATAGCGGTCTGTGCCGCTTAGTGGAGTGTGGCGCTGGTCTCCTCCTGCTGGCGGCGGCTATTTAAAGCCCCAGGGGAGTGTACTTCCGGTATCGTGACAGCAACTTCTGGTATGGGACCGGAAGTTGTCACAAAAAAAAAAAAAAAAAAATTAAAAAATTGAAAAATGATGAATATTGGACATCGATGGGTATAGAATGGATTTTGAACATGGAGGGGAAAAAAGGATAATAAAAAAGAAAGAAAAAATAGAAAATAAGGTAGATAAAATCCAGAAAAGATAAATAGGAAAAAATTGAGAGATTTAGGGTGGGGGACACTTGGAAAACAGTTGGAGAGCATACAGAGAACAGGCTTATTTTACCCATCCTTAGTAGTGGTGTCAACGAATCAGCATCAGGAGATTCTATCGTCTCTGTAAAAAACACATTAATTAGACACTGGGAATGTAATAGGCTTAGCAAAAGCTTTGTATATTATAGTCTCTATTGAGTCCATCTGGTTGTAATGTTTGTAATGTGTGTATCCAGTAGGATTCACGCTTCTTTAATAGTCCAACTCGATCCCCTCCTCTCCTTGGCATTTCAACATGTTCGATAATCTGGAATTTAAGTTGATTTATGGAATGCCTGGCTTCTAGGAAATGGGCAGGTATGGGGAGTAATGTGTTGTTGAGACGAATAGTGGACTTGTGCTTACATATCCGATCACGGATACGCTGGGTAGTTTCCCCTATGTACGCTAGGCCACATGGGCATTTAATGAGATAAACACAGTAATCAGTGTCACACGTGTAGTAGCCTCTGATGGAGTAACGTTTGCCTGACAGTGGATGTGTGAATGAGTCCCCTCTCTGAATGTTAGTGCATTGAGCACAGTGCAAGCACGGGAATGTACCCCTTTTGGGTGTCCGCAGAAATGATTGTCTGGAAATTTTGGAAGTAGTCCCTATGTCGGCTTTAACCAATTTGTCTTTCAAGTTGGGGGGCCTCTTAAAACAAGGAAGGAATGGTTGCTGGAATTCTGTAACAGATGGGTGACCTTTGTGTAGAATGGGCCAATGTTTCCTGATGGATTGATGGATTTTGTAGGCAAACGGATGATATGAGTGTACAAATGGAATGCGTGGTTGCTTGTGTCGTTGTTGTCGTGGCTGTCTCGATTTGTACTGGTCTAGAGTGTTATGTGGATAACCCCTATTCACAAATTTAGTCTTCATTTCTTCTAACCTAGTATCGACAAGTTCAGGTTTACTGACAATGCGTTCAACCCTGTTGTATTGGGAAAAAGGTAGGGAACGTTTGGTGGATTCAGGATGGTAGCTGGAAAAGTGAAGTAAGTTATTCCGGTCTGTGGGTTTTGTATATATATCAGACCATAAGGTGCCGTCCTCTTTTTTAATGACAAGTGTGTCAAGGAACTGAATTTTCGTAAGGTCGTGATGGATGGTGAATTGTAATTCCGGGCGATTAGAGTTGAGGTATGTCAGAAATTCTAAGAGTGAATTCTCCGGGCCCCTCCATATGCAGAACACATCATCAATATATCTTTTCCAAATTTGACAATGTTGGATAAACAAAGGATTATGGTAAATGAAGGTTTCTTCAAAATCGGCCATATACGTGTTCGCATATGGAGGGGCCACGTTGGAACCCATGGCAGTACCCTGCCTTTGGATGTAGTAATTGTCTTGAAACATAAAAAAGTTTTCAGTCAGTACTAATTTGAGTAGATCTATAATGAATTCTATTTCGAGTTGTGGATATTCGTGGGATTCAAGTAATTTCTGTACTGCCCTGATGCCTAGTTCATGTTTAATGGAAGTGTATAAGCTGTTTACATCAAATGTAGCAAAAATGGTGCCAGGATCAATTTTGTGGATGTCTTTGATCAGTTTCAGAAATTCGGATGTGTCAAGGAGGAAGGACGGAGTAGTTTTGACTAGTGGAGTGAGGATTTTTTCTAAAAGGATGGAGAGTGGTGAGAGGATGGAATCTGAGGAGGCTACAATAGGGCGCCCCGGAGGGTTGGTTAGGTTTTTGTGGATTTTGGGTAATGTGTAAATGACCGGAGTAATGGGATTGATTTTTGTCAGAAAGGTGCGTACATCCCAATCGATAATGCCCAATGTATTGTATTTGTCAAGTGTTTTTTGTATGGCAGTAGTAATTCTGCCAGTAGGATTTCTCTCAAGTTTATGGTAAATAGTGGTGTCACTGAGTTGGGACAAGATTTCATTAATGTACTTGTTCTTATCCTGAATCACCACCGCACCCCCCTTATCTGCCGGTTTGATGATGATTTCCCTATTGGACATAAGGTGTAGTAGGGCTGTTTTGTCAGTACTAGAAAGGTTATTGGATGCATGCATTCTATTGGTGTTGATGTTGTGTCTGAATTGGGTAACGTCTCTCTCAACAAGGGAGACGAAGGTTTCGACTGCATGTGAGTTTTTGGGAGGCATGTATGTGCTCTTATTTCTAAGGCCAAGATTTTTAAGATTGATGGGATGTGTCTGGTTCACATGGTTCACCGGGATCCTGGGATTCTCTGTGTGTGTAGCATCAGAGAAATGGGCTTTGAGTCTTAAATTCCTGTAAAACCTTTGCAAATCCATGTCAAGGGAAAAGGTATCATATTTATAAGATGGACAAAAGGATAAACCTTTCTGGAGGAGAAGGAGTTCAGCAGGACTAAGGGATATGGAGGAGATATTTACTATGAGTGACGAGTCCCTATCGGGGAGCTGGTGTATGATGGGTGAAGGGTCCCTACCTGGGATCGAGTTACCATTGTAGGTGGTTGATCCCGGTTGTTTTCTCTTGCCCCTCCTCGTCTTCCTCTTGGTTGACGTCCTCGATTTGTACCTAAAAAAACAGAAGCCTGCCGTTCTTGGTATTCCCCTTCCATACTGGAAGCTGAAGAGGTGGCGGGTGATCTGTATCTTCGTCGTCGTGCATTGTATAACTGGAAGTTGTCTTGCCATTTATAGACTCTGTCATTCAAGTAGTCCTCAGCGTCCCTGAAGAATTTTTGACGTTTTTTTATCTCTTGCTCTTTCTTGAATGTGTCTAGAGAAGATTTAAGTTTGGTCTGTAGGGAAGTTAGTTCTTCTGTGGTGACAGTTGCTTGGAGCTGAGACTCAATGCTAGTGACTTTGTCTTGAAGAGTAATGATCTCTTTGTGTAGATATTCAACGGTTAGGGTCATAAGGTCCAATGAGCATTTGTTCAAAATCTGCTCGTATCTTGCGTAAAAATCCTTATTATCCTTAAAAAAAGACCTTTATCAAACTCTGTGGAATATAGTACAAAAAAGAAGTGCATGAGGAATGTTATATAAACACCAAAAAAGCTATTTACATATATACAAATGAGTCACAAATATATTGCGATATTGACATCAAGAGTGCATCAAAATAAAGAGGGAGCAAACTCCAAAATAGGCATTACAATACAGCAATAGCAGTTGTCATGGAGTCACAAACAATGTTAAAGACAAATGGTGGTTACAGATACAATGGTCTTCATAGGTTCATGAAAGGCATATCTGGTCCAATCTCAGAAAAAATACCTGTGGGAAATACAATGAAAGGTCAGCTTACCAGTCTGTAAAGTGGAATCAGTAAAGGGAGGTATGCTTGTAGCAATGTAGCGCTGCCCAGAAGGAATAGCGGTCTGACAAAAATCAATCCCATTACTCCGGTCATTTACACATTACCCAAAATCCACAAAAACCTAACCAACCCTCCGGGGCGCCCTATTGTAGCCTCCTCAGATTCCATCCTCTCACCACTCTCCATCCTTTTAGAAAAAATCCTCACTCCACTAGTCAAAACTACTCCGTCCTTCCTCCTTGACACATCCGAATTTCTGAAACTGATCAAAGACATCCACAAAATTGATCCTGGCACCATTTTTGCTACATTTGATGTAAACAGCTTATACACTTCCATTAAACATGAACTAGGCATCAGGGCAGTACAGAAATTACTTGAATCCCACGAATATCCACAACTCGAAATAGAATTCATTATAGATCTACTCAAATTAGTACTGACTGAAAACTTTTTTATGTTTCAAGACAATTACTACATCCAAAGGCAGGGTACTGCCATGGGTTCCAACGTGGCCCCTCCATATGCGAACACGTATATGGCCGATTTTGAAGAAACCTTCATTTACCATAATCCTTTGTTTATCCAACATTGTCAAATTTGGAAAAGATATATTGATGATGTGTTCTGCATATGGAGGGGCCCGGAGAATTCACTCTTAGAATTTCTGACATACCTCAACTCTAATCGCCCGGAATTACAATTCACCATCCATCACGACCTTACGAAAATTCAGTTCCTTGACACACTTGTCATTAAAAAAGAGGACGGCACCTTATGGTCTGATATATATACAAAACCCACAGACCGGAATAACTTACTTCACTTTTCCAGCTACCATCCTGAATCCACCAAACGTTCCCTACCTTTTTCCCAATACAACAGGGTTGAACGCATTGTCAGTAAACCTGAACTTGTCGATACTAGGTTAGAAGAAATGAAGACTAAATTTGTGAATAGGGGTTATCCACATAACACTCTAGACCAGTACAAATCGAGACAGCCACGACAACAACGACACAAGCAACCACGCATTCCATTTGTACACTCATATCATCCGTTTGCCTACAAAATCCATCAATCCATCAGGAAACATTGGCCCATTCTACACAAAGGTCACCCATCTGTTACAGAATTCCAGCAACCATTCCTTCCTTGTTTTAAGAGGCCCCCCAACTTGAAAGACAAATTGGTTAAAGCCGACATAGGGACTACTTCCAAAATTTCCAGACAATCATTTCTGCGGACACCCAAAAGGGGTACATTCCCGTGCTTGCACTGTGCTCAATGCACTAACATTCAGAGAGGGGACTCATTCACACATCCACTGTCAGGCAAACGTTACTCCATCAGAGGCTACTACACGTGTGACACTGATTACTGTGTTTACCTCATTAAATGCCCATGTGGCCTAGCGTACATAGGGGAAACTACCCAGCGTATCCGTGATCGGATATGTAAGCACAAGTCCACTATTCGTCTCAACAACACATTACTCCCCATACCTGCCCATTTCCTAGAAGCCAGGCATTCCATAAATCAACTTAAATTCCAGATTATCGAACATGTTGAAATGCCAAGGAGAGGAGGGGATCGAGTTGGACTATTAAAGAAGCGTGAATCCTACTGGATACACACATTACAAACATTACAACCAGATGGACTCAATAGAGACTATAATATACAAAGCTTTTGCTAAGCCTATTACATTCCCAGTGTCTAATTAATGTGTTTTTTACAGAGACGATAGAATCTCCTGATGCTGATTCGTTGACACCACTACTAAGGATGGGTAAAATAAGCCTGTTCTCTGTATGCTCTCCAACTGTTTTCCAAGTGTCCCCCACCCTAAATCTCTCAATTTTTTCCTATTTATCTTTTCTGGATTTTATCTACCTTATTTTCTATTTTTTCTTTCTTTTTTATTATCCTTTTTTCCCCTCCATGTTCAAAATCCATTCTATACCCATCGATGTCCAATATTCATCATTTTTCAATTTTTTTTTTTTTTTTTTTTTGTGACAACTTCCGGTCCCATACCGGAAGTTGCTGTCACGATACCGGAAGTACACTCCCCTGGGGCTTTAAATAGCCGCCGCCAGCAGGAGGAGACCAGCGCCACACTCCACTAAGCGGCACAGACCGCTATTCCTTCTGGGCAGCGCTACATTGCTACAAGCATACCTCCCTTTACTGATTCCACTTTACAGACTGGTAAGCTGACCTTTCATTGTATTTCCCACAGGTATTTTTTCTGAGATTGGACCAGATATACCTTTCATGAACCTATGAAGACCATTGTATCTGTAACCACCATTTGTCTTTAACATTGTTTGTGACTCCATGACAACTGCTATTGCTGTATTGTAATGCCTATTTTGGAGTTTGCTCCCTCTTTATTTTGATGCACTCTTGATGTCAATATCGCAATATATTTGTGACTCATTTGTATATATGTAAATAGCTTTTTTGGTGTTTATATAACATTCCTCATGCACTTCTTTTTTGTACTATATTCCACAGAGTTTGATAAAGGTCTATTGTTGACCGAAACGTCACGTATAATAGTTTGTATTAATAAAAAACTCCCTGCAACCTATACAGTGTGACTGGAGTCCAAGATTTTCCTGCACCAGCACGTGTCAGACAACATCATCCGTGCCCTGACCAACGCCGTTTCTGACAAGGTCCACCTGACCACGGACACGTGGACGAGTGCTGCCGGGCAGGGCCACTATATATCGCTGACGGCACATTGGGTTAACTTGGTGGAGGCTGGGACCGAGTCTGACCCTGCGGCTGGTCATATACTGCCGACGCCGAGGATTGCGGGGCCTACCTCGGTCCAGGTGTTTCAGGCCTACTATGCCTCCTCCTCCTCCCACCCCTCCTCCACCTCCTCCTCCGAACTACCATCCGTGGGAATGGCGCCATCAGTCGGTAGCTCTAGGCACAGCAGCAGTGCCGTCGCTAAGCGATAGCAAGCGGTGCTCAAACTGCTGAGCCTAGGCGATAAAAGGCACACCGCCCAAGAACTATTACAGGGTATCACGGTGCAGACTGATCTGTGGCTGGCACCGCTGAACCTGAAGCCAGGCATGGTTGTGTGTGACAACGGCCGTAACCTGGTGGCGGCTCTGCAACTCGGCAGACTGACACATGTGCCATGCCTGGCCCATGTGTTAAATCTGATAGTTCAGCGTTTCCTCAAGACATACCCCAATCTGTCTGATTTGCTCACGAAGGTGCGCCGCATCTGTGCGCATTTCAGGAAGTCCAGCACAGATGCTGCCACTCTCAGGGCAGCGCAGCGCCGCCTCCAACTGCCCGCTCACCGACTGTTGTGCGACGTGCCCACGAGGTGGAATTCAACACTGACCATGTTATCCAGAGTTTACCAGCAGCGCCGAGCGATTGTAGACTGCCAGATGTCAACTTCCACCAGAACTGGTAGTCAGGTCAGTCAGCTTCCTCAAGTCTACAATGAGGAGTGGACGTGGATGTCTGATATCTGTCAGGTGCTGAGTAACTTTGAGGAGTCAACACAGATGGTCAGTGGCGATGCCGCCATCATCAGCCTCACCATCCCGCTGCTTGGCCTGTTGAAAAACTCTCTGATCAGCATGAAGTCGGAAGCTTTGCGCTCGTCACAAGAGACGGGGGAAGAAGATTCCCTTGTTGATAGCCAAAGCACCCTTAGGTCTGTTTCTCAGCGCATATCGGAGGAGGTGGAGGTGGAGGAGGATGAGGAGGAAGAGGAGGAGAATGTTGGCGAGAAACACAAGAGGGGACCATTGTTGAGTCCTTCACTGTTCAGCGTGTATGGGCAGAAGAAGAGGAGTTGGAGGAGTTGGAGGAGGAGGAGGAAATGGACAGTCAGGCCAGTGAGGGGAGCGAATTCTTACGCGTTGGTACTCTGGCGCATATGGCAGATTTCATGCTAGGCTGCCTATCCCGTGACCCTCGCGTTCAAAGAATTTATTCCAGCACCGATTACTGGGTGTTCACTCTCCTGGACCCACGGTACAAGCAAAATCTTTCCACTTTCATCCCTGGAGAGGAAAGGAGTGTGAGAATGCATGAATACCAGCAGGCCCTGGTGCACAAGCTGCAACAGTATTTCCCTTCTGACAGCGCTAGCGGCAGAGTGCGTAGTTCTGCGGGACAAGTAGCGAGGGAGAGTAGGCGAGCAGGCAGCTTGTCCAGCACTGGCAAGGGTACGCTTTACAAGGCTTTTGCCAGCTTTATGTCACCCCAGCAAGACACTGTCACCTGTCCCCAGTCTCGGCAGAGTAGGGCTGATCTTTACAGAAAGATGGTGAGGGAGTACGCAGCTGACCATACCATCGTCCTAAATGATCACACAGCTCCCTACAACTACTGGGTTTCAAAGCTGGACATGTGGCACGAACTGGCGCTGTACGCCTTGGAGGTTCTTGCCTGCCCTGCCGCTAGCGTCTTGTCCGAGCGGGTTTTCAGTGCAGCTGGTGGCATCATCACCGATAAGCGTACACGCCTGTCGACTGACAGCGCTGACAGGCTGACGCTTATTAAGATGAATAAAGCCTGGATTTCTCATAATTTCCAATCTCCACCAGGTGAAGGAAGCTCAACCTGAATAATTTATCCACTCCTCCTCCTCCTCATTTTCCTCCTTCTCCTCCTCTTTGTACAGTAAAGCAGAGGAAACTGGCTATTTTTTGACAGGGCCCACTGGCTCTAGCTATAGTACTTTATGCATTTAATTTTTCTGGAGGGCCACCGACCCGGTCCTCTGTTTTAAACAATTTTTGGGAGTGCCACATACAGGCACTCAATCTATTCAATTTTTCTGGAGGGCCACCTACCTGCTCCTCTGGTTTGAAAACTTTTTTGGACTGCCACATACAGGCACTCAATCTATTTCATTTTTCTGGAGGGCCACCTACCTGCTCCTCTGGTTTGAAAACTTTTTTGGACTGCCACATACAGGCACTCAATCTATTCAATTTTTCTGGAGGGCCACCTACCTGCTCCTCTGGTTTGAAAACTTTTTTGGACTGCCACATACAGGCACTCAATCTATTCAATTTTTCTGGAGGGCCACCTACCTGCTCCTCTGGTTTGAAAACTTTTTTGGACTGCCACATACAGGCACTCAATCTATTCCATTTTTCTGGAGGGCCACCTACCTGCTCCTCTGGTTTGAAAACTTTTTTGGACTGCCACATACAGGCACTCAATCTATTCCATTTTTCTGGAGGGCCACCTACCTGCTCCTCTGGTTTGAAAACTTTTTTGGACTGCCACATACAGGCACTCAATCTATTCCATTTTTCTGGAGGGCCACCTACCTGCTCCTCTGGTTTGAAAACTTTTTTGGACTGCCACATACAGGCACTCAATCTATTTCATTTTTCTGGAGGGCCACCTACCTGCTCCTCTGGTTTGAAAACTTTTTTGGACTGCCACATACAGGCACTCAATCTATTTCATTTTTCTGGAGGGCCACCTACCTGCTCCTCTGTTTTGAAAACTTTTTTGGACTGCCACATACAGGCACTATCCAAATTAAATTGTCTCCATAGCAGCCTCCACACGTTGTCTCCATTGCTACCTCCAAAAGTCGTCCATATAGCTGCCTCCATACATCGTCCCTTTATCAAACGAGGTGTGTCAGGCAGAAATTTGGGTTGTTTTCATGGATTCCACATCAAAGTTGTTAACTTTGTCGCCACCCAGCTGTGTTATCCACAAAATATACTGGCAAACTTTTATCATTTACCGATATTATTTCAGCGCTTCTTGCGCATCTGTTTACATTCCCCTCACCCGCCATATCCTAAACTTATAAGAACGCTACTACAATTGATCTTATACAAAAGGTTCTTAGAAGTGCTGTTTGGGGAGTAGCCTAGAGACACGGGCTTGGATTGGCGAAAGCTCGCCTGGCAGCGGAGCGCCAGCTCCATGCCAAGATCCAACTAACATAGTTTTAACTGCAGCACCTTTAATCTACTACTAGTTCACTGCCTCCATACATGGTCCCCTCATCAAACGAGCTGTGTCAGGCAGAATTTTGGGTTGTTTTCATGGCTTCCATGTTAACTTTGTCGCCACCCTGCTGTGTAATCCACAAAATATACTGGCAAACTTTTATCATGTACCGATATTATTTGAGCGCTTCTTGCTCACCTCCTTTGGTTCCTCTCTGCCACCCATTGGTTTGAAGCCTGAGTCCATTTAGGGTATGTCGCCATGCCACTCTCTAGCCTGCCGCTGCTGCCGCTGCCTCTGCATGCCGTCCCCTATAGTGTCAGGGTCAATTATTGGATGTTTTAGATGCTATCTAGCTTCATTCTGTCACTCTGTCATGGCCATGCTATTGCCCATAGTTTTGGCATAATGGTGCGATTAAGCAGCCTCAGAGGCATCCATGCATGCTGCCCCTGCTGTTTCCTGTCCATTTCCGTGGTGTTTCCATCCTTTTCTGAGGTTCCCAGGTGTTTGGCCAAGCTTCCCTGTGCAGAGCCTTGGTCCCCTTGAAAAATGCTCGAGTCTCCCATTGACTTCAATGGGGCTCGTTATTCGAGACGAGCACTCGAGCATCGGGAAAAGTTCGTCTCGAATAACGAGTACCCGAGCATTTTAGTGCTCGCTCATCTCTAATATACATACATTAGCAATATCATAGGTGAAAACTGGCTGCAAACCCCAGTCTTTTTGGTTTGCAACCAAGACAAAAGATAAAAGTGATTTGAATGTGCCTGTTCTTCATTTTTCTCATGATCAGTTTGGAACCTGGAAGAAACACTTAAAAGATGTCCATGAAATATTTATTTTTAAAGCATCAAAATTTTCATTTTAACTTATTGTAGGGGCACTGTGGCTGGTGGGTATAAAGGATAAATTGATGAACAACACTACTGGATGGCAATATATAATCGGTGAAAAAATGAAAGTCTTTGTGTAAGGGTCCAGCGGGATCAGAAATGACTCAGTAAGGAAGTATATAGCTTTTATCTCTATGTTATATGGATGGCAATATATAATCGGTGAAAAAATGAAAGCCTTTGTGTAAGGGTCTGGTGGGATCAGAAATGACTCAGTAAGTAAGTATATAGCTTTTTTTCTCTATGTTATATGGATGGTTTTGATATGGATCAAAAATGTAACACATAATAAGGCATTGCTGAAGATTGCTGGGCATCTCAAAATGTTTCTTTATATGCCTTGTGTGAATGAAGGAATTGGTAGGTTTAAAGGGGTTTGTCCATGAAGTAAAGTTCTCAAATTAAAACCCCCTAATGATGTTTATGCAATAAAGATAGTTCTTAACCCCATTTTTTACTCGTTATTGATGTTTTAGCTCCTATAACTCAGTGATAGTCAGTGTAATATTCCAAAGTGTGGGCGGGCACTCTCTAAGCAGACACATTATGATCCCTGTGTGCTGACAATGTGCTTAGATTATCAGGGACTAGGGTTTATCTACACTTTCATTTACCTTCTGAACGTTCGCTAGCATCTGACAAATAGAAAAAAAGAGATGAGACAAATGAGAAATGATGAGATCCACGAGATATAAATCACAATGACTAAGGGTGGTGGGGGCCCCTCGGTACAAACTGGAGGGGGGCGCTCCTTACAATTTTTTCAATAAAGTACATTTTGCTAGTAATCTATACAGCTCCCCTTGTAACACACGTACAGTCGGCACGCACAATTTTGTGTGCACAGCCGGCATACACAATTTTGTGCGCCGCTGGCATCGCACAGGGACCTGAAGAGGACCTGAAGAGGAGCTGAAGGACCCGAAGAGGCATTCGAAGCAAGGAGAGGACCTGTAGTGGGGGGAGCATCAGAAAGGTGAGTACAGTGTTAATCTTTTTTTTTACAGACTTCAGTGTAAGCCGAGTTAGGTTTTTGCAGCACAATTTTTGTGATAAAAACTTGGCAAATATCCCCGAGCATATATGGGGATTTATGGAGTTTTACTATAATTTAGGCCTCTCAAAGTGACTTGAAATCTGAGCAGGTTCCTTTAATAGTTTGACTTTGCATTTTTATGAAAATGTAAAAAATCGCACCTAAAGCCTCATAAGAGCCTACAAATATAAGAGGACAGATAAAAAACCATGTCAACATAAAGCAGAAGTTTTGTAAATTTCAGTTATCAAGTTATCAAATTTTTCTTTTATGACAATGTGTTGAAAAATGTGGAATTTCAAAACTCTGGATTTTTTTTAAAATTCTCACCAAATATTTTTTTTGCATAAATAAACACCACAACCAAATTTACCCAAATTTTTCATCTAACATGAAGTAAAATGTGCCACGAGACAACAATATAAAAATCTCCTGGATATGTTAGTGTTCCAAAGTTATAACCACTTCTTGTGACACATGTCAGATTTGAAAAAGTAGGCCGATTCAGGAAGGTGAAAAGTGGCTTCGGTGGCAAGGGGTTAAGCACCACAAGCTGAGCTAGCAAACCATTTTTTGTTCTGAATCTACTTCTTTCGCGTTGTCTAATAATTTAAAAATACTTGGGAAGAAAATACACAATCTGTTGATGGTTAAGATGTGCCAATGTGCATAAAAGCTTTGCCAGATTTTAATACAAAATGTGGTGCACAGAAAGCCAACTAATAAGTAAATTCACCACAAAGTTCTGGCACTATGTCAACTGTGGTATTTGTTTAGGCTTTGTAGTTTAGATTTTGCAATGCATACAACTAGGAAAGTAATCCTCATTGTGTTTTACATCAATCGTGAGGAACTGTGGCTGTCAATTTTATGAGGAACATTGTTGATATCATTATTGCATTGCAATTGTCAGAGGTGGCCTTACATAACGCCACAGTGAAAGTTGACACGAAAAACTATGTAACAAATTTTAACAAAGATGAAAGCTTCTTTATCCACTTGTGTTGACTCCTATTTTACTTCATTCTTGCCTCCTAAAGTGGATTTCACTCCAAAATCTTAGTTCTAGCATTACTTAGAAATTTTATGCAAAGGAAAGGAAAGTCGCAGTAGCTAGATCTTGGTCAACTAGCACAGAGGGGGCAGGAAAATAGAGATAAAGAGGAGAATTTATCTTGCCTTGTATACCAGTTTGCCAAGCTGTGCCACCATCATGCCAAGTGGGAGAGAAAGGGCATGGGACAGGCCGGGCTTCTATATCCTCAAGCGCACACACTAGACTACTCATTTCTAGTTAAACTGGTAAAACTTATCCTGGTCATTGCAGAGGACGTGGGGACAACTGAAAGCGTCAAGAAGGGGTTTAGATGCCTTTTTACATCTAAATAACATTAATGGTTATTTACTTAGAATTATTTCCCCTAAAGGCTATCCTCATCCAATTCCTTCCCTTCCTTGGTTGTACTTGATGGACATGTGTCCTTCAACCATATAAACTATGTAACTGTCTACGCCAATTTCCTCAGAAGCTGAATTAGCATTGTACCACAAAGGTTTGTGCACCCCTTAGCCATACAGTATGTTGAAAAAAAGCTCATGTAAAGCTAAAGAAGTGTATCTCGGTAATGCCTCATATGTGTGACTCACACAGTTGTGTCAGCTCCCAGCATAGTAATTTACTAGGCTCATAACATTTTGGCTCAGTTCACTTGTTGTTGATGTTCAACTTTCATCAGTGACGCTAAACTTTGGCATCCAATTCTAGAAGAAGTAGGAGTATTTGCAAGATCAGGAAAAAGCAGTCAAACATAAATAACTTATCAGATTCCGTAGCAGACAATTGTGATTTTCCTTTATTCATCATCCTGGTAATCGCTGATATTCCTGAAAGCATGTGCGTTAATCTTCTGGACAAAAATCCATCACCAATAATTAAAATGCTCCATCATTACTTAATTTAGAGGGATTTGCTTGGATGCAATTTTGTTGTACCAAGATTTTCAGCTGTATACTCTCTTTTAAGACAGCATATAGAAGCAGGACTGAGTATTAAACAAGAATTCAGATTGTAGCAGTTTGTAAGGAGTGTAGACATCACTGCCAATTGGACCTCAAAATAAATGCATCCCACCAGCTGAATTGCAGAGGATATAGAGAACATAGTATAGTTAACAGAAGAAGTTATGTACAGTAGAGTGAAGGAAAAAATTATTTGATCCCTGGCTGATTTTGTAAGTTTGCCCACAGGCAAAGACATGAACAGCCTATAATTTTAAAGGGGTATTCCAGGAAAATGAAGTCTGATACAAAAGCCCATGATGCTATAAGTAAATTAAGATAACAAAACTCAATGTCATTAGTCACAAAATGGAGCTTAAATAGTTTGTTTTAATGTTTTACAAAATGTATGGCCTTTCTATGGTATGCAGAATTATCACCAAGATGGCCACCACTGGAAACTACAAGTTCCATGATCCTTTAGTTAACCCCTCCTGCCTTTTTTACTCTGCTCCTTGTGATGAAGTAACCATAGTAATGATGTGTAACTGCCATCATTGCACATTGCATCACTGAGATGTGTCTCACCAGAACAATGGCCATAATGCATGCACTGCAACCAACCAGCTACAGCCAAACATAGTGGTGATCACATGACCTGCCCAGGCAGGTGCAGGACACGTGATTCGGACATGTGGACATCTTCTGTCCTGTGTCTGCTCCACGTGGAGGAAATCAATGGACTGATTAAAGGGCCAGTAGCATTTTAATTCCTTATTACATTGTATGTCCACAGCATTTTTCTGCTAGGGGGAGCAATTTAAATAACAACTAATTACATATTAGCTTATATTTTGAGTGCCCATTTGTATACAAATTATGCTGATTCCTGGAATACCCCTTTAACCCTAGAATGCATGACCATAAAAATCTACACTTTTACATACCTGAGGCCTTTTAGGCCCTTGTGCAAATAACATGGAATAACTCAAATAAAAATACTTTTTAAAGTTTATTTGAAAAATGCAAAGTAGGTACAGGGGATCTGTAATGGATCTGACCTCCTGGTGTCCCCAGCTAAGGCTGGTAGAATTAAGGCTTTCCGGCAGCCTTAACTGGAGTTACCAAGAGATCATATCCATTAGGGATCACCTCCTGGCAGACACCAGCGCTAGTGAGAATGCATCCTAAGATGTGAATAATTCAAAACATTTTGTGCAAAAAAAAAAAAAGTAACTGAACGGGCTTAAAACGCCCAATATATTCATTCCATATAACTCTTTATAATAACTTTTTTTGTCTAAAAGTTTTTTTTTTATATAAAAGTTGCAGTAAACATGCTGCAGGAATATCCCTTTTCAAAGTTTCCTTTTCGAATTTACTAATGACCGCAAAATCTTTCACATGTTATCTGTAATTCAACATCTGGAAGATGAAATTGTAGTATTTTACACAGGACTGTCTATCAAAAATGATTGCTTTGATTTCTTGTTCAGTCAAACCCCTGGATGTAGACTGTGCCATTGTATCCTTAGAAGTCAGTAAACTATAATGAAAAAAAATGATTACAATAAGGGTTGTAGACTCTTTGTTAGTGTCTGTACAGCCCCCTCCTCTCACCTTCAGCAGGTCACCACCTTTTTTTAGGTGAAATGTAAATCTTTGGATTTTTGGAGCTCAGAGTTTCTTTTTCAAGAAACAAGAAAGCTGACTCCTTCCTCCTTCCTGTTTAGGAACTATGATGATGTCAGAGACGCATGACATCATGAGGTAGCCTCCTTCCCAAGATCATCTGACCATGTAGTCAGGCACAATCCACACTCTGTGCAGCAACAGCAGAGTCATAAAGACTAAGGCTACATTCACATGACCGTATGGGGTACGTATATTCGGCCAACGTATATACAGCCGATATACGTCCCACATAGACGGCAATGGGCACACAGCGCCCTACGGGAGCGGTACAGTGCAGCACACGTGCGGCACTATACCGCTCCGTACCTGGGAAAAAGATAGGACCTGTCCTATCTTTTCCCGTAATACGGCGCCGTGCCCCATGTATCCCTATGGAGAGGGGCGGGGGTGAGCTGCGCTCACCTCCTCCTCCTCTCCCCACGTGCTGCCGTTGCCCGCTACGGTACGGCGGTCAACGGCAGTGTGAATGCAGCCTAAGTCACAGTTTTCCATAGCAACAGAAAAGACAAAAAGACTTACTACAAAAAGACTTTTCACATGTAAACCTAGTATGGGCCTAAAAGGCCCCAGGTATGTAAATATGGGGTATTTACAAAAAAGAGTTATTATACCGAAATGCCTGTAACATAAAAATATATGAACAACTGGAAATGACTAACAACTATATAACAGAGGAATACCTAGAGTTTCAGCATTCTAACTAAAGTAATCTTGCAGTAAAAAGAAAAAAACTAACAGAGCGGGCCTGCGAGGCCCCAGGTATGCAAAGAATGTCAAAAATAAAACTCAGAAAAGCACATTATATAAATTACATAAATTTATTTGCTTTTTGCAGTGAGAAAAAAAGGTCACACTTTGCAGATCATCTCTAAATCATTAAGATTTTGCGGCTGTCGCTTGGCAGCTCAGAGCTTCAGCTCTCTCCATAAGATTCCTGTGGGATCAAGGTCTGGAGACCACTCCATGACCTTTATGTGCTTCTTATTGAGCCACTCCTTTACTTCCTTGGCTTTATGTTTTAGGTCATTGTCTTGCTGAAAAACCCAGCCGTGGACCTTTTCTAGTGTCATGATGGAGGAAAAGAGGTTGCCACTCGGGATTGAGAGTGGAGATGGTGTTCTTCGGGTCATAGGCAGCATTTCTTTTCTCCCAAACACCAAAAATTTAGTTAATGCCAAAGAGCTAAATTTTTGATCTGACCACAACACCTTCTCATAATCACTCAATGGGCCTTCACATGTGCCTTCTTGAGCAGGGGGACCTTGCGGGCACTGTAGGATTTTAAACCATATGTTCCCAATGGTTTGTTCGGTGACTGTGGTCCCAGCTGCCTTGAGATCATTCACAAGTTCCCCTCTTGTAGTTTCAGGCTCATTTCACTTTACTATACCGAGGATACCGCACATATTTTGCTTGATGCCCAGGTTGATGTTGATTGACAGTCATATTATATTTCCTCCAGTTGCCTTCTAACCCAGAATCTTGCATCCTGACATACTTAGGAAGCACTTTGGTCCTGCCCATGTTGTAGAGGTTAAAGTCTGGACTGATTAGCTGAGTCTGTGGACCAGAGTCTTTCATACAGTTGACAATATAAGACGCTGTCTGTAATGCAGGACGCAAGAAGGAATACCCTAACTCCCATCTGGGAGCCTACTTGAAACTATGCCTCAACTTGGACCACAGCCCTATGAATCTGCCACTCCAACAAAATGGCCCTATAATGGATCTAACTATTTAGGGTCAGAATAGAATGTCTTAGCAGGTATGTTTATATTTCAAAATAATATCCTGACATGGCATGTTTTTCCGCACTTCTGGCATGTAAGGGGGTAAAATAGATCTATACCTGAACATTGAAGCAAAAAGGAACCACGTACAAGTAGGTGTTAATAATAATTTTATAATAATAATAATAGGTGTTAGTTAGTTATCCCTGTTGTAGGGTGAGTGCACCAATATTTTATCATGTCCCTTCTGTTGGGCTGAAACAACAAAATACATAATAAACGTTTGCTAGATTTTTGGGAACCTTTAAGCCATTTAAGCAACATTAAGGAGATAGTACAGTACATCTCACACACTGCATTTGGGATCATCTTAATGATGTATCTTCTATTTAACATCTAACTGAAATGTTAAATGTTCACAATAAAGTAGAGCCTCCTAGGGCGCATGTGCGCCAGCTTCATGAGATGTAAAGGGCCAGCGCGACGTTAATTGGCACTGGCCTTACCACTTAGACTCCTGTCCCAGGTGTCGGCTTACGTCATCGTCCCTGGTGGTCCAGAGGATCCACTACGTCCAATCCTGACACTTCCATGGAAAGAAACCTATTAGGGATAAGGGCAATGGTTTTTATTTATTTATAGTTTATTTAAGTATTTCACTTGGGTGGATTCATTTGAATGGCAGGTTCCCTTTAAGGACATTATATTCTTTATCATCAGTCAATGGATAACGTGACATTGTTATGTACAATTGCAGGATAAATACTAAGCATGTGTCACTAATAGATCTGTAATTTAGTATGAAAATGGGCATCTGTTTAATGTGTACATTGTCCTGTTCTCTATAGTTCATTGCAGAATTAGATTAACAGGGAGAGTTTTCTTTCATTTATTTCTTGAGTGTGGGGAGGCTTATCACTTTGTTATGGTAAGGTAAGCATCTCACATTTCAATCTAGAGAAAATATGTGTTTGTTCCATTTTCATATTAAGCAAATTGACTTGACATTCTAATTTGAGTTTCTGCATCTACATGACATATCTCTCTAAACAGGGTAATACTGGTAAAGAATCATCTTGATGGGTTCACAGACATTCATCCATTACAAGTGTGACTGCTCATCCGCCGAATATCAATGTTGACTGTGTGCTGCCTAAAGATTTGTTCTGTTGGAAAATAGATCTTTTTTGTATCTTTGGTACCTCATGTTTGTCAAATATGTACAATAAATGTTACATAAAATATACAGTATAAGGTTTTGTCATTTTTCTCAATACATAACAAACCATTAAAACGTGTTGACGTCAAACTGACCTTAAAAGTTTGAGATCGTTTACCAAAGTTCCATTTTTTTACATTACTTTAGTGTTGTTAGGGAACATTTTACTCTTTGGAGTGTCTTTCCAGCTGTTTGTGCATTTTGACCATTGGATTTATTGTGGTGGCTTTCCAGTTTGCTACATGTAATTTCATTTTGCAACATTTTTATGTCTATAGTGGAATTGTGACTTTTTGACCATGAAATTGTAAAAAATGTAAGATTTTTAATACTTCCAGGAGCAAAACTACAGGGATATAAGCCATTGCAGCTGCTACAGGGGCCCCACAGTGTCAGGGGGCCCAGTCGCCCTCCTCTCACTATCTAATGAAGCATGTACACCATTAAATAACATAATATAGCAGTGCAGATGTTCCATGGTACACAGCTTAGCTGACAGCTCAGATGAGATATTTTTGGGGAGGGGATGGCATGACTAAGAATCTAGATTAAGAAGACTGCCTGACATTAAGTATATACATCTGTGTGTATGATTGTGCAGCTTCATGTGTGCATATGGGACACATATTCTGTTGCTGTATAAATGCTGTTTGTGTGTATATGCTGTATATATGCTGTATATGTGTATATTTGTTGTGTCTGCATTGTATGAATATACTAGGGCAGATTTATCCAGCCTAAGAGTAAGAATATGCTTAGTTGCCCAAGGCAGCCAATTACAGCTCCCCTTTAAAATATTCATGAGCACTGGTAAAATGAAAGCTGAACTGTAATTGGTTGCCATTGCCATTAGGAAGCTTGATAAATCTGCCCCATTGTGTGTATGTGTGCATATACTCTGGGTGTTTGTATATGCTGTGTTTCGGCTGTTTGTTTGTGTATATGCTGCTTATGTGAATACACTCACCGGCCACTTTATTAGGTACACCTGTCCAACTGCTCGTTAACACTTAATTTCTAATCAGCCAATCACATGGCGGCAACTCAGTGCATTTAGGCATGGTCAAGACAATCTCCTGCAGTTCAAACCGAGCATCAGTATGGGGTAGAAAGGTGATTTGAGGGCCTTTGAATGTGGCATGGTTGTTGGTGCCAGAAGGGCTGGTCTGAGTATTTCAGAAACTGCTGATCTACTGGGATTTTCACGCACAACCATCTCTAGGGTTTACAGAGAATGGTCAGAAAAAGAAAAAACATCCAGTGAGCGGCAGTTCTGTGGGCGGAAATGCCTTGTTGATGCCAGAGGTCAGAGGAGAATGGGCAGACTGGTTCGAGCTGATAGAAAGGCAACAGTGACTCAAATCGCCACCCGTTACAACCAAGGTAGGCAGAAGAGCATCTCTGAACGCACAGTACGTCAAACTTTGAGGCAGATGGGCTACAGCAGCATAAGACCACACCGGGTGCCACTCCTTTCAGCTATGAACAGGAAACTGAGGCTACAATTTGCACAAGCTCGTCGAAATTGGACAGGAGAAGATTGGAAAAACGTTGCCTGGTCTGATGAGTCTCGATTTCTGCTGCGACATTCGGATGGTAGGGTCAGAATTTGGCGTCAACAACATGAAAGCATGGATTTATCCTGCCTTGATTCAACAGTTCAGGCTGGTGGTGGTGGTGTCATGGTGTGGGGAATATTTTCTTGGCACTCTTTGGGGCCCTTGGTACCAATTGAGCATCGTTGCAACGCCACAGCCTACCTGAGTATTGTTGCTGACTAGAGATGAGCGAGCACTAAAATGCTCGGGTACTCGTTATTGGAGACGAACTTTTCCCGATGCTCGAGTGCTCGTTTCGAGTAACGAGCCCCATTGAAGTCAATGGGAGACTCGAGCATTTTTCAAGGCTCTGCACAGGGAAGCTTGGCCAAACACCTGGGAACCCCAGAAAAGGATGAAAACACCACGGAAATGGACAGGAAACAGCAGGGGCAGCATGCATGGATGCCTCTGAGGCTGCTTAATCGCACCATTATGCCAAAATTATGGGCAACAGCATGGCCATGACAGAGTGACCGAATGAGGCTAGATAGCATCTAAAACATCCAATAATTGACCCTGACACTATAGGGGACGGCATGCAGCGGCAGCGGCAGCAGCGGCAGGCTAGAGAGTGTCATGGCAACATACCCTAAATGGACTCAGGCTTCAAACCAATGGGTGGCAGAGAGGAACCAAAGGAGGTGAGCAAGAAGCGCTCAAATAATATCGGTACATGATAAAAGTTTGCCAGTATATTTTGTGGATTACACAGCAGGGTGGCGACAAAGTTAACATGGAAGCCATGAAAACAATCCAAAATTCTGCCTGACACAGCTCGTTTGATAAGGGGACCATGTATGGAGGCAGTGAACTAGTAGTAGATTAAAGGTGCTGCAGTTAAAACTATGTTAGTTGGATCTTGGCATGGAGCTGGCGCTCCGCTGCCAGGCGAGCTTTCGCCAATCCAAGCCCCTGTCTCTAGGCTACTCCCCAAACAGCACTTCTAAGAACCTTTTGTATAAGATCAAGTGTAGTAGCGTTCTTATAAGTTTGGGATATGGCGGGTGAGGGGAATGTAAACATCTGCGCAAGAAGCGCTGAAATAATATCCGTAAATGAAAAAAGTTTTCCAGTATATTTTGTGGCTTACACAGCACGGTGGCGACAAAGTTAACAAGTTTGATGTGGAATGCCCTGTAATAGCTCTTGGGCGGTGTGCCTTTTATCACCTAGGCTCGGCAGTTTGAGCACCGCCTGCTGTCGCTTAGCGACGGCACTGCTGCTGTGCCTAGAGCTACCGACTGATGGCGCCATGCCCACGGATGGTAATTCGGAGGAGGAGGAGGTGGAGGAGGGGTGGGAGGAGGAGGAGGCATAGTAGGCCTCAAACACCTGGACCGAGGTAGGCCCCGCAATCCTCTGCGTCGGCAGTATATGACCAGCCCCAGGGTCAGACTCGGTCCCAGCCTGCACCAAGTTAAGTGTAGTAGCGTTCTTATAAGTTTGGAATATGGCGGGTGAGGGGAATGTAAACAGATGCGCAAGAAGCGCTGAAATAATATCCGTAAATGGTAAAAGTTTGCCAGTATATTTTGAGGATTACACAGCAGGGTGGCGACAAAGTTAACAAGTTTGTTGTGGAAGCCATGAAAACGACCCAAAATTCTGCCTGACACAGCACGTTTGATAAGGCGGCCATGTATGGAGGCAGTGAACTAGTAGTAGATTAAAGGTGCTGCAGTTAAAACTATGTTAGTTGGTTCTTGGCATGGAGCTGGCGCTCCGCTGCCAGGCGAGCTTTCGCCAATCCAAGCCCCTGTCTCTAGGCTACTCCCCAAACAGCACTTCTAAGAACCTTTTGTATAAGATCAAGTGTAGTAGCGTTCTTATAAGTTTAGGATATGGCGGGTGAGGGGAATGTAAACAGATGCGCAAGAAGCGCTGAAATAATATCCGTAAATGGTAAAAGTTTGCCAGTGTATTTTGTGGATAACACAGCAGGGTGGCGACAAAGTTAACAACTTTGATGTGGAATCCATGAAAACAACCCAAATTTCGGCCTGACACACCTCGTTTGATAAAGGGACGATGTATGGAGGCAGCTATATGGACGACTTTTGGAGGTAGCAATGGAGACAACGTGTGGAGGCTGCTATGGAGACAATTCAATTTGGATAGTGCCTGTATGTGGCAGTCCAAAAAAGTTTTCAAACCAGAGGAGCAGGTAGGTGGCCCTCCATAAAAATGGAATAGATTGAGTGCCTGTATGTGGCAGTCCAAAAAAGTTTTCAAACCAGAGGAGCAGGTAGGTGGCCCTCCAGAAAAATGGAATAGATTGAGTGCCTGTATGTGGCAGTCCAAAAAAGTTTTCAAACCAGAGGAGCAGGTAGGTGGAACTCCAGAAAAATGGAATAGATTGAGTGCCTGTATGTGGCAGTCCAAAAAAGTTTTCAAACCAGAGGAGCAGGTAGGTGGCCCTCCAGAAAAATGGAATAGATTGAGTGCCTGTATGTGGCAGTCCAAAAAAGTTTTCAAACCAGAGGAGCAGGTAGGTGGCCCTCCAGAAAAATTGAATAGATTGAGTGCCTGTATGTGGCAGTCCAAAAAAGTTTTCAAACCAGAGGAGCAGGTAGGTGGCCCTCCAGAAAAATTGAATAGATTGAGTGCCTGTATGTGGCACTCCCAAAAATTGTTTAAAACAGAGGACCGGGTCGGTGGCCCTCCATAAAAATTAAATGCATAAAGTACTATAGCTAGAGCCAGTGGGCCCTGTCAAAAAATAGCCAGTTTCCTCTGCTTTACTGTACAAAGGAAAATGAGGAGGAGGAGGAGTGGATAAATTATTCAGGTTGAGCTTCCTTCACCTGGTGGAGATTGGAAATTAGGAGAAATCCAGGCTTTATTCATCTTGATAAGCGTCAGCCTGTCAGCGCTGTCAGTCGACAGGCGTGTACGCTTATCGGTGATGATGCCACCAGCTGCACTGAAAACCCGCTCGGACAAGACGCTAGCGGCAGGGCAGGCAAGAACCTCCAAGGCGTACAGCGCCAGTTCGTGCCACATGTCCAGCTTTGAAACCCAGTAGTTGTAGGGAGCTGTGTGATCATTTAGGACGATGGTATGGTCAGCTACGTACTCCCTCACCATCTTTCTGTAAAGATCAGCCTTACTCTGCCGAGACTGGGGACAGGGGACAGTGTCTTGCTGGGGTGACATAAAGCTGGCAAAAGCCTTGTAAAGCGTACCCTTGCCAGTGCTGGACAAGCTGCCTGCTCGCCTACTCTCCCTCGCTACTTGTCCCGCAGAACTACGCACTCTGCCGCTAGCGCTGTCAGAAGGGAAATACTGTTTCAGCTTGTGCACCAGGGCCTGCTGGTATTCATGCATTCTCACACTCCTTTCCTCTCCAGGGATGAGAGTGGAAAGATTTTGCTTGTACCGTGGGTCCAGGAGAGTGAACACCCAGTAATCGGTGCTGGAATAAATTCTTTGAACGCGAGGGTCACGGGATAGGCAGCCTAGCATGAAATCTGCCATATGCGCCAGAGTACCAACGCGTAAAAATTCACTCCCCTCACTGGCCTGACTGTCCATTTCCTCCTCCTCCTCCAACTCCTCCAACTCCTCTTCTTCTGCCCATACACGCTGAACAGTGAAGGACTCAACAATGGTCCCCTCTTGTGTCTCGCCAACATTCTCCTCCTCTTCCTCCTCATCCTCCTCCACCTCCACCTCCTCCGATATGCGCTGAGAAACAGACCTAAGGGTGCTTTGGCTATCAACAAGGGAATCTTCTTCCCCCGTCTCTTGTGAGGAGCGCAAAGCTTCCGACTTCATGCTGACCAGAGAGTTTTTCAACAGGCCAAGCAGCGGGATGGTGAGGCTGATGATGGCGGCATCGCCACTGACCATCTGTGTTGACTCCTCAAAGTTACTCAGCACCTGACAGATATCAGACATCCACGTCCACTCCTCATTGTAGACTTGAGGAAGCTGACTGACCTGACTACCAGTTCTGGTGGAAGTTGACATCTGGCAGTCTACAATCGCTCGGCGCTGCTGGTAAACTCTGGATAACATGGTCAGTGTTGAATTCCACCTCGTGGGCACGTCGCACAACAGTCGGTGAGCGGGCAGTTGGAGGCGGCGCTGCGCTGCCCTGAGAGTGGCAGCATCTGTGCTGGACTTCCTGAAATGCGCACAGATGCGGCGCACCTTCGTGAGCAAATCAGACAGATTGGGGTATGTCTTGAGGAAACGCTGAACTATCAGATTTAACACATGGGCCAGGCATGGCACATGTGTCAGTCTGCCGAGTTGCAGAGCCGCCACCAGGTTACGGCCGTTGTCACACACAACCATGCCTGGCTTCAGGTTCAGCGGTGCCAGCCACAGATCAGTCTGCGCCGTGATGCCCTGTAATAGTTCTTGGGCGGTGTGCCTTTTATCGCCTAGGCTCAGCAGTTTGAGCACCACCTGCTGTCGCTTAGCGACGGCACTGCTGCTGTGCCTAGAGCTACCGACTGATGGCGCCATGCCCACGGATGGTCGTTCGGAGGAGGAGGTGGAGGAGGGGTGGGAGGAGGAGGAGGCATAGTAGGCCTGAAACACCTGGACCGAGGTAGGCCCCGCAATCCTCGGCGTCGGCAGTATATGACCAGCCGCAGGGTCAGACTCGGTCCCAGCCTCCACCAAGTTAACCCAATGTGCCGTCAGCGATATATAGTGGCCCTGCCCGGCAGCACTCGTCCAAGTGTCCGTGGTCAGGTGGACCTTGTCAGAAACGGCGTTGGTCAGGGCACGGATGATGTTGTCTGACACGTGCTGGTGCAGGGCTGGGACGGCACATCGGGAAAAGTAGTGGCGGCTGGGGACCGAATACCGAGGGGCGGCCGCCGCCATGAGGCTGCGAAAGGCCTCGGTCTCTACTAGCCTATAGGGCAGCATCTCCAGGCTTAGCAATCTGGAGATGTGCACATTAAGGGCTTGGGCATGCGGGTGGGTTGCACTATATTTGCGTTTCCGCTCCAGCGTCTGGGGTATGGAGAGCTGAACGCTGGTGGATGCTGTGGAGGATCGTGGAGGCGACGATGGGGTTTTTGTGGCAGGGTCCTGGGCAGGGGGCTGACTATCAGCTGACACAGGGGAAGGAGCAGTGGTGTGCACGGCCGGAGGTGAACGCGCTTGTTGCCACTGAGTGGGGTGTTTAGCATTCATATGCCTGCGCATACTGGTGGTAGTTAAGCTATTAGTGGTGGAACCCCTGCTGATCCTGGTTTGGCAAATGTGGCACACCACAGTCCGTCGGTCATCCGGTGTTTCCTTAAAGAACCCCCAGACTTATGAAAATCTAGCCCTCGCCGCAGGAGCCCTCGCCACGGGAGCTTCACTAGTTGACACATTTGGCGCTGATGCACCAGCTCTGGCCCTGCCTCTCCGTCTGGCCCCACCACTGCCTCTTCCAACCTGTTCTGGTCGAGGACTCTCCTCCGTCTCAGAAGCACTGTGTTCACCCGGCCTCTCAACCCAGCTTGGGTCTGTCACCTCATCATCCTCCGATCCCTTAGTCTGCTCCCCCCTCGGACTTCCTGCCCTGACAACAACTTCCCCACTGTCTGACAACCGTGTCTCCTCATCGTCGGACACCTCTTTACACACTTCTTCCAGTACGTCAACAAGGTCATCATCACCCACAGACTGCGACTGGTGGAAAACCTGGGCATCGGAAAATTGCTCATCAGCAACCGGACAAGTGGTTTGTGACTGTGGGAAGGGTCCAGAAAACAGTTCCTCAGAGTATGCCGGTTCAAATGGCAAATTTTGCTGGGAGGGGGCAGACTGGGGGGGAGGAGGCTGAGGTGCAGGAGCTGGAGGAGTGCCGATTTTGGTGACATGGGTGGACTGCGTGGAAGACTGACTGGTGGACAAATTGCTCGAAGCATTGTCGGCAATCCACGACATCACCTGTTCGCACTGTTCTGGCCTCAACAGTGCTCTACCACGAGTCCCAGTAACTTCAGACATGAACCTAGGGAGTGTAGCTCTGCGGCGTTCCCCTGCTCCCTCATAAGCAGGTGGTGTCTCACCCCGCCCAGGACCACGGCCTCTGACCCCTGCAGTAGTTGGACGCCCACGTCCCCGCCCTCGTCCTCTACCCCTAGCCCTCGGGTTAAACATTTTGAAAATGAGAGTTATAACTTTAATTTTTTTTTTTTACTTTTTTTTGTGTTTTTTTTTTTTGTGTGTTTTTTAGTTTTTAAAACCAAACGATGCTATCCTATTGCTATGGCTATTTTCTAGCCAAGTATGAAAGCACACTGCTATGCCAGATGAGATGACACTGAGTTATTAAAAAAATAAACGTAAAATAAAAAAGGAAATGGCAGACTGTGCCTAATTGAAATCCAACCCCGGGCCCTAATAAATTTTCCCACTTCGGTCTTTGCGATGGATATGTGCGTCACTAAGCGCAAAACACAGTGGTCGCAAGTCTCACTCCAAATTGCTCACAATTTGCTAGTAGATGCACTGCAGCAACTACAGCCACCAGCAGATCAACCAGAAATCAAATATCAAATATATATAACGCTACTGTAGGCGTAAGTAAGCCGTTTGGATTCTCCTATGGCTATTTTCTAGCCAAGTATTAAAGCACACTACTATGCAAGATGAGATGACACTGAGTTATTAAAAAAATAAACGTAAAATAAAAAGAAACTGGCAGACTGTGCCTAATTGAAATCAAACCCCTAATAAATTTTCCCACTTTGGTGTTTGAGGTGGATATGTGTGTCACTAAGAGCTAAACACAACGGTAGCAAGTCCCCCTGCTAATTCCTCACAATATGGTACTAGCTGCACTACTAGTGCCAGCAAGCCCAGCCACAAGCAAATAAAAAAAAAAAGTATAACGTTATTGTAGCCCTAAGAAGGGCTGTTGGGTTGTTGTAGAATCACTCCTGCCTAACAGTAAGCTAATAGAACACCCTAACGCTTTCCCTGACCAGCAGCAGCTCTCTCCCTAGGGGCATCCAGACAGAGAATGATCCGAGCAGCGCGGGCAGCGGCTAGTCTATCCCAGGGTACCTGATCTGGCCAGCCAACCACTGCTATCGACGTGTAAGGGTACCACGTCATGCTGGGTGGAGTGCAGAGTCTCCTGGCTTGTGATTGGCTCTGTTTCTGGCCGCCATAAAGATATATAGTGGCCCTGCCCGGCAGCACTCGTCCACGTGTCCGTGGTCAGGTGGACCTTGTCAGAAACGGCGTTGGTCAGGGCACGGATGATGTTGTCTGACACGTGCTGGTGCAGGGCTGGGACGGCACATCGGGAAAAGTAGTGGCGGCTGGGGACCGAATACCGAGGGGCGGCCGCCGCCATGAGGCTGCGAAAGGCCTCGGTCTCTACTAGCCTATAGGGCAGCATCTCCAGGCTTAGCAATCTGGAGATGTGCACATTAAGGGCTTGGGCATGCGGGTGGGTTGCACTATATTTGCGTTTCCGCTCCAGCGTCTGGGGTATGGAGAGCTGAACGCTGGTGGATGCTGTGGAGGATCGTGGAGGCGACGATGGGGTTTTTGTGGCAGGGTCCTGGGCAGGGGGCTGACTATCAGCTGACACAGGGGAAGGAGCAGTGGTGTGCACGGCCGGAGGTGAACGCGCTTGTTGCCACTGAGTGGGGTGTTTAGCATTCATATGCCTGCGCATACTGGTGGTAGTTAAGCTATTAGTGGTAGAACCCCTGCTGATCCTGGTTTGGCAAATGTGGCACACCACAGTCCGTCGGTCATCCGGTGTTTCCTTAAAGAACCTCCAGACTTATGAAAATCTAGCCCTCGCCGCAGGAGCCCTCGCCACGGGAGCTTCACTAGTTGACACATTTGGCGCTGATGCACCAGCTCTGGCCCTGCCTCTCCGTCTGGCCCCACCACTGCCTCTTCCAACCTGTTCTGGTCGAGGACTCTCCTCCGTCTCAGAAGCACTGTGTTCACCCGGCCTCTCAACCCAGCTTGGGTCTGTCACCTCATCATCCTCCGATCCCTTAGTCTGCTCCCCCCTCGGACTTCCTGCCCTGACAACAACTTCCTCACTGTCTGACAACCGTGTCTCCTCATCGTCGGACACCTCTTTACACACTTCTTCCAGTACGTCAACAAGGTCATCATCACCCACAGACTGCGACTGGTGGAAAACCTGGGCATCGGAAAATTGCTCATCAGCAACCGGACAAGTGGTTTGTGACTGTGGGAAGGGTCCAGAAAACAGTTCCTCAGAGTATGCCGGTTCAAATGGCAAATTTTGCTGGGAGGGGGCAGACTGGGGGGGAGGAGGCTGAGGTGCAGGAGCTGGAGGAGTGCCGATTTTGGTGACATGGGTGGACTGCGTGGAAGACTGACTGGTGGACAAATTGCTCGAAGCATTGTCGGCAATCCACGACATCACCTGTTCGCACTGTTCTGGCCTCAACAGTGCTCTACCACGAGTCCCAGTAACTTCAGACATGAACCTAGGGAGTGTAGCTCTGCGGCGTTCCCCTGCTCCCTCATAAGCAGGTGGTGTCTCACCCCGCCCAGGACCACGGCCTCTGACCCCTGCAGTAGTTGGACGCCCACGTCCCCGCCCTCGTCCTCTACCCCTAGCCCTCGGGTTAAACATTTTGAAAATGAGAGTTATAACTTTAATTTTTTTTTTTTACTTTTTTTTGTGTTTTTTTTTTGTGTGTGTTTTTTAGTTTTTAAAACCAAACGATGCTATCCTATTGCTATGGCTATTTTCTAGCCAAGTATGAAAGCACACTGCTATGCCAGATGAGATGACACTGAGTTATTAAAAAAATAAACGTAAAATAAAAAAGGAAATGGCAGACTGTGCCTAATTGAAATCCAACCCCGGGCCCTAATAAATTTTCCCACTTCGGTCTTTGCGATGGATATGTGCGTCACTAAGCGCAAAACACAGTGGTCGCAAGTCTCACTCCAAATTGCTCACAATTTGCTAGTAGATGCACTGCAGCAACTACAGCCACCAGCAGATCAACCAGAAATCAAATATCAAATATATATAACGCTACTGTAGGCGTAAGTAAGCCGTTTGGATTCTCCTATGGCTATTTTCTAGCCAAGTATTAAAGCACACTACTATGCAAGATGAGATGACACTGAGTTATTAAAAAAATAAACGTAAAATAAAAAGAAACTGGCAGACTGTGCCTAATTGAAATCAAACCCCTAATAAATTTTCCCACTTTGGTGTTTGAGGTGGATATGTGTGTCACTAAGAGCTAAACACAACGGTAGCAAGTCCCCCTGCTAATTCCTCACAATATGGTACTAGCTGCACTACTAGTGCCAGCAAGCCCAGCCACAAGCAAATAAAAAAAAAAAGTATAACGTTATTGTAGCCCTAAGAAGGGCTGTTGGGTTGTTGTAGAATCACTCCTGCCTAACAGTAAGCTAATAGAACACCCTAACGCTTTCCCTGACCAGCAGCAGCTCTCTCCCTAGGGGCATCCAGACAGAGAATGATCCGAGCAGCGCGGGCAGCGGCTAGTCTATCCCAGGGTACCTGATCTGGCCAGCCAACCACTGCTATCGACGTGTAAGGGTACCACGTCATGCTGGGCGGGAGCTGCCATTTTCTCGAGCAAGCGAAATACTCGTCCGAGCAACGAGCAGTTACAAGTACGCTAATGCTCGATCGAGCATCAAGCTCGGACGAGTATGTTCGCTCATCTCTATTGCTGACCATGTCCATCCCTTTATGACCACAATGTACCCAACATCTGATGGCTACTTTCAGCAGGATAATGCGCCATGTCATAAAGCTGGAATCATCTCAGACTGGTTTCTTGAACATGACAATGAGTTCACTGTACTCAAATGCCTCCACAGTCACCAGATCTCAATCCAATAGAACATCTTTGGGATGTGGTGGAACGGGAGATTCGCATCATGGATGTGCAGCCGACAAATCTGCGGCAACTGCGTGATACCATCATGTCAATATGGACCAAAATCTCTGAGGAATGCTTCCAGCACCTTGTTGAATCTATGCCACGAAGAATTGAGGCATTTCTGGCAAAAAGGAGATCCAACCCGTTACTAGCATGGTGTACCTAATAAAGTGGCCGGTGAGTGTATGTGTATACAAAAATGGATATTATTTTAATATTTTTAAACAATTTTTAGCTAAATGAAGGGTGTCAGTTAGTTACTAGCACTAGGGCCATTCGGCCGATTGAACCCTTTAGTGCGCTCTAAAATTTTAATTCTAACATCTTTTCTATTTTTAAAAGAGACAGAATTCAAAGTTACATTTTAGAGAGCAAAAAAGGGTTAAATTGGCCGAATGGCCCTAGTGTTGTGAGTTTAAAAAGAATTAACCCAGCTAAATATAGATTCTACAATTTAAAAGGAGTTAGTTACTAGGGTTCTGTGGGAACCTGTCACTAGCTGTATTTGTAAAAAATGTGGTGACAGATTCCCTTTAAGGAAAAGGTAGACCCATGAAAAGTCTGCTAAGTGGCCCTTACACTCCTATACACACCCCTGGATACTTAACTAATCTTCTAACACTTCTGGATCCATGTTATGAACCTGGAGTAAGTTGTCTGAAGTGAAATGTAGAGTGAATTGTCAGAAAGTCAAAATTGAAGCACAAATCAGCAGATTTGGCAATTTTGAAACATTTTAAAGACAGTATACAGGCAGTCTCCGGTAACATACATAATGCACAAGACATCTGGAAAGCCAGTTAGTAATGTTCCTGGAAATTAATTCATCAGACACAGCAAAGTGGGGGTTCTGGGGCAGGGGAAGCTTTGTTTCAGCACTAAAGTCTCCAGCTTTGTGACTTGATTCAACCATTTTACATCTCATTTCAAAGTAGAATTTCTGGATGATGCCACCACATTTGGCAATGAAAGAAACATGATCTGGTATGTTTTAAACTGCTTGACAAGATACTGGGGGTCATTTACTAAGGACCCGAATCGCTATTTTTTGCCGGGTTTCCCGAATATTACCGATTTGCGCCATTTTTCCCTGAATCGCCCCGGGTTTTTGGAAATCGGGGGGCGTAGCCGTCTGAAAACCCGACAGATTTGGGAAAAACCACGATATTAAAAAAAAAAATGTGTCGCTTGACACGCGCTTACATGCACCCAGGATAGGATGGTCAACTCCGGCGGACTTCGCCGCAGCGACACCTGGTGGACATCGGGTGCACTACCTTCGTGAATCGCCGGTAGACCCGAATCCTCAACGGGATTGCGACAGGCCCAGGTAAGTAAATGTGCCCCAAAGACTGTGCTTTATCAGTTTGATTTCTACAGAAAGATTGACTTTAAGTAAAATTTATTTCTTACATATAAATCAGAAGAAAACCAAGAAATTTGTGTTTGTGTGAAGACTTTCTGATTTAATGTATCAACAGAAATGTGATTATATGTAATAGATTTTTAATTCAAAGTATATTTTTTAAAGTTTCTCAAGTTCCATCAATTTCTTAATTTGTAATTTACATTTTTTTTTAACTATTAACCCTTGGATTATTCAATGGCAAGAATGCCATAATGGAAAATGGAATCCAAATATGTGAATAAAAAAATGATCAAATTATAGGTCATAAATTGATATAAATGAAAATGTCAGCTTGTCCCGCAAAAAATAAATGACACCTTACATAGGTCTATACTCTGAAGTATGAACATGATGTCAGAATATGGTGAAAGCAGTTAAAAAAATTATGTACAAAAGACTTTCATTTTTTAAAGAATCTTCTAAGCATAATGAAACCTATACGAATTTGGTATCTCCATAATTGTAATAACCCAAAGAGAGAAGGGGAGGTGTCATTTGGAGCACACAGTGAAAGCCATAATGTCACTGGTGTCCCTGCAATTCATGTCTCTGAACGCAGGCACATCCGTGCTCCTCTCCACCGCGCCCCAATCCCCCAGCCCTCACTAACCTCTCCATGCTACTGCTTCCCGGCTGTCTCTCGGGATTTAAAGGGACAGTGCACATCTGATTGGCGCTGGGACTTCCAGGTTTCCGATTTAAGTTGGCTGCTCACAACATTTCCTGCCGGAACTTTGAGCTCACAGTCTTAGTGAAAGCTTCACTTGCGCTTGTTCCCGTTCCTGTTCTGCTTTGATCTCCAGTTGTGACCCCGGAGCTGACCTCTGACCTCGCTCCATTGGCGCTAGCCCTGAATATCTGCCTGTTCCTGACTGCAAGCCTGCATTCTGAACCTGTACCTCAACCTTGGCTGCCACAGCAAGCTAGTCGCACCTGTGGAATGACCTGGTGGCACCCTGCCACAGCAAAACCATCCTGCTTTGGGCGGGCTCTGGTGAAGACTGGGTAACCCTTAGATTCCGGTCCCAGGTGTCGGCTAGTGTCATCTAGGGGATTTAGGGATGATCCAGGGGATTTACTGACCCCGAGCCCTGACACATAAAATTGTCAATTTTGTTTCATTTGGAGGTTTTCCAACTTCCTAGTACAAGTGGGAAGCAGAAAATCCAAAAGAACATTTAAAGTCTGTAAGGGTTAAAAAATAATAGATTACCATATAAAAATAAGAAAGGATATGAGATGTGAATGAATGGGAAGAAGGAGGGAAGGAATTGCAGTATCAATCATCTTAGAGATTTTGCTTTGCAAAACAATCCTTAATTATTACCCAATTAACTTTGGATTTTACCAATCCAATGGGATAATTGCTTTTTTACATTGCAATAACATTTGCAAATTTGTGTAAGGAAGAATTAATGACTATAAAATATTGTATATTCTTCTGCAATACCAATGCACAATACCTATGCACAGCACAATACCTATGCATCGAATAGTTTTTTAATGGAAATAACTAAGTAGACAATAATACTGTACCAAACCTAAGAATAATGTCTGTCAGAATGTAGGCACAGATCCTCTATGTCTGTTGTAACTTCAAACAAAGTGAAACATCAGATTAGGTTTGTGTCCTAAAATCTGAAATTAAGACCAATAAGCATGTTTACTGTGCAATGACATCTTTGCATCTCTGCTCACTGATATATCTGAATAGTAAGAAAGACACGCAATCAACATTTCTTGATAGTGGACTTTCTCTGGAAAAATAGTAATGAACACAGTTGTAATTGGTCAAGACTGCATAATACTGATTTTGATTCAACATTGACCCATTTGGAGATGCCCTTTTAGTTGAACCATTTCCTAGCTTTTTCCTTTTACGAGGCAGAAGATGATCAAACCTATGTGCTCTAGAGTATACTATAAATTATTTATCTAGGATGGTTGAAGACTGGTTCTTGAATATGACTGATGTTTACTTAACCGAAATCCAAACAAAAGGTCTTCTAATATATATAATGGATAGAAGTGAAGTGTATGATCTGACACCACTACTGAACATAAGGGGATATAAACTTAGTTAGACTTGATGGCCTTACAGTATACTTCATCAAAGTGTCTGATGCTGGAAAGTAAATTCATTGCATTTTAAGACTGGTCTTTACACATACATTTACTTATATGCCAAAACAAGCACCAAAACATAAATTTCCAACCTGAAGTACAGTAGTTTATTTGTTCTTCCAAATAAAGCTAACAAGATATAGTAACAGAGGATGAGATGAAACATTATTCCGATATTTCTTAAATGGATTGACAAGTAAACATAATTTATCCTTAACTTTGATATTTAATATTGGATTACTGAAAAGAGCTAAAAGAAGCTTATTTTAAGGAGACATTTTTTCAATTACTTAAAAATCTGAATATACATTTAATTGAAGTAGATGGTGTTTAAATTTACATGCTGTAAAATATACACCTAATGGGGTTGCCTAGCAGCTCTAAGGAGCTATCCAATGTGTCATGGTGCTGATTGGACAGGCCATCAAAATGTTTTTGTTCTTTTTTATTTTAGGAACAACATATTGGTTACTTTTAGTTTTGGTGTTTTCATGAAGACCAATGGCTTAAAAAAATGGTAATGGCTTTTTTTGTAACCTGAGCTTTCCAACAGAGTCTATCCTCAGGCACTCCATTTGATTTATATGCAATTTTATGATTATTTTAGTGATTCTTTTCATTGAACCTAGATTCAGCAAACCACTTCAATGTATAAACAATGTAACAATCCGGTCCTATCCTGTACCTTGCCCTGTAAAATATGTCAGAGGACTGTGTAGAGAACTTAATTCCCTTAGTCACTGGAGACTTTAACAATTTCAGGAATGAAATTGAAAACCGTCAACTTTATTATACCAAAAACTTCACAAACCTTGTTCAACAATCCCTTAACTACCTAATAGAAGATAAAAAACGATTATTAAACCAACTGATAAAAGATAGTCTGTAATGAATAGAAAAGATTACTTTTAAGTAATTATGACATTTTAGAAAAACCACCACATGACCCTATACTTCTTCTTAGCCAAAAACACTGCAATGTTCTTTATGGTTGTCTCCAATCTAAAGTCATTGATCAAAAAACCTTTGATTTCTTGTATAACTCTCACCCTATTACAGTCATATTTACCTTTACCAAAATTTACAAAGGCTAATAAAACCATCCAGTAGGCCTTTTGTGGTGTCAACAAACTCTTTCTTCTCTCCCCTGGACATTTTTGTGAAGAAAATTTGTGTCCCTTTAGTTAAGCTTACTTTCCCCCTAGATTAAGGAAGCTTCCTGACACTAATCTGAGACAACAGAAAAAGACCCCGGCACTTCGAAGTAGGTCAAATAAATGAATTCTTTTTTAATTTACAAAATACTGCATACAATACAGGATATACCGTTATATAATGGTATATTCTGTATTATATAATGGTATATTCTGTATTGTATGCAGTATTTTGTGAATTAAAAAAGAATTCATTTATTTGACCTACCTTGAAGTGCCGGGATCTTTTTCTGTTGATACCAGTTCGTCTGTCCACGAGCACGAGGGAAGGGTCACTGAGTGCCGACCAGCCACCAACTAATCTGAGACATTCAGAATGTTCCTGATGCAAGGTTTCACCCTGGTCGCCTTCCCAGTCATAAGCTTACCTTCAGCAGTCATGTCTGGCCATGCTCAAGTAAAACTCTTCAGCATACACACTATCAGTGCACTTCTGTATCCATATAGCCTATCATGCCCTGCTCCTCAGCGCTTGAGAAAAGGTTCCTAGCTTGCTAGTCCTGCTGTGCGGTGCCTGCTTCAGTTGACTATCTGACCCCCGGCTTGTTTTCAGACTTTATTCCTTTTACTGTGCTCCATGGTATTTGACCCTGGATTGTATCTTGAACCTGTGCTGCCTACCACGACCCTCTGCTAGTATACTGCCTGCCTTGACTATCCTTACTAAGACCAACACAAGAGGAAGTAGTCTTCCGACCTCTCCGCATTGAAGTCTAAATCCCTGTACAGGGGTTAAAGGGTGAGTATTGGAAAGGTTCAGGGATAACGCCTGAATTCACAAGCCGCTGATTGTTACATTAAAGCTGCTGTTTTCTACATGTTTTAGAAGGATTTCTTTCCATACTACATTTAAAGTGGATTGCTTAGTCTATGTACAATAAAAAATAATATTAAATTGCATCTGAATAAACAGTATTGCTGAATCTTCTTCTATTATTTTACAGAGTGGTACCCTATTTGATCATTCCTTTCCATATGAAGTGATGAGTACTTATTGTCTATAATTACCTTCAAAAACGCAACATATACCATTACGCCAAATTGCTGGTAAGCTCAAAGACAGATATCCATAAAAGCACTGTCAAGGATGCCAGTATAGCAGCTTTTTCCAAATGGTTTCTAGTACAAGGGAACCAGTGGTGATTTAGCCTGTCACCAGATTTTGACCTCCATGACTAATAATGCCTGCTGGTAAAGGGTTACAAGACCTCCCCATATCACCTAAAATGAACTGCCAGTGGGGCACTGTACCTAAACTACAGATGTTTTTCTGATATGTAAATTAGCTTTTCTGACTCAAATCTGGTGTTTGTGACTTTTCTCTCTCTCAGGCTGCCAGTGAACCATGCTCTGTGTCTCTTCAAATCCCTGATCTGCCTCCTTGTACTTAGGGACCACCTGCAGACATATAAAACTTTATGTACTGGGAAATATTGTGTCAATTTTTTTACACGGTGCTACATGTTACATTCATGACATGTGACCAGTTACATAATCGCATGTCCTTCAGCCTTTTAACAATAGCAAACTGTACGCCATGATCACATGAAATAACAGCATCCATCACAGAGGATGGAGATGAGTAGAAGTCCAAGGAGGCTGCTGTGACTTCATGTGGTCAGATACATGCATGGGGTACAGTATGCTATTGTTAAGAGGCTAAATGATGAAATGATGTCACTCTGATCACATTACATGTATTGTGACATGTAAGGAGGCATAAGGCATGGAGAGCATTGGATGGGAAGGGCAGGATGAGTAGGACACGTCCTCTTTGATGCCAGATATTATAAAATAAAAGATGATTTATATGGATGTAAGCGAAAAATGTTTTAGCTAAAAGAAGGGTGTCAGTCAGTTAATAGGGCTCTATAGGATCCTATCACTGGCTGTATATATGCAAGAGAATGTTGATGTAGACTTTGGTGCTATCCCCTGACTGTAAAGTATGGCTGCAGATCATTGATGAGTGTGATTTTAGTCGTAGATTACATTCTGTCTTTTCTAGTATGAATACTGATTTATTCCTTTTCTGGCTGTCGTAATTTATTTCCTCCACACCTTTCTATTTTAGATCGATTTTACTCATCAACCTACTGCTTAGGGTAGGCTGTACAATTAGGTACGGACAGCCTACAAGGGAGTTTAGCCTTAGGGATTACTATCCTTGTTAGTCCATCCAAGACATTCTCTTTCTGCATAACAGCAGAGCATTGCGCTAACCTCAATAAACTGTGCAAAATATCATAGGGAAGGAAATTGATTTTTTCTGCCTTTTCTTAGGTTCTTGTACAAACCACCGATGAACTTTGTATTTAATGTTTGGGAGAAAAAATAACAAGTATTGTTGAATCAAGTTTCCTGAATACAAGTTGTAATAGTGCTTTTTAGACATACCAACTATTTATAACTAGTACAGATATTTTTATAGATTATTATTTATCACGGTGACTAAACAAGCACAACTGTGTGGCAGCAAAAGCTGTTAATAAGGTTAATTGATATGTGTCTTCATTTCCACGCGGAGAAAGCCGATTATGGCATGAATGCTGGAAACAATCTACATCTAGGTAAACTCCAGCTGCTGTAATTGAATTAATTACACAATGCACACAAATCACAATTCACTTGACATTTTTCTCTAGGTAAATGTGTAAGTTATGATAAAAGGTCTTACAGGTGGTATTTTACAGAGAGAGGGAAGGTAACTCTCTGTATGGAAACACTGAAGATGCTTAATAAGAAGGACTAAAGGAACTGCATTTTCTTTGTAGATGATATTTAGCTTCAGGCAAAAAAGAAACTCTTTACATAAAATGACCTTTTTAAAAACAAAGGTTTAGAGTAATAGGTGTGCTGAATGATTTAGTTACTCTTTCTAGAAGTTAATCACGTAATATACATAACACCTATGTTGAGAAAACTGGACTCTGTAGCTCCATTTTGTACATAGCCATAAAAGGGCTGTCATAGAGGTCTCCTCGGCCCCTATTATAATTCCATAGTCCCCTCATCTTATTTGTATGCTATCAGAGTTGAGTTCTTTTTCTATTAAACTATACATCAATATGCTCCACTTCCCCAACTCTATAATGTAGCTTGCAGATGACACTGCATTTCCATGGTAAGAGATTCCCTTCAATATTGACATGTGCGTACACCAGTAAAGTAATGTTTTCAATGAACTACAGAAGAAAATGTCAAATTGCTTGTAGGAACTACCTTAGAATAATATTTTGGTGAAGTCACTGTGTTGCTCATGTTGGATTCTGTAAAATGCTTAAAGGGGTATTCTCATCTTGGCATTCACATTCAGTTTCATCAATCTTCAATATATAAACATTTCTTCAATTGGATGTTATTATAAAAAAAATTTCTGTGTGAAGATAATTTCTCATAAATGTGGCCTTGTTGTCGCTTAGAAACGAGATGGCTTCCTCGGTTACGACCACGTCACATTTAGGCAGCAGTGGCCAGACATGCGCTACTTGAGCCCTGCCGGAGCACATGCATTCAGCAATCATTACTACAGGACAGCTGTGGGACCTGCAGTATCTCCCGGACATTTCATATACAAAAACTTTTTGTTTATTTGTGCAATCCCTCCAGCAGAGGTGGCCGTATCCGAGGAAGCTATCTCGTTTCTAAGGGACCATATGACTACATTTATGAGAAATTATCTTCATAGAGGAACATTTTTTTTAATAACATCTAATTGAAGAAATGTTTATTAATGGCAGATTTATCAAACTGAATGTGAATGCCCAGACGAGAATATCCCTTTAACTTGGATTAAAATTCTTTTATAAGTTAGTTAAGTGCATAATTTTGATTTAGACTAAAGCTAAAGAAACGTTCTGCTGTTAAGTGTACACTGGACAGCTTTTCTGGGATTTAGAAGTATGTTGTTTACATAGCACAGAATATTGCATCTGATTTCCCAAATGATTACATATATTTAACATTCTCAAATATATGAATTCTAAGCAAGACATGTAATTTCAGGTTTAAAATTGAAGTCATCTAGCAGCAATATAAAATTCTATTTAGGATGGCTCAGCCAGCAAAATAATAAAATAGAACCATACTTTACATGCTACAAATATATCCGATGCTGCCAGATCCAGACCAACAATATGGGGGAGGGAAAGTATGAGAGGGGGCCCACAATATGAGGGGATATGAGAAGGGTCCCACAATATAAGGGGATATGAGAGGGGGCCCACAATATCGGGGGTATGAGAGGGTCCCACAATATAGGGGGATATAAGAGGGTGCCCACACTATGGTGGTATGAGAGGGGGCCACAGTATAAGGAAGAGATGAGAGGGTAAAAGAAAAAGTTTTTTTCAGCTCAGCGATCAGCTCAAACAAATGTGCAGGTTGCTTAACCCAGACTGAAGAGATACATGTAATACAGAAAGAAACTGGTGTTCCGCACCAGAAGTTGTTAAAAATTCTTCAAGCTTTATTCAAAGTGGTTTTCCAGGAATCAGCATAATTCATATACAAATGGGTCCTTAAAATATAAGCTAATATGTAATTAGTTGTTATTTAAAATTTTGCTCCCCTAAGCAGAAAAATGCTGTGGACACACAGGGGCACATTTACTAAGGGTCCATCGGACGCATTTCCGCCGGGTTTTCTGAATATTTATGATTTGCCAAGAATAGCACAGGGGTTTTTGCTGCACATAAGTGGATTGTGGCATATCGGTGCCGGCAATCACACAAATCGGGGTTGTGGCCGTCGGACAATCCGACTGATTCAGACAAACCGCAGAACTTAGCTTTCAAAATTGTGTCGCAAGACACGCACTTACATGCACCAGGAAGAAGAAGGTGAACTGCTGCAGACCTGAGCGGGGAAGCGACACATGCAGGAAATTGGACGCGCGATCTTAGTAAATCGCGGCAGCTCCGAATCCTTGTCGGACATTCCGGATCAGCGGCGTCAACGGGACGGGTAAGTAAATGTGCCCCACAATATTATGAAGAATTAAAATCCTACTGGCCCTTTAAGCAGCCATTTGATTTCCTCCATTTGGAGAAGACACAGGACAGAAGATGGCCGCTGTTTACATGTCCACATCACATGCCCTGCACCTGCCTGGGCAGGTCATCTGATCATCACTATGTTTGGTTGTAGTCAGTTGGTTGCAGTGCATCCAGTATGGCTAGTGTTGTGTATAACTGCCTTCCCTGCACATCACCACATCACTACTATGGTAACAGAGCAAGAAAGTCTGTTAGATAATCACTGGGAGCAGAGCATAAGAGGTAGGAGGAGTTACTGAAAATTGTAAAGTGACACAAGTAGCAATTTCATATCTTTAGGGGGTTCTTTGGTACCTCTATTTAACATAGCACTACAATCTCTATGAGAGACTATGGGGGTCATTTACTAAGGGCCCGATTCGCGTTTTCCCGACATGTTACCCAAATATTTCCGATTTGCGCCGATTTTTCCTGTATTGCCTTGGTATTTTGGCGCACGCGATCGGATTGTGGCGCATCGGCGCTGGCATGCATGCGATGGAAATGGGGGGGCGTGGCCAAACGAAAACACGACAGATTCGGAAAAACCGCCGCATTTAAAAAAAAAGTGTTGCGGGACTCGCGCTTACCTTCACCAGGAATAGGCCGGTGAACTTCAGTGCATTCTGGCGGGCCTCCTGGTGGACGTCGGAGGAACTACCTTAGTGAAACCCGGCCAGACCAGAATCCACCGCAGAGAACGCGCTGCTGGATCGTGACTGGACCGGGTAAGTAAATCTGCCCCTATGTGTTCTGCATGCATTAGAGATCAGCAGTAAAATTGATGTATACCAAAATACAGTAGTATTGCAGTATATAATATTAGCAATCAGACAATGGAGGGTTAAAGTACCTTGGAGGGTCTGAAATAATGGTAAAAAGAATTAACATGATAAATATCACCGCGTCCCTAAATGCTGCTTCTATCAAAATATAAAAAAAGATTATTCCCGGCCGTGAACACCGTGATGGAAAACAGCACCGGAACGCCACTTTTTCCCTATTTCTCCATCCATGGATATTTGAATAACAAATGATCAAACAGTCATATAGGTCTTTTATACACCAGCAAAAGCCTCAAATAACACCTTACATAGGTACGTACACCAAAGTGTGAAAAAGGCTTTAGAATTTGGCAAAATGGATTTTTTTTGTGTACAAAAGATTTTAATTTCTTTAACCCCTTAAGGACGCAGGGTATTTTCGCTAATTTCTCGCTCTCCATCTTCAAAAATCCATAACTTTTTCATTTTTCCGTGTATAGAGCTATGTGAGGGCTTATTTTGTGCGTAACAAATTTTACTTTCCCATGATGTTATTTATTATTCCTTGCCATGTAGTGGGAAGCCGCAAAAAAATTCCAAATGTGGAAAAATAAAAAAAAACTGCATGTGTGTCACGTTCTTGTGGGCTCAGTTTTTACGACTTTCACTCTGCGCTCCAAATAACACCTCTACTTTATTCTTTGGTTCGGTACGATCGCGGTGATACCAAATTTATACAGGTTTTATTGCGTTTTAATACATTTTCAAAAATTAAACGAATGTGTACAAAAAAGAAAAAAAAATTGTTACATTTGTTTCATACTTTGGCGCATGGAGCTGTGTGAGGTGTCATTTTTTGCGAAATGAGCCGACGTTCTCATTGCTACCATTTTGAGGACTGTGCGACATTTTGATCATTTTTTATTACATTTTTTATGTCATCTAAAAAGGTGTAAAAGTCGCGTTTTGGACATTTGGGCGCCATTTGCCGTTCCGGAGGTCACCGCCGTCAATAACCGTTTTTATATTTTGATAGATCGGGCATTTTGGGACGTGGCGATACCTAATGTGTCTGTGATTTTTACTATTTATTATATTTTATATCAGTTCTAGGGAAAGGGGGGTGATTTGAACTTTTAATATTTTATTATTTTTTTACATTTTTTTAACTTTTTTTTTTCTTTTTTTTCCCACTATTTCTTAGACCCTCTAGGGTACATTAATCCTAGATGGTCTGATCGCTCCTGCCATATACTGCAATACTACTGTATCGCAGCATATGGCATTTCTGTTCACTATACATTACAATGAGCCACAGGCTCATGCATGTAATGCATGTGCAGAAGCCATTAAGCCTCGGGTCAAACGAAGACCCGAGGCTACCATGGCAAGCGCCAAATTTAAAGTGCCGCCGGCGACTTTGCCGGCGGCAAAGAAAAAGTTAACACCCGCGATCGGTGCAAGCACCGACCGCGGGTGATAGCGATGGGTCTTTGCTGCGATATGCAGCAAAGCCCATCTCTGTATGAAGAAGGCTCAGCCCGTGAGCCTTCTTCATACAACCTTCACAGCTCCATGGCGGATATATCCGTCACGGAGCGTGAAGGGGTTAAATCCATTAAAACCAAATAAAACCTATATACATTTGGAATTCCTGTGCTCATAGCAACCCAATGAGTACATTGCTTAGAAAATTAAATGGCACGACTAAAAAATACAAGTTGTCCCACAGATAACAAGCCGTAACACATCTCTGTAAACGTAAAAATAAAAAAGTTATTGCTTTTGGAATGAGGGGAGTAAAAAACAGAAACGCAAAACGAAAAAGGGCTGAGTTCCGAAGGGGTTAAATTATGTTTTTCGTGCATATGGATAATCTCCTCCCTGAATGCAGACATGTTTAGACTAAATGCTTGCATTGCATTAGTATCAACAAAAGACATTACTACTTACCAAACAAGAGCATTTAGGTCGAGATTTTCCAGATACCTAAAAATGCATTTTAAAACACTATTCAATAGCATCTTGTGCACATGATCTTAAGCTGCTTTTACATTACTTACCAGGTAACTCAAGTTCACTAAAAGTGCATTGTCCGTGTATAATGCTGCATACGGCAATTCACTAAGATCGTGCGCCGTAAATCATGAATCTGTTGCTTCCCTGCAATGGTCCCACAGAATTCACCAACTTTTTTGTAGTGCACCTTTAATATAGGGCGTGCGACACAATTGGAAAGTTAAATATGGCGCTTGGTCCGAATCAGTCAGACCGCCGACGACATGACCCATAATCGCATGGAAGCCAGAGCAGCTGCGCCACAAAAGGGTCACGTGCGGCACAATCACAGCGCACACTACTAAATACCTGTGCAAGCCGTTTTAGCCTAGAAGAACGTGCACAGTCCGACAAGTGCAGTGCAAAACCCCTAGTAAATGTGCACCTATGTGTCTGCATTTTGTTTTAAAACACATTAGGAAACACACATCTAAAAATACATTTGTGTTTCTACTATCATCAATACTGATGTGTTTTGTGATGCATTTTCCCTGCTGGATTTGCTGTGCTTTTCAAAACCCAAGAAAAACGCATTACACAGGTAATATTTCCATGTAGCAGTAGGTGGAGCCCCATAATCAATTTCATTGGTGAGCCCTAGACCCCCCAGTCCAACCCTTACTGTGGTAGGTTACAATGACATTGAGGGATTTTCATCAGTGTTGATGTTTTTCTATATATTAGGATGTCATCATTGGAACAGCATGGCAAGCGGCATAGGACGCAATGGAGTATTGTTTCATTTTAAAATCAGCACTTCGGTTTGTAGTCTGGAAAGAATCCAAGAAGAGCTCTCACCAACCCTATAAAGTCATCTTCTCCTCAATTCCTCCATCCCTGCTCCTCACTCATGGCCACTTGAGAATACAACTCATGTAATTTGAACTGACCCCTTCCCCTGGGACTCAACACACGCTGGAGAGGAGCCAGGAAATATAAAATATTCAATTAAAAAAATTGTTTACAAAGGCACTTTTTGTATGAACATGGCATAGGAAATTGGAACCTGTCTGATGACAGGTCCCCGTTAAAACTTTCTAATTGTGTGAAAACAGATTAAAAAGTTACACAGTTTACAATCTTCCAATTATAATCTCTGAATTAGAACAATCTTCCTTGTGCTTGGTGTACAGAGGCTATGGCTTGTGTTATCTTCAGTGCAAAAGATAGGAACTTGGTTTATAATTTTATTACCGTTCCCTGAACTTTTATATAAGTGTTGAACTGCTGATGTGTCTAAATCCCTACAAATATTTTGAACCCTTGAGTCTTCAAATATTAAGGCTTGAGCAATTTGTCCCATTAGGATGAGATTGCAGCATTTTATTTATTTCACTTGAACATTTTGTACAAAGGAAGCAATGTATGCTGACTTAGATGTGAATGTAACTGAATTACAGACAGTATGCGTTATATATTGATATACTTGTTATTGCTTGCTCTGTTATTTTGCAGTGTTGTTGTTTTTCATTGTCTTAATAACAACTGATGTTTTGGGGCATATATATTATATTCATCCAGACTAAGATAGCAAACCAGCACTACCCAAAGTAAAAATATATGGACCGTGACATGCCAGAAAAATTCATGTTATGATACGAAAAAAGCAGAATCATGCAAAGGGGTCCAAAACAATATTAAATATTTTATTAATGTAATTACAACTCAAAACAGAACACAATAAACCATTTAAAACTGTGAACTAGCATCCCCAATAAGAAACTCTAATGGTCAGTAAATCAGCATATGATAATGCTGACTGACCTGGTACTCCAGCTTCCCCTCCAGGCCGCTCTCTGAAATGACAATATGAGTAGTATAATACTAGGCTATAGGTATGGATAATGAAGGTTATCATATCAGCTGCTAGGTATAAGCCAAAGTAAAAGAACTGATCCAAAATGCCAGATAGATAATTAAGTACATTTGTTACCTGAGACTGAGGCCTATGGGCGGGGAGCTGGGAATAAATGTCCCACGGGTATTTGACTGGTACTGACCGGCAAACATGGTGCACTATGAACATCAACAAGAACGGGCACATGCACACTGCATCCCATCTGTGCCGGCCATATCTGAGTGTAAATCATGCATCCATGAACTCCTATGAACCGCGCACGCGCCGTGAATAAACTTCTAACATGACTGGCGTATGCGTGTAGCTGAGATCTAGCGCTGCCACAAGGTATTTAAATGGTTAGAAACATGAAATTTTCTAAATTGTCTAATGGACATGTGTTTAAGTCATACCATGTGCAAATACAAAAATTTCTAAAGTTACAAAAACCTCACCTCCAGTAATGCATCTATATACAGTCACTTCAACCCCCAGTAATACATCTATATACAGCAACCAATCCCCCCAATGATACATCTATATCTAGGTGAAATAAGAAAAAAGCTATACTATGCCACATGCTATGATCTAGTAAAATTGGTAGTCAGAGATACTCACAATTAGTCCAGGTCCAGATGATGTAAATTCAGAAAGCTTGACGGGCTCCGCTGTGTGGGCAGAGAGCAGGTGACTCCGGAGGGCCCTGATTCAATGCGCAAAGGCTTGATCCATCAGATCTAACTGTTTACATTGTAGCAGAGACTTTTATCTATTTATGTACTGTTTATCAGCATACAGCTTTAACCTGAATGCAACTGCTAATGACATCTAAATTAGCTGTCCAGGGGAGAATATGACCATGAAGGGTACTTCTTTGTCCTTCAGGCCCACCTCTTGCCCACCTCTGCTGGTGCAATTTAAATTAAGAGCAGCTAGAAACTCATCCAGACATGAGACATAATGAGTGGGAATATAGCAGTATGTGTTGTATATACATATATGTGTAAAGGATGATTCACATGTAGTGTAATACTACTAGAGATGAGCGAACACTAAAATGCTCGGGTACTCGTTATTCGAGACGAACTTTTCCCGATGCTCGAGTGCTCGTCTCGAATAACGAACCCCATTGAAGTCAATGGGAGACTCGAGCATTTTTCAAGGGGACCAAGGCTCTGCACAGGGAAGCTTGGCCAAACACCTGGGAACCTCAGAAAAGGATGGAAACACCACGGAAATGGACAGGAAACAGCAGGGGCAGCATGCATGGATGCCTCTGAGGCTGCATAATCGCACCATTATGCCAAAATTATGGGCAACAGCATGGCCATGACAGAGTGACAGAATGAAGCTAGATAGCATCTAAAACATCCAATAATTGACCCTGACACTATAGGGGACGGCATGCAGAGGCAGCGGCAGCAGGCTAGAGAGTGTCATGGCGACATACCCTAAATGGACTCAGGCTTCAAACCAATGGGTGGCAGAGAGGAACCAAAGGAGGTGAGCAAGAAGCGCTCAAATAATATCGGTACATGATAAAAGTTTGCCAGTATATTTTGTGGATTACACAGCAGGGTGGCGACAAAGTTAACATGGAAGCCATGAAAACAACCCAAAATTCTGCCTGACACAGCTCGTTTGATAAGGGGACCATGTATGGAGGCAGTGAACTAGTAGTAGATTAAAGGTGCTGCAGTTAAAACTATGTTAGTTGGATCTTGGCATGGAGCTGGCGCTCCGCTGCCAGGCGAGCTTTCGCCAATCCAAGCCCCTGTCTCTAGGCTACTCCCCAAACAGCACTTCTAAGAACCTTTTGTATAAGATCAAGTGTAGTAGCGTTCTTATAAGTTTAGGATATGCCGGGTGAGGGGAATGTAAACAGATGCGCAAGAAGCGCTGAAATAATATCCCTAAATGGTAAAAGTTTGCAAGTATATTTTGGGGATTACACAGCAGGGTGGCGACAAAGTTAACAACTTTGATGTGGAATGCCCTGTAATAGCTCTTGGGCGGTGTGCCTTTTATCGCCTAGGCTCAGCAGTTTCAGCACCGCCTGCTGTCGCTTAGCGACGGCACTGCTGCTGTGCCTAGAGCTACCGACTGATGGCGCCATGCCCACGGATGGTAATTCGGAGGAGGAGGAGGTGGAGGAGGGGTGGGAGGAGGTATAGTAGGCCTTTGAGACCTGGACCGAGGTAGGCCCCGCAATTCTCTGCGTCGGCAGTATATGACCAGCCCCAGGGTCAGACTCGGTCCCAGCCTGCACCAAGTTAAGTGTAGTAGCGTTCTCATAAGTTTGGGATATGGCGGGTGAGGGGAATGTAAACAGATGCGCAAGAAGCGCATGATGCGCATGGAGCTGGCGTTCCGCTGCCAGGCGAGCTTTCGCCAATCCAAGCCCCTGTCTCTAGGCTACTCCCCAAACAGCACTTCTAAGAACCTTTTGTATAAGATCAAGTGTAGTAGCGTTCTTATAAGTTTAGGATATGCCGGGTGAGGGGAATGTAAACAGATGCGCAAGAAGCGCTGAAATAATATCCCTAAATGGTAAAAGTTTGCCAGTATATTTTGTGGATAACACAGCAGGGTGGCGACAAAGTTAACAACTTTGATGTGGAATCCATGAAAACAACCCAAATTTCTGCCTGACACACCTCGTTTGATAAAGGGACGATGTATGGAGGCAGCTATATGGACGACTTTTGGAGGTAGCAATGGAGACAACGTGTGGAGGCTGCTATGGAGACAATTTAATTTGGATAGTGCCTGTATGTGGCAGTCCCAAACATTTTTCAAACCAGAGGAGCAGGTAGGTGGCCCTCCAGTAAAATGGGATAGATTGAGTGCCTGTATGTGGCAGTCCCAAAAATGTTTCAAACCAGAGGAGCAGGTAGGTGGCCCTGCAGTAAAATGGAATAGATTGAGTGCCTGTATGTGGCAGTCCCAAAAATGTTTCAAACCAGAGGAGCAGGTAGGTGGCCCTGCAGTAAAATGGAATAGATTGAGTGCCTGTATGTGGCAGTCCCAAAAATTGTTCAAACCAGAGGAGCAGGTAGGTGGCCCTGCAGTAAAATGGAATAGATTGAGTGCCTGTATGTGGCAGTCCCAAAAATTGTTCAAACCAGAGGAGCAGGTAGGTGGCCCTCCAGTAAAATGGGATAGATTGAGTGCCTGTATGTGGCAGTCCCAAAAATGTTTCAAACCAGAGGAGCAGGTAGGTGGCCCTGCAGTAAAATGGAATAGATTGAGTGCCTGTATGTGGCAGTCCCAAAAATGTTTCAAACCAGAGGAGCAGGTAGGTGGCCCTGCAGTAAAATGGAATAGATTGAGTGCCTGTATGTGGCAGTCCCAAAAATTGTTCAAACCAGAGGAGCAGGTAGGTGGCCCTGCAGTAAAATGGAATAGATTGAGTGCCTGTATGTGGCAGTCCCAAAAATTGTTCAAACCAGAGGAGCAGGTAGGTGGCCCTCCAGTAAAATGGGATAGATTGAGTGCCTGTATGTGGCAGTCCCAAAAATGTTTCAAACCAGAGGAGCAGGTAGGTGGCCCTGCAGTAAAATGGAATAGATTGAGTGCCTGTATGTGGCAGTCCCAAAAATGTTTCAAACCAGAGGAGCAGGTAGGTGGCCCTCCAGTAAAATGGAATAGATTGAGTGCCTGTATGTGGCAGTCCCAAAAATTGTTCAAACCAGAGGAGCAGGTAGGTGGCCCTCCAGTAAAATGGAATAGATTGAGTGCCTGTATGTGGCAGTCCCAAAAATTGTTCAAACCAGAGGAGCAGGTAGGTGGCCCTGCAGTAAAATGGAATAGATTGAGTGCCTGTATGTGGCAGTCCCAAAAATGTTTCAAACCAGAGGAGCAGGTAGGTGGCCCTCCAGTAAAATGGAATAGATTGAGTGCCTGTATGTGGCAGTCCCAAAAATTGTTCAAACCAGAGGAGCAGGTAGGTGGCCCTGCAGTAAAATGGAATAGATTGAGTGCCTGTATGTGGCACTCACAAAAATTGTTTCAAACAGAGGACCGGGTAGGTGGCCCTCCAGAAAAATTAAATGCATGAAGTACTATAGCAAGAGCCAGTGGGCCCTGTCAAAAAATAGCCAGTTTCCTCTGCTTTACTGTACAAAGAGGAGGAGAAGGAGGAAAATGAGGAGGAGGAGGAGGAGTGGATCAATTATTCAGGTTGAGCTTCCTTCACCTGGTGGAGATTGGAAATTCTGAGAAATCCAGCCTTTATTCATTTTAATAAGCGTCAGCCTGTCAGCGCTGTCAGTCGACAGGCGTGTACGCTTATCGGTGATGATGCCACCAGCTGCACTGAAAACCCGCTCGGACAAGACGCTAGCGGCAGGGCAGGCAAGAACCTCCAAGGCGTACAGCGCCAGTTCGTGCCACATGTCCAGCTTTGAAACCCAGTAGTTGTAGGGAGCTGTGTGATCATTTAGGACGATGGTATGGTCAGCTACGTACTCCCTCACCATCTTTCTGTAAAGATCAGCCCTACTCTGCCGAGACTGGGGACAGGTGACAGTGTCTTGCTGGGGTGACATAAAGCTGGCAAAAGCCTTGTAAAGCGTACCCTTGCCAGTGCTGGACAAGCTGCCTGCTCGCCTACTCTCCCTCGCTACTTGTCCCGCAGAACTACGCACTCTGCCGCTAGCGCTGTCAGAAGGGAAATACTGTTTCAGCTTGTGCACCAGGGCCTGCTGGTATTCATGCATTCTCACACTCCTTTCCTCTCCAGGGATGAGAGTGGGAAGATTTTGCTTGTACCGTGGGTCCAGGAGAGTGAACACCCAGTAATCGGTGCTGGAATAAATTCTTTGAACGCGAGGGTCACGGGATAGGCAGCCTAGCATGAAATCTGCCATATGCGCCAGAGTACCAACGCGTAAGAATTCACTCCCCTCACTGGCCTGACTGTCCATTTCCTCCTCCTCCAACTCCTCCAACTCCTCTTCTTCTGCCCATACACGCTGAACAGTGAAGGACTCAACAATGGTCCCCTCTTGTGTCTCGCCAACATTCTCCTCCTCTTCCTCCTCATCCTCCTCCACCTCCACCTCCTCCGATATGCGCTGAGAAACAGACCTCAGGGTGCTTTGGCTATCAACAAGGGAATATTCTTCCCCCGTCTCTTGTGACGAGCGCAAAGCTTCCGACTTCATGCTGACCAGAGAGTTTTTCAACAGGCCAAGCAGCGGGATGGTGAGGCTGATGATGGCGGCATCGCCACTGACCATCTGTGTTGACTCCTCAAAGTTACTCAGCACCTGACAGATATCAGACATCCACGTCCACTCCTCATTGTAGACTTGAGGAAGCTGACTGACCTGACTACCAGTTCTGGTGGAAGTTGACATCTGGCAGTCTACAATCGCTCTGCGCTGCTGGTAAACTCTGGATAACATGGTCAGTGTTGAATTCCACCTCGTGGGCACGTCGCACAACAGTCGGTGAGCGGGCAGTTGGAGGCGGCGCTGCGCTGCCCTGAGAGTGGCAGCATCTGGGCTGGACTTCCTGAAATGCGCACAGATGCGGCGCACCTTCGTGAGCAAATCAGACAGATTGGGGTATGTCTTGAGGAAACGCTGCACTATCAGATTTAACACATGGGCCAGGCATGGCACATGTGTCAGTCTGCCGAGTTGCAGAGCCGCCACCAGGTTACGGCCGTTGTCACACACAACCATTCCCGGCTTGAGGTTCAGCGGTGCCAGCCACAGATCAGTCTGCGCCGTGATGCCCTGTAATAGCTCTTGGGCGGTGTGCCTTTTGTCGCCTAGGCTCAGCAGTTTGAGCACCGCCTGCTGTCGCTTAGCGACGGCACTGCTGCTGTGCCTAGAGCTACCGACTGATGGCGCCGTGCCCACGGATGGTAGTTCGGAGGAGGAGGTGGAGGAGGGGTGGGAGGAGGAGGAGGCATAGTAGGCCTGAAACACCTGGACCGAGGTAGGCCCCGCAATCCTCGGCGTCGGCAGTATATGAGCAGCCCCAGGGTCAGACTCGGTCCCAGCCTCCACCAAGTTAACCCAATGTGCCGTCAGCGATATATAGTGGCCCTGCCCGGCAGCACTCGTCCACGTGTCCGTGGTCAGGTGGACCTTGTCAGAAACGGCGTTGGTCAGGGCACGGATGATGTTGTCTGACACGTGCTGGTGCAGGGCTGGGACGGCACATCGGGAAAAGTAGTGGCGGCTGGGGACCGAATACCGAGGGGCGGCCGCCGCCATGAGGTTGCGAAAGGCCTCGGTCTCTACTAGCCTATAGGGCAGCATCTCCAGGCTAAGCAATCTGGAGATGTGCACATTAAGGGCTTGGGCGTGCGGGTGGGTTGCACTATATTTGCGTTTCCGCTCCAGCGTCTGGGGTATGGAGAGCTGAACGCTGGTGGATGCTGTGGAGGATCGTGGAGGCGACGATGGGGTTTTTGTGGCAGGGTCCTGGGCAGGGGGCTGACTAGCAGCTGACACAGGGGAAGGAGCAGTGGTGTGCACGGCCGGAGGTGAACGGGCTTGTTGCCACTGAGTGGGGTGCTTAGCATTCATATGCCTGCGCATACTGGTGGTAGTTAAGCTAGTAGTGGTGGAACCCCTGCTGAGCCTGGTTTGGCAAATGTTGCACACCACAGTCCGTCGGTCATCCGGTGTTTCCTTAAAGAACCTCCACACTTCTGAAGATCTAGCCCTCGCCGCAAGAGCCCTCACCACGGGAGCTTCACTAGTTGACAGTGGCGCTGATGCACCAGCTCTGGCCCTGCCTCTCCGTCTGGCCCCACCACTGCCTCTTCCAACCTGTTCAGGTCGAGGACTCTCCTCCGTCTCAGAAGCACTGTGTTCACCCGGCCTCTCAACCCAGCTTGGGTCTGTCACCTCATCATCCTCCGATCCCTCAGTCTGCTCCCCCCTCGGACTTCCTGCCCTGACAACAACTTCCCCACTGTCTGACAACCGTGTCTCCTCATCGTCGGACACCTCTTTACACACTTCCACTACGTCAAGAAGGTCATCATCACCCACAGACTGTGACTGGTGGAAAACCTGGGCATCGGAAAATTGCTCAGCAGCAACCGGACAAGTGGTTTGTGACTGTGGGAAGGGTCCAGAAAACAGTTCCTCAGAGTATGCCGGTTCAAATGCCAAATTTTCCTGGGAGGGGGCAGACTGGGGGGGAGGAGGCTGAGGTGCAGGAGCTGGAGGAGTGGCGATTTCGGTGACATGGGTGGACTGCGTGGAAGACTGACTGGTGGTGGACAAATTGCTCGAAGCATTGTCAGCAATCCACGACATCACCTGTTCGCACTGTTCTGGCCTCAACAGTGCTCTACCACGAGTCCCAGTAACTTCAGACATGAACCTAGGGAGTGTAGCTCTGCGGCGTTCCCCTGCTCCCTCATCAGCAGGTGGTGTCTCACCCCGCCCAGGACCACGGCCTCTGACCCCTGCAGTAGTTGGACGCCCACGTCCCCGCCCTCGTCCTCTACCCCTAGCCCTCGGGTTAAACATTTTTAAAATGAGAGTTATAACTTTATTTTTTTTTTTACTTTTTTTTGTTTTTTTTTGTGTTTTTTTTTTTTTTTGTGTTTTTTGTTTTTTTTTGAGTTTTTAAAACCAAACAATGCTATCCTATTGCTATGGCTATTTTCTAGCCAAGTATCAAAGGAAGCACAGTACTATGCCAGATGAGATGACACTGAGTTATTGCCTAATAGAAATCCAACCCCTACTGAATTTTGCCACTTCGGCCTTTGCTATGGATATGTGCGCCACTAAGCGCAGAACACAGCGGTCGCAAGTCCCACTACAAATTGCTCAGAATTGGCAAGTACATGCACTGCAGAAACTACAGCCACCAGCAGATCAACCAGAAATCAAATATATAGAACGCTACTGTAGGCTTCAAGATCAAGAAGCTGTTTGTATTCTCCTATGGCTATTTTCTAGCCAAGTATCAAAGGAAGCACAGTACTATGCCGGATGAGATGACACTGAGTTATTGCCTAATAGAAATCCAACCCCTACTGAATTTTGCCACTTCGGCCTTTGCTATGGATATGTGCGCCACTAAGCGCAGAACACAGCGGTCGCAAGTCCCACTACAAATTGCTCAGAATTGGCAAGTACATGCACTGCAGAAACTACAGCCACCAGCAGATCAACCAGAAATCAAATATATAGAACGCTACTGTAGGCTTCAAGATCAAGAAGCTGTTTGTATTCTCCTATGGCTATTTTCTAGCCAAGTATCAAAGGAAGCACAGTACTATGCCGGATGAGATGACACTGAGTTATTGCCTAATAGAAATCCAACCCCTACTGAATTTTGCCACTTCGGCCTTTGCTATGGATATGTGCGCCACTAAGCGCAGAACACAGCGGTCGCAAGTCCCACTACAAATTGCTCAGAATTGGCAAGTACATGCACTGCAGAAACTACAGCCACCAGCAGATCAACCAGAAATCAAATATATAGAACGCTACTGTAGGCTTCAAGATCAAGAAGCTGTTTGTATTCTCCTATGGCTATTTTCTAGCCAAGTATCAAAGGAAGCACAGTACTATGCCGGATGAGATGACACTGAGTTATTGCCTAATAGAAATCCAACCCCTACTGAATTTTGCCACTTCGGCCTTTGCTATGGATATGTGCGCCACTAAGCGCAGAACACAGCGGTCGCAAGTCCCACTACAAATTGCTCAGAATTGGCAAGTACATGCACTGCAGAAACTACAGCCACCAGCAGATCAACCAGAAATCAAATATATAGAACGCTACTGTAGGCTTCAAGATCAAGAAGCTGTTTGTATTCTCCTATGGCTATTTTCTAGCCAAGTATCAAAGGAAGCACAGTACTATGCCGGATGAGATGACACTGAGTTATTGCCTAATAGAAATCCAACCCCTACTGAATTTTGCCACTTCGGCCTTTGCTATGGATATGTGCGCCACTAAGCGCAGAACACAGCGGTCGCAAGTCCCACTACAAATTGCTCAGAATTGGCAAGTACATGCACTGCAGAAACTACAGCCACCAGCAGATCAACCAGAAATCAAATATATAGAACGCTACTGTAGGCTTCAAGAAGCTGTTTGTATTCTCCTATGGCTATTTTCTAGCCAAGTATCAAAGGAAGCACAGTACTATGCCAGATGAGATGACACTGAGTTATTGCCTAATAGAAATCCAACCCCTACTTAATTTTGCCACTTCAGCCTTTGCTATGGATATGTGCGCCACTAAGCGCAGAACACAGCGGTCGCAAGTCTCACTACAAATTGCTCAGAATTGGCAAGTACATGCACTGCAGAAACTACAGCCACCAGCAGATCAACCAGAAATCAAATATATAGAACGCTACTGTAGGCTTCAAGAAGCTGTTTGTATTCTCCTATGGCTATTTTCTAGCCAAGTATCAAAGGAAGCACAGTACTATGCCAGATGAGATGACACTGAGTTATTGCCTAATAGAAATCCAACCCCTACTGAATTTTGCCACTTCAGCCTTTGCTATGGATATGTGCGCCACTAAGCGCAGAACACAGCGGTCGCAAGTCTCACTACAAATTGCTCAGAATTGGCAAGTACATGCACTGCAGAAACTACAGCCACCAGCAGATCAACCAGAAATCAAATATATAGAACGCTACTGTAGGCTTCAAGAAGCTGTTTGTATTCTCCTATGGCTATTTTCTAGCCAAGTATCAAAGGAAGCACAGTACTATGCCAGATGAGATGACACTGAGTTATTGCCTAATAGAAATCCAACCCCTACTTAATTTTGCCACTTCAGCCTTTGCTATGGATATGTGCGCCACTAAGCGCAGAACACAGCGGTCGCAAGTCTCACTACAAATTGCTCAGAATTGGCAAGTACATGCACTGCAGAAACTACAGCCACCAGCAGATCAACCAGAAATCAAATATATAGAACGCTACTGTAGGCTTCAAGAAGCTGTTTGTATTCTCCTATGGCTATTTTCTAGCCAAGTATCAAAGGAAGCACAGTACTATGCCAGATGAGATGACACTGAGTTATTGCCTAATAGAAATCCAACCCCTACTGAATTTTCCCACTTCGGTCTTTGCTATGGATATGTGTGCCACTAAGAGCTAAACACAACGGTAGCAAGTCCCCCTGCTAATTCCTCACAAAATGGTAAAAGATGCAAATTAAAATAAAAAAAGTAGAACGTTATTGTAGCCCTAAGAAGGGCTGTTGGGTTCTTTGAGAATCACTCCTGCCTAACAGTAAGCTAATAGAACACCCTAACGCTTTCCCTGAGCAGCAGCAGCTCTCTCCCTAGCGGCATCCAGAGACAGAATGATCCGAGCAGCGCGGCCAGCGGCTAGTCTATCCCAGGGTCACCTGATCTGGCCAGCCAACCACTGCTATCGACGTGTAAGGGTACCACGTCATGCTGGGTGGAGTGCAGAGTCTCCTGGCTTGTGATTGGCTCTGTTTCTGGCCGCCAAAAAGCAAAACGGCGGGAGCTGCCATTTTCTCGAGCGGGCGAAGTATTCGTCCGAGTAACGAGCAGTTTCGAGTACCCTAATGCTCGACCGAGCATCAAGCTCGGACGAGCATGTTCGCTCATCTCTAAATACTACATATTACAGTCATAGTCATTAAGATGGAATCTGCTGTAAAGACTGTATAATTTGCACCAAATTTTGGGGACCGTAATATTGTATGTATCTGCTAAAGTTTGTTTGCCAACTTTTGGTTCCATTGCAGCCTGATCATGAACTTCAAACGGTATTCAAGTCAGTTAAGGGGAGCTATTTCAAGTCTAGATATGATATTCTAGATAATGTTAAACCTTAAAATTGTGTTGTCACCATTGTTTTATTGTATGTGTTATTGTTGTTGGCTCTTTGGATGCCTATTTGCAAACTATTGCAGTGGTACTGATAAAGCTAGTATAATGGCAGAGCTTTAAATGGCAGAAATGCACAATGTTTCATCTCTTTTAAAAGATATTTAAAAAAATAATTACAATACTTTGAGAACTTTGATCTAAGCATGAAACTCATCTTCAATTTCCTTGCTTGACACAAAGAAAGATGTTAAAGCAGTTAGCACAGTGATGAAAAATGGTCCCTTGATACACTGCATGACATATGGATACAACTATCCAAGTCCTGACATTCTTATAACTCCATCACTCCCTGAACTAATAAAGCATCTGTTTAATAGCAAGAACTTTGTGAAAGGCTAAAACATTTTATCAAGGATTTCTGCCAATGTACTCTGCTGAAATATGCATATGCATATAATACATCATTATCAGTATGTTAAGGAGAGATTCACAGACTAATACTTTACTTTCATATGATTGGTGTGTTCATTTATTCTTTGATTTCCACTTTTTTATTGGAGAAAAGGTTGAAAAATGTAATTATGGTGGTTTCCCTGTCAGGAAATAAGGATGTCATCACTAAGACCCATTCTTTGTGATCTAAATGAGAGAGCTTTCTGTTCTCCCCTTTGTCAAACATATTACAACCAGTGATAGTGTTCCATACTTTTATAGTATAACTACCAGGATAGCAGGGAAGGAGCAAAGAAGCAATGGCACAAACAAAAACTATTATGCAAATATAATGATGTCACTAATAAAAACATTCAAACTGAATTTGATGTAAGTAAAAGAGGGAGGAGAACAAAAAACAGAAATAGTAGACAGCTGAACTGAGGACAAACACACTTTTGGGGGTCGGAGAAGAAGGAACAAATGGGATACTGAAGGCAACAAAAGTATGGAAAGAAAGTTAATATACTATAATTTAAATTATACTGCAGTGGCTGGACTGTTAATAACAGAACTTGAGGTGACCTAAGTATCCAAGTTAGGGAAAATCTTAACTGAATCCATGCAGTCCATGGAGCCCAGGTCCTATATGTCTCTACGGTATAGCGTTCAGAGGCCGAGTCCTCCATGCTCATAATATTATGAAGGGCAGTTACCCATTGACGACTTAAAGGGGGGCTGGTGAATGACATAACCTAGTATTAGAGAGGCACATAGCCAGATGGAAGTGTTTCATCAGACCACGTTTACAACCACATAGGAACAGATGATCAATGGGCAGCAGGGTTAGCTCAGGAGTATTATTACATCAATTCTGACCAAAAAATTGCATAGGGCAAGAATCTCTCCCCATCTGTCTTTTATTAAAAGGCACTCCCACCAAATGTGGCACTTGAACCATGGGTGGCATTATGATGCTAAAATGCTTTGAGACCTCATATGGTGTACAAGCACTGGAATCCTATAACATCTGGATATTATCTTATAGTTTAGTTCTTCATGTTTACAAAAAACCCAATGATTTATGTGTAATAATGAAAACTGTATTCCAAGAAGATCATAGTATAGTATGACCTAAGTCCTTCTTCCATTATGTAACATATGGGAGGAAGTGATTTCCCAGGCCTCCTACAGCAATTGATATGAAAACCAGATGAGATGTTGGCGAAAAGTTTGCCTGCTGCCCACAAGTCTTCAAACCTAGTCAACATGGTTTAAAGGGAAGAGGCTGGGGATAGAGATGTAATAAGGGTAGGTAGCTGACAATAAGTGTACCAAATACCCTCACTTTTGACATTTGTAACAAAGACAAAAGGGCTTTAGCCACCGTTAGAGACATGTCTAAGTTGGAATCAGTTCAAAAATGTTCTGGAGAACCATTTATGGAATGCAGGATTCTTGAAAAGAGGAACTAAGGGGCTTGGAAAAGATTACAAGGAGCGAGAACCTCTAGAATACTATGGTATATATGCAAATAAGTTTTCCAGGATGGGACAAAGAAAACCACGCCTACTTTGCAACCTTATAAGAAAGCCCCCTTATTATCAAGCATGACATGATGTGAGATTAAAGCCAAACCAGTATATCTATTCCAGAAGGAAGGTTTATAGTCATTGTTGCTCCACTTGGGGAACAATTACTTCCTGATCTTAGTCAAAAGCCTAAACTAAACTAAATACTTCCCTACACATGTCGACAGTTGGGAATCTGTTCCTCCTGGAATAGATATACTGGTTTGGCTTTAATCACATTATGTCATTAGGCTTCCAGAAAGTCATGCAAGATGGTAAGGGGGCTGCCTTACAAGGTAGCAAAAGGCGTGGTTTTCCTTGTCCCATCCTGGAAAACGTATTTGCATATTTCCCAGAATATTCTTGTGAAGCAACAATGGCACATCTGCATGTACCTGCAAGGTGGCCTTAATTGGAAAGGCTTAGTAAGGAGAACAATTATTCCCTGATCCTAGAATAGTCTGGAGATACTTTCAATCGATAAAGATGTAGGAGGGGGATAATTAGAATAAAGGGAAAGGGGCTGTGCCCCCATTATTTTAGTGACTGGTGGGGGTACTGTATACTGGCCCTCAGACTTCCAGCAATAAAAGCTTTAATAGTTCACAATGATTAGTAATTATAAGAACCTAAGACTCATAACTATAAGAACCTATAATAACAAAATCTGAAAAGGTTCCAAAGAAATGATAGAGCAATTGGGTTCCACTCCTGGTTTTTCCCTTCATATAATTGTGTTAAAATTCTAGCTTTGTGACCTAACAGTGACAGGTTTCTTTAAGTATAGTGCAACTTCCACACACTGTTGACCATTGTATAAGGGATATTGGTTATTTCCATCATAATCAAAGCCAATAGGTTCTAAATGTTGTGGTCTATCAGGGGGAACACAAATTGTTTATGGTTCAAATGGTTTTTAGAATTATAATGAAAAATTCTGTAATTGCAGTCCATTGTTTACATATGGCACAAAGCAACGAAGCATCCATTGGATGAATTGTTAATTCAGTGGACATTTTTTGCATTGATGTCACTTTTCAATGAATATTTTGATCAATTATTTTATTTTTTTCCCCTGTAAAACTTTTCTTAGTGTTTTCTAAATATTTATTCTGTTATTAAATATTTCACATATCTGATCGACCTTTTACCTAGTTTCAAAGGTTATAGGCTTCAACACTGAAGAACAAAACCTTTCTAAAGATATGGTGATTAAGGCAGGTCTGGCTGCTGAGACCCCATCAATCAGTGGGAACCTGTAGGCAGCTGCACATTTCTCTGCATGGTGGCCATGAAAATATGAATGTTCTAGAGCGGAAGTCGCTTCTGGCAGTGGCATATTTCTCATACTAATAGAGAGGGAGCAAAATATGTGTTATTAAAATAGATTATCAATATCTAATGTATACATTTTTACTTGATAATTGAGATTTACCGCACCTCCCTCTAATCCTGGCACATCTTTAAACCCTGACAGATTGACCTTTTCCTTTCCACGTTAAGTAGAGGTTTAGGCCTGTTGGGTAATGATTAGTCTTGAAGAACTATATGTAGGTTAGATCTAAAGAACAGTTTGCTGGAGACAAGCTATAAATATAACGTAGTCCAGACACAATAAAAATGTAAATATATAAATATCTGATAATTATTGTCGAATAGTATTATCACAGGTCAGGCATGAAAAATAATCAAAATAATGTATACAAAAGCATTGGAGTAGATTTATCAATGTGTCCCACATTAGAGCAGTATACAATAAGACTGCACCAGTCTTCTGCTAGTGTAGTTTAAGACAATCAAATCTCCATTAGTTGGTCTGGTTTGATGAGTCAAAATAATACATTTTTTGGTGCACAGACTTTTCCTCCTGAGAGTCACACCGTTTTTTCCAAACCCATGTCACTTTTTCATATGAGTGGGAAAAATGCCCCAAAACTGTGTAAAACCTGTTTAGCCCAAAAGAAAAAAAAATTGCCTGCCCCTTTATAATCACATACATTTTGTACCTCCATACCCGTACCAACCAAAGCATTGGCAAACGATGGCCCAAGTGTGTGCAAATCAAATCTACAGGTCTACAAGCCCTCATGCAGCCAAATTGACATGCAAAAATGTTTTTCTTCCCCAGAAGTATTCCATTATGCATAGGAAGGTCATTTAAAAAAGACTGTAAATTTGCTATCTCTGTCTGCGTATTGGTCCAAAATTTTTTTAAATGTTATTTAGGATCGATGATAAGAGCAGAAATTTTTTTTTTGAAAAACTATGTCTGATTTACGTTCATTTTTGAATATGCGGCAAAAAAAGGGGTTAATAAAAGTTCACCAGTAGCATATATATGAAATCCAAAATTGTGCTATTAAACAATGCCCATAGGACTATAGTTACAGGAAAATAAAAAAGTTAGAACTTGTAGAAGACATTGGGGCAGATTTACTTACCCGGTCCTTACACGTTCTCCGTCGAGGATTCGGATCCTCCGGCGATTCACTAAGGTAGTGCGCCCGATGTCCACCAGGTGTCGCTGCTGCGCTGAAGTCCACCGGAGTTCGCCTGAGTTCAGTATCCTATTCCTGGTGAAGGTAAGAAAGTGTCAAGCGACACATTTTTTAAAAAAAATTCTGCTTTTTTTACGAATCCGTCGGGTTTTCCAACAGCCATGCCTCCGATTTCCGTATGTATCATTGGCACTTTATAAATACATGTGCCAGCAGTTTGCACTGAAAAGAACGTGCAAAGCCAGACAAAAAAAGTGGTGCAGGGGCTTTAATAAATGTGGGCCCTTGAGGGAAAAAAATGGTCAAATGGCCATGGGCATTAACATGGAAAACAGATGGGGAGGTAATGGGTTAAGCTGCTTTTTATTTTGTTAAAATTTTTATCGGGTAAATCATTATCCACCCAGTTTCTAACGTGTAATCCATTATTATTCTATGGTTTTGTATGTGACCTTTTCTGGCATTCTTGTCTAAGATTCACAATAAAACAAACAAGTTTCGGGAAATGTAGGTTTTTGATATAATAATAGAAAATGCAACTGTCAATAAGAAACTCAAAGAAAATTCAAATTAGTAATAAGACAATCACTGTCTGCAAGTCTGTGTTCTCCTGTCATCAGAAGATGTCATGTTCTGCATATTTGAAATATCATTACAATAAAATGCTAATCTTGGATCATTGCCTGGAAACTATTTAAATTTATCCTATGAGCACGAAAACCCTCGACCAAGCAATGTTAATATTTAAATAGCAAAGTTTTCCTCTATTTATTTCCACTCTGTAATGACGCCCAGTCACTACGTCTAACTCAAGTGCTTCTTTCTGCTGAGCAACATTTTACTCCATTTCTCTCAGTGTGGGTCCAGCATTAATCACGAGGGAAGGCAAGGTAAAAATCCATGACCAAGAACTCATAGATGTGTTTTATTAATTGCTAGAGTTGAATCTGTTCCTTTCCATATAGGATGCCAGCAACCTATTAAATCAAGCTGAATCAAGCTGCTTTTCAGTTAATATGCCACATCTATCATTTGTGATTCCTGAAGCTTGTCAAGGCTCCGCATAATGAAGGCAGCTTTCCAAGATCTTCCGTTTGCCTGCTGAACTGTTCTGAGGATTCCCAGCTATCAAAAGTGGATAATTTAATAGTAATAGATGCATATCTGTTTTTTATTCACCAACAAATTTTTCATACTTCTCCATGTACCGAGTTGTCGCGAGAATTTTAACTGTGAGACAAATTTTTATTGGTGCTATTTAACCCTTTCAGCCCTGGCTGTCTGCTTTTAACCTATTCATTACAATGTGTGATTTGCATATTGTAATGAATGAGGAGGAAAATCCCCATATACTGTAGTATGGCAGTATATGGTAGGATCAATCAGAGAACTGAGGGTTAAAGCATCCTAGGGGGTCTGCAAAATAGTACAAAAAGAAATTGCGTCCCAAAATGTATGATCTATCAAAATATAATAACTGTTTTTCATGGCATTTAACTATATAACAGAAAATGGCATTTAAAGTCGAAAATGCCACTTTTTTGCATTTTGAAAAATTAAAAAAAATTAAATAAAAAGTGATCAAAAGGTCATACAGACCTAAGAATGATAGCATTGAAAACATCATCACAATTCCTATTAGAATTCATTTATTGCCTCCAGATGATATTTCATATACTGCCCATTTTTAAAATTGATATGGTGAACTTCTCCATTCAAATTCATAAAGTCCTGCCATTCACTGAGTGTTATCAGGATCGGAGATAGTGAATTCTCTGAACCACCGCGGACGATGACCCACGCCAAGACCTGGGACCAGCACCCGGTTTTCACCTGAACCACCGCGGACGATGACCCACGCCAAGACCTGGGACCAGCACCCGGTTTTCACCAGAGCCCTGTGGACCACCAGGTCGTTCCACAGATGTGACTTGTCCGCGGTGGCAGCCAAGGTCAAGGTACAGGAATGGCAGGCTATCTCGTAGTCGGGGACAAACAGGAGGACAGGGCAGGCAGCTGGGTATCAGAGTCGGGGACGTAGCAAAAGGTCAAGGCAGGCAGCGGAGGAGTGTAGTCAGGAACGGAACCGGGTCAAAACAGGAAATTACAATAATAGCGCAGGGCATCAGACAAACCTTTCTCTAGGGAACAGGTCACGAAGATCCGACAGGGTGTGCAGGATTATATGCGTTTTCTGAAAATGGCCAGCGCCAATTAACGGTGCACTGGCCCTTTATATCTAGAGCAGCCGGCATGCATATACCCTAGGAGTCGGAAACGTGCATGCACGGCAGAGGGAGATAAGACAGGAGCCGGGACGGGTAAGGCGCACGGGCGTCACGCTAGTAGGGGCAGAGAGCCACGGGTGAACCCGCGAACTGTGATACGGGATGCTGGACCACCCATGACTAGTGTTTCCCCTTCCCCCGATATAATTATAATATAAATATTATTATACAATGACCAACCAGAAAACAAAAATGTCAGCAGCTGCTATTGTGGGAGTTCTGCCTCTGCCCCTGCACATTATGTTGTGTTATATGTAGTAAAAATGTATTCATATTCCTGTTTTATGAAATTGTATCGGCTTTGATACATTGCCATCTGATGGAGGTAGGTCTTTTGCTATTTTCACACGTTGTGTCACACATCACCGATCATTGTCATGTAAGTTAATCTCTTCACATATGACTATGATTAATATGCTTTACCTAAAACAGCCATTTCTACTAAGTGCTTTATTATGAACATACACATGTGTCAAATCCCTCATGCATCATTGTATTTAAAGGCCCTATCTGATCACATCATTTAGGCTTTTACCAACTAGAAGCTTAATTTGTCTATGATTGATGAGTTACACATCAGTAGCTCTATTGATGTACCTTGTGTAATGTGTAGCATATATCATCGACAGTGTGTTCTTTCATACATACAGAGCTAATGGTGCAGTTTGTGTTTTTTTCCTTTCTTTAGCAGAGATTCCCTCACTCTAGGCTTATTAAATCCTATATAGTACTCTATAGACACTGCTCTGTGATTAACACTTTTTTTTTTATTCAGACACTACTGGTAGAGTCACCAGTGTTGTTTTATGGGCACTTCTGTAAGGATACATCTAGTTTCTCTACAGTACTTTACTTTAATTTGCCATTTGGTGCTAGTTAAAGGCTACTCCATAAAAACCCCACATGATACTGGGACCTAATCTGGTATTAACTCCCCTAATTCACCTAAATTAGGTTCCCCTGTGGTGTCTTTCGGGTGGTCATCTGTTGCTTCTGTATAACAGCACTGAACCTCTCCAACGCTCCCATGGCTGTCATAGATCAATCTTAATTAGACCATGCAATAGTTGTATTTACTAAGGACTATGTGCCAGTTTTCTGTTGGACTTTGCATGTTCTTTTGAGGGCAAACTGCATGCTCATGTATTTAAGAAGTGTCCAAGACACATTTCTGGCGCACGCTGGTGATGCTTTGAAGAGGTTAAATTAAGTGATAGATTTCCTTTAATTAGATATGTCAGGATATACTTTTCTATAATATCAAAGTTTGCTGTAAAGCAAAGATAATAAAGACCCCAGGTATACCAATGAAAAACACATATGCCTCTATTTATGAATTGGGGTCTTTAGATTTACTTAACAGGTGTCATGACTCACCCAAAAGTATTTACAAAGATGAAACTTCCTAAATTTCTAATTATGAGTATAAATTCAATTTTGACAGAGAATTGAACTGCTACCAGGGCCCATGACTCTTATTGGCCTAAGATGAATCGCAAAGAACGTCTGAAATCTTTACTTTTCTAGAACTGAAATCATAAGAGTGCCTTTTGGGTGATCTCAGAGCTTTCTTGAGTGCAGCTCTGGTAGATAAAGCTACTTTTTGACTGAACTGAAAAACAAAAGCAGATGTTTGCTTTGTATTCTGTTTGTAAGACATCCTCAGATGACTTTTTAACGACACTGTAAATAAATGACTTACCATATTTTTTGGAATATAAGACACTTTCACTTTTAGAAAGAAATAGTAATGCTAAAAAGTGACTGTGGCTTATAGTCTAAAGTGTAGGAGGATCTATCACTGCCAGGCCCACCATAAAAAACTCCCCCCCCCCTGTCCACTCAATAACTCGCCAAATTTACTCAATCTATTCAAAAGCTGACTTTTTTTTACATACTGGCATAGAAGCGTAAATATGATGAATCTCCCCCATTGTGTGTATGTCTATAATTCTAACATTTCTGTCCACCACTGAGAGATAGTTTTCACAATTCTTTGTGCCATTTTATGATAAAGTATAGTAACACTTTTCATTTTAAAACCGACTACCCAAGCAAAATCCAATGGCATAATTTATACTTACAATAGTGCGTGTATTTTACATGCTAAAGGTAGGTTAAGTTACATTATTTTCCAATTACTTCCTCAGCGGCAGATCTGTGCTGTGCGCCAGTGTAATTGAGGTTCTGCTTGTAGAAAAATTCAGGTGGTTAATGACTTCCTTCATTTGTCATTACCCAAATGTGTACTACTAGGCGCTGAATGTAAATGATGTTCCTCTTATGCAAATAAGCAGTAATTTGAAGGCGCATTATTTACTGTTTTCCCTTTTTTGTTCTGAAAAAGCAATTCATAAAGCTATTTATTTAAAGTTAGATTTTAATTGCAATAGTAAAGAAGATAGAATTTTATTTTAAAGCAAATATTGTGTTAACTTTTAACAGACAGGCACTGGACAAACTTACCTCCTTAGCTGCACTATCAAGTAAATATTCTTTAGGTATGTAAAGAGTGTAGGGGTTGGCCGCTATATGTTAATTAGTTTTTTTTATGTAATCAGAAACCACATCCTTACTTGAGAAATGTCTTCCGGCTCAGTAGCCTGCTGCCCCCGACCAAAAGATGGCAGAAGATGGAGGATCATGTGACCATACACTCCAATGAGAATGCACACCTCTACAGCGTCCTGTGAGCTATCTGTGCAGTCATCTCCATGCCCTGTTACACAGCTGGCACTGCCATGTCACAGGGCCTGTTATGTGGAGCTTTGTGCAGAGAGCAGACACTGCACTGCTTTAGCATCTGGTTTGATCTGTCCTCCAGCTGTGGATGTTCTCCTCCCTCAAATGTTTAGACTGTTACTCGTTCCTCTGCTTATCACATGTGAAGCCGTGCAATGTTCTCCAACCAGACGGAGCTACACACAGCCCCTGTGACATGGCAGTGACAGGCTATGTTACAGGGAAAGGAGATAACTGCACAGGTGGCTCACAGTGAATGTTAACCCCTGAGTGACATGGCCTGAAAAAGGTTCTAGTGACCGGGCATTTTTAGCGAATTGTCATAAGCGCTGGTTTTAGGGCTATAACTATTTTGTTGTGCTACCTTTAAATTTTTTGCGGTGTATTTTTCAGGACACAGTGCTAAACATAGTAAATAGTTAGTAATAAAAGGTAATAAAAGTTTTACATTTTTTTCTTTCATTTTTATTTGGGGTTAAAAGTGGAAAAAATTTCTTTGTACTTTATAGTACATATTTTTTTTATCATTTTCAAATTAACTCAAAATGAACATTATTACTGAATTTCCTATTTTGTTTTGGTGGTTTTATGTATATGATATATGTAAAGCCTTGGGCAAACGGGCGTCAATGGCGATGTTTTTTTTTTAGTGTAGCAGGGTTTTTTTTTTAATTATATGGGAATGTCAATGTATTTTTATAAATATTTGTTATGTGTGTTTTTACTTTTATATGTTCCCCATGAGGTCATAATAGACCCCTGGGGGCATTTTCACTTTTTATTGTTTTTAATTTGACAAGTTTTCCCCTGTAACTGGGGCATCTATAAGAGCCCCCGTTATAAGGGGAAACTACCACCTGTCACTGGTGACGCTGATCAGAGCTGTACTGGATTTAATTATACCCAGCAGCTATTATTAACTCTTTAGACCCAGCGGTCACGTGACCGCCGAATCTATAGAGCCGGCGGCAGTGCGATGCTGAAAAGGGAAAAGTGGTTATAAACCGCATGTCCCTTCTCCCTAGGGTCTCTGGACCTGCATCTGGTGATGTCTAAAGTCAGCGGGCAGACGGAGACAAGTTAATGAGATTGTGAGGTCACATGGGTTATGATTTCATGAAAATGGTGCAGAACATTTTCTGAACATATATTGTTTAATATCATGCCTCCAATATAAAGTGTCCAACCCCTTTAAACATTAGCCTAATCTCCTTATCTATCAGCTGGATACAGATTTCAAAAGATTTTTGAAGGCTTGCTCTTGATAAACACTAATTCTGGGAAAGCTGTAAATCACTGTCTGTAAATGGGGTACTCTGGATTGTCCTAGGTTTCCATTCTGCATTTATGCTCAAACCTTTTTTTTAATGACATCTTTATAGATTGTAAGCTCTTGTGAACATTGCTCTTACTCCTATTGTGGCATACGATCATTTTATCATGCTGTCATAACTTACCATATATACTTGAGTATAAGCCTAATTTTTCAGCACAAAAAATGTGCTGAAAAATCAAACTCAGCTTATACTCAAGTATAAAAATATATAAAACCTCACCTATTCGTCTTCCCCTGCTGCTGGCTATATACTGGGGCAGAGGGCTGGCTATATACTAGGGAAGGGGACTGGCTATATACTGGGGTGTATGGGCTGGCAGGCTATATACTGGGGGGCAAGTGCTGGCTGTATACTATGGGGCAGGGTTTTTGTGGTAAAAGTAGGGGCCTCGACCTATACTTGGGTCTGCTTATACTCGAGTATATAAAATTTCATTTGCTTATGTACCCCACAATCTGGAAAGCGATAAGAGTGCTATAAAAAGTATGATTTATTATTTTGCCCCAAATAGGGCAGTAGAAATCACCTGACAAAACCTTGGTTTGAAAAATTCTGGTTGCTAAAATGGGTTTTAGTTGGAAATATTCTTTAATCACCTAACCTAAAAATGTAGCAAACTGCTATGGCCATAGAATACAAATGTACAAATTACAAAGTATTCAAGAATTTTAGAAGAATTAACTATCACCTTCAAAACACACATTTGTTAAAAGAGCAATCTTTGTTGAGAGCTTGGAAATCATTATTCCTATCATGCATTTTTCATTTAACTTGAAGACATTTTTTAGAGGTTCTTTACTAAGGAGTGTAAAATTGCTTTTTAACACGTAATTGAACAACCATCACTTGCCACAGGGTTCAAAAGAGTTACTCTATAAACATCTGTTTATATACTGTAGGGAAATTGGAAGGAATAATTAACATGTTCACATTGAGTGATTTTTAACTAATATTGGCATTATTAATTTCCTATCCTGTAAAAAGACAAGAAACAACTCTCTAAACTAGACATATTTTAAAAAGGGTCCTTCTGATAAACATATTAAGAACACTTAGCATAATTGATTTAATGTACTTGCAAATACAAGATTTCAATATGTTTCAAAACAAATTAGATTTGGTGTAATTACAAAAACTATTCAATTAATCACACATTTGGATAGAAATAATTAGTAGAAACATCACTTCTGCAGAAAATGTCAAATAAATACACTTAGCAGAAAATGACCATTACTTAATAACATTCATTTACTCAACTTAATGGGATGTTATGTTTACCAAATATTACATGGAATATTGCTATTGGCCAAAAATTGACACACAACAATATCAAGACTTGTCATTACATTTTTTATTTTAATTAAAATGGCAGTGGTACTCTGCTTTGAAGATCCCTTCCCATCATTTTTTTTTGGTTTTCCAAATTCCTAGGTATTAGCAGTTATTTGTAATGAGACAATATGAGTAAAAGTTCCCTAAAGCACCACCGTAGGTCATCTACCATTGCCCATACAAAACACAAATATAGTTAAGTAAAAGCCCAGCAGATCTGTGTAATCCTACCTTAGTGTATGTAGTTATTAGCAGCATGACTATGAATTCAGCAATGACCCTGAGCAAATCTTTCATCTTGGGGAGCCTGTGTCTCTCTACAGTGAAGTGTTGTCCAGCCAACCCCCTGATATATGTGACAGCTAAAGTATTTATCAATACAGTTCTTACTAATATCAGAGGGGAAGGGATATGGAGCAGGATAGGGCACAGAGCAGAAAACTCTTCAGGCTTCAAAGGGGTATTTCCACGAAGGCAAGTTTCTTAAATGTACTCAGGATAGTAAAATAAAAATTCTCTAATTTACAAAATACAGCATTTCACAGATATAATTCCAACACGTCTCTGTAAGTTCTGGGAATATTTTCTTGGCACTCTTTGGGCCCCTTGGTACCAATTGAGCATCGTTGCAACGCCACAGCCTACCTGAGTATTGTTGCTGACCATGTCCATCCCTTTATGACCACAATGTACCCAACATCTGATGGCTACTTTCAGCAGGATAATGCGCCATGTCATAAAGCTGGAATCATCTCAGACTGGTTTCTTGAACATGACAATGAGTTCACTGTACTCAAATGGCCTCCACAGTCACCAGATCTCAATCCAATAGAGCATCTTTGGGATGTGGTGGAACGGGAGATTCACATCATGGATGTGTAGCCGACAAATCTGCGGCAACTGTGTGATGCCATCATGTCAATATGGACCAAAATCTCTGAGGAATGCTTCCAGTGCCTTATGTATTAATTTACAAAATACAGCATTTCACAGATATAATTCCAACACGTCTTTGTAAGTCCTGGTGTACACAATTTCAGTTGCTCCTAGTTTTCGACCTAGTCACTACAAAAATGTCCTGCCCAAGACTCAGCTTAGCATATAATAATGCTGGATGTCGTGGAGAACTAGCTCCCCCTCTTGGCAAAAAAGAGGCTTCCTCGGGGTACTTTCTCGCAATTATAAAGGCCTCCATCAGGTGTCATGAATAACAAACTAATTAATGTATCCAGGCACAGCCTGGTGAATGCGGTCCACTAAGAATAACTTCCCCCTGTCAGTGGGCTCATGCATGCAAGGCATCACATAGGTTGCAGATAGCTAGTCTGTGCATGCGCTGTACAAATAGAGGTGCCCAAACTAATACGAGTATATGCCATCGATGTAGACCTTCTCAGCGCGCATGCGCCCTAGGTGTATCAGGGCCAAAGCTTGTTTAAATGTATAGCCCCAACATCAGCTTGAACCCCTAGTGGCAAAGCCTTGAAGGAGTATAATGGAAAAGTCATTTGTGTATATATATATATATATATATATATATATATATATATATATGTATAAAACGCCTACATACTGCTGCATATAAATAAGCACTCAAATAATACCAAAATGACACTCACTGCCCATGTACCACATGGGCCGATATACCACATATTCATACATGCATACCAAAAATGCATACCAAAAATATATATATGCACTTAACCCCTTCTATTATGAATATACACTCACCGGCCACTTTATTATGTACACCTGTCCAACTGATCGTTAACACTTAATTTCTAATCAGCCAATCACATGGCGGCAACTCAGTGCATTTAGGCATGTAGACATGGTCAAGACAATCTCCTGCAGTTCAAACTGAGCATCAGTATGGGGAAGAAAGGTGATTTGAGTGCCTATGAACGTGGCATGGTTGTTGGTGCCAGAAGGGCTGGTCTGAGTATTTCAGAAACTGCTGATCTACTGGGATTTTCACGCACAACCATCTCTAGGGTTTCCAGAGAATGGTCCGAAAAAGAAAAAACATCCAGTGAGCGGCAGTTCTGTGGGCAGAAATGCCTTGTTGATGCCAGAGGTCAGAGGAGAATGGGCAGACTGGTTCGAGCTGATAGAAAGGCAACAGTGACTCAAATCGCCACCCGTTACAACCAAGGTAGGCAGAAGAGCATCTCTGAACGCACAGTACATCGAACTTTGAGGCAGATGGGCTACAGCAGCATAAGACCACACCGGGTGCCACTCCTTTCAGCTAAGAACAGGAAACTGAGGCTACAATTTGCACAAGCTCATTGAAATTGGACAGTGGAAGATTGGAAAAACATTGCCTGGTCTGATGAGTCTCGATTTCTGCTGCGACATTCGGATGGTAGGGTCAGAATTTGGAGTCAACAACATGAAAGCATGGATCCATCCTGCCTTCTATAAATGGTTCATGCTGGTGGTGGTGGTGTCATGGTGTGGGGAATATTTTCTTGGCACTCTTTGGGTCCCTTGGTACCAATTGAGCATCGTTGCAACGCCACAGCCTACCTGAGTATTGTTGCTGACCATGTCCATCCCTTTATGACCACAATGTACCCAACATCTGATGGCTACTTTCAGCAGGATAATGCGCCATGTCATAAAGCTGGAATCATCTCAGACTGGTTTCTTGAACATGACAATGAGTTCACTGTACTCAAATGGCCTCCACAGTCACCAGATCTTAATCCAATAGAGCATCTTTGGGATGTGGTGGAATGGGAGATTCACATCATGGATGTGTAGTCGACAAATCTGCGGCAACTGTGTGATGCCATCATGTCAATATGGACCAAAATCTCTGAGGAATGCTTCCAGTGCCTTGTTGAATCTATACCACGAAGAATTGAGGCAGTTCTGAAGGCAAAAGGGGGTCCAACCCGTTGCTAGCATGGTGTACCTAATAAAGTGGCCAGTGAGTGTATACCAATAATTAAAAATATAACTGTTTTCAAAATTATAAATACCTACAAAAATATAATACACACCAGTGAAATTTTACAAAATGTTTACATATACATCTTTTTTTTATATACAATCTTAAAAAATCCATGAGATCATAATTTTCTATAATAGCTGTTTGTACTGTACTGTGCTGTATCGATTTCTGATCCAATCCCAGGGTGTCTGTTTTGGGGGATCTGTATACCCCAAATAGCAGTTCTTCTTTTGTTGCTGAAGTGAATAGGAAGAAATATGTGTCAAATCCCCGTAGTTGCTGTAGTGATTTCTGCTCCAATCCTAGGGTGTCCATTTTGAAGGATCTGTTTACTCCAAATGGCAGTTCTTTTTTGTTGCTGAAGTGAATAGGAAATAATCTGTGTAAAATCCACATAGTTTCTGGAGTGATTTCTACTCCAATCCCAGGGTGTCCGTTTTTGGTGATCTGTATGCCTCAAATAGCAGTTCTTCTTTTGTTGCTGAAGTAAATAGGGAGAAATACTTGCCAAATTCATGTAGTTGCTGGAGTGATTTTTATTGCAATCCCAGGGTGCCCATTTTGGGGGATCTGTATACCCCAAATTGCAGGGTTTTTTTTGTTGTTGCTGAAGTGAATAGGAATAAATCTGTGTAAAATCCACATACTTTCTGTAGTGATTTCTGCTCCTATTCCAGGGTGTCAGTTCTTGTGCTTCTGTATACCCCAAATTTCAAGTTTTTTTGGTAGATAAAGTAGATCCGTGTCAAATCTATAGTTGATTAACCAATATGTCAGAGAGGTGGTAGGTGGAGCAGGCACAGGTCGCAGCACAGTAAGGGGACGTCGGGGCACTCTGTGTGAGGCCAGAACTGCCGGTGTCATCTAGCGGCAGTGTGTTGATAAACAACCCAAAGGTTGTCGATTGGTTGACTAGGTCATCCACTTCCTCCCAAATGGCATCCCACCAGAGCCAAGAGTCCGTTGGTTCATCAGATACAACCCTTAGTTGGCATGGCCCAGGAGCAGGTCAGCGGCGCTCACCTGTCATCAGCCAGCTTTTGTCCTATTCATTTCCCTCAGCCAGAGATCTAATAGGTCAGTGGTGGCGAACCTATGGCACGCGTGCCAGACAGGGCACGAGAGCCCTCTCTGCTGGCATGCACGCCATCATCCCCATCATGTGTAGTGGCATAACAATCACGGTCGCAGGGAGTGCACTTGCGACTGGGCCCTTGAGAGAGAGAGGCCCGCAGGTCCTCAGTTTAGAAGAACAGCATCTGCCCCTTGCGCTCAGATACAGAGCAGACAAGTCACACTGCACCGGGTAGATGCAGTTCTTCTAAACTGGGGACCTGCGGGCCCCTCAGATGCAGCACTTGGCCGGATGCAGGACAATGTCTCTAAATGTTTACAAGAAGTTCCCAGTGCAGCGCTGGGAGCAGGAAGCAGCGGGGGTGAAGATTGTACCTCCCCCTCCTACTAGGAGACCTGAAGTGGAGCCGGGACGAGGGGGAGGGGGATGCTGTGACCCGGAACATCCAGAGGCTGCTGTGTGCCTTCCTCATAGATAACTGTAAGTTGTACAGTGTCTAAAATTTTTGTTTATACAGTTCACATACATATATAACCGTGCAATTCATATATGTGGGTGTATATGTGACATTTACACACATATGCATAACACAGATATATAATATGTCTTTGTTATGCACATGTGTGTGTGTGTGTCTGTATCTGTGCTGTGCATATTTGTGTGTATATGTGTATATATGTGTTATGCATACTGTATATATGTGTGCACTGTATATGTCTGTTTTATGCATACTGTATATATGTGTGCACTGTATATGTCTGTGTTATGCATACTGTATATATGTGTGCACAGTATATGTCTGTTTTATGCATACTGTATATATGTGTGTACTGTATGTCTGTGTTATGCATACTGTATATATGTGTGCACTGTATATGTCTGTGTTATGCATACTGTATATATGTGTGCACTGTATTTGTCTGTGTATGCATACTGTATATATGTGTGCACTGTATATGTCTGTGTTTGCATACCGTATATATGTGTGCACTGTGTCTGTTTTATGCATACTGTATATATGTGTGTACTGTATATGTCTGTGTATGCATACTGTATATATGTGTGCACTGTATATGTCTGTGTTATGCATCCTGTATGTATGTGTGCACTGTATATGTCTGTGTTATGCATCCTGTATGTATGTGTGCACTGTATATGTCTGTGTATGCATACTGTATATATGTGTGTACTGTATATGTCTGTGTTATGCATACTGTATATATGTGTGAACTGTATATGTCTGTGTTATGCATACTGTATATGTGTGCACTGTTTATGTCTGTGTATGCATACTGTATATATGTGTGCACTGTATGTCTGTGTTATGCATACTGTATATATGTGTTTACTGTATATGTCTGTGTATGCATACTGTATCTATGTGTGCACTGTATATGTCTGTGTATGCATACTGTACATATGTGTGCACGGTATGTCTGTGTTATGCATACTGTATATATGTGTGTACTGTATATGTCAGTGTATGCATACTGTATATATGTGTGCACTGTATATGTCTGTGTTATGCATACTGTATATATGTGTGCACTGTATATGTCTGTGTATGCATACTGTATATATGTGTGCACTGTGTCTGTGTTATGCATACTGTATATATGTGTGTACTGTATATGTCTGTGTATGCATACTGTATATATGTGTGCACTGTATATGTCTGTGTTATGCATCCTGTATGTATGTGTGCACTGTATATGTCTGTGTATGCATACTGTATATATGTGTGTACTTTATATGTGTGTTATGCATACTGTATATATGTGTGCACTGTATATGTCTGTGTTATGCATACTATATATATGTGTGCACTGTATGTCTGTGTTATGCATACTGTATATATGTGTGTACTGTATATGTCTGTGTTATGCATACTGTATATATGTGTGCACAGTATATGTCTGTTTTATGCATACTGTATATATGTGTGTACTGTATGTCTGTGTTATGTATACTGTATATATGTGTGCACTGTATATGTCTGTGTTATGCATACTGTATATATGTGTGCACTGTATTTGTCTGTGTATGCATACTGTATATATGTGTGCACAGTATATGTCTGTGTATGCATACTGTATATATGTGTGCACTGTGTCTGTGTTATGCATACTGTAGATATGCCACACATCTGCTCCCAGTTGCTCCATCTGCCTCCCACCATCTCTACCAGGGACTTGAATTGTCACCCACCTCCACACTCTATCATTGTGCCACTCTGTGGCCTACCATGTTGCTGCCACCTAAAGAATTTGTCATCGTGCCACGCTCTGACTTCATGCTCTGTGGCCTACCAAGTTGCTGCTACCTCCACACTCTGTCATTTTACCACTCTGTGTCCTACTTCTGCTGCTGCCGCCACCTCCACACTCTCTCATTGTGCCACTATGTTCTTTACCATGATGCTACCACCTCCACACTCTGTCATTGTGCCACTCTGTGGCCTACGATGTTGCTGCCACCTAAATAATTTGTCATTGTGTCACTTTCTGACCTCCTGCTGCTGCTGACACCTCCACAATCTGTCATTGTGCCACTCTGTGGCCTACCATATTGTCGCCACCTCCACTCTGTCATTGTGCCATTCTGTGACCTACCATGTTGCTGCTAGCTAATGAATTTGTCATTGTGCCACTTTCTGACCTCCTGCTGCTGTTGCCACCTACACACTTTGTCATTCTGCCACTCTGTGGCCTACCATGTTGCTGCCAGCTAAAGAATTTGTCATTGTGCTACTCTTTGACCTTATGCTGCTGCTGCTGCCACCTTTGCAGTTCTTTTTTGGCAAAGACATAATATTTTCAGGGAAATTGTAATGAAGGATGCATGTGGCATCGCTTATCTTTAAATTCAAATTTAAATTAAAAATTTCAAATTCATTTCAAACTTTGAATTAGTTTCAAACTTCAAATTCGTTTCAAACTTCAAATTTATTTCAAACTTCAAATTCATTTCAAACTTTGTCATTGTGCTTACCTTGTGTCACTTTGGCCTACCATGTTGCTGCCACCTAAAGAATTTGTCATGGTGTCACTCCCTGACCTCATGCTACTGCCGCCACCTCCACGCTCTGTCATTGTACCACTCTGTGGCCTACCAGGTTGCTGCCACCTCCACACTCTATCATTGTGCCACTCTGTGACTTACCATGTTGCTGCCACCTAAAGAATTTTTCATCGTGCCATTCTCTGACCTCATGCTGCTGCTGCCATCTTCACACACTCTATCATTGTGCCATTCTGTGGCTTAACCTGTTGCTGCCACCTCCACACTCTGTCATTGTGCTACTCTGATTGAAAGAGGACACAGGCGGATGATATAAAGGGCAAAATGATCAGTGACGTCATTGCAAAATAACTGCCGACACCCTATCCACTCTTTTGGGGGGGTTCGATATGTATCCGCATTTAACAGAACAGGTTCTGACGTAATCTATGGAATCATCTGATGTCAGTGTAAAAAGAGTGCACTCTTTGATGTAATAGTGGGATCTTGGCCCTCAGCTCAGTCCTTTTGAGCTGGCACAGACGTTACCTTGTCAGGCTGCGTTCCCGCTTCACTTATTTGGTGAAGTTGGCCTCTCTAAGTGCCCATGGAATTGAAGAGTGAAACGATTCTAAGAGTGGCATCTGTCATGTGCGTGGGAATACTAAAAAACAGCATCGTTTGAAGACCAAACCACGCTCCTTATGCATATTTGAGCATGGCACAATGTTCTATAACACCCTACAGGCTCTCTGCAGCCAGGAAATGCCTGTTTTTTAATGTGATACGACATGATTCAATTCAGGTTGAATTAAATTTTTTAAAAAAATTCAGTGAATCGGTTCGAACCGAATTTCAACAAATTCGCTCATCTCTACATATCACAATAGCAGTGCATATACCAGACACAGAAAGATGGAGTAATTCAGTCATCTTGGAAATATATGCATTGTAACTACATCAAACCTGCTCTCATGATAGTACACCTAAACAGTACGATATTCTGTGTAGGGAAGTACATAACATATACTTAGGTGTTTGATGTATTTAACTTATTAAAAGACTTACGCAACTTTTACGCTCCAATTACAGTGGGTTGTAATTCAATAGAACATTTTACAGGTTTTCTATTTTTATTTCTTGTGATAGAGTCAATAATTGATTCTCATTTTTCTCGGTGTATAATATAACTTAATGAAATATTTTTTTACTTACTAAACCAGCCAGAAAATTTTAACAGTGAATGACAAGCTCTTGGCACTGTGACAGCTGGATAATGCAATAATGACATATCTTCATCATTTTTCTATTATCCTGTTTTATATAATTCTTTGTGAGAACAATGTATTTTTATGTCTGTATAATACATGTATTCTTAGCTAGATTATTAATAAGATATGAACTATTCTATTAAGTGTTTGTGTGGTATAGTTGTGGTTTTCTGGCCATGACCAGCCTCATCCATGGGTGACTGAGGAGTGTCCACATTATTTCTTTCAGGTTCCTCTTCCTTTGATGTATATGGATATTCTTACTGTAACTCATTAGGAGGCAATTTCCATAAAGAGAATGAATTCCAACTCAGTGGCCTCTCACCTAGCCAAACCAGTTCTCAAAAAGAGTACTGTAATGGAAACAGTGTTGTCTCTGGTTGGGTATCTATACCATTTAGAAGAAACATGCTAGTTTAATTATTATAGGGATAGGAATTGTCTTCTTTTATTTCCTGCCCTGGAAAATGTATTTGCATTTTTGCTATAATCCTTAGCGAATTCAATGCTCCAGTTGTCTGTAAAAGTGGCCTGCAACGACAATCTCCTTCCTTAAAGGGGTATTCTAAATTCGGCAAATTAATATCATTGTTTGTATGATAAAAATCATACAATTGTCCAATATACTTTCTGTATCAATTCCTAATGGTTTTCTAGATCTCTGTTTATTGACATTTTATCGAAAGCTTCATTTTTTATTTAAAGTGGAAAGAAATCTGACCACGGTTACACAGGAAAGCGCGAGGAATTGATACAGGAAGTATATTGGAAAATTATATAACTTTTCATTATACAATCATTAACATGTATTTGCTAAAATGGGAACACCCCTTTAATTCCTACCTTACTTATATTTTGTGAGGTACCTCTGAATTTTGCTTTTAAGAGGTACACAGTTTAGTTATACTGAAAATACTGAGTTCAATGTTCACGTTTGCCATTCATTGTTAGTTTTCTGCACTCATTGGAACGTATTTTATCGTATAAATTTTTTGACTGCCCAGCTTGTCTCGGCCTTATTGCAGGGTCCATGCAGCAGTTTTCCTATAGTTGAGGTTACAAATGACATGTCAGTAGCAAATGCTCTTGGGCCATCTGGGTAGTGGAAAAGAGCATAACTCATCTTGGGATTTTAAATAATGGATGAAGTCACAGGGCACATGCTTTGAAGGACACATGAAACATTGAGGAATCAGTGGTAGAGATGAAGAAATAAGATACTTTTAAAGTCATATACTCTAGCTACAAGCTGATGAGCTCAATGGTTAAATGGATGAGATATGCATTTTTTTATTTAAATTGTTATATGTACTAAAATGGTACAATATAAAATGTAATTTTTTATTTAAAATGGTCCTCTTTTTATATGTGGTTTGTTTCAAACCAACAATAGCAACATGATAAATATTGGCATTCCTCTGCAGCCTATACATGAGTTACGCATAAGCTGCCCAGACCCCTCACTGAATGCATGGAACATATATAAATGTACTGGGGCACATTTACTAAAAACAATGCAAACTGTAATATGTGAAGTTTGCCTGTGTAGTGTGCTGAGTGTGCCAGATTTATTAGTTATGGCGCCTCTTCTTCATGAAGTTGGCGCTCCCTGCACTGCCAAGACAGTGTGCACCAACATTTTTTTGGTGCACCTTTAACATGGGAACGTTCAATACACTTCCATCTGATTTTGCATGTTAAATGTGTTGCACAATCCGATTGTCAGGGGAACGCCCATTTCAATGATGAAATATGTGTCGCGTGAAGAATATTGCAGCCTTGACACAAAAGGTCCACGTGTGCTTCATTCTTAAATACGTGTTCAAGCAGTTTTCACATGAAGAACATGCAAAGTCCAACAGAAAACTGGCGCAAGCACCTTAGTAAATGTGCATCTCTGTGTTGGGTTTGTGGTGGGTTGTGGTGTGGTTCCTGTATGTAACAAAAATACAAATAATTTTACCTGAAGAAAATTGATGAAAAACCATATTTATGGGGGTTTGGAAGTTTTAGGTGTAGCAAAAAAAAAAATCCTATCTGGTTAGTTACAGACGGACATCTCTGCCCACTGTGGCCTCGGATAAAGCTCTCTGGATGCTTTACTTTAGTCCCAGGCTGCAATGATCTATATCATATTAGGCATATTTGCCTAATGTGCATTCAGTTCAGAGGCTGCAGGGGGATGACCCTTCAGACACCCCTATATATATATATATATATATATATAGTACCATAAAGAGACATGCTTCTGGTGTCATATCAAGGATAAAAATCTCATCTTTAAGATCACATCAGGCTAGTGTTGAGATCTAAGGAACTCGAGATATAAGGCAGTTAAATAAATAGTTGCGAGCTGCAGATAAAATTCCAATTCCTAGTTTTTTTAACTGCCCACATCTCCTGTTCTGTAGACCACATAACCAAAAGCCTGATGTGACCTAAAAGTTGAGTTTATTATGTTTAATATGACACCAAATGTATTGTAGAACTGACTTCAGCTTCTGAAATGCTCTTCTAAACTTGCCTCTAAACTTTATTCATCTAATTTTCACATGACTTTGGAGAAGATTTCTTATCGGAAAACAGGTGAGATTTCACATAAAAGAGGGAATTCTACAAAAGATAATTTGTACCCTACCTGAACGTACCTGTAATCTAATGGAGAAAAATCTGTTGACAGTGTCCCTTTAAGTATCGATTCGTTTTTCCACAATTCTATTCCTGTGTACTTTATGTTTTAAGTTTTTTAGGCACACTATGCAGGTAAATATTTAGGAACTGTTCTGGAAGTGCTATTGTGTACCATTCCAGAGTGACATGTTTATGCATAGTCTTTGCAGTCCCTGTATCCTTTGCTGCTCTTCTGAATCTTATTTAAGATGATGGGAGCTTATTAGAGATGAGCGAACATGCTCGTCCGAGCTTGATGCTCGTTCGAGTATTAAGGTACTCGAGACGGCTCGTTGCTCGGACGAGTATTTCCCCTGCTCGAGATCGAGCATTTAATTAAAAAAACACAGTGAAGAACAATGAAGAATAGAATAAAAACAGTGAACACAGTGAACACAGGATCATTTAAGTGAAAAACACAGTGAAGAACACAGTGAAGAATAGATTACAGATGTTCGGCACATCTGCTTACTTGTCGGAAGATACGCGCGGAACGGTGCGAACAAAATAGTATGTGAAGAACAATATATATGTGTGAAGAACACATTGAAGAACACGGTGAGCAGGACAGAGACAACGGGGAGCAGCACAGAGACACCGGGGAGCAGCACAGAGACACCGGGGAGCAGCACGGAGACATCGGGCAGCGGCAGCACAGAGACATGGGGCAGCGGCAGCACGGAGACATGGGGCACGGAGACATGGGGCACGGAGACATGGGGCACGGAGACATGGGGCACGGAGACATGGGCACGGAGAGCAGCGGGGCACGGAGACATGGGGCACGGAGACAGCGGGGCACGGAGAGCAGCGGGGCACGGAGACATGGGGCACGGAGACATGGGCACGGAGAGCAGCGGGGCACGGAGACATGGGGCACGGAGACATGGGCACGGAGAGCAGCGGGGCACGGAGACATGGGGCACGGAGACATGGGCACGGAGAGCAGCGGGGCACGGAGAGCAGCGGGGCACGGAGACATGGGGCACGGAGACATGGGGCACGGAGACATGGGCACGGAGAGCAGCGGGGCACGGAGACATGGGGCACGGAGACATGGGCACGGAGAGCAGCGGGGCACGGAGACATGGGGCACGGAGACATGGGCACGGAGAGCAGCGGGGCACGGAGAGCAGCGGGGCACGGAGACATGGGGCACGGAGACATGGGGCACGGAGACATGGGCACGGAGAGCAGCGGGGCACGGAGACATGGGGCACGGAGACATGGGCACGGAGAGCAGCGGGGCACGGAGACATGGGGCACGGAGACATGGGCACGGAGAGCAGCGGGGCACGGAGAGCAGCGGGGCACGGAGACATGGGGCACGGAGACATGGGGCACGGAGACATGGGCACGGAGAGCAGCGGGGCACGGAGACATGGGGCACGGAGACATGGGCACGGAGAGCAGCGGGGCACGGAGAGCAGCGGGGCACGGAGAGCAGCGGGGCACGGAGAGCAGCGGGGCACGGAGAGCAGCGGGGCACGGGACAGCGTATCTCCCGACAAGTAAGCAGATGTGCAGAACATCTGTAATCTATTCTTCACTGTGTTTTTCACTTAAATGATCTTGTGTTCACTGTTTTTATTCTATTCCTCACTGTTCTTCACATCTGTTAACTTGTCGGGAGATAATATACGCGCGGAACAGTGAAGAATAGATTGCAGATGTTTGCATACATCTGCTAACTTATCAGAAGACATTCTTTTTCAATTAATTAACACATTTTATTCCCGAACCATGGTCCCTTTGAAAAATGCTCGAGTCTCCCATTGACTTCAATGGGGCTCGTTATTCGAGACGAGCACTCGAGCATCTGGAAAAGTTCGTCTCGAATAACGAGCACTCGAGCATTTTAGTGCTCGCTCATCTCTAGAGCTTATTCAGAATTCTGTGAAGAGGAGACAGGTGAGTTTGGTGCAGAGGAAGAGTGACAGCACAATGAAGAAAGAGATTGTAATCTTTTTCATTGCACACTGAAATTGCTTTGACATCCTACAAACTATTTTAAGAGCTACTCCTAGCAGCTGGTAATTGACCTGGTTGGCTGGTACGGTGTTGAGGGATTTTTACACATTTTCTTTAAAATATAAAATAACAAACAGGTATCATTCTTGTTTATTTTAAACAATAATTGGGTTCATAAGACAAAATTATTACAGGCAAACATCAGTGACAAGAGCGCTTAATATACTCTAAAGGGCTTCTTCTATGAACTACACGCATATTGTCCTATCGTTACTTTGGTCAGGCGTAGGAATGGCAAAAGCAGTATTGGATCAAGCATATTCTCACTCATTGGGGCACAAAACAATCATAGTTTATCGTCACTTTTCATGTTACCTGAAGTTGGCCTACTTAATCATTGCCGTGTATCTTAAGTTTTCCCCTGTGTGATACATATGATGAGTTGCCTGTTTAGTCTCACTGTTGAAACTTTTTGTGGTGTGCGACTTTTTAGTCTCAAATACTAGATGACCAAATGTAAGTCTGGGTCTTATATGATCTGTTTTGCGACTTACTAGTCTCACAAGTTGAACAAACATCTAGGCTACAAAGATAAATACGGCCACTGCATTAAATCCCTGAGGCAGCCAACTTTGGTACTCTGCTTGATTCTGCACCTAAAAAGTGGCAAACTGCAAAATGTCACACAAAAAAAATGAAAGCAATAGGAGTGATACATGTTCCCAATTAGGTTGAATAAATGACGTGAATAAATGGGGTGGAGATGAGCAGCACATGGTCCTGCTTCCTTCTTACTGAACTATATCAGTGGATGTCAATACCCTTAATAATAACACAAGGAAACATACAAGCTGTACAAAAGGATCTAGAGCTTATGATCTGAATTCTTTGACTTAGCATTGCCCTTGATCTTTTCTGCCACTTTAAAATGGAGGAGGCCTTGACCCAGTACTGTGGCAAGGCCACTATGCAGTGGGCAGAGCTCTGTGCTCCTGGATTCCTGCACTGTGTGTTGTGAACCCTAAGCTGCTGTGAACAGCTGATCAGTGACTGTGCTGTGTTTGGACCTCTACCGATCTGGTGTTATTAACCAATCAAAAGGGTTGAAGGGTTAAAAGGGCGGTAAATCCCTTTAGGTTCTATATTGAATTAATAGGGACAACCATGTTGACAAACCATTTACAATTGCTCTTATTAGCTACAAAATAAAAGGAAAAAAGATGACCCAGATTTGTCCAAAATTTGTCCAAGGATAAAAATGCACCGCTATTTGACACTCTTATTAGGTGTAATTGTGTAAAGTACAGTGCTATTTACATCTTATTTATTACCATGTAAGATGATTCAAGGAAATCTACCATTTCAAAATGGTAATTCTGACCCAAACATACCTTTACACAGGGGTAGGTTAGCTGATGCTGGAGGTGGTCTTGATAAAGCACAGTATGGGATTTCTGTGCCTTCTCAAGACCACCTCCAGCATCCGCTTACCTACCTCTGTGTAAAGGTATGTTTGGGTCAGAATGACCATTTTGAAATGGTAGATTTCTTTTAAGGTGAAATTAAAAGAGTCCAATATCTTAGTTGTAGGGTATTAACTATATTGCTGTCTGGTCTCCTGCAGCTCATTACACCTGTAACTACCAATATCCTCAGTGCGAGACATACATAAGCCTGCGTACAGTTTGCAAAAAAAACACATGATGGACTACCAGACTACGAGAAATAAGATTCTCTGGTCTAATGTGATAAAGATTGAACATTTTGGTTTTCACTGTAAGCTTTACGTGTGGAGAAAACCAGGCACTGCTCATCACCTGCCAAATATAATCCCAACAGTGAAACATGGTGATATAGCATCATGCTATGGAGGCAGGGAAAGGACAGCCAGTTGCAATTAGTGGAAAGATGTATGCAGCCAAGTACAGAGATATCCTGGATGAAAACCTCCACCAGAGTATTCTGGACCTCCGACTGGGCTGCAGGTTCACCTTCCAACAAGACAATGACCCTAAGCATGCAGCTACAATAACAAAGCAGAGGCTTCAGAACAACTCTGTGATCATTCTTGACTAGCCCAGCCAGAGCCCTGACCTAAACCCAACTGAGCATCTCTCGAGAGAGAGACTTGAAAATGGCTGTCCACTAACGTTCAACATCCAACCTGAGGAAACTGGAGAAGAACTGCAAGAAGGAATTCCCAAAATCCAGGTATGAAAAACTTATTGCATAATTCCCAAGTAGACTCATGGCTGTTCTAGCTCAAAAGGAGCTTCTACTGACTACTAAGCAAAGGGTCTGAATACTTACTTCAGGTTTTCTTGTTTAATAAATTAACAAAAATATCTACATTTCTGGGATTTTTTTCTGTCAAGATGGGGTGCAGATTGTACATTAACCCCTTAACGACTTGGCCTTTTTTAGTTTTTTCACTTCCATTTATCAGTCCCCACCTTCAAAAATCTATAACTTTTTTATTTTTCCACATAAAGAGCTCTGTTATGACTTATTTTCTGCATAACAAATTGCACTTCCAAGTGATGGTATTTAATATTCCATGGCGCGTACTGGGAAGCGGGAAAAAAATTCCAAATGCAGTGAAAATGGTGAAAAAACACATTTGCAACGTTTTCTTATGGGCTTGGATTTTACAGCTTTCACTGTCTGCCCCAAATGACATGTCTATTTTATTCTTTGGGTTGCTACAATTACGTGGATACCAAATTAGTATAGGTTTTATAATGTTTTCATACATTTAAAAAAATTAAAACCTCCTGTACAAAAATTTGATTTTGCCATCTTCTGGTGGCAATAACTTTTTCATAATTTGGTGTACGGAGCTGTGGGTGGTGTCATTTTTTGCAACTTTTGATGGCATTTTCATTGCTATCATTTTTAGGACTGTGCGACCTTTTGATCACTTTTTATTAATTTTTTTATATTTTCCAAAATGGCAAAAAAATGTCATTTTTGACTTTGGCCGCTATTTTCCGTTACGGGGTTAAACGCAGTGAAAAACTGATCACGGGTGTTACCGGTAAGACTTTGCTGCAATATGCAGCAAAGACTTACCGGCTATGGAGTGGGCTTGGCCGCGAGCCCTCTCCATGCGTCGGGAAGGGGTTAATGAGCAAAAATGATGTTAGCAATTGGCTGCAATGAAACAAAAAGTGAAAGATTTATATGGGTCAGAATACTTTCTGTACTCCCTGTATTTATTATGTTAGGTCCCAGATGATATGGTGGGGACTTGTAACTGCATAGTAACAAACAGTTAAAACAGCTGCATATTTTATAGAAATGTTTCATCATCATTTAAAATGCAGCTTTGGAGCAGAAGACCATGAGTGGCATAAAAATGACAGTGCTACAATGATATAACAACATATATGCAAGCAAAGCATCCATTCGAAAAAATAACTCTCATGAAATAGTTCAATCAAAAATCTCTCCATAATCAAGCAGCAAGTAAGCCACAGAAGGTCACTTTTAACATGATGTTTGGAGCAAAGAACATCTTATATAAAATCTCAGAAAAATATGTTGAGCTTCCCTGAAACACAGCAGTGTACTTATGCCAAGTGACCTAAAATGATCATAATACCATGGCAAATCCTGCTCTTTGGTGTCTGCTCTTCAATATAGCGCTGGCTCCAAATTAGCACATTATACTGGCATACAAAAGTAAAATTATTAACACAATTTACCAAAAAGGAGCTGTAAGCAAGAGGGAGCATATGGCTATATTGCAAATAGGATGAAATGCAAATAAATTCCTGTCCTGGACATCCAGTAATACCTGAAGGCACCAAAAACTCTGGAAATAGTTGCAGGACCCTCTGGACCACCGCGGGAGATGGTACTAGACAACACCTGGGACAGGAGTCTATGTGGTACCTGGTCTTTACCAGAGCCTGCCGCAAAGAGGGATGGTCTTGCTGCAGCAGGGTACCACCAGGTCGTTCCACAGGTGCGACTAGCCCGCAGTAGGCAGCCAAGGTAACAATGCAGGAGACAGTCTGTACCCGGGGTGACAGCGGTAGAAAAGCGCAGTAAGAAACAGAAGGACACGTCAAGAATCCTGAGCTGGCGCACGGAGCAGGAAAGCAGGAACTGACTGGCACACAGGACAGGAATGCAGGATACGCTGGAGACACAGGATATGCTGGCGTCACAGGAGGGCCTTCTCTTCACAGGAATGGCTTGAAGATCGGGCGAGGAATGATGGAGCTGCTGGATTAAATACAGACCAGTGGCCAGTGCCAATCACCTGTATCATGTTCTATTCTCTAAGACAAAATGTCCCTGTTTAGAAAAAACAATCACACAAAAAAATGTCATGTTAACTCCTTAGCACTCCACATCTGATATATCGGACACTGACTTCAGTGACTTAGCGCTCAGCGTAAGATATATCGGACAAGAGCGCTTTTGGTACTCTGACATCACCCTGTCTTGCAATTTGATTGGTCTTGCAATGTCCATAGCTGAAACTGGCCAGTCAATGCAGACTGGCCAGTTACTGTGATGTAAGTCATGACAGATCGTGTCATGACATATTTTATGTCAGGACAGATCATCGGCTCTCCAATGCCGCCATTACATGTACTGTAGGTACTGTTGGACAATCACTATTACACCCCTACATTGTCCGTTTTTCCTTGTGTTATTCCCACCACTGTCCATTTTCCTTGCGTTATGCCCCCTATTGTCCATTTTCCCTCCTCCCCCAACTGCACTATTAAGTGCGTTGTGATTGTAGAAGTAGGAGCAGTGAACGTGGTGTGTGGAGGAGGAAGTAGTGTACATGATTTTTAGGCAAAGATTCTTATGCTAATACATTGGGGAGTTTAACTAAGTAACTAGACATGCAAATAGGGTAAAGTCTGATTTACTAAGAAATAAATATATCCTTAAAACCATTATTGGAAAATGTGTTTCTGATATGCTCCAGGAAATCTTATATATAATGTAATGGATGCTCTTTCCTTATAACACACTCACATTTTAGAGTTAGTGGCTATTTTTTTTTTTTTTTTAAAGATTTTTATTATTTTTCCAAAATTAACATTAACATAGAGTAGGCGAGTTAGCCTACAACATACCGAACGCAGTCGGTCACAAGTTTGCTGGATACATCACATCATTCAAAATTTTATACAGTAGCATAGTATAGATCTAACCTCAACACTTGTTTTATTATGTGCTCCTAAGATGAGTGGTTAGTATCTCTTGTATAGGGAGCAAGAGTTAAGAAATACTTTGACCCCCCCTGATACACCTCTGTTGTCCGCGTAGGATACGTCAGTGCTTTCTAGTATGTGTGGGCTCGGAGGTCTTGTAATCTTTCTATGTGCTTACATATTTCCAGCTTCAATGGTAATTGTATGACTGTTCATGTTTTAGTGACTTGATCCCCAAGCAATCAAGACAATTATTGACATAAGCAACAATCAACGATTTAATCTAATATCAACATAAAAGGAACTATTTTGCAGACATGTCGTATATGTAGTCGACTGTTTTTCCGTGTATATACTGGAGGAGAATGATTAGTCAGGGTTGGAGACTATTGATGAAAATAACTCGAAGAGGACCACAATTCCCAGAATTTTTGGAACTTTTTAACTCGATGAGAGCTAAAAGCCAGGGATTTCTCATACGCGTAAGTGTCATTTAGAATATCAATGACCTCTAAGAAAGGAGGGCATGTGGATTGTTTCCAGTGTCGGGTTATTACCAGTTTCGTAGCTATCAATAGATGGCTAATCACTGATCTTTGAGAAGGTTTGAATGACCTTACTCCTATCAGTAGAAGGGCCATTTTTGGAGTGAGGACAAATGGTTTCTTCAGAAGGGACGAAATTGCCGAACCCGTCTGGGCCCACAGGGGGGAGATTTTCTTACATTTCCACAATATGTGCAAGAGTGACCCCGTATGGTCACAATCCCTCCAGCATTTGGAAGATGAGGATGGGAAAATGAGATGAAGGCGGGATGGGGTGTAGTACCATCTTAGGCTTGTCTTTATGGCCGCTTCTTGAAATTGTGTGCATCAAAAGGTTCTGTATATATCCTTTAAAGCTGTGCTCCATTCTACGTCAGAGATTGGAGTATTAAGGTCCCTAGCCCAATTTTCCCTTGGTTTATTTTTGGTTAGGTGTAATTTGTCACCTAGGGAGTTGTATAGTATAGAAATACCTCTAACTTTCTTTCCTTTATTCGTCCACAGTCTCATCAGTTCCTCGTTTATAGATGGGGATGAGGTTGGGAGCGATCTGAGAAAGGTGTTTATTCTGTGGACCGTTAGAAATTCAGAGAGTGGTATACTAAATTTGGTGTGAAGTTGGTTTATCTCCACCTTATCTGGTTTTATTTGGAAGACATTAGTTATTCCTTTGGCTTTCCAATGGTTGATATTAAGATTTTCTAGGTTCTCTCCCAGGAAATCTATTGATATGTTCTGTAAGGGAAGGTTGGTTGTTTTTGCCGATCTGGATATTTAACAGGCTGTCAGTGTCATTTTAGTTTGAAGCTGATATGCTTGAATAAACCGAATTATTACAGTTTTGTCCTTAAGCTCTACTATATACTTATTAATCTTTTCGGCCTATGTCAGTCTCAGCCTTCCTGATGCATGAGCTAATAGCAGTGTTATGCATAATTTATTCCTCATGATATTTGGCTGCAGTGTCAGCAGTGTCTACATGCAACCTCTAATAAAATCCTGGATCCCTTCTATGCAGAACGAGGCAATAGACAAGTTTGTGAGCTGCCCCTTGGCCATCGTGATTGAATAAGACTAATGGTGTACTATAATAATACTCATGCACAGCTCCGGAGCAATGATTTTCCCAGGATTTTGACAAATGATCGATAAAGTGAATAATAGCTGAAAAACAATACAAAATCTTTCCATGGTGTGGCTCTGAAATATATGTAACGAATGAAAGAAAAGTTTGGAACTTCTATGTAAAATCCTATGGAAAATCTTAGTAAAAAGAATTGCTAGTTAGGCTGAGTCACATGTTAATTAGAGCTATAATCTAGATCTTATACTTACAGAAGACATCTTGGCATATTGGTAATATTGATTTGGGATAGCGAGCTGACAGCAGAGAGTGATAGCCTCATAATAATTAACATCTGATTAATTAACATAGTTAGGGTATTTTTAACTGATTGCTCACCGATCCATGTAGAAATTGATTACTTTTAAAGTCAACCCCGGTGTATGAAGGTCTTACATCGAAGGTAGATATGGTTCATTAATGGATGTAATTTTAGTGGCTTGGGGCAAATCAGTAACAGGAAAAAGGAGATTTCATTCTGAAAATGGTATTTTTCAATACACAATTATACTTTTGGAAATTTGTAATGTATCCATTTTACTTTACTTTTTATCTTAAGAAGTCATGGGACAGTCACCCTTCTATTACTGTGCATACAGAGCTGTGAATCATTGAAAGCACCTACCCTCCTCTTAGATTTCACAGCCAGAAATAAACAGTCATTGTGTATATGTCGACAGACCCATAACAGCAGTTCCCCTTGCTTACCCTGTTTCTAGCTAAATAAATACGTGACCATCCATTTTCAAAAATACTCATCTACATTATTTATTGTATACTCAATGTATATGTAATAAATGGTGAATTGTAGGGGCTCTTTCCTCATACTGATGCTAATTAACCGACTGTATTATCTTACGGGTTTGACTGTTGTCCACTTCTATGGACTTTGTCTGTGACCTTTTTTTACCCTCTAACTTCTATACAAATATGGGTATCTCTTTAGATCACTTACTTTTAAAGGGGTCCTGGTGTAGGTGACAGTCTGTGACCGGAAAAGAGTCATCAAGTACAGGGTCTGCTTGAAAGTGGGTGAATGTCAGTCTGTAGATTGGGGAAGGGTACATAGGATTTTGGTCGGAGACAGAGTCAAAATAGTAGATCATCAAGTCAATAACAAATAACAGCAGAATTGGGGAACAAGTTGAAAACCCTTGCAGGAGAAATCAAGCTAGAAACCTGCATTCATTAGGTGTTTAATTATGGGGAGTGAAGGAGGTGGACCAGGAACATTTGGCAGGAGGGGACACTTTGCCTTTAAAAAATCTTCAAAAAGTAGTAGTTGCCAGTAGTGTATGCTTGTATCTTGTGAATCATAGAGGGCGGAAGAAGAAATCAGGAAATACTTTTGTGAGTCCAACCTAATGATACTAAGCTTTCAAAAACACTAGTTCTCTTCATCAGACATTAGTCCTGCATAAAACAGAAAATTCACACAGCGAAATAATAATAAGCTTCAAAACCAATATGAAGCCTCTTCATACTTCTTCCTTTTAGATATCTTCCAAGAGGCTCATATGTCTTTTTGCTTTGTCACATGGGGCTTTTAGTGCCTGTAGAGCAGAAGGAGAGCCCTAAATTGAGCCCAGTAGGCAGCCTGGCATACAAGAAGGAGTGGTGTTACAAGATATAATGCTAAAAAAGCAGAAACAGCAAACACCAAAACACATACACACATACAAATACACCTACATACACATAGTTTTGTGTTTCACAATTACTACATTTCATATACAGACGGTCCCCTACTTAAGAACACCCGACTTACAGACAACTTCTAGTTACAAATGGACCTCTGGATGTTGGTAATTTACTGTACTTTAGTCCTAGGCTACAATGATCAGATGTAAGAGTTATCAAATGTGTCTGTAATGAAGCTTTATTGTTAATACTGAATCTTATGACAATCCAACATTTTAAAAATCCAATTGTCACAGAGACCAAAAAGTTTTGACCGGGGTTACAATTATAAAGTATACAGTTCTGACTTACATACAAATTCAACTTAAGAGCAATCCCACAGAACCTATCTTGTATGTATCCTGGGGAATGCCTGTATTAATTACATTATTCAGATTAAACGGTGTGTAACTTCTAAAAGTACATTGTACAGAGCATTTTATTAGGTCTTTAGGCTTTACTAAGTTGAGTTTCATTGCATTGTATGTTCTATTTTCCTGCCAGCAACAAATTGTCCTGTTAGCAGACATAGCCTGATGATAAAATGGGAAAAAAACATCCGTTTCTAATTGACAGACGGATAATTGCATTGAGCTCTTTTCAGTCAGTGCATTTCATTTTCTCATTCTAATCCCCAAGAGCAAATTGATGTTTCTGTGGTGTAGGACCGTTGGAGCTAAATGAAAGAGATATTTCATACTACACATATAGGAAAAGCCATTTAAAGGAATTTTCTGTAATCTGCCTGGACAGAGCTTTTCAGTTTCCTGCTCTGAATTCACATGACTCCTACCTATTGTAAACCGATTTACATGACCCATGGAGAGGCATGTCAATTGCTAGGCAGCCATGTTTTCTTTCGTGATGTGTGAAAAACGAAATATTTTAACATATCTGAAAATCCAACTGATATTGAGGACAAATCATCTCAACTACATGGTCTTGTTAAATCACATGTTTGGCTATAAAAACAGTTTCTTTCACTAAGGATTATATGTATTTGATGTGACAGCTCACTGGCCAATGTTGTGTAACTCCTGAATACCGGCACAGCTTCCAGTACATTTCTGGATACAATAGAGGTCAAATAAATTCCAGTTAATATTAATTTCATGCTCTAAGAAACTTTATAATTCTGTTAGCACAGAATTTACATTACTTCACATGCCTGTGCAGGAAAAGCTCAATAATGACAATTTACTGTCAACTCCCCACAAATAATGGCACAAATAAAGTTCTACCCCTATAATATGTAGAAAAACATCCTAGAATTTGTTATTCTCTTATATTCTGTTTAAGAATGGAAGGGGGAAAAGAAAATTGTGAATTGTGGTTTCCTTCCTTTTTGTATTTTTTGGGACGGTACAACGTAAAATAAAAATAATATATTATCTTATTCTAAAGATCACTATGATTACAGTATTTTTACAATTTTACTGAAAAAAACTAATAAAAAGAAAATCTAATTTCTTTTCGTATCCCCATCTTTTCGGAGACATAACTTTTTTGGGTTGACAAAGCTGGTTTAGGGCTTATATTTGTTATACGTGTTGAGCCCTTTTCAGTAGTACCATTTTGGCACACATAACTTTTTTTGATCAGTTTTTGGAACATTTTTGTGAAACAATTTTATGAAAAATGTACATTTTTGGCAAATTTTATGGGATTTGTTTTTACTGTGTTCATCTAGTGGGTCCAATAATGTTTCTGATTTAATGTACAGATTGTTATGCATGCGGCGATACCAAATGTGAGAGTTTTGTTTGGTGATCTTGTGTTTTTTTTGTACTTTGTTTTTTTTTTTTTTAAATCACTTTATTGGCACATAAATGAAACAGTACATCATCACAAAGCAAGGAGCATTAGCTGAGATACATTAGAGATAACATCATACATCATTATGCAATTATTCGCCATGTGTGATAAATTCTGTACAAAAGCAATGATCTAATAAACCCCTCCCCAATATATACATAGAGTTCATTCAGGATATCAGACTTTTTGTACTTTATTAGATGTGTATAGGAAATCTAGGTGTGTAGTGGAGTTTTCCTTAATTTAATTATTTTTATTTTAAAAAACTTTATTAATTTTCTCTGATTGCTAGTTCAAGCTCTTATTCACCTAACTTAGTGTAATACAGCTGTATTAAACTGTGTTATGTAACACACTGAGTATGCTGAGCGTGCTTATAGTCTTACAGTCTCCTGGCAGGACCCCGCTTGCGGTCTTGAGAACATTGCGCAGCCCCGGGCGCTTACCAAGGGGGATTCCATACGATTGAGAAGCCCCTTGCATGCCGCAGTCATGCGTGAGAGACTGGTTTCAGCTGTCACATACATCCAACACCCACAGCTTCTGGGACCGGCTCCGATCAGAAGCTTGATGTAATAATACTCCATAATTTGGGAACTCACCTCCCGCTATGCAGTCAAATATTGGGAAGGGGTTAAAACATTTAGATGTCCAAAATAATAAAAAAAAATATATATAAAGCTACGATGTCATACAGCTGTTATGACAGAAGATTGAAAAAGTTATAGCTTGCAGAAGGCATTGACAAATAATTAACCTCAAACAAATGGTTTGGTCATTAAGGTGTAAAACTAGTGCTGGAGGAAGGGGTTAAACTAGTTATGAGAAAAGCCAAAAGTTTTTGCACAAAGATATTACACACTTTAATTTCTAAGTCATTGGTGCAATCTCAAAAATTCTTCCTTTGCGTTTAGAGAACAATATACACCCCTATAGAAAACCAACTATACCAGCCATCATTTCTCAGTAAGCAATAAAAATCTAAAGAATGTAATTAAAAAATCCAGGAAACGTAACCTCAATCAGGATTGAGAATTCAGAATATTACACTCAATAGTTGAAGGACGGGATGTTAAGCAGATGGCGGTTTCTGCAGGATGTGCTGCAGAACTAAGAATCTGCCTATTATAATATCTTGCTTACACAAAGCAGCTCACTAGGGCAATAGCTTTTTTCCAGTAATATTAAAGCATAGGCTTATTATTTTTGAGTGATATTAGAGGATGGACTCATTACATACATGTAATCATAATGCACATGTAATCGCTGTACAATCATCCAGCCATATAAAATGTTTAATAAAGCTGCACAAACAGATGGGGCAGAACCGGCAGACATGTGTCTTGGGAGGCAAATTATGTTTGTTTGTGGTAATGAACATTCTATAATTTAGCTACAGATTTTTGCTGTGCACTTATTTTGTGCGGTTGCAGCCCTTTTAATTACTTTTTACTGTGAGCTGTATTCCTAGCAATGCACAAGATACATAGATTGTGTCTTCTCTGTATGCCCCTGAGTACCCCACCCTTTCTGTACTCTACCATTGTACGTAGTACAGTAATAAACCCCTAAGCACCATTTAATATTCTGTGCAATCTACTGGTAAGCAGGAAAAAAATACAATGCAGTTTTAGCATTTTATTCCAGGCTTTGTATTTAGAGCTTTAAATTTGCGGTCTAAATTACACATTTTCTTTTGTCTGTGACAGTATGTTCTCGGTGATACCAAATTAATATAGGTTCTATCATGCTTTAATGTTTTTGATAAGAAAAATTTCTTTGTATGGCCACTGTTTGTCAGTAGGGCAAACGTTATCTGATAATACATCGTATAGGGTGAGTTTTTAATGCCCATAAATGGACCCTAATTTTAAACTAAAAAAAGCAATAAAACAAGTCAACACAAGTAATTGTAACATCTCTCATCAGAGCAAGTTTTTCTTTTCTTCACTCATGCTCTTTCGTTTCCTGATAAAATAAGAATTTTTCTCTGAAATCTTTAAGGAATTACGTCCTGCAGTCAAGACACATGTCATACACATGTATTTAACATTCACTCTCTCTCTCTCAGTCCTTTCATTCACTCTCTCTCAGTCCTTTTCTGCACCCTATCAAGGCTTGTGCAATGGCATCTGCTCCCTCAAAGCCTGAGAGTGGAAACTAGTAGGCAAACTGGTAGTCTGTTACCAGCTGCACCCATGGTTTTGGGGATGTCCTGGTCCAGGAATCTCAACTGAGGGCTACTCGGGTACTCTACTTTCTCCCACTTGACTTGTCAGCATCTTTAAAACCTAGGTTCTAGCCATGACAAGTAAAATATACTTTAATATATGAATAAATGTATATGTATATATATATATATATATATATATATATATATATATGTATATATCCTGTCTGGTAAGGATGGACTATCGTAATCATTCCTCTACACCCTAAGAGAGTCACACCGGCTAATTGGTACTTTCCCTTGTGTAGGCACACTGGAACACTTCATATTTTATGTGTGTGTGTGTGTAAGTGTAGGGGTCAGGATATTAGGTAATCTAACAATTTACACCTATTAATAGTTCTGCACTGTTTTATTGTATTGAAAGGTAAAGTGTCCTGGTCAGAAATGACTCACCTTATCAGCCAACCATGCCTGTCCATAGTATGGCCACAGATGGATCGTTATGTGATCTTTAACTGTCCATGACCTATCGATGAATATTCATGAATACAAGCTTAAGGTCCTGGAAGGGTTCTTGGTCATTGAAAGTTAGGATCATTTTTCTCTCAATTGGTCGTTTTATGGGCACAAATAACAGCTGATGAGGTAAAGACATTTCTGAACCAGGGGGCTCTATTGTAGATATCAAGAAAATGGAGAAGACCTATCAATAAATGTATATTAGTAAAAGACCTAACCTAAAATAGTTAACGCATTACACCTAGAAACACTTAAAAAAAAACAACTTGATGATTAATCACTATAAGGATTCCAGGTGATTCATTCTAAATATAAGAGGATGTAATGAATATTTTATTTCCATTGTTGAACTGAATGACTAGTTTATACTATCATAGTCAACAGCTTATCATGTTATATGATGTAGAAAAAAACCCTTCCAGTATAAAAAAATTATTCTGCTTAAAAAGATCTGTGCAGTTTAAGCTCTGAGCTTTGGTATGTGCAGCCAGAACTGGACAAAACTTTTGAGTATAATAAGGGAGGACATTATTAGGTTGCAAATGCCAGAAAAGGTAGAGTTGAGTGATTTCCCATTGTTAAAAGTGAAGCTCCTGTTAACTGATACTATTTTACCTACATCTGTTGGAAATAGGCCAACTGACATTTTTGGAGTACACAGGACAGCAAGTGACATATATAGACTTGATAAGCAGTTACTATTATCCCATGGAGAGAAGACGTCTGCATAACTTTCCAAGGCAAGTACTATTTGTCATACAGCCACAAAACAGGACTACAGATTTGCCAACGTGTTTATAGAGAAAGTATATTTCCTCCTTGACAAGCATTTGTCTGTTTTCTTATATTTCTAACACAGTGGCTAGTTATGTGGCTAATGACGTTATACTTGTCTATGGATGATGAAGTGAAAGTGTAAAATAGCCATATAAAATCCTGCACAATAACTTACACAATGGAATAAAGGGGTTGCTTATTATGCACCATAAAATGTTCTTTTTCTATAAAAATTCTAAAATTCAGCTCCAGTGCCTCGATTGCCAGAAACATACCCTCTACAAACAGCAGGTATCCCCTCAGAAGGGACAGAGTCATCAATGTGAACTAGAAATAATAAACCCTCCTTTTTTCTTAATTAATCCATAGTTCTATCTATTGCAGTGCCAGTTTATTATTTCTAGTTCTCTATATTCACTCTTAGTTGATGATACTCCAACATTTAAACAAGTGTACGCTGGTGATGTGGTCATAGTGGTAGTGCATCCCCAAATTCATAGTCATTAAAGTGTCCTCTGATAAACAGCAAAGTATCCCAAATGAACCCCGCTCACATATAATGCTTCACAAAGCAATAGAGTAAGCAGGGTGTCCCACACAAAGAAAACGAGTACAGATCTAACACTAAATAAACCTCTTATGTTTATAGGTATGTTTGCTGAATTGGGCAGCAGAAGTCCCAGCATCCCTTGTTTTCTCTGCACCTATAATATTTATTGGTATGTGTAAATGTTTATCTGTTTCCCTGTTCTCCCTGGAGACTTCTTACTCTTTCTGTCTCTCCACCCTCTTGATTAACACTGGGTAGTTGGAACTAATTTGTCCTGGTGTATAAATTGGAGACTATAGGTCATACCTGACCGTGGTCATACCCAGTGCATCTTTTTCTAAGTGCAGCTATTTTTAAGTGCAAAAGAATTGTACCAGAACTGAACCAGAAAGGAACAGAGGGACTTTATCTGTAAGAACAAATGTTATCTGAAGAGTACCATTTCCTCTTTCCTCCATCGCCTCTTCCCCCTCCGAATCTAATGTACTTATAGTGGCACTTAAAAAAAGATGCACTGCCAAGATGGCACCACTGTAGGTGGCTGTCTGTGCATTGGCCCTGGTTTTTGAACCCCTCAAGTGGCACACGCTTGGCCTATCACCCCCCACTAAACGGATCATCAGCAGCAGGGGCTCCATGTTGCACAACTAGTTGCAGCAGATCGCCAGAACCGGATCCTATTAGCAAACAGCACTATTAGCAGTTTGAACGGAGCACCTGAAATGTAAGTGATCACAACCAGAGCCTTTCCGCAAGTCAGAAGGGATGCTGCATCAAAGCTCCAGTGGCAGACAGAACCAGGCCGCTTAAGTGGCGGTACTTGCCAAAAGTGGAGCTATGGGCAGTGTCTCTTCTGCCAAACCAATACCAGCAGTACGCCACTAGTTAAACACAACACTGTTAGCGCCACACAGGCACCCCTTGAGTAGTATCCCCTACACTTGTCTGTCTAGTCTATATCTATGTGTTAATGTGACTGGTATATTTTTGTACTGTAATTTCTTCCTGGCTTTGGCCTGATATGTCTGTCTGCTGATGTGAAGGAGGAAAATAAAGATCATGGGGGAGAGCTAGAGTGCGAGAGAAAATTCATCAGGTGAGTTTTCCACAGAAACATTGGTAGAGGACCCCAAAACCTTAAGTTAAGTTATTTAGAATATAAGTGCATATACTCTGACACGTAGTTATCCTTCAGTCACTATGGCAGTAAATATATACTGATGACCACCAGATTTCTGCATATTATTAGTGCAGGCCAAAGATATGGAAGCTTAACCACTGAGTTAATATGATATAACTGGTATATGACATAAGACTGACATGCTGTGATTCTAAGTGATTAGTTATTCCTTTCTGCAAGTTGATCCAAAGAATGTCTTGACCTTGGATATTTTTCAGGCAATGACTTAATGTGCTTCAGCATGTGAGGTCATATCATTAACTTTCTTGCTTCCATGCACAGAAATAAGATTCTCTTACAGTGAGCATCTATACCCAGAGGAACTGGATAGGACAGTAGCTTTACAGAATGTGAACTGGTTCTATCTAAATTTTGCATTTCACAATTGCATTCAGCTAATACATAATATGGTGCTGGCTGAATAAGGGAAATCTACTCAAAAAGTGCATTTTTTAACACTGTACATGATTTTGGATTTTCTCATACTTACTGCTGCCAAAGTCATTGGGGGGGGGGGTGTTATTTTTTTCTCTCTCTAGTTTTCTTGTCAGTCTAGTTTTTTTTTTTTGTTTCCTAGTCTAATGTGTCTAATTAGTCCTAGTTGGATTTTCCTTGTGTTTAATTAGACCTGTGCCTGTTAGTCTTACATTGCTTTTTTGTGTGGATGATGCAACTTTTTTAAAAAAGTAGCAAATTTGGTTGTCCTGCTTTTTCCTGCCAAGTTTGCCACCTGAGACCAGGCTAGCTTTTGCACAAGTTGCTGTGACTTTTCCAGAAGTTGCATATGGCCAATACAACTAACTTTAGTCTCAACATATAAATTTGTGAGATAAATACAGCAAATCCATTAATAAACAGTGCACTGAAAGTTGTGGTGCAAAAGTTGTGGCTGAAAAGTCACCAAAAATGTGCAAAAACGTAATTGAGCAAAAATGTGTGACTTTTTTGCACTAATATTTAAAAAAAAAAGTAAAGATAAATCACCCCCATTGTTTTCTTCCAAGTGGAGAATAGGTGTGTTCAATATTTTCCTGCTTTTATAGCCTTCAATTTAGGGGCTTCACAGGTGGTGAAAGCAGTTATAGTTATTTATAGGTTTAAAAAGTAAAAAGAGAAATTAAAAATCACTGTTCATTATGTTTATTGATGAACATTGTATCTATAGAAGTCTACAATCATTGCGCTAAGATTTGATACATTTCCCCCAGTGGTTTATCATTAGGATGGTTTTCCAAATAACACAACCATATTTAGCAAATGCGAATAAGTAAAGGAAATCTACCACAAGCATTAGGGATTGTAAACCAAGCACACTTACATTTCATCTAAAGGAAAGCCAGATCCTGCCAGGCCCGCACCTTTATGTCAGTGTATATGGTTTCCAATCTTTGATCCTGCCGGTACATTTCCTTTAAAATGTCTCTGAACCTTTGAAGCAATTTCTTTTATTTCAGAAATGAATATAGTAGGGAATATTAGTAAACTATATAATACACTTCTTTAAGAAAAGCTGCTTCGCTGTGTCTTGTTTTTGCTCTTTGTCCTGCAGTGAAAAGTGTCTCTGAAAGACCCAAGAGCTGAATCCACCACAGACAGCTAAGGAGGCTAAGGATTAACTCATCCCATTCCTAAATAATATTTTCCTTGATAACTCAGCTCAACAGGGAGATTAGAAGATAAAAGAGACTGTAAAGGTTCAAGTCAATAGGAACATTATTAGATAATTATCAGATAAGAGGCAGCTGCTTTACAGCAACTACTTAAATAAGGAAGAAAAGTCATGGGATAAAGAAGGATACATGAGCATAAGTTTTTAATGAAGTATATCACAAAGTTTTCTTCTATCATTATCTACACTATTGATTTATAACATTTTGTCAAAACTGTAGTTACACTAAATAAGTTTTGCAGGTTGCTTCTGGTTGAATTTGTATATTGTTGTTTATAACTTAACTGCAATCTGTGGGAATTTGAGGTTTCATTCTGTTGGAATCTCTAAAAGTAATAACATGTGTAGGAGCAAGGTGAATGGATGATAGGAAGTAAATGGGACACATATAATGAACAGTCATGTTCTGGGACTGAATGATGTGGGTCACCTCTAATAGGAGCTTAGGTCAGTATGTCATTATAGAATGTATGTGCTGCTATATTCTCATGTTAAATTATTAGATGCATAGACTAAAGATGACATAGGTAACTTTGCTCCCATTGATTATAGAAAATGTCAATTGCTTGCCATGATAAGATTTCCCAGATAATAACATAAAATCTTAACATTATTGGTCCTGTACCTTTACATTAGGAGGTAAAATGAATCATTTACAATCTACTCTCAACTTATATTTACCTTTTGTGCTATACGACTAAAAGGGATATCATTAAAAGTGGCATTTCACTGATCCTGTGTATGTTAAGATATAGTCAGTATAGGCATCTCATTACAGACTACATAAGATAGGGCCAGTATAGTCATCTCATTACAGACTACTTAAGATAGGATCAGTATAGTCATCTTATTACAGACTACATAAGAAAGGGTCAGTATAGTCATCTTATTACTGACTACATAAGAAAGGATCAGTATAGTCATCTCATTACAGACTACATAAGATAGGGTGAGTATAGTCATCTCATTACAGACTACATAAGATAGGGTGAGTATAGTCATCTCATTACAGACTACATAAGATAGGGTCAGTCTAGTCATCTCATTACAGACTACATAAGATAGGGTGAGTATAGTCATCTCATTACAGACTACATAAGATAGGGTCAGTATAGTCATCTCATTACTGACTACATAAGATAGGGTGAGTATAGTCATCTCATTACAGACTACATAAGATAGGGTGAGTATAGTCATCTCATTAATGACTACATAAGATAAGGTGAGTATAGTCATCTCATTACAGACTACATAAGATAGGGTGAGTATAGTCATCTCATTACTGACTACATAAGATAGGGTGAGTATAGTCATCTCATTAATGACTACATAAGATAGGGTCAGTGTAGTCATCTCATTACAGACTACATAAGATAGGGTGAGTATAGTCATCTCATTACAGACTACATAAGATAGGGTCAATGTAGTTATCTCATTACTGACTACATAAAATAGGGTCAGTACAGTCATCTCATTACTGACTACATAAGATAGGGTCAGTATAGTCATCTCATTACGGACTACTTAGGATAAAGTCAGTCTAGTCATCTCATTACAGACTACATAAGATAGGGTTAGTGTATTCATCTCATTACAGACTACATAAAATAGGATCAGTATAGTCATCTAATTACAGACTACATAAGATAGGATCAGTATAGTCATCTCATTGCAGACCACATAAATGTATGGAAGCTTTTCTGACCATTGATCTTTTTGATAGGTTTTCACATGTCATAAAGCATTGCATAAAGCAAACAAGTATTTTTGTTTCTGTAGTGAGTTCAATTTAAGTTTTTATAACCCCTTTAAATGATTTAAAAATCTTTTCACCTATATTTGTAGTTGTAGTTAGCTGTAAAACTCACATGGGAGGTATTTATTGGGACTTGTACACCATGTGATTATTTTCGTATCACATGCAATTTTTCCCCCTTTCTGCTACCTCCATGCCAGGGGGGCATGTGGGGATGTGAAGGAGTGCATGGCCTGGAGGAAGTGGCCACCGCAGGGCATTCTATTTATACTCTCTGATGCCAGCAACTTCTCAAATGTAAGAAGTCACTGGATGTTATTTTTTCAAAAAGAACATATTTCTTAAAGAATTTATTCCTAGAGATAAAAAGCTGCACAGCTGGGCATAGGCTCATAGGCCGACGTATAATAAATATCCCCTATTTTAGGATTTCTACCTCAGGTAGCAATAGTGTTACATGAGGCAACTGCTTAGTGGGGACAAAAAGTCTACCAACGTGGCAGTTTTTACAATAATGTATATATAATTCACTTGTCAAGGCAGTAGGATGGCTCGTTATTGCTGGAAACTCAAACAGGAGTGTGTCAGGCATTTTCATGATATGACTTGGCCCTGATCATTCCTGTCAGCTATATAGACAAGATTTCTACTGGTTTTCAGTTTCTCCCTCGGGTAGTATTCTTACACACTACCAGTAAATGTTTCCTGCCTCTAAGGTTCAAATTCTGTCACATACAAAATTTTGTGGTTTACCATTTCAGGTGTTGCACTACCATGTCACTGCTCATTGCCGCAGGTTAGTGAACCATTACTCTCTTACACCTCTCTGGGCTGGCATGCCAGTTGGCAAGTTACTACTGCCTACTACATTTTTGACAGACACTACTAACATATATGAATTTCATATGAGCAATTATGTAAATTGATAATTGGACCATACTGTATATAAGTGGTTATAACTGCCCTTATTGGTTGTATTGTTTTCCATATTTATCATAATATAAATATCATAATTGAAATAATACTTACAAATAGGGGGAGAAAAAAAGGGAAAGGGGCACTCCCAACGGCAGTCCTATCGAGAAGGGTGCACTTTTTGCTCCTCTGTGCCTTTTCTGTTGGAAGACTAGTGACATATATTTCATGCGGTGGTGCTCATGCCCTTAACTGCAAAAAGTATACAGTGACTTGTCCATGTACAATGTAGAAAAAGAGAAGGCTAGGCACTCACCACATCTTCTTTAAAATCTTCTTTATTCAAGTATCTTTAAAAATCGGCATATACAGGGAGGGGAGAATAGCGTGCTGTGGAGAGTTCTAGGGACGAGTCGTTTCGCGTTGCTGTCAACGCTTCATCTTGCCTAAAGCCCTTGGTTTTCGCGCTCGATTTTTAAATCGGGCCGCCCAAGATGGCTTGGACACACCTTCACCTTAACAAACATGTGATTGGTTAAAAACAAAAAAGGGGGCGGGGTGATGTCACATCAACTCCGCCCTGTTAGCAAGCTGCGTTGTCGGACCTGAGTGGAGACTACTGCGATACTCGCAGCCAATCGGATTAGAACATTACTGGCGAGTAGGAGGAGTCTCGCTAAAAGGCGTAGACGGGTCTAAAGGGAGGGTACATTATATCATCGGACCTGAATGGAGACTACCAGACTTACTCAGAACCAATTAGGTCAAGATACTATTGCTGGGTAGGAGGAGTTTCGCTAGGTAGCGAGGACAAGCCTAAGGGGAGGTAGGAGTTGCTGACGTCACAGAATATGGGCGTTGTTTAGTCGGATGGACAGAGGAATCAGGAGAGGGCCTGGCAATATTACAGTATGACTTGAAAGGGCAGAGATATATAATACACATATCTAATGATGGGCTAAAACGTAATACATTACTTTTACATGTAGCGGTGTTCTACAGCCTCGTTACAGAGTATGGTTTAATCACCCATTGCTACGTTTCTGCAGTTCTATTATGCAGTGTAACATATTTAAATGTCGTATTTCGAACCCTATACAAACAGGTGGTGTAGTAAGAAAGTGCATATGTAGGTATGCTGGTGGTAGGTTTTGACATCCTTTCTATAGAAATGCTCCCATCTCGTTTTTATCGTTCAAGCCTAGGTGTCCTAGTGCTTCTGTTTTTATGATCCATTGGGCTTCCTTTCTCAATAACAACTTATGTCGATCTCCTCCGTACGTAGGTATGGGGACTTGTTCCAGGCCTGCAAATGTAAGTAAATTGACATTCCCTTTGTGCGTTGTTTGTATATGCTCGTTTAGGCGAGGCGCTCCTTTGCCACTGATTATTGAGTGTTTGTGTTCCCTAAATCTTGTGAACATGGCCCTAGTGGCCCTGTATATGCCGATTTTTAAAGATACTTGAATAAAGAAGATTTTAAAGAAGATGTGGTGAGTGCCTAGCCTTCTCTTTTTCTACATTGTACATGAAATAATACTTAATTGGTTGTATCCAGACTTTGTGGATTTAGTATGCCATATTAAAATCGTACATTATTTTTCAGTGCATTACCCATGGAGGCCGGATTAAGCATGAAACCTGCTGAAGGTAGCCCTGCTTAGTCCCCCGTACTATCTGCACTTATGTACTAATATGTGCTTGTGAGTATATTTTTATTCAATACAGGCGGTCCCCTACTTAAGAACACTCGACTTACATACGACCCTTAGTTACAAACGGACCTCTGGATATTGGTAATTTTTTGTACTTTAGTCCTAGGTTACAATAAACAGCTATAACAGTTATCACAGGTGTCTGTAATGAAGCTTTAGTGTTAATCTTGATTCTTATGACAACCCAACATTTTTAAAATCCAATTGTCACAGAGACCAAAAAAGTTCTGGCTGGGATTACAATGATAAAATATACAGTTCCGACTTACATACAAACTCAACTTAAGAACAAACCTACAGACTGTATGTAACCCGGGGACTGCCTGTAAAGAAGAAGCATGGACAATCTGGTGAGTGCCATTTTCTCCTATTGCGCCCAGTGACATCACCCATTCCTATTTAATTATACAACGGATCTTCCATAGCCTTCTATGTTCTTGTCCACAGTTCAATAAGACTGAAGTATGGGTACTACATAAATGGTAGCATTTCATTGACCTTGAGCATATAAGAGTGTGTGGATTTCAATAATCTCCTGTGTAGTATAAGAAGTAAACCCTGTACATAGAAAAAGTTATCACATTTAATGTACATACTATAAACCATTACTGTCCAAGACGTATAAAAAATCTTTTGGGCCTCAAGGGAGAATAGGCTATCCTGTGTTAAAAAGTAATCTTACTATAAAGAGCTTTTCAGAAGCCACAGAATTATTTTACTGCCCTCTGCCCTCGGCGGTTCCAATACATTCAATATTATTTTCTAGACATTTCTGTCTAGACAGTGGAAAATATTGAATATATTTGAACAGTAACAAAGTGCAACCAAATAATTACATGTAATAAAAGGCATAAAAGTATGTCTTTTGTTTATTACTCTAAAGCTTCTCGGTCTCAGAAATCTGGTATTTAATTTTCATTATATCTTCTTAAGCTATGGATGTGCTCTGTGGATGTGCTCTGTTGCCTTATAAATTATGGAAACATCTACTACAAGACACTGCAAGATAACATAAAAATAATCGGAATTCCAGCCCAAAACTTAGTGATAGAATGCTCTTCTAGTTAACTAAGTTATCTACGGAAAGAGAGGGTATGGTAAAAAATGACGCTCCTCCACCCAGATGACAGCACAATACATCGGAAATATTGTAACTGCATTCATATTTAGATGTTATTGCCTGTATCCTGCACATTCTTTACTTGTAGTAAATATTTTATATATCTAAATATTTACTTTGAGTTTAATGAGATTTACTGATGGTACATATCCCTAAATTACTTGCCCATCCCTTCATCGGCATTGTTCTAAAAATGATTTTAAAAAGATATTCAAATGAACTGGAGGCGCTAAGGGCTTCGTTGCTCAAGCACCTCTCAGCTCCTCCTCCTCCTGCCAATATATGCATGCCCCCTCCAAGTTCATGTCACCTGGCCCTGCCCATCGATTGTGAGGTCAGATGATCAGTGGGTGGGGCCGGGCACCATGAACACTAAGGGGACATGCATAAATTAGCAGGAGGTAGAGCCGAGAGTCGCTTGGGCGACTGAGCCCTGAGCGCCACTGGCTCATTTGAATATCTTTATAATGTCTTTTTTAGAACAATGCTGCTGTCCCAGGACTTCATAAAAGTGGGATCATCCCCTAACAATGATAATTTACGACATCTACCATTAGTAAATTTGATGGTAGATGTCCTTCAAATCTACTCAAGATTTTAAAATAACACATTCTCTAATTCACTTTTATTAAAATCACAGCATTTCACAGATATAATTCCAGCCTGTCTCTATCAGTCTTAGTATATACAATTTTGGTCCAGGATCCGACCATAAATCTTCTGACTATGGTTGGCCAAGGCAAATTCTTCACATGAATAGTTTCTTATGTCTGCACCATGCAGTGTGCTCTCTTCCTCCAACTCACTTCCTGCCAGAAAGCAGAATTGCGCAGAGACTGCACAAACTAGAGATTATATCTGTTAGGATCAGTGGATCCTCTGGACCACCGCGGGAAATGTAACTAGCCAACACCCGGAACCGGAGCCTAGCGGCACCTGGTATTCACCAGAGCCCGCCGCAAAGCGGGTTGGACTTGCTGCGGCAGGATACCACTAGGTCGTTCCCAGGTGTGACTAGCCCACGGTGGCAGCCGAGATCAAGGTACCTTAGCGGATGACAATCTCGTAGACAGGTCCAGGCACAGGGTCAGGGCAGGCGGCAGAGATGCAACGTCAGATATACAGGAATACACAGGAATACACGGGAACGCAGGAATACACGGGAACGCAGGAATACTCGCTTGGAAGCTTTCTCTAAGGCTATGAGGCACAAAGATCCGGCAAGGAACACAGGAAGAGGCAGGATTCTTAAAGGTGAGGTGTTCAGCCAGTGCACCAATTAGCGGTGCGCTGGCCCTTTAAATTTTCGGCAGGAGCCGCGCGTCCGCCTTAGGAGGCGGGGACGCGCGCGCACGGCAGTCCGAGGAAGTGCAGAAGCCGGGAGAGGTAAGTGACACCGGGCAGCAGCGGGGGCACATGAAGGAGCATGGATGCGCCCGCGATCCGTGACAGGGATCGTGGGAGCACCCGTGACAGTACCCCCCCCCCCCTTCGGCCTCCCTCTCTTCTTGGGCCTGAGAAAACGTTGGAGCAGGCTCTTGTCCAGGATGTTATCCTCTGTCTCCTCAGGACCAAATCCTTTCCAGTCTACCAGAAACAACCACCTACCTCTCACAGTCTTAGTATCCAGGATCTCTTTCACCTCGAAGACATCGGTGGAATCAGCTTGTGGTACCGGAGGAAGAGTCATTTGTCGGTTGAAGCGGTTGAAGATGACTGGCTTAAGGAGAGAAACGTGGAAAGAATTAGGAATGCGCATGCTGGGAGGCAGACGCAACTTGTAAGCCACCGGGTTGATGCGGCCGAGAATTTCAAATGGAACCAAGAACCGAGGTCCCAATTTAAAGCTCGGGATCTTCAGCCGAAAATACTTGGCGGACAGCCAGACCTTGTCACCAGGAGCTAAAACAGGGAATGGTCGGCGTCTTTTGTCTGCTTGACGTTTGGTCTGGGCTGTAGCTCGGAGCAATGAGGTGTGGACTTGCTCCCAGATGGCTTTCAGATCACGTACCAGGTCCTCCACAGCAGGAACATCTGCAGACGTAGGTAACGGAAGAGGAGGCCGAGGATGCAGTCCGTAGTTAATAAAAAAGGGAGCAGAACCGGCAGAAGTGGAGTCCAGGGAATTGTAAGAGAACTCCGCCCATGGTAGAAGAGATGCCCAGTCGTCCTGACGGGCAGAGACGAAGTGGCGGAGATAGCAACCTAAAGTCTGATTCACCCTCTCCACTTGGCCGTTAGTCTGTGGGTGATAGGCAGAAGAGAAGTCCAAGTTCACCTGCACCTGCAAAGATCTCCAGAATTTGGACACAAACTGAACTCCTCGATCCGAGACGATGTGCTGAGGGAGACCATGAAGCCGGAAAATATGCTGGAAGAAGAGGCTGGCGAGACGTGGAGCAGAAGGCAAACCTGGTAAAGGGACAAAGTGAGACATCTTCGAAAAGCGGTCAGTCACCACCCAGATAACGGTGTTGCCAGAGGATGGCGGTAGATCCGTAACAAAGTCCATAGCCACATGAGACCATGGGCTGGTAGGCACGGGTAACGGCAACAGAAGACCAGCAGGTTTAAGTCGTGAAGGCTTGTTGCGGGCACAAGAGGCACAGGAACCCACAAAATCCCGAATGACCTTGACCAAACCAGGCCACCAGTAGAATCGGGAAATCAAGGCCACAGAGCGCTGCACCCCTGGGTGCCCAGCCACACGAGAAGAATGTCCCCAGGTCAGAATCCTCTTTCGGAGACCAGGTCGCACATAAGTCTTGCCGGGAGGCAGCTGCCGGAGGTCCACCGGCGCGGCAAGCACAAGTCTCTCTGGAGGAACAATATGCCTCGGAGCAGAGTCCTCCCCCATGACATCAGAAGCACGGGACAAGGCGTCAGCCTTGATGTTTTTCTCTGCAGGGCGAAAATGGATTCGGAAGTCAAAGCGAGAAAAGAAGAGGGACCACCGGGTTTGACGTGGATTCAAACGCTGAGCCGTCTGAAGGTACTGAAGGTTTTTGTGGTCCGGGAAAATGCTGACTGGAAATCGGGCTCCCTCCAGCAGATGACGTCACTCTTCCAAAGCCAGCTTGATGGCTAGAAGCTCCCGATCTCCAATGGAATAATTTCTCTCCGCGGAGGAGAAGGTTTTGGAGAAGAAACCACAAGTGAGTGTTCGTCCCCTGGGACCCTTCTGGGTAAGGACTGCCCCAGCACCCACTGAGGAGGCATCAACCTCTACCAGGAACGGCTTTTCAATATCCGGTCGGGTAAGGACTGAAGCGGAGGAAAAAGCAGTTTTTAATTTCGTGAAGGCTTCTTCTGCTGCTGGTGGCCAGACACTGGGATTAGCACCCTTTTTCGTAAGCGCCACCATCGGCGCGACCAAAGATGAGAAGTGTGGGATAAATTGTCTATAATAATTAGCAAAGCCCAGAAATCTTTGTATAGCTCGCAGTCCCACTGGGCGTGGCCACTGAAGAACCGCAGATAACTTGGCAGGATCCATCTGCAAACCTTTATCAGAAATTATGTAGCCGAGGAATGGAAGGCTCCTCTGATGAAAGTGGCACTTCTCCAGCTTGGCATAGAGGTGGTTTGTCCTGAGGCGGCTGAGAACTTGCCGTGCTTGAGACTGGTGGGACTCCAGATTGGCAGAATACACAAGGATGTCGTCCAGGTACACCACGACACAACTGTACAATAAGTCCCGGAAAATATCATTTACAAATTCCTGAAAAAACGGCTGGCGCATTACAAAGTCCGAAGGGCATAACTAGATATTCAAAATGCCCATCACGGGTGTTAAAGTCGGTCTTCCACTCGTCACCCTTCCTGATGCGGATGAGGTTGTAGGCCCCACGAAGATCCAATTTGGAAAAAATTATTGCTCCCCGCAGACGATCAAATAGCTCCGTGATAAGCGGCAGAGGATAGCGGTTCTTAACGGTGACCTTGTTAAGACCGCGATAGTCTATACAGGGGCGGAGAGAGCCATCCTTTTTTGTGACAAAAAAGAAACCAGCGCCAGCTGGCAAGGAGGATTTGCGGATGAAACCTCTTTGCAGATTTTCCTTAACATATTCCGACATAGCGGCAGTCTCAGGAACCAAGAGCGGATACACCCGACCCCGTGGTGGAGAAGATCCAGGCAGCAGGTCAATGGGGCAATCATAGGGACGATGTGGAGGAAGGATCTCGGCTTGTTTTTTAGAAAACACGTCTGCAAAGTCCCGGTACGGAGCTGGAAGTCCCTCCAGAGGCTTGGGAGACAAGGTAGCAGTCCTGACAGGGAGCGGATGTGGAACCGTCATGCAGCGTGAGGAGCAATCCGGACCCCAACGGAGAATCTCCCCAGAAGACCAGTCCAGAACAGGGGCATGATGCTGCAACCAGGGGAGACCCAGCAGGAGAGTGGAAGTGCACTGTGGCAGCACAAAAAAGGAGAGTCTCTCTTTATGCAATGCACCAACTTGAAGGAGCAGGGGTTCAGTGCAAAACCAGATAGGCACGGAGAGAATCTGGCCACTGACTGAGGCAATGGACAAGGGCTTCTCAAGACGAACCACCGGGAAGTGATGCAGGGCGACCAGTGCAGCATCTACAAAGTTCGCTGTGGAGCCCGAATCCAGGAAAGCGGAAACCTGGACCGGACTACCGGTGCCAATGCTGAGGAGCACAGGGAGAATCAAGCATGGAGAAGCTTTATTCACACCTAGGGACGCTTCTCCTGAGAAGCCTAGGTGCTGGCGTTTCCCGGGCGTTGGGGACGTACAGGGCAAGTCCCGACGAAGTGCTGTGGGCTGGCACAATACATGCACAAGTTCTCCTGAAGTCGTCTGGAGCGCTCTGGTAGAGTGAGCCGGGTTCGGTCAACCTGCATGGCTTCCTCAGCAGAAGATTCAGTACACTGTCAGCTCACAGCAACTCCGAGCACATAGGAATCATGAAGTGTCTGCTTAGAGAGTTTACACACTCTGGAATGATAGGAAGTAAATAGCAACAAAACTGAGTAAAATTGTAAAGCAAGGGGGTTAAAATGATCTTTATTGTGTAAACATCACTAGGGGATTTTAATTCTGTACTTAAGGTTTCAGAGGTTGAACCCTTTTATATTGACATCTATTCCCTAACCTGTTGTGGAACAACACTTTTAACAACTTGACTTCCAAAGTGGAGAATGCTTGTCCTTATTAGCAGGACGTTTCTGCATTAGAATGAGCGTTCTCGTCCTGATGATTGGGCTGACACTGTGAGAGTGTCACCCCAATCTGTAGCAGGAAACTGGCTGTTATACACAGCTTGTTATACACAGTCTGCCACGCACAGGCTGCCAGGGGTTGTCATGGCAGCCGGAGGTCTGAGCAAGACCTCCGTGATTGCTATGTATGGAGATCTATTAGTTAAGCTGTCAGTTTAATACTAATAGTTACAATAAATAGCTGTACACACGTTCTGCAATGTATTATATAAGGGGTGAAGGTAGCCCAAGTGTAAGTCCCCTAGAGGAACAGTAAAAAATAGTTCAAATAAAGATTTTAGAAATAAAAAAAATAATTAAAATATACTTTAAAACATTTCAAAAATCTCTGTTTCCACATACATTACTAATGTAGAATAGAATAATTAAAAAAAACAAAAAACAAAACAAAATGGGCATTGTAATAAAAAGTGATCAAAAATTCAGATCTCCCTAAATATCATTCCATTCTAGCTGATATCTTATTCTGTAATAATAATAATTCTCTTTTTATTGTAGAATTAAAAAGTTATAGCTCACAGAATATAGCGACACAAATGAATTTTCCCCCAAAAAAGTGTATTTATCTGCTGCATTAGTAAAACTTAAAAAAACCTGTACCTACTGAGTCAACCTTGTACCGGAAACCGGAATCAGCATTTTTATTCTGTTACCCTGCAGGAAAGAGTTAACAAATTTTAAGCATTATGCTATTTGAACCAAAAAAAAGGGTTGGAAACTACAACTCTTAAGGCAAAAAACAAGCCCCCACATGTTTACATCAGATTTTTGTTTTAAGTTATGTCCTCTGGAATTTAATCATGAAAACCATTTAAAAAGTGCTCTGTCCTGAAGGCCAAAATGGGCTTCATCCTTTATTTGTTCCACTGCTTCTTGCCACTTTGCCACTGATTCTGTTAATTCTCAGTTACGCTTTTCAGTAAATACATTCTGAATCTAATACTATGGCTTATTTCACTTTTCACATTTCTGTTTTCCATTCCTGCAACAAATATATGGAAGAATATGTCAACAAACCACAACACGTACTTTACATGTAGAGTGAAAAGGAATGAAAATCCTTCACGCAAAAATGCTATTGAAAGACTAAAAAATGTGTTCAAAGAGGACTTGCCACCTATTTTTGCAATCTGTTGTATTAAATGCACAATATGAAAATATCTAGGGGCTCTGTGTTGTTCCGTTCTTTTGTTACCCAAAAAGGACCATAATATAAAAAGTCAACCTTTGATCAAAAACATTCACCATTTTGTGGGAATTTATCACAATGTCATTGGGACACCAAATGTAACTGTAAAAATATATGTATTTATGTTGCTCTTTTATCATCACAAAGGAAATATGTTTACTGTTAAAACATCACCAAATAAAACAATCTTTTAAAAATGTCTGACTCTGTTCCTGATATGGGTGATTGGAAAAGGGCACATAAGATCAGTGACAATATCACATTAGAATTCCAAGATAGCCACTGTGTCATGTCATGTAGAAGAAACATGGCATTATGCCTCTGACCCTCAGCTTAGCCCTCTATAGCTTCTAGCTAATGTAATAAATCACAGCGGGGGAGATACAGCTACAGCCAACATAGGAGAACATTATCTCCAGTGAGAAAACTCATCATAACCAAGAATGGTATTTCCAGTGGTGCACATCGCTGCTTGGTTTCATTGAAGGAAATATAATATTAGTCACACAACTTTTCTATTACTGTAACTCCAAGATGAGGAGATATAGAAAGGATACTGAGATTATTATCTCCTATGGCACATGCAGTCACGTCTGCCCTTTACTGGTTGAATTAAATCTCACACTAAGACATTTAACCATTGGATACTTATCAAATAATAACAGGAACATTCATAATACTTTATAAAAGGATTACTCTATGTGGGGGTCCTACTTGTCTCTAAGTAAACACCCTTAAGCAAAATCTTTAATCTGCCTCCTGCTTTCATGTATGTTACTGGTTGCTAGTGCAATGTATCATATAGATTAGGGTAATCTCGATGGGGTCACGAGCCAACTCATTATACATAATGACTTGTGTCACAGCAAATTGTAATAATACAGATCAGCTTCTGGGTTTCTTAAAGCAATGGCTTTGCTAACAGCTAGTAAATGCCTCAAGGGTAAAATAAGTCATTGTTCATTTAAAATTCAGTTTCCACAGAATACAGATCCAGAGTACTATGTAGATAGGGAGTACATAAAGTTACAAACAGGGACTAAAATTCAGGGAATGCAAATTGGAATACTGTACAACACATTTGTGAACAACTGAAGAGTAGGTCCAGCACATGAGTCCATTAAAACTTAAAGGAAACCTACCACTTAGAATGGTCAGGGGGAGGTGTAAGTACCGAGCACCAGCTCAGCGTGAGCTGGTGCCGGTACTTACTTTTGTTAGTGTTATAAACCGCGGTACCGCGGTTTTAACACTTTTTAAACTTTAGAGCAGAAGGGGCTTCGGCGCTGCGCGCGACCGTGCACGCGCGACATCTCCGATATTTCCTATGTAGCCGCGCAGACGATCGTGCGCACGCAGCGCCGTAGTGTCTTCTGCTCTAAAGTTTAAAAAGTGTTAAAACCGTGATACCGCGGTTTATAACACTAACGAAAGTAAGTACCGGCACCAGCTCACCCTGAGCTGGTGCTCGGTACTTAGAGCTTACCCCGGCCATTCTAAATGGTAGGTTTCCTTTAATCTTATTATGACATTTTAAAATAGAACAACATAATGGGACCGAAACCTTATAGCCATGTTATTTTTCCATGGCACTGTCTATCTTCAAAAAGTGCTGCATCAAGCAATTTCAACTCTGACCATCAAGGTGATGCCTGCTAATTTTATTTTGTTTAGGGTTAAATGGTGTCACAGCTTATCTACACCTCATAAAAACTCTTTATAAAGCTAAATGGTAGAAGGCAGAGCTTCATGCTTAACCCTACCCCACAGGCTACACCAGATGTGTCTAGAGGCTCCGGCTTCTTGACATATTTAATGAGTTGGGCAAACTTTGGTGCACCCGGCACAGTACTATTCCAGGTCATGCCAGGTTTAGTATTGGCTATAGCCTGTGTATAGATCTATCACAGACTATAGATATAGGCACCTCCCACCCATATGGCATAGAAATAACCTGCACCAGGAATTGCAACTATATTGCAGCCTGTATGATGCAGTTGTACAAGCTGATATACATCCCCCTAATGACTATGTTATACCAGCTCCAATTCTGCAATACAAAGACATAATGGAACACCTCCCACTGTAAGATTACATGCCAGTTTGCTCTTTTAAATACTGTGAATAGGGCACGCAAGGAAAGCACACGAAGAGATGAAGGTTCCAGTCCATGTACAAAATGCATTTTTACAGCCTTTTAAAATATTTCTTTTTTAAATTCTTTTTATACTTGGGGCACAGATTGTTCTTTACATGGTCAAAACTGCTGGTAAAATTTCTTTTAATGAGGCCATGTTACAGCTCTGTGCAACTTTCACAAAGTGGTAATATAGTTGTGTACACAAGACTCATGCCCAAAAGCTCTGTATATATATTTTAGGGGAAAAATGTATGCAAAATGTGCTATGATATAGTAGTTGTCAGACTCTGAAGATGTTGGCTTCCATAAATGTCCTACCATTTTATTTCCGCTCTTGAGACTTCTGTACTTGTATTTAAAGATTTTAATTTGATATCCTTTCTCAAGTGTATTAAACATGGTAAATTATTCATGTCTGTCCATTCTTCATCATCAGCATCAATTATGAGAAAAAATATTCGGAACAGCTGATTGAAGAGCCGAAAGAGTAAAATGAATCCACATAGTTTACAATTTCCTTCGCTGTACCATGAAATATACTGTGCTTCATCCTCCTCCACTGAAAGGAAAAATAACACCTGCTATCATTTGTTGCTGGGTGTGTTACATTATTTATTATTGCTTATGAGCCAGTACTTTACTAAGCCTCGAGTGAGAGATGTTAGCAATATATCAGAGTGATCGGGAGCTGCTAAGCATTATTTAACAGCAACATAATGGAAATATGTCTTTAGGTTTCTGGCTACTCACAAGAGAACATAACTCTAAACCCCACTAGAAAAATGACATTAGCAAGAAAGCTACGACTCAATTTACCATGAGACCATTTAACAAGGTGCTTGGCTTGCTCTCATTTTCTAATAATCTAATCCAGATTTACATACAAGAGACATGGGATTCATCTGAAAACGGCAGTATGTTGCTTGCCAAGGTAGACGAAGAATTTCTTGTATAAATCAATATACACCAGTTAAAGTGTATATTGTAAAAGTAACATAATAGGTAATTAAAGGCAGAAAATAAGCACACTGCTGAACAAGAAAACACTTGACCCCTTAACGACCAGGCCCTTTTTAATTTTTTGTGTTTCCATTTTTCACTGCCTACCTTCAAAAGCCTATACATTTAAAATTTTCCCATATAAAGAGCTGTAACAAATTGCACTTTATGGTGATGGTATTTAATATGCCATGCCGTGTAGTGGGAAGCAGTAAAAAAAAATCCATGGGCAGTGAAATTGGTGAAAAAACTTACCTGCTCCATTTTCTCGTGGACTTGGTTTTTGTGGCCTTAACTGTGTGCCCTAAATGACACATCTCCTTTATTCTTTGGGTCGGTAAAATTACGGGGATACTAAATTTATAAAGGTTTTATTGCGTTTCAATACATTTAAAAACAATTAAACCTTCTGTACAAAAAGAAATTTTCATTTTCCAATCTTCTGGCGCTAATTACTTTTTCATGCTGGTGTATGGAGCTGTGTGACATGTATTTTTTTGCCGGATGAGATGCCGTTTTCATTTCTACTATTTTGAGGACTGTACAACCTTTTGATTAAATATTATTAAATTTTTTATATGTTGCAAAATGGCAAAAAAGTGGAATATTTGACATTTGGGCGCTATTTTCCATTATGGGTTTAAGCACAGGGAATAATCATTATTATACTTTGATCTATCAAACATTTTGGGACGCAGTAATAACAAACACATTTTTATTTCAGTTCTAGGGGAATTTATTCGATTTTTTTTTTAATTATTATTATATATTCTTTTATTATTTATTCATTATTTATTATATTTATATTATATTATTATTCTTCAGACCCCATGGGATACCTTTACAGATCGTCGCACCTTGATAACGGTGTCAGCTTTTTTTTATCACCACCAGCAAGGTAATCAAAGGGTTAGCACCATTGATTGTTGCTAGCAACATTCATGGGTGTTACTATTGCAGCAAACACCCACCTTGTATGGTCAGCCAGCGAGTCCTCTCCATAGACTCACAGCTGACGTGTGATGTACTAATTCGTCACAAATGGAGTTAATACTGCTCTGCAATCAGCTTTGAGGTGGTTTTAGGTGCAGTTTTGTTAATTTAACAGGTGAAAAACATTTGTGGAACAAGTTTTCCCTTCAAAATCATTTTAAATCATTCAGTTCATGTCTTTAACCTCTTAAATTAACAAAACTGCACCTAAAACCACCTAAAAACTGATTGCGATGCAATTGTAAGTGCAACGTGTGACGGCACCCTAAGGGGTTAAACAATACAATGTTACCCTATGTCAATCACACTTCTTTGAAATCCACTTGTCCAATTATGAATCAATACTAATTGTCAATCAATATCACCTGCAAATGGAAAACGCGTAGAAATGATAGATAATTAGCAAGACAACATCTATAATTCTGTTGGTGGTGACCACAGACCGCATCTCTGTTCTCTTGTTGTTATGGTTTCTTTTGCATGTTGCCCCCTAGAGGTAGCATGAGGTGGTTTCTACATTCAGGATGGCAAGTTGTGTTAAGAAGGTTTGCTGTGCCTGTCAGTGTAGTGTCCAGAGCATGGAGCTGATACCAGGAGATAGGCCAGTATCCAGGATTCTCGAAGAAGGCTGTAGGAGGGCAACAACCCAGCAGTAAGACTGCTACCAACTCCTTTGTGCAAGGAGGAACAGGAGGAGCACAACAAAAGCCCTGCAAAATGACCTCCAGTAGGCTAACAGCCCAATATCACGCAGGGCAATTGGCATCTGCCAGAGAAGACCAAGATTGGCAGATTCCACTTCAGCGACCTCTGCTCTTCACAGATGAGTGCAGGTTCAAACTTAGCACATGTAACATACATGACAGCATCTTTAGGCCTCCAGTGGGATGAGATGTGGATGGAGTTATGCACCATGCTGTTTTAAGTTATTATCCTCCCCTAAATATTTGAAAGAGGGAATATCTCTGTAACATGACGATGTGTGCATTGTATGGGGCAGTTTGATTTGGAGTATTATGGTCTCATTGTGCAACCGTAAACCATACAAGTTCAGTGTGCATCGAGTCAATAATGTGTAACAAATCTGTCATGCAACTATAAATGCCTTAATGAAAATGTCATGTAAATAATGATGGGGACTCCAATAAAATATATAGCGTTCACTTGTGCAGCTAAAAAACAACACTGCCACATTGTGGTATTTAAATACTGTCACGTAGAGAATACTGTCAGACACAGCTTTGTCTATGAACTAACAATACTGGAAGCCACCCTGCATGAGCTTGCAAAATATTTTGGTAAACATGCAAGGTAATTAATTAGAGGATATGTACCAGTAATCACATTACTTATTGACTGAGGCACACAAGCAGATGTATATCTCATTTACTGAGGTCACACATGCCATCAAATCCAAAAGCCATCCAGACGATCTATCTGCCAATTATTATGTATCTGCAGACAAAATGTATGCACAGGAATGTGGTACAGCATCTAACATGATATATAATACCATGGCTTAAATGTGCAGATTATAATGTTTAGACATCCCCACTAACATTTCCCTTGTTTTATGCAAATAAAGTGCAATTATCTTAGTATGAACATCTATGCAATGTTCTAAACCAGATTTCATTTTATGTTACTATTTATTTATTAGTAAATGAGAACATTCTTGTTTATATTTAATAGAGTTTGCCTGTATTGTATCCAATTGAGGAAATATGCATTTTATATGCAAAATGCGTGAAATGCAAATATGCAAACATTTTCCAGGATGGCACAGGCTTTAAGTCTCCACCTGCCTACAAGGCGGCCTTAATTGGGAAAGTAGAGATACTACTGGTTTGGCTTTAATCCAATATCATGTAATTAGGCTTATTAAAAGTCATGGCCATTAATGTCATTGATGTTAAGGGTAGCAGGTTCAAGAGGCATTGTTTTGCTTGTCCCATGCTAAATGTACTTACATATTTCCCAGAATCCCCAAGTGAAGCATCAATGGCTATATGTCTCCACAAGGTGGCCTTAGGGCACATTCACATGGCCGTCTGCGGGGACGTACATGCGGCCGCAAATTTGCGGCCGCATGTACGTCCCCATAGACGGCAATAGCGGCGGGGCGCAGATGCGGTGCCACACATGTGTGGCACCGATCCGGCCCGCACACCGCAAAAAGATAGAGCATGCTCTATCTTTCGGCGTGTGTGCGGCCGTGCGCTGCTATTCTCTATGGAGGGAGTAGGGGCTGCCTCCTCCTCCTCTCCAGCACACGGCGGTATGCCCGCACGGCGGGCATAGCGCTGTGTGAATGTACCCTTAATTTGCAAATTCTCTGTAAGGAGAACTCTTACTTCCTGACCCTTGTATCCAATCTAGATTTTTTTAACAAGATGAAATTACAACATCTTGTATTTGATGCAGGTTATAGTTAGATTTTTGTGTCTGTGTCTGTTGCTTGTTTGTGTTTCCATTTGGGATAAACTCAGGAATTTTAGGGTTTGTACTGCCTGTTGTTAAGGATATCATTAAAAGTTCCACCGCTACTTTGTAGAGGTCATTATCAATATTTCAGCCATACTTTTACAACACTCCTTCCATTATCAAATTTTATTTCATATTTATGCTAATTAGGCAGTGCTTTAGGGCATTGACAGAGTTCCTCCTGGCTCTGGTACCACTGCCTTATTCATGCCCCCATAGCAATTCTAACCTGCCTGCCCACTGCATCCTCCTCTGAAGCTTCTGACACCAGATGACATCACCATTCTCCCTGCAAGTCTAGCTTTTATTTTGTATGTGCTGCTGGCTCAATGTAGCCTTTCAGCATCATGCACCTGCGGAAGGGGTTCCTAGTTCTATTAAGCACATCCGCAGTGAGTAGATGCCAGCTGCACTGACAAATGCTATTGCACATGAGCAAGAATTGCAGGAAGAATGATGACATCATCAGAAGCCTCAGAAAAGGCAGTGGGCAGGTTAGAGTTGGTTAGGTTAGGTTAAAGTTTTAAAATTAAAAGAACCTTGCAGGCAATACAAAGGTAAGGCTGCAATGTGGATAAGTACCTATAGAAAGGTGTGGTGAAAATTTGTGGAGGTCAAAATACATGTTAAATTTCCTTTAAGATATAAATTTAGGGAAATATTCAGGAAAAGCTTAGTTGTTGGAATAGCTTCATGAAGTCATGCAGTGCTCAATCAGGAACTAGATTGATAGGACCGTAACTTTCTCATCCTGATGCCTGTTAGGTAAATCAACCCACAAAACTAAATATTATTTCATAAACTGTCATTACAAAGCATTGTCCCACTACAGACCTGGAAACTTAAGCACTCAGGTCCTAAAGCTGTATGCAAATGACCAGAAAGAGGTCCAATGAATCATTATCATATTCAGCTGTCCAGCAGTCAAGCACTGGGGGTATGGTTGGACCTCCCACTCATTAATTAGCTATTCATGAGTGGGAGGTACAACCATACCCTCAGTGCTTGACTGCTGGCTCCTCTCTATACTTCCTGGTCCTGTGTGTGTGTATTCAACTTCTCCAGGATGCAGCTATAGGTATATCAGAACATGTCAGATACTTGTGTAGCTAATGTCTGTGTCTCACACATATGTATAGCAGAACATGTCAGATACTTGTGTAGCTGATGTCTGTGTCGTACACATGTGTATAGCAGAACATGTCAGGTACTTGTGTAGCTTATGTTTATGTCTCACACATGTGTATAGCAGAACATGTAAGGCAATTGTGTAGCTGATGTCCATGTCTCACACATGTGTATAGCAGAACATGTCAGGTACTTGTGTAGCTGATGTATTTGTCTCACACATGTGTATAGCAGAACATGTCAGGTACTTGTGTAGCTGATGTCCGTGTCTCTCATGTGTATAGCAGAACATGTCAGGTACTTGTGTAGCTGATGTCTGTGTCTCACACATGTGTATAGCAGAACATGTCAGATACTTGTGTAGCTGATGTCTGTGTCTCACACATGTGTATAGCAGAACATGTCAGATACTTGTGTAGCTGATGTCTGTGTCTCACACATGTGTATAGCAGAACATGTCAGATACTTGTGTAGCTGATGTATGTGTCTATGATGTGTCTATGATTTCAATGTATAAATTGACTAGATAATGGCCTGGATTGAATCCTTGGGAGCTGCTCCAACAGGTAGTGGTTACAGGACTGATGACAGGTGTCCTTTATCTGTCACCCATATCTCGTGACTGTGGCCAATTTAGGTTGAAAATATGCCTGAGATATTCCCTCTAAATATAATAAGTAGTCTACAGGCAGTCTCCGGGTTACGTACAAGATAGGTTCTGTAGGTTTGTTCTTAAGTTGAATTTGTATGTAAGTCGGAACTGTATATTTTATAATTGTAACCCCAGCCAGAATTTTTTTGGTCTCTGTGACAAATAGATTTTAAAAATGTTGGGTTGTCATAAGAACCAGAACTAACAATAAAGCTTATTTGCAGACACCTTTTATAACTCCTACAGCTGATTATTATAGCCTAGGGCTAAAGTACAGTGAATTACCAAAATCCAGAGGTCCGTTTGTAACTAGGGGTCGTCTGTAAGTCGGGTGTTCTTAAGTAGGAGAGCGTCTGTATTTGATTTCTACAGCGCTTAGTGCTTGCTAATTTTTTTCTCATTCAGCTCCATTGGGACAGGGCTGCACTCTGTTTAACTACAGTGACTAAAAGGGTTATAAGGTATTGTAGTCCCCAATTATAACTTTTTTTAACTTAGGTTGCGGCTTCACTGTTCATTTTTGTTGCATCTCTTCTTCTAATTGGCTCCCTGGTATAGACACAGGTCTTTCTGAAACACACCAAGAAGTCAGTGAAAACAGACAACCCAACATTTTTAAAATCCAATTGTCACAGAGACCAAAAAAGTTCTTGCTGGAGCTACAATGATAAAATATACAGTTTCAACTTACATACAAATTTTACTTAAGAACAAACCTACAGAGCCTATCTTGTATGCAACCCGGGGACTGCCTGTACAGGAATGGCTGAATAATTAAAAAGTGCACACTACTGAAAGTTACACTAGGAAATTGCCACAAACACACTGAAATACCATTGCTATTGTGACATAAAAAGTACACAGCCTGGGCAACATATCCTAATGTTAAATAATCACAATAGAACAAGACTAAAGAATGTTACAGAAGGTTACTTACTTTTCTCCTATCCTTATAAAACTGAGTAACTGAGATTTTGTTTTATAATTTGATTTATAAAACTTATTCTACAAACCACTGACAAAGTCACATTCTCTACTACTTCTTACTAATGGATGAGAACATCATGCAGTAACAATCATGGAGGGAAGTTATACCAAGATTTCCAATATATCAGCTCACTGCAGTTTCTTATCAAACAATATTGTAACTCTGCAATGTTGACATTTGAATCAAATATTTCCATTCTAAACTGCAAAATATTCCATGTTTAAAAATACTCCTATTGTGAGTGTATTTGTTTTTCCTCTATTTCGCTGTTGTCTTGCTTAGCAAAAATAAAAAAGTATAAAACATACAAGCCTTGAAAACAATGGCAGTTAACTATTTATGGGCTATTGATGGAATCTATGTAATGACTTTTCACAAATCAGCATGGCTAGGTTCACATGATATAGTTGTATTAATAATAATAATTCCTTTATTAATATAGCGCACACAGATTACGCAGCGCTACACAGAGTTTTCCAAATCTGTCCCTGTCCCCAGTGGGGCTCACAATCTAATCAACCTAGTTATATGTGTGGGAGGAAACCCACTCAAACACAGAGAAAACATACAAACTCTTTGCAGTTGTTGACCCTCGGACATGAACCCAGGTCCCCAGTGCTGCAAGGCTGCAATGCTAAACCACTGCTGCCCCCTTGTTGACTACAACATCTTTAACATTTCAAAACAATTTTCAATAATCTGGGGGAGTCTCTGAGCCCGGTGAAATGTACTTGTCCGTGTTCTATCATTTGAATGAATGGATAGAGCACTTACAAATACAACGTTCATGTGCAGGGAGCCCAAGGCTAAGGACTTGGTGTGCAGTATGAGTAGTAAGGATCACCAAACTCTATGAAGACCTGTCATTTATCCTTACATGTCTCTTCAAGGAAAAAGTTTGAATAAAAAAATACATGTTGGTGCTCACCTACATCTGGCACGCCAAGTATATGGCACTGTGCTCTGCTTGAACAAAATGAATAAAGAAACCAAAACATGATATATGCCATAACAAAAGAAATTGCTAAATACGTAGACAACAGCCGTTGCAAATGCACCACTTGATACATAAGGGCCCGAAACGCTATTTTTCGTTGGGTTTCCCGAATATTTCCGATTTGCGCCGTCTTTCTTTGGAATGCCCTAGTTTTTTGGCGGACGCGATCATGCTTGCGATCATGCGCCGGCATGCATGCGACGGAAATCAGGGGGCGTGGCCATCGGAAAACGCGACGGATTTGGAAAAACCGCAGTATTATTTTAAAAAATGTGTCGCTTGACACACGCTTAACTCCGGCGGACTTCAGCGCAGCAGCGACACCTGGGGGACATCGGGCGCACGACCTTAGTGAAAGACCCGAATCCTCGACGGACAACGCGCTGCTGGATTGCAACAGGACCGGGTAAGTAAATCTGCCCCATTATATTATTCATGCTTTATAAAGTGCTACACATTCTGTTACAGACACACATTTCAGATCATTCCTGTTGCTACAAAGAATTTTCCTTCAGAAGAAACTGGAGAATTGAAATTAACATGTTGTGGGAGGGTTAAATGTTTCCCTTAGGTAAAATTTATTAAAATACACTTAATTAGCCTATAAATTCTGGCATCAGTTTTTAAGCCTTCTCAGGAATGTCACTGCATAGTAGCTCTCCAAAGTGCTAGCTTTATCAATACGAACATCCTACAGAATGGAAGGAAAAATGTTATATTTTTCTGAATTGTAATACCTTCAGGTGTTTCTAAATATTCTCTTTGTTACTTTATAGTAGTATGCTTTGGTTGCTATTGTTTTCCACTTGAAGTATGTCAATTTGGTGAAAACATTATATTATTCTTTTTTAACCTTTGTCTTTTAGAGTACATGGAAAAATCCAATTCAGGAAAGCAGCACTCGATTCAAGTGTTTATTCACACGTGGATACAATGCAGCTAACTCAATGTAGCCATTCTCAAGCAATTGCAGAGTCAGACCCTTACAAGTCTGCACCCATTTTGTATTTAATCCATCCATCACAGTGCCTCCCTTTTCTTTCTTTTGTTTTAGAGTACATGGACAATATATAGATGACTTGCCAATTGTCCATTATATTGAAATCTGTCTACCTGGAGATAGGAGGCTTCAAGGGTTACCTGATATCACAGTTTAAAGAGATGGAAAACATGGTTCATTGTACCTTTATAACATTTCATACCTATAGTTTGTATTGTGATGCTTTATAGAGTCTATTCCTAAGCATGGTATATAATACTTGTTCTTTATAAAATGGTAACAAATTGTAAAAAAAAGAAAAAAGGAGATCTGCTGCACTGCTGGTTTTCTTTTTAAATAAAATTGCTGGTGGTCTGACTTTAGCTTAAAAATTATTTAATATGTTCATTCTTCTTTTAAAAACTACAGTTTTTTGTTTTGTAGCAGATATGTGCGCTTTGCTTGTATTAGCTTAACCCCTAGGGGACACAGCCTATTTTGGCCTTAAGGACGCGGCCCCATTCTTCAAATCTGACCTGTGTCACTATAAGTGGTTATAGTTTTGGAACGCTATGAGATATCCAGGGGATTTTGAGATTGTTTTCTCGTGACACATTGTACTTCAAATTAGTTTAAAAATTTGGATGATATCTTTTGTGTTTAGTTATGAAAAAAACTAAATTTGGCAAAAATTTGGAAAAATTCTTTATTTTCAACGTTCTAAATTCTCTACTTTTGATGCAGATAGTCATAGCTCCCAAATAAATTCATAACTTACATTTCCCAAATGTCTGCTTTATGTTGGCATGGTTTTTTAAGATTCCACATATTTTACTAGAATGTTATGAGGCTCAGAATTTAGGTAACATTTGTCACATTTTTGGTAAAATCACCAAAACCTGTATTAGATGAACCTGCTCAACTTCTAATTGACACTGAGAGGCCTAAATAATAGTGAAACTCGTAAAATACCCCATTGTGGAAACTACACACCTCAACGTATGAAAAACCACTTTTAAGAAGTTTGTTAACGCTTTACGTGTTTTATAGGGGTTAAAACAAAATGGAGGTGCAGTCTGCAAATTGTAATATTTTTTCACAATACACTCATTTTGGGTGGAAAATTAAACATTTACAATGGATTAAATGAAAAAAGGCTCCACAAAGTTTGTTACTCAATTTCTCCCGACTACACGGATACTCTATATGTGCTGGTAACCTGCTGTATGGGCGCACAGCCAGGCATAGAAGGGAAGGAGGCGCCATCCAGATCAGATTTGCTATGTCACATTGTACAGGCTATAATTTTTTTCTTTTTTTAATGTGGACCTATAGGGGCTTATTTCTTTTGCCACATGAGATGCACTTTTCTGGTACGTAATTTGGGGGAATCTATAGGCTAATTGGTGAGATTTTATTAACTCTTTGTTGGTGGAGGAAATGAAAATTATCACTTTTCAGGAAGATTTTTATGGGTTTTTTTTTTTGGCTGTTTACCATACCATAAAAATAGTATATTATTTTTATTCTATGGGTCGCCACGATTACAAAAAGACCTCATTTATATAGATTTTTTATTTTTTTCCCATTTTTAGTGCATAAAAAGTAATTTGGCAAAAATGTTGTTACTTTTAGCATCACCGTCTTTCATATGCATAACTTTTTTATTTTTCACCTCACAAATCTGTTTAAGGGCTTATTTTTTGCGAGAAGGATTGTTCTTTTTAGTGGTCTTATTTTAGAGTGCATAACATTTTTTAAATCCCTTTTTAGAGCATTTTTATAGGGTATTAATTGAAAATGATCTTTTTTCTGGAGTTTTTTTTTGTTTTGTTTTTTACGGGGTTAACTTTGCGGATCTAATAACGATTCTGTTTTATTATGCAGATTGTTACGGACGCAGGGATACCAAATATGTGGGGGTTTTGTGTATTTTATTCAATTGTACTGAATAAAAACCAATTTGGAGAAAATCTTGTTCATTTTAGCATCATCATCTTTTCATATGCATAACTTTTTTATTTTTCGGCTGACTAATCTAGTTAGGGGCTTATTTTTTGTGAGAAGAGTTGTTCTTTTTAGTGGGCTTATTTTGGAGTGCATAACATTTTTTAAATTACTTTTTAGAGCATTTTTTTATAGGGTATTAATTAAAAATTATCTTTTTTCGGAACGTTTTTGCGTTTTTTTTTCTACGGCGTGTACCGTGTGGGTCCAGTAACGATTCTGTTTTATTATACAGATTGTTATGGACGCGGCAATACCAAATATGCGGGGTTTTTTGTGTTTTTGTGTTTTTTATACTTTATTAAGTGTTTTTATGGGAAAGTGACATTTTAGGGGCTTATATTTTTATGTATTTATTTTTTATTTATTATAATGTGTAGTGTTAAGTGTTTTTGCATATTTTTACTTATACATACTTGAACTTGAACCAGTGATGCTCTGATCACTGGTTTAAGTTCAATACACTGCTCTACAATACTATTTTATTGTAGAGCAGTGTAAACTGTCTGAGCAAGCTTGCGCATGCTCAGACAGTTTACAGTCAGACCCGGAAGGGGTCTGACTGCCATGGAGACCGGGCAGCTCCGGGGCACATGCCAGTCCTCGGAGCTGCCCAGAAGTGGATCGGATCCCCCGGTAAGCGGCACGGGGGATCCGATCCACAGCGCAAACACCCTTACACGCCGCGGTCATGTTTGACCGCGGCGTGTAAGGGGTTAACACCCGCGATCGGAGCCGGCTCCGATCGCGGGTGTTAGCGCAGGCTGTCAGCTGTACTAGACAGCTGACAGCCGCTGCTTCTGGTACCGGCTCCGTTCGTGAGCCGGTGCCAGAAGCAGGACGTTATAGAACGTCCCCGTGCGCTAAGCATCTAGCCCCGGGGACGTACTATAACGTCCTGGTGCGCCTAGGGGTTAAAAAGGGGCAATGGCAGCTTACGGCTAGGGTATTCAGGGTCTTGGTGATACCGCGGCGTTGGTGTGGAGATCGATCGTTATGGACTGCTGCTTGCGACAGCAAGTGAACTGAGGTGATGTCATTTTTAAACTATTCATCTTACACTAATTTGTACTAACATAGGAAGATAAAATGTTTTGGCTACACAAGGTCTCTATGATTTGTTGTGCATGAAAAAGAGGCAATGCCAGCCTGGAAACGCAAAGCTAAGGAATAACAATATGTGTTTTTATGTTTATATTTTTAATATCTCTATCATCCTTAAAAGAAGAATACACAAATAAGGTCATTTTTAAGCTAAATTCAGACCACTGGTAATTGTATTTAAGAAGAACACCGGACAGTGCAGTACGATGATCGCTCCAGCATCTCCTTTTTTATTTTCTTTACAATTTTGCATTAAACTGGCTCAGTTAGGATCTGACGAGAGGAACAGACCAGCTTGGTGACAGCTCCTTGAGTTTTGAACACACTGAAGTATTTATGCATTTAGCATAATCGGCACCTTTTTACAAAATACATCTGCTTTTTTGACAGGAATAGAAATCTGCCCGACTTGCCTGATGTCTCAGCTCTGTCTGATCTGCCTGATGTTCCAGTTCTGGAGCATCCAGATTCTTCCCCGACAGATGACTTACCTACTATCATGATCTCGGAATACTCAGACCCCTCCCCAATAATGGAAGCTCTGGTGTAAGGGAAAGGAAAAGGACTCCATGTGTTAGTCAGGTTAGTGCTGGGAAGTTAATCTGAGTGCCGCAAGGACACATTGGGTTGATGATTGGGGTGAAGCAATCCACTCCCCTCTCCCACCACATGGACAGCCTACAGGAAAGATGGACTTTAGCGAAGTGTAGGGAAAAGCTCAGTATTTAGGGGGGAATTGTGAGGGTCAAAATAATGATTATGTGTCCATAATAATTATATGCTTGTATACATATATATATGATTGTATACATGTGCCCTTTGCCCTACATTTTTGTACTTTGTCTGTTATGAAATACAGAGCTTTTCCCTTAAACCAGTCTTAACCAGATATGCAACAGTCAGCGAAACTCAAGTCTTGTGATGAAAAGCAGATGGATGGTTTCGAGGACCAATCAGCAAGGGTCAGAGGCCAGACATATATGCTTAGCTATAACCAATTATAATGATTTTAATGTATGTAACCACACCTTTTTGTATGAATATAAAAAGTTATATATCAGGAAATAAAGTTCAGTTCTCTTTCCTGCATGGCAAGTTAAGAGTATGAGCTAAGACTAAAACAGAACTTCAGTCTTCTGTCTTTTCTTGCTAAAGTGCACGCATGCTCAAATAATTTGGAGTGTCTGAGAGAAGAGTGTATTGGCAGTTTTCCGCTGCCTTATCAGCCCTATGAGCACTCTCATCCTTCTTTTTCCAGCTATTTTCTTATAAAATGGTTGAACACTTAGGCCTCTTGCACACTAGCGTTGCGTTTCACGTGCGGGTGCAATGCGTGAAAAACTGACGTTTTGGCTGCGTTTTTGTTCCATTTTTCCTTGGAGTAATTTGCGTTTTTTTTGCGTTTTCGGCGCATTTTTGACGCGCGATTCAATGGGAGACTCGAGCATATTTCAAAGGGACCATGGTTTGGGATTAAAATGTGTTATTTAATTGAAAAATAATGTCTTCTGATAATTTGCAAACATCGGCGATCTATTCTTCACTGTTCCGCGCGTATATTATCTCCCGACAATTTAGCAGATGTGAAGAACAGTGAAGAATAGAATAAAAACATTGTACACAGTGAACACAGTGAACACAGGATCATTTAAGATAAAAACACAGTGCAGAACACAGTGCAGAATAGATTACAGATGTTCGGCACATCTGCTTACTTGTCGGGAGATACGCGCGGAACGGCGCGAACAAAATAGCATGTGAAGAACAATATATATGTGTGTGAAGAACAAATTGCAGATGTTTAAATACATCTGCAATGTCTTCTTCACACATATATATTGTTCTTCACATGCTATTTTGTTCGCACCGTTCCGCGCGTATCTCCCGACAAGTAAGCAGATGTGCCGAACATCTGTAATCTATTCTGCACTGTGTTCTGCACTGTGTTTTATCTTAAATGATCCTGTGTTCACTGTGTTCACTGTGTACAATGTTTTTATTCTATTCTTCACTGTTCTTCATTGTGTTTTTTTAATTAAATGCTCGATCGCGAGCAGGGGAAATAATGTTATTCTGGTCACCTAGCAACCCTTACGTTTAAAACGCATTGCACTCGCATTGCACTTGCAATGATTGCGAGTGCAATGCGTTCTTGATGCATCTCCATAGACTTGAATGGGGCGTGAAAAACGCGCGTGACCCGCAAAAATAGAGCATGCTGCGATTTTGACGCGCGTGCAAACGAACGCAAGCACGCGCGTTAAAAACCACGCTAATGGAGAAAGACCCATTGAATACAATGGGACAGAGTGCAATGCGAGTTCTGAGCGTCAAATGCACGCGCAGAACTCGCGCGTGAAAAACGCCAGTGGAGAAGGGGCCTTACAATTCCAATTTATATGCTGTATGATGTGGGTTATAATATGGGCAGCAACTTGATGGTCACTCAAACCACTCACCAAGTTTGATACTGACAAAATACTTACAGATAATAAGCAAAAGTGTCTTTACCTATATGCTCAAATGTGGAGGACTGGGACCAGCACTACATTGAAAATCTGTCAATACCCCAAACACATCAAAGAGAGAACTGAATAAACATCACACAAAAGCTGATGTGTAATATGGAAAACAATGCACAAGACATTTTAAAAGAAAAACTTAAAAAAAATTATAAATGTACTAAAGTACATGAATAAATAGCACCAAGAGTAAGGTAACTTGTTGTACCTATTCTCACAGTCTCCCGATGAGACCACAAAAGATTTACGTGGTGGACCTGCCGTCAAATACTGTACATATGATTAAAGCCCAAAATACTCATATCATAAATGCTGCATAAAACACTATAAAAAGGCCCAGAAAACAATGCAGGGATACCATAACGGGGCACATTTACTTACCCGGTCACGTCGTGATCCCGCGGTGCGTTGTCCGACGTGGATTTGGGTCTGCCGCGATTCACTAAGCCCGTGCGCCCGTGTTCCTGCTTCCGTCGCTTCTGTGCTGAAGTCTGCTGGAGTTCACTTGCTTCTTCCTGGTGAATGTGAGTGCTTGATCTTGCGACACAACTGTTTTTTAAATTCCGCAGTTTGTCCGAATCCGTTGGGTTGTCCGACGGCCACGGGAGGCCCCCGATTTCTGTAGCATGCATGCAAGCGTCGATGCACCACAATCTGATCGTGTGCGCCAAAAACCCAGGGCAATTAGGCGCACATCGGAAATATTTGCGAAACCTGGCGGAATCGCAGTCCCGCAGACTCTTAGTAAATAAGCCCAGGAAAGGATCAACAAAATGGCGACAAAGGAAGGTACACAGCATTTCAAGGGGGAAACAGGAGAACCTGATGTATAGGGATAACAATATGCTTCTCTGTATTAGGAAACAGCAAATTACTACTCCTTTTCTGTATGTAACCACTACACAGTACTATTCATATCCTGCATATATCAGAACTATTACTAATAGTAACCTGCATATGTGGCACAGTGCACTTCTCATTATATATCTGTATTTCTGGGCAATGTGCAGTACTATTACTCTAATCTTGCATAGCTAGGCTCTACACAAAACTACTACTACTACTGTAAATCTATTTAGATTACACAGCATGGCACAGTTTGGTTCTAGTGCTATAAAAAAAATACATATCCCTTGGGAACCCCATTGTTCATACACTTCAGTGCTTGTGCCAGTGTTAATGCCACGGAAATCCAATTGATGGTCATTTTTATTAGTTTGTGATAATACATTTTTGTATATAGCGGCAATATAACCTTCAGAACATTAGACATGTACAACCCCTTTAAGTCATGTCCATTTTCACTGAGCAATATCCTTGTGAATTAAATTTAATTAAAAAGTGACTAAAATATCTGTAACCTACAAAAAATGTGAGTTGTTTGGCGCGCAATATGACAGCCTTTTGTCATAAACTGATTTATGCTATGGACATACTATATTGTGTAGGTATTCCTGCATTATCTTTCCAGGTCTTCCTGTCAATCTTAGGCATAAATTGATTTGCTGATGTAAGGTCTGGAGGTGCTCCTAATTCCATCTTCTTAATTACCTGATCACTGGAGCCTGCAAATCAGTTGTAGAAATTAAAGAATATTATCAAGAAGGAGCTTTATATGAGGAATTCCGGCTAGAGGCACAGTCAATTTTCTAGCAGTACAAAGAAAGCAAGGGTCAGGAGTATTTTAGAGAATGAACCATAATAGACACCTAATCCTGATTTTGTGTCATAGCCTCTTTTAAACATGCTTGCTTTTTCCCATCACTTTAGCTTCAGCTCCCAGCTGCTTCTAGACACATAACTTAATGAAAACAGATGCTGTTTAACACTCAAAAATGCAAATCTAATCAGCCCGCTACCAGGATCCATGTAATGCAAACCCCTCTATGACTGAGACTGGTACTTTGTATGTTCTCACTAAACTTCTATGACTTGGTTTCATTTCATCTTTTAATATTTTGGATTTGCACAAATACAGTGGGGCAGATTTACTTACCTGGTCCTGTCGCGATTCTCTGTGGAGGATTCGGGTGTTCTGGCGATTCACTAAGGTAGTGCCCCTGATGTCCACTAGGTGTCGCTGCGGCGCGGAAGTCCATTGGTGTTCACTGGAGTTCACCAAGCTATCGTGGTTGCAGGTAAGTGCGTGTCAAGCGACACTTTTTTTTTAAATATGGCGTTTTTTTAAAAATCCGTCGGGTTTTCTTATGGCCACGCCCCCCCCGATTTCCGTCGCGTGCATGCCGGCGCGATGCGCCACAATCCGATCGCGTGTGCCAAAAACCCGGGGCAATTCAGGGAAAAACCGGCGCAAAACGGTAATATTCGGGTACCCCGAAGGAAAAACGCGATTCGGGCCCTTAGTAAATGACCCACAGTGTATTGAAGCTTGCTCTGGATGTAAGTTTTTCTTTTATGAGCAGATAAAATGCAGCTCTGTGGCCTCAGCTGCAGGACCACGCTTTGTGTTTAGATCCAGTAAGAAATAGAGTTCTATGTAACAATACCTTGTTGTAGATGTGCTCAATCTGAACAAAGAGCACTTTACTTGTAGCTGCTTCTGAGAACTAATTTGCTGTCTCAGAAATATACAAAATGTTCAGCCAATTTAAAGCCATTATCTTTGTACAAATAACCAATTTAAAAATAGGAATGTAAAAATAAAAAGCTTTACCTTTGCCTTATACTTCATATTCAATGGATTGGTCAGGTGATGCATTCTATATCTACATTGGATCAAAAAAAAAAATGTCTGGGCCACAAAGGCTAGTGGGTGGGGGTGTCAATTTGCTGACAATATGTCCGGGTTGCTCGGGAGGCATTTGAACCCTAGACCCGAAATTAAAGTTGGGGTTGGATCATCTTTATTTACCTGTATTTACATGTATCACCAACCTAACACAGTCACTTACAGTGTGCACTTCAATCCTTATTGCAAACACATACATGCGAATGTGAGCTACAGCAGCTCCTAGCTGGTTGCCAAGGCCCATAACGATAGTATTACATGGATTGCCTTTCATTTGAATATTTACACCAAGAAATTGTCCTCTCCCAGACATATATACAGATTACTCTATACCACATTTGTCCTCCAAAGTGCACTTTCATTAGAATATGTATGCAAGTCCAATACAGCAAATAGACAGTAGTATATAAAGGGGTAATATGTGACTTGGTCTAGAGGATCTCCATTTCCTCATTTAAACGCATCCATGAATTGTGTCCAACAAAAATGACCATATCCAAGACAAAAAAGTTATTTCTTTAAACCAATTTTTCTTTTTACTTCAATGATCATCAATGCAAAATATTTGCAGGTAAATTGCAATATCCTTCATGGTTTCATGCAGTAGAATAGTAGTGCTTGCATCACAAAGTTTAAACAGAGAGCGTCTGAGAAAGGGGGCGTTCCCCCCCAAAATGCCACGTCATGTGGCTCATACTGTCTGTTTCAGCAGTTTTGTGACTATGAGTCTCTGCCCGAGCTGTACAATAACGTGAGTGTTTATACTATACAATTATGGACTACGCTGCATAAGCGAATAAAATGTATGTCCGATAGTGACACTCTCTGTTTAAACTCTGTGATGCAAGCACTACTATTCTATTGCATGAAACCATGAAGGATATTGCAATTTACCTGTAAAAAGAAAAATTGATTTAAAGAAAAAACTTTTTTGTCTTGAATATGGTTATTTTTGTTGGACACAATTCATGGATATGTATGCAAGTCAAAATTTCTTCTCTGTGACTGTTCTGGTGAAAACTTGCACTGACAAAATTTTCCAGAATTTACTTATATAGACATTTAGTGAAGTAATATAAAAGAAAAACCTCTGATATATTACATTTAATTTATAAACTATAGTCTGCAAAGACATACTGCCGTTTTACACTATTCTCTTGTACCACGAAGGCTGCATTATGTTTGATCTATCTATTTAACACAAATCCATATTGTATATATAAAATAATAAATTCATAAATAAAACACACATTCCACTGCCCAAACCCTGGACATGTGATTTAGCCTTCATGAGATCCATTAAATCATTTCTGACAAGAAAGCTTGTTGAAAACTTCTGACTAGAGATGAGCGAGCACTAAAATGCTCGGGTGCTTGTTATTCAAGACGAACTTTTCCTGATGCTCGAGTGCTCATCTCGAATAACGAGCCCCATTGAAGTCAATGGGAGACTCGAGCATTTTTCAAAGGGACCATGGTTCGGGAATAAAATGTGTTATTTAATTGAAAAAGAATGTCTTTTCATAAGTTAGCAGATGTATGCAAACATCTGCAATCTATTCTTCACTGTTCTGCGCGTATATTATCTCCCGGCAAGTTAGCAGATGTGAAGAACAGTGAAGAATAGAATAAAAGCAGTGAACACAGGATCATTTAAGTGAAAAACACAGTGAAAAACACAGTGAAGAATAGATTGCAGATGTTCGGCACATCTGCTTACTTGTCGGGAGATACGCTGTCCCGGGATCCGCTCCTCTTCTTCCACTGAAGTCTCCCCGATCTCTCTGCCCTTCCCGATGTGGACTTTATGTGGACCATACTAGGGTTCCACGTCCATGAATGTCTGACATTTCAGGAAACAAAGTAATGGCCTCATATCCCTTTGGGTCTTTCTAGTGTTCATCCTCCCTCTCATTCTCTTTCCTCCCGAAACCCTGTGGATCTGCTCATTTATATCAACCCTCGAGACATTCTCCTCATCTTAAGTTTCTCCTCAATTCCTTACGAGGTGGGGAGGGTATCCTCCTATCAGCGAGCATTGCTCTTGTTCTGTAAATGTCATTTCACAGCTATTAGAGAAGGACTTAGCCGTGTGCCTCTGTGCTAAACGCCACCATCTCATTGTGGTCGGAGATTTTGCCGAGGCATCAATGAAGCTACCTGTTGGTTTTGTTGTCTACATCATTTACAGCTTCGGATAGTTAAATGGGAAAACGTTTCAGGGAGAACCTTTGTCGCTTCCTCCACAACCTGATATTATATTTACACAGCTGTAACCCATTCAACTGGAGACCCCATAAAAAAGATAAAACTTGCTTTCCTTTTATAAGCTGATTGCTACCACCACACTTCTGACCATCAGACCCAGGTCCTTCTTCCTCTTCCTTGTCCTACCATGAAATATGTATTAGATTGCAGGAATCTTGTGCAAGTTTGATCCCTGTTCATGCAGCTTGACTTGCATCCAGAGTAGGCTGCAACATGCTACAAGTGGCTGCCAGGGAAGAATGCAGGTATCCAAGTATGTCCATGGTTACCCGCAATCTTCATTGATTTTGTTTCTTGTAGCGCAGGCAGCAGCTTCAGCGCTGTCTCCCTTTGCAAGCTGCTGCCATATGCGATCGTGAATATCCACGGATGCTTGTGATGGTGAGCTCGCAATCTTTTAGAGTTTATTCTTCTACTCAAGCAGTCAACAGCTTCAGCTCTGTATCCTCCATCAAGCAGCTGCCACATGAGTATCCAAGGACGCTTGTGCCCTTGGTTACCCACAAAATCTTTATAAGATTGCCCCTCAGTACCGTCACTTCTTTGTTAAAGCGCAGCAGCTACAGTATTCCTCTGCAAGCCACTGCCTCTGTTAATCATTGCAGCATCTTCATTATGCTCCTGAAAGCCGCTGCTATGTGCGATCCCAGGTATCCAAGGACCCGTGCGCGATCTATCTAGCACAAGTGTTACTCTCTATCTATATGCTGTCCACAGTAGCCTATGTCATACAAAACATTCTATGTCATTCTGTACATTTACAGAATATATAGTTCCGACTTACATACAAAATCGACTTAAGTAGAAACCTATAGTCCCTATCTCGTACGTAACTCGTGGACTGCCTGTATGAGGAGATTTCTCTTTGGGTCCTTCTGGCTTCTGCTTGTCTTTATCTACCTTGTCCTCTATTCATCTCTGAGTAGGCTCCCACCACCAATTGTGGGTGAGATTAATTTGTAATAGGATCGAATTCCTTAGAAACCCATTAGAAAGGAAGAGCTAAGTTTGAAGAGCATATTAGCTGCACACATTAACGAACCACCTGGATCCAATGGCATTCAACCATCTAGTAATTCTAGTGTAGGCTACAATGTTAAAGATCAGGCTGTCCTAAAAGATCACCAGCCTGATAAAGTACGTGAGGGTTTCTCTTTGGGTTCTTCGGCTTATCTTTATCTACCTTATCCTCTACCCATCTTTGAATAGGCTCCCGCCACCAGTTGCAGGTGGGATTCATTTATATGTGCTGCTCCCCGATGTCTTTGTGCTGCTCCCCGACATCTCTGTGCTGCTCCCCGGTATCTCTGTCCTGCTCCCCCCCAATGTCTCTGTCCTGTTCCCCGATGTCTCTGTGTCCTGTTCCCCGATGTCTCTGTCCTGTTCCCCGATGTCTCTGTCCTGTTCCCCGATGTCTCTGTCCTGCTCACCGTGTTCTTCAATGTGTTCTTCACATACTATTTTGTTCGCACCATTCCGTGCGTATCTCCCGACAAGTAAGCAGATGTGCCGAACATCTGTAATCTATTCTTCACTGTGTTTTTCGCTGTGTTTTTCACTTAAATGATCCTGTGTTCACTGTGCTCACTGTTTTTATTCTATTCTTCACTGTTCTTCACTGTGTTTTTTTAATTAAATGCTCGATCTCGTGTATACTCGTCCGAGCAACGAGCCATTTCGAGTACCTTAATACTCGAACGAGCATCAAGCTCGGAGAGTATACTCGCTCATCTCTACTTCTGACTAGAGATGAGCGAATATACTCGACGAGTATTTCGCCCGCTCGAGAAAATGGCAGCTCCCGCCGTTTTGCTTTTTGGCGGCCAGAAACAGAGCCAATCACAAGCCAGGAGACTCTGCACTCCACCCAGCATGACGTGGTACCCTTACACGTAGATAGCAGTGGTTGGCTGGCCAGATCAGGTGACCCTGGGATAGACTAGCCGCTGCCCGCGCTGCTCGGATCATTCTCTGTCTGGATGCCGCTAGGGAGAGAGCTGCTGCTGGTCAGGGAAAGCGTTAGGCTGTTCTATTAGCTTACTGTTAGGCAGGAGTGATTCTCCAACAAGAACCCAAGAGCCCTTCTTAGGGCTACAATAACGTTATACATTTTTTTTTTTTATTATTTGCAGCTAGTACCATATTGTGAGGAATTTGCAGGGGGACTTGCTACCGTTGTGTTTAGCTCTTAGTGACACACATATCCACCTCAAACACCAAAGTGGGAAAATTTATTAGGGGTTTGAGTAGAATTAGGCACAGTCTGCCAGTTTCTTTTTAGTTTACGTTTATTGTTTTAATAACTCAGTGTCATCTCATCTTGCATAGTAGTGTGCTGTAATACTTGGCTAGAAAATAGCCATAGGAGAATACAAACGGCTTAATTACGCCTACAGTAGCGTTATATATATTTGATTTCTGGTTGATCTGCTGGTGGCTGTAGTTGTTGCAGTGCATCTACTAGTAAATTGTGAGCAATTTGGAGTCAGACTTGCGACCACTGTGTTTTAGTGACGCACATATCCATCGCAAAGACCGAAGTGGGAAAATTTATTAGGGCCCGGGGTTGTATTTCAATTAGGCACAGTCTGCCATTTCCTTTTTTATTTTACGTTTATTTTTTTCATAACTCAGCGTCATCTCATCTGGCATAGTAGTGTGCTGTAATACTTGGCTAGAAAATAGCCATAGGAGAATCCAAACGGCTTACTTACGCCTACAGTAGCGTTATATATATTTGATTTCTGGTTGATCTGCTGGTGGCTGTAGTTGTTGCAGTGCATCTACTAGTAAATTGTGAGCAATTTGGAGTCAGACTTGCGACCACTGTGTTTTAGTGACGCACATATCCATCGCAAAGACCGAAGTGGGAAAATTTATTAGGGCCCGGGGTTGTATTTCAATTAGGCACAGTCTGCCATTTCCTTTTTTATTTTACGTTTATTTTTTTCATAACTCAGCGTCATCTCATCTGGCATAGTAGTGTGCTGTAATACTTGGCTAGAAAATAGCCATAGGAGAATACAAACGGCTTAATTACGCCTACAGTAGCGTTATATATATTTGATTTCTGGTTGATCTGCTGGTGGCTGTAGTTGTTGCAGTGCATCTACTAGTAAATTGGGAGCAATTTGGAGTCAGACTTGCGACCACTGTGTTTTGCGCTTAGTGACGCACATATCCATCGCAAAGACCGAAGTGGGAAAATTTATTAGGGCCCGGGGTTGTATTTCAATTAGGCACAGTCTGCCATTTCCTTTTTTATTTTACGTTTATTTTTTCATAACTCAGCGTCATCTCATCTGGCATAGTAGTGTGCTGTAATACTTGGCTAGAAAATAGCCATAGGAGAATACAAACGGCTTACTTACGCCTACAGTAGCGTTATATATATTTGATTTCTGGTTGATCTGCTGGTGGCTGTAGTTGTTAGAGTGCATCTACTAGTAAATTGTGAGCAATTTGGAGTCAGACTTGCGACCACTGTGTTTTGCGCTTAGTGACGCACATATCCATCGCAAAGACCGAAGTGGGAAAATTTATTAGGGCCCGGGGTAGTATTTCAATTAGGCACTGTCTGCCATTTCCTTTTTTATTTTACGTTTATTTTTTTCATAACTCAGCGTCATCTCATCTGGCATAGCAGTGTGCTTTCATACTTGGCTATAAAATAGCCATAGCAATAGGATAGCATCGTTTGGTTTTAAAAACTAAAAAACACAAAAAAAAAACAAAAAAAAAAAAAAAAATTCAAGTTATAACTCTCATTTTCAAAATGTTTAACCCGAGGGCTAGGGGTAGAGGACGAGGGCGGGGACGTGGGCGTCCAACTACTGCAGGGGTCAGAGGCCGTGGTTCTGGGCGGGGTGAGACACCACCTGCTTATGAGGGAGCAGGGGAACGCCGCAGAGCTACACTCCCTAGGTTCATGTCTGAAGTTACTGGGAATCGTGGTAGAGCACTGTTGAGGCCAGAACAGTGCGAACAGGTGATGTCGTGGATTGCCGACAATGCTTCGAGCAATTTGTCCACCAGTCAGTCTTCCACGCAGTCCACCCATGTCACCGAAATCGGCACTCCTCCAGCTCCTGCACCTCAGCCTCCTCCCCCCCAGTCTGCCCCCTCCCAGCAAAATTTGCCATTTGAACCGGCATACTCTGAGGAACTGTTTTCTGGACCATTCCCACAGTCACAAACCACTTGTCCGGTTGCTGATGAGCAATTTTCCGATGCCCAGGTTTTCCACCAGTCGCAGTCTGTGGGTGATGATGACCTTGTTGACGTACTGGAAGAAGTGTGTAAAGAGGTGTCCGACGATGAGGAGACACGGTTGTCAGACAGTGGGGAAGTTGTTGTCAGGGCAGGAAGTCCGAGGGGGGAGCAGACTGAGGGATCGGAGGATGATGAGGTGACAGACCCAAGCTGGGTTGAGAGGCCGGGTGAACACAGTGCTTCTGAGACGGAGGAGAGTCCTCGACCAGAACAGGTTGGAAGAGGCAGTGGTGGGGCCAGACGGAGAGGCAGGGCCAGAGCTGGTGCATCAGCGCCAAATGTGTCAACTAGTGAAGCTCCCGTGGCAAGGGCTCCTGCGGCGAGGGCTAGATTTTCAGAAGTCTGGAGGTTCTTTAGGGAAACACCGGATGACCGACGGACTGTGGTGTGCCACATTTGCCAAACCAGGATCAGCAGGGGTTCCACCACTACTAGCTTAACTACCACCAGTATGCGCAGGCATATGAATGCTAAACACCCCACTCAGTGGCAACAAGCGCGTTCACCTCCGGCCGTGCACACCACTGCTCCTTCCCCTGTGTCAGCTGATAGTCAGCCCCCTGCCCAGGACCCTGCCACAAAAACCCCATTGTCGCCTCCACGATCCTCCACAGCATCCACCAGCGTTCAGCTCTCCATACCCCAGACGCTGGAGCGGAAACGCAAATATAGTGCAACCCACCCGCACGCCCAAGCCCTTAATGTGCACATCTCCAGATTGCTAAGCCTGGAGATGCTGCCCTATAGGCTAGTAGAGACCGAGGCCTTTCGCAGCCTCATGGCGGCGGCCGCCCCTCGGTATTCGGTCCCCAGCCGCCACTACTTTTCCCGATGTGCCGTCCCAGCCCTGCACCAGCACGTGTCAGACAACATAATCCGTGCCCTGACCAACGCCGTTTCTGACAAGGTCCACCTGACCACGGACACGTGGACGAGTGCTGCCGGGCAGGGCCACTATATATCGCTGACGGCACATTGGGTTAACTTGGTGGAGGCTGGGACCGAGTCTGACCCTGCGGCTGGTCATATACTGCCGACGCCGAGGATTGCGGGGCCTACCTCGATCCAGGTGTTTCAGGCCTACTATGCCTCCTCCTCCTCCCACCCCTCCTCCACCTCCTCCTCCGAACGACCATCCGTGGGCATGGCGCCATCAGTCGGTAGCTCTAGGCACAGCAGCAGTGCCGTCGCTAAGCGACAGCAGGCGGTGCTGAAACTGCTGAGCCTAGGCGATAAAAGGCACACCGCCCAAGAACTATTACAGGGCATCACGGCGCAGACTGATCTGTGGCTGGCACCGCTGAACCTGAAGCCAGGCATGCTTGTGTGTGACAACGGCCGTAACCTGGTGGCGGCTCTGCAACTCGGCAGACTGACACATGTGCCATGCCTGGCCCATGTGTTAAATCTGATAGTTCAGCGTTTCCTCAAGACATACCCCAATCTGTCTGATTTGCTCACGAAGGTGCGCCGCATCTGTGCGCATTTCAGGAAGTCCAGCACAGATGCTGCCACTCTCAGGGCAGCGCAGCGCCGCCTCCAACTGCCCGCTCACCGACTGTTGTGCGACGTGCCCACGAGGTGGAATTCAACACTGACCATGTTATCCAGAGTTTACCAGCAGCGCCGAGCGATTGTAGACTGCCAGATGTCAACTTCCACCAGAACTGGTAGTCAGGTCAGTCAGCTTCCTCAAGTCTACAATGAGGAGTGGACGTGGATGTCTGATATCTGTCAGGTGCTGAGTAACTTTGAGGAGTCAACACAGATGGTCAGTGGCGATGCCGCCATCATCAGCCTCACCATCCCGCTGCTTGGCCTGTTGAAAAACTCTCTGGTCAGCATGAAGTCGGAAGCTTTGCGCTCCTCACAAGAGACGGGGGAAGAAGATTCCCTTGTTGATAGCCAAAGCACCCTTAGGTCTGTTTCTCAGCGCATATCGGAGGAGGTGGAGGTGGAGGAGGATGAGGAGGAAGAGGAGGAGAATGTTGGCGAGACACAAGAGGGGACCATTGTTGAGTCCTTCACTGTTGAGCGTGTATGGGCAGAAGAAGAGGAATTGGAGGAGTTGGAGGAGGAGGAAATGGACAGTCAGGCCAGTGAGGGGAGCGAATTCTTACGCGTTGGTACTCTGGCGCATATGGCAGATTTCATGCTAGGCTGCCTATCCCGTGACCCTCGCGTTCAAAGAATTTATTCCAGCACCGATTACTGGGTGTTCACTCTCCTGGACCCACGGTACAAGCAAAATCTTTCCACTCTCATCCCTGGAGAGGAAAGGAGTGTGAGAATGCCTGAATACCAGCAGGCCCTGGTGCACAAGCTGAAACAGTATTTCCCTTCTGACAGCGCTAGCGGCAGAGTGCGTAGTTCTGCGGGACAAGTAGCGAGGGAGAGTAGGCGAGCAGGCAGCTTGTCCAGCACTGGCAAGGGTACGCTTTACAAGGCTTTTGCCAGCTTTATGTCACCCCAGCAAGACACTGTCACCTGTCCCCAGTCTCGGCAGAGTAGGGCTGATCTTTACAGAAAGATGGTGAGGGAGTACGTAGCTGACCATACCATCGTCCTAAATGATCACACAGCTCCCTACAACTACTGGGTTTCAAAGCTGGACATGTGGCACGAACTGGCGCTGTACGCCTTGGAGGTTCTTGCCTGCCCTGCCGCTAGCGTCTTGTCCGAGCGGGTTTTCAGTGCAGCTGGTGGCATCATCACCGATACGCGTACACGCCTGTCGACTGACAGCGCTGACAGGCTGACGCTTATCAAGATGAATAAAGCATGGATTTCTCCTAATTTCCAATCTCCAGCAGGTGAAGGAAGCTCAACCTGAATAATTTATCCACTCCTCCTCCTCCTCCTCCTCATTTTCCTCCTTCTCCTGCTCTTTGTACAGTAAAGCAGAGGAAACTGGCTATTTTTTGACAGGGCCCACTGGCTCTACCTATAGTACTTTATGCATTTAATTTTTCTGGAGGGCCACCGACACGGTCCTCTGTTTTAAACAATTTTTGGGAGTGCCACATACAGGCACTCAATCTATTCAATTTTTCTGGAGCTCCACCTACCTGCTCCTCTGGTTTGAAAAACTTTTTTGGACTGCCACATACAGGCACTCAATCTATTCCATTTTTCTGGAGGGCCACCTACCTGCTCCTCTGGTTTAAAAACTTTTTTGGACTGCCACATACAGGCACTCAATCTATTCAATTTTTCTGGAGGGCCACCTACCTGCTCCTCTGGTTTAAAAACTTTTTTGGACTGCCACATACAGGCACTCAATCTATTCCATTTTTCTGGAGGGCCACCTACCTGCTCCTCTGGTTTAAAAACTTTTTTGGACTGCCACATACAGGCACTCAATCTATTCCATTTTTCTGGAGGGCCACCTACCTGCTCCTCTGGTTTAAAAACTTTTTTGGACTGCCACATACAGGCACTCAATCTATTCCATTTTTCTGGAGGGCCACCTACCTGCTCCTCTGGTTTGAAACATTTTTTGGACTGCCACATACAGGCACTATCCAAATTGAATTGTCTCCATAGCAGCCTCCACACGTTGTCTCCATTGCTACCTCCAAAAGTCGTCCATATAGCTGCCTCCATACATCGTCCCTTTATCAAACGAGGTTTGTCAGGCCGAAATTTGGGTTGTTTTCATGGATTCCACATCAAAGTTGTTAACTTTGTCGCCACCCTGCTGTGTTATCCACAAAATACACTGGCAAACTTTTACCATTTACGGATATTATTTCAGCGCTTCTTGCGCATCTGTTTACATTCCCCTCACCCGCCATATCCCAAACTTATAAGAACGCTACTACACTTGATCTTATACAAAAGGTTCTTAGAAGTGCTGTTTGGGGAGTAGCCTAGAGACAGGGGCTTGGATTGGCGAAAGCTCGCCTGGCAGCGGAGCGCCAGCTCCATGCCAAGAACCAACTAACATAGTTTTAACTGCAGCACCTTTAATCTACTACTAGTTCACTGCCTCCATACATGCCCGCCTATCAAACGTGCTGTGTCAGGCAGAATTTTGGGTTGTTTTCATGGCTTCCACAACAAACTTGTTAACTTTGTCGCCACCCTGCTGTGTAATCCACAAAATATACTGGCAAACTTTTACCATTTACGGATATTATTTCAGCGCTTCTTGCGCAGATGTTTACATTACCCTCACCCGCCATATCCCAAACTTATAAGAACGCTACTACACTTAACTTGGTGCAGGCTGGGACCGAGTCTGACCCTGGGGCTGGTCATATACTGCCGACGCAGAGGATTGCGGGGCCTACCTCGGTCCAGGTCTCAAAGGCCTACTATACCTCCAAATCCTCCCACCCCTCCTCCACCTCCTCCTCCTCCGAATTACCATCCGTGGGCATGGCGCCATCAGTCGGTAGCTCTAGGCACAGCAGCAGTGCCGTCGCTAAGCGACAGCAGGCGGTGCTCAAACTGCTGAGCCTAGGTGATAAAAGGCACACCGCCCAAGAGCTATTGCAGGGCATTCCACATCAAACTTGTTAACTTTGTCGCCACCCTGCTGTGTAAGCCACAAAATATACTGGAAAACTTTTTTCATTTACGGATATTATTTCAGCGCTTCTTGCGCAGATGTTTACATTCCCCTCACCCGCCATATCCCAAACTTATAAGAACGCTACTACACTTGATCTTATACAAAAGGTTCTTAGAAGTGCTGTTTGGGGAGTAGCCTAGAGACAGGGGCTTGGATTGGCGAAAGCTCGCCTGGCAGCGGAGCGCCAGCTCCATGCCAAGATCCAACTAACATAGTTTTAACTGCAGCACCTTTAATCTACTACTAGTTCACTGCCTCCATACATGGTCCCCTTATCAAACGAGCTGTGTCAGGCAGAATTTTGGGTTGTTTTCATGGCTTCCACATCAAACTTGTTAACTTTGTCGCCACCCTGCTGTGTAATCCACAAAATATACTGGCAAACTTTTATCATGTACCGATATTATTTGAGCGCTTCTTGCTCACCTCCTTTGGTTCCTCTCTGCCACCCATTGGTTTGAAGCCTGAGTCCATTTAGGGTATGTTGCCATGACACACTCTAGCCTGCCGCTGCTGCCGCTGCCGCTGCCTCTGCATGCCGTCCCCTATAGTGTCAGGGTCAATTATTGGATGTTTTACATGCTATCTAGCTTCATTCTGTCACTCTGTCATGGCCATGCTGTTGCCCATAATTTTGGCATAATGGTGCGATTAAGCAGCCTCAGAGGCATCCATGCATGCTGTCCCTGCTGTTTCCTGTCCATTTCCATGGTGTTTCCATCCTTTTCTGAGGTTCCCAGGTGTTTGGCCAAGCTTCCCTGTGCAGAGCCTTGGTCCCCTTGAAAAATACTCGAGTCTCCCATTGACTTCAATGGGGCTCGTTACTCGAAACGAGCACTCGAGCATCGGGAAAAGTTCGTCTCGAATAACGAGTACCCGAGCATTTTAGTGCTCGCTCATCTCTACTTCTGACCTATCTTAGAGATAATAGTATAGTAATTATTAACAATATATATTTGTAATATTATGACATATAGTAGAAGGTACCACCTTCAGCAAAAAAATTATATTACAAAAGCCTTAGGTGTTATCTCAATTTTTGCACTGCATATTCAAAGTTTAGAATATCCCCAGTTTCTTGTAGTCCTTCACATTTAATATATATTTTAGGCTTGGAGAATGTCATGCTTTTAAAAACTGAGCAGAAATCCTAATGCTCATTGAAAGGTTATTTCTAGAGATGAGCGAACATACTCGTCCGAGCTTGATGCTCGATCGAGCATTAGCGTACTCGTAACTGCTCGTTGCTCGGACGAGTATTTCGCCCGCTCGAGAAAATGGCAGCTCCCGCCGTTTTGCTTTTTGGCGGCCAGAAACAGAGCCAATCACAAGCCAGGAGACTCTGCACTCCACCCAGCATGACGTGGTACCCTTACACGTCGATAGCAGTGGTTGGCTGGCCAGATCAGGTGACCCTGGGATAGACTAGCCGCTGCCCGCGCTGCTCGGATCATTCTCTGTCTGGATGCCGCTAGGGAGAGAGCTGCTGCTGCTCAGGGAAAGCGTTAGGGTGTTCTATTAGCTTACTGTTAGGCAGGAGTGATTCTAAAAGAACCCAACAGCCCTTCTTAGGGCTACAATAACGTTATAATTTTTTTTTTTTTTTATTTGCAGCTAGTACCATATTGTGAGGAATTAGCAGGGGGACTTGCTACCGTTGTGTTTAGCTCTTAGTGACACACATATCCACCTCAAACACCAAAGTGGGAAAATTTATTAGGGGTTTGAGTAGAATTAGGCACAGTCTGCCAGTTTCTTTTTATTTTACGTTTATTTTTTTCATAACTCAGCGTCATCTCATCTGGCATAGTAGTGTGCTGTAATACTTGGCTAGAAAATAGCCATAGGAGAATACAAACGTCTTAATTACGCCTACAGTAGCGTTATATATATTTGATTTCTGGTTGATCTGCTGGTGGCTGTACTTGCTGCAGTGCATCTACTATCAAATTGGGAGCAATTTGGAGTCAGACTTGCGACCACTGTGTTTTAGTGACGCACATATCCATCGCAAAGACCGAAGTGGGAAAATTTATTAGGGCCCGGGGTTGTATTTCAATTAGGCACAGTCTGCCAGTTTCTTTTTATTTTACGTTTATTTTTTTCATAACTCAGCGTCATCTCATCTGGCATAGTAGTGTGCTGTAATACTTGGCTAGAAAATAGCCATAGGAGAATACAAACGTCTTAATTACGCCTACAGTAGCGTTATATATATTTGATTTCTGGTTGATCTGCTGGTGGCTGTACTTGCTGCAGTGCATCTACTATCAAATTGGGAGCAATTTGGAGTCAGACTTGCGACCACTGTGTTTTAGTGACGCACATATCCATCGCAAAGACCGAAGTGGGAAAATTTATTAGGGCCCGGGGTTGTATTTCAATTAGGCACAGTCTGCCATTTCCTTTTTTATTTTACGTTTATTTTTTTCATAACTCAGCGTCATCTCATCTGGCATAGTAGTGTGCTGTAATACTTGGCTAGAAAATAGCCATAGGAGAATACAAACGTCTTAATTACGCCTACAGTAGCGTTATATATATTTGATTTCTGGTTGATCTGCTGGTGGCTGTACTTGCTGCAGTGCATCTACTATCAAATTGGGAGCAATTTGGAGTCAGACTTGCGACCACTGTGTTTTAGTGACGCACATATCCATCGCAAAGACCGAAGTGGGAAAATTTATTAGGGCCCGGGGTTGTATTTCAATTAGGCACAGTCTGCCAGTTTCTTTTTATTTTACGTTTATTTTTTTCATAACTCAGCGTCATCTCATCTGGCATAGTAGTGTGCTGTAATACTTGGCTAGAAAATAGCCATAGGAGAATACAAACGTCTTAATTACGCCTACAGTAGCGTTATATATATTTGATTTCTGGTTGATCTGCTGGTGGCTGTACTTGCTGCAGTGCATCTACTATCAAATTGGGAGCAATTTGGAGTCAGACTTGCGACCACTGTGTTTTAGTGACGCACATATCCATCGCAAAGACCGAAGTGGGAAAATTTATTAGGGCCCGGGGTTGTATTTCAATTAGGCACAGTCTGCCATTTCCTTTTTTATTTTACGTTTATTTTTTTCATAACTCAGCGTCATCTCATCTGGCATAGTAGTGTGCTGTAATACTTGGCTAGAAAATAGCCATAGCAATAGGATAGCATCGTTTGGTTTTAAAAACTAAAAAACACAAAAAAAAAAAAAAAAAAAAAGTTAAAAAAAAAATACAAGTTATAACTCTCATTTTCAAAATGTTTAACCCGAGGGCTAGGGGTAGAGGACGAGGGCGGGGACGTGGGCGTCCAACTACTGCAGGGGTCAGAGGCCGTGGTCCTGGGCGGGGTGAGACACCACCTGCTTATGAGGGAGCAGGGGAACGCCGCAGAGCTACACTCCCTAGGTTCATGTCTGAAGTTACTGGGAATCGTGGTAGAGCACTGTTGAGGCCAGAACAGTGCGAACAGGTGATGTCGTGGATTGCCGACAATGCTTCGAGCAATTTGTCCACCAGTCAGTCTTCCACGCAGTCCACCCATGTCACCGAAATCGGCACTCCTCCAGCTCCTGCACCTCAGCCTCCTCCCCCCCAGTCTGCCCCCTCCCAGCAAAATTTGCCATTTGAACCGGCATACTCTGAGGAACTGTTTTCTGGACCCTTCCCACAGTCACAAACCACTTGTCCGGTTGCTGATGAGCAATTTTCCGATGCCCAGGTTTTCCACCAGTCGCAGTCTGTGGGTGATGATGACCTTGTTGACGTAGTGGAAGAAGTGTGTAAAGAGGTGTCCGACGATGAGGAGACACGGTTGTCAGACAGTGGGGAAGTTGTTGTCAGGGCAGGAAGTCCGAGGGGGGAGCAGACTGAGGGATCGGAGGATGATGAGGTGACAGACCCAAGCTGGGTTGAGAGGCCGTGTGAACACAGTGCTTCTGAGACGGAGGAGAGTCCTCGACCAGAACAGGTTGGAAGAGGCAGTGGTGGGGCCAGACGGAGAGGCAGGGCCAGAGCTGGTGCATCAGCGCCAAATGTGTCAACTAGTGAAGCTCCCGTGGCGAGGGCTCCTGCGGCGAGGGCTAGATTTTCAGAAGTCTGGAGGTTCTTTAAGGAAACACCGGATGACCGACGGACTGTGGTGTGCCACATTTGCCAAACCAGGATCAGCAGGGGTTCCACCACTACTAGCTTAACTACCACCAGTATGCGCAGGCATATGAATGCTAAACACCCCACTCAGTGGCAACAAGCGCGTTCACCTCCGGCCGTGCACACCACTGCTCCTTCCCCTGTGTCAGCTGATAGTCAGCCCCCTGCCCAGGACCCTGCCACAAAAACCCCATCGTCACCTCCACGATCCTCCACAGCATCCACCAGCGTTCAGCTCTCCATACCCCAGACGCTGGAGCGGAAACGCAAATATAGTGCAACCCACCCGCACGCCCAAGCCCTTAATGTGCACATCTCCAGATTGCTAAGCCTGGAGATGCTGCCCTATAGGCTAGTAGAGACCGAGGCCTTTCGCAGCCTCATGGCGGCGGCCGCCCCTCGGTATTCGGTCCCCAGCCGCCACTACTTTTCCCGATGTGCCGTCCCAGCCCTGCACCAGCACGTGTCAGACAACATAATCCGTGCCCTGACCAACGCCGTTTCTGACAAGGTCCACCTGACCACGGACACGTGGACGAGTGCTGCCAGGCAGGGCCACTATATATCTCTGACGGCACATTGGGTTAACTTGGTGGAGGCTGGGACCGAGTGTGACCCTGCGGCTGGTCATATACTGCCGACGCCGAGGATTGCGGGGCCTACCTCGGTCCAGGTGTTTGAGGCCTACTATGCCTCCTCCTCCTCCCACCCCTCCTCCACCTCCTCCTCCGAACGACCATCCGTGGGCATGGCGCCATCAGTCGGTAGCTCTAGGCACAGCAGCAGTGCCGTCGCTAAGCGACAGCAGGCGGTGCTCAAACTGCTGAGCCTAGGCGATAAAAGGCACACCGCCCAAGAACTATTACAGGGCATCACGGCGCAGACTGATCTGTGGCTGGCACCGCTGAACCTGAAGCCAGGCATGCTTGTGTGTGACAACGGCCGTAACCTGGTGGCGGCTCTGCAACTCGGCAGACTGACACATGTGCCATGCCTGGCCCATGTGTTAAATCTGATAGTTCAGCGTTTCCTCAAGACATACCCCAATCTGTCTGATTTGCTCACGAAGGTGCGCCGCATCTGTGCGCATTTCAGGAAGTCCAGCACAGATGCTGCCACTCTCAGGGCAGCGCAGCGCCGCCTCCAACTGCCCGCTCACCGACTGTTGTGCGACGTGCCCACGAGGTGGAATTCAACACTGACCATGTTATCCAGAGTTTACCAGCAGCGCCGAGCGATTGTAGACTGCCAGATGTCAACTTCCACCAGAACTGGTAGTCAGGTCAGTCAGCTTCCTCAAGTCTACAATGAGGAGTGGACGTGGATGTCTGATATCTGTCAGGTGCTGAGTAACTTTAAAGAGTCAACACAGATGGTCAGTGGCGATGCCGCCATCATCAGCCTCACCATCCCGCTGCTTGGCCTGTTGAAAAACTCTCTGGTCAGCATGAAGTCGGAAGCTTTGCGCTCCTCACAAGAGACAGGGGAAGAAGATTCCCTTGTTGATAGCCAAAGCACCCTTAGGTCTGTTTCTCAGCGCATATCGGAGGAGGTGGAGGTGGAGGAGGATGAGGAGGAAGAGGAGGAGAATGTTGGCGAGACACAAGAGGGGACCATTGTTGAGTCCTACACTGTTGAGCGTGTATGGGCAGAAGAAGAGGAGTTGGAGGAGTTGGAGGAGGAGGAAATGGACAGTCAGGCCAGTGAGGGGAGTGAATTCTTACGCGTTGGTACTCTGGCGCATATGGCAGATTTCATGCTAGGCTGCCTATCCCGTGACCCTCGCGTTCAAAGAATTTATTCCAGCACCGATTACTGGGTGTTCACTCTCCTGGACCCACGGTACAAGCAAAATCTTTCCACTCTCATCCCTGGAGAGGAAAGGAGTGTGAGAATGCATGAATGCCAGCAGGCCCTGGTGCACAAGCTGAAACAGTATTTCCCTTCTGACAGCGCTAGCGGCAGAGTGCGTAGTTCTGCGGGACAAGTAGCGAGGGAGAGTAGGCGAGCAGGCAGCTTGTCCAGCACTGGCAAGGGTACGCTTTACAAGGCTTTTGCCAGCTTTATGTCACCCCAGCAAGACACTGTCACCTGTCCCCAGTCTCGGCAGAGTAGGGCTGATCTTTACAGAAAGATGGTGAGGGAGTACGTAGCTGACCATACCATCGTCCTAAATGATCACACAGCTCCCTACAACTACTGGGTTTCAAAGCTGGACATGTGGCACGAACTGGCGCTCTACGCCTTGGAGGTTCTTGCCTGCCCTGCCGCTAGCGTCTTGTCAGAGCGGGTTTTCAGTGCAGCTGGTGGCATCATCACCGATAAGCGTACACGCCTGTCGACTGACAGCGCTGACAGGCTGACGCTTATCAAGATGAATAAAGCATGGATTTCTCCTAATTTCAAATCTCCAGCAGGTGAAGGAAGCTCAACCTGAATAATTTATCCACTCCTCCTCCTCCTCATTTTCCTCCTTCTCCTCCTCTTTCTACAGTAAAGCAGAGGAAACTGGCTGTTTTTTGACAGGGCCCACTGGCTCTAGGTATAGTACTTTATGCATTTAATTTTTCTGGAGGGCCACCGACACGGTCCTCTGTTTTAAACAATTTTTGGGAGTGCCACATACAGGCACTCAATCTATTCAATTTTTCTGGAGGGCCACCTTTCCGGTCCTCTGTTTTAAACAATTTTTTGGGACTGCCACATACAGGCACTCAATCTATTCCATTTTTCTGGAGGGCCACCTACCTGCTCCTCTGGTTTGAAAAATTTTTTGGACTGCCACATACAGGCACTCAATCTATTCCATTTTTCTGGAGGGCCACCTACCTGCTCCTCTGGTTTAAAAACTTTTTTGGACTGCCACATACAGGCACTCAATCTATTCCATTTTTCTGGAGGGCCACCTACCTGCTCCTCTGGTTTGAAAAATTTTTTGGACTGCCACATACAGGCACTCAATCTATTCCATTTTTCTGGAGGGCCACCTACCTGCTCCTCTGGTTTGAAAAATTTTTTGGACTGCCACATACAGGCACTATCCAAATTGAATTGTCTCCATAGCAGCCTCCACACGTTGTCTCCATTGCTACCTCCAAAAGTCGTCCATATAGCTGCCTCCATACATCGTCCCTTTATCAAACGAGGTTTGTCAGGCCGAAATTTGGGTTGTTTTCATGGATTCCACATCAAAGTTGTTAACTTTGTCGCCACCCTGCTGTGTTATCCACAAAATACACTGGCAAACTTTTACCATTTACGGATATTATTTCAGCGCTTCTTGCGCATCTGTTTACATTCCCCTCACCCGCCATATCCTAAACTTATAAGAACGCTACTACACTTGATCTTATACAAAAGGTTCTTAGAAGTGCTGTTTGGGGAGTAGCCTAGAGACAGGGGCTTGGATTGGCGAAAGCTCGCCTAGCAGCGGAGCGCCAGCTCCATGCGCATCATGCGCTTCTTGCGCATCTGTTTACATTCCCCTCACCCGCCATATCCCAAACTTATAAGAACGCTACTACACTTAACTTGGTGCAGGCTGGGACCGAGTCTGACCCTGGGGCTGGTCATATACTGCTGACGCAGAGGATTGCGGGGCCTACCTCGGTCCAGGTCTCAAAGGCCTACTATACCTCCAAATCCTCCCACCCCTCCTCCACCTCCTCCTCCTCCGAATTACCATCCGTGGGCATGGCGCCATCAGTCGGTAGCTCTAGGCACAGCAGCAGTGCCGTTGCTAAGCGACAGCAGGCGGTGCTCAAACTGCTGAGCCTAGGTGATAAAAGGCACACCGCCCAAGAGCTATTGCAGGGCATTCCACATCAAACTTGTTAACTTTGTCGCCACCCTGCTGTGTAAGCCACAAAATATACTGGAAAACTTTTTTCATTTACGGATATTATTTCAGCGCTTCTTGCGCAGATGTTTACATTCCCCTCACCCGCCATATCCCAAACTTATAAGAACGCTACTACACTTGATCTTATCCGAAAGGTTCTTAGAAGTGCTGTTTGGGGAGTAGCCTAGAGACAGGGGCTTGGATTGGCGAAAGCTCGCCTGGCAGCGGAGCGCCAGCTCCATGCCAAGAACCAACTAACATAGTTTTAACTGCAGTACCTTTAATCTACTACTAGTTCACTGCCTCCATACATCGTCCCCTTATCAAACGAGCTGTGTCAGGCAGAATTTTGGATTGTTTTCATGGCTTCCATGTTAACTTTGTCGCCACCCTGCTGTGTAATCCACAAAATATACTGGCAAACTTTTATCATGTACCAATATTATTTGAGCGCTTCTTGCTCACCTTCTTTGGTTCCTCTCTGCTACCCATTGGTTTGAAGCCTGAGTCCATTTAGGGTATGTCGCCATGCCACTCTCTAGCCTTCCGCTGCTGCCGCTGCCTCTGCATGCCGTCCCCTATAGTGTCAGGGTCAATTATTGGATGTTTTAGATGCTATCTAGCTTCATTCTGTCACTCTGTCATGGCCATGCTGTTGCCCATAATTTTGGCATAATGGTGCGATTAAGCAGCCTCAGAGGCATCCATGCATGCTGCCCCTGCTGTTTCCTGTCCATTTCCGTGGTGTTTCCATCCTTTTCTGAGGTTCCCAGGTGTTTGGCCAAGCTTCCCTGTGCAGAGCCTTGGTCCCCTTGAAAAATGCTCGAGTCTCCCATTGACTTCAATGGGGCTCGTTACTCGAAACGAGCACTCGAGCATCGGGAAAAGTTCGTCTCGAATAACGAGTACCCGAGCATTTTAGTGCTCGCTCATCTCTAGTTATTTCCAATTTGGTAACATTTAGAAATACAAGATGGTAGATTAGATTAGAGAGATCACTTCACATCTGAGATTTTTATTGGTACACATCATTTTTTGTGCAGCAATAAAAAACATTTTTGGTTTATTTAATGTGAATCCCTAGATAGTCAAAGCTGCACTCAAGAAAAAATAACTGGTTGTGAGTAGGTGGCGCACAGAAATAGGTGAGAAGAACACATTGCAGATGTATGGAAACATCTGCAATGTGTTCTTCACACATATTGTTCTTCATATACTATTGTGAAGCACAACGTTCGGCGCGTGTGTCTTCCCATAAGTTAGCAGATGTACGGAACATCTGCAATGTGTTCTTCACTGTGTTCTTTCAATGTGTTCTTTCAGTGAAAACATCTGCAAACATCTACAATGTGTTCTTCTTTAGTGTTCATTCAATGTGTTCTTTCAGTGAAAACATCTGCAAACATCTACAATATGTTCTTCTTTAGTGTTCATTTAATGTGTTTTTTCAGTGAAAAATGCTTGAGAAACCCATTGACTTCAATGGGGTTCGTTATTCGATACGAGCACTCGAGCATCGGGAAAAGTTCGACCCGAGTAACGAGTACTCGAGCATTTTAGTGCTCGCTCATCTCTAGTCATATTCTAAGTGTCCTTCTTATTTGTATTTTATTTGCTAGCTTAGAGTTCTGCTGGAATCTTTCAATTAATACCTTACATAATCTTTTTTTTTTTTTTTACTTTTTATGCATTTCTACTTTTTTTTCAATGAAACTCTCATTTTCTTAAGTCTTCTACATTTGATGTGTAGTTCCTGCAATTATTCTCCTCTTTTTTGCATTTTTCTATTTGTTCAATTTTATAAAGTATCCTCCACGTAACTATATAGTTAGTATAGTCAGTAGATGAAACTAACTACTCTCAGACCTTCAGCATTGCATAAACTATAACAATTAGCAGGTAGTATCTCTCAGATATAAAATTGACAAAAAAGCTATATATTTTGTATGAACTATATATATAAGAGCCACTCACTTTATCGGATGTCATAAATTTTAGTCTTATGTATAAAAAGAAGCTGGCATCATCAAAACATTTTTTTGTGAGAAATTATACTTTGCATTATAGTGTAGAAATATATATATAAAAATATAGCGCCACGGCTAGAACACAGTGGATCACACATCGTAAAAATGTCTATCTATGAAGGAAAAGAATTAGGAAGGGGACAATAAATACCCAAAATCCGCCCAAATAGACTGTATAAGAAAATAGGTGCATGAAGAAGCAAACCACCAAAAGAGAAAAAAGAGGAAGAGTAGTACAAAGAAAAGGGAAAGGAGGAGAATGAGAAGAAGGGAAAGAAGTGAGAAGTGAGAAATGTTCCAGGGAGAACACACTAAAAGAGATCAAGACAATCAGTAGATGGCAGGGATAGCAACATGCTACGGAGGAGACAATCAAAATCAAAATAATACACAAATGTATAGCATGAGTATTAAATTGGGAATTAGTAATAAGAGTGATGTAAAACACCAAGCATGGTAAGCAACATCTTACTCTATTGACTGATGTGCCCATTTGTTGGCTATGTTGCCAATCCTAGTGTGTCAAAATATCACTCTAAAGAAGAATTTCAGGGACCATACATACAATAATGTTCGGTGAGTCAGGGCAGATCTAGTATTGTGAGAGGTGGCCTCATCTGCATGAAGGCTCTACTTAAAGGGGTTTTCCCACTAAACAAGTTAGGCCCTATCCACCATTAACATTAACATGCTGATCGGTGGGGTCTCAGTGATGGGCACTCCAAAGATCACAAGCCAGACCCCTCCTCAGCTCAATAGAGATGAACGGAGAACTGGGGTACATCAGACCCCTATTCTCATGATCTGTGGGGGTCCCATCACTGAGACCCCACCGATCAGAAAGTTAGACCCTTTCCAGTGGATAGGACCTTACTTGTTTTGTGGGATAACCCCTTTAATGGATACAATTCATTTGCATATGAAAATATATTAAACATTGGACGCATAGGTGTTTTTAATATATGATATGATGTGATATGATATGTACATATCACAACTGTAATTACTTCAGGGGGTTAAATATGACAACAAGTTACCTAAAAATGCTGATTTACACTTTCTTTAATAAACTTGTATGTGTCAAAACAGATACGATTCCAGGAAGTGATCTTTCACATATTGAATGTGATATCTCTGAGCGCTTCACATAGATAAATGGAGAAAATGTATTTGTTCACATTCAGCGGCTTAATATTTCTTTTAGCTCAGAAATTATTATCAACAATCAATGTAACTGCTATCTGTAATAGTATATGTCCTATTTACTGAATACAATGCCTTATAGGAAGAATAAATCTAAAGTAATCTGAATTGTATAAGTGACAGCATTCGTATTACTGTTTAGAGATTACACAATAGAGCATTTCATATACATCATACAGTACCTGGTCCCAGCAGCTTTACTAATATCAAGACTCATTAACTATACATTGGCTGTCACCAGTATGCCGACTCTGGGAGGTCATTTAATCTTCTAGTTGTATACATTTTACAATGTAGTGTATGATGCCGGGAAACATGATTTATTAATAATAGATGTACATTCATATTCCTGAAGCAGGGCAGGAGCTTTCCATGCTGGTATTCATAAAAAACATGCAGATTTAGAAATGTTTGTGGAAAAAAGATAGAAGGTCTTATAATTTGTAGTTGTAGAAAAAAGTTAAAGTGTAACTAAACCTTTTAAATGGTTTTTAATTTCAGAAATGAATACAGCAGATGATAATAGTAAATGTTGCTGCTCTTTCTCCTACAGTGAGCAGTGTATCTAAAAAGTAACTAGAGCACTCACCACTTCAGAGAGATAATCAGGCATAATAAATTATTCACTTTTTCCATAACTATGGAATATACTCTTAATGAATCAGCTTTCTGAGGTGATTAGTCTATCCAGAGGCAGAGTCTGTAAAGAGTTAAGTCATTTGGAACATGATCAGGTTCCTTTCTCTTTCAAAGGCTGAAAGCTAATTAACACAAACTATGGTAATATTAGATTTGTTACCATAGCCTCCTTCCTTCTAAAATCAACTTTTAAAATTATGCTAATGAGCACAGACTGTTACAGTGTCTCATCATCTCTCTGCTCCCCCAGCACTTTCCCCAGTCTTTGCCCAACTGGCAAAGGAAGTTTCAGCATACAGTGATAAAGATTGGGGAAGCGCTCTTTCTGAATTATTTGCATAATTTTAAAAGTTTATTTTACAAGGAAGAAAGCCATGAGTAACAAATGTAAGAAGATTACCAGTGTCATGGTGCTTAGACCTGAGTAACTGTCCCTGATTAATAATGCTTGATTTTGGTGGTAGATTTCCTTTAAATAAAGAAGAAAGGCAGGGAAAAAGAAAGAAACAGAAACATTTTCCTTAAAAAAGTATATTGCAAAGATCATCCTCTTGCCTAAGGATTTTTAAAAAATGTGTTGAAAGTTAAATTATGCTTTAAAAGAGGTTAAGTGAGTGAGGAAAATGTGTACTTTTTTACACCATTGCGTAAAATTCACCAAAAACTGGCATATTTTGGTATTTGAGGCCAAGATTTTCAGACATACTTAAAAATGCAGAAATATTTACACTAGACATGTTCAGTCGTGCACAAAAAAATGGTCATGGCTTAAACATGTCAAATCCTGGTGTAAAATACTAGCCTAGAGGAGCCAGCTTTATCATCCAGCATGAGTCACTGTGATAAATCTGCTGTATTTTTAGATTGCCTTATTTAAGATTAATTTGCTATAGCCAATCTTAGTGAATGAGCTTTTCATATGTTTGCATTTTTCAGCTGCATACAAGATACCATCAGTGGGCGAAGGAGCATACACTTGGTTAGTTGAATGGCAAGACATTTAAATAGGGGTATTACCAGGACTAAGCATTCTCAAACACAACTATTCCCAATAATATTATTAATTACAGGGCCATAATCATGTTCATGTTCCTAATGTTGATCAGGAACATGATCTCATCGCTATGGACCTGTGTAATATGCGTTATATTATACTTATTGTAGCCAGATAGAAAATGATTATTAGGAGCATTGCTTGTGTAGATGACCTCTTAAAAGAAGAGAACTCCAGGAGGGATCACCAGAGCCCCTCCAGACGGCGGCAAAAATCTTGGCTTCACAAAGTTAATACCAGTTGATGCCATGAGATTTCAGGCAGGAAAGAGAGTGATTAAAGAGCAGGATGGTAGGGTACAAGGGCTCTGGGTTGCGCATTATAGCCACAGCCGTAGTTTCCAGGAGGGGCTCTGGTGATGCCCCTCAGAGCCCCTGGGATTCATTAGCATTTAATAAAAGTTATTTTTTGAAGTCATCTACAGGAACAATGCTAATGGAACTATTAAACAAATATTTCTATTAACACTACTAGAATCTACCCAGCAGCGTTAATAGCTAATCTACCATGAAGGGAATTGGTAGATGTGCATTGAGGTTTATGAAGAATGGATGCATTGATTCTATTTTCTAAAGAAGGTGTAATGTAATTCTTTCTGTTATGTATGTGATCCAAATAATGACACTGTTGCAAGGAAAACCCAGACATAATAAGTGTCAGTCTATTATTAGACTAAATAACAATACAGGATGCACTTATTATATATAGTGACATGGACATTTTTACTAAACAAGAATAAATGAATATGTTTAACACAAAAACTTAATTTCAAATAATGGAAACGTGTTTCCTTTAATTATACCTAAATGGAAGTAAATGTGGTCCAATGTGTGCTGTCATTGTATTAGATAAAAAGATCCAATTCACCATTCAGTCTTAACCACAACAATCTTATGATGAGAACAGAAGGTAACGTCCATCTGAGCAGCTAATGTATACTGGACAAATGAAGATGGATTATCATTAGTTTACCTCCCTACATAAGGTATGAATCAAGATTTTAATAGGCATTTTTATTTGTACAAATACATATTTACACTTACTTTGAAAGCTGACAGGCGCGCATTCACACCAATGATTTCAGGGTATATTTCTGCAGTTACTATGTGTTTTTCAGTAATTTCAATTCCAGATTTCAAAGGCAATAGCTTCTTTATGCTTTGTCCCACTGAATAAGGCATTGCATTATAAAAAGGGATTTTTAATAACACAATTTTTTGGATTACATTTAATTTACTGAAAACTTGTATGTTGTTTCTGTTATTTTTCTATATGAATTACTTTTATTAAACTATTCTGTAGTAAGGAGAACACATAACCCTGATACATGTGCATATAACTTGGCCTGGACTATAAAATGGTCAATGGTGGTATCCCTCTGTAAAACAGTATAATAATAACCTTTGGTCACCAACAGAGCTTTGGGTTCTAGTTGCTAAGAGATGTATTGTGAAGTAGTAAAGTAATGACTGCAGTTATTTTGAAATCCATAGGAGACACGAGACTAGTTATTGCTGGTATTAATCAAGATCAACGTGGAACTTTACTCTTGGGAATTCTTCACTATACAGATAGAAAATCACTGCAAGTCCAGAGAAATTTAAAGGAACCATAAGCAGCAACACCTAAGATATATGAAATGACAAAACATTACAGGGGCACATTTACTAAAAACAGTGCAAACTACACTATGCACAATTTGCCTGTGTGGTGTGCAGGGGGCGCCAGATTTAGGATTTGTGGTGCCCATTCTTCATGAATCTGGAGCTCCCTGCACTGTTCTTACAGAATGCAGCAATTTTTTTTTGGTTCAACTTTAACATGGGACGTGCCACACTTCTGTTGGACTTTGCCTGATAAATTTGGTGCATGGTCCAGCTGTGCAATGGAACTCCCCTTTCAGTAGAGAAAGTTTTGTTGCATGAAGAATACTTGCAGCCGTGACACCAAACGGTCACGTGAAACACATGTGTGGCATGGACACTTCTTAAATATCTGTTGAAGCAGCTTGAACATAAAAGAACATGCAAAGTCTAACAGAAAACTGGGGCAAGCACCTTAGTAAACGTGCCCCAGAGTGTCCTATCATATAGAGGGAATTAAGATAACCCTTTTCTGTTCAAAAATTAGAAATAAATGTAAAATATACAGCTCAATAAACACAAATAATTGATATTGGAAAGATCTTTTCATAAGCCGTTTTTACCCACAATTCCTTCAATGGTTTGATATTTAGACTACTGAATGTCAATAATTCAACAATATCAATCTCAATTTTTTTTTAAGTGTTCATGTTTTTTACAACAATACCAACGCCAGTCCTATGATTGGGCAGTCTAAGCACGTTTATCTTCTGGACTCTATTCTAGTGTATTGTAAAACTAAGGCTGGATTCACATGACCGTAGGGGGACGTATGTACAGCCGCAAGCTTGCAGCGTACATACGTTTCCCAAAGACCAGATTTTGCGGCATGGAGCGATATGATGCCGCACACAGGAAAAAGATAGGACATGTCTTATCTTTCCCCTAGTATGGGTCATACGTAATGCATTGCAATGGAAAGTGGAGGGGTCACCCCTACTCCTCGCCGTAGCCACACGGGCATACATCAGTGTAAATGTAGCCTAAATGGCTGTTATGGAATGCATCAAGATCAATACCACATAAAGGCAATCCAAGTTGGTTTTCTGGACTCAACCCAGTGGGGCTAATTTACTAAGGGTCCCGCGGCAGCATTGCAGTTGGGTTTTCCGACATTTTCGGGGATCACACTGCTGGGACATGTATTTAGTAGGCGATTGTGTTTAGCAAGCGATCGAATTTAGTTTCAATCTCGCCGGCTTACGTGCGACACAAATCAGGGGCCGGCTGTCAGACAATCCGACGGATTAGAAAAAAACGTGGGATTTAACTTAAAAATTGTGTCGTAAGCCATGCACTTACATGCACCGGGAGGAAGATGAAGGAGGTGAACTCCGGCGGAACTGAGCGGGGAAGTGACACATGCAGGATATCGGGCGCATGATCTTCTTGAATCGCGGCACAGTGCATTGTCATCTATTATACATTGTAGATTTTATTAATTGTCATCTAAACAATATTTTGTCCTACATTTAAACATGGTACAGCATATTTAATGTATAGAGTTCATAACATATTTGTATACATCCTAAATATTAATTCTAAGTGACTGAATGAGCTGCTTACGGTTATGTGAATTATCTATACTTTATTATCACAAGATGATTTTCTGGTTATACCAAACAGCACTTGTCTATACAGAGTAATGAAATTCTGAAATAATTTTAGACATAAACTGTATCTGTGTCCTATTAGTGATAAAAAAGTCAGGATTACCAGTCTTCCTGGCTACATGCTGAAACTACAACCATAGAAAGAGTGGGAATTATCATAATAGGAAGGAGACAGCTTAGTGTCACAGTGAATTTAACACACTAACATTTCACCTCCGGACAACTTCGTTCAATTCTTCAGTTAAATGAGCTAAGTTTCCGCAAAGCAATTTAAAGCATGCTATGCATATTTCCAGACGATTGCAACCAACACTCAAAAGAGCAATTTGTTGCTTGTAAGAATTTCAGGGGAAATAAGTGCACACAATTCGGGCAGCAAAAATAGGTCAAAATCCATATTTACCTGTCTTATTGGCCACAAATGAAAGTGCCATGAAAATCCTCATTAAACGGGGTTTTTATTATGCAATTTGCCAATTTTGTTCTTCCCAATACAAACATGTAATTTTGTAAAACAGACGAAGGCACATATGTTCCTATTTCTAAGCAGATCTCCTTTAGAATCATTGCTTCTAGTTGACAATATAGGCAGTTATTTTATCATATTTTATTTAATTTATCCGCCATATAGCTACAGTTCTTCAATTGTTTTTTTATTTGTGTTGGTAATTTCATGTAAATGTAGTTACATGGTCTCAAATAAAGGACAGTTGTCCTTGGATATAACCACTACAATGAAGATAGTATGCAAAAAAACTAATATTTGTTGCATATTAAATATCCACAAGTTTCTGCATATCCCACAGCCATCCTGTGCTAATGATGAATCCAGATGGTCAGCCAGCACATGTCTCGCCACCACTACCAGAGTTTCTTTGGGACCATATGACAACAATTATGGAAAATTACCTTCCCTAAAAAAAAATTTTCTCAATAACATGCAATTGAAGAAATGTATTTATATGGAAAAGGAAATTAATTAATTGTCAATGTCCACATGAGAATACCCTGTTAAGTTTGATGGGTAGGTAAGTCATAAACGGTATATTTTAGAACTGTAACTCCAGAAAAGAATGATTTTTGTCCCTTTAACTATTGGATTTTCAATAAAACTTAAATACAGACACCGTACAGCTGATCATTGCAGCCTAGGACTAAAGTAAAGCATCAAAAGAGCTTCACCAGAGGTCACAGTAAGCAGAGAGGTCTGTCTGTAACTAGGGCTCATCTGTTAATTGGTAGTCCTTAAATCAGGGACTCCCTGTATGTAGCAAACACAAAATGTCTATACATCAGTAATATGGATCATAGTTTACACCCTTACAGGGATAGGATTGGGATTGAAATTATTTTTAGTAGTGCCAATAATGACACACAGACAAACATATATACTGTGGATATAATATTATACAATAAGTTAGTTTTAGATACATTTTTTTTTTCAGTTTCAAATGTGAGGTTAATTCAAGTATGCCAACATTTTGGTGTATATAAATGGCTAACACACATTTATTGAACCTTTACAAACCCTATAATAACAAAATAGAACAAAAGTCCAGACCCTCCCCCATCCTTATTAAATTCTGCTCCTCCTCATGCTCCATGTCTCACCATTCAGCACTACATGTCATGTGAGCAGTATAATGTCTTCTAAGGTCCTTTACCCTGTAAGATTTGCAAAATCTACTGCAGGTATGTATCTTATCACATGAAACCACAGGATGCGTCCATGGACTTGTACTCCTATCCATGCCTCCATGCCATGATTGCACCTAATCATATACATAAATGGGATAGATTTTGCAAATGTTAGTGGCTTAAGGACCTTGGATGACCTTGGTCACATGACATGAAGTGTTGCATGGTGAGAAGGAGGCATAGGGTATGGAAACTAGTAGAAGTGAGGATAGGAAGGGCCTCTGGCCTCTGGCCGTGCACGACACTTCTCCCTTGACTTGCTGCTTGATATGGCTGTTTGCTAGAGAAGATAACAAAGTTGATTTTATGGGGATGTAAGGGAAACAAGAAGCTAAAAGAAGGGTGAAGCTTTGTAAGGCTCTATGGGAACCTTTCACTAGTTGTGATAATGAAAAATGTTAATATGGGTTTCCTTTAACAGCTATACAAATTATAAAATAAATACCTACATTTCTCCTTCATTATTACTTTATTCTTACTACATATTACACTATGGTGAGCTGTATGCTGTAATCAGGGCCGGCGCCAGCACCCGGCAAACCCGGGCAAGTGCCGGGGCCCACAGCTGCTGGGAGGGCCCACTCGTGGCCAGATCTCATCCCCCAGCAGCCGGGCCGTGCCGGGTGCTGGCACCGTAAAGCGGCGCTCCGTTTACCGCAAGACCCTGCCGTGCAGCAAAACCCCCGTCCGAAGCAGTAGTGCCATGCCGGGTTCTAGCGCCGTAAAGTGGCGCTCCGTCTGCTGCAGGATGCTGTGCGCGAGGCCGCCAGCAGGAGGAGGAGGACGGCGAAGGGGAAGCTCCGGACCTGACCAGAAGACTGAGGTGAGTAGTATTCTCTTTATTTTTAACGGTCACATTTACTAGTGCATGAGGGGTGAGGAGGCCGCTGTATAGAATGAATGGGGGGGGATGAAGAGGGGGCTGTATAGAATGAATGGGGGGGATGAGGAGGGGGCTGTATAGAATGAATGGGGGGATGAGGGGGTGGCTGTATATAATGAATGGGGGATGAGGAGGGGGCTGTATATAATGGATCGGGGGTGCGTGCAGGGGGCTGCATATAATGGGCGGTGAAGGGGATGCATATAATCCATGGGGGGAGAGGGGCTGCATATAATTAAACTATGGACGGTGAGGGGGGCCTGGGCTGTATATAATTAATCCATGGGGGTGAGGAGGCTGTATACAATGAATCCATGCCGCTACGCCAGTTTACTGCAAAGGGGCCCACTGAGGCTCTGTCGCCCAAGGGCCCACTGAAACCTGGAGCCGGCCCTGGCTGTAATACATCTATAATACATTTCTGTATGCTTCAACATATAATATTGTGCTAAAAGCCATCTGTCTCTGTTCTCATTAATATGTAAATATTCAAGTTTAAAATGTTTCTTATGTAAATATATGTATACCTTTTTGAAGACTTGACAGATCACAATGTTGGGAACAACTATGAACTGTGGACACCATTTACTAAACAAACAAAAGAAACTGATTCTTTGCAATTTTATGAAGTTATTTAAATAGGGTTTGGTTTTTATTCAGCGCTAGTTAGTTTTCACTCACCTCTGACTTTTTGTGAAGCCTATATCCATACAATAATTTAATACCATGGGGCTTGGAAGACAATTCTGATTATGTAGGCTTGTGAGATGCTACTGTAGATTATGCAAGTTGCATCATGGCTTTGGTCTTCTCTTCTCCGACATATGGACACTAGTGTTATTTTGAAAATGAGCTTGGAAACCCAAATGACATTCATGTCCTTGGGCATGTAATGTGACCAGAGCTGTTGAAAAATAAATAGCAGTAGAATCACAAAGACTACCTGAATCCAAATCAGGCTAGATGCCTTCCTTTCCTATGAAAAATGTAGCCTGCAGGTAAAAGATTCTGCAAAACTGTTTCATGTAGTGTGCCTTGTGGCAGCATACGTTCTCTGTGGACTCAAAGAGATCCACTCACTGGTCATAATGTTTCCCTAATGTCAAAGGCAGTAAAGAAAAATTTGGGACACAGTATTTCTTCTCGCCTTGAAGAAGTTTACTCGAAAAGATTTTAAGTCTCTACTATTTCAGTTGATAACAAAACTCAGTAATGCATAGTACAGTTTCTATTAAAAATAACCTTTTTCCGTCTTATATTTTCTATCACAATGTGCTTGCATTCAATGATTGTTTGGATATTCTGAAGAAGTATGCTCCAGTTACACATTGCAATTAGAGAGGGCAGTAGACAGGTAAGCTGGCAAAGAAAAACTAATAGTTATATTTGTATAAAAATATGTATGCAGTTTTCTATCTAGTGTTGCTATGGTTGTTTTACTTGCTTACTGTCCATCTATTCCACCAGTAAGAACTATCTACATCAATGTCTCACTTTTATACACCACTCACGCACTCCATACTTTATGGAACCATACTACCTTAACACAGCACTCCATACTAATCAGTCTTCCACACACTAAAATCTCTTCTCTCCAATCTATTCTTAATGCAGCAGCCAAGCTAGTCTTTCAAATCCAACGCTACAGGGATACTCCCAGTCTGTGCCAGTCACTGCACTGGTTGCCAGTCTCCTTATAAATATAGTTTAAAATAATCACCCTCATCCACAAAGCTCTGCATAATGCTGCACCTCCCTACCTCTCCTCTCTCATCTCTCTATCACCAAACCCGTGCTCTTCAATCTGCCTTGATCTTACATTAATCTTTACCTTAATTCAAACCTCCCACTCATGTCTCCAGGACTTTTTCCGAGCTATCGAGCTCCTGAGCTATGAGACTAATGCCTAACCTTCAAAGTATCAAAAGTGCCTTTAAAACCCATCTCTTAACCCATCACACTCGCTAACTGCATGGAATTTCAACTCTTTCTTTACTAACCTGTCCTGTGTCCTCCTCATGTCTGTTATCTGGCAAACACCATATAACAAGCACCAGGCAGTCCTATTTACCTTGGACTTTGTATATAAGATGGCGGCTGATTGTTTAAGCAGTAGAATTTTTATTTTTTTAATTATTTCATTCTATTCCCTTATAAAGAATGGCTGGACCATTATACAAGTTCTTATACCTCTTGCGTTACCCGCTCATCCTCATAGTCTGTAAGCTCTTGTGTCACCCCCTCATCCTCATAGACTGTAAGCTCTTGTGTCAACCCCTCATCCTCATAGACTGTAAGCTCTTGTGTCACCCCCTCATCTTCATAGACTGCAAGCTCTTGTGAGCAGGGCCCTCACTCCTATTTTTCCATATGGCTGTTTGTACTCTGTAATGTATTACTTTATTTGAATATGCCCCCAATGATTTGTTAAGCGCTACAGAATATGATGGTGCTATATAAATAAAAATTGCTATTATTATCACAATATGTCTTCTTGTACAGCAAATCCCAGTGTTGTTAATTTTTTGACATAAGACTGAATTCTTTAGTGTCAGAGTGAAATTGATCCACTTTTTACAGGAACTGTAAGCCAAATAAATATTTAATAAGTTTTTGTATCCCAGCCATGCTATTGCACTGTTACCTTCTCATATTGGCCCACATCATACGTCTTTCTGCCATAGACAATAACTCCATAAAATCTAAAGATAATTAAATTACAATATCATGGCTGGAGACAGATATGTGTATCAGTAAAGCTCCAGCTCTATACATCATTTAACACATTATCCCATTTAATATATTCATCATTCTGTCATTAAAACACAGACTGCCGTTCCAGCTGACAAATCTAAAACCAATTCCAATTATCCAAAAGTGGGACTGTATGGATTAGAGTAGTAAATATGACCAAACCTTCCACCAAGCCACATATGTAATTCCGTAATGGTCACAGAATCTAAATAAATTAGTAAATAGCTTTCATGACTGGTTCTGGGCCTTTAACATTCCGTTCTTCTCAAATATTTTACCTTATTTACATGATTACAGATTACTGTGTATGTGTGTTTCTGTGTATGTATCACTAGATCAATAGAAATAGGTACCAGAAGTAACAATAGATCATACTAAGACAGAAGATATACCGTTTTTCTGAAACTGTTCCTTAAAACTAATGTTATCCTTTCATACTGATCACTCCAAACAATGCACATAACAGTAAAATAATACATAAATGAAATAACCCCCCATCTCATGCATTTCATGGTCTATCACACTGAAAAAGCATGCACACCAATGAGATGTAAGACTTGGTCTTGAAAAAGTAGGTCACATAGTGGTTTTAATAGTCTATTAGAATGTACACATGCATGCAAATGGAATATAAAATGGAACGCTGTTAGAGTAAGGAGATTAAGCAGACCATAAAAACCTGACGCCATGGATTTAGTCTCAGGGAAATAGCAGTCAGACTGCTGAATCTATTGGAGAAAGCTGATCTCTTATGAAGCAGCTTGAGCAGTTTCGCTTAGAACTTGACAGTGCATCGGGCATTAATTGAAATTAACCACTATCTAAGACTGAACGTTCTGCTGCCTTGGCAATGACCTAAACTTAAAAGAGATGGATACATCATGTATAGACCTTTGTATAACCAGACAGTGGTGAACATTGCCCATGCTAGTCAATGCTATAAAAAAAATAACTGTGTGGTTTATATTATTGGAGTTGAACCATGTATGTAAAATTTATGTACTAAGTTTTCTAGTAATGTAAAAACAAAATTATACTACCAGAGAAATAGCTCAAAACGTGGCAAAAGAGGACTGTTCTAGGCTTCTCTGGATGAAGGAACTTTAGATACATTTAGTATGTGTGTATAATATGAGATGTGCATATACAAGGAAATATTTATCAGAAAGAGGAATGTTTAAAATATTGGATTGCCATATTCTGTGCCAAATTGTTTATTTGATGTATCACACCTTTAAGCCGCCTAAAATGTTACTCCACTAAGGCTCAGTTCGCATCTCAGTTATATCCATCAATTGTTTCCTGCATTTATTGTGAGCCACAACCAGAAGTGGTCAAAAACATTGAACCGAAGTCTTTATACAGTGGTACAGTATAATGGAAAGACTTGTTTGTGTTCTGTGTGTTCAATCACTCCTGGTTTTGACCCACTTTAACTGAAGGAAATAGCTGAAGACATCCAACCTCTTACACATGACCGTATGTGGTGGCCTCCACACGACTGTATTGTGCACTGTACGGTAGGGTGAGCACACATGTGTGTTACTGTACCGTGCCGTTGCCGGAAAAAAGAGCATTTTCTACATTTAGCTGAATATACAGCCCAGCAACGCCTTTCAATGGAGAGGGGTGGGGTGAGCAGTGCTTCATCCCTTCACCTCTCCAGCCAAATGCATGTTACACTTGGGTCCTGGAGCGGGCTTAGCTTGTGTTTGTGTGTATGAGGCCTAACAGAGATGTGACTTGGCCCTTACTACATCTACCATACTTAAACATTTGGAATAAATCTGGTAAATACCTGCATTTTGAGAGTGTGATGTGGGCCTACAAAGATAACATTTCAACACATTTTGAAATGTAAAACATTTGGGTTCTCATTTACTATGTTCACATATTGCCTTTTTACAGCAGTGAGATAAAATAAGTGATGTTTTCTTATGTGAGAATCCCTGTGGGGATTGGTGGGAATTGTCAGCTATTTCATAGTATCATAGTATCATAGTATATAAGGCTGGAAGGAGACTCAAGTCCATCAAGTCCAACCTTCACGAATTAAATAAATGTTTTATCCCCATAACCCGTGATCTTTTTTCTCTCCAGAAAGTTATCCAGGCCTCTCTTGAACATGTACATAGAGTCGGCCATAACAACCTCCTGCGGCAGAGAGTTCCATAGTCTCACTGCTCTTACAGTAAAGAACCTTTGTCTATGGTGATGGTAGAATCGCCTCTCCTCTAGGCGTAGAGGATGCCCCCTTGTCCTGGTCACAGGCCTAGGTATAAAAAGATCTTTGGAGAGATCCTTGTACTGTCGGTTCAGGTATTTGTACATTGTAATGAGGTCTCCCCTCAGTCGTCTTTTTTCTAAACTGAATAATCCCAAATTTTGTAATCTGTCATTGTATTCTAGTTCCCCCATTCCCCTAATAATCCTGGTTGCTCTCCTCTGCACCCGTTCCAGCTCTACTATATCCTTTTTATACACTGGTGCCCAAAACTGTACACAATATTCCATGTGTGGTCTGACCAGGGATTTGTATAAGGGCAGAACTATGTCTTTATCATGAGAATCTATTCCTCTCTTGATACATCCCATTATTTTATTCGCTTTAGCAGCAGCCGCCTGGCTCTGGTCACTAAAATTAAGTTTACCATCCACCAATACCCCCAAGTCCTTTTCAGCTTCAGTTTTACTAAGTAATTGACCGTTTAGAACATAATTATACTTTTTGTTTCCATGGCCCAAGTGCATAACTTTACATTTATCTACATTAAACCTCATCAACCATTTCTCTGCCCATCCCTCAAGCTTCCACAAATCCCTCTGTAATGCTAAACTATCGACCTCAGTATTTATTACTTTACACAGCTTAGTATCATCTGCAAATATTGAAACTTGACTGTGTAAACCCACTACAAGGTCATTAATAAAAATATTAAAAAGAAGTGGCCCCAATACTGACCCCTGTGGCACTCCACTGGTAACATCAACCCAATCTGAGAATGTGCCATTAATGACTACCCTCTGTTTTCTATCACTAAGCCAATTACTTACCCAGATACACAGATTTTCTCCTATTCCCAGTAGTCTCATTTTATGTACCAACCTTTTACGTGGCACGGTGTCAAATGCCTTTGAAAAGTCCAGATATACAACATCCACAGCGTCCCCCAGATCCAGTCTTGAACTTACCTCCTTGTAGAAACCAATCAGATTAGTCTGACAGGACCGATCTCTCATAAACCCATGCTGACGCTGGGTTATAAGGTTGTGCACAGTGAGATACTCCAGGATAGCATCTCTAATAAACCCCTCAAATATTTTCCCCACCACAGCAGTTAGACTTACGGGTCTGTAGTTTCCAGGATCGCTATTTGATCCTTTTTTGTATATTGGTACCACATTTGCTATGCCCCATTCCTGTGGAACATAACCAGTCCTCAGTGAATCTTCAAATATTAAAAATAACGGTCTGTCTATCACCGTACATAATTCATGCAGAACCCGGGGGTGTATGCCATCTGGCCCAGGTGATTTATCTATCTTAGTGGTTGCGAGGCGGCGCCGTACCTCTTCCTGGGTTAAACTGTTGACATTATAAAAAGAATTTACATTATTCCTCATTGTGTCTTCCACCAGGGGATTTTCCTGGGTAAAGACAGTTGAGAAGGCGACATTCAGTAGATTGGCCCTTTCCTCATCTCCTTCCACCATGACCCCCATGTTATTTCTAAGGGGACCCACACTCTCTGTTTTTAATTTCTTATCATTTATATACTTGAAAAATAATTTGGGATTATTTTTGCTCTCCCTGGCAATATTTCTCTCAGTCTCTATTTTTGCGGCCTTTATCTGCTTTTTACAGGATTTATTTTTCTCTCTATAATCCTGTAATGCCTCATCGCTACCTTCACGTTTTAGCACCTTAAACGCTTTATCTTTCTCGCTTATTGCTTTCCTTACAAGACTAGTTAGCCACATAGGCTTTTTCTTGCTCCTTTTATGCTTTTTCCCATAAGGTATGTGTTTCTCACAGGACTTTTTCAGAATATATGAGAAAAAGTCCCATTTTTTGGGGGGGCTTTTGTCTTTGAGAGCATTATCCCAGTCTATGCCTTTAAGGTCTTCCCTTAGTTGATGAAAATTTGCCCTCCTGAAGTTTAGAGTGTTGGTTGCCCCTTCACTAACGTGCTTAGTAAAGCGTAATACAAAATCAATGATATTATGATCACTATTCCCCAGGTTCCCCCCAACCTGTAGTTTTGATACCCTATCAGGTCTGTTGGTAAGGATAAGGTCCAGCAGTGCCCCCCCTCTTGTTGGCTCCAGGACTAGTTGCGACAGGTAATTGTCTTTTGTTGTTGACAAGAACCTGCTACCTTTGAAGAACCTGCAGGTTTCTGCCCCCCAGTCAATATCTGGGTAATTGAAGTCCCCCATGATAAGTACTTCACCATGCTTTGAAGCCGCATCCATTTCACTTATCAGCATTTCCTCTGCTGCCTCCATTATATTTGGAGCCTTATAACAAACCCCTAATAATATTTTATTATTCTTTTTCCCTCCTCTTATCTCCACCCATAGGGACTCCACATTTGCGTTACTGATGTCATCTCGCAAGACGGGCTTGAGGCAAGAATTCACATATAAACAAACCCCTCCCCCTTTTTTATTTATACGATCCTTTCTAAAAAGACTATAACCATCTATAGTAACAGCCCAGTCATAGCTACTGTCCAGCCATGTCTCGCTGATACCCACTATATAATATTTCCGTTCCAACATCAAGAGTTCCAGTTCCTCCATTTTGTTTGTGAGGCTTCTGGCATTTGTGTACATACACTTTATATGGTTTTTCCTGTCCGTATTCCTTTTGTCCTTATTCCCCAATCTCATTCCAGCCCCCCTTCCTCCCCCATGGACTATGACTCTTCCCAGCTCTCTATGTACACCGTCTATTTGCCCTGCACAAGTGTAGTTGCCCTCCCCCCAGGTCTCTAGTTTAAACACTCCTCCAACTTTCTAGCCATTTTTTCCCCTAAAACAGCGCCCCCCTCCCCATTGAGGTGCAGGCCATCCCTACTGTAGAGCCTGTAGCCGACAGAAAGGTCAGCCCAGTTCTCCATGAACCCAAACCCCTCCTTCCTACACCAACTTTTGAGCCACTTATTTACCTCCTTGATCTCCCGCTGCCTTTCTGGTGTGGCACGTGGTACAGGCAGTATTTCGGAGAAAATTACCTTTGAGGTCCTTGCCCTGAGCTTATGGCCTAAATCTCTGAAATCATTTTTAAGGACCTTCCACCTACCTGTTACTTTGTCATTAGTGCCAATGTGGACCATGACCGCTGGTTCCTCACCAGCCCCTCCCAGTAATCCGTCAACCCGATCCGCAACATGCCGAACCCGAGCACCCGGCAAACAACACACTGTTCGGTATGCACGGTCTTTGTGACAGATTGCCCTGTGTGTTCCCCTAATAATGGAATCTCCCACTACCAGCACCTGTCTGACCTTGCCTGTGCTCCCATTACCCTTCTTACTGGAGCAGACATTCCCCTGGTTGCTAGCGGCCACGTCTTTCTGCAGCATTGCTACCCCAGAGCTGATATCCCCCTCATCCGCTAGCCTGGCAAACTTATTGGGGTGCACCAGATCAGGACTAGACTCTCTACAACTCTTGTGGAGGTGGAGGTCATAATTCCATGTGGCAATACTGATATTTTGTAGAGGCCTGAGGTAGACCTGGAGGTTGTATTAAAGACCATTAGTCAGACAATCCAATAGATTTATTGTTATTTCTTGCATATATATTTAGGAGATTTTCTATAGACAATGAGGAAACCACGACTATATTTCTCTTCCAGTAAAACAGTCTATTTTTGGGATGATTGGTAGGCATAAATATTTACATCCATCAAATGCATCCTGTAGACAAATCTCAGATATGGTCTCAGCATGGGGATCACTTACCAGAGCCGATGAAGTACTGTCTGCATCTGTCTCGTAGAACCCCAGTGAGTCTTTATTGAACAGCATGAATTCATTCATCTGTAAGTCATCAGGAATTCATTTCACACAAACAATAGCGCCTAAAAAAGATTGAAAAAGAACAAATTATTTGTTCATTCCGCACATGATTGCTGACTGCAAATTACTAATTTTTCTATGTACCAGCTGCAACATGTTTAGTCTGATATAGATAGTCTCTCAGATAAATTCTTTACTCGGTGTAAAAGATACCGTTTTACCCTACACAGTTACGAGGTGCTTGTAATGGGTGCCATAGCCTTATAAAACGTTACTGCCTTATTTCAGGAGAGAGTGGGTACTTGATCTTTTGCACCCAAATTATGTGTATATTCTGCAATGGTATTTTATGCACCATTTAGATATTGCAGTCCCCCCAAAATAACATTGTTATTGGTCACTAGAAGTATAGGGAATAAAATTGAGTTATGACATGGGAGGGGGAGGGATTTCTTTTAAAATGTTACCACACAATTGTTAACATTTCCTAAGGTTCCAGAGAATGTTGGCATAAATAATAATCATCATTTCTCACTGAAAACTGGTGTAAATGACTTTACAGCATTACACCTTGTACACCATGAAAGGGAGATCCTGCTCTTCTCTCTCATGAACCCCCCCCATAGCATCATGCTGCCATCACCACTTGGAAGAGGCACAGTGTGCCATAAAGCCCAGACTGATGGAGGCTGCAGTGATAGTTGACTTTGTGGAACTTTCTCCCCTCTGCCTGCTGCATCTTTGGAGCTCAGTTACAGTGATATTGGGGATCTTTACCTCTTTACCACCAAGGCTCTTCTCCCAGTTTGGCTGGATGGCCAGGTTGTGAAAGCACTGTGGTCATCCCAAACTTCTTCCATATAAGGATTATGGTGATGACTGTGCTCTTAGGGTCCTTGAGTGCTGCTGAAATTCTTTTGTCACCTTGGCCAGATCTGTGCCTTGTCCCAATTCTGTCTCTGAGCTCCTTGGGCAGTTCCTTAGACCTCATGATTCTTATGTGCACCTTTAGCTGTGAGGTCTAACATAGACAGGTGTGTCTTACCTTATCAAGTCCAATCAGTTTAATTATACACAGCTGGAATCCATTGAAGGAGTAGAGCCACCTTAATAAGGATAAGAAGGAAATGGTTTTTCTTGTTCACTAAATTAACAAAAATATCAACATTTATGTTTTTTTTGTCAAGATGGGGTGCAGTGGGCACATGAAAAGCAAAAAAAAGAACATGGCTGGTCTCTCACACTTCACACAATAACCTAATAACAAAGCGAAAATCACCATGGAAAAAAAATAATAAAATACGTAATTTAATTGGAAGTTCATTAAAAATTTTGATGCATCAACATAAAAACAAGACGACTGCTCATTTCCTTTTGTTGCTTTGCCCCGGTGTCCCATTTGTATGGTTGTAGTCTTGTTTTTATGTTTTTGCATTGTAATTTTAACGAACTTCTAATAAAATTATGCATTTTATTTTTCTATCCATGGTGATTTTTCTTTTGTTTAAGTTTTCATCACAGAAACATCAGCAGAATGGATCTATTATAAAGCAATACTGAGCAGCATAGCTCCATTTGTAGCAGTTTTGTAAGATAAAACATATACGAGTAAGAGACAGAGATTGCATTTGGAGATTTTTGGTAGCAATAGTGATTTTTTAGTGTTGAGTTTGTGAACTGTTAACTCTTTTATGAAGAGTCAGACTGATAGGGCAGCTTTAATCTTGTTAAGACTAACAAGAAAACTGAATTGTTCATGACAACATCCACATAGTGTTATCATTAAATATAAAAATCTGTATTAAAAAGCCACTGTACTGTATCACTGCCAAATATAATTTATATATCCTTGTTGAATCTCTAACACAGCCAGAGAAAAATGATGTGTAGTACTACATAAAGGTCACATAATTAAAATAATTGTCAATGTTATGTAATCCCCTTTTTTGACAATGGGAATAAGAAATGCACCAGTCTGCAGTATTTGCATTTTCTGCACAAAATACCAAGGGAATGTAAGACAGATAAGATATAAGAGATAATAATTCACTGTCTAGCATGCTGAGGCTACTGCCTATATAATAAATGAATGCTGTTGAGATGGGTAATGTCAACACGCCAATTGTGTTTATGGAATAATTTAACGGGATCTCTTGTTTTTACAGTTTTATGCCTCATAAGGCATAGAATATTAACCAACAGCAAAGCAACGTGGAAATCACTTCACATGCCCCATAGTTGATCTATTAGGTTGAATCTACACATGGCATATTGATTGATTGATTGATACACTGGCATAAATCAGTTGCACAAATGTAAAATGGGGCTGAAACAGCTCTATGTGTAATTACTATTTTAACATGTCCTTCACTAACCTATATTTAACACTTTTCTCAAAGTCAATGTTTCTGTTCCATAATGCATCTATGAAAGGGAGACAGAGATTGGTACAGGAAGCAGACAGCTCCATTCATTGTGTAGTGGTAATGTCAGGTTACTGCAAATCAGCTGCCAATAACTTAAATACTGAGATGATGATGTGATCTGCTTCCTGATCCATTCTCTGTTTATCAGCTTCTAAGAACAGGTAATCCGTGGGGGTGGTGGTTACTGTACTGCCTCTAATCTGAAGCACTCCACCCTCCCCTTCTCTAGACACCAAATGCTACTCTTTGGTCCTGGCATACGTTTGTGTACATGGGGCTTAGACTTTGTTAACATCAGGCAAAAAGTCACATGTAGTTGTTTGGGTAAAATTATGAAAACCTGAATAGTCAATGTAATTTTGGACATCCAAAGCTTCATTATTGTTGTTCTGCTTCTACAGCAGAGCAGAACTATAAAAGGATGAAAAGCAGATGTGAATCTAGCCCAATACCAAGATTTATATTTCTTGCTTCAGCTGATGAAAAACCTCTTCATGGAATTTAAAGCGGTCATAGATTCTGCAGCAATAAGATTGGACAATTTACCTTACTAAACGGGGTTTATGTGCAAACAACTTGATTGATTTTGAAGGGATTATCTTAAATTATCTTTTTTTTTTAAACCAAATCTAGATAAATCAAGAGTAAATGCAGTTATAAGTTAATTTATTATACAAATGTGACCATATGTTAGTTTTCCGGTATGGTAAAGGGGTTGTGCCCATGAAAGGAAGTTCTCCAAAGATCATTTGTAACCCTTTTCTTTGCAATTTTAGAATCTTGTCTTCATAGGAATACCCCTTTAAGGACCTCAGTTTCTAAATAAATGAATAAAATGTCATAATATGCTAACAAAGCCTTAGAAGACAGGAATTTACTGAGCACCTCCATTGTGTGACCATATAAGAAACTTAATATATACTATTGACAAACCATATTGTTCTCCAGCTATTTAACCATAGAGGACCATTTTCTACCTTCAGGATGAGGCCACTTAACTTTTTTTTGTCTCCAAATGTGACTTGTACATTTTGGTGAAGTCCATTTGGGTGGCTATAATTTGATTGATTTGATGTGATTGAATTTTATTAACTCTTACTTACTGGAGAGATGAAAATAGCCACTAACCACTGGCCATTGTAGCAGGACCAGCGTGAGTTCTGGGTTCTTGCTCTGACTGCTTTGTTTCTGAGGATAGGGGATAACAATAATACTTTGTACAACCATCACAAGACCAAGGCAAAGACCAAAAGGTCCTAACACACTGAGTAATGTTTGGTTAGTAGCAAACTATGCATATCCACAGAAAAACCTCAAACCATGCACAGTGATGAGGTTTAATGATTTAGGCTTGTTTAGGCAACTTTCATTCACTGTCTTTTGGTATATTATTGTAGTTACTACAGTTTTCTTTCTTCGAAATGTCTTCAAATAAATATTATTGTTTGTTTAATGTAAAATTCAGCAATTTACCAATTTACTTTCTGTATCATTTCCTCAAGTTTTTCTAGATCTCTGCTTACATCATTCTTTTAAAAAAAAAAACTTATATGCATGGAAACCTGAATGGTGTACAGCTCCTAGAGAGTAATCAGAGCTGTGTGATATAATAAGCTGTACACCTATGTGACATCCATGGACAGATTTATGTTCACTGGAAGAAAAGTATATAGAATGACAGCAAGCAGAGATCTAGAAAACCATGGGGAATTGATGCAGAAAGACAGTGGCGTAACCAGAAGCTGATGGGCCCCAGTGTAAAGTCTGTGCCAGGCCCCCAAATATAATGTATGGTTTATAGTAATAGTCTTCTCATATGGGAAAGTGACACCATAAGGGCCCCCTAAACCTTTTGGGCCCGGGTGCGATCGCAACCTCTGCACCCCCTCAAGTTACGCCCCTACAGAAAGTATACTGTGAAATGCTATAACTTTTTACCATGCAAATAATAAAATTTTTTGCGAAAATGAAACTACCCATTTAACATTCTATTAACCCTTCAATTACCTCCTTATCAGGTTTTTATGACGACCATTAAGGTTACTTCTTCTGACGCGCCACCTCTCTACGTGAGCCTGTCAGAAGAAAATTGTGGGACATTGGGTTGCAATGACCCAAGGTCTAGACCTCAACCTAATTGAAATGCTGTAACAAGAACTTAAGATAGGTGTATTCATAGAAGCAATGCAAACAAACCACAACTGATAAAACCTTGAAAAGATCTTTATCAATGTTCCTCTAAATTCCAGCTTATTATGCCATTCAATAATGAACATACAAAACGGGCGCAACCATGGTAACAACATCCATTAAAACTTGCATGGGATCAATTGTACATTCAAGAAAAACAATTGTTTACTTTGCACGCTGAAAGATTTCAACACTTCTGAAAAAGCTTCTTATTTTAGTATATGTACAGTGCCATATAATGGAATTCATGTGTTCCCACACAATAATGACTGTAGACAAAACCTCTCCCTCAATCCTTGTGTAATTTATTGTAAAGTACAAAACATATTCGTCTTTTTCTTGTCAATGACTCTACTCCCATATAGAATACCTCTGGGTCTTCCAGCATTGCAGCGAATGCACTTCTGTACATTGAAGATTGGGTAACATACAACGCTTAGCAACTAGAAATTCATCTCGATGTGTCAGATGTGTATATGAAAATAAGAGAAAAATTATAAAGAAAATAACATGAAGGAGCAGTAGAGTAAGTAGCAGAGTGTGAGCTATGGATCTCCTAATTCCCTTTCAAGGGAACCCTGATAACTTATGATTAGAGACAAACAAGTAATATTTAGTAGTCATAAGAATTTCTTACACAAAATATTGTTTGGTAGATATGAATAGGAAAAATAATCATCCAGAATGCCAATTTCCAGAATGCCACTCACCTATCTTTTTGAATTATCAGCCACATCTGGTATGAGAAGATTGTTGTTTCGGATGACAAGGCAACAGCAAAAATCTGAGATTTCACTGTCGTAGTCTATGGCTAAATAATAAAGTGCAATAGTAGGACTTATTGACACTATTAGGCACATACTATTATTGTACATTATCACTTTTTCATTATACATTATACATCCTGCCTCAACAATTTAAGTGAATGAAAAGCAATCAAAATGTTGTTCACACTGTTGAACACATGGACCCATCTAGCAAAGGACAAGTTCCCAAACAGATCAGTTGCTGAAAAAATAAAACAGTTATGATCTAGAAGTATGGTTGTTAAAAGGACATCTACCACCAGGATCAAGGATTGTAAACCAAGCACACTGAGAAACTACTGTGTACCCCCTCTGGCAGCATCTGCTTTTCTTTTAGCTTCTTATGCCCTGGTTTTTACCAAAAAGGTGTGAATATATTTACATATATTTTTAATGCTTTTTTTTAAAACAAGGGCATATGAAGCTTAAAGTAGAGCTGACCCTGCCAGAGGAGGCACACAACAGTATGTCAGTGTGCTTGGTTTACAATCCTTCATCCTGGTGGTAGATGTCCTTTAAGCAGTGTCAGGGAATGGACTGAAGATACAGATAGAAACAGTCTAAACCCTTTTCCCAGCTGTCCCTTTATATTACCTTGGCTGTGCTAGGCATCAGGCACACAACTATCTGTTCCCTACCTGTGTCAAAGTGCAAACATGGAGACATAGACAAGAAAATACAAACAGAGGGATGATTACCATATATGAGTCAAAACCAAAAGGACAACACAGTACAACATCAACAGGCAAATGGATAGTCAAGAAAACAGGCAAAGGGTCAAAGATACCAGAATACAGAATGACAAAGTTATGCAACTAGTTTACCAATGACAGGAGTATAACAGGCAAAGAGTACTGATTCACAAGACCTTATATAAGAACCCTTAGCCCCATAGTTCTCTGAAATTAGACAGGATGGCAATGGGAGTAGAGAGATATTCTATCAATCACAGCAGGTTAAATATTAGTAAACCAGACAAGAATCTGAAGACACGTGCCTTGCGAATTAATCAAGGCTGCCATTAGAAGTAATACAACAGTGTTCAGACCAGGAAGATGCAGAATGAAATAAACCTGTAATAAGTGCATCCTCAGCCATACTCCATGGACAGAGGATGATACAGGCACTAATGTAACAATGGCAGCATGAAAGCAATTGATTTTGCAAAATATTTAAGAAATAAAAGTCTCAAAATATGTAATAGTTGTGGAAATGCAAATATTAAAGCAAACATAATGCTGCAAGATCAACTGAGAAGACAAGCTTGGCTATTCTTGAAACTCAAGTATACTAAAATAGGGAGATTTGCACACGTTATGTCAGAATACCCTTCTAAACCACTCCTAAAAGGATACTGACTAGAGATTCTTGAGATAGCACCCCATTTTCTATTTAGAGGTAGTTGCATGTAGCTTTTACTTGTTATGTTATTTTAGCTTTTTATTCTTATATAGATACATTGCTATGTTTTGTTGCAAATACTTTCCTTAAATTATAAAACTAATATTATTTAATCTCAACCTCCCCAGCAATGTGCAGAAAAGTGTCCGGTAATGACTACTTCATAGACACCAACAATAACCTTAATATTCAGCATAAACTATGGCTGGATAAACATGACATCATTTCAATTAATGGAATTGTTCTGTGTAAAGATTATTAGTATAATAAATCATTCTGCTACCTACAAGGGTTATGACAGAGTGTTGACATATCACATCTAACAAAAGGAAGTATTATCATTATTGTTATTAAATTAATATAAATTAGCAGGATGCAATGACTTGGCTGTTGGTTAATGCTGAATTACTATTTGTAATTGTGCTATAAGTCAGGAAAGCAAATAAACAAAGTATATCACAAATATTTGCAGTTAAAACTGGAGTAAAATTTGTTTTGTATAATTATGTTTCTGGCTTATTCCAGTAGATATAATTTATGCATGCTTTTTCCGGTGGCTTTATAGTCATTGCTTAGGAAATAACATCTCTTCTTGTTTACATAACAAACAAACGCTTTTTCCATCAAATTAACACAGATTTGATCAAATTTATAGGGAATAGTTTGAAGTACAAAAACATAAAACAACATATCATAACTATATACACCTAAATCTGGGATAACTACAGTAACTACTTTACATAACATGAAAGTCACAGCAAGAGCCATAATATATAAAGTTTATTTGATATCAATATATAAAAAAACATGATCACTTGGACCTAGAACAGTAGTAAAAACTACATGTGGTGGTGACCATGTATGTGGTCCAGATACTACACAACAACATTCTTAATTATTGTTATAATAATACAACAGTGTCCTTTAGAGAGGGTTTAGACAAGTAACAGAAATTATATAATTATAAAAAATAGTACCGTATTTTTTGCCCTATAGGGCGCACCGGACTATAAGGCGCATTAGTCCGATGCGCCTTATATATGTAATAATTACATATATAAGGTGCATCGGACTATAAGGCGCGGGGTCCGGGGGCGTGGGGGAGACCCGACGGGACGCGGCGACGGGACGCGACGCCGAGACGCGACGGGGAACGCGGGGAAGGTGAGCGGGGAAGGTGAGGGGGAGGTGGAGGAGGGCAGCGGACCATACTTACATAGGTCCCCGCTATTGGAGACAGCAGATCTCCAGCGGGAACTGCAGACCACGCGGCAGAAGTTGTTCGTGCCGCGTGGTCTGCAGTTCCCGCTGGAGATCTGCTGTCTCCGGTCTCCGGTAGCGGGGACCTATGTAAGTATGGTCCGCTGCCCAGCGCCATACATAGGGCGCACCGGACTATAAGGCGCACTTTGGATTTCCACGGAAATCCAATGCTTTTAAGTGCGCCTTATAGTCCGGAAAATACGGTAAGCACATTCCATCTCGTTCCAAGACAAAGCAGTATGGGGAAGGCAATTATTTCATATGTATAATACTATAAAAGTAATGTAATACATATATATGCTAAATATACAGCTGTAAAGTGCCAGTGCATTGCAGAAAATTATTTTAAGAAATTCCTTTTCATTCAAAAAGCAAACTAGTAGTGGCTGTGGTGGCATGTCATCTGATACCCTTTGAGTATCCTTGTGCATGTTGCAGTCACACAGTCACATGACCTTGTGACTGCATGTTAAAATGCTCCTCGTGTTGTATAACCTTAATAGACAGTCATAGACATTCATTAAGGTTCCATGAAATTGACCATTGTCTTTTGCTAGGTGCTAGCCATGATTCAATGTATTTCTATGGGCTTATGCACACACCACTGGTCTCTAATGCATGAGCCAACTGCTTAATTCGCAAAACTCAGAGCAGGTCCTATTTATTCCCTTGTTTACTTCTTAAGCCATCTTTTCTACTGCCATTGGCATGTGAGTGGATCTCACACAATAATAAGAGAATAGAAACAAAGCCTTAAAAAAGTACAATTTCTGGTAGAGAAATGTCATACACCAAAAAACTATTTTAGTGTCATGAATACGCCTCCGTGTCTCTACAAGCAAATTCATCTGGTGTTACCTACACTGTTTCTGTTTTTGGCTTTCGAATTTCCATCTGGTTTTCGTTGCCTGATCCTGTAAAAACAATAGATATTATGACTCTTCTACTTCTGATGTCACAGCTGGTGGTCTCATTTCGTCTGACACTTCCAAAACAGTTCTCAGTAGCTAAAGTGTTACCATGAGTGGAATTGTGGCTTCTGTGGCACATCTACATTCATAGGGAAATGGTAGCATAGAAATTTGTGATACCCCTCAGTATTAGTATATGCTCTATTAAAATGAAATAAAAAATAAATATACTTCACATACTAATAAAATTCTTGAAAAGGTTTTACATTACACTATAAAGCTGCATATAATGAGCCCTTCCCATTTCACTATATATCATGGCTCTAATCTAATAGTTATTTCTCACTATACACTACTATTAACTTCCTCATTACTCTTCTGGGATGAACTGAACTGAACATTTGGGGGCTATTTTGGGGATATATTGTTAAATAATTAATAGACAAAAACATTCACTTCAAAGGACTGAAAAGGTTACACCAGTAATTACCCATAATTCACTTTCATGGCACATAAAATAGACAAATAGCAATAATTTGCCAGATTTATGTGATTACCTTGTTCTTTTTGGCTTCCTAACTGAAAGCACTAGGTCATATGGAGGTAATTGTTCTGCCAAATGTATATTCTTGACTTGCATTGACAAAAATTTCATTTTGATGCATCGTCCTCTAAACCACGGATGTACAAGAAATAAGTCAAATCAGATATTAGACAAAACAAACAATAAACAAGATAGCTTTGGACAATTGTATGAAAAGGAACAAAATTCCAGGCAATATGTTTACAAGCTCAGTTACGGTAAATGTATTTAATTTTATTGCTGTTGTTATGTTTTGTATCGATTCGGTAGTTGTGTATCAAGGTCATGGTTACAATCTCCAGTTATACGTACACAATATCCTTTTTATGTTTTCAGATTCCACCATATGATTATTTGTTTAACAAAAAGTTAACCCAAATGGTGGTTGAACTAATGGATGGAACTGGAAGATGAAAGCTCCACCCATTGTGTAAAGACTACCACAGCTGTCTCTTTAGGGTCATTCAATCTTTCCAGATCTCTTAAGGTCTCACCTCAGCATTTTATTTCTAGAATACTTTGATCTGCATAGGGGTTTATGATAAACTTCTGCCGAATAACCCCTTTTGATGTTGTTCTATTTTTATTCAGGCCTCAATAAAGTGCTGGAGACAATGGGGGTCATTTACTAAGGGCCCGAATAGCTTTTTTTCATCGGGTTTCCCGAATTTTTCCAATTTGCGCCAAATTGCCCCGGGTTTTTGCCGCACATGATCGGATTGTGGTGCATTGGCGCCGGCATGCACGTGACGGAAATTGGGGAGGGGGGTGTCCGTTGGAAAACCTGACAGATTCGGAAAAAACATAGAATTTTTTAAAAAAGTGTTGCTTGACACACGCTTACCTGCACCCAGCAACGGTTGGCGAACTCCAGTGAACTCTGATGGACTTCAGTGCAGCAGCGACACCTGGTGGACATCGGGCGCACTACCTTAGTGAATCGCCGGAAGACCAGAATCCTCGACAGAGAACGCGCCACTGGATCGCGACAGGACCGGGTAAGTGAATCTGCCCCAATGTTTTTTGTACGGTATTCACAGCACTATGACCTAAAATTACTGTAGGTTGTCAATATTTTTAAATGTTAACTCTATAACAACCTTGGATTTGTATATAACCATGTTAGGTACCTTTAACAATTTCTTCTAACACAATGCCTTTTTACAGCGTCACGTCAGAAGAAGTTTCAGAACATCGGGTCCTATTGGTGTAAGGGCTGTCTTATCAACGCCCCGGCACTAACAACCTGGATCAGAAAATCTCTGATTCTGGGTTTTTAACCCCTTAGACACCATGGTCAAACATGGATTCATGAATCTGGTGCCCATTCTTCATGACACTGCCCTGACAGATTGCACCAACTTTTTTTTTGAACACTTTAAACACAGGGCATGAGACACTCTTCTGTCAGACTCTCTAAGCAGACACTTCATGATCCATCTAGTTCTGTGAGCTGACAGTGTGGTTAGATTATCAGGGTACAGATTTATATACACTTTCATTTGGCTTCTGACCATTCACTAGTATCTGATGCATAGATCAAACATGAGACAGATCAGAGATGATGGAGAGATGCCTATTACACACTGTAAACTTTGCTACATATCTGCTATTCTGCAACACATTAGATCTCCTGTGCCTTCCTCCCCCCATAAATAACTTATTTTTCTGTAGCTTGTAGTACTCCTCATGCTGCTTCCGCCTGGAGTATCAGTGTATATCAGTGAGTGAGCTCTATCCTGTACTGTAGGGGGAGAGGCTAGAGGGCAGGGAGCAGAGAGAGAGAGACAAGCTCTGTGAAGCCTCAGGCATGATAGAGGCCAATGTCAGAAGTTACAGGGTCATGTATAGGGGCAACTGGAATTGTGTACAGCAGGACTGATACTGATAGGTTGGAGTCATATCTGTAAAATGCTGTATTTTTGGTAATAACGTTGAATTAGTGAATGTGTTATTTTGTTATCCTGAGTACATTTAAGACATTTGTCTTCATAGGAATAACCCTTTAAATACATGTGCAAGCAGTTTGCACAAAAAAAAAACATGCAACGTCCAACAGAAAAAAGTCCTTAGAAAATGTTCCCCAATGTGTTATCTTTATTATCACTATAATTCCAGCAATATTATAAAGTTTTTAATTGTTTGCCTAATTTTACTGGAAAAAAAAACTAAATTGGAAAAATCTTTTTTGTTCTAGCATTGCCATATATTCATAACTTGTGTATTCTACTGTTGACATTGCTGGTTGAGTGCTTATTTTGTGTGCTAAAGAGGTGCTCTTTTCAGTGGTATCATTTTTGGGCACATATCTATTTTTAATAACTTATTATAGTATTTTTGTAAGGTATTTCTATTGTAATGTGCTATTTTAGGGACTTTTACTTTATTTACTTATTTTTATTAATTTTAAAAATAGTTTAAAGTGTTTTGTTAAAATTTTTTACTTTCTTAAACACTAGGACTTGTACAGGCAAGTTCAAGTCCAAGCCCCTGTGCTGCAATACTTATGTCATTGCTAATAGCTGGACGTAATATTACTGTGGTTTCGGGTAGTCACTTTCTGCAGATGAGTACCCGAACATCCATTTACGGGAAGGGGTTGAAGGTTGCTAGGGCTCAGAATCAGAAGTCAGTACTTCAGTAAGTCTATTTTCACATCACATTTTAACACCCAATGCTTTCTGCTGTGTCTTTTCATCCTGTTTTTTACACATTTTACAATGTATATTGTACAGATGACGTCAAAAAGGATGCCTCCTTTTGCACAGTGTATCTTTATTGATACACTCCGCATATACAAGCCTTCCCGCCATATACGCTAAGCGTTTCACATATACGTGATGTGTACCTAGCCTATTAATTTTGCTAGTTTATCTTTTACTATTGAGATACAAGTACATAGCAAAGCAGGCATACACTAGAGATTTTAGATCACCAAAAACACAAGCATGGTTAATGCCAACAAAAGTCAGATAACTGTGAAAAAAGCTTATCTCACTATAACACCTTGACATCCTAAATGACAATTTGTTTAGAAAATGACTGGAATGTATTCTCAGCTATACAAGTTTACTGTCTGCAATATCCACTAAAATAGAATCTTTTGAATTATTTAAGCAATCAATGAAGACCATAGTTCAATTTTTTAACATTGCTTTGGTAAAATGACCCCACTCCTATTTTTCAGAGGTCAACAACAGAATACAACAACAGCAGTAATCTTATTATAAACTATTTGTAATTCCAGATTCAATCAATCTTCACAAAGAGCTGGTCCTTGACATCTCTAATTAAAGGGGGTTTTATGAAAATGGAAGATAACTATATGGACATTAAGAATGCCACTGCAGGAACCTTCAACAATCACTGTAGCAGGAGCCCGGAGTCACTTGTCCATCCATAGTCACAGAGAGGTCTGATTAGAATTGAATCGGAGCATGCATGCTGCCCATCCACTCAAGATCTATGAGCATCTGGTTCATTAACTATTGGTATACAAATTTGTTTTATGAAAATAGAAAGTCATATGAACAGTTAATTTCTGGCTCCCCCAGGTCCCCAAAGAGAATAGTGTGCACATTGCCAAAGAGTTTTTAAAGTAAAACTGGATTTTCCAATAAGTAGAAAAGTTAGATAAAGGTTTGCCTTTCTCTCTGCAGAGCAGTGTCAGTGTCCCATGGGAGTGACCAATAAGAAGCGGTTTCCCCCCAACCTTGGGAGACCGTTCCTTCTTGCTTTTATTTCAGATAGGAGGGATATGGGCATTTTTTTAAATTTCTAGACTCTTTTCACTAATCTTTACCCTGTTGTTGTTTACGATGTATTACAATTCATAGCTTTAAAATGGTTGCCACAAAATTCAATTAGTACTAGCAGCAGCTGACAAATGAGGTGGTGCACTTTTAATTAATATGAATTGGGATAGTAATTGGGCTAAATATTCAGACATAACAGATATATAAAAAAATTTACAACTCTCATGGGGGTTCTTTAAACTGCAGTAAATATACTATTTCAAGAGCACTTGTATTAAAATGGTTATTTTTCCATTTTTAGGAACAGTCATTTTAAAATGATACACAAATATATTTTAGAGGATGTAGGCATATTGATGATGCATTTTTGGAATGTACAATTTGGAAAGGACAATAAATGAACAGTGAGCCCTAATTCCTAGGTGTCCTTCCCTGTTTGCAAAAGTGGTACCGACCAAAAGAGAAAGTAATTCTGCCTTTTTGCTGACACATAACATTATATACAAACTACTTTGGAGGATGACCTCACAGTTAGTAAGAAGTAAATACATAGATGATTGGTAGTCTGATTATCACATACTCATGTAGCACTCTAGCATCATTTTCCCATAGTCCATATGTGGCTGTGATAGTTCCAACTATGCTCAGTGGATCTGTGAGGTTGGTAGCAGAACTTCTCTGTGATTTCTAGGATTTAGCTGGGTACAAGACATCCATCTATTCCAGGAAGTGTGCTGTCAGTACACAGCACCTTCTGGGGGGGTCGATCCACAGCTAGGCATCATCTTAGTTCCAGCATTTAGCAAGTGTGTAAAACAAAAGTATTTTTATTAATCATACAGTAATACTTCACATTCCCCCCTAAAATTATTTTATATTTTAGCCTTTCCTTACGCTATGGTATTTACACTAGGCTTACCAGCAGTGGAGAAGGGGGGTAGGGATTCTTTACGAGTTTAAGATGAGTGAAGCCCTGTGCTCAACCCTCCTTTGTTCTAGGACAGTGATGGCGAACCTTTTAGAGCCTGGGTGCCCAAACTACGACAAAGACCCGCTTATTTATCGCAAAGTGCCAACACAGAAATTTGATTTATGATTTATACTCCCTTCTCTGTCACAGTTTTCATTGATACCAGCACCTGAGGACACCAATAAAGCAGAAAATAGTCCCTGGTAGAGCTGTCACTTTAAAATAGGTCTGTGCACAGCAAGTCCTGGGCTGTCTGGGACTGCAGGAAGATCCCTGGAGTCATCTCTCGTGATGGCCTGAGTGCCCACAGAAAGGGCTCTGAGTGCCACCTCTGGCACCAGTGCCATAGGTTAGCCATCACTGTTCTAGGACATGTCTTCCAGCTAACCTCCACCTGAAGTAGGATTTGTAGGATTCTCCATATTACCTTAAACCAATTAGCAGAAAAACATAGCATTTGATATTGATATACATGAGGCTCCAGTCTTCCTCACAGTACATGGAGGAGAAATTCGATGTACCCTTCTTAAGACATTGAAGATGATGTTCTCTTCATAGGTCATAGCACGTAGATGCCATCCTGGATAGCTTCAGAATATGAAACTGAGTTATTTTCACAACAAATGTTAACTCTTAATTTCAACCAGAAAACATAGTCATATCTGTAACAGTCCCCCCTTTGAAGGTATTCAAGCACTATCTAATAACCTAATAATCTGTCCCAAAGTGCAGATCTCCTCTTTACCTGGTGGGAAACAACCTATCCCTAGTGGATAGTCTTCTTGTTACTGGACTTGCACAGAAGGAAGTCAGATTCAATCTATACCTTCAGAGGTTCATATACATTGATTGGATGGCATTGTATATCCACACTGGCCTTAGACATTAACCTCTAATTTATCGATTAGGGGCTGACTGGCAATCACTCAGCCAGCCATACTTAAGAATCCCATGGATGGTCAATACTAATTTGTTTCCCTACAAAGTTTATTAGTCCCTATCAAATCTTTAATCGGGCATAAAAGCAACAAATCTTCTAGCTTTATTGCAGTACCTTCAAACAGGACCTGGAAGGCATCATCATCTCCGGGGTCATATCTCTTCCTCACATGTCTCTTTATCACCAACCAAACTCCAGGTTGAAACTGGTGAGATCCTAAAAGATTATTTAGAATGGAAGAGAAAACTCAAAAACATACCTTAGTACAGTGTATGTTTAAGGTTATCATGTAGTCTGCAAGTCTCCCACACTGCATTTGTAGCAACTGTGAATAACAACATCCTAACCTAGGACCCGAATCAAATTAAATCTCATTGGGACTCAATCCTATCTTTTTGCTTGCCTATATGTTATCAGAAGGGCTAATGGCTAATGGTAGACTCTTGGTCCATGGTTTCCCCGGTCTCCACCATTGCATTTTGGATCTTCAACCTCTCAACCTACCAATCAAGCTGTCAACCTTCCTGCTAATTTGTGGATGGTGTGGGATGTGAACTGCCTAATATATCCCTAAAACTTAACTTATCTTGAGAAGTGGATACCTGTAGATCACTTTTTAAATTAAACATTTTAAACTAGTGGGTATAACCATAAGTCCCCTGGGTCACAATAGGTTGCAGAGTTCTTGGTAAGCAGAGTCCATTGTCCACAGATCAGAATGGCACCTTTTCCTTACAGCATCTTCTGTTCTTCTTTTGCCGCTTGTCTCTGCATGACCTGTAACATGTACCAATTTACCAAGATAGAGGTTTCCTCATCTCGCAACACAGTCAAGGTGGCAACTAAGGGTATAGACATCCTGACAGCTTCCTTGGGTGCCCTATCTGCTAAGTTATTCCCTTATGTTTCTGTTCACCTTGGTGTGTGCCTGGCTCTCAACAATAGCTACTACTGTAAGCTCTAGCAGCCTCTCCATAAGTATCTTAACCAGGTCTGCACTGGCTGTTATAAATCATGCCTTGAATCTGTGCACATGCTATCTGTCTTACCCTAAACTAAGGGACATACTTTTTCTTTCAGTTATGTTGCATTTCTTGTTGTACTTGGTACCCTGTTGTATTGTGCATTGCAGCATGTCATAATAACATTTACCTTCATAATAATACCTGGAACCATCCACAAAGTTCCAAGGTACTAGGTGAGTACAATGAACATTCTCTTCCTGCCCCAAAGTAAAACAACAGAAACAAAGAACAGGACAAACAAACACAGAAGACTGGTCGGACAAATATGGGTGCAGTACAGAATCAAGAGACAAACTGGTGGTCAGAAAACAAGTTAAAAAGGAAGCAAGGTAAAAAGACAGAGAACAATGATAAAAAAACAGTGAAGTCCTGGAAACGCACTGGGAAGTGGGCAGACAATCCCAGTTAACAGTAAATTCGTACTTTAAAGTGCTTTTATGCGTGTAAAAAGAATTAGACTAGAATGTAGCATTATGGAATATGATCTTGCAATCCACTCATCATCATGATCTTCATTGTCATCTTCTGCCATCACTTTTACCTGATCTCACTATGATTCATTCCTCTCATCCTCAGGTATGTGGGCTTAACTGAGTCCCAGCCATCTCAAGCAATAGTCTTGTATCTGTAACTTTCTTGTGTATTGGTCTATGTGAATGCAAAACGAATTCCCTGCTGTTTTCTAGAGACTTCCTGACTCCTCCTGTTTTCTATCCATCCTCTTCTTAACACCTGATACTTCTAACTAATTTGCCTGGGCTGTATAAATTGCAGACTTAAGGTCTCTCAGACAGTGCATACTTTTAAGTACATTTATAAGTGCACAAAGAGTTAGACCAGAATTGAACCAGAAGTAAACAAAAGGACTTTTTCTTGTAGCTACTTGCACTACCATGCAACTCTGTCCTCCGACTAAATCTGGTGGACTTGTAGTTGCACTTAATAGAATGTACTGTCAAGAAGGGCACCGCTGTAGGTGGCTGTCTGTGCATCTGCTCTGGCTCCCCCACCCCTTGCCCTGCTTCACCAACTTGGCACTTAGTCTGTCACCCTCCTTTCAGCCGATCATCAGCAGCAGGGGCTCCATGTTTCATGACTTGGTGCAACAGAGTGCAACTGGAACATGGCAGCCAAGAGCACCACTTATGGCCTTAATGGAGCACTTGAAATGTTAAGTCAGGAGGAACACTGTACCACTGGTCCAGTGTTAGCCAGCAATAGGCAGCTGAGGCGCCGGTACATGGGGCAAAATGTTGTATTATTGTATTTTGTACTGTCATTGTTTCACCTTATGTAATCTAATGTGGTCTTGTTAACCTGTACTGTCTGGTAACTGTTTGTTTGTAACAAAGGAACTGAAAACATCTAAGTCTTGTAGTGTATGTATGTAACTGAAACATTAAGCCTGTCTTTGTGTGTAACAACTGCCTGAACACTATGTACAAAACAATTATCTCCCAGGGGATCAATAAAGTACAATCATATCGCAAAAGGGTGATTGGACTGGTCCACTGGCATCTAGACAAACCAGAATGGCAGGAGAGGAATGTGAGTGGATAAGGCATTTTTCCATCACAGCTAGCTCAACTGTCTGCAGTCCTTACCAGAATCAACAGGAGACAGACAGGTAGGGTAGATATCAATTAAGACAGCCAAGAGTGAAATTAGGCACTGTTCAGAGTAGTGCAGGACAGAAAGCAAACTAAGTGCAAAATCACAGTCATCAGTGGATAAACTGCCATACTTTACTGGCAGAGGATTACACTGAACCCCATGATGGTACAGAGGTTATAGGTGTTGCATTTGTAATTACATCTATATTCTTCTAAATTCTACCTGTTTTTTTAATTAAAACTGAATATTTAACATTATCCTTAAGGCGGGGAGACTAAGTGTATTTAATGTGAATCAATCAGTAACTTCCTCTTTTTTCTGACTGGCCTAAAATCCTGAAATTCCATCCAGGTGCTAGGTAGTTAAATCGTATATATATATATATATATATATATATATATATATATATATATATACTGTATATATATATTGAAATAATAAAATATAATATTTGCTGAAAAGAAATATGAGAACATTAAAAATGCAATAAAATTGAATTCTACATTTCCAAGGAGAATTGCATGATAAAACAATTATTATAATGTGTTTAAAGCTAGATAGCAGCAATGTATTATTCATAATTCTAATAAGTGATTGCTAAATACTTATATGTGTAAAACAGTACATTGGGCTTAACAGGATGATTATTGCTGTTACCTGAAAAAAATACTGTTTTTAAACCCACAGGCAGAGATAATACATTATATGTAATATAGACACAAACTCTAATGGTATGATGATGGCAGAAGAGAATCTATCCGTACAGTATTTATATACATTTATAGGTCTACAAAAAGAATTATAATTTGTTGTGTAATTCCACATAATATAATAACAATGAAGGACACATATAATATACAACACAGTCTATAAATACTATATATGCATACACAGGCTGTTGGGCCCTAGTCAATGATTATTTTATTTTGCCTCACTTTACCTTATTTCAATATAATATACAATATGACTAAATTACACAGTGTTACATAGCAGTACAGGAAATTATTTCTCTGTGATCTTTAATTACCTTGTAATATGTGATCACTGAAATTTTGTAGCAAACAAATAACCAAAGATCAGTTACATCACTTAACAAGCAAAGTAAAAAAGAGAATCTGTTACCATAGATTATAATGTAGTGCACTCCATATTGTTATAGAGCAGGAGGAGATTCCTTGCTGCAAAACAATTGGGTAAAAGTATAATTTCTCCTCTGCCAGCTTTTTGTGTAAAAGGCATTAAAGGCAAATGGATATAATAGCACTATCTCCTGCTTCTGGCACCGGCTTCCAAGCAAAATCGATACCAGAAGCTGCAGGTGTCAGCTATATATTACAGCTGATACCTTCCTGTGACACTCATGATTGGGGATAACTCTAATTGGGGGTATTAAACCCTTTCTTGCACGGTCAAGCATGACTATGGTGTTTAAGGGTATTCTACAAGATCCCCTTGTTGATTGGAACCCCCCACCATTAAGCATAGTGGGGGAACCGATTCTTGCTGCACCAGACCCTGTCTCTTGGCTGTAACTACCTGAGAATGCATCACCATGCTTTGTAAGTTACATAACACACTGTAATAGAGTTCTATTGCAGTGAGTAAGGGCTTGTTTAATCCCAAGTCTGAAAAAAGAAGAAAAAGTGAAAAATAATGTAAAAATCATTTTTATAGTAAAAAAGAAATAAAGAAAAAGTCACATATGCATCCATTTCCATACAAAAATCAAATAAAGTATAAAAACAAAAAATGGATTGGTATTTCCGCAAAAAAAAAAAAAAAAAAAAAAAATATATATATATATATATATATATATATAGTTTTAAATGAGGAATCACTTTATTTGTAGTGAACCAGAGAATAAAGATTACATATTATTTGTATGTACATTGCTTGTTATCTATATGTCCACCCTAAAATCCAATCCCTGGTATGTCCCCATTACCACAAAAATAAAAATTTTATAACCTGTACAATGTGACAGCACAAATCTGCTATAAATGTTGCAATTCACCACCATGTGGGGAACCAGCACACTCGGGAGAAAATGGATATTAAAGTTTGCAGAGCATTACATCCATTAATCCATTTAGAATTTTTGACCTGAACGAAGTGTGATTTAGAAATTAAAGTTTCTATGTTGCAATTCTATTTCTGTTTTAATACCTGTAAAACAATTAAAGGGTTAACAAACTTTCCTCATAACTGTGACCCTCCATACCCCTTATCATTTTTGGGGCTCTTCGTTGTACCCTGTCAATCTCTAGGGCATCCTTTTTATGAACCGGTGCCCACAACTGGATGGCATATTCCAGGTGAGGCCAGACCAATGCCTTGTACAGTGGTAATATTACATCCCATCACAAGAGTCCATAGCACTTTTGATACATGACAAGATCTTGTTGTCAGCCGATTGACATTGCATGCTGTTATTTAATCTATGCTCTACTAGTACGCCTAGGTCCTTCTCGTCATGAATCTCTTCAAGATTTACTCCCTCAAGGACATATGTTGCATGTGGATTAGTAGCCCCCATGTGCAGGACCTTACTTTTATCCACATTGGTCATCTACTTGGCAAATGGGGTTCAAACACTCAGTTTGTCCAAGTCATTCTGCAGCCCATGAACATCCTCCATAGACTGTATTACACTACACAGCTTGGTGTCATCTGCAAAAATAGACACAGTGCTATTAATTCCTTCCTCTGTATCATTAATAAATATATTAAATAGCAGTGTGCCAAGCACAGAACCCTGGGGTACACCACTCATAACTGGTGACCATTCCGAGTAGGAATCATTGACCACAACTCTCTGGATACGATCCTTCAGCCAGTTCTCAATCCAATTGCAAATGATTTCTGCCAAACCAATAGCCCTAATTTTACCCATCAGGCGTCTATGAGGGACAGAGTCAAATGCCTTTGTAAAGTCCAAGAACACAATATCCACAGCTGCTCCTCCATCCAGGCATCTGCTCACCTCTGTATAGAAGCAGATCAGGTTAGTCTGACAACTTCTTTCATTAGTATTTTATACATACTTTTTATACTATTTGACGTCTCATATTCCAGTATGTAGTCTTTTAGTAACCCTTCGAATATTTTCAAAGTGAATGATTCAATTTAATGCTTTTACAATATAAAAATATTGATGAAGGTATAAAAATCTGATTGGTAAACATCCCTATTATGCTCTGCCAGATGGGTAACCCACTGGGTATCCCTGCACCCACAAATGGTGAATCATTTAAAAAATTCTACTTAGCAGGCTATGGCTAAGTGCACAAAATTTTGGGGATATATAAAGTAAAAACACACAAAAAATATTCAGAAATATTCAGAAAATACAATTACATTTCCCCAATATAATAAAAAAAACAATCCCTTGCTACACTACAAAAAACATTGCCATAGTTGCCCTGTTTGCCCAAGACAATACATATTATAAATCAAAATGGCCAAAACAAAATAAGGAATTAATTAATAATGTTCATTTTGAGTTCATTTGAAAATTTTTAAAAAATATATTCTATAAAATACAAAAAAAATTCCTTTTCCACATGTACCCAAAATTAAACTAAAAATAAAGAAAAATCTTTAAACTTTTATTACGTTGGTCCCCCCTGCCAAAAAAGTTATAGCCCTTAAGCCGCCAAAAAAGGGGTTAAAGATATTAAATCATAACAAAAACTATATACTGTATATACTCGAGTATAAGCTGAGTTTTTCAGCACAAAAAATGTGCTGAAAAACACAAACTCGGCTTATACTCAGAAAGCCAACTAAAAAAAAATCTTATACTCGGCTTATACTCAGAAAGCCAACTAAAAAAAAATCTTAACTCATCTTTCCGGCGGCCACCGCAGTTCTTCTATGCGAACCCTCTGGCTGCGGCGCCAGGTCCGTGCGATGTCACAGTCACTGACTTCAGTTGCCGCAATCGTATTGTGTGTGCCAGCAGCCGACTGTGATGTCGGTGGCTGTGGCTGACTTCAGAGCTGCGTGCCGCACGGACCCGCTGCTGACCGACGGATCGCAAAGAAGACTCGCAGGGCGCCGGAAAGGTGAGTTTAGATTTTTAATTTTTTTTAATCAACTGTCCAGGGATCCGGCTCCATAACGGGCCGGGGATCCGGCTCCATAACAGGCCGGGAATCCGGCTCCATAACGGGCCGGGAATCCGGCTCCATAACTGGCCAAGGATCCGGCTCTATAAGCAGCCCGGGAATCCGGCTCTTTAAGAGGGCACAGGGGCTGATGGCTAAATACTTGGGCAGGAGCTGACAGGCTGCATATTGGGGCAGGGGCTGAGAGGCTACATATTGGAGCAGGGGCTGACAGGCTACATATTGGGGCAGAGGCTGACAGGATACATATTGGGGCAGGGGCTGACAGGCTATATATTGGGGCAGGGGCTGATATGCTATATATTGGGGCAGGGGCTGACAGGCTACATATTGGGGCAGAGGCTGACAGGATACATATTGGGGCAGGGGCTGACAGGCTATATATTGGGGCAGGGGCTGACAGGCTACTAATTGGGGCAGGGGCTGAAAGGCTATATATTGGGACAGGGGCTGACAGACTATGTACTGGGGCAGGGGCTGGCAGGCTATATACTACAGGGGGCTGCTGGCTATATACTACTGGGCCTGGCTGGCTATATACTGGGGGGGGGCTGTGACCAATGCATTTCCCACCCTAGGCTTATACTCGAGTCAATATGTTTTCCCAGTTTTTTGTGGTAAAATAAGGGACCTCGGCTTATACTCGGGTCGGCTTATACGGTAAGTGTGGTATCTATGTGAAAGTACCAACCTAAAGAGTACTTTCACACAGTGAAAGCAATAAAAATAAAGCCCATCAGAAAATGTGATTACTATGTTTTTCTGTCAATTTTACCATTTTTTTCCCAGCTTCGCAACACACGACAAAGGATATTAAATGTTGCCAAGAGGAAGTAGAATTTCTTGTATAGACAATAATCTCTTGTATGTTTATGTAACAAAAATGTCATACCTGAGAAATCTGGGTGCACTGATATATCAGGGCAATTGTCTGTAACAGTAAATCAAGTGGAGTGTACATCGTGAAAAGTGGTGAGGGAGCTAGGTACTTCCCCTTATCTAAGTAGGAACTAATTTAATAGGAACTTATCGATTGATAAGTGTATCTGCTGCTGGCGCATTTCACCTCCCGAAGTGGTTAGTGGTTCGAGGAGTGACTTAGCACTAGTATGTAAGAAAGACACTGGATAGGGGACGTTGTCTGTTCGTGCACTGCATCAAGGGCGTTAGGTTTATATTTTTTACTCGGTAAAACAAGTTTTGGCTTAGGATCAGAACCTTTATCATCTGCATCCCGAAAAGCCTTGTTTACACTTGACTCCCTTGATGCAGCACCCAAACAGACAATGCTCCAGTGTCTTTCTAATGCTAATTAAAAAGGTATGGCCTTAAGCCGGTGACAGTAAATAAAACTGAAAAGGGTTGCAGTGTTTAAATATTTTGTGCCAAACCTACTGTTTGAGGAAAGATTTAAAATCATTTTATTAAGTTAAAAATATAAAGTCTTGTCATCTTATTTCATTGTTGCAAAAATATTGTTCTCTGAAAATCATTCCACTTATATTTTCAGATGGTATTGTCTTCAAAATATAGCTTTCTCTTTTTAACATTTTTAAAGAATCACATATTTCACCTTATGACTGCTTTCCATAAACTTTTTAATACTAATTCCCAATCTGCTCTTATAATTAGCAATACTGCTTATATTTAGTTTTAAAAGTACATGAAAGTATACCTGGCTCCCTGCTGACTCCCTGTGTCATCATCATTATATTCCCTCTGCTCTTTCTTCCTCCCCCTCTCTCCCCCACCCCCCTCCCTCCTTATTCTTCCCCTCCCTACTCTTGCCCCTTTTTCTCCACCCTCATGCAGTTATTAGATGACCCCGTGTGCTCCAGGCAAATCTTTATCAGCTTATGTCTGGAGGAAGGAAGATTTAGCAGAGCAGATAATGATGATAACACAGGAATTTGGACACCCCAGGACTCCATGCAATTTGCTGGCAAGGAGACAGGTATACTTTTACATACTTTTATGTGGAAGCAGTAATGGTAATTATAAAAGCAGATTGGTAATTGGTATTAAGACAGTGTGAACCTGTTATTAATTTGAAAATGTGTGATCCTCACAACAGGTTCACTTTAAAGAAAATTAGAGACACTGAATCATATATTGTAAGTCATCAGACCTTAAATTTAACATAGAATTGGTTTTACTTCTGCACAATGTGTCAACATTTCATTCATTTTGACCACATTCTGACACTGAATCAAAAGACATTTAATTAAAAGGATGACAACTCCTATTAGATTCTAGCGTGGGCCACTGAGATTAGGTTCTGGTGTATTTAATAGCAGATAAATTCCTATGTGGCACTGGGACAAGATTTTTAATTACATCTATGAAATGCTAAATGCTGTAATCTCTGGTTTATGTGTATAGAATGAAGGCATCTGTGACGTCCATGAGGTATGGGAATTTGTGGGGTAATCACTTGGAAAATAAATAATTAATATAGTATAATATAGTATATTACCAATAGTAAAATATATGCAGATGAAGTAGCAGTTCCTGGCATGATGGTCTGTAAAAAACTCTGTTCAACATGCTTCTGTTTCCAAATCACTTTGCTTGGAAAGTCTACTAAGTGAATTAATTCTCTACTACACAACTTTCTGATGAATTCTTTAGCTGTTGGTTGAATGACCCTGTGGTTGGCAGGTCTCTCTTCTTACACTGTCCTCTTACACATACATGCTTGGTACAGATAAGTGGGCATCTCTTCTTAATCAAAACAGGGATGGAAGACATATTTGCAATCACTTAAAGCAAAGAGGTCAACTTTTTACATTGTATCACAAAATAATATCTTATTTATGTCTATGTGTGGCCACCCAGTAGTGTTTTGCACGCCCTTATAAGAAATCTTCCACTTAAATTTATCTCTACAAAGTAACACCAGTGCTTTGTAGAGGTTAAAATCCTTGTACTGGGGCTCCATTTATTAGGGATATTAATATGATTGATTGGTATAAAAATAACTTTTAGCTTATGCAATTAGGCTGAAAGGCTTTGGGATGTGTTACCATGCACCACAGAGCTCTTAGGCTACACCTGTTGCCTCCTCTGCTCCTCCTCTGCTCCTCGAGAGATGCAGATAGTAGCAGATGGCAGTGCATTGGAGGGGCATAGCATGCAGGTGCAAGTATCACCAGTTCTCGGGAATAACCACATGTGGGCCCTATTCCACTCTTTGCACTTGTGTCTACTACTAAGAAATTAGTTGACAGAGGGGGAGGTTGGGACAGAGGTGACAGAAGTTGTTGTTGAAGGGCTCTGAGGGGCACCCAGGAGACTCTCTTGTAATGTCCAGCAGAGCCATTCAGCCTCACTTGCATAAACAAAAGTCATTTTTATGCAAAGTGACCAGGCTAATATCCCCAATAAAGGGAGTACAGGGAGATGGTACTAGCCGACACCTGGGACCAGAGTCTAAGTGGCACCTGGTATTCACCAGAGAGGTTAGAGCGGGCAGTGCCATGACCGAGAGGGGCATGGGTGTGGACAGGCTGCTATATACAAAGCAATGACTGCTCTACAAAGCAATGATGGTGTCTTGTAAAGGTTAATTTAAGTGGTACATTTCCTTCAAGGATTTTTTTTAGCATGTACTGAATGAAGTACATGAGTTCTTAACCAAATAGAAGGTATTTGTAGAGTGCATATATCTGTATATAGCTAATCTATGTTTGCATTTCAGTATGCTGGAATCGCTCCATAACATGGGTTGTATTTAGGGAATCTTTTCTTGGCTGCCACAGGATTGAATATAGAAATTGACTTTCTGTCCACATAGGAGGCATTGAGTGGAATTTATCATGGATCGCTCATGCTTGGCTACAAGAAAAGAAAGAGTCACAATTCCTTGTGCATGGGTAGGAAATGCAACTTTTTCTCCAATGTGGCACTTCCTTGCCAAGTGTGTGAGGATTGAGAATGGAGTGGCCTAGGGGTGGTCCAGAAATACTGGCTATATTGGAATTCTACGCCTGGCAGGACCTGGCATAGCATTCATGTGGACACACAATTGGAGCATCGTGCACACAGTCACGATATATCTTCTCCTGTTGTCTTAGTCTTATGACAAACTTTCAGACCAGAATGGAAAAGAAGATACTGCACACAAATAAACACAGCAGTAAGATGATTTCTTTCAATACAATTAATATCATGCACTTCTCAAATGGGCCAGAAAATAACAATTATTGCAGTAGTGTACCTTTTAATCATCTGGAGACTGGCTTCATTAATCTTATTGTATTATGGGTTTCCCTTAAATAACAATTGCTGTTAGTAAGAACATGAACAATGTTTTTTGCTAAATCAGTTGAATAGTCCTTTAGAACTTTAGCCTGAATTCGTTGGATATCATCAGATCTACAGTATGAAATAGAGCATATAATGACATCACTCGTAGGAGTAAGTTCATAGTAAAAGGAGTATTATTTCTTATAAGCATTGTTGAGAGAAACCTAAATCAGAGGAACTGTATAACTTATTCTAAGAAAGAACAGTAGCAGTGATCCTGAGATATAAACATAAGAAGGAGGGGAAGCTGGTAATGTAGCATTGGTCCGATGGGAGAATTGACTGATCCTAAGGAGGACAATGTCAAATACTTTGATTCAACATTTCTGTTTGATCTCTCTATGACTTTGGAAATTCTGCTTTAATTAGCTTCTACATGTACAGTAGTGGGATAGGAGGGGGAGGTGTTTATTACGGACACACACTAATTGTATCTAGAGTTAATTTCCTCCAGTGTGTACATTGAAAACCCTTAGGAAGTTAGGTATTAATTGAAACAAAAACATCAGATCAAAAGACATTCCAGAATAGACTGTTAATGTGCGTATTATCTTTTTTTTAATGTATTCATCGTGCTTTATGAAGTATTCATTATAATTATATTATCATAAAATAGTTTTGAACAATTTGAAGCTTAATCTTATTATAGGATTCTGATTATTTTCTCTTTATCAAACTGTTCTTTTTGTATTACATAAAATTAGTTTTTACATTTTCTAAAAGCTTAATTAGACTACTTAAAGAGGACCTATCACCCCCTGCCATATACAGTATGTTCCAGTATTTAGTTGGATGCAATGATTACCTTAAACAACTTGCCAACACGCCTCTTGTTTTACCTTACACCTCTAAGGGTCACTCAAATATACTGTGGGTACGAACAGTATTCAGACCCCTTTAAATTTTTTACTCTTTGTTTCATTGGTCAAAAAGATTTTTTTTTGCTCATTAATGTACACTCTGCACCCCAACTTGAAGAAAACCTGAAGTATCACATGGTCATAAGTATTCAGACGCTTTGCTGTGAGACTCATATTTAACTAACTTGCTGTCCATTTCCTTCTGATACTCCTTGAGATAGTTCTACTTCTACACTGGAATCGAGCTGTGTTTAAACTAACTGGACTTGAGTAGGAAAGTCACATGCCTGTCTATATAAGGCCTCACAGCTCACAGTGCATGTCAGAGCACATGAGAATCATGAGGTCTAAAGAACTGCCCAAGGAGCTCAGAGACAGAATTGTTGCAAGGCATAGATCTGGCCGAGGCTACAAAAGAATTTCTGGCCTCCATAATCCTTAAATGGAAGAAGTTTGGGAAGACCACAACTCTTCCTCAATCTGGCCGTACAGCCAAACAAAGTAATCGTGGGATAAGAGCCTTGGTAAGAGCAGTAAAAAAAACCAAGACCACTGTGGCTGAGCATCAGAGAGGCAGTAGGGAGATGGGAGAATGCTTCACAAAGTCAACTATCACTGCAGCCCTTTAACAGTCAGGGCTTTATGGCATGGTGGCAGAAGCCTCTCCTCAGTACAAGACATATGAAAGCTGCATACAGTTTACATAAAATGCATAAAGGACTCCAAGAATATGCAAAATAAAATTCTCTGGTCTAAAGAGAGGAAGATTGGTGTTAATTCTAAGCAGTATGTTTCGAGAAAACCAGGCATTGCTCATCACCTGCCAAATACAATCCCAACAGTGAAAGGGACAGGAAGACTGATTGATGAATGCAGCCAATTACAGAAGAATCCTGGATGAAAACCTCTTCCAGAGTGCTCTGGATCTCAGACTGGGCCGTAGGTTCACCCTCCAACAAGACAATGACCCTAATCACACAGCTAAAATAACAAAGCAGTGGTTTCAGAACAACTCTGTGACCATTCCTGACTGGTCCACAGAACCCTGACCCAAAACCAATTGAGTATCTCTGGGGAGACTTGAAAATGTCTGTCCACCAACGTTCTTCATAAGAACTGAGGGAACTGGAAATGATCTGCAAGGAAGGATGCCAGGTGTGAAAAAATTGTTGCATCATTCCCAAGAAGACTCATGGTTGCACCAGCTCAAAATGCGCTTCTACTCAATACTGAGCAAGGGGCTGAATACTTATGACCATGTGATATTTCAGGTTTTTTTTGTTTAATAAATTAGCATAAATTTCTACTTTTTTCTGTCAATATGGGGCACAGAGTGAAAAATATATATTTTTTTGTTCTTACCAATTGACTACAATGAAACAAAGAGTGAAAAATTTAAAGGGGTCTGAATACTTTCCGTAGCCAATGTTTCAGTTGTCATCTGTCTTTTAAGCTAAACTATTAAGTATAACTGGCTACATACTGGGGCCTGGCTTGCTATATACTTTGGGCTGGCTGGCTATATACTGTGGGGACTGACTGGCTATGTACTGGGGGACTGGCTGATTATATACTGGGGAGTGGCTGGCTATATACTGGGGCAAGGGAAGATAAGTTTACTCCGGCACTGCACGGTGCTGGAGTAAACTTATCTTCACTTGCATGCTGTGTCACATTTTACTGTCTATATACTGGGGGCTGGCTATGTACTGTGGGACTGTCTGGCTGTATATTGGAGAGGGGCTGGCTATTTACAAGAGACAGTCTGGCTATAAACTGGGGGAACTGGCTGGCTATATACAGGGTTAACTGGCTGGCATTGTACTGGGGGAACTGGCTGGCTATATAGAGGGGACTGGCTGCTAGTATACAAGGGACTGGCTGGTGGTGTTATATGGCGTAGTAGTAGTAAAATTGGTTATATTCCTGGCAGTATTATAGTAGTTATATTCTTGTACATAGAGGGAAGTATTATTGTAGTTATATTCTTGTACATCGGGGGCAGTATTATAGTAGTTATATTCTTGTACATAGGGGGCAGTATTATAGTAGGTATATTCTTGTACATAGGGGGCAGTATTATAGTAGTTATATTCTTGTACATAAGGAGTAGTATTATAGTAGTTATATTCTTGTACATAGGGGCAGTATTATAGTAGTTATATTCTTGTGCATAGGGGGCAGTATTATAGTAGTTATATTCTTGTACATAGGGGGCAGTATTATAATAGGTATATTCTTGTACATGGGAGGCAGTATTATAGTAGTTATATTCCTGTACATAGGGGCAGTATTATAGTAGTTATATTATTGTATAGATGGGACAGTATTATAGTAGTCATATTCTTGTACATAGGGGGCAGTATTATAGTAGTCATATTCCTGTACATAGGGGGCAGTATTATAGTAGTTATATTCTTGTACATAGGGGCAGTATTATAGTAGTTATATTATTGTATAGATGGGACAGTATTATAGTAGTTATATTATTGTATAGATGGGACAGAATTAAAGAACTATATTCTTGTACATAAAATGCAGTATTATAATATATTTTACTTAGAGGCAGTATTATAGTAATATATAGTTACATTCTTGAAGATATTGTAGTATTTTCTTTGTATATAAGGCAGTATTAAGTTGTGTTCTTTTAAAAAAGAAGCTTTATTCCTGTATAAGGCAGTCAGTATGAGTCTCTTTCTCTGTGTTGTACATGTTGATTTAGACCATCTATAAACAGTTTGTGTGGAGTTTAGTAACTCCACCCACATCACATGGTCACACCTACTTGTTTTGACCCTGCCCACAGAATGGGCAACTAAAACCTCTCCCCGTAGTTTATTTATCAATTGCACTACATGGCACCTGACGACAATTTGGTAAAGAACACTAGAGTCCCAGGAAGTGTTATAATGAAAACTGGTATCAGTTGGGCACAGCTTTTTAAATTTTTAACTGCATTCTGAGCTTTTCTTTTAAAAGATATATTATTAGTTGGTCAACACCTTTTACCAAAGCATTTGCACCCTGTAGTCTATTCCTCATGGGGTGTGAGTGAGTGTACTCTCCTATGTGTTGACATGAGTACAGTGTTTCTGATTGCCGGATGTTTTTTTTAACAAATCTATGTATTCTCATCATGCTGCTGCTTTGGGAGCCTCTGCAATGTCTCTTTTATGATGTATGCTAACTGATTTCCACTTCAGGTTATAATATGATTCATTAACTCTATCCATAAATCTATATTTTATCTCTTTGTTTACACTTTACATATGGCATTTTAATGTAGTTTTGTATAATGTTATATTATTGCTGGCATTATATGTTTGTCTTCATCACTATTATGTCCTAGTGGTTTCGAATGTCTCATTAATCTGCAGCTGTATGATCACTGTATTAACAGACTACCTTATTGTGTCCCAAAAGCTTTGTGTTTGTTTTCCATTTGTTAAAGGGGTATTCCCATCAGGGCATATACATTTAATTTAATTAATCTGCTATCTACATTTCTTTAATTGTATGTTGTTAAATAAAATGTACCTGTGTGAAAATAATTTACCTTGAATGTAGCTATGTTGTCCCTTAGAAACAAGATAGTTATCCTTGGATACAACCATTGATGCAGCAGTGCCCACACATGCTGTATTCAGGCCTCTACCCTACCACTTGGATTCAGCGTTCATTACCACAGAATGCCTGTGGGACATGTAGTAACTCCTGGACATTTCATTTGGAAACTCTATTTGTTTACCAGTGGTGGTCATATGGATAGATCAGGCAATTGTTCTCCACATAACCCCATCCTTTTCCTCTTCAACATTTGTTACCTGAAGAGAATTGGGAGGTCACATACACATTATGGTGGAGAAATGTCTAGGTAAATCAGATATAGTCGCCCACTGAACCCATTCAGATCTTAGCTTTGGTTTTATATACATTTGTGTGAAAATAAAAGTCGAGCTCAGATTGGTTGCCTTGGGCAACTAGAACAGTTCTGCTTTCAGACACTTATAATAAATCTCCTCTTATGTGTTCAGACAAACACACTTACAATGTTGGGGGTATGCCCATTTTCATCCAGTGCGTAAAGGGGCTTTTAGTAAAGCTGAATAGTTAGAGATTGGTGAGTTGTGAATTCCAGTAGATAGTCCTGTACATTCCATTAAAGGGGTATTCCAGGAATCAGCATAATTCATATATAAATAGGTCCTTAAAATATAAGCTAATATGTAATTAGTTGTTATTAAAAATTGCTCTTGACATTCACTGTAATGAAGAATTAAAATGCTACTGGCCCTTTAATCCGGCCGTTGATTTCCTTCTCACAGAGCAGACTCAGGACAGAAAATGGCCGCTGGTAGGGTGTCCACATCACATGTCCCGCACCTGCCTGGGCAGCTCATGTGGTCATCACTATGTTTAGCTATAGCTGGTTGGTTGCAGTGCATACAGTATGGCCAGTGCGTGGTGAGACGTCATCTCAGTGAGGTAATGTATAGTGATGGCAATTACACTTCATTACTATGGTAACATAGAAGGACAATCATCACTGGGAACACAGAGTATTAGACACACCATTTACAGTATACAAATACAACGTAACACAAAAACATATAGTATATGCACACCATATATCCACACATGCTTACTTACAGTACCATGTTCAGACATACATCACATAGAAATACACAAATGTATTATATACACATCACAAAAATAAACACACATAGGGCATATGCACATCACATATACACAGCTATACATTTATACATTCATTACATTCTCACAGTCTTCTTATTCCAGAGGGGGCAAAGGCCACAGACCTGTCCCAGTAGACCGTAGCCTCTTGATGTATCAGGTTGCCCAGGAGAGACTGAGACATTATCAGAGCACAAGCATTGGGGTATAATAAATAACCCCCATAATCTCCATGGGAATACTCTTTTAACTATTATCTCTTAGAGAGCTGAATGATGGTGTTATATCATCGAGTTCTATAAAATGTTATGCCCTCAAGAGCTTTAGCCTCCTCTCCTTATCCTGTTATCCTATCTACTTTCAGATACACTGATCACAGCTGTGGAAAACAGGCCAATGAAGCATTTTCACCTGCACTAATGATTTATGAATTGAAATGAAACCATTTTGTTTTAAAAGCTGAATTGTCTTCAAGTCTTCAAAATGCAAATCCCTTTGGCTTGCTGAAAATCTCATACCTGGCTACTTTATATGATTTTTTTTCAGCCTGACTCCTAGCACCATAATGAAGAAATTGCAATTATATCTGAACGGCAAGTGTCCTTGACAATGTGTTAAGGAAAGGATAGGTTCCTATATTCAGCAATGTATTTAAAATCAAATTTAATGTTAAATTGCAAAAAAGGCTATAAATAGCGGATATACATGAAAACTATAAAAATGCTCCAAGCTGTGTTTTAATCAGCACTTCACAGGGGTAATTACTTCAAGATGCCTTGTTATCTCTGACAAGGGTTCTTGTCAGTAATCGGCATTCTGTCCTACATCACACGGTAATTTTTCTTTAGCGTATTACGGTAATCAAGTGTCTATTTTATTTGCCAACACATAATGAAGGTGACAGTGGAGTCTCGATATGCTAGAACCAAGCATAGTTTGCAGAATCTAGATTGGAGCACGTAGATCTTGAAACAGGTTTCGAAAGGTTGAAGTTAATAGTTATCAGAATTGTTCAATTATTTATCTGCAAAGCTTAGAAAGGAAGATAGAATTAATTCTTGCCATATTCTGTATAGCTCTCATCTTCTAGTCATACAGCTATGGTCAAAATATTCTCTGGATCCGGTGGAAAATGAAAAACTGTGAAAAATGAGGTCAAATAGAGATTGGTCTTGTCGTTGCTCTAAGTGAGGCCTTATGCACATGAAGATTGTTTTGGTGGTTTTTGGCGCATTTGATCGGATTGTGGCGCATCGTCGCCGGTGTGCACGCAACGGAAATGGGGGGGGGCGTGGCCGAACGAAAACCCGACGGATTCGGTGAAACCGCCGCATTTAAAAAAAAAAGTGTCGCTGGACACGCGCTTACCAGCAATGGATCGTGAACTGCCTTAGTGAATTGCTGGAAGACCCGAATCCACCGCAGAGAACGCGTCGCTGGATCGCGAATGGACCGGGTAAGTAAATCTGCCCCTGTATGTTTAGTGATATACTATATCAATATTTGCATTCTTCCAAGAAATGTAAATTTCAGACTTCAGCTGGGAGGGCATCTACTGCACACTCTGACATGGTCTTATCAGTACTGGTAAGAAAATAGGGTTTTCCACTTTCAGCTTGCTCTCATTCTATTGGAAGCTTCTTTGTTTTCTTCCAGTGGACAGAAATCTGTCCATGGTCATGCAATGGACAGGCAGGTACATAAGCAACTGTGTGAGATCACAAGACCCTGGAGAGCTTCCTGTAGAATTACAGCAAGCAGAGATGTAGAAAAAAGGAATTGATACAGAAAGTATATTGGCAAATTGTATAACTTTTCATAACACAAACAAAATCAATTGTTTGCTGAAAGTGAGCAACCCCTTTAAGGCCTCACTGTTGTTCTAAAACATGTTGTTCTTGGACATGTGCTATCTGTTCAGTTGCTATTTTACACAATCAAGTGACCCTTCAAGGGACTGGGACCATCTAGTAACATCATTTAGCAACTATCCATTTTTTTGTGGATCTGCAAAAACGGATGGGGGGATATATTATGGCTTGTATGTCAGAATACTGGCATACAAGCTGTGACAATGTCAACTATTCCTTTCTTCCCCATTCGGGCAGGGAGGTGTGATGCCGGATTATGGAGTGTTCTGGAATGCCCCATGCCAGTGACCTAGGGCCATACTACGCCAGGATAGGGTGGATATATCAAGAAGCCGGTGCTTAAAAATAGTGCTTGGCGAAATACGTCTCAGAAACTGATTATACACGGAGGACCATGGATCCATTTTTTGCGGACCAAGAACAGTAAATAAGTCACACTTTTATTAGGAAATGTAATTATTAACTTGATAGGTTGCCACTACATCAAACAAGAACACAACTATATTCTATAGGCAGTATTGTAATCAGAGGTAGATTAAAGCTACCAGGGGTGCTGGGCTGTATAGAGATGTGGACCCGCTCTTGTCTTGAGTTTTGCATACACAAATACAGTGCTGCGATCCAGTCTTGGACTGGCCCACCAGAGTACCATAGGATCCTCCGGTGGGCCCACGCTCTAACCCAGTACTGGACCCCAAAGATACAGCAGAAATCAGCCCAATTTGGAGGTGGACTCTAGAGTTTGTTTTCTACAAGTTGATGGAGGGTGGACCCCCAGCATAATTTATCTGGATGGCCCAAGGAACCCCAGTCAGACACTGCTGCTATCCCCTGCTATATGAAATTACTAGGCCAGTTATTAAAAAGCACTATCACCCTGATTAAAAATTGCTCATAACAATAACATCAATTGATAACAACCCCACAAGGTGTCACCGGCTAGAATTCAGAAGTTCCTGATTGCTTACACTGAATGACAATACAAATCCTGAGAGTTGCCTCACAGACTAGAAGGTCAGTCAGTTCTTTATACATAACATATGTATACTTCATGTTAATTGGATAATCATGAAGTAGCATTTTTAGAATGAGCGATTCAATGTTGGAACTCTTGATCCTATATATAACTTTCTCACATGGTTTCAGCACCTCTTTGCCCAATTACAGATTATATTTGTGAGTGAGAACTCAGCAGAAGACTATAAAAAGATCTCCATATGTCATATTTCAATATTTCAGTAGGGGAACTGTCGAATGTTTCGTTTATGTGTGGAAACACTTGTCACATCCAGCTGTGCTACTACATGTCTATTTCATTTAAACAGATGTGTAGGGAAGGAGTGTGTGGAAGGTATCATCTCTAATTTGCAGGGGATGGCACAACCCACACACCTGTAATAGTTTGTTCCATTCGTTCTAAATATGATAAAAATAATCATATTTTATAGAAAATGTTCATTGAGATTAAACTCCACAATAAATTTTGAATCTTAGCTAAACATTCATACTAAAATAGATTTTATATACACAATTGACTAAAAACTAAATTGGAAACAGTATTCATTTCAACCGACTGAATGGCAAAGGGATTTTCAACTTTCAACTCAAAAAGAAAACCTGTGTATTGTAAACCCTATAACTTTATCACTGTTCATTTGTTATGAGTGTATGGTGGCCCAATGGGTCAAAATGCTGGATTCTTTAATATCTCTGTTGAATATTAAATTAAAAAAATGTTTAAAACAATCTCTCTAAAAACAAAGATCATATATGTCTCTGATATATCGGCTAGGAGACGGTGCTCCCTTAAGGTAGATGTGCTAGATGATTTAGGCACCTGACCTTGCCTTAGGTTTACTGGAGGATTTAGTTATACACTCTTTTGAAGGCAGCCCTGCAGTCAAACTTGAGGTAGCACCTGGTTGATATTGGTGATCAGGAGTAATTGCGACTATGTCCACGCCCAACAGCGCTTTTTGTTTGTATTAAAGATGTATGGAGTCCCCGATGGAAATTGCCAAACATTGCTTATTCTATTAATGAGATGCTACATTTCAGAGTCGGGCTGTCTCCTTTAGCAGATTTGAAATCCGACAGATTGGGGTTGTTGAGCATGCTTCCTGGAGCTCGCTCACAGACACATACCGGAACAAATGTATCTGTGTGGACTGTATACATCTTTAATAAAAACAAAAAAAACCTTTGGTGCTGATCCAGTTATAATTTCTCCTGGTCATCAATAGTATATCTCCCACATGTTACTCATATGTCATATGTTAGAATTTAAGATCTACCAATTTGTGTCTTTCACCTATGTCTTTCACCTATATTCCTGCCCATGTTGCCCATTCATTGATTTTAATTTATAATTACATTTCTATTACATTACTACATTCTTGTTTTTAAGTGCCCTTCTTTGGCTCATCTGTTTTTATGCAATTTACATCTTTTTTTAGTCACAAATAAGGTGCAAACGATTCCAAGACAAACTTGATGTAAGCAAGTTGCTTTCAAGGAAGAAGGAAAGCCAAACTGGTGATAATATTTGGGATGTAGCTTGTCCCCATAATTCTACTTTGTGTTACATTAACTTTGTGGAGCTTCTTTGTTGTCCATAGATACTGCATCCTACTGTCTATTATTTGATTGATGTTAATCATCAGATGTATATTTGTCTTTGAAATTAGATGAAATAATTATTATGTACAATGAAAGTTTTCGATATGCAGCTGCATGACTCTATCTTACAACACACTTCTATATGATCCCTTTCCGACATTTGGAGAGAAAAAGATCTGGACCGCATATCCACACAATACACACTGATCTATCACTGTAGGCTATATTAACAAAACAACAGCCCATGGCATCCACCACTCTGCAACACAGTGCCAGAAGGGACCTAGACGCCTCTGCCCCCCTGCCCCCATGGCTCTGGGCCCTGAGTTCCCACCAGCAATGCACCACAGAAACAGCAGATTCCATGCAATGCTCACCATTCCATGTGGTTTTTCTATGTTCCCTTGGTTGTTACATGTTAAACATTTGCAGGTTTTTTTTTTCATTTTAAATATTTCTGTTCCAATATCATCCTTTTCCAAAGTCCTTGCTTGGCTTGGTACCTTTGAGTTCATCAGATGTCTGGTCAATTTTAAGGAATTGGATGCATTCACAGTAGGTGGGATGGTGCAAGCTAAACCAAACCAGTAGATGCCACAGAATATGAATGTTCGATGTTGTGACCGACCATGTGTAAAGTCCAAAACTCCCCCAGAGTAAACGTTATTGTGAAACACATGTTGGGGTTGTTTGGTGAGGTGTCCCTCATTTGGTATAGGATTGTTGTATCCCTGTACATTTTTTAAAATCTTTTTAAGAGTAACTGACAATCGCATTATATGTACTTTTGTAGTGGTTGAGTTTTCTTGTTAGCTGTACATGTTCTATATGTGTGGGGCTCACATTGTACCTAATTGTTTGGGATATTGCACCAACCTTGTGACAACTACTGCCAAATGAATTTGCCCTGAATAAATTAATAAAGAATTATTGTGATTTAATAGGTTGTACTATGTATTTGGTCAAGTTCAGGAGACAGACAGCACACTACAGATACAAGTACTTAGTTCATCAACACGTGCTTCTAGAAGCATGGATAGGACACAGCAGCAGCAAACAAGATAAGCTCTGTATCCGAGTGAGGGGGGTAACATAGCAGTGCTGATGATGTTTTATTGATTAGGTGAGGCAGCAGACAGAGCTCAGTGTGTTATTGTGTCTTATATCCCTTTTATGATTCTGTCTCATTTCTCTGTTTCTATGTGTCATTTCCTTGTAGACCATTCAGAAACTAAATTAAAGTGTAGATAAACCCTGTAAACTGATAATCCAGCACATCAAACAGAATCTCATAGCACAGAAGAATCATTAAGTGTCTGCTTAGAGAGTCCCCATCCACACTCTGGAATTTTACACTGACCATCACTGAGTGATAGTTTTATTGCTGTTTTAGCTCCTAAGTAAAATCACAAAGTAAGGCTACATTCACACACATGTATGGGGGACGTATATACGGCCGACGTATATACGGCCGATATACGTCCCCCATACACTTCTATGGGCTCACGGCCCTGTACGGGAGCGGTACTGTGCAGCACACGTGCGGCACCGTACCGCTCCGTAGACTGGGAAAAGATAGGACATGTCCTATATTTTCCCGTGATACGGCGCAGTGCGCTGTATCTTCCTATGGAGAGGGGCGGGGGTGAGCTGCGCTCATCCCCTGCTCCTCTCCGCAGCGCCGATGTATGCCCGCCGTACTACGATACAGCGGCCATACATCGTGTGAATGTAGCCTAAGAGGTCAAAAATTATCTTTATTATGTAAACATGGCTAGGGAATTAATGTTTAAGAACTTTCTTTTATGGGTTAAAGGGTTAAATCAATTTATTAAATTATGTAAATTAACCTGAGGTAATACCCTTACCTTTGGCTTTACATACTGTTACACTGCCTCACCCCTACTTCCTCAGCACTTGTGCAGTGAGTACTTTATGCATTTCCTGCTCACTGCACAAGTGCCTAGGGATATATGAGTAAGTCTCCCTGGTTTATCATGCTTTATTTTTATACTTTTCTTTTGCATCTCTAAGCAACAGTCATAAAGTAGATGTTTACAATACACATATTGGCCACTATAACTTTTCTACTATTTCTAACTTTTACTTGATAATAACTGTGTGGACATCACAAAGATGAGAATACATATTTTTGTAGACCTTACAGGTGCCATTTCATCTACAAGGTTTAAAATATTACATAGAACAATAACTCACATGAGGTCTAGAAAAATGGCCAAAGAGAGACATTACCCAGGACTATAAACTCACCATTAAAGCAGATTTTCTTCCACTGCTATATAAAAGTTAATGTAGACATGTCAATATGTTAAAACAGGACTATATGTCCTCTTACCTGATTTTGCATGCTCAACTCTTTCAGAATATATAGATCATGAATTAGACCGAATAGGAGGACATTTTTTTTTTTGCAAAGTTTAACAGAAAGCAGGATCTATACATATTCATGAAGTTATGGCCACCTATAGACGAATATACTAAAAAGTTTTCCCAGCCAATAAGCATGGGCGTGGACATTTTTAAGGATCCTCATAAACTTTATTCTATGGATGTGCTTCTTTTTTAAAAGATCAGAATTATGGTCTGTTACAAAATGTTTGTGGATCGTGACCCATTAAAATGCATTGCCTTTAGTGCAGCCGCCTGCCATGTGGCACTTCTTACTGGAAGAATAGAACTTGTAGCTATAAAGAAAAAAATGAAACCCCAAGAGATAGCTGCACAGTTTACTTTGATGCTAGTCAAGTATCTACATAAAGTTGTCCTCTGCATTGACTAGCCCATCAGCGAACAAAAGGGGATTCACTTAAAATATTGAAAAGTTCTGCCCACTGGATATCCAAGTCCAGGAGAAGCAGTGATTCAAGCTAATAAAATACAAGTTATGCTGAATCTGCTCTATAACATGCTGCGGGTAGATTACAATGCATTTGGTTTAAGAAAATCTAACATAAAGGATTTATCTCATTCATTACATCTGTATACAAACAAAATAATATGTAAAACTATGTGAAGTTTCTTCATATTTTATTTTACAATATCTCACTTAATATATTTACATGACATGACTTTTGCCTCAGTGCAATACATTTTATGTTGCATAAGTACAAACTGTAGAATTTTTTTTATTAAAAAGAGACATTTGACTGAATTTGCAGCTAAATATACAATGCAACATTTTCCCTGCCTGTGACAAAGCCTTTCTGTTCATGGTCCAGACAACACCCAATATCCTTGGTATCCGGTACAATGTTTCAAGCACATCCACTCAGGGGAAATAATATGCGGACTTTATGGAAATTTACCATTCCTTTTGCACCATACAAAAATACTGCATGTTTTATGGAAATTATCCCATCGTTGAAAGTGACCAGAAGCTGAGCTGATGACGTGAGCAAAACACAGGGAATAACGCACCACGGAATCTCAAAAATGTTTCATACAAATGTACAGAGTCCTTTCCCGAGGATGCTGTGTTTATCACTATTACTACTATGTAGAGAGACCCATTAAAGAACTGGAGTACACAGAAGGAGAAACTACTGGATAAGGTGGACAATATTCAGATCTAGAAGCGAGCTTTTTACAGTTTGTCTTCACAGTGATATACCAGAAGGTTCGTGTAGAAGATGCATAAAATAGCCCCATCCTTTATTATATGAAAAGTAACATCTCTATCCAGGAATGGAGTTATAAAATTACAAACCATTCAGCAACATACAATAAGTCATTATGCCAAAAATGGAAACCAAAAAGCAACATTATGAGTAACATGTCGGCAAATCATTGGATAAATGGACCGCACGGAGACGCACATTTATTAACAAATACAACCGATAATAACCGAGAGATCAGAACTCCAGCTTGGAAATTGGTAGGAAAACAATGATTACCAAAAATACCATGAGCTTGTTTCAGTTCTAGGTGTGGATTTTGGCACTTTATGGGAACTAGTCCTTGCCCAATATCATTCATATATATATATAAAAAAAAAAAAAAGGTACACGTCGTCTTCAACACGCCTTGCAAATATAGTACTGGTGTACTAGCAAACATTGAAACATATTGAATAAACATTCCCACTGATTTGCACATGCATACACTACCAAATAACAACACCGTATCAATGTTTTGTGTTTGGATCTAGAACAGGAGAACAGGTCCCTTGGGAGGATTCTCCCACGTTGCAGCACATTCTAGACCTCTTCCAGAGACCGAGTATCTGATTTCAGTCTGACAAACTCCTTGGCAACTTCGTCGTTGGAGCGTTGAGAAAGTATTCGCAGGATTGTCAGTCCAGTTTCATCCATGCAGATGTTTTTTGTCAGTGGGTACCAGGATGCACAGTTGCCTTTCTCCACTATGCCCTTCAGCTGGATTACCGTCATTCCTATAATACGATCCTCCCTGGCGAAGCAGTAATCCTTCACACAGAGGTGAAGTTCATAGGCCGCGGGGCTTTCTTCATTGCTCAGAACGCTGCAGGAGAAAGAAAGATGAATGGTTACATGAGCCAAATTGTAATTCCACTCCAACACTTTACTGGATTAATGACTGACACAATGTGAATACATTCTTCATGAACAATTCCATCTTCACTAATGAAATATCCCTGACTCCTCTTATCTATTTTCCTCACACTGCCTTGTACTATCTTAATGATATGCCATTTTTGGGGAAGGGGATGTAATGTCTCCTAGCTGCTCTTCATCTAACAGGTTTATATCAGGATCTTTACCAAAAACTGCTATGGCAGCTATCAGCCATTGGTACAATACATTCACACATGAAGACTATTGCATTATTTCCATGCTAGTCAATAGTTTTATACTGGTTTAATATGGTCAGTCTAAGGCCTCCTTCACATGAACAAATAATGGGGACATATGGTAGTTATTGTTTCATCTATGCCATCACATGTGTTTCTTTGGGCTCATTCACTTTGCTGAGGTTTCCACTGGCCCATGTATGAGATGACTGCCTGAACTGCAAATTATAGAGTGGGCCCTATTCCTGCCCAAGTATCCACCTGGGTCAGTCTTTTTAAATAGTGTGTGTGGGAGGAACTCAAGCACCAATTACACAGGGACCCATAGACCCATTTTTTACAGCCTGTGAAAAAACACACATAATGTGCAGGAAGCCAAAGGCAGTGATTCCCATAGTCTGGAGAGAATCTTTGTAGAGGATGAAGGTCAGGAAAAGATTAACATGGCTTCATAAACCCAATATGAACTATGAGGCAGAGACCTCTCAAATCCATTTTGATACTGTGATTCAATGGAAGCCACTGATCTATAAGTGTGGTCAGATGACTCTCTGTCAGAAGACATATTCGGACAGAAGAGTTTCAGTGCAACACATTGAGAATAATGGTAAAAACAAGTTTAAAGGGGTATTCTGGGAATATGAACGTCTGATACAAATACCCATAATTATATAAATAAATGAATATAACAAAACTCAATGTCATTAGTCGCAAAATGGAGCTTAAATTGTTTGATTTTATGATTCACAAAATTTTATAACCTCTCTCAAGTGGTTGGAGTTATCACCAAGATGGCTGCCACTGGAAACTACAAGTCCTGTGATCCTTTAGTTCTCAGTAACTCCCCCTACCTCTTATGTTCTGCCCCCAGTGATGATATAACAGACTGTCCTGCTCTGTTACCATAGTAATGATGTGTAACTGCACATCACCACAACACCGGCCATGCTGGATGCACTGCAACCAACCGACTACAGCCAAACATAGTGGTGATCACATGACCTGCCCAGGCAGGCGCAGGACATGTGATGTGGACATGTGACCAGCCGCCATCTTCTGTCCTGTGTCTTCTCCGTATGAGCAAAATTAACGATTAAAGGGCCAGTAGCATTTTAATTCTTCATTACAGTCTATGTCACCAGCATTTTTCTGCTAAGGGAAGCAAAATTTTAAATAACAACTAATCACATATAAGCTTATATTTTTAGGACCAATTTGTATATGAATTATGCTGATTCCTGGAATAACCCTTTAAAGCAAAGTGACTGATGCACGCTGTGAATCCTGATTATTTATAATATTTGTCTGTTATATATGTGCTATATACCTCTATTTTTGTGGTTTTTACTTGTTTTAAATAAAATCATTGTTGTTTTGTCTAAATATGAATAGGAAAGAAGGGTCAAAAACAAGTTTCACCCAAAAATGGATTATGCCTTGAAACAGTATAGAAACCAGTGATCTAATATGTTGAGAAAAAGCTTTGTTATGTGTTCAGACCCAATACTGCTGCACAGAGTCCCTGTGGTTCCATATAAACGAGATGTAGGCGCCCTAGATGGTGCCTTTATAGTATCCTACAGAACCAAGGGAGAATAGTTATGTAATATGAGGTGTGTCTGTTTAGGTAAACATTTTTCCCAAGGATTCCCTATAAAAAAATCTTCTGTGTTTTACACTGCAGTGTAAGGTGCAGGTCTACACCGTTTTATGTAAAGGCCAACTACAGATCTGTGCAACCACCAATCTGTAACATAGTTAGGTACCTGAGACAAGTTTTTGCTTGTAAACATTGGCTTTAAATATTACATTATTTGATGTTATTAGGGCTTAAAACAGTTCTAGAAGTCATAAGCGCTGTGCACATATCATACTTTTGCATACCTTTTAGTATATGCTTTTTTTTATTGTTAAAGGGGTATTCCAGGAATCAGCATAATTCATATGCAAATGCATACTCAAAATATAAGCTAATGTGTAATTAGTTATTTAAAATTTTGCTCCCCTTAGCAGAAAAATGCTGGTGACATAGACTGTAATGAAGAATTAAATGCTACTGGCCCTTTAATCAGTCTGTTAATTTCCTCCGTGCGGTCCGTCGCAGAACAGAAGATGGCCGCTGGTCACATGTCCACATCACATGTCCTGCACCCGCCTGGGCAGGTCATGTGATCACCACTAAGTTTGGCTGTAGTCAGTTGGTTGCAGCGCATCCAGTTTGGTCAGTGTTTTGGTTATGGCAGTTACACATCATTACTATGGTAACAGAGCAAGAAAACCTGTTACATTATCACTGGGAGCAGAGCCTGAGAGGTAGGAGGAGTTACTGAGAACTAAAGGATCATGGGACTTGTATTTTCCAGTGGCGGCCATCTTGGTGATAACTCCACCTACTTTATAGAGGACATAAAATGTTGTGAATCATAAAATCAAACTATTTAGGCTCCGTTTTGTGACTAATGACATTGAGTATTGTTGTATTCATTTATTTATATCATCATGGGTTTTTGTGTCAGACATTCATATTCCCGGAATACCCCTTTAAAGTAAAGTTAATGAAATAAATTACCCATCTGTAGCTTATACAGTTCTACTCACAGTTCTGACCTATGTCTGTGTTCTTTCTCTTTATATTTTTTTCCACACTGAAATGGTTAATTGTTTATTTAACAATTTAACAATTAAAAAGCTTCTTTATTTTTCTAGCATTAAATGAAGGGAGATCCATAAATCAGCAGTAAAGAGGCTTGTTTATCACGTGTCAATGGCAGACATATGACAGACATGAGCGGTTATTCCCACAACACTGCGTCCTGGCAGCCTGTGGGCATCTCTATTGGGATCAACACCTGCTTGTCATAAACTCAGCAGTAATATGTCATGTTTCGTGAGTGCGGGGTAGCCAGGCCTGCTGGGCTCTGCTCCGTGTGACATTCCCCATGTCTGGAAGATCAGCTCTGTGATATTATTTCATCCTCCTGGTTATATCTATAGCCACGGACACCCCACTTATCAATATTACAGCTATGGCACCACAACATCGCTAAGCTGCTTCATACACATTAGCTCAGATCATACTGTGAAGTGATTATGGCTTTTTATAAGAGAAATTAGCTCCTTAGGCAGAAAACTTTATGGGGTGTATGTTTACTGTATTCTTTATCCATTTACTAAAATGCCTTCTATGTGTATTACTTATCTATATTCTATTCCTCACCACAGGCTTATTACACTTTAATGGCCACTTTTACTTCATGCTCAATATTGGTCTTAGAACATTTAAGTGGCAGATTATTCAGGGTATTATGACTATGTAAAGCCAGAGATTTAGAGTGTGGCCAGCAGGTGGCGGTAGATCAGTGTAAGACCCAAAGTGCTCCCTGATGTAAAAATGTTATATTAATGCATAATGTGCAACTTATTAAGAGTAGATGTGGACATGAAACACCTTCACCTGTAATATTACTAAGAATTGTAATGATTGTTCCAAATTAATTATATACGATTAGACATATAATGGACTTTACATACTTAATGTTAACATTTGCTGACATTAATTACTGCCCATAGCTAAAAGTGCTTTAATTCTTCTCTGAGAACCTGATTAAAGGGATGTTCCCCCTTATGGCTGGGACCAGACATGTTAGGCTCCCACCGTGTTGCTATGCTGTGCAAATCAAAACTATTGCTGATGTCTCTTCAAAGTGCTTAGTGTTATCCTAGTGTTCAGATCCATATTATTAGCATGATATTTAATCTATTTATAGCTTATCAATAATTCCACCACTAGATGAAGTGTAAAGTACATGGGATAACATTTCGCTGATATGTAAAAGTGTAAAACTCTGAACATTTTTTAATTTATGGCTTATTTTATTTCATCTTATGCTAATGGGATTTAAAAGCAGACCTACTCTTTGAACAAACTGTGCATGTTCATCATGTGACCTGTTCTGTATCTCTAGCCTGTCCTTCTCTTCCAGCTTTTGGGCTGAGACCTAGTAGTTGTCCCTCTCTGCGCTCTCTCCCTTATACATAGAGCTTTTGGGTTATCTGTCAGTTTAGCAGCCTTCAGGAGGATACTTAGGTACTTTAGTGCACCAGTCCAGCCTTCAAATATTCTGCATAGAAACAAATCTCAGCACAACATTTATTGCACATAAATGGTCACATATTGCAGATACTGGGGCACATTTACTTACCCGGTCCAGTCGCGATCCAGCGGCGCGTTCTCTGCTCTGCATTCGGGTCCGGCCGGGATTTATGAATGTAGTTCTTCCGCCGTCCACCAGGTGGCGCTGCTGCGCTGAAAGTCATCTCATCGCGCCGGAATTCACCACCTCGGACCAAGTGAAGGTAAGCGGTCCCCAAGCGACACTTTTTCGGTTTTTAAATGCGGCGGTTTTTCAGAATACGTCGGGTTTTCGTTCGGCCACGCCCCCCGATTTCCGTCGCGCGCATGCCGGCGCCGATGCGCCACAATCCGATCGCGTGCGCCACAATCCCGGGGCAATTCAGGTACGATCGGCGCAAATCGTAAATATTCGCGTAACACGTCGGGAAAACGCGAATCGGGCCTTTAGTAAATGACCCCCGCTATCTGAAAGCTGATTTAAAGGGCATCTACCACCAGGATGAAGGACTGTATGCAAATGAGCCCGATGGGTTCCAAACTCCATAGGTGTTAATGGAGCCTGGAGACCCTCAGGCTCATTTGCATACAGTCCTGATCATCCTGATGGTAGATGTCCTATAAAGGAAATCTACCATATCAAGCAAGATAAACCAGGGACGTTTACTCAAAGATCCAGGCTCCGTGACTGTGGTAATCTTTTATTTGTTAACCATGTCCTATTTCCTTCTAAAATGAACTTTTAAAGCTAAGGGCTCTGTTACCAGAGCTCCTCTGTGCTTCAGGTTCATAGTGTGTTACACTGTGCAGGAGTGTTTATCCCTCGCACTGTGTGCTGAATATCCTCTGCTGCTGTGAAATGGCATCAGAAAGAGAGAGGAGAAAATTCTGAGGGAGCAGGGGGGAGGTTGAGACAGTGTAACAGCCTGTGAAGCTGCATCATGGAAGGGCTCTGTAACACCCTCAGAGACCTTCTAGCTCATTAGCATAGTTTTGAAAGTTTGTCGTAGAAGGAAAGACTCCATTAATAACAAATATAAAAAGATTACCACAGCCACGGTGTCTGGATCTTTGAGTAAGTTTTCCTGGTTTATCAAGCTTGATTTGATGGTGAATTTTCTTTCAGGTGGAAATTTTCTACTCCTGAATTATGTTATGATAAACACATGAGTAGAATCCCTTTTAGCCTGTTATATGTTTATATTTGTATTTTGAATGTGTACTTAAATCATAGAAGCCCACACTTTTTGGCTGAAAGAGCCATGAACGCCACATTTTTTAAAATGTAATTCCGTGAGAGCCATACAATATGTTTCTAGAATCACATACAATGGGGATGTGCACCAGTTTTCTTTTAGACTTTGCACGTTTTTTTAGGTGCTAACTGCTTGCACAGGTATTTGAGAAGGGTCTGCACCACAATTGTGTCGCACATGACCCTTTTGTGGTGCAGCTGCTCTTTGCTTCATGCAAAACAAATTAGGGGGCGTCTGGGGCATGCACCAGATTTATCATGCAGACCCACAGAAATGTGTTGCAAACCCCATGTTACAGGTGCACCAAACAAGTGGTGCTCTCTGTCGGGGCAGTGCAGGGGGCGCCCCCTGTACAATACACAGGAAAACATAAAGAATGTGTTCTTAGTAAATGTGCCCCATTATTGTGATTCTAGAATAAAGAGTATGAGCTGCCAACAAATATTCATAGCTCCTAATAGTCGGTCAAAGTAATTGCCTAAGAGCAGAGTTCAATAGTGGGGAATCCCGCGTAGTGGTCGATGCAGTGTATTGCACCTGCGGTCCAGGCGTATGTCACTGCCAAAAGTTGTAGTTATATAAATATTTTTTTTTGTAAAAATTTGTCTGTGAGCCAGATGCAGCCATGAAAAGAGCCACATGTGGCTGGCAAGCAATAGCTTCCAGAGCCCTGCTCTATAGGTTACATCAATTCTCTGCTCACATTGCACAGTTCATCTAGAATACACAAATGTTATAAAGTGCGGTGGAATAAATAACATCAGAACAAAACTTACAAATTGAACATCTCGTTGTATTTAGGTGACCAAGTGTTACTTTTTGTCTTTGTACCATATTTCCTCTTTTTGTCGCTGAGACTGGGACCTAACGCAAAGACTTCCACAAAAGGGCGGAACATTGCTGTGGTTTGCCATTGTAACCCGTTAAGTGCCACAACTAGAAAAAAGAGACAAACGACAATCATACAACAAATATTACACTGCTGTTATGTTTTATTGACACAGTTCTATTGAGTGCAGAAAGAGTATTGTTCAAACAGCAAATCAAATTTAGTTGATTAAATTTGTCGTGAAAACAGAAGGGATGGGAAAGGTTCAGCATTCCTCACACAGGTCTGTCGACTGTAGATAAAACTCAGTGTTGCTATAAATATAGTCATTTATCAAATAAACTTAACAAAAAATAATGGTAGAAATTATATTTTGTTGAAGATGTATCTTAAAACTTTTGCCACAAAAAGTGACCAAAATATTATGGCCCCAATGAACTACATTTTATCCCACAAAAAACAAGCCCCTACAAAAAGTACTTTCTTGGAATATTTGTTTCTTAGCAATCTGTGCTTTATACTCTCCCCCTATATAGCGGGAAGGTGTTAGCAGGGGCACAGTTTTAGCATCCCTGCAAATCTATATGCAAGAAATACATTGACAGATTTTGGTATTATAAAATGACCATTAGCTCTCAAAACAAGATCCCATAGAGACATTCTTCATGGAAGTTTCCAATACAGACGTCAGCAATAAGGCTGTGTCTTTATGTTCGCTGCATCTTTATGAATTACAGAAAGACAAGTGGCTCTGTAATGACACAACATTGTCTAATTTAGCTTCAATGTGTCAGCCTATAATAATAGGAAATAATGCAGACAAGACCTAGCAGTGAAAGTATGCTTCTCCTCTCCATCATACCTTTCACTGTTATCTTGTGTTCTCCGTTTCCAGGATGAGTGAAGATATCCACTTGAACTGAAATTTCTCCAACCGTGCCCTCTGTGGACATTCCTGCAGCAGATAAGAGGGAAAGGTCAACAAAGTAATACAAAAGACAGATTGAAACCGTGAAAACTCAGTAGCTCTTACAACTAACTTCAAGCGGGTGCTAGTGATTTCTTTAAAGCCAAATTACTAGCAAGATGCTTACGACACTTTATTGTTTTTTTCAGATTTGAGAATCCCTTGAGAAATGGCAAACACCTGCATCAGTATCTCTACGTTACGCCCAAAAACCCACTCATTTTATGACAACAGTACAGTGTGCACATTGCATTGCTTATTACTGAAGAGTCTGTGAAATTCTATTGCAATATTCTCATGTTTTAACTATTTGGAGGAGGTCTTTATAGGAGGTAGTCAGAACTATAAACTAAAGTAAGGTGGTCACCCATCACTTTATGAACTTAAGACCTGAAGTGGAGTAGCTCACAGTGTGTATGAGGTTTAACATTGTTTTAGGTTATCTTTCAGCAGTCTCTGTGTAAATCCCTGTTCTATACATTTTCTATTATGTCAGCTATAGGAATCTGCACCATTGTGTTTACAATCACCAAATTTTGCACAGCTGCTCCCCGCGACTCAGAGAACGTCATAGACTAGATTTTGAGCCAAAATTGTAACCCCACACTTTCCAAAATACTCTTATTGAACACCATATACAGGAGCTATTGTTTTCTGCTGCTGCTGTAGCAGTTAGGAGGTTAGGGCCGTGATCATTTGCTGTTCTGCCAAGGGTCATTAATATGAGCTCTGAGCTTTGACTAGTTACTATATGCAATGAGTATAAGATGGCTTATGTGTAAGGTAAGATGGATAGAGGAAGGGATACAGAGAGAGAAAGAGAAAGATGCCGAAAGAGAGAGACAGTCAGTGACAGAGACTGACAGAGACATTCAGTGACATAGACAGTCAGTGACAGAAACTGACAGAGACAGTCAGTGAAAGAGAAAGTCAGTGACAGGGATAGTCAGTGACAAAGACAATGAGTGACAAAGACAGTCAACGACAGAGAATTTTTTTTTTGATAACCCTATTTTGCTAAAGTTAAGAGCAGTTATTTACTAACCTGGGCAACTCTGGGAGCTAAAGCTGTTTATTTAATAAAGTATACTGTATAATATATTTTACTGTTATCATCTGCACTATTCATTTATGTAATTTTGTTGAAAGTTTAGTTACACTTTAACAGTAACCTTATTCTATCTAACAGCCAGTAGATACATGAAAAAAATTGTTTAAGAATATGATCATTGTCATTAACGTCATCTCCATGAATAGTAATGCAGTGATACAAGTGATAAAATGAAATGTGTTGTATAGTCTAAGACATTTATTCTTTCTTTTCATGTAAATAGATCTTTTATCAGACTGTTCTGCCAGTTTTACAGAAAGGTTAACACTGAAAGATAAAACTGGGATGTCATCTCACTGCTTATAACAGGGATAATTTACTATATAGAGAAAATATGATGTAGCAGTGTATTGTAGGGATTACATTTTATCACTTATTATACATTTATAAGATAACAGACATGTTTTATTAATACTACTTCGATATAGAAATATAGAGACAAAAAAACAAACATCTAAAGATATAACTAATCCATAACAAACTTCTTAAAGACTATGGACTAGAGTTTGACCAATGACCAACTGAATAACACACATTAATTAAAGACATCTGACAGCAAAGACTTTGCATTACATATACAGTAGATGTAACACCAATGATGAGATCCTAGCTCTTCACTGCATGATACAAAGATAATATTGAGCACTGTGTGTCCACAGATTGTCTGCTCAAGAGCCAAATGAAATGGCTTCATGACAGACTCCAGATGCCAGAGGCGGTTAATGATAGCCCTGGCGTAACATGTGCACATGTAAAACATCCATTCATCATTCATCAATGTTAGTATGGATGTCTGCCTTGTTATTGAACGAGCAGATGTATATTACACGACTCATATATTAGAAAGGAAGTCAAAGTTACATTGATTTCCATGTACTTGAGTCCAGTACAATCTAGATGTGTATAACAATTATACATAATTGGGGGTTAACCTACTAGGGGTGATGTATCATGCCTCGTGAACTAGTTTTTTTGTCTACAAGACATGAAAAAGTTGCAATTTTTGGAGAACGCCATGGAATTTGTGACTTTTTAGCCCTTTTTCACCATGGATGCCACTTTTAACAAAATTAGACAGGGCGGTTTGAGGAAAAAGGATTGTCAGGGCAGGGATAAAGCCGGCATAGATTTTAATTTCAGCACACGAGGCTCTACCCTCCTAGTAATTTTAGCACGTGGCACACTGAGTATGCTGATTATTCAGATGCACAATGCAGTACTCATAATTTATTGGCTCCACTGATAGGACTGAATGTTTATCACATTTAATTTTGTAAAAAAAAATGAAACATGAAATTGTAGATATTGAAAGTTCTATGACTCCATATGCACATATTTCCAGTATTCTGTCCACTGATTAATACATTACCATTAATTTGAATTATAAATGATCATCTGCTCAATCTTAGTTCCTCCCGGACAGACTCGTATGCCTCAACATGTTTTATCATTTCTTCTGTATATTAATTTGATTAAAAAAAAAACAAACCACAAATGTGTCCAAAGTTTTTAAAAGATTGAATTTCCGGCCATCTGGCAGAATTCTGTGCAAGGGTTTGACAGGCTTGTTTTTAGGGAACAGTTGTTAAACAATGGTAAATTTACAGGAACAGATGGATTAATCTGGCTGAGGGATATTTGCTTTTAAAAGAAGCTGCTTTTTCAGGTTGGAGTGAAGAGCGGTGGCATTGTCCCATTGAATGTAACCCTTTGTGTGGTGTTATTAAAAACCTAAATTAAAGGAAATCTACCACCACCAAAGCTTCAAGCATGACAAACCGGGGATATAGGCAGTCCCCTACTTAAAGGAAACCTACCACTGCCCGCATGATGAAATCATGCGAGCAGACTACCCTGTAGGCTACTTAATGCTGATGCCGGCACATAGTTTAGTTAGGCTCGGCGAACTTTAGTTTAGCTAAAAAAATGATTTTCTTACATATGTAAATGAGCCCTCCGGTGCTACCCTACATCATATTCAGGCTGGCGATGGCTTCGGATTACTCCCGCCTCCTTCATATTACCCGTCCTCCTTCAGGTGCCGAGAGCCGTGACGTCACCAAGCTCTCGGCACCTATCGCCGGTAGGCTGTGCGAGACTTAATGTTTGCGCATGCGCAATAGGTGCCGAGAGCTTGGTGACGTCACGGCTCTCAGCACCTGAAGGAGGACGGGTAATATGAAGGAGGCGGGAGTAATTAAACATCTGAAGCCATCACCAGCCCGAAGATGACATAGGGTAGCACCGGACGGCTCATTTACAAATGTAAGAAAATAATTTTTTTAGCTAAACTAAAGTTCGCCGAGCCTAACTAAACTATGTGTTGGCATCAGCATTAAGTAGCCTACAGGGTGGTCTGCTCGCATGAGTTCATCATGCAAGCAGTGGTAGGTTTCCTTTAAGGACATCCAACTTAAAGAAAACTCCTAGTTACAGACGGACTTCTCTGCCACATGTGACCTCTAATAAGGCTCTCTGGATGCTTTCATTTACTCCCAGGCTACAGTGATCAGCTGTAAGGTGTCTGAAATTAAGTTTTATTGATAATCCTTGTTTCCATTACAACAAAAAATTCAGAAGATCTAATTGTCACTCGGACACAAATTTTTTTTGTCAAACTACAATTATAAGATATACAGTTCCGACAGTGCCTGGATCTAATAGTAAGTGCCCCTGCTTTATAATCGTGGATTTTGATGGTAGATCTCCTTTAATGTTGTTACCATATATACTCGAGTAAGCCAAGTTTTTAATCACAATTTTTGTGCTGAAAAAAGCACCACTCGGCTTCAGCCCGCTGTCGGGTCTTCTTCTTGATCCCTGTCCGCCTGCTAGTGGTGCACAGACTATGACATCAGCAAGCGGCTGACATCATAGTCTGTGCGCCACCAGTGCGAACAGACTCATCACTGCCGGTGGGCAGGGATCAAGACCTGCAGGTGGGCATTGGAAAGGTTGAGTGCAGAGTTTATTATTTTTATGTGCTTGGCAGTGGGCTGGCTGGCTATAATGTAGCTAAATAGAAGAAATCTTGGTTTACTTGCCTAGCTACACTTAATAAACATCACGTCTCTTCAGTTACTAAGCTTTTTCTAGGTTTTATTTTATATGTGCTGTGAGAATTCCAAGAAAAATATTGCAACAGTCATGCTGCATCACACTCCTCCACATCCTGAATATCAAATAATCACCCACACAAAATCATCCACCTTTACAATGTGATTTCTTTTAGTGTTTCTTTTACTGATCATATATTGTGAACCTATTTAAAGGCTGGATCATCAATAATAGATTGTCGGGGGTCTATTGACCTTCTCATGGATCTCATCATCTCTGATCTGTCTCGTCTCTCTTTCTATGTGTCAGATACTAGTACAATGTTAAGAAGCTAAATGAAAGGGTATATAAACCTTGTACCCTGATAATCTAACCACATTGTCAGCTGACAGAACTAGATGGATCATAATGTGTCTGCTTAGAGAGTCCCCGCCTACACTCTGGAATCTTACACTGACCATCCTAGGGTGTGATAGAAGCTAAAACAGCAATAAAACTGAGTAAATTGTAAAGTAAGGGGTTAAAATGATCTTTATTGTGTAAACATCACTAGGGGATTGAAATTTAAGAGTTTTGTTTCGTGGGAAAACACCTTAAACATTTGGAACTGGAATAACCCAATTCTCAAAGAAAGATGTCCTAGAATAGTAATTTCAATTTAGAAATACATTTTAGTGAAGTTTATGAGTTAGTTTTTATTTTTTATTTATTTTTTACTGCTATAAAGTAAAGCTCAATATTCTGTATTTGTCCAAAAATAAAATCAAGTCTAGTGAACATATTAGGAAAAGGATGTTTTTTATTTTTTTTATTTTGGATAATCCTCTTTTGAGAAGATTTTATTTCTGTTGTATTTAAAACATGATTGAATTGCTCTCCTTTTAATAAAAAAGACATGCAATTCATTACCCAATAAGTACAATTTAATTCTGTAATACATTGAAAAATCTTTGGTATGTTTAGGGCAGGTCAAAATGTCAAAACTGGAAATACAAATCAATCATTTTATAACCTACATTTGTCAGCAGAACATGTTCATTTTTAGCCAAGGTTAAAAGCAACATTCCTCGCATGTAATAGGGACAGTGATTTGGTGGGATGCACTGTGTTAAGAATATAAATATGTCTGAGGTCACTACTGCATATTTTATCTGATTCAATTATTTTCTGCCAAATTCTTGGCACATGTTCAATATCTGTAGCATCTGTCAAAAAGTTAGTGTGTGTTGTAAATATGTATTATATTGCACCATATAGATTCAATCTTCAATAGTTAATAACTTTTATTTGCCAATTACAATAAAATATTTCCCAACTACTTAGGCCGCTTCTTAGTATTACATAATATCTGAAGATTCACATACACAAGGACATAGGTGTGAATCCAACAGTAAACTAATTATAGAACGTGGTGGGGGCATAACAACCATCGATCAAATCTCAATCTTTGGACAATAAAACTTTCACACTAATAATGGTTCCTATCTCTATTGACGATCACTATATAAAGATAATGGCCCACATTTATCACAGTTTACCTGTGAAGTGTGCAGAGGGCATCTGATTCATGAATTATGGTGCACGTTCTTCATGAATCTGTTGTCCCCTGCATTTCATCCAGCAGAATGCACCTTTTACTATTTTGGTGCCCTTTGCTCATGTAGCAGACACAGTTGTGGAGCAAGGTCCGACTAAGCGCTAAGACGGTCCTTTGGATGTACGTTTTTCTGTCTTGTTAGACACAGTGCAGCCGCAGCACAAAACTGTCGCTGACACTTTATAAATACTAGCAGCTTGCATGTTCATTTTCTAATGCATAGTGAAACAGAAAACTGGTGTAAACACTTTAATAAATGTGGGCCACTTTGTTCTTGCATAGGAGGTCTGTATTATTATGTTGGCTTAAGTGGAGGACAAACCACTTGTTAAAGATGATCTATCCTGTTACCTACACCACATACCTCACTGGATAGTAACCTTCACAATCAGCATTTTGCATAAAATATCCTAAAAATCTATTCAGGTACTGAGAACATAACACATAAGTCATGACTAGCCAAAGGGTCATTGACAATATTCTTCTACTGGTGGAAGTACCAGGTCGATTCTTATGGCGTTCTACCTTATTATTATATGAATGATGTCAGAAACCACTTTAAACAATTCTACCTGTACAGTTAATGCCTAAATGTATTGCCTCTGCGTTTATTTAATTAATACAAGTTCAGTGCGATTATATGACCTCATAATATATACTTTGTCAACCTATACATAGTCTTCACCTAATCCTTGACTGGATTATACTTTCACTGCATTAAATAGTACAGTTCTCTATTAGTATATATACATTATATAAAGACCCTGGGCAAACTGTACAAGGAAGTATTTCAGCACCTGCTCGAGAAGAAAAATGGCTTCCCCTAAGCTGTTGCTGCATTGCCAAACCAATTCATTGTAAACACATTGCTGAGAGCTCAACTTGTGTTTCGGCTATAATTTTCCTGTTGACTACGTTTTGTATGAGGTTTCAGGTGCACGGTAGCACTTGAAGGTTGTCCAGCCCCGGTCACACAATCTGTCTACTATATGTCAAATAACCAAGATCCCCACTGCAGTGTTAAGAGCCTGTAAAATACATAACAGGTCTAACTGCTCATTAATATGCACAAAGGCAGCTCTGATGAGACGCTGTCAACGTACAAAGCCAAAGCAATTCTGCAAGACCTTTACGGGGAGCAGCCTGTGTTTTTTCTGTAACATTCCTATTAAAACCTCCTTTGCTAAGTCTTGATATTATGCTAATATTTTACATGAAAGGAGTAATTAAAGGTGCTTCTTGCAATATATAACTCTGTGGATTTGATAATGACAGATGAAGCTGTTTCTATTTCGGGAATGATTTTTATTGTCAATGCCACAAAATGCGATAACATGTATTTAACAGTTAACTCCATTGTCAGTCATTGACATTTGCAATAGATAGAGATTTGGGTCTTCCAATCCAAAAAGTACTAATCTTCTATCGGAACAATTGGGATTAGTGGTTATTAATATAATGAATCCAAAAGTATAAGATGTAGCAAAGCATTTTTTTAGTATGCAATGCGTCTCATTCTGAAAGCAGGAATAAGTCAAGCAGATCGTTTTAACCTTTGTGCTGGCATTAACACATTTATTGGTTCTAATCACCCATAAATGTGGAGTCCTCATGAGAAATTTGTTACGAGTGTTAGGAGAGATTTCACTTTTTAGTTGCCTGTCTCATGCTTGCATATATTATTTCACAAGAGCTGGAGAGACACTGGTTGGAGACAAATGTCATAGAGAACGGAATAGAATTTGGTTAACCTGCATATAGAAGTGTGTAGCTTGGCCCTTGCTATTGGTAATGGCTGTCACCACTGATTTGACTCATAACCAAGATTTTTTACTTTTGACTGCACATTTACCTGCAGGTGTGGCTTTACAGAATGATTGAGGTGCCCTAAGGTAAAAAAACACTGATGCAAAAAATTGCTCTGCCATGAATTAAGTCAACAAATAGAAGGTGTAAAGTAAGACTAGACAGCATTGAGATGAAGAATCATTATAACAAATGTGTTAAAGGAAATAACAGAACTGTCTTAAAAACAATTTCATAACAGCAGAAAGGGACAATCATCCTGGAGGAAGGAAACTACCATAGGATGTCAACATATAAGGATCGTATCCCCAATCACACCCAATGGGGCATATTTACTAAGGGTTGTGCTGCTCACTTTCATAGGACTGTGCGCTGTTTTCGGGATTTGCACAGCTTTGACAGGTATTTAACAGGTGTCTGCGCTGCGTTGCGTGCAAACGGTTTTTGGTGCAGCTGTGCTGGCTTTCATGGGACAGAAATTGGGGGGCATGCCATTTCGGACTGAGTGCAGGATTTAACTTTCAAATTGTATCACAAGACAAATCGTCGGACAATGCACTTTCAGTGAACTCTGCAGACCGGGTAAGTAAATGTGCTCCAAAATGTAAGAATCAACATTAATTCAACCACATTAGTATCCTAAATATCCTAAATACAATGGCAGAATACGTCAATGGGTATAGTCCTAATGTCATAAAACATCAAAGATAACAGGAGGTACAATAATGGCTCATGCACACAAATGTATGCCCGCCATGCCGTAGCCTGGTGGGCATATGTCGGCGTGCGGGAGAGGAGGAGCCGGGGAGCGCTGCTAGACCACGCCCATAGAAAATACTAGCCACACGGCTGTAGATATGGCCAAGGATAGAGCAGACTCTTTCTTTTTGCAGGAACAGAATGGCTCAGAATGGTGAGCGCTTGTTGGGCTCACCCTACTGAGCCCATGTGCCAAAGCTGTCTATGGGGGGACATATGTATGGCCGTAAGCCTGTCGTGCGCATGAGCTCTAAAAGGTACAGTAAAGTACATAAGAAGAGACCTCATACAGACCTGAACAAATACCTTAATGGGCAGAACAGAAATCTATCCAAAGATCTCTTAGACCTAGGACTGTGGGCAGGACAAGTGGGCATCCTCTACACCTAGAGGAGAGTTAGCATCTCACAGTTAATCTATTATTGATTTAATGTGCTTGACCTTTGATCTTTATGTGATACAAGTACTACTGACTTTTGTACTGAGTTTTATATATGGAGACCATGCTATATTTATATAATATTGAGATATAGATAGCTTGTGCAATAATATGGCTATTATAGCATGATCACTTACGTGATTGTTCTCCTGAGTGCTCTCCTGATCTGTGAATGTTTTTATGGGCATTGTTCTTATGTATTATTACAGGCGGTCCCCTACTTAAGAACACTCGACTTACATACAACCCATAGTTACAAACGGTCCTCTGGATATTGGTAATTTATTGTACTTTAGTCCTAGGTTACAATGAACAGCTATAACAGTTATCAAATGTGTCTGTAATGAAGCTTTAGTGTTAATATTGATTCTTATAACAACCCAACATTTTTAAAATCCAATTGTCACAGAGACCAAAAAAGTTCTGTCTGGGATTACAATAATAAAATATACAGTTCCGACTTACATACAAATTCAACTTAAGAAGAAACCTACAGACCCTATCTTGTATGTAACCCGGGGACTGCCTGTATTTTAAAATAAGAAATAAACTTAGAATTTGATACATGTTCCATGGCATTAATTACTTCTATAGGTTGATATAATTAAATGATGTATGTCTGGATGACTGGAGTACTGGAGCTCTGTACTTGGCATAAGGAGCATTAACCTCTTGTTTATTCCACAACCTGGCTTCTTTATCATTGCTGTCAATTTCCTCAAAAAATAACAACAAGAAGTGGTATAATCTACCATTGTTACAAAATTCTAGTGTACACTTACAATCATAGTACAGAGAACAGAGAGAGTTCCCCTTAGAGGGGTTGGCCACTCTTTAACATAAATTGCCCATGTGCCTTTACTGCCTTAATAATATTCCCTGAATGTTCACCAATTGATTCATCATCCCTGATGTCTCCTTTAGTGCCGTTTGCAGACTGGATGTTTGTTTACATGTCTGTAACACTAATAAATAGGAGGGACCTGCAGCAGCAGATTATTACTCATCCTACTCTCCCCCTTCCCACCTCCCTGTGTGTGTCAGTGAGACAGACAGAGAGAAAAAAGACACATTGGAGGCTGCCAATAGGATAGACTGATGGAGTGAGAAGCAGGAAAATGTATAGAGAAACAGAGTGCATCATGTGGAGAATAGGGAAAGTTGAAGCTTTCAGGGTAGGCAAAGGCACAGGTACACATACATGCAGAGACCTGTCTAATGGAAGAGATTTATTGAAAAGTGGTCAACCCCTTTAACTAACTCCTGCTGCAGTAATGATAGCACATAGAATTTCCTGATGCAAGTGGCACTGGGTTAACATAACAAATATAAATACATTGTATATTATTGTCTAACAAATCTCCTGTAGAGTAAAAAAAACATTGATGGGATTTGGTGATAGCGATGCTCATGGAAACATATTGGAAAATTAAAGCTCTACTTTGGCATTTCAATCCACAAGAGACACGCTTCCTGTGATAGGAGATTTGTCAAATGAGGATCCAACGTACCATGATTGATTTCATTGTTCTAAACTTTTTCTACTACTGTATATCAAAAATATATTCCAGTGACAGAATCAATAGAACGACCCCCCCTAAAGGGAAGCGTACCGTATATATTTGTCAGCAGCAGAGCGTATTGATATCTTTATTGTATTTCTTCCATTCAGGAAGAAGAACAGAAACACCTTTATCACTCACTTTCATATCTCCTTTATTGTGAGAGATAGATTGGAGGTCTACAGTATGATTATATTGTATGTAAATTCTTGTCTTATTCATATTTTCATTATATTGTAAAATTCTTGTCTCTCTCATTCAATCTATTATAGACCTTGGTTAATAGATATACATGAATTAAGAAACCTGGTTTGTCCATTTTAAAATCCAATAATATATATATATATATATATATATATATATATATATATATATATATATATATATATATCAGATATATATCAGATATCATATATATATATATCAAGCAAAACTGAGAAGAAGAAAATACTTCTGGGATAACTAATGGAGGGTAATTAGTTGTGTAAATCAAGAAAGATTCTAGCCAAGTCATTTTCGAAAAAGTCATATAGACATGTCAGTAAATGATAATTAGTGCAAGCCCATATGTTCAGACCGGCGCTGTGCTTCCTAATGAATGGGCCACTAGTTGATTTCAGTCAGTTCATATCTCCTTCACCATGTTCTGCTCCAGATCATAATTAAAAGGGCAAGAATGAAGAGAAAAACGCATTCAGTGTTACAACCTTATGAACAGAGATTACACGAGAGGAGGTATGGTGACAATTAGGTGTCATAGTATCATTTACTCTGCTACACTAACCTAGCAGAACCAGCTCCCTAGATTGTACTTATGAGATGCAATAACATTGAAACAGCTCTGTCTACAGTTGAGTTTCTTTTGGTAAAGACTTTCTGGTTTGGCCATTATTTCACTAGGCTTCTTGAAAGTCAGACATATATGATATGGACTGTTACTTAATTTAAGATTGCACTGCAACGTACAAGAAGATATTCTTATACTATCCAGGTTTCTCAGTTAGTGATAAATCTGGTGCAGTATAAGATTGTGTAGTCTAACTGGTTTGACAATTTTGATAAATCTGCCCCACTTTGTTTTGTAGTTTTCTCTGCCCCTACTCTAATGTGGTCCATCCAATAGAAGGGTAAGATTCTATACTGCTAGAACACAATTGGACTATAAGAGCAAGTTAACCACATAGATTTAAAAAATGGCTCCAAATACTTATACATTTTACATTAATTGACAATCATAGGGCCATTTTTAAAAAGTACAGTCTGTACAATGTGCAGTTTGCCTTTGTATAGTGCAGAGTGTGCCAGATTCAGGATTTCTGACGCACAATCTGCACGAATCTGGTGCCCCCTACACTGTCCCAACACAGTGCTCCACTATTTTTTGGTGCATCTTTAATAGAGGGTGCACGACACATTTCTGTCGGACTTTGTATGTTAAATATGACATGCGGTTCGGCTGTGCACCGGAACGCCCCTTTCAGTGAAGAAATTTGTGTCGCTTGAAGCACACAAAACTGTGTCCGACATAATTGTGGCGCAGGCACTTCTTAAATACCTGTGCAAGCAGTCTGCATCTACAAAAGAAACGTGCAAAGTCTAAAGGAAAACTGGCGCACAGCCCTTAGTAAATGTGTTTGTGTGTCTATATAACAAGTAGAGTTACCTTTTATACTCGAGTATAAGCCTAGTTTTTCAGCACAAAATGTGTGCTCAAAAACCCTAACTTGGCTTATACTCGAGTCAACTAAAATCAAAGACAAAACTCACCTTTCTGACGTCACCCATAGGTCCTCTTCTGTCTGAGACAGTCTGAGACAGAAGAGGACCTATGGGGGACGTCGGAAAGATGAGTACAGTGTTATTTTTTTTCCTACTACAGGGGCTGGGCAGGCTGTATGCTACAGGGGTTGGGCAGGCTGTATGCTACAGGGGCTGGCAGACTATATACTGGGAGGCTGTAACCAATGCATTTCCCACCCTCGGTTTATACTCGAGTCAATAGGTTTTCCCAGTTTTTGTGTTGAAATTAGGGGTCTCGGCTTATACTCGGGTCGGCTTATACTCGAGTATATACGGTAACTACTATGTTGGAAGTAAACTTTTGCTATGATAAAGGTATCACACTAATTTCAACAATAATGAACAATAACCTTGTCTGGTTTCTAGCTAGAACAACTTGTAATTAGTTTGAAAAATATTCTACATGTTTTGTGGAGACAAACATAGACAATAAAATGCCTTCAGCCTACACTTCAGGAAGGAGGAGAGAAGAGCTCTACCTATTCATTAATGACAATTCCCATAATTTACTGAATATTAATGAAAGGAGCCAGCACAGAATCACTCTAAACGTTGTTGTTTATCTCCATAACTTCACTAGAAGATTGTAATTATAAAGAAGACTATAAATGAAGCACATTTACCTTGAGATGTCTGAGTTTCTATAAATTTTTTTATCAGAGCATCAGTAGTTTGAGTGTAGAGGCTGAGAGCATATTTCAGTGACTGTAGGTCTTGGCTCTTCTCCAGGAAGTTCTTCTTCAACCCGCTTCCCCCGGCATGAAAGTATTGCTAAGGTAAAAGCCATATAAGAAATGTAAGAGACTATTTTAAAAAAGTAACCAACCAACCCACAGGCAGGAGATTTGTCAGTGGTATGCAATGTTTGCTGAGAGCAATGGAAATCGACTTATTTCTTGTGCGTTTTCCATGCACTCAGCTCTTTGCATTGAACAGCTCTTCGGCCCTCTGCTCTGAGTGACTGCTGCCATATTCAACCAAAAACCTGTTAAAGCTTAAGGGGAGGAACTGTGGAGCTGTTCAATTCATTGTGAGCACACAGCTAGAGTGCACTTACAGAAGCTATTACCCTGGAATAATAATATATTTGTCATTGAACGGTTGCTACTAACAACCCAAAGGTATGGTTAAAAAGATCTCCAAGGCTGCTCCATAACCGATCTGTAGTTTCATAGTTTATACGGTAGTTCTGCAAGGTCAAAAAGTTTCATGCCCTCTGAACAAGTTCATTTACGTTTAAGCAAAACAATATGGCTGTGATGCTTCTATATATATGAAAAATGTTAATGTTAAATAATAAAATAATAAATTATGGTTGTTAAAATTGTTCCCACCACTCTGTATAAAACTTGATTATCATGATAATACCGAGGATATATATGTATATATATATATATATATATATATATGAAGAAAGGCAGGCAAAGCTCTAAATACTACTTTAAAGTTGAGGTGAAGTTTATTTTGTGTACAGCTTGACATAGGTGTTGCACACAGAAAAATGAAACAAAAGTCACTTCATCAAGCCTTGGCAGGACATGTGTGTGCAGCACCCCCTTTTATCAGGATCTTGGACACTGTACCACCTTGGATTATATATATATAACCTGCTGCGAGAACAACTTGATCAGACATGTTGAAATCCAACAGCTTAACCTTCCCTTCAATCCACTAAAACTAACAAGTCATCTCAGTCTAAACATAAAATAGGCTCATTAAGATTCACTGTTTCGGGTCAAGGATGATAACGCTTCACACTTAACATGAGCCATCTTTCCATTTACTACACAAAGGCTTTGGATTATGTGAAAAAAATGATGCACTTGAGACATACTCATTGGTGCTAGTAAAGTATACACAGAACGGGAAACAAAGCCATTGACTATCTCAATTTGATATTGCTGTGATCTGTTGGATGATTTGTAACCACCACAACTCATTGGGACTATCAGATCTGTGTGTATTAGGGTAGGGAAGGAAGATTGTTATGGTCTACATTTTCCTTTTTTTAATGATTTCTATAGTAAAAGCTAAGTATTCATGTTTTTTTTGTCTGTGCATTATTGCAAAAATTTGCAATACATAAATTAAAAATTAACTATTATTTGCCCTTTAAATCGAACCTGTCACCAGCAACACCCCCTCACTAACAACACACAGTGCCTTTTAGATGTTAGGGAGCTCCAGCATACTGATAAGCTACCCCACCCCAACTGACGCTGCTAAAGTTCTTAAGGAATGAGGGAGTTGAGAGAATTAATGAGGGAGAGGGGAAAATGAGGGGTTGGAGAGAGACTGAGTGTGATGCTGAAGAGAAATCAGTTCCCTCATTTCCCCTCCATCAGAAATTATAACCAGTGAGTCATCCACAGCCAACGTCTCTCAACTCCCTTATTCCTGAGGTGGGTTAGCAGTGTCAGCATCTGCTAGGAGGTGCAGTAGCTTGACTGTACACCCAAATCCCACAAATGTGCTGTGTGTGGTTTGTGAGGGAAGGGGGGGGGGCAGTGACAGGAACACTTCAGCAGATTTTACACCACTGAAATATCAGCATCCTCAGGTAGGGTTTGAAATATCCTACAGAATTTCATCTTTGATTTTATAACTAGACAGATTACTTATAATAAATCTCCTTCCATGTCATATGTAAAAGATAAGTCACTTTACAGGCAGGAGAGGGAAAGTCACTATCTATTAAAGAGGGAAAGCCAGAAAAGATATTTCTTACCCTATCTGAGAGTGGGGTTAGTATAGTAGAGTAAAAGCTACTGTGTCCCTTTAAGTTTCCTGCTGCTACAACACAGCTGCTCTAGTGGCCATTGTTGGTCCTCCATAGATGATGTCATGTATATTATTTGTGTTGTTGCCAGCCATTGTACTCAGTACATACATACTGTGCACAAAACATTACTGGTAATTGCTGTAGGGGTTCGCATGAATGCTGTCATCACTAAAGAAACAACAGGGACCTATGACATAGGACATATTTGCAGAGGACTGGATTTTATGTTTGTATCTAGATTAGCATCAATGTAAACCCTGATAAGGCTCTAAATCTGATCTTCAAGAAAGTGGGCTATAGTGTAATATTTCTTGTGGACTGTGATAGTCTTTGGACTTTTTTTAAATTTCATTTCATTCAATGCAACTTTTGTATCTTGTAAGTTGTCTTCAGGGATAGGTTAAGTTTGGTGGCGGCCCCCACTGAATGTAGCATACATACATGTCCTCCTGCTCACTACCTACAAGTCATGTGTCCCTGGGTGTGTAACATCACTGAAGAGGCCACGCCTCCTGCTCACTATACACTAGTCGTGTGACCCTGGGAGTATAATGTCACTAAAGGAGCAGGACCACCTGCTTACTATCTACTAATCATGTTTCCCTTGGAGTGTAACGTCTCTGAAGAGCCAGGACCACCTCACTATCCGCTAGTCATGTGACCTTGAAAGTGCATCGCAGTGCATTCGGCTCTGCTTGACTTGGTGGAGAGTGCTGGTAGCCACCATTATATTTTTAACCCTGATGTCATTGCCCCCACAACACTTTTTTTTCATATGCTCTGTGGATATTCTTTTCTGTACATTATTATTCTTCATGTAAGAACCTAACATCACTCTCTAGCTTTATTTTTGTTTCTTGAAAAATTAAAGTAAAAAGTTTAATAAAAAAATTAGCATTCCCTGGTGCTACATGCAGGTGCGGTATGGCCCTACACGCTTTTACAGGTTTAGCATTATACATTTGACCAGAATCATGAAATTCCTTGTTCAAATATCCTTAGGGAGAAGCAATTGAAAACAGAAGAAATAGAGTCTAATGGTAAGCGATACACAGAAAACATATAAATATAATTGGATGTCCAGAACTTGTTAAAATAAAACAGCTGCAAGTAGATATAAAGAAAAGCATTAGAGATGAACTAAGACGGAGGATATATTAGTGCATAATGTAAAAATAGATTACAAGGAGATGTGACATTATCCTCTTATCAGCTTAAATACTGTGAAAAGGACTGATTATTTCCATTCTCATACAGCAAGACTATGGATGCTATACTGCTCACCCATTATGCAAGTCGTGGAGAGAAATGTCAGGTGTGACACACTTATTAAATCAATGCTTGGAGGGAAATTGGCCAGGCTAGGAAAATGATTTAATTTGCTGTGAGAAAATTGGATCTTTAAAAAAAATTGATCTACAAGTATGAATACATCTCCATGCCAGATTGTGTATATTAAACATGATCAAGCTATTGAATAGGCATGTGCTAAAAAGTAGCACATTACCGAGAATATTTATGTGAACATCTGAGATGTTATTAATCTAATGCACAAGCTAGAAAATCCAGCACCAGTTTGCGCCATATTTATTGTTCAGCTTTCAGTTAGTTATAAAGATTAAAATAGCCCACAGAGAAGTCTTGTCATACTGAGGACATATTTAAGAATACACTTCCTTAGTAATGGCTGGGTGATCACATACTGAAGCCATACTTACACATCCATGCCAGTCACAAACCATATGACCTAATTGTCACTAGGGCTAGGTTAGCCGCTGCTGACATACAAACTATGCGCCAGCCGTGAAGAACCATGGCCGCGCCCTGCAGGATGTTACCGAAGACAGAAGAAGACAGAAGACAGAAGACAGAAGAGGAGCCGTGCTGACATGCCTTGAGTGTGTCTTGTTGATATATCTTAGAGGTTGATATATCAGGCAGCTGAGCTGTAGGGTTTTGGTGACTTTTTATTAAAAAACAAAGTTGCACAAAAATCTCTTCTGCAACTTTTTCGTACACCTAGTCTGGACAGGAGTTTATTTGCTACTTTGATTGGTGCTGATTTTTTTTAATCATGTCCACACCTGGATTTTTAAATCAAGCACAGGTGCAAATATATCAAATGTGCCAAAAAAGTCTCAAATATATGATAAAAATAAGAAAATCTTAAGGTAATTGACCCCCAAGTCCTGCACCAGTCACAATGCCTGGCTCATGTCAAGGAATTATGCCAACTCCATTTCCATACTCCATGAGTAAGAGTGTTAAGGGGGTCATACGGCAGAGTGGGCATGCACTGGGTATTCCTGTAACTGCTGCAGGATATAGAACAATTGCAAGCCAGGCAGGACTCTGCACAGAATTTCCTGGTAGAACATCCAGCCAATGGATTTGTCATGAGATAGCACCGGCGTGGCAGGGGGGGCAGGGCCTGATTATATGCTTGTGCACAATGCACCAGCGTATGATAATTCCCCCATTATTTTAAAATGTAGTTTTCTTTTGGCTGAGATATATTAGTTTGAACAACCTTTTTACTGATCAATTCCTAATGCTAATTAGCACCTTACCCTCTGCTTTGAACTATACAACAGGATTTCATTGTATTGCCATAGTAATAATTCTAGAGACATCTGTGTGAAAATTTTGCAATATATTTCGAATGTAGAGAGAACCTTTCAATGTGTATTCAATATGTCATATTTTCCCCAAGGCAAACTGCAACTTTGCAATGAAAAGGATTTGATCAGTTAGAATCACCACAATAAAGAAGACAAATGCTTCAAGGGTTGATAAATATTTTTATAGAAATAACCATCTGCTGAAATGCGAAATTAACTTTCCAGGCTGTTGTTAATAATAGATTCTCAAGGTACCTTAATTGTAGCCAGAACGACCTCCATAACCGAACACTGTCGAGGCGTGAGGCTTCTCGCTTCCTCTCGAATCACATGATCCTAGAAAATAGGAAATGTAAATGAAACCAGTTTCGACACAATAATGTAGGACTGTTCCAAAAATGTTAATTAATCCAAAAATCTGCTTCATTTATATCTCTTGGCCCATGCAAAAATAATTCACAGTAGATTAACTGGAATTATTAAATTAGAGAGACTCATGTAATTGTTATGCATTCAACCATTTCACAGACTAATGACAGGTTAGAGTTTGAATACAGAACTAAAATAGTACCTGCCTTCAGCCTAAGACTTAGTATTCTTTTTTCTTGCTGAAAAACCAAAGATAATTTTTTTTTTCCAGCCTTGTTATTTTCTGATAACACTGTAATGAGCTGCTATTATATGACTAAAGAATTTCTGTATTGCAGGACTCTCTGGAAAGTGATATTTTAGGATAAGCAAAAGCTGAAGGATCACACATTTAATTTAGTCTTCCAAGCTTAATTATTGCACTGCTCATGTTTGGAGAATTTCCTTCACGAGGCTCCTATAGATGAGGCAGAAGTCACAATTACATAGTTACAAAGTTTGTATGGTCAAAAAAAGACATATGTCCATCAAGTTCAACCAGGGAAGGAAATGGAAGGGATTGAGTCATGGGATGTAAGGAATTCTATATTAAAAAAAGCATCTAGGTTCTTCTTGAAGCTCTCTGCTGTCCCTACTGTGACCAATGCCTGAGCTAGGCTATTCCACAATTTCACTGCTCATGCAGTAAAGAAGCCTTGTTGCCACTGATGATTTAGCCTTGTTTTTTATTCAGGCAGAGACAGTGTCCCCTTGTCTTTTGATATAATTTAACATAGAACACCTTTCCACCATATTTTTTGTATGGCCCTTTATACATTTATATAAACAAATCATTCCCCCCTTAGTTGTCTCTTTTCAAGCCTAGAACAAAATAAGATTATTTTAATCTGTCCTCAGAATTGAGATTCTCCATGGCTCCATCATTTTTATGGCTCTTTATTGTTTCCTCTCCAGCTACAGGGAATCATTTCCATGGACCGGTGCCCAGAATTAAACTTCATATTAATTGAACATATTCATGAACTGTATATTCATGTCTTTGCACTTACTATTATAATCCTGGTATATCATTACAAAGCAACACATTGTTATGTTCTTTTTTCTATATGTCATTATGCAGGATAAAGATAGCTTGGACCACCAACAGGACTATTGCATGATCCCAAAGAAAAATGCCACTAAGACAAACTAGACTAAGAAATATTAAAAAAAAACTATGTCTTTAAGAATGTACTCATATGGTATTATTATTTTAGGGAGCCACTCAGTTGGCATTTTTGAGCACACAGTCACACAGCAGCATTATTTTAAGAGATATGAATACTATTTGAGGGCATAAAAGATCCATTGTTTGTTTGTGGAAACTTAAAGCGGTTGCCCAGAGTTTGAAAAACATGGCTGCTGTCTTCTAAAATAGTGCCAGACCATGGATTGTGCTGGTATTGCACTTCAGATTTATAGAGATGCATGGAGCTTATTGAAATGCCACACACTACCCACGGTCAGCAGAAGAGCTGTTTTGGAAGAAAACTGCCAAGTTTTTTCACCTCTAAAACCCCCATTAAATGGGGCACTTTTACTTTGAAGTACAGAATTACAGTGTCAGTCTTTTCAGGATGCTGTTTGTATTGCAGAATTTGTTGTAGAAGTACAATCTCAAGTCTAAAAACCAGCTAATATTGCCTCTGTAGTGTATATGAGGCCCTGTAATCCATATCATGGTCGCACATCTAACAGAATTGTTTCATTAAAATGTCTTTATGTTATCATCTTATCAATAACAATATTTAGCAAATTAAGGTTTGCAAATGACTGTATTCACCAATTGGGCAAAGTACTAACTGTTCCTTGTACGGGCATTGAAAGTAATGGTTTCCGTAGTATAGAACAGGTGAATATAATAAATTGTAAAAGTTTGATACAATAAAGACATTTGAGATAAAGCCATTTTTGTTGTAGTGTTGAATGTGCCAAAATTTTGGGGAAATAATTGCAACTGAAGGTTTAGTATTTGGATTAATTTGTAAAACTGAAGGTATAGTGATAAGGGCAGATGGAGCAGCAACAGGTAATAATTGGATGAAGAAATGAGAAGCTTGTGTAGGTCAGGTACTGGTGTGTAGGATGCTAGAGAGCGAGGGGCCAATGATGTCTGTGTGGCAAGTTTGTAACTGGAATTAGGTGTCATAATTGGAATAAATGTCAATGTCATTGACTTCTGTCAGATTGACATTTTTACTGTATTGTATTCATTCCTTGGTCTGCAAAGTTGTGATCAGTAGTGGATTATAATATAGGCAGTTTGGGGGGTAGCCTGGGGTCCAAGCCCTCTAGTGGGCCCGTGGCCACCTAATCTACCCACCAAATTTTATACTGAGAAGGACCTTTACCCATAAAATCCTGATTAATCTGTTCATGCTTCCCATATACATGTACACAAGAACCATTTCAGGACCATGAAGGTCCGCCAGAGGTCCTGTAACCACAGAACACACCCACCATTCCCCATGAATCCTGATTCTAGACTTCTGGGGACTATAATTTTCATACAGCCCAGTGCCCATGGTAGTCTTAATCCACCCCTGGTTGGGGTACAATGGAATGTATTTCAATAAAAAATAAATGAGTTAAAGTGGAAGTTACTGCATCGAAATGTGATTGTCTCTCTTAAGCCTTGTTAATATTCTCTACGTATGATTTAAATCTTATGATGTTTATTTGGAAAACCGACTGAAGGGGACACATTTCTGCATAGCTTCTATAGAGGTCACCTCTTATTAAAATGTACTTCATGAACAAAGGTGTATCAATTATACCTCTCCTTATTGAAATCATAAAGAGGCCTTTAAATGAAAACATACAATCAAACAAAATCCACTGGGACTCCATTGTATTGAAATAATGTTTCTACAACAACATTGAACTTAGAACACAATTATTCACAAAGTGTTGATAGAGGTAAAACACCAAAGTGACTTTGTAACTTCTGTAACAAGTTCTCCATGGCTTGGCAGTTTAGATGAAACCAGGCTTCCCTATCATTTTAGACAGCGGGGATACCAGCGCTGAGTCTACAGAGAATCACTACAAGCGCTATACGCTCATCCAATAAAACAGTTCTCTAACCTTTCATTTTCAAGAACACAGACTGTATTTGCTTCCCAAATGAGAAGGGTTGTATTTCAGTAATATTTACAGCTACAAAAGATTTCCACACAGCTAGAAAACAGCAGAACCTCACTATTAATGTATACCATGTGCAAGGATGTCTAAAATGTGACTGGTACTTGTAAAATATCATTTAACCCCATAGTCAATGGTCACAAACATATTGACAATTCAATATTTAAAACAAGAAACATTGCAATATATCTTAGAGGAAAATGGAGACTATGAAAATGAAGACTATGCATTCATCAGGCTGTTGCAATCCTTCTCCTCTCTCTGCTTAATACAGTTTAATACAATACAATATAACTTTATTGATCTCTTACGTGAAATTGTTTTGTACACACCGTCCGAGCCTGGACTACATATAAACAAGCAATACATGAAACATAAAAATCATAAATGGGGGGCGTTATTGGGGACTACTTGAAGAACAGACCACTACGGCCTGTTCTTCAAGTAGTCAAGGGTCCATTTAGTAATCACTGGGTTAATGTTGAGGACGTTGTCATTGACTACCATTTTTACATTATACACAAATTGTAAAGGGTCAGTTCTCTCCCTTCTGGTATGACATGATTAGTTTTTTTAAGGTTTCATTATGGGAGAGCCAGGGCAATTGGTATTGGATAGATCGTCTTTAGAGATGAGCGCACACTAAAATGCCCGAGTGCTTGTTACTCAAGTCGAACTTTTTCCGATGCTCGAGTGCTCGTTTCGAATAACAAACCCCATTGAAGTCAATAAAATGTGTAATTTTTTGAGAAATAAGGAAGTCAGTCCTGTTTCTTCGTTTTTTTAATTCAATGGAATATTTGTGGTATTTCAAAAAGGAGAATGACCCGTGTTAAACATCTGCAATGTGTTCTTCACACATATTGTTCTTCACATACTATAATGAAGAACACCTTTCTGCACTAATGTCTTCTGATAAGTTAGCAGATGTATGGAAACATCTGCAATGTGTTCTTCTCTGAGTGCAGAACGGTGTTCTTCACAATAGTATGTGAAGAACAATATGTGTGAAAATTCTTCACACATATTGTTCTTCACATACTATTGTGAAGAACACCGTTCTGCACTCATGTCTTCTGATAAGTTACCAGAGGTAAGGAAACATCTGCAATGTGTTCTTCACTGTGTTCACTGTGTTCTTCACTGTGTTCTTCACTTAAATGATCCTTAAATGATCCTGTGTTTACTGTGTTCACTGAGCAACGAGCCGTTTTGGGTACGCTAATACCCGAACAAGCATCTAGCTCGGACGAGTATGCTTGCTCATCTCAAATCGTCTTGTCTTCTGTAGTGGGCACACACACGTCAGTTTCCAGAAGTTGGGGACCTTTTCGCAGCTAAGGCTGTGGTTTAAGGTCTGGCTTAGCTCATTCGAATACTTTCCTAGTAGTCTGGGGCAAATTCCATTGGGCCTACATGCTTGTTAATTCTGAGGACTGACAGGATGTTCAGCAAGTTATTTAACAATGCTCTCACGTCCCCCCCCCCAACAGTTGGGATGTAAGTTTGTCAGTCAGTGACTTTTGCCAGTGATTCTGACTGCTGGTTGTCATGGTACCCTTCATAAGCGGATTTTGGTTTTGAGTTCGGTTCGGATCCTTCTAACGGCTGTTACTGAATGCTTTCTTCCTTTTATTTAGTAGCTGTTTAAGGTCCTAAATTTGATTATTTGGGTAACAACAGACTTCTTCCTCTGGGATGACTAAGCCTGGGCAGAAATTAAGATAGCCTGTAATGATATTTGCCCGCTATGCACTCAATGCATGCCTGTTACTCCTCAACTCTATCATCTGATGACTTATGTATTTTTTGAGTGTAGGGGGTGTTCTTTTAACAAGCTGCTGCTACAATGGTTTACCAACTGTTTGGTTGGTAAACCTCCCAAGAGATGGCCGGGTCTCAATCCTATAGTCTTTCACTGTGTTAACAAAAACTAAATCTAGGGTTTTATTGTCTCTAGTGGCAGTTTTTATGTGCTGGTGGAATTTAGGCAGGATGTTTATGGACCATGCCTTATTGAAGTACCCAATTAGGATGATCAAAGAGTTGGCATGTTTAGTCTGTAGCTCTTTTATACTATCTGCATGCAAAGTTTGGGGTAAATAGTAGGAATAAATACCAACCTACAGCATATCAATGTTAGCACAACAATGTTGTTTTTTCAAGTGTTACGCTGTCTGTCATTTATGTATAACATAACACCTCCCCCTATCCTTAATCCCCTTAATCAAAAATTCTGTGTATCCTGAGATAACCTGCTTGGTAGATGACAAAATGTTTAGCTTGTGATGTTCCTTGACTTTTCCATTTTACTAGTACTTCGATGCTGTACTGTTCTGCAACTATTAATGTGATATTAAAAATGACTTCCATTTATGTGTCTAAAATGTCTTGTAGATTTTCCTGTACATATCAGCCTCAGGGGGGGGAACTATTAAACATGATATTTTCATTGAAAACTGCGTGTCATATTTTATTGTTCGTCTCTCCCAAACATTTAGGATATTACTGCAATGCACTGTGACCAATAAACTGTGAAGGAATGAGTGTGTAATTTCATAGCTGCCGTCCTGTGTAATAGTGCTTATTTTTATTGGAAGAACCAAAGATCTATGTAAGAAAAGGTAATTCTTCCCATATTGCGTCATATATCAAATATTTGTCTAATGTAAGACTTACTTTTCTTTATGTGTAGTCATTTTGCACTATAATAGAATCATCCAAGTGCACACAGTATTTTTGATGTATATATTAACTGGGTTATAGGTAAAAACATCATGCAGCCACAAAGTATACGTCCAGGACCGGTGTTGTATAAGCCTATGGGCCTGTTTTCATGGGGTATAAATGTTCGTGTGCAGGTGACCTTATTAGGTTAATTTTACTTGGTCAGAAGTTCTTTGCGCTACTCAGAGAAATGGTTTCATCTGGGTCAAATTATACTGGATTTCTGTACATTATATACCATGGTTAACTTTCAACAACAGTAAATCTGCCCTACTTTATACAGAGCCTTAGTTTTGAAAAATAAAAAAATACAATCTCCCAATTGATTGGAGGTCATCATAACTTTGGATATATTACTTATCTCATCCAAAGAATACAACATTTTTACAGTCTTCCAAAAAGTATTCAAAACAGTTGGTACTTTGTAAAACCGTAGCTGCATTTCTAATAAAACACCTCCAGAACATTGTTTGCACTACATGCAGATTTCTGAAAGAAAATATTCACTTTCACTTATCTGAATGAAATGTTTTGCCATGAAGCAATATTTCGGCAAACCCCATTCTGATAAATAACAAACCCAGAAATATCTGCCAAAAATGATGAAGTGACAACGTCTTACAGCTGAAGCTTCACATGGATTAGATATGGTCTATGCATGAGATAGGGCGTCTAAAATAAATTTCTGAGGAACTTGTTTGAGGGCCAGTCCGGACCTCTGTTATTATCTTCTATCACTAAAACCATAATAACAGAAGTCTAAAGGATCTGTTACTTTGATTTCTATGGACGTTCAATGGCTTCTTTTATTGTCTGTTTACTCCACTTCTGTTAGGACTTATGTTATTGGAGCGTAAATTGGAGGAAAGCTGAAGCACAATAATAACAGCAACAACATTTAAACCATTAAAAGTCATTGGGGATCATTTATCTCTAGTCAGGACATTGGTTTATGTATTTGGTTATTCTGGGTTTTGGACATGTTACATGTAGGAAGCAGCTTAGTCTGTGGGGCTTTTGCACCTTTTTGTTAAAAAGTCGCACATAAGTCACAAACTCTTCTTAAAACCTTTTTGAAGTTTTTCATATGCCTGGAGTTCCTGACTTTTTAACCACAATTTGGGCAAAAATTGTGACTTTTTCGTACAACCGTACAATCTGTATTTTAAACACATATCAGGAGCAACAAACACAAATTCTTGCATGGCTAACTTTGGTAGGTCGAGTGAAAAGTCACTAATTTCACAAATATGCAAAAACAGTCACAAATATAAGAGGAAAAAAAATAAAGAGAAAAGCTTATGATAAATGACCCCCATTGAAAACAGAATTGTTAGACTTCCTTTTTTATTGTTTTAGTGCTGGAAGATACGTGGGCCTATGGGGGCAAGGGGACACAAGTATCATTAGTCGGGATTGGAAACCTGCATTTTTTTTCCTGCTTTTCTGCTGGTCAGATGTAACTTAGTGTTTGATACAACATTCTTAAATAAATTGCCACCTTTTGTTAAAAATCTACTTTTTTTAAATCTGGAATCAGGTGATATTTTTAGGGAACACTTCAGAAAACTCTATCATGTAGAACTTTGAAGGGGGGATAGTTTAGGCACAAAAAAAATCACTATTCTAAAAATTAACGTTGCAAAATAAAAGGAATTAAAATAATTGATACATGCACCGAATGTGATGTAGGAAAAGTCATGCACAAATAATTGAAACATTAAAGGAAATTAACGAGTAGGAAAAAGTAAAAACACACTGAAAATACTAACATATGCTCCTTTCCATCTTGATCCCCAAGAAAGTTCTGGGCTATTAATTATCCAGCATGGGAGAGGGAGGTACAAGGGTATGCACAATTGGCAGCCCAGAGCACTGGATATATCGTCCCTGTGCTCCGAGCTATTTTTTTAGGTGATCTTGGTAAGTCAAGACTAGCAAAGACAAACTCTGAGATAAAGATGAAGAAGAGCGTAGGTAAGTATTTTCAGTGTTTTTTTACTCTTTCATACTGGTTGATTTCCTTTAAAGAATTGTTAGAAAAAATAAATATAATTCATAACTCCAGACTTGGTTGGGAATAGAATAATGAGTATGTGGCACATCATTACATTTCAGAGAAAATAATCCAGGCTTTTAACCTGGCTTTTCCTATCCCTTGGGGGTGCCATATGTTCTAATGAATGGCAATTTGTACTGTGGAACTGGATGTAACACCTATTAAAATGGTTTCCACAGAATCCCCAGAGAAGTAACTAAGGGAGGAACCCACAACATGCAAAATTGGCAATTAAGAAACAGTTTGCTTAAAATTTTATGCAATTGAATTTTATCACACAAAGTGGATCTGACATCTCTTCTGAAATGTCTGCTTTAGTTAATAATTGTATTAGCCATGAAATAACAATCCCAGAGTATATTTCCTTATTACTGTGTGATGTGTAATTCCTTGATTACTTCTCCTCAGCAGGGCAGAATTATGGGGAGTGCCCCCACTACTCATAAGGGGGCCTCCATCAGCAATGCCTGACAGTCATCTCACAGCTGTTTAGAGAGTGATGTGCCTGCCTCCCTGCCTTTATAGTGACTCCCTGGCCGTGTTAGTGACAGCATGCCCATGCTGCCTGCCCATACTCAATCTCATTCTGCATGCAGTATGCTTTTTGGGAGCTGTGCTGCATGCAGAGTGACACCTTATCCCCCTTCCTAAGTACCGTGAATTGGTTGTCAGCTGAGTCCTCCTAGCCAATCAGTGTTAAATTAACATTAAGCTTCTATATAATCTGGAATTCCAGAGCTTAGTCCATATTTCAGAGTGAACAAAATGTATAGTTGTGCGTCGTGTGGCGAACCGCTATTGGGAAAAATGGACGTATAAGAACGGTGCTGGCACATTCTTTTCGTTCAAAGTAGGATCCGTTTATTTCCAGAAGACAAGTAAAAACAAGACAATGCATTTTGCACCTTCTTTAGGTGCTTCCTCAGGTCTAAAAATAATAATAAAATATATGGGAAGATATCATGAAAACAAGAAGGTTCCTCGTGTATGGGGGTAGTAGATAAGTTGGTCCATGGGCTATGGGGATAATCGTAGATTGAAGCTATTATAGCTAATCTATGAATTTTTCCTGGTGCCATTATAAGAACAGTGACAGGTATATCCAATACACTTTTTAACGCATAATATACATAAGTAGGGTGATTTATAAATCATGATTATCTCGAAAAAGGAACGTTATAATAAATATAAGAAATAAATTTACACACATCTATACATGATATGAATTTCATTAAAACCTAACATTGCATATGCTTATTTCAGAGTAGATTATGAAGGAATTAATGAGCATTATAGGAACTAACACATGCTAAGGGCCAATAGCATAGTATACAAGGTTGTAAAAAGTCCATCAAGTACAACCTTTAACAATAAAACACATATTTTTTACCCATAACCTGTGATATTTGTGTCAAGAGAGACATCTAGGCCTCTTGAACATTTTCAAAGAGTCCACCATAGCAACATCTTGCGGCAGAGAGCCCTACTGCTCTTACAGTAAAGAATCCCTTACTAAAGCAATGCTAGAGCCACCTGTCCTGTAGACATAGAGGATGTCCCCTTATCCTGGCCACAGGCCAAGGTATGAAAAGATCTTTGGAAAGACCCTTGTACTGAGGTCTGCCTTCAGCTGTCTTTTGCTAAACTGAATAATCTTTAGTTTTTTAATCTGCGCTAGTAGTTTGTACATTCTTTTCAGTGAGTATCAATTCCTCTGTTGATCAATCTTTTAACTTTATTTGCTTTATTAGCAGTTGCCTGGGACTAAAATTAAGTTTCCCATCCACCAATACTCCCAAGTCTTTTTCTGCTGAGATGTTACAAGGTAATTCACTCCATATGAATTACTTTACAGAGCTTAGTATCATCTACAAATACTAAAACTCTACTGTGTAAACCCTCTATAAGTGCATTAATAAAAAATATTAAAAAGAAGGGAACCCAATACTGACCCCTGTGGCAGTGGTTTCTTCAACCCAATCTGAGAATGTTCCATTAATGACGACCCTCTGTTTTCTATCGCTAACCCATTTGCTTACCCAAATACACAGATATCCCCTAGTCCTAGCAGTCTCATTTTATGTGAATAAAGGCTGAAGGCCTCCATTCACTGTCATACCATTTTGTCACTGATCTTAATACATTTGAGACCCCATACATAAGAACACCCCACTTACAGATGACTCCTAGTTAAAAACAGCCCTTTGGATGTTGGTGATTTACTGTGCTTTAGTCCCAGGCTACAATGATCAGCTCTAAGAGTTATTTAAGTTGTCTGCAATTAAGCATTATTGTTAATCCTGGTTCTTATGACAACCCATCATTTTTAAAATTCAATTGTCACAAAAACCAAAAGAATTTTGAGTGGGGTTACATTTATAAAATATCAACTTAAGAACAAACCTGAAGAACCATCCTGTACATAACCCCAGGCCTGTTGACCTATAAAGTTAGACAATTCAAGTGATTCTTTGCATTCATGTACTGTAGCACTACAATGGACTGACCCCCACTAACCACTTGTGGGTGCATTGGCTGAATTGTTTTAGGGAATATATTTATTCCTATTTTGAATAATTTAGTGCTATGATAAAGACACAAAAGAAACCGTACTCTGGCAGGAATCAGCTATTCTGTATTTCAAATGCCCATAGTTAAAAAGGTTAAAGTGGTGGCGTTTTCAAAGGTTTTGCCCATTATGTGACTTTTCCTACCGGAAACCTGAGAGCGATGTTATCATGTTATATATTTATATCAATATCCTCTTCTCAAACCGACTTATAATAATAGAAAGAATGGTGAGAGGATGAGATCACAATGAGACAGGATAAAGTTTCTGTGGCAGGTGATTAACTATTGATTTAACAGTATTACCTTTAATTTAGACAACTGTCCAAGGTCTTTAGCTGCACTGAAAATCATCTGAGCCCCCTGGAGAAAATAAAGACAACAGATTTATTATCCAAATAAATTCAAAGGAAACAATCATGAATATTAATACTGTCACATTCTAATGGTGTAATTGAAGCACAGGAACAGCATGCAGAGTTTAAGGACTTCTTAATTAATATATGACAATGTTTGGAGAAATCACATTAACTTCATGCTGCACGCATTCTTTGTTCTAAATCATTCCGGTATCCCAGGATGAAATAGAAGCTATTTCAAAGACAAACAATCCATTCACCTATCTTTACATATTTGGAAATGAGGGTAGAAAATTAAGAAAAATTAATTAAAAGAAAAATTCAGCCCCATCCAAAAATTCCAATAAAGAGTTAAAGTGTGAGACCTCTGAATTTACATAGATTTAAATAATCAATATTTTATCAAAATAATATTTATTGTAATCAATGAACTATTGTCATGTCATTGGCTTTTCATTTTTGGTATAGTACCTTTTTAAGTGAGAAAAGTTTACATTCACACCATAGACTGCTAAATCTAAATCCAGTAACTTCATGTTTGTATTGATCATAGGATTTGGAGCAATGCTTAGTTCTAATGCTTGCTGCATTCAGTTTAATGCTAGAATGATACTTATATAATTTGGTTGCATCGCCCACAAACAGCTATTAACTAAATGTAGCTAGGATAAATAGACAGTAAGTCATGCCAAAATCTGTCAGGATAGTGCAAGCCGGTCCTACCCATTTTGTGTTAAACAACCATCTGCTTATCTTCCCACTACAGTAGAAGACCAACATGTGTTATATCACAATTACCCTAAGAACTATAATTACTTGAGTTTTTTGGCAGAATAACAAAGAACATTCCACATGGCTTTGTATTAAAACAGAAGATAAAAATATCAATTTTTTGTCTGTATTGGAAAGATCTGTGACACTTTTAGTATACAAGATCCAGGAAAAAATGAAAATGAAACCTTATTTCGTAGAGACATTGAGGGCAGTAATCATGAATAATAGTTTTGGATACACATTCTCTTTTAAATTTATAATAACTTAAATTTTATACTAGGAGAGATCTTATGATATATATTTTATTGTTAAATTATTCAAATATATTCAAAATGAAAATGACTAAAAATATATCCCTTTGTTTATACTTCCATTTGGGCGGGAGTATAACCTAGAAGTTTTTTTCGTCCCTTGCGCCATTCATTGTTGGATGTATCTATTGATAATTTTTAGTTTATTCTTAGTGTAGTAATTATACAACAATATCACATATGTATTGTTGAACTGTACAATATTTATTGTTAAACCTTGGCCTTTTTAATATACTCAGAGTTATCATCTGTGGTATCAGAGGACGCATCGTCCTGACACCCACTATGGTTTTTTAGCAAAGTTTCTTGGTACCCATCATCAGCTACCTACCTATGCAATGTCAGTGAAATCCTGAATGTACTTACAATTTGGTGCCATAAATGGAGAACCAATATTGTTAGATCATATTCCTGTATACGAATATTGTTGGCACATACTTTCCATGGCATATACAGGCAATCTTTTGATTGGATCTCTTGGATAGTCTACTTAACATGGAGACTTAGGGGTCACACATTCTCAATAGCTTAGTAAGAAAGTCGGTCTCTATTTGTACGTAGGCAGCAGAGTGCAGACCAGGAATAACTTGTGAGAAATCAATCATTTTAATGACATAATATAGAAATGTCTTGTGAAATATCAGTGGCAAACGTTTAAAAAAATTAGCTTGACATCCACTTCAACATTAAAGAATGATTAAATTATTTAAAGGCGCGCAGGTTTTTAGATATTGGTTATGTATAAGTACATTATATATTCAGTGGTGTAATGTCATCCATCTATAAACTGGTGCATATATTATTGTCAGTCTAAAATTTACACCATAAAATGAACATGTTAATTGATACAAAATAAACTAAATGTGGAGTATTACTAAATTTCCGCACCTTCAGCAGGATAAAGGTTTGACCATAATCATAGCCCCCACCATTACTTCAGTCCAATAAGATATGTTTATGGCTCTGCACAGCTTTCTATCTACCGTATATACCGGCGTATAAGACGACTTTTGAAGACAGAAAAATCTTCTGTCTTCTCTGGGGTCGTCTTATACGCCGGTAATCGTCTTATACGGCGGGTACCGGTGCATGGAGAGTGCTCACGGGCTGAGCCCTCTCCATAGCCGGTAAGTCTTTGCTGCATATTGCAGCAAAGGCTTACCGGTAACACCCGCGATCGGTGCTAGCACCGATCGCGGGTGTTTGCACAGCGATGGCTGCCGGCAGCCTCAAAAAGGCATCGGGGGGAAAATACTCACCCTCCGTTGGCCCCGATGTCCGCGCTGTGCTGTCTTCAGTCTTCCGCGCCGTCTTCTTTCTTCTGCTGGGCGCCGCCATGTCTTTCCCCGGGTCGGCGCCTAGTATGACGTCAGCAGCGGCGCGTCATACTAGGCGCCTGCCGGGGAAGATCAATGGCGGCGCCCGGCAGAAGAAAGAAGACGGCGCGGACATCGGGGGAGCATCGGGGTGAGTATATAAGTTTATTTATTTTTTTTTAATGCTGGGCTGGGCTGGGCTGGGCTGGGCTGGGCTGGGCTGGGCTGTATACTACTGGGGGCAGTGCTGTATACTACTGGGGGCAGTGCTGTATACTACTGGGGGCTGTGCTGTATACTACTGGGGGCAGTGCTGTATACTACTGGGGGCTGTGCTGTATACTACTGGGGGCAGTGCTGTATACTACTGGGGGCTGTGCTGTATACTACTGGGGGCTGTGCTGTATACTACTGGGGGCTGTGCTGTATACTACTGGGGGCAGTGCTGTATACTACTGGGGGCAGTGCTGTATACTACTGGGGGCTGTGCTGTGTACTACTGGGGGCTGTGCTGTGTACTACTGGGGGCTGTGCTGTATACTACTGGGGGCTGTGCTGTATACTACTGGGGCAGTGCTGTAAACTACTGGGGGCAGTGCTGTATACTACTGGGGGCAGTGCTGTATACTACTGGGGGCTGTGCTGTATACTACTGGGGGCTGTGCTGTATACTACTGGGGGCTGTGCTGTATACTACTGGGGGCTGTGCTGTATACTACTGGGGGCTGTGCTGTATACTACTGTATGCGTTGGAAAAGGGATAGTCTTATACGGCGAATATATCTTAAACTCTATATTTTAAACAGGAAAGTAGGGGGGTCGTCTTATACACCAGGTCGTCTTATACGCCGGAATATACGGTACATTTAATGGAAGATACAGAAAGCACGACCCTCTATCTTACAAGATTACTAGAAATACAAGCGCGAGCAGCAGTGACTCAGCTAATGTATGAAGGATGTAAGCTGACAATGAAATGTAATCTATGTTCCATCAAACGTCAATTCCAGTGCAGGAAATAGGCTGATACATTTATTCACTTTCCAGTCCTGATCTAAGTGGTGCCACACTTTGCTATAATCTGAGGTTCATGGTGTCACTTACAACACAGAGAACTGTGTTTTCTGAAATGTATCTCCTATGACTGGTGTATGGACTAATATAGCAATAAAAAAACACATACCAAGACCTAAGGAACCATAAGGAACAAATCCATTCAACTACTTTGGTCAGGGTGAGTGAGCTACATTATTTTGTTTTACTCACATGACTTTATGTCTAAATTATTAAGCTTAACCTTGGAAAAAGCCTGGATATTTGTCTTGAAAAGGTCATGCTGTCTATGTATTCTCTGAGGTAGCTATGGCCTAAATGTGTTACATGTCTTCAGGATATAACCCGGTAAAATACTGAGCTGTGGTATTCTTAAACTGAACTGCAATCGATGGCTCTGCTGCTAATGTCGCTATTATTAAGGTTATGTGACAAGGTGTTCAGTAGCATTCACCAATGGGGAACTATTCCAGTGATAAAATATGCAATCTACAAAACTATATAACCTATAGGCTCACCTCTAGTGTATAGCAGCGAAGCACGGCCAAATCCTGTTATACTGCATCATTTGTAATGTCTACTAAGTACTAGGTAACTATATAGAAATATTTGGAAGGTTCGCTATTCCGTTTGATATTATTTTTATTATTAGAACTAATTTGTTCCATTGGGCAAAGTTAAAGGGGTATTCCAGAATTGACTATAAATAGTCTTTTTTTGTTCTTTTCTCCGGCCACGGGTAGAGTGGGAGTGGGAGTGGGTGGGTGAGAGGGGGAGAAAATGGGTAAAATAATGGTGTATGAAAATGTAAAGTTGTACATGTCAATGAGTATTGTTGTATTTGCAACATCCCCCACCGAGGCCTAGCCTTTTCTTGGGGCCTGGAGACAGCCGAGGCCCACAGTACCTGAGTAGCTGGCGGTTGCGGCCTAGGCATGCTAGTGTCACGGTGCTTGGTAGGGGGATCGTAGGGCTGTCCTACAGCCTGGCAGGTCTCCAGCAGGGTGGTGTTGGCAAGAAATGATGAGGGAGAGGCTGCTATAGTGGTTCTCCCTAGGGCAACCCTTTGTGGTCTGGAGTATGAGTTCCAGTGTAGTGTATAGGGTGCCTGTGATGATGACAGCCGTAGTAGCAGGGACCAGACGGAGACAGACGTTGAACAAAAATAACTCACAGTTCTTTATTGGAACCGACAGGAACAGTAGCAACGTGCCTTAACAGAATGGTGGAATGCTGGAGATGTAGTTGGAGGGAGCCACAGGATGTAGATCACCAGCCTGGATGCAAAGGGCAAGCTGGAAGATAGCTGTGTCCTGGAAGGATGCTTTAGCTTTATCCTGGATTGCTTCAGGTATCACCCTTGAAGGTAGGATGATACCCCTTTCCTCTCACTAACTAGCTATTAGCTCCACTCTTCAGGCAGGGAGCTGGCTCACCTGCTCTTGGTCTGGTGTGCTAGCTGCACAGACTCCTCTGAGTCTCTAATCTGAGAGAGTGAACTCTCTCCTCACACTGCACTCTCTTCTGAGAGAGAACTGACCTCTAGAACTTTCCTGACCAGGGGTTTGGTTACTCCCACTGGTCAGGTGGTGGCTACGCCAATTACATCTCAGCTCACAGAAACAGAGTGTAACACATGTGATTGGCTGACACATATGACATCACACAAAACACTTAACTCCTGCCTTACCAGGCAGGTTCTACCACTGCAGTGTTCCCCTGTGTTATCTAGGGACTATGTAGTGACATGCTGTGGGGCTAGTCAGACCCTACACAGGCTGCAAGCTACATGGTGGGACGTATTCGCAACCACTCCTCTGCCTTACATCAGCGAGGGTGTTGCATATTATTAAGTAGACATAAGAGTTGGTTAACAAAGTAAGAAATGGATGGAAAAATATTTTTAGTCTTATGTCTACTATGCAAATGTAGATATATTTAATTTACATATTGTATGTAAATGACTGGTTTTAATATTTAATGTACAACATACTTGTATAGTGAACTAAGTTGAAAATTAAGAAAAAGCCTTTAAAAACCTATAATCTGGAATGAAGGTTCTGAATTGTCTTATAGAAAATCGACAAAAAAATAAAGTTGGATGAGCTGGCACCATTTCTATTGACCATAGAGTTGGGGGCAGGGGTGGACCATCCATGAGGCAAATTGAGCCTCAGGCAGCACCAACTGCAGCAAGATGGGGACAGCATCAGGGATTTAGAGGACTGCTATAAGGCTGGACCCGAGACCTAAAAATAGTGAGACACTACATGGAGACCCCACTAAAAATACCCTGATATATTACTTCTGAACAAGGTGGAAGGGTTACTGTTCTATATTTTGCCTCAGGCAGCAGATAGTTTAGATTCATCCCTGATTGTGGGAGTGTGACAATGGTGCCTATCAAGGAGATACTTCCTATCCCAGAAAATAGGCAGATAAATAATTCAGAGAAAAACTGCACAGTTACTAAACATTAGTAACTTCTTCTACTTCTAGTAACCTTCTTTCAGTTGAGATTTGATATCTAAAGATCTAAGGCTTCGTATATATTCTATATATACAGACAAAAATCAGATACCTGGGAGAGATACACTTCCCAATATTGTGCAGTAGATACAAACTTTTAGGGCAAAAATTGGACTACTTACTGTTTGGTCAGTTAGAGGGGGCAGCACAATCTGCTTCTCAATTCTATTAAGCACCAATTTCCACAATTCTTTTAAGACTCGTTTTAGTACAGTCTTCTCACATATTTTTGCAGATACAGATAGTCTAGAACACAAATAATGCAATGAAAGTATACAAAATAAGAGAACATAAGAACCCATATTAGATTTTAATATATATGAATCTGGCAATGCTCCATCGTAATAGTTTCTGTGTGTATTAGCTCCGTACTGTGACATCACTGTGTGTATCATCTCTGTACTTGTATATCACTTTGTGTATTATATCTGTACAATTGACATCACTGTGTGTATGATATCAGTGCTGTGACATCACTGTGTGCACTATTTCTATACTATGGCATCACTCTATTATACCTGATTGGTGACATCACTGTGTGTATTATCTCCGTACCATGACTCCACTTGGTGTATTACCCTTGTACTGTGACATCAGTGTGTTTATTATCTCTATACTGGGACATCACTGTGTGTATTATTTCTGTACAATTGACATCACTGTGTGTATGATATCAGTGCTGTGACATTACTGTGTGCACTACTGCTATACTATGGCATCACTCTATTATACCTGAATGGTGACATCACTGTGTGTATTATCTCCGTACCATGACTCCACTTGTTGTATTACCCTTGTACTGTGACATCAGTGTGTTTATTACCTCTATACTGGGACATCACTTTGTGTATTATTTCTGTACAATTGACATCAATGTGTGTATGATATCAGTGCTGTGACATTACTGTGTGCACTACTGCTATACTATGGCATCACTCTATTATACCTGAATGGTGACTGTCTTTATTATCTCTACACTGTGACATCACAGTGTGTATTCCCTTTACTTTATCACTGCATTGAATATATCTCTACTGCAACATCAGCATTGTTATCTAAGTCCTATGAAATGTGCTTCTGTTATATTTTAGTGGTGGCCACATTCTTAACTTTAAGTGAAGACTCCATAGTTACTAGTAAAGCCCCTGCCATGGTAAGTAAGTCAGTAATTTTATGGATATTACACTTTCTAGAGCAATCATACTAGAATAGTATATCATTAGAAGTCCAATACTAACGTTTTATCCAGAAAATCCATCAGTGGGCGTAGTACGATTTCAGCATCTATGGCTGCATTGTTCCTGTTTGCGGATGCGTTTCCATTCCCTCTCATCTGGTTTAATTCCACACTCATTTGTCTCACACAGTCCTCAATTATGTTCTGGAAACTAGAAACACAAGAAAGTTGTATTAAGTTTTTAGCTTTCCTTTCACCTTCTACCAATTGATTTACTTTGTCAGCCACTATAATGGAGCACATCTTTACAAGAACAATTCCACCGAGCCTTTCTTCTCCTTTGTCTGCTCACCCCACCTATCTGCTATCAGCATCATCTCTCTTTGTTCTCAGTTTACCTGCTGTCCTGTTTTATGTTGTACAGCTGAAAAATGCAGAACAAAATAATGCAACAAAGAAAATTCTTCCGCACAGAATTAAAAACATACAGTAATACTAACACTAAATACTGTATATACATATTTGATATCACCGTTAGATTATTGTTATGTGCCTCGTGTCCTGTGGATGAGAGATTTTAGAGCTGATGATTTGTACAATTACGCAACCAAAGAAGATTTTGGGTTCAGTCATAAAATAGGGGTATAAAATAAAATTGACCCTACACCCCCATGTATACCCTGATTCACATGATGTCTGCTGGCGGTGTGGGGTGGGGGGATCAGATGTGCCACATATATTTTGGCTTTGCCCAACTATACAACCCTATTGGTCCTCCGTTACGAGTATCCTGTCCTCGGTTCTTAAATGCGAGATCCCTGCAGATCCTAGAATATGTCTACTGAATCTATATCCCAAATGAATGTGCAAGCCTACGTCCAGGCTACTCCTATACCTCCTTACTGCAGCAAAATGTTTAATCTCTGCAAAATGGAAATAACCCATAGCACCTTCCAAAGTAAAGCTTTGTGCACGGATACAGGAGACACGTACCTGGGAGTACCTCACTGCACTCCTGCAAAACACTGTGGATATATTTAATCGCATATGGGCTCCATGGGATGACTACTGGACGGGTTGAAATGTAACAGGAAGCGCTCACTACTTAGCTAATTTAGATACCATCCCATACCTTCTCCCTCATGTCTCTAGTCCTTTGTCAGACCCCCCTCCCCCCACCCAGCCACAAGTTGAATTTTTTTTCTCTGTTTGTTAGATTTTTTTTCCTCTCCTACAAATTGGTCTATGTCGGTTGAAAGGACCCTGTTATTTCACCTTGTTCTAAAACTAATGCTTTAATGATATACTACTGCTTGCGACTATGTAAAACTATCAATGTAAAACTTGAAAAAAATTAAAAATCTCAATAAAAATACAGTTATACAAAAAAAAATTGACCCTACACCCATGAAGCCAAAAGATTGTTGTTTACATTGGGCATAGTCAACATACTTTGTACCCTATTTTCTGTTCTATATACCTCTTTATGCTTTATGCACTTCCCCAATTGGGCTTCTGTGACTCCCGCAAGGAAGATGTAAGATCCCATGCATATAAATGTCTGCTGTTTAGAGTCTACAAACAATGGGCCCATTGTTACCCCTGTAACCTCTCACACCCCAAACTTTGGCAGGAATAGGACCTGCTCTATAATTTGCAGCCTTAGAAGTCGGCTCATGCAGGGGGTTGTAGAATCCACAGTCGTGGGCATGAGCGCATAGAAGTAAATGGGGATGTGTGTTAGCCACTAAAACAAGGCTAGCACACATAATCTTGTGTACATGGAGCCTAAATCACAGACATGTCCCCTCTATTGTACCAGCTATGGGCTGCAGAGTAAGCATGTCAGTGACATACCGGCACCAGTCCTGAAGAAGTCACTGGTCATTGTCAGAGAGACCTGATGGAGAATGTAGTTGTTGTAACAAACACCTGGAGGTGGAGGGTCACATTAAAATGTAATTTCTAATTCTCATGGATTTTAAAATAGTAAGTTTAACAAGATGCATTCCAAAAATTAATTCAATTTTTTGAGAATTGTTCTTAATTCTGTTATGTATTTACAAAAAAGCTCTGTAATGCAGATAAACATTGTACCCAGACAGTGTAAACTTTGCAACAATTATAATTACCTTGCTCCAAACAAGCAGCTCAGCTCATCCAAGACGGCACTAAGCTTCAACTGCAGTTCTTTAAGCATCGCACTGGCATCGGGATCCAGCTGAAGACAGAAATAGGGACTTAGCACAACAATGTAACCAGAACTTTGACCCTTCCTACCAGTTAAAGACTCATTTTGCATCTTTCAAGACACTTTGTTTTCTCTTTGGAAGATTTCTATTTGTCATCTGCTTGTTATTCAATGGGAGAAATTTATGTTTATCCAGTGATTGAGATGAAAGTCTGAAATGATGAAGATGTTGTGACTAGACACTAAAAACTGCAGAAAATACGATAGTGCCTTTCATGGGATATATTTTTAGTCTCTGCACAAGATATCCTTTTCTAATATACAGTTGGCTGATTTTCTCAAGCTGGGTAACATAGTTAACATCTAGTCCTTGACTTGCCATAAGGATTGTAGTATACTAAATTATTTTACTGCCATAGTCTTGAAAGTGAAGCAGAATAAAGGCATGCTACATATGTATTTCACTTATGACTAAATGTTTGATGCTTTCTGATTTTCCTTGGATGTAAAAGCTTTAATGAATGGAATTCCTTAAGATTTTATGATTCATGAAGTCATTTCTCCAAACAGAAAAAAAGGAAATCTAGTTAAAGACCGATACCCCTTACTGCACTGTGATCCCTTGTTAATTGCCATTGACTTAACGTGTAGTTATTAATTAACAAGGGGCTGCATTGAAATAACATGCATTACAGGTTACTGAATGTTAACAGCGCTGTTCAATTGATTTTAGGTACAAGGTTAATGTGAACAATTACTTTGTTAACTAGGTAATAACAGAACATGTCTTATATTGTCCCTCTCCTATTGAGTGCAGTAATGTTGTCCATTACCATGAGTAAAACCGTAAGCCAAACTTGTAAGTTCTTTGACCTACACATATATTGTATAGGCTTTGTTATTGGTTTTCTAATAAAACCTTGGATTTTCTTCTTGCAGGTGCCACAGCAACATTTTATATTTTTCCAGGATTAATTTTTACCTTTTCTTTTGCAATTTACTATATAATGTCATACTGCATATACAGGCAATACCATTTTGTAGATTAATATTGGTATAAATACATTGCTAAGTATATAGATTTAAGGTACTTAATTTTACCACAAAAAAACCTGGAAAACCTGTTGACGCAAGTATAAGCCTTAGTCTTGGTAAATGGGAAATGCATTGGTCACAGCCTCCACCCAGTATATAGCCCATGTATATAGTCCATGTGTATATATAGCACTTCCTGCCCATGTTCCCCAGTATAAAGCCTACCAGTCCCCAGTATACTGCTGGCCTATACCCCAGTATATAGTCAGCTATCCCCCAGTATATAGCCAGCCAACCCCCAGTGTATAGTCAGCCCCTACCCCAGTATATAGCAACCCCCCAGTATATAGCCAGGCAACCCCCATGATATATAGTCAGCCCATGCCCCCACTATATAGGTAGCCAGCCCCCAGTATATAGCCAGCCTTTAGAATATAGCCTGCCAGCCCTTAGTATACAGCCTGCCAGCCCCCCCCCCAGTACATAGCTAGCCCATAGGAGAAAGTAGCAATGAAGCAGCACTCCGTTAAATGCAGTCAAGTGAGTTTATTCCACCTTAATGATGCAACATTTCGTCTCTTCAATCAAGATAAAAATGTCTTGATTGAAGAGACGAGACGTCGTATCATGAGGTGGAATAAATTTACTTGACTGCATTTCACAGAGTGCTGCTTCATTGCTACTTTCTCCTCGATGTATGGGTCGGTGTCGGACCCTCTCTTGAAGACCTGCACCCAAACTTCTTTCCTTTGTACACAGTGCTGCTCCTTAGCCCTCCTTTGGTTTTTTTAGATAGCCCATAGTATATAGCCAGTGAGCCCCCAGTATATAACCAGCCATGTCAACATTATATAGCCAGCCGTGTCATACCACTGGAAGAAAGAAGAGGACCCGCAGGGGACGTCGGAAAGGTGAGTAGTGAGTTTGCTTTTTTATAGACTTGAGTATAAGCTGAGTCTGGTTTTTCAGCACATTTTTTTGTGCTGATATACTCGTCTTATACTCCAATATATAGAGTATTATTTTCCTTTAGATAATTTGCACCATTTGTCCTTAGGGATGGACATTGTGTCGAGTTGGCCATACTTTTTAGATAGATGTTGGCCAATTTTCATTTGACACGTATTTTGCACTATTCCTCCATACAACTGCACATTTGCCTCATCCACATGAAGCATGTTTATTGAATATGATCCTTAGTAGAGATGAGCGAACACTAAAATGCTCGGGTACTCGTTATTCGAGACGAACTTTTCCCGATGCTCGAGTGCTCGTCTCGAATAACGAACCCCATTGAAGTCAATGGGAGACTCGAGCATTTTTCAAGGGGACCAAGGCTCTGCACAGGGAAGCTTGGCCAAACACCTGGGAACCTCAGAAAAGGATGGAAACACCACGGAAATGGACAGGAAACAGCAGGGGCAGCATGCATGGATGCCTCTGAGGCTGCATAATCGCAACATTATGCCAAAATTATGGGCAACAGCATGGCCATGACAGAGTGACAGAATGAAGCTAGATAGCATCTAAAACATCCAGTAATTGACCCTGACACTATAGGGGACGGCATGCAGAGGCAGCGGCAGCAGGCTAGAGAGTGTCATGGCGACATACCCTAAATGGACTCAGGCTTCAAACCAATGGGTGGCAGAGAGGAACCAAAGGAGGTGAGCAAGAAGCGCTCAAATAATATCGGTACATGATAAAAGTTTGCCAGTATATTTTGTGGATTACACAGCAGGGTGGCGACAAAGTTAACATGGAAGCCATGAAAACAACCCAAAATTCTGCCTGACACAGCTCGTTTGATAAGGGGACCATGTATGGAGGCAGTGAACTAGTAGTAGATTAAAGGTGCTGCAGTTAAAACTATGTTAGTTGGATCTTGGCATGGAGCTGGCGCTCCGCTGCCAGGTGAGCTTTCGCCAATCCAAGCCCCTGTCTATAGGCTACTCCCCAAACAGCACTTCTAAGAACCTTTTGTATAAGATCAAGTGTAGTAGCGTTCTTATAAGTTTAGGATATGGCGGGTGAGGGGAATGTAAACAGCTGCGCAAGAAGCGCTGAAATAATATCGGTAAATGATAAAAGTTTGCCAGTATTTTTTGTGGATTACACAGCAGGGTGGCGACAAAGTTAACAAGTTTGTTGTGGAAGCCATGAAAACAACCCAAAATTCTGCCTGACACAGCTCGTTTGATAAGGGGACCATGTATGCTTACAGTTCATGCCAGTCGCTGCACTGGCTGCCAGTCTCCTTTCGAATACAGTTTAAAATAATAATAACCCTCATCCATAAAGCTCTGTATAATGCTGCACCCCCCTACCTCTCCTCTCTTATCTCAGTCTATCGCCCAACCCGTGCTCTTAGATCCGCCAGTGATCTTAGATTAACCTCTACCCTAGTGCGGACCTCCCACTCGCGTCTCCAAGACTTCTCTAGAGCTGCACCAATTCTATGGAATGCTCTGCCCCGGACTATCAGACTAATACCTAACCTCCAAAGTTTCAAACGTGGTCTTAAAACCCATTTCTTTAGGCAAGCCTATAACACTCATTAACTGCATGAAGTTTTAACTCTTCTACTAACCCGTCCTGTGTCGTCCTCCCATCTGTTATCCAGCAACCAACAGGCACCAGACTTCTCTGCAGTCCCATTCACCCTGGACCTGGTATATAAGATGACGGCTGAGTGGTTCAAGCGACAGCAATTCCATTTATTATATTTTGTTCTATTCCCTAAGAAGAATGGCTTGACCATTAAATATTCTTTTACCTCGTGTTACCCCATCATCTTCATAAACCGTAAGCTCTGGCGAGCAGGGACCTCACTCCTGTTGTTCCATACAAATGTTGTGCTCTGTTACATTACATTTGTATTTGTTTCCTATGATTTGTAAAGCGCTACAGAATATGATGACGCTATATAAATAAAGATTATTATTATTATTATTATGGAGGCAGTGAACTAGTAGTAGATTAAAGGTGCTGCAGTTAAAACTATGTTAGTTGGATCTTGGGATGGAGCTGGCGCTCTGCAGCCAGGCGAGCTTTCGCCAATCCAAGCCCCTGTCTCTAGGCTACTCCCCAAACAGCACTTCTAAGAACCTTTTGTATAAGATCAAGTGTAGTAGCGTTCTTATAAGTTTGGGATATGGCGGGTGAGGGGAATGTAAACAGCTGCGCAAGAAGCGCTGAAATAATATCGGTTAATCATAAAAGTTTGCCAGTATATTTTGTGGATAACACAGCAGGGTGGCGACAAAGTTAACAACTTTGATGTGGAATCCATGAAAACAACCCAAATTTCTGCCTGACACACCTCGTTTGATAAGGGGAGGATGTATGGAGGCAGCTATATGGACGACTTTTGGAGGTAGCAATGGAGACAACGTGTGGAGGCTGCTATGGAGACAATTTAATTTGGATAGTGCCTGTATGTGGCAGTCCCAAAAAGTTTTCAAACCAGAGGAGCAGGTAGGTGTCCCTCCAGAAAAATGGAATAGATTGAGTGCATGTATGTGGCAGTCCCAAAAAGTTTTCAAACCAGAGGAGCAGGTAGGTGGCCCTCCAGAAAAATGGAATAGATTGAGTGCCTGTATGTGGCAGTCCCAAAAAGTTTTCAAACCAGAGGAGCAGGTAGGTGTCCCTCCAGAAAAATGGAATAGATTGAGTGCCTGTATGTGGCACTCCCAAAAATTTTTCAAACCAGAGGAGCAGGTAGGTGGCCCTCCAGTAAAATGGAATAGATTGAGTGCCTGTATGTGGCAGTCCCAAAAATTTTTTAAAACAGAGGACCGGGTAGGTGGCCCTCCAGAAAAATGGAATAGATTGAGTGCCTGTATGTGGCACTCACAAAAATTGTTTCAAACAGAGGACCGGGTAGGTGGCCCTCCAGAAAAATTAAATGCATAAAGTACTATAGCAAGAGCCAGTGGGCCCTGTCAAAAAATAGCCAGTTTCCTCTGCTTTACTGTACAAAGAGGAGGAGAAGGAGGAAAATGAGGAGGAGGAGGAGTGGATTAATTATTCAGGTTGAGCTTCCTTCACCTGGTGGAGATTGGAAATTCTGAGAAATCCAGCCTTTATTCATTTTAATAAGCGTCAGCCTGTCAGCGCTGTCAGTCGACAGGCGTGTACGCTTATCTGTGATGATGCCACCAGCTGCACTGAAAACCCGCTCGGACAAGACGCTAGCGGCAGGGCAGGCAAGAACCTCCAAGGCGTACAGCGCCAGTTCGTGCCACATGTCCAGCTTTGAAACCCAGTAGTTGTAGGGAGCTGTGTGATCATTTAGGATGATGGTATGGTCAGCTACGTACTCCCTCACCATCTTTCTGTAAAGATCAGCCCTACTCTGCCGAGACTGGGGACAGGTGACAGTGTCTTGCTGGGGTGACATAAAGCTGGCAAAAGCCTTGTAAAGCGTACCCTTGCCAGTGCTGGACAAGCTGCCTGCTCGCCTACTCTCCCTCGCTACTTGTCCCGCAGAACTACGCACTCTGCCGCTAGCGCTGTCAGAAGGGAAATACTGTTTCAGCTTGTGCACCAGGGCCTGCTGGTATTCATGCATTCTCACACTCCTTTCCTCTGCAGGGATGAGAGTGGAAAGATTTTGCTTGTACCGTGGGTCCAGGAGAGTGAACACCCAGTAATCGGTGCTGGAATAAATTCTTTGAACGCGAGGGTCACGGGATAGGCAGCCTAGCATGAAATCTGCCATATGCGCCAGAGTACCAACGCGTAAGAATTCACTCCCCTCACTGGCCTGACTGTCCATTTCCTCCTCCTCCAACTCCTCCAACTCCTCTTCTTCTGCCCATACACGCTGAACAGTGAAGGACTCAACAATGGTCCCCTCTTGTGTCTCGCCAACATTCTCCTCCTCTTCCTCCTCATCCTCCTCCACCTCCACCTCCTCCGATATGCGCTGAGAAACAGACCTGAGGGTGCTTTGGCTATCAACAAGGGAATCTTCTTCCCCCGTCTCTTGTGACGAGCGCAAAGCTTCCGACTTCATGCTGATCAGAGAGTTTTTCAACAGGCCAAGCAGCGGGATGGTGAGGCTGATGATGGCGGCATCGCCACTGACCATCTGTGTTGACTCCTCAAAGTTACTCAGCACCTGACAGATATCAGACATCCACGTCCACTCCTCATTGTAGACTTGAGGAAGCTGACTGACCTGACTACCACTTCTGGTGGAAGTTGACATCTGGCAGTCTACAATTGCTCTGCGCTGCTGGTAAACTCTGGATAACATGGTCAGTGTTGAATTCCACCTCGTGGGCACGTCGCACAACAGTCGGTGAGCGGGCAGTTGGAGGCGGCGCTGCGCTGCCCTGAGAGTGGCAGCATCTGGGCTGGACTTCCTGAAATGCGCACAGATGCGGCGCACCTTCGTGAGCAAATCAGACAGATTGGGGTATGTCTTGAGGAAACGCTGAACTATCAGATTTAACACATGGGCCAGGCATGGCACATGTGTCAGTCTGCCGAGTTGCAGAGCCGCCACCAGGTTACGGCCGTTGTCACACACAACCATGCCTGGCTTCAGGTTCAGCGGTGCCAGCCACAGATCAGTCTGCGCCGTGATGCCCTGTAATAGCTCTTGGGCGGTGTGCCTTTTGTCGCCTAGGCTCAGCAGTTTGAGCACCGCCTGCTGTCGCTTAGCGACGGCACTGCTGCTGTGCCTAGAGCTACCGACTGATGGCGCCGTGCCCACGGATGGTAGTTCGGAGGAGGAGGTGGAGGAGGGGTGGGAGGAGGAGGAGGCATAGTAGGCCTGAAACACCTGGACCGAGGTAGGCCCCGCAATCCTCGGCGTCGGCAGTATATGACCAGCCCCAGGGTCAGACTCGGTCCCAGCCTCCACCAAGTTAACCCAATGTGCCGTCAGCGATATATAGTGGCCCTGCCCGGCAGCACTCGTCCACGTGTCCGTGGTCAGGTGGACCTTGTCAGAAACGGCGTTGGTCAGGGCACGGGTGATGTTGTCTGACACATGCTGGTGCAGGGCTGGGACGGCACATCGGGAAAAGTAGTGGCGGCTGGGGACCGAATACCGAGGGGCGGCCGCCGCCATGAGGTTGCGAAAGGCCTCGGTCTCTACTAGCCTATAGGGCAGCATCTCCAGGCTAAGCAATCTGGAGATGTGCACATTAAGGGCTTGGGCGTGCGGGTGGGTTGCACTATATTTGCGTTTCCGCTCCAGCGTCTGGGGTATGGAGAGCTGAACGCTGGTGGATGCTGTGGAGGATCGTGGAGGCGACGATGGGGTTTTTGTGGCAGGGTCCTGGGCAGGGGGCTGACTATCAGCTGACACAGGGGAAGGAGCAGTGGTGTGCACGGCCGGAGGTGAACGGGCTTGTTGCCACTGAGTGGGGTGTTTAGCATTCATATGCCTGCGCATACTGGTGGTAGTTAAGCTAGTAGTGGTGGAACCCCTGCTGAGCCTGGTTTGGCAAATGTTGCACACCACAGTCCGTCGGTCATCCGGTGTTTCCTTAAAGAACCTCCAGACTTCTGAAGATCTAGCCCTCGCCGCAAGAGCCCTCACCACGGGAGCTTCACTAGTTGACACATTTGGCGCTGATGCACCAGCTCTGGCCCTGCCTCTCCGTCTGGCCCCACCACTGCCTCTTCCAACCTGTTCTGGTCGAGGACTCTCCTCCGTCTCAGAAGCACTGTGTTCACCCGGCCTCTCAACCCAGCTTGGGTCTGTCACCTCATCATCCTCCGATCCCTCAGTCTGCTCCCCCCTCGGACTTCCTGCCCTGACAACAACTTCCCCACTGTCTGACAACCGTGTCTCCTCATCGTCGGACACCTCTTTACACACTTCCACTACGTCAAGAAGGTCATCATCACCCACAGACTGTGACTGGTGGAAAACCTGGGCATCGGAAAATTGCTCAGCAGCAACCGGACAAGTGGTTTGTGACTGTGGGAAGGGTCCAGAAAACAGTTCCTCAGAGTATGCCGGTTCAAATGCCAAATTTTCCTGGGAGGGGGCAGACTGGGGGGGAGGAGGCTGAGGTGCAGGAGCTGGAGGAGTGGCGATTTCGGTGACATGGGTGGACTGCGTGGAAGACTGACTGGTGGACAAATTGCTCGAAGCATTGTCAGCAATCCACGACATCACCTGTTCGCACTGTTCTGGCCTCAACAGTGCTCTACCACGAGTCCCAGTAACTTCAGACATGAACCTAGGGAGTGTAGCTCTGCGGCGTTCCCCTGCTCCCTCATAAGAATGTGGTGTCTCACCCCGCCCAGGACCACGGCCTCTGACCCCTGCAGTAGTTGGACGCCCACGTCCCCGCCCTCGTCCTCTACCCCTAGCCCTCGGGTTAAACATTTTTAAAATGAGAGTTATAACTTTAATTTTTTTTTAACTTTTTTTTGTGTTTTTTGTTTTTTTTTGTGTTTTTTGTTTTTTTTTGTTTTTTTTGTTTTTTTTTGTGTTTTTGAGTTTTTAAAACCAAACGATGCTATCCTATTGCTATGGCTATTTTCTAGCCAAGTATGAAAGCACACTACTATGCCAGATGAGATGACACTGAGTTATTAAACAAACTAAACGTAAAATAAAAAAGGACAAATGGCAGACTGTGCCTAATTGAAATCCAACCCCTACTAAATTTTCCCACTTCGGTCTTTGCTATGGATATGTGCGTCACTAAGCGCAAAACACAGCGGTCGCAAGTCTCACTACAAATTGCTCAGAATTGGCTAGTACATGCACTGCAGCAAGTACAGCCACCAGCAGATCAACCAGAAATCAAATATATAACGCTACTGTAGGCGTAAGCCGTTTGGATTCTCCTATGGCTATTTTCTAGCCAAGTATGAAAGCACACTACTATGCCAGATGAGATGACGCTGAGTTATTAAACAAAATAAACGTAAAATAAAAAAGGACAAATGGCAGACTGTGCCTAATTGAAATCCAACCCCTACTAAATTTTCCCACTTCGGTCTTTGCAATGGATATGTGCGTCACTAAGCGCAAAACACAGCGGTCGCAAGTCTCACTACAAATTGCTCAGAATTGGCTAGTAGATGCACTGCAGCAAGTACAGCCACCAGCAGATCAACCAGAAATCAAATATATAACGCTACTGTAGGCGTAAGCCGTTTGGATTCTCCTATGGCTATTTTCTAGCCAAGTATGAAAGCACACTACTATGCCAGATGAGATGACACTGAGTTATTAAACAAAATAAACGTAAAATAAAAAAGGAAAAATGGCAGACTGTGCCTAATTGAAATCCAAGCCCTACTAAATTTTCCCACTTTGGTGTTTGAGGTGGATATGTGTGCCACTAAGAGCTAAACACAACGGTAGCAAGTCCCCCTGCTAATTTCTCACAAAATGGTACTAGATGCAAATAAAAAAAAAAAAAGTAGAACGTTATTGTAGCCCTAAGAAGGGCTGTTGGGTTCTTGGAGAATCACTCCTGCCTAACAGTAAGCTAATAGAACACCCTAACGCTTTCCCTGACCAGCAGCAGCTCTCTCCCTAGCGGCATCCAGACACAGAATGATCCGAGCAGCGCGGGCAGCGGCTAGTCTATCCCAGGGTCACCTGATCTGGCCAGCCAACCACTGCTATCGACGTGTAAGGGTACCACGTCATGCTGGGTGGAGTGCAGAGTCTCCTGGCTTGTGATTGGCTCTGTTTCTGGCCGCCAAAAAGCAAAACGGCGGGAGCTGCCATTTTCTCGAGCGGGCGATGTATTCATCCGAGCAACGAGCAGTTTCGAGTACGCTAATGCTCGACCGAGCATCAAGCTCGGACGAGCATGTTCGCTCATCTCTAATCCTTAGTAATAACATGCAAGAAATGTTTGGCAAATGTTTAGTTATAACCACTAGACCAGAAGAAAAAGTATTCCTCATAGACTACACCTAGTTAGGTCACATGACCATTGTATAACAATTAGATACTAAAACAAATTGAATTTATTACATTATACATTCTTTAGTATATATACATGGGATCATTATAGGAATTCATAGTTTGGGGGAACTGGGTATTCAAAGGGAGGGTCCAATATGACTCCCTGGCTCTGACTTTATGTAACCAATCTCCTCCTCATTGTGGGCAATGTACTTTTGTATACAGGAGCCATTGTATGCTTCTGCTGTGGCAGTTAGAAACTGAGTCGTGATTGGTTGCTGTTTTGCTGCAGGTCATTAAAATGAGCTCTGAGATTTGGTTGGTTACTATAGGCATTGAGTATAACACAGTTCATGTGTGAGGATAGGGATACAGAGATAGGGGGAGATTTATCAAAAATGCCTCAGGTCGCTCATGGAAAGCAATCAGGGCCTGTGTGATCTGAGTTTACAGGATGTCTCTTTGCCTCCCCATCCCCACTGCTCCCTCAGCAGTGAGCCAGAACTCCTTTCTGCATAAGTGCTAAGGAAACAGGGGGAGAGTAAGACAGTGTAGCAGCAAAGCTACAATCATCATCCAAATTTCTTCTATTTTCTGCTTTATTGGCGTCCTCAGGTGCTGAAATGAATGAAAGCTGTGACAGAGAAGGGAGTATAAATCACAAATGAAATTTCTTTGTTGGCACTTTGTGATAAATAAGTGGGTCTTGGTTGTAGATTAGGCACTCGGTCTCTAAAAGGTTCGCCATCACTGCTCTAACTGCATGAAACTTGAACTCTTTCTTTATTAACCACTTCTGGGTACTCCCTCTTTCTGCTCTCTGGAAAATGCCAGGTACCAAGCTTCAGGCTTCTCTGCAGTCCCACTGACTTTGGACTTTGTATATAAGATGTCGGCTGATGGCTGGTCCAAGCAGCATCTTTATTAAATTATTTTAATTCCATTCCCTTACAAAAATGGCTGGACCATTATACAAGCTCCTATACCTCTTTATCACCCCTTTCTTCCTCATAGACTGTAAGCTCTTGTGTCCCCCACTCATCCTCATAGGCTGTAAGCTCTTGTGTCACCCCGTCCTCCTCATAGAATGTAAGTTCTTGTGTCACCCCGTCATCCTCATAGAATGTAAGCTCTTGTGTCACCCCGTCATCCTCATAGACCATAAGCTCTTGCGACCCCTTGACAAAGTCCTGTGTGGACGAAACACGTGAGGTGCTGGGCAGCTCTCCCTTCATGTGCCTTACCACGCTCTATTTTTAAGGTATATACTGTGATTTGTTTCCTTGTTCTGCAATTATTTGTTTTGATGTGTTTAGAAAGGATTGTTTTTTAGGCTTGGCACTAGGCACTTTATGACACTTCTGTACTACATGCCTAATGCTCATTGTATACTTTTGCTGCCCAGCACCTTGTTGGCTTCTGCCATGTAACCACCCATATTTATGTGATGTTCTACTTTTTAAGGATAATCAATAAAATTTACATATGTTTTAGTAACGTTTGCTCATGATATTTTTGTTTTTGGTATCATAAGCTCTTGCGAGCACGACCCTTACTCCTATTGTTCCATATGACTATTTGTACTTTGTAATGTTTTGTTATATTTGTATATGTCCCCTATGATCTGCAAAGCGCTACAGAATATGATGGTGCTATATAAATAAAGATTATTATTATTACTATTATTAGATTTCCTTTAAAGACTACTGCTATTGAAATCATTTAACTATTTAATACATGTCAGTATCAATCTTGGCAAGAAAGTATTAGTTCCTTAGAGCAAGACTGATTATACTAATATAAAATTCTATATACCCCACATGAAGGGGCTGTGTTGAGTCTAATCTGCTAGTTCTCTTGAGTACTATTTGCACCATATAACTGATTGATAAAAAAAGCTTTAAGGCTACTGTAATATTCATAGACTTTCCGATGCTTATTTCTATTCAAGGTACATTACAACTCCAGTCCCATTTACCATATAAACCGCAGGTTATCTCTTGGAGAATAGCCAGTTGAGACCCCATGGGGGCTTCCACTGGAAAGGTTGATCTGTGTGTTGACCCCTTTCTTAGTAGGTATTTATTTCAGAGAAGCAATGGAATGTAGCTTTGTTTATATGGCGAGGCTCTATGCTACTAATAACATCTATAAAACCATTTACCATAACAAATAACCAGTGCTATTATTATGGTTTCTATTATCTTTCAATATTTTATTATAGGTGTGGGTAGGCATTTGGCCATACATATGATTATTCTCTTTTTATTAACAATAATGAAACATAATGAGAATTCCTGACACTCATAGGATGAAATACAGTATGTATACTTATGCTGTTTATTTAATGTAGTGGTAGAATGGAACTTTTTACTTAGCTGCAAAATGTCTTTGTTATAAATGTCTTTTATGCTAGTTACATCTACAATTACCCTGTTAAACAGCTTTGTGAGCCGTTCCTATGCTTTCGCTTCCCATTACATCTACAAAAACTAAAATGACCAAAATGGGATTATTCTTTGTGCTTGGAAACAAACATGATTCTCACTCACCACCAACTTCAATTATCCGAATGCATTAAAAGGGCTAATTGATGGTTAAGAATCATCATAACAAAGGCCATATAGCTTAGTATACCAGCAGGAAGAATAATGCTTTTGTTGTATATCTATATGATTCACAGCACAACTTACATAGGGAAATCATGTGTACACTACACAGCTGGAAGGATGACAATGAAGTATAAAGTTTACATATCAAACACTAAACATTCCAAATTACATGTACAATTAATCTACACTTAAAATTGGTGTAGTGTTCAGAGGAGGTCACTGCAGACCATCTTTTATTTATCTGAATGGGAGCTAAGCTGCAATGGCTTGGTTCTGTCACTACATTTAAAACGTCACCAGCTGCATAGTCCACTCATAAAATGTTATGCTCCACAGTGTACAAGTCCACAGCTACAGTGCACTACTCCACACATACAGTCCATTCCTATAATGCACAGCTCCACATAGAGTACAAGTCCACAGCTATAGTGCACTTCTCCACACATACAGTCCATTCCTATAATGTACAGCTCCACATAGAATACAAGTCTACAGCTATAGTGCACTACTCCACACATACAGTCCACTACTATAATGTACAGCTCCACATAGCGTACAAGTCTACAGCTATAGTGCACTTCTCCACACATACAGTCCATTCCTATAATGCACAGCTCCACATAGAGTACAAGTCCACAGCTATAGTGCACTACTCCACACATACAGTCCATTCCTATAATGTACAGCTCCACATAGAATACAAGTCTACAGCTATAGTGCACTACTCCACACATACAGTCTACTCATATAATGTACAGCTCCACATAGCGTACAAGTCTACAGCTATAGTGCACTTCTCCACACATACAGTCCATTCCTATAATGCACAGCTCCACATAGAGTACAAGTCCACAGCTATAGTGCACTACTCCACACAAACAGTCCATTCCTATAAGGTACAGCTCCACATAGAGTACAAGTCCACAGCTATAGTGCACTACTCCACACATACAGTCTACTCATATAATGAACAGCTCCACATAGAGTACAAGTTCACAGCTATAGTGCACTTCTCCACACATACAGTCCATTCCTATAATGCACAGCTCCACATAGAGTACAAGTCTACAGCTATAGTGCACTACTCCACACATACAGTCTACTCATATAATGAACAGCTCCACATAGAGTACAAGTTCACAGCTATAGTGCACTTCTCCACACATACAGTCCATTCCTATAATGCACAGCTCCACATAGAGTACAAGTCTACAGCTATAGTGCACTACTCCACACATACAGTCCACTCATATAATGTACAGCTCCACATAGAGTACAAGTCCACAGCTATAGTGCACTTCTCCACACATACAGTTTACTCATATAATGTACAGCTCCATATAGAGTACAAGTCTACAGCTATAGTGCACTTCTCCACACATACAGTCCACTCATATAATGTACAGCTCCACATAGCGTACAAGTCTACAGCTATAGTGCACTTCTCCACACATACAGTCCATTCCTATAATGTACAGCTCCACATAGAATACAAGTCTACAGCTATAGTGCACTTCTCCACACATACAGTCCATTCCTATAATGCACAGCTACACATAGAGTACAAGTCTACAGCTATAGTGCACTACTCCACACATACAGTCCACTCATATAATGTACAGCTCCACATAGAGTACAAGTCCACAGCTATAGTGCACTTCTCCACACATACAGTCCATTCCTATAATGCACAGCTCCACATAGAGTACAAGTCTACAGCTATAGTGCACTACTCCACACATACAGTCTACTCATATAATGTACAGCTCCACATAGAGTACAAGTCCACAGCTATAGTGCACTTCTCCACATATACAGTCCATTCCTATAATGCACAGCTCCACATAGAGTACAAGTCTACAGCTATAGTGCACTACTCCACACATACAGTCCACTCATATAATGTACAGCTCCACATAGAGTACAAGTTCACAGCTAGGCTAAGACCACTGCCACTGTGCCAGCTAGGCCAGCAGCTAGGCTAACAACACTGCCACTGTGCCAGCTAGGCCAGCAGCTAGGCTAACACCACTACCACTGTGCCAGCTAGGCCAGCAGCTAGGCTAACACCACTGCCACTGTACCAGCTAGGCCAGCAGCTAGGCTAACACCACTGCCACTGTGCCAGCAGCTAGGCTAACACCACTGCCACTGTGCCAGCTAGACCAGCAGCTAGGCTAACAACACTGCCACTGTGCCAGCTAGGCCAGAAGCTAGGTTTACACAACTGTCACTGTGCCAGCTAGGCCACCAGCTAGGCTAACATCACTGCCACCGTGCCACCTAGGCCAGAAGCTAGGTTTACACCACTAGCACTGTTGCAGCTAGGCCAGGATCTAGGCTTACACCACTGCCACTGTGCCAGCTAGGCCAGGATCTAGGATTACACCACTGCCACTGTGCCAGCTAGGCCAGGATCTAGGCTTACACCACTGCCACTGTGCCAGCTTGGTTAGCACAAGTCTACAGATATAGTGCACTACTCCACAGATACAGTCCATTACTATAATGTACAGCTCCACATAGAGTACAAGTCCACCTAGTCCCACCTAGGCCAGGATCTAGGCTTACACCACTGCCACTGTGCCAGCTAGGCCAGGACCTAGGCTCACACCACTGCCACTGTGCCACCTAGGCCAGAAGCTAGGGTTAAACCACTACCACTGTGCCAGCTAGGCCAGGATCTAGGCTTATACCACTGCCACTGTGCCAGCTAGGCTAACATCACTGCCACTGTGCCAGCAAGGTCAGCAGCTAGGCTAACACCACTGCCACCATGCTAAATAGGCCAGCAGCTAGGCTAACACCACTGCCACTGTGCCAGCAAGGCCAGCAGACAGGCTTACATCAGTGCTACTGTGCCAGCTAGGTCAGCAGCTAGGCTAATACCACTGTCACTGTGCCAGCTAGGCCAGCAGCTAGGCTACCACCACTGCCACTGTGCTAGCTAGGGTAGCAGCCAGGCTAACACCACTGCCACTGTGCCAGCAAGGCCAGCAGACAGGCTTACATCAGTGCTACTGTGCCAGCTAGGTCAGCAGCTAGGCTAATAGCACTGTCACTGTGCCAGCTAGGCCAGCAGCTAGGCTACCACCACTGCCACTGTGCTAGCTAGGGTAGCAGCCAGGCTAACACCACTGCCACTGTGCCAACGAGGGCAGCAGCTAAGATAACATGTAAGTAGTTGAAAATCTAGAATGTTAATGATAACTTGGAATTGTAATGTGTACCACTGTCTGGGCTATATTCAGATTTTGGGAATCCCACCAGATTTTGCACACAGGGCACCCACTTACCTTTTTCCGGTCCTGTGCTCAGCTTCACATAGAAAGTAAACAAGTCTACAGCTATACTGTTCGACTGCTCTGTGTAGACTGTACAGTGCTCAAATCCCCTACAGTCCACACATATATAGTACAGTTCCACATACACAGTTGAAAGCTATAGTGCATAGCTCCACACATATGGTCCACATCTTTATAGTACAGCTGCACTTACACACTGTGACATAACTGGAGTGCACAGGAAAACACTCACAGAGCACACGTCTACAATAAAAGCAAATATAAGTACATAATCCAGAAATATTACAAAATAAAGTATAGATGGAATTGCCTAATGCCTATCAGCTGCAGATTATAACAGGAGACTATGTTGTAAATTGTATTCTAATGATTTCCATAAGGCACATTCCCTCCTAGAGGTGAAGGATAGCAGGATCAGATTCTTACTACTTTACTCATGTTTGGAGGTATGTTTAAAAGCAATGAAGCGGTAAAGCCGCCTGGATGTTCTTCTCACCTTGCATTAAATTTCTTACTTGTATGTAGTAAATGTGATAGGAATGGTTTAATATGTAGCAGACACCTAGGGAGTATTGCAATGACTGGAATAATGGAATAATTGTTGACATTGCTTGACCTCTTTTTGGAAATCTGTCACAATGTGTTTCTTTACATTTGATGTGTATGTTCCCTTTAACCTGATTTGCTTATATTGTGCTACTAAGCTTTAAACAAAAATGCCTTTCAATGGATGTTATTAGAATTATTAATAGTCAGGGGATGAACCTTGTTTACAGAGGAGTTAATAGTCAGGCCTAGGTCAGAAGTCAGGGTTTTAATAATGCATTGTGAATGGTCTCTAAGATACACAGCTTCAGAAAGCCTTTGGTAGTCAGCAGCTTTTTTTTTAACAAAAATGGAAATAGTGCTTTATGTGAACTTTAGATAAGGAGTTAATTACTGGCTGTTGTTGTTTCTGGCTGCACTTTCTAGAAAGTAAAAGCTCCCATGGTTTTCTGGTATAAAGTTTTGTGAAAAAGATAAAACAAAAAGTTCCATAATGATATGCCATTCAAGTATTCATGTAGAAGTCTAGTGGGTGGCCCTATACAATCCTTACTGCAAAGATACTTTTTTATCTGCGTCCTTCTGTCTGCAATAACCCCTCAGTTATCTAGTCTACCAACATCTCTGCATCTGTCTACCAACATCTCTGCATCTTGGTGGGCAGTACTCACACAGGAGCTCTTCCAGGCTGCCTGAATTAGAATCCTGGTGAAATAGGGATAACAAAGTTCTTACACTATAGCCTTGGAGAACATATCTTAGGCTACATTCACACAGAAGTGTGCCTGCCATACCGTAGAATGGCGGGCACATGTCGCCACCGGGGAGAGGAGGAAGTGGTGAGCGCTGCTCACCCCCGCCCCTCTCCATAGAGGAACATTGCACACAGCACCGTATTCCGGGAAAAGATAGGACCTGTCCTACCTTTTCACGGGGTACGGAACGGTGCCGCACCGTACTGCTCCCGTCGGACACCGTGCGCCCATTTCCGGCTATGAGGGATGTATATACACCATATTTACACCGTATATATACGTCGGCTGTATATACGTCCCCCATACATGTGTGTGAATGTAGCCTTAGTGTACATACATTGCCAGTGTATTATACTCAGTAGAACATCTAAGGCCAAATGATTAGTGGGAAATTCTGATGTGACCTCTTTCAGGTATAAGAAGACAATCACATAAGAATACAGAGTTTAGTAGAAGATACACTGGATGAGTAATGTAATCTCCCAACAAGCTATGGACACGACACGGGATAACTGTGGGAAAGCACTTGTTGATTTGATGCAGAAAAGCAGTTGTCTACTGTGTCTTATTTTGTGGTCCACTCTATAACTCTCTTTAGCAACTTTACGAGTACAAAGCCGAATGGAGGTAAGTGAGTGGTTAGTGAGTGCTCAAAGAACAGTATGAGAAAAAAATTGGTGTTTCACTAAAGTATTACCTTTCAATAAAATTACCACAAAATGTGTATAGATTATTGTGTCTGTTTTACTAATAGTGTGGAATTATAACTAATGCATACATCCTTGGTATTTGAAACTGGGTCAGGGGTCCTCTGGAAGGAAGCAGCAGTCAGAAGTGGAGAACTGATCTTAGGTTTCTCAAAGATGCTCATTCATACATAAAAGTCAATACTAAACAGACGACCAGTCACTGATCAATAACTGTCAATACCAAAGAATAATGTCTTGGTCAACAAACCATGAATGTCATCAATAAAAAGTGACATATGAGAATTGTATTCCGGTAACCGGTAATTTTTCTAAATAATAAAATTAATCTGTCCTTGGAGAGACAATTTATCCTAGAAGTCATAATAACAACGAGCCAGAAAAGGTTATCAGCAGCCTATCTTTGGGTCTATCTCTTCTCTTATTCAGTTCCTCCTCCAAACCCTCCATAGAAATCTATAGGAAGCTGTAATGCAATACTTCAGTGAACAGACAGATGTTACCGAGATTTAAGAGTGAATGAAAACTGTAGAAGGAAGGTAGGGGAAAAGAAAAGAGACAGAAAAGAGGAGAAAGAAGGTTCACATACTTACTAGCCTGTTATTCGTGGATAGTTTTTAGTTACAATGGATTAGTTACAAATGGATTAAAGTGCTCTAAATACATTCACTATGTACTTCCCCTACACCAGTGATGGGAACCTTTTAGAGACCGAGTGCCCAAACTACAACCAAAATCCACTTATTTACCATGAAGTGCCAACATGGCATTTCAAGCAGTTACTTATTGCTAATAGTTCTTCAACAACATTCAATTGTTGAAAGAAGGTGGGCAAGACCATCATTGTAGCTTCTCTCCAGGAAGAATGGTGGGTCCAGCAGGATGAGCTCCAAAGACAATGCAGTTTTGTCCACTGATCACCTTACTTTTCCCGCAGTTCAAACAGCTAATGAAATGTTGCTTTAAAATAGCTCTGAGAGCAGCATCTTTTAAGTTGCTTGGGACTGCAGGAAGATTTGGTGGATTTGGTCCTGTTTGGTGAAATTGGGACAATGGCCTGAGTGCCCACAAAAAGGGCTCTGAGTACCACCTCTGGCACCTGTGTCATAGGTTCGCTACCACTGCCCAACACAAATAAAGCGATAGGAATTTCATGGCTACTTATGATCCCCATGATAAAAACAGGTTCCTGTGATGTATTACCTGATCTTAAGCGTGATTTTAATGCAATATACAAGGAACTTGTCTATATGATCAAGGACAAGAAGCTACAGCAAAACCTGTATGGCTTAATCACGGAGCTATTAGAGGCTGAAATGGTTTATTGCCTAGTCCCCCTGGTAAGGGAATGACAATGCCTATGTAACAGCATTCACTCAATTGAAAGTAATGGCCTCTTTTATTGATATTTCTGGGCTCTTCTACCCAAAGGTAAAACGGATTCAGGGACATCAATCTTTCCTATGGATGTCTGTGTTTGGATATATAGTTCAATTTTGTCAGAGATATTGGACACTTTTATCTGGATGCTCATATTTACCCTTAGTGATATGTTTATTGTTAAAAAAATGTCAATCTAATTTATTATTTGTCTCTTATGCAGTGGGGATAAGACAACCTAAAGGGTTCCAGTATTGATCAGAATTGCTAATGTAACCTATGAGAAAACTATTGTCTATACAAAGTTACTTGAATTTACTCAGACCGTGCAAGAGAGGCAGTATACACATATTTATCCACAAAAAAAGAAACCCATAGGGATATTTTGTTATGTAAAAAATTCCTTTGTTCCACCACTCTTTAGTTAAGCATTGAGATCAGTACAAAGGAGATTCACTGAAAGATAGAGATTTTTTATAGTATTTTTAATGTTAAGTTAGTGGTGAAAGACAGGACAGACCTAAATTTTAAGTATGGCTTAGCTGGATCAAACATCAATGGGGCAGATTTATCTTAGGCTACATTCACACAAACGTTCGCCGCGATGAAGAGGAGGAGTAGTGACCCCTTCCCTCTCCATATCCATGCATGGTGCACGGCACAGGGAAAGATGGGACATGTCCTATCTTCTTCCCGTGTATGGAGCGGAATAGTGGCGCACGTGTGTCGTGTACAGCAGCGTATCACTCCGTTCGCCCATTGCTGGCCTATGGGGGAAGTATGTACGGCCACAAGCTTTCGGCTGTATATACGTCCCCCTATGGTCGTGTATATTTTAGTCTTAGTGAGATGCTCTTTTTTGGTTGTATTTTAGTGACTTTTTGGGTGCATTTTTATGTATTTGCTCATGTTTGGTACCTTTTCACAGTAATCTGCCAGAGTTCGCTGTGTAGCATAGATCCTGGTTTGCACCTAATTTGTCTTTGTATTTTTCCTGCTTCCAGATGTTTGTGCGGTATTTAACATTTAATTACGCCTATATGGGTGCAAATAATTGTGCAAAAATACACCAGTCCTGACCATGCTTAGGAAAAGCAATGGTATGATTTGTGTAGCAAAATTGCGCCTATTTTTAAGTTTGCCCCTAGTCAGGCTAGAAAAAGCCCCTGCATTTGACAAGGAGCCAAAATGACAAAAACAAATCAGGTGGAAAAAATAGACTCACAAAAAGAGCTCAGAGAAGGGGGTAATAAGATGACCCCCAATGTGTTTTCAATAAGGGAGAACTACTGCCAGCCATCTATGACAATGGAAAGTCTCCTTTGAGGAAAGTTGGACCCATCATGAAAATCAACATGTTCAATCCTTCTACCCCAGTTGGCAAACCCATACACATAAGATAGTTAGATAGATAGCCCCCACTTTATCTATATGAGTATGTTTGTCTGACTTATATATTATATGTCCTGAAGTTGTATCTAATTATAACATATAATCATGAGGCCTAAGTTAGTGTCCAAACCTAAATTTTATGCTTGTGGAAGAAGATTTTAGTGAAAATGCTTGGGTTTAGAATATTTAAACTTGTTATAAGATGTTGTATCACTGACTAGCAGAAGAAAGATTACAAAAAAGTTTTTGCGCTTTCAGATATCAAATAATAATTCACAATAACTGATTGAATTAGTAGAATGAACTGGATTATATGTAAAAGAAATAAAGGTTCTCTTACACTTCGCTAATCGTGTGCTTTACTATATAAGACCTGGTTTTGAGAACAGAATTTTGTCATAACCTGCACCACAAAAAAAAAAGTGCCTGCCCCACATTTACCAGGGGGTTTAGACAGTATTCAGGCACTTTTACAACTAATAAAACAGAATGGGGCATGATTCATCATCCAGAATGCGATAGCATAAGACTGTCTAGTCTAACTGTGAGCTTACCTACAGACAATTTTCATAAAGCTGCCCCGATATTTTTAGGCCATGATTAAATACAAACTCAAATGTGTATTTTATAGAATTAAGGAAGAAAATAAAACAAAGCAATATGTACTATGTTTCCTTGTTTTCTCTTGTGACCTCTTGTGACCTGTGAGAATGGTTGGATTGGCCTCAGATGGCTATTTTTGTATGTCACATCACTTAAGTAAAAATATATACATATTTTGTTATTTACAGAATAATTCTCTTCAAGCTATATATTTTTGAAGTTTTCATGCCAATGAGACAACTTGTAAAGTGAACACATTGGGGCAAATTTACTTACCCGGTCCATTCGCGTTCCAGCGGCGGCTTCTCCGCTCTGGATTCGGGTCCGGCCGGGATTTAATAAGGTAGTTCTTCCGCCGTCCACCATGTGGCGCTGCTGCGCTGAAAGTAAACTCATCGCGCCGGAATGCACCGAGCTGGACCAGGTGAAGGTAAGCGGTCCTTATGCGACACATTTTCGGTTTTTAAATGCGGCGGTTTTTCCGAATACGTCGGGTTTTCGTTCGGCCACGCCCCCCGATTTCCGTCGCGCGCATGCCAGCGCCGATGCGCCACAATCCGATCGCGTGCGCCAAAATCCCGGGGCAATTTAAGTACAAGCGGCGCAAAACGGAAATATTCGGGTAACACGTCGGGAAAACGCGAATCGGGCCCTTAATAAATGACCCCCACTGTGACAAAAAAGCACAGTGAATTGTGCTTTTTGTGAATATATTAATAAATACCAATTTATTAATATATTGAGCAGGCAGCTTTAGAAACAAAAATATACTGTCTCACATCTTTAATTGTAGCAATGATACAAATACAGTCTTCGAAACTGTTTAATATACATACTGTAGACCATACATTAATAGCATTTCTAAATCTGTCTGCAAATACTGAATCATACAGATAATTCGGCAGATAAGTGGCTGATTGCATCGTGTTAGAATAGGACAATCCAAGCAGAAAGCAGATATTCCCTCTTTTCCTATATCATGCAAACATGAGCCAATGGGCAGGGCATACAGTATCAGATAGTATCCAGTTTTTCAAAAATCAGAACTGAGCTAAAGTTCAGTCTTAGGTTCAGTCTTGTTTTTCATTGATGAAATGAGAGGTCTTTCAGCCCAGTCTGATGTTCTGACACATTTTGGAATATTTGTCAGCCTAGTGCTAAGGCACAAGGTGGGAATCTAGGAGTAACACATGCTAAAGGTTTAGCACCTTTTAGCCTTTATTATCAGGTACCATTCCTAGGCATGCATGGCCAGTATACATATAGATATAGTGACATGGCTCAGCCTACACATTCAGGAGCTTTGGAATCAATATACAGTATTTTGAGATGAAGCTACAAATATTTGGAAACAGCCAAGGAAATAACTATAGTCAAATTATTTCTTTGGGTGGTTTACTAGACACTAGAGGGGTCAATATTAAAATGTAAAAGGTCAATTTACAAAAAATAAAACACATTAACACCCTGGTGTTTACAGACATTTCAAGGGAAATGTATTTTTGTATTTTTGTTCTTTGTTTGGGATGTTTAGTAAAATAATAGGTATCTGATATAATTCCTCTTGCTCCATTGTTCTATAACGTCAATATTGAGCAAAAAGATTGCTTTGCGTTTTGTTCTTAGGCTGGCACGGTCACGATAGCCTGTCAGACTGGCACTGGATTACAGCCTGTAACATATAGTTTGAGGGATCGATGCATGCTCGCCTTGACAAACCTTGTAAAAGGCTATTGCTCCTTCTTTCTTCTGCTCAGATGATGGCAGGTTAAAGGTATTGGACAAAGACATGACACATTACAGACATAGCACAAAACACAAAACTATCAACACATAGAGAAAACACAGTATTCAGGCGATAGGTAACCTGTAGCATTCCCCCTATGGTAAAACTAAATGTCCCTTTAAAGCCATTGCTGGGTGGGGGACAGCTTAGTTTTACTATAATAAGTAAGCTATAAGTTGTCTGAGCCTGCTTCATCCAAAAACAGCGGGAGATGTCTGCATTGTGACTTAAACACACAACATGAAATTTGACTCATTTAAAGATCATTAGCCGGCAGTGTATGCATTACGTGGAGGTAAATGGCTGCTCCACCACTCAGTATCTAGCTATTAACTCTTAATCCCGTAATGTTCCTCTGACAGATCAAATATTGATATAAACGGATTATAGAAAAGGATTTATCTAATGATCTCTAAATGCATTTAAGTAAGACATGAGTGGTCAGCACACACAAGGAGCCTTACCTCTTTCCCTCCCATGTTCTCAAACATCTTTTCCAGTTGGACTCTTAGTTGCTGGATGTTGTTCATTAGAATACATGGCTACAAAACACAATTGGAGAGGATGGTTATGTCATCATAGATTCATAATGAACCTTGTAATATCACAAACTCGAAACTAAAGTCAAAGCATGAGCCCATCCAAAATCACACTGAAAGTCATAAGATGATAAAATGATCTTCCTACATATACATATACGGTAAGTCTTCCCGGACATGATCCATGATCTGTATGTCCTTCAGACATTTGGATTTCTACATAGAAAGGAACCTTGTCTAATGATCTCATTCCAATATAAACACTCCCATTTCTGGTTCAGTTCTCCATTACAGTGCAGATAAATTCAAGATCCTGAGTCTGTCCAAATAGTTCTGTGCAGGGCCTCTAATGAAACAGCTATTACCTCGGCATATACAAGGTTACACATTTCAAAGACTGAGTGTTCCATGGCGGCAGATTAAATTCTGGCCGAAACCTCCTCTGTAAAGTACTACGGGTGACATTCTATTACACTCCTGTGTTATATGTGTGTACTTTATAGAGTGAATATAGTCATTCCTAAAAAGACCCAGCCAACACAGTAATAACAAACAAAGTCACAAAAACTGCAAATAAAAGCTTGAAATGTTCTGCTGAAGTTCTGCTGAAGCAATAATGCAGTGACCTATATTCATTGCCTCCTGTCCACTAGTCCAACTATTGGGTTAGTTAGTCAAATGACCCGATAAATCTGCTTTTATTACACTCTAATAAGCATGCACACATGCATTACTGGACTGGGGAATGTATCCATGTGTATTGTGGACATAACTCCAACCAATGTAAAAGGCTGGAGAGGCTGCATCAGACATTAGGGGAATAGGATGAATTGTCATCGCTGGATTTTATTCTATTCTACCACTATGGCAAGTTTAGTTCCCTCTGGAGCTTTAATAAAGATTAGCTATCGGGGAAACTTGTATAATCAATCATACTAATGAACAAACAGGAATCCCGGGGGTAGGTTAAGTGACAAGCGTTGTAATGTGCACTTACTCATAGATCTTTGCAATTCATGAGACACCACACACTGGCAATTTCATTGCCCTTAAGAGCTCCCTTTCTGCAAAATACTTTACAGTGAGGCTGTCAGTAGTAACTAAAAACATGCCCTTATGGCCATACATTTTGCAAGCGTAAACAAAATAGCATAATTTCAATGAAGATTTGGCTAAAGCACCGTATACATCATTAGAGTGATTGAAGAGGAGCCATTTACCTGTAGTGCCATTATGGTCAGACTTAGGGCTAGGCCCATCAAATTATTTGTTAGGTTTGCTCATCCAATTATGGGAAACCAAAAGTGGCTGGGCAAGCAGGTTTATGGCTACTGGATAGCTTTGTGCTTGTAAACTACGCATGCATTATTTTAATTTAACATACAAAGTATATTTTCTATCAAGGATGGATAGAGAAGTCCATATTATGTGTTAAACATGGTTAATCATGTATGGCTACATCGACTGTCATCATGAAACCCTAACTGTGAAACATATTATAGAGAGCACTAAGCATATTGGTGCTCATCATGGTAAAAGTATTGGAGCTGGTGAGGATGAGCAACAGAAGAACATCAGTGGAGGAGCAAAGAGCCAGATAAAATGGAACTGTAAGGACCCATGCATACAACCATATTGGGGCCATGATCTGGCTGCACAATTTACAGCAGATTTAATACACCAGATCTTGGTGCGGTGAGCATACAATGGGGCTTATTTACTAAGGGTTCATGGATTTCACTTTCGCGGATATTCCAATGTTTTCGGGTTACACATGGCTGTGACAGGTATTTAATAGGGGATTGTGTCGCATGGGATCTTTTTTTGCCGCTATCATGCCAGCTTTCATGTGGCAGAAATCAGGGGGCGGTCATCGCTCGATCCGATGGATTCGGACTGAGCGTGGGGTTTAACTGTAAAATTGTGTCACAGGTCAATGCACTTACATACACCAGGAAGAAGAAGGTGAACTCTGGCAGACCTGATCGGGGAAGCGACACATGCAGAAAATTGGCCACACAATCTAAGTGAATCGTGGCAGAGTTCATTATCGTCGGTCATTACGGATCGAGGATCATACCAGGAATGGGTAAGTAAATGTGCCCCAATGTTTCAGCAGGTCTGATTTCCAGCATGGCCACTCAGCTTCCTATGGAGAAAGAAGGGGTGAGGGGCGCTCTCCTCCCAGCCGTGTGCTTCACCCAGGTTCTGGACCAGGTGAAGCACACAGTCGTGAGAATGGAGCCTCACTGTTAAGGTATGTCCAGACAGGATAGAGTGATCTTTATGGTCTTTATTCCCAATATAATCCCTCATGGGGAAAAGAAGTATTTAGTTAGCCACCAATTGTACAAGTGCTCGCACTTAACCCATAGACCTCAACTATGAGAAAACTATGAGTAAGCAAATCCAGAAAATCAGATTGGGGCAGATTTACTTACCCATCCCTGCACGATCCCCGAGGTGCATTCCCCGACTCCAATGCACAGCTTTCCGGTGCATATAAGTGCTTGATCTTGTGACACAAATTCAAAGTTAAATCCCGCGGTTTGTCTGAGTCAGTAGGGTAGTCCGACGACCCGCCCCCCGATTTCTGTTGCATGAAAGCCGATGCGCCAAAAACCAATCGTGTGCGAAATAATCCCCGGCGCCATCCCCGAAAAGTCGGAAAACACAACGAAAATGCGGCTGCGGGACCCTTAGTAAATAAGCCCCATTGTCTGATTTTTAAAGAATTTATGTGCAAACTATGCGGGAAAATAAGTATTTGCTTAACAACAAAAGTGCATCTCAATACTTTGTTATACATCCTCTGATGGCAATGACAGATATGAAGACTTACAGAAAATGTTTGACAAGGTTGGCATACACTATTGCTCATATGTTGGCCCATTTTTCCATGCAGATCTCCTCTGCAGCAGTGAATTTTTGGGGCAGTCACTGGTCAACATGGACTTTCAACTCCCTCCAAAGGTTTTCAATGGGGTTGAGATCTGGAGACTGGCTAGACTACTCCAGGACCTAAAAATGCTTCTTGCGAATGCTTCTCATTCATTGCCCTGGTGGTGTGCTTGGTGTCATTGTCATGCTTAAAGACCCAGCCACGTTTCATATTCAATGCCCTTGCTGATGATAAAAGGGTTTGCACTTAAAATTTCTAAATATGTGGCCCCATTCATACATTTATGTGCACAGACCAGTTGTCATTTTACCTTTGCAGAGAGAGGGAGAGAAAGATGTTGCCACACATATGCTTCACAGTAGTTATGGTGTTCACTGTCTTACAAACAGTTGCACTTTGGTTTCATTTGACTATATGACATTCTCCCAATACTAATAATAATAATGTGTTACTGACCATAGCTTTTGTTATGTTGGGTCCAGTTTTCTGTAGGTCAATAACTAGGTCCCCCGTGTGGTTCTGGGATTTTTTGGTCACTGTTGTGATTATTTTGACCCTTTATGGTGAACTCTTGCTTGGAGCTTCTGATCGAGGGAAATAATCAGTGGTCTTTTATGTCTTCCATTTTTTTTATTATTGCTCCCACAGTTGATTTCTTCTCAGTCTTCCCAGTCTGGTGCAGATCTACAAATTTGTTTCTGGTGTCCTTAAAAGCTCTTTGGTTGTCACCATAGTAAAATTTGGATTGTGACTGTTTGAGGTCCTGGACTGCTGTCTTTTATATGTCACGAGTGCTCCTGCGACCCATGTCCCAGGTCGCAGGCGCACCCGTGCACCTCCTTGGCCCCCTGCTCGGCTGCGGCAGGCGGACTTATCTGACTGAGCTCCAGCAATGTCTCCCGTGGTCCTGCGTACGTACGCATCTCCTAGGGAGCATGCGCCGGCTTCCTGCTACTTAAAGGGCCAGCGCACTGCTAACTGCTGCTGGTCCTCCCGTGTTCTATAAATAGCTGGCTTTTTCCTGCAAACCCCATCGGATTTTTGTTCTCTATGCCACTGAGAAAGCGTTTCCATTCTGCATGTGTGATTCCCATTGTGACCTCCTACTACGTCCCTGAAGAGCAACCTGGTGGTATCCCGCTGCAGCAAGACAAACCCGCTTTGCGGCGTGCTCTAGTGAGAACCGAGTGCCACTTAAATTCTGCTCCCAGGTGTTGGCTTACATCATCACTCGTGGCGGTACAGAGGAATCCTGACATTATACTGATAACAAGTCCCCCCATAATTTGCAAATAGATTCTTCAAAAGACAATGGGGCAGATTTACTTACCCGGTCCATTCGCATTCTCTGCGCTGGATTGGTCTGGCCATGATTTATTAAGGCAGTTCCTCCGACGCCCACCAGGTGGCGCTGCTGCGCTGAAGTTCCCCGGAAAGCAGTGGAATACACCGAGCCGGGCTGAGTGAAGGTAAGTGCAAGCTCCATGACACATTTTTTGTTTTAAATGTGGCGGTTTTTTCGAATCCGTCGGGTTTTCGTTCTGCCACGCCCCCGATTTCCGTCGCGTGCATGCCAGCGCCGATGCACCACAATCCGATCGCGTGCGCCAAAATCCCGGGGCAATTCAGGGGAAATTGGCGCAAATCGGTAATATTCGGGTTACACGTCGGGAAAACGTGAATCGGGCCCTTAGTAAATGACCCCCAATGTAATTTTCTGGATTTGTTTTCCCATTTTGTCTCTCATAGTGGAGGTCTACTTATGATGTCAGTTAAATGCCTCATATGTTGAGGTAAGAGAACTTGCACAATTGGTGGCTGGCTAAATCCTTTTTTTTCCCCAGTGGAATACACTGTATGGTGATCCACTAGTACCTTGCTAAACCGAACATACAGCATATATGATATCCAATTATGAAGTGAATAGGGGTTATCAATGTACAACCAAGCACTGTCTGATTCTACAACCGAGGACGAATTGGCTTCATGCTATGTAATAATTAATGACCTTCCCATACACGTTGCTATACATTTCCTCTGTAACTTTAAATATGCAAATAATTTACATTACAAGTAATATTATTTTACATCTACTATAACATTCACATGGCAAAAACACTTCAGTTAACAAAGTCATATTATCCAAAGTATCACAAATTGTGTTGATCTAGGCCACCACCAGGGAGGTTCACATTTGCATTTAAAGTTGGAGTGGAAAGCTTTTTAACTCTATAACTAAATACAACAATTTCCAATGTTTTATACTTACCACATTTTCTTTGCCGCAATATAAGCTGAAATCTTTGGATATAATTGCTGCGTACTGAAGGAGCACTTTGTTGATGGTCTAAAATGAAAGCATATATTATTGCAATAGTCTAACAGCATCTACATTGCACACGGTCATTTGCTGACCACTCAGTAAACTCACACTGCTTCCAGTCTACATTGGCATACATTCAAGCTGACTGCATTGGGGGAAAAGTGAACTTGCCAAAAATGTCACCCATGAAAAACGAAGGTTACTGTATGAAAGTAAAAAAAATTGTATCTATCATTACATAAGTTGGCACTACGTGTTGTGTAGAGATGCAATCTCTGGGACACCAATGGCAACAAAAAAGAGACGGCAGCCAGAGTTCAGTGTCCTCTTTAAGGGACTCTGGCACTAGATGTTACTCCACTAGCACTGTCAGACTATAAAATATTATTTCTAGAATAAACTGTTTATGGGAAATCTCAATCATTTTCCAAAAAAAGTTAATTACAAATTTATATGCAAATAATGTAAGTATAGTCAACTTTTGCCTGAGATGAGTAACTTTTTGAGGCTGAAGGAGGTGTCACTTGTTCTACAGTACATAGAAACACACTGGAAAGTCATCTTGCACACTGTAACAGCTTGTGAAGCTGCAACATGGAGAGGCTCTGATAACAACCCCCCAATAGCATAATTTTAAAAGTTGATTTCAAATGGAAGGAGGCCATAGAGTTACAGCACCTGTATCTATGAGTGAGTGTGCCTGGTTTATCATGTTTTATTTTGGTAGATTTCTCTTAAAGGGGTATTTCCACTTCTACAAATTAATGTTATTGTTTGTATTATGAAAAATAATACTATTTTCCAATAGAAAAAAGCTTATAACATGTTTCTGTACAATACATTAATACAAAGTTTCATAAAGAACTGATAGTGGTAGAAAGCTTTTTACATGGTGGGATGTTCAATAGCAATTTGCTGAAATTTTTCTTTCATTTGAAAAGTGATAGTGAACATCTTAGGGAGCAGGTATTAAGAATAATGTGAGATGATGCGCTTCATATAGCACAGTTGGCAGCAGTACAGGAATTATATCCAGGGAGCTGTTCCCGCTGAGCTGATCTATACCAGTCTGGGCAGGCCTAAGGGCTAGCAGGGAGCAGTAACAGTACAGTATCCTAAACTATTCTTCCAAGCGTATATAGGTTTAATTTGGGTCTTAGAAAGCTAAGCTGCCTTTAAAAAGTCAAACGCCATTAATAATATTTTACAAAAAAAGAGTGGTTTTAGATATTTAGGTAATAATTAAAGCAATAAATATATCCAAGGACATTTCTGAATGGGCTGTCAATGGTGCCAAATGCAGCAGAAGTGTTAGGACACACGATGAGGAATGTCAGGCCGAGGCTACAATCACATCATGTCTTCTCTATATGCTCAGTGTACATCCTAGGAAAGCTTCTGACCAAGATGTATCCATAGACGTGTACTGAGGCATCTTTTCTCCCTCTGTCTGACCAGTATAGTATGTCAAATACAGTGGGAAACACCAAACGGAAAGACAAAGCAAACTTTGTCTTTCCATCCTGCTCCCTCCACCTGAGCCAAATACATTTAAAGCAATGGGGGAAAGATTCAAACTATTGCATCCCTTACCCGGGCTCTGCTGAGTGTACACTCAGGAAAGTCCTCAGTGATGTCCCTTGCCAATGTACAGGACAATTACTTCACTGGGGGAAACACCCTGAGCATCAGGGACAATCAATGCCGCTGTTCACTTCTCCCACCTTTAGAGGGGAGGAAAGACAACATATCCCACTGTATGTGCACACAGTGGGATATGTCCCAGGCCTCCATTGTGAGAGTATGTTGGGAATCTGCCTAAATCCTTACAATGGAGGGCAGCAACAATTTGAATGCAGCCTGAAGAACCATTTTCAGCATTGAAGCAATGCTAAATTATGTTATCTGAGGTGGATGAATCAATAGTATAATTACACATGGGGAAACGTAATAGTGGCTGGTTACCATACCCATAGTAAAGTCAGCTAAACTGTCAATTAGGGTGGGGCCTGCCAACTTATAAAATGTATGGAGACCTCATGCCCATTTACACTGAAGATAAGTTGTAACTAAAAGTGTCTGGGAATGGCTTGCCCCAATGATGCATTGACAACCCCTGGTTGCTTTTGCAAACCAAGCACGCATGTGAACGCAGGAATCTACAGGATTAGCTCCAGGGCCGGTGCCAGCACTAGGTATACCTGGGCAAGTGCGGGGGCCGAGGGCTAATGGGGGGCCCACGTAAGGCTGTACAAAAGGAATCCATGCGGGTGAGAGGGCCTGTTTCTAATAAATCTATAGCGGGGTAAGTGGGGCTTTATATAAAATAACCATGAGGGGGCTGTTTGGTATTAGAAACAAGGAAATATTTTTTGAAAAAGGAGACTGTTTTAGTTTCTGAATTTTTTATGCTGTAACGTGAGTTCGCTGCAAAGGGGCCTATTGAGGCTCGTTTGCCCAGTGGCCTACTGTAACCTGAAGCCAACCCTGAATAGCTCTAAGGCTACTTTCACATTGCCGTGTGCACATAGCTGTATGTACGGGGAAAGATAGAGCATGATGTATCTTTTCCCTATGCATGGTACATTACATTGAAATATGTGTGTGGTCACAATAACGCCACCAGGCCCCACAGGCATCTATAGGGATGTATAACAGTAGTGTGAAAGCGGCCTAAGCTCAACTATACAAGTAGACATAGACCACAGTGCACACTTTGTTTCTGTCTACATTATTTGTTTCACATGCTTTATACAAAGGTTATACTGTTGTTTATTGCTTCTGTCTTAATTATACCTTCACCAGGCTTAATCCTCTAGGAAAAGCAGGTAGGAAGGGCTGATGGTAGGGCTGCACTGAAACTGAATCTTCATGTGCCAAGGTTTGCATCTATCTAAATAAACGTTCAGCAATGGAAGGTAAATGAGGTCTGCTTTGAAAACTGAAATCCATGAGTTGGGAAAAATCATCAATTTAAAGCACACATTATATGAAGTACTCATAGACAAAACAACAAGTCACTGAGATTTACCTTTGCAAATCTTCTCATTAAATGAGAAAGGGCTTCCGGATTAGGACATTCCAGTTTCTTGATAATCTCAAAGCTTTGATTTAATTGTGTGAAGACGTCTACAACAGAGCAGGAAAACAAGGCATGTTCTGAGGTGGCCTGGAACTGAGAGGAACAAGGGAGAAGAGCGGAGAATATATTTACTTATAGGACATATTTCCATAATTCAAGTGCACAAAATGATTGAGGTTAAGGTGCTAGTCTGGATCAAAGGCTCAATCTCTGGGAATCGATTCCCATGGAACCTTGTTGTATGTTTTATTAAAATAAAATCAACTTACTCCATCTTTTTTGTCTCTTCCCAAAGCTCCATGAAGAAACTCCATTGAAACGTCTTCATTTTCATCCAACCACTGAATAACAAAAGGCTCAAACCACCTATGAAGAAAACAGCATTTACTATAATAAGGGTGAAACAAATGTACCAAATATAAAAAAAGGGCAGAACACTATTCCAGAGGCTATTCCAGTTTAGGACTGTAAGCATGTGATTATTTTTTCTCACTAACTGATCAATCAGAAAAAAAACTATTCCCATTTTATATCAATTAGGATTGCCAAAATTATTCATATTTACCAAATGCCAGAATAATAAGAGAGAGAGAGAATTTTAAGACCCTTAAAATAAATGACTTTAGTCAAATGTTTCAGATATCCTTCCACAAGCTTCTCACAATAGTTGGTAGTAATTTGAGCCCATTCCTCCTGACAAAACTGAGCCATGTTTGTAGACAACCTTGCTGGCACCTCCCTTTTCAGCTTTGCCCATACATTTTCAATAGGATTGAGAACAGGGCTTTGTGATGGCCTCTCCAAAACATTGACTTTGTTATCCAGTTTGGCAGTATTCTTCAGGTCATTGTCCATTTGGAAGACCCATTTGAGTCCAACTTCCTGGCTGATGTTTGAGATGTTGTTTCAGTATTGACACAGAGGGGCAGATTTAATTACCCGGTCCATTCGCAATCCAGCGGCGGGTTCTGTGTGGAGGATTCGGGTCTTCTGGCGATTCACTAAGGTAGTTCCCCCGATGTTCACTAGGTGTCGCTGTGCTGAAGTTCCTCAGAGTGCACTGAAGTTCACCAAGCCAGGCCAGGTGAAGGTAAGCGCGTGTCAAGCGACACTTTTTTTTTTAAAATGCGGCGGTTTTTCCTAATCCATCAGGTTTTCTTACGGCCACGTGCACGCCGGTGCGCAACAATCCGATCGCGTGCGCCAAAACCCCGGACCAATTCTGGGAAAATCGGCGCAAAATGGAAAAATTTGGGTAACCCGCCAGAAAAGCACGAATAGGGCCCTTAGTAAATGACCCCCATAAAGTTATTTCCTCATAACACCATCTATTTTGTGAAGAACACCAATCTCTCCTGCAGTAAAACAACCCCACAACATGATGCTGCCACCCCTGTTTGGATGGTGTTTGCAGGGATGTCCCTTTTTCTTCAAAATGCAAACATAACAATGGTCATTATGGCCAAACAGTTCCATTTAAGTTTCTTAAGACCACAGCGTGTGTCTCCAAAAGTTAAAGTCTTTACTCCTGAGTACATTTGCAAACATTAATCTGGCTTCTTTTGTTTCTTTTGGAGTAATGAACTCATTTCCCTGTGGATAATGAAATACTTCGACCAGCTACAGCCAGCATCTTCACAAGGTGTTTCACTTTTGTTCTGTGAATGACATGCACCAAAGCACTTTCATCCAGTGTCCTTCCTGAGGGTATGATGGCTGGATACTCTCAGTTTGCTTATAATTGTTGGTACCGATGAACAGGGCACCTTCATGTAAAAGAATGAACCAGACTTGTGCAAGACCATAATTCTCTTCTTGATGCCAATAAACATCCAAAGACATGATATAATAATATGACATGTCCCAAATTTTTTAAAGGCGTACTAACCTTGGTATGTAAACTTTTAACTTTGCAGAAAGTCATAAAAATGGCTGACACCTAGCAAATATAAATAATTGTGGTAATCCTAATTGACCTAAAACAGCAAAGGTCAATTCTAATTTCATATTCCCTTATAATACAAGTTGACTTATGTTTCTTTTTAACATACTCAAGTCACTTCATGGTTAAGTAAAAAAATATTCAAACGAAAGAAAATTATATTTTTGTACAGCAGAAAAGCAACAATAAACTGTAAAAAACTGAATTGTTAATATACATCCCATCAGAAAAAGTCATATAATATGTAGCCTAAACCCTCATAATATGAGCTCTATGTCATATGATCTTTTCATAATTGCCAGATGTGAACTGAAATGTACAATTGACAATAATTTGATCTATTTTCAGAATAAATTTAATTTAGGAACAGAGAAAGAAGACTTACAGAGAATACTCCGGGACGGTATCCTTGAATGCGGGAAGTTCTCGAACGTATTCATTATAGAACCATTTTACTTTGAAGTGCAAATTCATATAATCTGTACTCTTGCATAGACGATGCTTTTCATGTTCTGTAATAGAAAGATTTAAAACCTCCATTGTACGTCCAGAGTAACAATACATTGTAGCAATTTCATTGTTGGGATTATGTATACAAGAAAATTGTGTGATGTGTGAAGAGCATGAACCGCTTCTCAAATACCATCTTCAGCACAGACTACAAACACTCCCATAGAATGTGAAATGAAATATTTCATAGTTAAATTTGAGCTGATAAGATATGCCCTTCCTAAATACAAGACTTATACTGAGTATGCTTACAAATAAATCTGAGATGAACAGTACCATAAGGAGCTGAAGCTCCCAGCGTTGCCCGGGATAGCAAACAACTGCTCTTGGCTATAATAAAATAGAATGGGTTAACTAAAAATATTTTATTTGTATCTATTTCTCTCTCTCTCTCTCTGACTTTCCATGAATGTTTCTGTCTCTGAGTATCTCTGACTGTCTCTGTCTGTTTCTGTCTCTAACTGTCTCTGACTGTCTCTGGCACTGTCTGTCTCTGGCACTGACCGCCTCTATTACTGACCATCTCTATCACTGACTGTCTCTATCACTGACTGTCTCTAACTGTCTCTGTAGCTGACTGTCTCTGACTGTCTGTTTCTGAATGCTTATGTCTCTGAGTGTTTCTGACTGTGTCTTTCTGTCTCTGTATCCAGGTGTCTCTGTCTCTGACTTTCTCAGACTGTCTTTGTCTCTGATTGTCTCTGACTTTCTCAGACTGTCTTCGAATTCTCCGACTGTCTCTGACTTTCTCTGACTATCTTTGTCTCTGTTTTTCTCTGTCTGTCTCTTACTGTGACCGTCTTTAACTGTCTCTGTATTCGTCTCTGACTGTCACTTTGTATATGGGTGGATTTATCAGAAGTCTCTGAGAGAAGAACGGTTATAGTTGCCCACAGCAAGTTTCATTCCCATAGCTGTTTATAAAATTACAGCTGATCTCTGATTGGATTCCATGGGCAACTGGAACAGATTTTTCTCAGACATTTCTTATACATTTCCCTCATCTCTGTATCCTTATCCATATTAACTCATACATATAAATCTTATACTCATTGCCTATCAAAGCTCAGAGCTCATATTAATGACCTGTGGCAGAATAGCAACCAATCAAGGCTCAGCTTCTACTTGCCACCACAACAGCAGACAATGGGGCAGATTTACTTACCCAGTCCATTCGCGATCCAGCGCGCGTTCTCTGCGGTGGATTCAGGTCTTCTGGCGATTCACTAAGGCAGTTCCTCCGATATCCACCAGGTCCGCCGAGGTCCACCGGAGTTCACGATCCATTCGTGGGTGAAGGTAAGCGCGTGTCCAGCGACACTTTTTTTAAAAAAAAATGCGTCGGTTTCTCCGAATCCATCGGGTTTTCATTCGGCCACGCCCCCCATTTCTGTCGCGTGCACGCCAGCGCCAATGCGGCACAATCTGATCGCGTGCACCAAAAACCCAGGGCATTTCAGGGAAAATCGGCGCAAATCGGAAATATTCGGGTAGCATGTCGGGAAAACGTGAATCGGGCCCTAGTAAATGATCCCCAATGGCTCCTATATATGGTGGTTAATAAGTGTATTTTGGATTATGCAGGGTTAAACTTCCATCTCAAAACCTACTCTATGACGTTCCTTGAGTCACAGAGAGCAGCAGTGCAAAATTTGGTGATTTTAAACCGAATGGTGCAGATTCCTTTAGTGGACATACATACATACATACATACACATACACACTCAGCTTTATTTATTAGATAGTTCGCACATCCCTCCTATGTTAGTACAATACCATTTTTACTCTTATCAAAGTTAAGTCTGCCTGTCTTTTACCTTTCATAGTTTTCCTTAACACCAAATACATAAAAAAACCTACATCCACCACCAACCTTTTGGTACAGGAAAAGAAGAGATGAGAGAGAAAAAACGTAAACTTCAAGGAGGTCTGTTGGACTTGTTTCATCAGGGTTGAAGGAGAGAGCCTTCTTTTCATGACTGCACTAAGCAATCACTCAAAAAAAAAGCTTTTTAAAGGTTTCTAAGTTACTGTTTTAGTACTGGACAACACAACATGCCCCTTTTAATCTCGCTGGGTGCAGGATGGTCAGTTACAGTGATGGGGGCTTTCTGAGGAAGAGAGCTTGACTTCAGTGTTAAAATCCACAACTCCTTGATTACTTTTCACTTCAAAGTTGATTTTCTGAATGATGCCACCTCACTGGGTCATGAAAGAAACCTGTTCTAGAATGTGTTCAGCTGCTTGTCAACATACTGTTAGTGGTTTATTAGGCCCATTTCTGTTGATAGGTTTCTTTTAATGTGTAAGTACAGATTTGGCCCCTAATGCTGCAGCATTTTTACTCTTCTGTTTATTACTCTCAACATTTCAAACACCATAACTATTTAATGTTTCTATTGAAAGAGTAGACATGTATGAGTGTTGGTTTCCCGCAGAACAAATTGTGCCATCCTAGTTTAATATTCCAAATTCCAAATGTTCCAAATGAAAGCAGTTTTGTTCTTACAGCTTTTGCTATTTACCTAAAACATGTATGATTTTTTCATATAATTTTTTATATGTTTTGAAGTGTCAGGTGCAAACGTCCAACACCAGGATAAATCTTCTAAAAATGTTTTTTATCTTTATTCCCTCATATTTGAAGCCATACAGAAGTGTTCTATACAATTCCTATTAGAAATTCTGGGAAAAATTTGTTAAATTTAGAAAATCATTTGTATTCGCGAAAATATCTTCCTGTGAACTGTCATAATTTGTAGCATAAATCAATAAAGACTGCAGAGTTGCATGGTTTGCCCGTATGGTTATTTATTCATATTTGACTTTGTCAGCAGAAATGATAATTCTGCACATTTATCATGAGGAATAAAGTCAATAAAGAGGAATTTGCATTACTGACTGCTTGAGAATCCCTCCCCAGTTTATGATCGGCTTTTTCCAACAGAGATAAAAGGTTTGGCTTCTTTAAAGCTTTTTGTTTATTCTGTTCTTTTTACTCCAAAGGCAAATGCTCTTAATGTAGGCAAAAAAGGTAGGAAAAAAAGAACATTAATAGTACAGCCACTACCTACCTTGGTAAAGAATAATTGCACATCTACATGAATCTAAGGGCAGCAAAACAGATCATAGTACTGGTACAAAACTGGATGTACTCGTTTACACGTTTCCTAAGGGCATGTTCACACACAGTGGATACCCCTAAGAATTTTGCAAGGGTGAATTTCCTGTAGTATATAACCTGACCAGAAAATGTAGGTGCTGTATGAATTTAGCTTATTATTTCAAGTCTTGAGTCTGCAGCAATGTTTTTTGGTGTCGCTGCAGTTTCTCACGAGAGCTGGATCTCCCCAGACCCTAGGGCAGTGATGGCGAACCTTTTAGAGACCGAGTGCCCAAACTACAAGAAGGACCCGCTTATTTATCGCAAAGTGCCAACACAAAAATTTAATTTGTGATTTATACTCCCTTCTCTGTCACAGTTCTCATTGATACCAGCCCCTGAGGACACCAATAAAGCAGAAAATAGTCCCTGGTAGAGCTGTCACTTTAAAATACCTGGGCTGTCTGGGACTGCAGGAAGATTCCTGGAGTCATCTCTGGTGATGGCCTGAGTGCCCACAGAAAGGGCTCCGAGTGCCACCTCTGGCACCGGTGTCATAGGTTAGCCACCACTGCCCTAGGGAGAAGGCAGAAGCCATTTATTACCGCTGCTGCCTGCTCTATAGACCCTGTAGTCACATGATCACTGGGTCAGGAAGGGTTAAGCAGAGTTGCTGGGTCAGGTCAGAACCAATAAAGCTCTGCCCCACACATTTCTCCCCACATGGGGTTGTTTACCCCTGTAACTAAACAAAACAAAACAGTTTCAATCCTCCTTAAATACAGAAAAATATATTTTTATATTACTTGTTTTCTATAGTTGACAAACTATGTTTTTAAACATTTGTGAACATTAGCTGTTTCTTGAACCAGAAATTGTCATAGATCTGACATAAATACTGTATAAAAATCAATAAATGCGACTTTCGCTTCACACTGATTCTGAAATGCCATAATGATACTAAGATATCTCTGATCACTCGGCCGGTTCAACTTATCAGTGCTTGAAATCTGTTCATTGGACATGAATGGAAAGTCTACTTCGTCTGTACAGTACTTAAGATAAAACAATTCTGAAAATACTCTGAATTGCTGTGACTCTTCTAGAATACCTCACGCCGACACCTATTTTCCGCTTTAATGCCAATAAATAAATTTATCATTAAGCAGGCTGCTTGCACCAGTTTTTTGACTTAGGATCTTTCTGTATATCAGATTTATCATAGTGGCGTAGACTGCGGGATAAATGTAGCATACAAAGTATTAATATCTACATGAATTAGATAGTTTTGATGAAAAGTTGCATAAATGTTGCAATTTTTGCATAACTAATTCCAAATAATTTCTATTCTAGGAGTAAATTTCCCCACTGTGAGACTAATAAAGGATTATCTTATCTTATCTTAAATGTAGTGATTTTGTGCCCAAATTTGGGACTTACCCAAATGAAAGAAAATATATATGTTACTAGGACCTTATTGTGATATTCAGAAACTTATTTAACTGCCTTAATCACCAAAACATAACTTGTATTAGTAGTGGCCAAAAGCTTATATTATCAGGTGCACAAATTCCAACAGTGGTTTAAAACTATCGGCTGAGAATCAACTTGAGTTTATCAACTTGTCACTGAAGCAGTAGGATTTTGCGCTGCGCTGTATATTTTATGGAAGTAGTAAGATGAAATCCTCGCTTATTTACATCCCATCTCTGATTGGAGGGGACGTTCATCTGGGGAGTCCTTCACTTGATGTCTTTCACCCTGATAAACTGCTCAACGCCGTACTAACTGATTCTCACTAATTCTAGTGATTAAGTTCTAGCTTTAATCTCTCATCAGCTAATTTAGCTCTCTAATTTATGGCTCACTAACAACATTTTTAAATCTGAATCTGTGAGTAAGAGACCTGGTGTATCATACTTGATTTTCTTGATTTTTCTTTAAAATTTCCAAAATGTCAGGCTTGCACTCAATGATATATGTAAAAAACATAAATACATTTCTCTTGAGACTTTAATATGTCTATGTCCACTTTAAAAATGGAAAATATTTGATTAGACTACAAAATATTCTTTTATTATACTTCAACATATTTAGTAACTAGTATCTAGTTAATGAATTCAAATAGATTTACATATGCAGCTGAGGGGAATGTTTCATTTCACAAGATCAATATCTCAGTATGTGCTACTAGAGAGGTTCCATCAGGTGCAGAGACTTATGAAAACTACAAAAATGTCAAAATCCGCTACATCTTTATCTGGATTTCTATACCATATGATATTAAGTAATGTCCACAAAAAAAAACATTCTGCCCCTGAAATCCAGTGGAATGAGTTTTGGATTATTGTAAAGCTACTCCCTAATCAATTTACAGCATAAACATAGAGCAATACAAGCAACAAAGTATCGACATTACAAAGCGGATTCATACAAATGTGCATAATATTGATTTACGCACCCTTAGTAAAAATCCAATATATAATCAAGTGCAAGCAAATAACAAAACACAAGCAGTGGACACTACATCACATAGGATTATACTATACAATATGTGGGATTCTCCTTAGCATCAGGCACAGGGACGCAGCTTTAGATTGAAAGCGTATATTGCAATCTTAGTGGCTTCTGCATTTTCCTCCCAGATTCTGCCAGATTTAATCCTGGCTTGCAATTGATTTCTTGAGAGGAATTACTTCTCAGCTGGTCATATCGCTTTTCATCCATGGAGATCTCCATTTATTTCACTCTCCGTCTGTGACTCCAATCATTTTGATATGACTAGTAAAATTCCTTCCCCTGCTGTACCATGGCTTAGGCGTTTTATTTTCTATTGTGTCATATATCTACTATTCTAGAACTTATACTGGGACAATGTAATTCATAGCTTCCAGGTGGGTTATAGTGTTGGTTTTGCAAGGAATTTTATATTTGGGCGGATTAATGTTCACATTTTACATTAACTATTTGTAAAAGACATGACTTTGTTTTAAAGGCAATACATTTACTCATTTACCAAGCTATATTTCAATAGTTTTATATTATATATTATGCCTATAGAAGAATTTTAGAACTGCAGTATGATTTTAATTTTAGATATTTTCGATGTGACATTCCACTTCACATAAGACCACATGGATAACTATGACTAATGCAAGACATCTTGCATTGTTACCTATAAAAAAGAGATCAGGTCGCCAGACTACAGGCATTCCCCAGGTTATGTACAAGATATGATCCATAGGTTTGTTCTTAAGTTGAATTTGACTCTAGTAAAGCAACCGGAGAGCTTAACCAGAGGTCACAGGAGGCAGAGGAGTCCGTCTTTAACCAGGGGCCGTCTGTAAGTCGGGTACCGCCTGTAAAGTAATTCCAAACTTCCTTCATAAGCTACTTATCTGATTTTAACCCATTGGACCATGCTGTCCCTCGCTCAGCCACTGAGCATATATGATAGCTAGAGGGTCGCCACTGTTTAACACAACATAGACCCCCACAATAGGCTTTGTGATTGGAGATAACTTTGATCATGGACATTAGACCCCTCAGATGCATTGGTGTAATGAGCCAGAGCATCTGGGCAGTTTGTTTCACCTTCATTAAAAGAAGGAAACATGTAATGTCTCCACCGTATAGCACTAATATTGCAGTCTATAGTAAAAACAGTCCATCAATAGCATGTTCAATACATCGTGATGTAATGTAATAAAGCTAAAAAAAAATTACAAGTATATTTTATTTTCTGTGATTGCTGCAACAAAAAAGTTGTAGGTTTTAGTTGTTTTTACCACTTACACCACCAGCAGAATGATCCCAAATATAATTCCATACATGGAAGTATAAAAAAAAGTTACTTATTTCAGAATATGGAGAAAATTTGAAAAATTACAAAGATTTAAATTTAAATTTAGATTTAAATTTATAATAAAACATAACAAAAACTATGAAATTGTTACTTCATGGCTTCCAATATTTTGCACGCTATTTGTTCTGCAGTAAAAAAAAAAATCTGCAATGGGTCCTGGGCTGTATGAAAATTATGGGACCTCCACGAGTCTCATTTTTTCTGATTGTTTGATACTGCATACATATGGTACCAGAACCAAGCTTCTACCTGGTTTAAGCTCTGTAGTTTTAGGACCTTTGCATGATCTTCAAAAAATTTTTTACACATGTGTGCTGAGAGCCAAAACATTATATGAGGATTTCAGGGCTAATATCACCTCTCTTTATTATCACAAGAAGGCAGCATCAAACTTGGTAATGCCGAATTCACTTCTGGAAGCAAGCGTGGAGCAGTGTATATGCGCCACAAAAGACCCAACCAGGTAATTGAATATCGGGCATAGAGGGCATTATTTTTATAAGGTTCATTATGATTGAATCCTTATAGTCACCGCCTTGAATATGTTTTGTATATATAACTCATTGACAAACATCACTTCACACCCGCTTGAGGAAGCATCGACGAAATGTATGTTGGGTTCTGTGGTGGTGGTCATTGATGTCCTCCTCTTTTTGAGCATTGTGCAATCCCCTGGTGGGTAAAATATGTAAACTATTTATTGTCATTTGATGAATTTGCTGCTAGTTAGCTCTGTTTACATTGATACTTTTTGTACATATAAAAGGGATTGGGCAGACCATTGAAAAATGTTTGGTGTGTATGTTCATGACCTTTTAATTGATTAAATAATTTTTTACATTTTTTTATATATTTTTGGTCCTCATATTTGATAGTATATTGGTATCTCATTGTCTTTGGTATAATTGGTTTGTTTTTTTATAGGGATTTCCACTTTAAGGGGTGAATTGTTATATGTATTCATTAAAAACTTGGTGAGTGGTTCGGGCGCCCCCTAGAAGACTTTTGCTGTAGGCTACCACTACACTACACTGGTGTCTATGATTAAAAAAGATGATGATGTAGATGTAAAGTGCAATAAACATATTGTTAAGTAAAACACTTAAAAATCTACAAAACATCTGCAATTTTTGCCATGTTTGTTAAGTTTTGCCAATAACTTCAGGTTCCAAGTCCTCTGAAAAGACACAATGTCACGCACATATACAATGCACTTATACTCGGTCTTTGAGCTTCATAGTTCCTTTGTGAACTGCTACGGAGACGTCAGAGCTTACTACATTGTTAGATTTTTGATTACAACTGATAAAAGTGCATATATGAATGTACAATGGGATTACAGAGTTCTAGATCTGTGACTGACAATTCCCATGTCACAGCTTCAGTTGCAGTGCACTCAAGCTTTTATCAAAAGGCTTCATAACAGAAAGCCTGACTAATGTTACAAGGTGATATCTGAACATAGAACGTGGGGGTTCAGCAGGGGTTACATAACCTTGTGAGAGGATGAATGGTGAAATAATAAGTAAGTTAGTGCTATGAAACAGATTCATTAAAGGACATCTGTGGGAGAATTGCTCCTCTAATGGGAGAGGTGGCTGCAAGAAAAAAAGACCTAGAAGCTCATCTTCATTTGCTGTGTTGTCATACTCCCCAATGACTGGTGGTGTTGAGAGTGAGGATGGGAGTACAATTTCACACATGAGAAAATCAATCCATGCTTTGACATGCTACTATTACATTAAAAGGTGACTGAAACCGCTTCCAGCAATGCCTTTGCAGACCACTTAGACCAGCTAAAACTATTATCACAATACAATTGATATTAATGGTAATAACGTAAAGCTGTATTTCTACTTATTATCTGCATGTCTACATTTCCTTGGAAGCACCACTGCAGATCTACTGGTTTTGTCTAATCTTTAGACCAAACAGTCTTAAAGGGGTTGTTCAGTCACAACAATAGGATAGGGACTAACTTGCTGATTGCTGGTGTTCTCTATGGATCATGAGAATGGGGTTCTATTGTACCCCCCGCTGCACTCCAACAGAATGGAGTGGGAGGTGGAATATGTCTATGGAACTGACAGAGATAGCCCGGTATAGAATTCAGCTATCACCAACAGTGCCTGGGGATGAATAGAGCAGTAGGGCACATCCTGTGGATAAGGGAAACTTCAATTTCACCCCAGTGGTTGGACAAACCCGTTTAATCCAACAGAATAGGGACTAACTTGTTGATTGCTAGGGTTTTCAGTGGTGGGACCTCTATGGATCACGAGAATAGGGTTCCTTTGTACCCCATTGCACCCTGTGGATAGGGGGTAACTTCAATTTCACCAATCGATTGTGCTGTTAATTACATCACTCAACATGCTACTGACCCCCTCTTGAAACATACCAAGTGTTACAATAATCAATAAGACCTAACCGACTGCAAAAACCAAAGGGCACAAATAAATACAACAATTATCAGATCAAGCTGAAATGACAGCGGAATTGTGCAGAAAACACCAAGCCATTTGCGTGTGTGAACCATTTAAATGCCACTGCCAGCTTTGTTGGTGGCATTTTAATCCCAGCCATCTTGGTGGGGATCATTGATCTTTGTGATGCTATCGGAGAATGGCGATCCATCACCATGATAGCCTTGAGTCCAGGACTTGTTATAACAGTCGATATGTTACAATGTGCTGGTGGCACATTGTAACAGATCATCAGACATCCACCATATACGGCAATACAGGTGTATTTACGTATGTAGTGGGAACAATCAGACCCCGTAAGGTTAAAGTATCCTAGGGAGTCTGAGACTACAGATATGAAAAAAAAACATTAGAATATTATGAAATTAAGACTTTTTTGTACAAAAGGTTTACATTTTTCCATATCTGTAAAAACTTAATTTAACCTGTAAACATTTGGTATACCCATGATTATACCGACCAAAAGATTTCATTCTTTTGGTCGGTATAATCATGGGTATAATCACGGGTATAATCACGAGAGGTGTCATTTGGACCTCAGAGTGAAAGCCTTAACAGAGCCCACAAGAAAATACCGTCACTGGGAAGTGCAATTTGTGTGCAGAAAACAAGCACTTATACAGCTCTATATATTAAGAAAAAGAAAATAGTTATGGATTTTTAAAGGTGGGGAGTGGTTAAAAGAGTTTCCCAGCTCATTTATAATAATGATGATAAATCAACACTCAAAACTAATAATGATCATCTGAATCTCTTTTCCACTGAAGTCAACACAAAGAATGCATTTGGAAGAACAACTCCCCACTGGATGTAGGGAATAGGAGCAGAGCTGCAGTAACACAACTGGGCCACTTCATATAGAATATGGATGTTTTTCTGGCTCAGTTATGTTGATTTTAGACGTCAGCTGATTTATGGGGTTTTCAGTGTCAAATCCATCTGACCTCATAATTAGAGATGGGCGAAATTATCAAAATTCAATTCAACCGGAATTGAATCTCGGCATGTGACGTAATGGTACTTCACATGCCGGGTGCAGGTGCATGGAGAGGGCTCACGGGCTGAGCCCTCTCCATAGCCAGTAAGTCTTTGCTGCATATTGTAGTAAAGACTTTAAGGAAATATCCGAAATTGGTGCTAGCACCAATCGCAGGTGTTTTCCCTCTGATGGACGCCGGCTACAGAAAGAGGGACACTACAGTGAGGTACACTACTGCCATACAGTGAGGGAAACTACCGCCATACAGTGAGGGAGACTAGCTCCATACAGTGAAGAATACAGCCATACAGTGAGGAACACTACCACCAAATAGTGAGGAATACTACCGCCATACAGTGAGGGACACAACAGCCATACAGTGATGGACACCCCCATACAGTGAGGGACACTACAGACATACAGTGAGGAACACTACAGCCATACAGTGAGGAACACTACCGCCATATTGTGAGGCACACTACCCCCATATAGTGAGGAACACTACCCCCATACAGTGAGGGACACTATTGACATACAGTCAGGAACACTACCCCCGTACAGTGAGGAACACTACCCCCATATAGTGAGGAACACTACCTCCATACAGTGAGGGACACTATTGACATACAGTGAGGAACATTACCGCCATACAGTGAGGAACACTACCTCCATACAGTGAGGAACACTACCCCCATACAGTGAGGGACACTATTGACATACAGTGAGGGACACTACCCCCATACAGTGAGGAACACTAGCCCCATACAGTGAGGAACACTACCCCCATACAGTGAGGGACACTATTGACATACAGTGAGGAACACTACCCCCATACAGTGAGGAACACTACCGCCATACAGTGAGGAATAATACCACCATACAGTGGAGAACACTACCCACATACAGTGAGGAACAATACAGTGAGGGACACTACCGCCATACAATGAGGAACACTACCACCATACAGTGAGGAACACTACCGCCATAAAGTGAGGGACACTACCGCCATACAGTGAGGAACACTACCGCCATACAGTGAGGAATACTACCCCCATACAGTGAGGAACACTACCTCCATACAGTGAGGAATACTACCGCCATACAGTGAGGAACACTACCGCCATACAGTGAGGAATACTACCCCCATACAGTGAGGAACACTACCGCCATACAGTGAGGAATACTACCCCCATACAGTGAGGAACACTACCGCCATACAGTGAGGAATACTACCGCCATACAGTAAGGAACACTACTGCCATACAGTGAGAAACACTACCGCCATACAGTGAGGAACACTACTGCCATACAGTGAGGAACACTACCGCCATACAGTGAGGAATAATACCACCATACAATGGAGAACACTACCCACATACAGTGAGGAACAATACAGTGAGGGACACTACCTCCATACAATGAGGAACACTACCACCATACAGTGAGGAACACTACCCCAATACAGTGAGGGACACTACCGCCATACAGTGAGGAATACTACCGCCATACAGTGAGGAACACTACTGCCATACAGTGAGAAACACTACCGCCATACAGTGAGGAACACTACCGCCATACAGTGAGGAACACTACTGCCATACAGTGAGAAACACTACCGCCATACAGTGAGGAACACTACTGCCATACAGTGAGGGATGCTACAGCCATACAGTGAGGGACACTTCCGCCATACAGTGAGGAACACTACCGCCATACAGTGAGGAACACTACCTCCATACAGTGAGAAACACTACAGCCATACAATGAGGAACACGGCCACCATACAGTGAGGGATGCTACAGCCATACAGTGAGGGACACTTCCGCCATACAGTGAGGAACACTACCGCCATACAGTGAGGAACACTACCCCCATATAGTGAGGAACACTACTGCCATACAGTGAGGAACACTACCCCCATACAGTGAGGGACACTTCCGCCATACAGTGAGGAACACTACCGCCATACAGTGAGGAACACTACGGCCATACAGTGAGGGACACTTCCGCCATACAGTGAGGAACACTACCGCCATACAGTGAAGAACACTACCGCCATACAGTGAGGAACACTACCCCCATACAGTGAGGAACACTACCCCCATACAGTGAGGAACACTACCGCCATACAGTGAGGAACACTACCCCCATACAGTGAGAAACACTACCGCCATACAGTGAGGAACACTACCGCCATACAGTGAGGAACACTACCGCCATACAGTGAGGAATAATACCACCATACAATGGAGAACACTACCCACATACAGTGAGGAACAATACAGTGAGGGACACTACCTCCATACAATGAGGAACACTACCACCATACAGTGAGGAACACTACCCCAATACAGTGAGGGACACTACCGCCATACAGTGAGGAATACTACCGCCATACAGTGAGGAACACTACTGCCATACAGTGAGAAACACTACCGCCATACAGTGAGGAACACTACCGCCATACAGTGAGGAACACTACTGCCATGCAGTGAGAAACACTACCGCCATACAGTGAGGAACACTACTGCCATACAGTGAGGGATGCTACAGTCATACAGTGAGGAACACTACGGCCATACAGTGAGGAACACTACCTCCATACATGTAATTTTTTTTTTTTTAATTGACACGTGTATAAGCCGAGGTGAGGTTTTTCAGAACTTTTTTTGTGCTGAAATACTCGGCTTATACACGAGTATATACCATACCTAACAGACAGCTTTGTGCAGCTCTTTAAATGACCTCTGTAAATCACAACTTCTTTATGTATGTGACATACGTTCAGATTTATAGAAAATTTAAAAACTGTTTATGGAAGAAATATTCTTAACTCACGAATGCAAGTAGAAGTCTCAGCGTGTGATAATAGCAGGTTTTGCATATTCCTCAGAACTCATCAATTTGCAATTAATTGACGAAACAGCACAATGCATAATTTTGCATTACAATGCCGAGTTCCCTGTCATTATTGAAATGGTCATCAGAATTGTGCTTTTTCATCAGGCAAACTTAATATTCTCAAGTGGATAACTGTTTATTAGACTACCACTAATTATGCATTATGTTAAAGAAAGATGTAAAACACTCGCTGGTGATAAAGAACTTAAATTGCCTCACTTGCAAATTGGAATTTTAATGACGTTTATAGTTATTTAAATGTATATTTTACTATATTGCACATAGATGACATCTTCTCGTTACAAAGAAAGAAGCCATTAAGGAAGTCTATGCTTTCTTTCAAGACAATGCAGGCTATCAGATGGATTCAGCTTAATGAGTTTGTACAGGATTTAAGAAAAGAGTGACTAGTTTCCAGAAACAGACACGACACCTGGGCCAAGCACTAAGCACTTAAATGTTAATGTGTAGAATAACACCACAGACAAGACATATTGGGGCTCATTTACTAAGGGTCCGAACGCCGCACTTTCGTCGGGTTTCAGAATATTCCGTATTCCAGAATATTTCTGTTTTGCGGCCAATTGCCCCAGGATTTTGGCGCACGCGATCGGATTGTGGTGCATCAGCACCGACAAAAATGGGGGGGAGACAAAAATGGGGGGGCATGGCCGTCGGACAACCCAACGGATTCGGAAAAAATACGGGATTTAAAAAAGGATTTGTGTCACAAGATCATGCACTCACATGCACCAAAAGCTATTCATGAGCGGAATCTGATCATAGTTAGAAGATTTACATCCATGGGCAACCAAAATTGTAAACACAAGGACTGACAGAGACAGGTTGGAATTTATATGGAGATATGCTGTATTTTTGTTTATAACAGTGAATTACAGAATGTGTGATTTTGTTATCCTGAGTATATTTAAGTATCTTGTCTTTGTGGGAATACCTTTTAAGTTTAATCTTACAGTTTCTCTGCATTTCTGCTTATTTGAAAGTAAAAATTTCCCTATTAGATGTTATGGATGGCGTGCAACTCAAATTGAATGCTCCATGATCTTCACTGCTTGGGCCCTTTATAAACATTTCCTTTGTTTGCTCAAGGAAACCCTGATACAATGCTACCTATAGCCAGATATTTGGTGAAAATAATAGGTATCTTACTAAACTGATTTAGCTATGCTATGTTAGAATTATTTTCTACCGTTACTAGTGGCCTGGCACTATATAAACACTGTACTTAGACCATAAAAGACAATATACAAGAGCTACATTTTTTTCATATTTGTTTTCCGTTCAGAGAGGTATAAGAGGAAGCAGAGCATGAGTCCCAGGGAATGGATATGAGAAGGTTGCAAACAAGTCACTTTTATGTATTTAAATGCAGAATAAGGCCAGTAAACAGAATTTTCACCATGGTTGGGGAAGGCCCTGCTAAAAAGTTCTACAATTTGATAGCAGATTGTTATATTTTAAAATATAGTTCTAAAAAAATTAGCTCATCTCCTGAACCAAAATCTATTCAAAGAAGTCCAATGTCAGCTCCAACTGACTAAATACATTCTCCACTTTAGTAAGGAATAAATGTGTCTTCATGAATTTATAATGTCTTGCAGCTGCATCTAACATCCAACCCATGCCACTCTCTGAAAAAGCTCATTTTGCACAGTGTCTTAATGCAAGTGATTGCAACATGAGAAATATTTTAGAATGTCTTTACATAAAACCAAAAAGTACAAAATGTCCTAGTGCTCTATTACTCAATATTAACTCTCCAAACCTTACACACTGCTTATACATGGTATAACTATGTGTTGTGCCACTTCCAAACAAGGTTCCTGCTCCCTACTTCCCTTATCCCAAACCTTCTTTCACCCCCTATTGCTTTTGGATAGTAAACATTGCATTTCGTCTAAGCTGTCATTGTATATCTGTTGCTGCATAAATAATAACAAAATACAATAACAAATGCAATTACCATGTCTGAAGTGCTATCTAACATTTGTAGCATAAACCTGATGAAGACCAGCAGAAAGACTTTCACAATACTGTATTAGAATGTGAATACAAAAAACTGATGCTAAAATTATCTCTGTGCTACTGATCTCCTAAATGTACATTGCCTTTAATCACTTTCCTGTAGCAGAGTGCATTTTCCACTTTCATACTGCCTCCTAAGGGGCTTATGGCAAATCCCAGACAAGGGAGATAAAGTAATTCCCAAGGTTTTCACATGGATCACAGTCACTTAGGAGCTGACATTCTGCAATCTGATGAAAGTCTAACATGACCTTAGAAGAACGCCTCTCATCTTTTCTTTACAACTTCCTTTACATTGTAAACAAGAAGGGATCATTATATGTACTAACAGCTGTTCTATAATGAAATTGAATACCCAAATCCAGGCTTTTGTCTATGGATCATAAACCATATTTTCAGATCCTGGTGATTTTTATTCCATGTCAATAAATAAAGGGAAACTATTTTCTATACCTCCATTTCTTAATATTTCCTTTGCCAGAGAATTGGACTCAGGTTTATATCCAGAAACTCATATAGAACCATATAGAAGGCTCATACTATCTCGGATAGAAGTATACATCATGTGAGTCCAATTTGTAGGGTAAACCATGTATAAAAGTCCTAAACACTATTCGTCCAAGGAATCAGAACATAACATTAAGGGGTTAAAGCCCCATCATAGGTTACTAGTCCGGACAATTCTGATAGTGAGAGAATAAGTCAGGGTCCATGTATCAAACCATAGGGGTAGTAGTGAAGATGAGGAGGTGCAAGGCATTGGAGTGAACAAGGTGTCAAGAGAAGAGAAAATATTTTTTTCCATATTTACTGGCCGTATCACTATAACTTCTGGCAGCTGAGGGCTTTCCTGTTACTACTGGCTATGGGGCTTTCCTGTGGCCACTTGCTACTGTGGGGCATTCCTGTGACAACTGGCTACTAGGGGTATGCCTGTGACAACTGGCAAAATTATTTGAAAGTTGGAGGTAAGTGAGTAACAGTCAGGTCCTGCTTCCAGGCAGGGTCCTTGGGCAGCCCCGGGTCACACATCTGACCATGAGGCTGCCAGAGAAATGGCTGAATCCACCTGATAAGCTCACAGAGAGGTCTGATCCACGAGGCACACATGCAGAATCCCCTTTCATGTCACGGCAAGCTCAACCACGGAGTGTAAGGCATTAACACCCACAATCAGAGTTAGCTCCAGTCATAGGTGTTAGAGACAAGTGTCAGCTCTAATATACAGCTGACACCCTCAGCTTCTAGCACAGTCTCTGCTTGTGATACAGTCACACAAGCATGATATAATAGTACTGCGAGGGTAGGGCAATCCCCTCCCGCCATGCAGTACTATTGCACCCTGCACCTGGAATGGGTTACAATCTTATTTCAGAAACATGCAGCTCTAAATTATAAATTTGCCCAACATTGAGAATTAAATCAAGTGATTTTCACAATTCAGTAGAAAACCAAGTAAAAATGAGTTTATTCATTTTTTTGTATGTAGTTCATACAACAGTTTGTAGCAAACACTTTGAAAGTAATATATAGTATAAATTCACAGCAGAAGTTTGGAAATATTAAGGATTCAAACAAAAATAGGACAGTATGACTGGCATTTTATACGCTGGTCTTAATTTCTCCTGGCATGAGATGTGCCACAATAAATGAGAATCACAGGGATCTTAAGAAAGTCAGAAAATCTGTGAGCCAGAAAGAGACATGAATAGCAGAAAAAAAGAGAAAAAAAAGAGAATAGCAGAAAAAAGGATTAAGGGGCTTCTTATTTGGTGTAAAACATATTTTAGCATCAGTTTTGGCATCAATACCAAAAACTTTATGAAGCCTCAATAAGTTAAAAGTAGTTAGATACATTTACACTATATTAACCTTTATTAACATTTCTTTACATGAAAGTGGAGGAATCATTATGCTTTTTTATTCATCATTTATTCATAATTTTTTCAGAAGAAAGGTAAAGGGTGTTGACGCTGACGCTCACTCTGGGTCTCTGCATTCGATGCCTATGGTTGGGCTGTAGACACCATTACACTCAAAGTGTAAATCTGATGTCATAAGGATTTTTACCAAATTGTCTTATGCGATTCCTCCTTTCAAAACAAACAGAACAACGTCCATATTGTGTTACTCTCCTTTTTTCTGTGTTGCTCTGGCATATCTGTTCAGATATTTTCCACAGCACCATTTAAATGCTCAAACCTCTTCCTGTCTTTGCCCTAAAGAGGAGTCACTTTCCATGAATCTTTATGTTCTCTAAATCTAAATCTCAATAGTTCAGCATAATGCGTACTTACAGGATCTTTAAAGTAAATAGCCTGGCAGATTTCAGCAAATGGAAAAGAATGGAGCATGGAATAAGTAGTGGAAACCAGCATTAAAGGGTTTTCCCACGAAAGAAAATTCTCACATTTCAATCCCCTAGTGATGTTAACACAATAAAGATCATTTTAACCAATTACTTTACAATGAGTTGTATTGCTGCTTTAGCTCATATCACTTATCTAGCTGCTCAGTGCAAAATCCCAGGGTGTGGGCGGGGCCTCTCTAAGCAGACACATTACTGTATTATTCATCTAGTTTTGTGGGGTGACAATGTGGTTACATTATCAGGGTACAAGGTGTATATGCACTTTCATCTGGCTTCTGAAATTGTACTAAAACACTGACACAAAGAGAGATGAGACAGATCAGAGATGCATGAGATGATTACACAGAGGATGAATGACCATTACAATGTTACACTCTGGGCTCTGCTACATCTCACAGCTATGTGCCTGTTTCCCCCTTCCCCCGGGTCACTTATCTCCTTGTAGATTGTTGTTTGCAGCCTCTCTCTCTGCTCATCATGTGCTGACAGAATGCTAATCAGTGAGTGTCTGTGAGATCCATGCAGGGGGCATGGCTACAGCAGAGACAGACAGAAACTCAACTCCAGAAAAGTTACAGGGTCGTGTAAAGATCTTGGGGTTCTTCTTTAACTCTCTCACCAAGGCTCTTCTCCCACAATTGCTTAGTTTGACTGGATGACCAGTTTGTGGAAGAGTTGTTCTTGTCCCAAACTTCTTCCTTTAAAGGATTATGAAGGCCACTGTGCACTTAGGAACCTTGAGTGCTGCAGAAATTCTTTTGTAACCTTGACCAGATCTGTGCTTTACCATATTCTGTCTCTGAGCTCCTTGCAAAGTTCTTTAAACCTCATAATTCTTATGTGTTCTGACGTGCACTGTGAACTGTGAGGTCTTATATAGACAGGTGTGTGCCTTTCCTAATCAAGTCCAATTAGTTTATTTAAATACAGCTGGTCTCCAATGAAGGAGTAGAACCATCTCAAAGAGGAGCAGAAGGAAATGGACAGCATGTGAGTAAAATATAAGTGTCACAGCAAATGGTTTAATTTTCTTCAGTTTTCTACATTTTTTTACATTAATGAGCAAAAAAAAAAAAGAACTGCGCTTTTATGTATTCACAGCAAAGAGTGTTTATAATGAAACAGGGTTTTAATACATATGACATTAACACCACAGGGCTGTCTTGGGGCCATGTTGCTGTACACAATACAGTAAAAATCTAATGCAGATTGGTCTTTAATATTCTATGTGACGTATAAAAACATGAGAGACCAACCTTAGGCATTGTGTTTACTGAGCAGATGAGCACACAAGGGAATTGTTTAATATACTTTCAAAAATAATCTTTGATAATGCTTATGACTAAGATGAAAATAAACCAGACCTTTTCTCCAAAGATCCTAATGATACTACTAGAGATGAGCGAGCACTAAAATGCTCGGGTGCTCGTTATTCGAGACGAACTTTTCCAGATGCTCGAGTGCTCGTCTCGAATAACGAGCCCCATTGAAGTCAATGGGAGACTCGAGCATTTTTCAAAGGGACCATGGTTCGGGAATAAAATGTGTTATTTAATTGAAAAAGAATGTCTTCTGATAAGTTAGCAGATGTATGCAAACATCTACAATCTATTCTTCACTGTTCCGCGCGTATATTATCTCCCGACAAGTTATCAGATGTGAAGAACAGTGAAGAATAGAATAAAAACAGTGACCACAGGATCATTTAAGTGAAAAACACAGTGAAGAATAGATTACAGATGTTCGGCACATCTGCTTACTTGTCGGGAGAGGAGATACGCTGTCCCGGGATCCGCTCCTCTTCTTCCACTGAAGTCTCCCCGATGTCTGCCTGCTGCCCGATGTCTGCCTGCTGCCCGATGTCTGCCTGCTGCCCGATGTCTCCCTGGTGCCCGCGATGTCTCCCTGGTGCCCGCGATGTCTCCCTGCTGCGCGCGATGTCTCCCTGCTGCGCGCGATGTGTCTCTGCTGCGCCAGATGTGTCTCTGCTGCGCCAGATGTGGCTCTGCTGCGCCAGATGTGTCTCTGCTGCGCCAGATGTCTCCCTGCTGTGCGATGTCTCTCTGCTGCCGTTCCGCGTGTATCTTCCGACAAGTAAGCAGATGTGCCGAACATCTGTAATCTATTCTTCACTGTGTTCTTCACTTAAATGATCCTGTGTTCACTGTTTTTATTCTATTCTTCATTGTTCTTCACTGTGTTTGTTTAATTAAATGCTCGATCTCGAGCAGGGGAAATACTCGTCCGAGCAACGAGCCGTTTCGAGTACCTTAATACTCGAACGAGCATCAAGCTCGGACGAGTATACTCGCTCATCTCTAGATACTACGCTAGAACCAAACACTAGGATTACACTTATGGGCCTTAGTATTACATTCTTCTTATTTCTAAGTGCTTTCTTATTATACATGCCCTACATTTCTGTTCATCGTGGCTAGAACACTTTGCAGTATAGTCTTGATGTTCTGACTTCTAGCAATAAAAATTGAATGAACACATTCACACTAAATTTGTTAAGATGACTTCTAGAGTTGGGCTCTGCTAGCAATATTTTTTGCTTTTTTATTGATTGACCTGTTTCCTATCTACTTCTGCATGGCTAATGTGCCCCAATGCTGGGCTACACTTAAGGTTAACAATGGAATAACAGGAAGCCCTAGACTCATGATGGCTCGAGCTCCAGGAAAATATGAAAGGTTTCCAGGATGGAATAAGGATAACCACTCCTCTTTTAGCTACCTTGTGAGGCTTCCTTGACATCCAGCATGACCTACAAGAGGCCTTATGACATGATGCAGGATTAAAACCAATCCAGTATATCTATTCCAGAAGGAAAAGACTCCCAACTGTAGACAGCTCTGTTTCGGCCTGGTTGGGTCTCCTCAGTAGAGCGTAGGAAACTGGTTTGGCTTGTGACTAGGGTCAGGAAGTAAAAGTTCTCCTTACGGAGACTGCCGTGTGGAGTGTTATGGCCATGGATGCTCCACTAGGATGATCGGAACTCCAGCTGTTTGTACATTTATCACTTATCCAGATGGATTAAGTAAAACAATATGGATTAGAACAATCACAATTTTGTTTACATGGTTCCTGTGACATTGTAATTGTTTTTGATGAGATTTAATGTTACTACGTCACATCAGCAGTTTCAGAAAAAAATGCAACAAATGTTTAGAAATGTGTCAAAATGAGTCGACATATGTAAGACTACAGCCTCCAGTATTGCCATACTACATCACAAGGAGCCCAGACATAGCGTCTGTTAAAGCACAGTATGAGAAATGCTCTTTCTCAGGACTGTAGGTGACTCAGAGTGACAGCTGACAGCTCGCTGCAGCCGCCACGACACTTACTGTCACCAAAGGCAGATTTCCAAGACAGAACATTACATGATACATTTGTTAATGATGATCATCAAATGTATTTCAGGCAATGCATAGATAAATGTGAGCGTGATGTTATTGATTGTTTGCCTGGCGAAGCACCTGACATTCAGATGATTGGGAATCTAGCTACGTTAAAGATACATTCTTGTCACATTTAATGTATTTCTTAAAGCCCAAGGCTTTCCGGGATGCAACTCCAGCTAGCATCCTATATTTAGCAGATTAGATTGATTTTTGTTATTCTCTCAGAATTTAGAGGAGATGTGTTTTCTTGTGCTACTTCCCTTGAGGTGTTGTTTGATCTTGTGTGAAAATAACAACTTGTCATCATTAGGATCACAGGAAAAAAAAAATCATATCCAAGTTACATGTTTTACCTAACACAAGCAATAAGCTTAATGAGTGACGCCAACCTTAGTGCACATAAAAACATATCTTTACAGGATAGTGGTGCTGCAAAGAGTTAACAATCTTTCCACTATATAATTACAGTCTAGAGTCTGCTTACCACAGCTATTGGAGGTTTCTCTGAAATGACCTTGTACCTACAAAGGAGCTATCCCGTCACATGGCTGCATCATATATACCAGCAGAACAATGACAAGTATGAAGGATACTACATAATTGGTATACCCAATGGATCTCACTCGCCAGCAGACAATCAATCTTGCTTGTTAACGGCAAGCAATTAGAATGTCTGTACAGCGACAGGCTGCTTATAGGGAGACAAGTCATGTCTTCAGTGGCTTAGATTGAGTTTCCTACATTCTCTCTAATACATCTGATGTTAGTAATGTGCTGTGGGGTCAGTATATGGATCCATCAAATGAAAAGTTTACCCAGTGAATGTAAATACTTTTCTTGTTTACAGGAAGAGACATATTCTTGCTACAATAAAAATCTTTAAGGCGGTCATATTCTGAATATAGAGGTTATTCTATTGCAACGTTTTAGAAAAGATTGATCTGGAGATGGAAAGAGTGGAAAATAAAAAAAACTAAATTGAGAAGAGGTATAGGGAACCTGAATTGTGGGAAAAGATGAGTTGACCCCCTAAGTCCGAGTTCACACGAGGCAGGAGGAGTGTGGTTTATATATGTTCTGCATGCAGAACATATCTGCTTGACATGGAGAGTGCCATGGGTTCAAGGTGTTTCTTAGTGCCAGCACAGTAAATTTCTTAGTGCCAGCACAGTAAACAGGCGACTTACAGACTTTTCAAGAGCAACCATGTACCAAGAAGCCTGTCAGCTCATTAGTCAGGTCTGTTTGATAAACATATGGCCTTAAAGGAAACCTGTCACCAGGAGACCCATTTTTAGCACTCCCCCAGTCCCCACAGAGCATAGTACATACACTGCCAAAGTGTTTTGTATAAAAAATAGGTTTTACAGAAAAAAAGATATGTTATATTGTACCTTTCAATACCATGTGCTGTGTGACTAGGCAGTTGCCCAATGGGAGGGGCTGGAAAGGAGCAGTTCCCCCCCATCCTTGGGAAACATGTGACCTTTTTAAATATATGAATAACCCCCCACACTCGAGATTGGCTGTAGAGGAGCAGGGGGCGTCGCTAAGCCAAGTGATGCGTGTTTTCATATATTTGAAAAGGTCATATGAAGTAGCTGTTCCCCAAGGGTGGGGGGGAAACTGCTCCTTTCCAGCCCCTCCCATTTGGCAACTGCCTAGTCACACAGCACATGCTAATGAAAGGTACAATATAACATATCTTTTTTTCTGTAAAACCTATTTTTAATACAAAAACACTTTGGCAGCGTATGAACTATGCTCTGTGGCGACTGGGGGAGTGCTAAAAGTGGGTCTCCTGGTGACAGGTTCCCTTTAAAGATGAGGGAATGCCTCTCCTAGATGAATGTGTAAATCTTAAAAGGGTTTTCCCACAAAGAAAAGTTAGGCCCTATTCAAGGGATAGGGCCTAACTTGCTGATCAGTGGGGGTCTCAGTGCTGAGACCCCCACAGTTAAAAAAAATGAGGGGTCCGATGGGGTTCCACCTACCTCTGTTGGACCCCTCGTTGCTCCGTCAGACTAATGGTGCAGACAGCCATGCATGACCGTTATGCTCCATTAATCTCTATGGAGCTGACGGAAATTGCTGAGCGCTGTGCTCTGTGGGGGTCTCAGCACTGATAGGGCCTAACTTTTCTTTATGGGAAAACCCCTTTAATTTTTATTTATTGTGGGGGGTGCTGTCTAGTGAAACAGGGCAAAAGAATGTCCACTGGACCTCATAGCCACAACCATGGCTTGCACACAAGGATGTTCTTAAAAATAAATATGTAGGTTTCTCTTCTTTAAGGCCACTGCTTTTCTGATGACGAGCACCAGTAAAATAAGAGGTTTTGCTAGGATGTAACCGTCTGAGGCCTTCTTGGCTTCTCAAATCTTGGCCTCAATCAGCAGCTCAAAGTCCAGGTCACTCCACCATTTTTGACATTCTGCTATGTGCTTCTTTAAATTATGATATCTCTAGAAAAACTTTACATATCATAATATATTTTATTCTGTTTTTTTAATGACATGTGAGACTTTAACTCGATAGGATAGCTTTATTAATTACATACATTTTTCTTTTGAAAATTTCCCAATAATCGTCTACTATTAGTAATAACTTTTACTAACATATTTTAAAAATATGTACAGCATTATTCCATCACCTTTTCCCAGGTCCAGCTGCAGATGCAGAGTGTGCAAGTACTTCTGCAAAGTCTCCTGCAACTTTCTCTACATTCTCTCTTCAGCTGAATGGCTGGAGGGGGACACACTTTAAATGCCTATATTTCCTGAACCCTTGTGCCTAGGAAGAAAATTATGTGTTGTGTCACATTAAATAAGAAAGTCTCCCCTTTAATATGATATAAGAAATGTGTATGGAGGCTTTACAGAACCGGAGATGTCCTCTCTCAAAGTTCCAATTTTTTTGTACAACTTTAAGAGTGGATATCTCTGGTTCTGTGAAGTATCCATACACAATCCTGACACCAGACACCATTGTGTTTCTATGTGCCAGGGTTCAGGAGATATGACCGTGACCCTTATAAATGTCCTTTCTGCACTGGACATGTATAGCTGTATGGCAGTTGTGAAGGGGTCAAACATGCCTAACGGGTGCGCCCCCCCCCCCCCCACTCCCAAATCGTCTTCCCAGGATACTAGATTACATCTCAATACACCCTTTATCGACGTACAACATTGCTGCTATGTTCTGAAACAGTCTGTGTCGATGCATCACATAACAAGACACAGGCTAAATGCTGGTTTGTATTTTGTATAGAACACCATCCATAATACATCACTAGTGCAAGGACACCCCAGAAGATTGTTGACGCTGCTTCAAACAAATAATACTTTTAACCATATCTGGTGGGACAGTATCATCCAATAAAACCTGAAATCAGTCCTGCAAAATGTATCACTGTGAAGTCATTCCCGGAGATACAATAGACCATTCCTTTATGTTCATGTAAAAACTCTAAAACCAATAATGATATGTAAAGGTATTTGAAAAGAAAATTAAGTCATGTTAATGATGAAGGGCATTTACCTGCAAGACCATATGTATAGCTTATATGTGACTAGTGACCTAACAGTCTACCAATAAAGAAAGCCTTTATTTATATAGCGCCTACAGATTTTGCAGCGCTATACAGAGCTTGTCAAATCGGTCCCTGTCCAAATGGGGCTCACAATCTAATCAACCTACCAGTATGTTTTGGAGTGCGGGAGGAATCAGGAGTACCCGGGGGAAACTTACACAAACACGGAGATTACATACAAACTCTTTGCATAAAAATCAATGGAGCACAAGAAGAGTTTGAGGCAAGAGGCTGTCGGAAGAAATGGAAAAACTTTTACCCAAAGTGAAAGCTTCAAGAAAGGTTTGGGTTGTTTCTTTACAAGCATTAAGTAAAAGTATTTATTTGATGTGGTCTGATTTACACTTAGGGGTATGAAAGAATCTTTCTCCCTTTTATTTTCACTCCAGATTATCTGTATAACATGTCTGTTATTTCTAAGAGTGTCTGTGGTAATTTAAAGAACCTATATGCAGGCATAACAAGCATAAAACATTTCCAAAGAGAAAGCCTTCTTCTGTAGGTGTAAAGTCCATTTATGTTAAATATCTGTCTAAAGATTTCTATACAACTCAATATAATACAAAAGACATACTGCAAACTACATCAGAAACCTTTCCAAACCATACATCTGTGCACATTCACAGCTGATTGAAAAGAAGTTCTATGGACGTTCTATAAATGCATTCTCATCTCTCTACATCTGATGTATCAAAAGTTGTCACTATAAAAGATCAATGCTGTCAACATTCTGAATCCTTATACTGCTGCTTAGGCAATTTTTACATGCTGCATATATTGAGAGTCTAGTTGGGTACAGTATGTGTTTCTTATGGACATAATATTACAATTGACACATTCAGAATAAGATTGTGTAAACCATTCCAGAGGAGGAAACTCATTTAGAACATACTAAAGTAGAAACCTTGCAGCTGGCATAAATATAGAGTTATTTCCAGGGACAGATAAGATTCAATAAAAATGGAATTTACTGTCATCTATGACATTGACACTGAAAATGTATTTCCTTCTAAAATTAAAAAAAAATGAAGAAAAAAAATTACCAAAACACAAGTCCTTGAGCTGTCTTATGCCTGTCCTTCCCCGTCAGGTTCTTACTGTTTATTTTTAGCACTTTGTTAACCTTATCGATTTCTGGAAAATATTCAAGCTGACAACCAATATAGTCACCATTAAAGGGGTTCTCCAGGTTAATGCTATTGATGACCTATCCAAAGAATAGTTCCTCAATATCAGTTCAGTGGGGTCAGGCACTCAGGACCTCTGCCATCAGAATTCACACATTAAAAAGAACAGCTTTGCTCTCTGTGTAGTGACAAAGTTATGTTTCTAAAGCCACTTACTTTAATGGAGCTGAATTGAAATCAGTCAGCTTGACTAGAGCTGAGCAAATTTTCATGGCCTTTTTCATTTTCACTTTCCAGCATGGCCTGGTGCCTTACCCTAATTTTGGACCAGCTACTCTTGAAAGCCTCCAGGTCTTGGCAGGAATCCTGCCATGATGGGGAGAAGCCCCAGGCCATGCTGGAAGGGGCTCCAGGAGATTGCACCAGACTTTCACAACCTCACATTGAGCTCGGAAATTGCCCCATTCCATTTGCCAAGTCCGAGTTCAAGGTCCCAAAAGAAGTGGGACATCCGGAGCACAGACTCAATGGGAGAAATTTGGCTATTCCAGGGCTCCATGGTGTGACCAAGAGGTCACAAAAATCCTATCTGACCTTCAGGATCCCTTTCTTGCATGTTGTGGTGCTTTGCCCTGGTCACTGCAGTATGGCTGCCCAAACGTGGGAGGCCCTCAGAAAGGAGTTTATCCTCCTGGAGTCCTGATTTGGCAGGGAGGATCACTGGGGATTAAAACCCTGGTTCACCACTGGGAGAACACAATCACCTTAGGAAGGTGGAAACTCTTTTGAGAGCCTCTTGATCTTGGCATAAATTCTTCAGCAACTGGAGCCAGAAAGGGCTCCATGAGGTCAGTCGAGGCTTATCTGACCTTAAAGTCTCAAAAGTTTGGGATAATAAATTGCCAGAAAATTCAAATTTGCACCAGATCAAATATTCAATGATATAAGGATTGAATTCCACTTCACCCAATTTAATTCCCTCATCTCTAAGCTTGGCCAGTGCATAGAGTCTACGCAGTATGTAGGCCAGGAGGTGAGTAGAGTGGCTATGAGATTTTTTTTTTTAAAAATTGCAAGTCATATATCTGCCTTTACATGGCATTGCACTAGTCTTTCTATGTTTTAGCCAATAGGGAAAAGAAAGTAGGTAAAAGGCCAGTGCAGATTGCAAAATAAAGCCATTGTGGATTTTTTTCCACATTTTACTGCCAAAAAGTCAAGAAAACTCTATGATTAATGTCCTCCAAAGAGTCTGAATCTCTTTGTATACTCATATTTTCTTTTAAAATAAGAGTGTATGAGACAGAGGCAGTGGCTTCCTTGTAAGTTGACTATAATTTAATAATGTAAATGTAAGTAAATGCTACTAGAGTAGACTATAAAGCCTTAGGTGATGTCATTTGAAACCCAGAACAAGAAACTGTCAATATGCTGCAATGACAAATGAGCTGAATAATCAATATAATACATGTACACGATATAAACTATTCACACATTAAAGTTGTCAGGTATTAAAGTTGATAGGCAGCATTACTATCTTATATCTATATTTTATCTAGCTATAGAGGCATGATGATAGCAGCAAAGCAGCATGTAACCACTTAGGGTACAAACTAAGGCTGGGGGTCCTATTGACCTTCTGCTCTGGATAGAAGACGCATTGAAGAGAAGAATAAAGTTTTTTTTAAATTTCATGTAATACTTCTTTTCTTACACAAGGTAAATGTAAAGGTAACCCCTTTAGCTGGGTAAAAGCTTTACCTTCCAAAGCATACTTCATGTCCTGGGCAAATAAGTTCCACATAACCTCCGAACTGAGTTTTCCCATGTTCAGCTCCTGAGGAAACCTGAAATGGAAATAATTGCAGTAGTGACATACATGTGAATAACTAGCAGGATATCAAACCCTGGAATATATACTAGAGTACAGACGGTCCCCTACTTAAGAACACCGGACTTACAGGCGACCTCTAGTTACAAATGGACCTCTGGATGTTAGTAATTTACTGTACTTTAGTCCCAGGCTACAATAAACAGCTATAACCATTATTAAATGTCTCTGCAGCTTATATTTACTGTTAATCCTTGTTCTTATAACAACTCAACATTTTTATAATCCAATTGTCACAGAGACCAAAAAAAATTTGGCTGGGGTTACAATTATAAAATATACAGTTCCGACTTACATACAAATTCATCTTAAGAACACACCTACAGACCCTATCTTGTATGTAACCCGGGGACTGCCTGTAATGATATTTTCAGCTAATGAATAGAAGTAGCAAACTTAAACAGATAATCTACAGATGATCCATAACTAAGTCTATCTATAACAAGAATAAAAGTTTTGTACTGATGCAATTACAATTCCTATGTGACAAACAGGCTGACGCCTGTAATTTTCTTCTTCTATCTATTGTTTTTTAATGAATATGTTTGTCTCTAATACACAAATTTCTGAGTAAAATTTAGAACTCAGAGCTTAAAAGAAATTCCCAAGATTTAAGAATATCCCCTATCTATCGACTTCTCGAATCCCCATCAATATATACAGGTCCATCATGAGCAATGCCACTACATTCACTGCTAGAGACAACGGATTACAGTTCTGGTTATTGCTGGCAGTGCCTGAGAAATGAGTAGATGGCAGGCACCAGCTCAATCTGCTGCTTCTTACATTAAGGGAAATAGGACCCCTGCACGTGTGATCTGTGGGGAAAAACAGAAGAAAAGGGATAGGGAATAGCAATAGTTGTTCCCATTCATTGAATGGTCAAAGTAAGGAGATGTTTGCGTAAGGCAGTGGTCATGCATGTGTCTTGCTATTCCATAAGCTTCTATCACAGACACAGCTGATACATGCCTTTGATGGAATAACCCCTTCAATAAGTCATAACATAAAAACAATTACAGTATAGTTGACTAACAAATTTCTGATGATTTTGATTCTGTTTAGACTGTGAAACTCATATCTCATGCTCCGCCACCTCTGCTGAGGTTATTCTTTCCCATGTTTACTCCCAAGCATTGATTAGATTTCTCTGTCATTCAAGGGTCCTGCTGCTTCCACTGTCTGTCAGATCTCAACATTTCAGCCCAGAATAAGTACAGATCAATGATAATTCTGACATATCATCATTTTTTAATGCACTCATACTTCCAGACACAAAAGTGATAATGTCATCATTTTTATAGCTGTGGAATAGCTTGGTGGTCATCAGGGGCCAGAAACCATGCAATAGGGCTAGCATTATCTACATACATTTGGGAAAGTAAAGCAAAGCATTTCTGGTTAATTCATGTATCGAGTGCCTTTGGGCGGAATAGGAGACGTACTCACAGCTGGAAATATTTGCCATCAATACAAGATTCTTTTCTCAGCATGAGCAAACTAACGTAGAAGAGAAAGACTTCTGAAACAGTCATAAATAAGTCTGCAGGCTTTCATCATCCCATTGGATAGATTAAAAGAAAACAGTCAGGCTAGATTTTTTTTTCGGGTCGATAACTACTCCTGATAAAAGCAATAGGTGCATTTCAATATCTATTTACCAGGTAGCGCTTTAAAAGTGATGAAATTGGAAATGTGATTAAATGTTTTTCTCTTAATTACGAATAGTTCATGTGTAGAATTGCCAGAAATCAAACAGAGAACCAATTGTGGTCTTTCCCTTTAGCAGATTGTATGTACAGATGATCAATAAGGCTACAAAATAAACTAGAAGCAGTGTATCCTCCTTATATGACCACATCCATTATTACAGGCAGTTAAAGGGAACTTAACAAGAGCCCTTTCTCTGCCCCCCCCCCCCCCCCCCATGTCCCCATAGAGAATAATGTACATATTACCATAGAGTTTTTATGGTAAAACAGTCTTTTTCCAAAAAGATGAGTTAGATCAAAGTTTAATGTCTGAAACGTGTAGGTTACTACACTACTTTTAATGGATACAAGCTTGTATTTAACACTTTATATTTTTTGTGTCAAGAAATTGTAAAGTATTCACTAGTAAAGCTTCACTAAAGGTCACAGGAGGCGGAGGGGTTCGTCTTTTATTAGGGGTCGTTTGTAAGTCGGTTGTTCTTAAGTAGGGGACCTCCTGTAAAGGACTTTTAATTCTACAAGTGCTGGATCTGCCAATCTCTTTTTATTTTCTGCTGGAGTTGGTAAAGCTTTCCCAGCATCCAGGATACCATTCACACTGACAGAGCGAATCTATGCATTGGAAAGAATTTTCTAATGTGGTGAGATGTTTTTTTTCTTTTCTGATATTTATATATTATAAGCCCTTCCCTCCACTGTCCTGTGTACATCAGGAGGCACCGACATAGCGTAAAATTGTGCTATTACCTATTATAGCGAGTGCCAGCCCTCTCACACCCTTTCATGCCCACTTGACATGGAGGTGGCGTACAAAGGAAAATAATCAGAATTCCTGGTGGTTTGGAGTGAAATATGATTATTTCTGGGCTTGTATGCTCAAAAACTGATGAATCTCCCCCATTTGTATTTTGGTTCACTAAGAGGATCTATCAGTATTTTATTTTATGGGCTCAGAATGACATGAGCTTATATTTTCATCTTAATATTGCCTCATCGGAGTAAGATATAAGTTTGACTAAAAGCAGGATTCTTGTGTCTTATAATGTACCTAAATAAGTAAATGTATGTTACTATTGTTGATCACATTCAAGTATAAGTTTGCGGGATTTGTTAGGAAAATGAAAGAAACTGTCATGAGCTACTATAAGTAGCAATAAGTATACCCGAACTTCAAAGTTCAGCCAGAAGTTTGGGTTTGGAGTTTAGGCTCACCACTCCCTCTGGTCACAGAAAACTAAATCATAGGGATAAATAGTAATAAACACACATTTTCTGCAACCAGCACTGATCACAGGTGTTACTGGTTGTGGTAAAAAATATGAAAATAGCCAAAAGTAGTTGTCTCCAGTCCTTTAATTACAATCACATTTAGTCATAGCCAGCCATAAACTCACCCATTTTGTAGTGTAAATGTTAATTCCACTTTAGAGGCCAGACAGGGTCTGCCAGGGAGGAATACAACCCAGGTGGTACATGTTTGTCGAAAGGCTGTAGGGTAACTTGTGTGTACAGAGTGTGATCATTGATACCTCTCCCAAGTACATTTCCAGGACTAGATTTCAAAGGATGGGAAAGTTTAGAGTGCTTCTTTCTCACCCGAAATTAAACCCAGTTACAATGGAATCTCATATTCACCCAATAACTTAAACATAACTCAAGCTATAATGCCCCATTTACATGATAGGATTAAGGGCATTTGCTGTAGCTGCCTTTAAAATTTGAAAAAGTTAGCTATCGGGAAATGGGGTCATATCAGGAACACCCCTGATTTAAAACCTAGCCACCGCAAGTTTGATATGGTGTGAGAGGTAGCAAGATACTCCAATGAATAGAGGCAATTGCATGGTTCCAACATCTTCCAATCTAAAGTTTTCGGGTTTTTATCAAAATCCTCTACAAAAGTGTAAGAAGAGGGTAATGCAAACCTCCCCATCTCAGTGACATCACAGTCAGGGGGTGGGAGCAAAAACCCACTGGACTTATATAAGTGAATCCAGGGAACCTATGTGTTAATGTTTTGGGGAATTCATGTCACATGGATAGGCTGCCCGGAACTTCTGCTGAACCCCAACGGCGCATATAACTGGAGCTATCCCATTTGTAGGATTAACCATTTTTATTTCCATTTTTTTTTCTATATCTTTTTATTTCTGTAACTGTTTGTATGTATTGTATGTATTTTGTTTTGTAATCTTTTTGTCTGATAAGTTTATATTATAGGTGTGCACTATAGTTCTTTGTTTATTAAAGGTTAATCTTAATAAGTATCTGCTTGTAGTTTTAGGGACTCTAAGTTTTTGAAGAGATTAACGTTACCGGTTTTTATAGCATATTTATTAATGTCCTGTGTGATTTACCAGCATGCATTGTCTGTGTGGATGAGCTGCCTACGGCCTTCTTGGTGGGTAGTGGCAGTTTGTTGTGTGGGTGCTGAGAGCACTGAGAGTAGATTTAGTGTAAATAAGCCATTTTGGATAATTGAGCCTGACTTGTCTAGTAAATTGTGAGGCTTCATAGAGAATGTATACCCTGTAACTAAAATCAAGAGTGGGAGTTCATCACCCTAGTGTTAATGATCGTCTAGGTAACTGTGGAGTGAAAGTTATAGGGAAAATAGTGCCACAGCAGCGATTGCAAGTGTTACTGATGGCCGTGATTGTTCTAACCTCAACACAACAGGTCATATATTCAACTAAAGATTTGTAATGTCTCTGTAGTAAATACTTAAAGGAAATCTACCATTGGGAAAAAGTGAAGTAGTGCTCTATGCAGATGTCCTATGGCTGCATCAGCTGCATCCTGTTTTTGTCTTAATCCAGGATTCAGCAGCTGGAAAAACAAACTCTATTTGCTGAATTCGTTTCCAAGGCTAAGTAGTAGCGTAAAAGAGCTCGGGGGCGAAGGCTACTCCACGCCCCTAGTAGCCACTTCATACCTGCCTCCCTCCTCATCTTTATCTCCATTTAGCATGTCTCTGGCTGTAACAGAGCTCTGTGCAAGCACGGTAGCTCCTTTTCCGGTGCTGGAAATGCTCCTCTTGATCCTGAGCTCTGCGCTTGCACAGTAGCTTAGAGTCTTCTGCTGGTGGCATGCCGGCAGTGGAGGAAGCTACGCGCATTAGCTCCCATACTTCCTTCAGAGAGTGGGAGGCGTGTCTAAATGAAAAGAAAGGCGAGCAGGGAGACAGGTATGAACTGGCTATGTGGGATGGTAAGTAGCCTTTGCCCTGTAGCTCTCTTAGGCTACTCCCCCAGTAAACCCCAGTAGCCTCCTAAACTAATTAGCATAATCAGAAAACAAAGTTTATTTTGCCAGAAGCTGCATCCTGGATAAAGCCAAAAACAGGATGCAGCTGCTGCAGCCAGGGGCAGTCTGCAGCAGAACCTACTTCACTAAGTATTTTCCCCGATGGTAGATTTTCTTTTAGTCATAAAATATCCAAGAAGAGTGTTTAGGGAATTTGTTTATGGCATCAATAAAAAAAAATTACAATATGCAAGATAGGAGAAACAACATAACCCTACAATTATAACACTATTAAAAGCAGAACGTGCACACACCAAAGACGTGCATACACATGACAGGTGAACTGTAAAATAAAGTATTGTCATCTGGGTCTCCTGTTTACATACTAAAGTTAATAGTTCAGTATTCTTCAGTGTGTCATATGTCCTGTTCCTTGTTCAACATCTTTGGTGACCACTAAGTTGCTAAATATGTTTCTGTTACATCTGTGCCTCCATCATCCCCTGTCCCTAGAGTACGGCTAAGGATGTGGTTATACTGTCAGTTTGTTTCTTTCTGTCTCTTCCTAGTCTGAACACTTTTGTATTCATTCTCCTGGCAACCTTAATTGATTTGCAACATACCTGCATACTTTATTTTGATTAACTTATAGTTAACCCAGCTTTGATGAAAGAATCTCCCTCCATTCTCATTGCTGCCCAATATGATGCCAGATTATTGATCCAATCACCTTCATAAAAGGTCTTGTGGACTAGACATTTTGCCTGTTAAAGTTAAGAAAACTAGCAGTGTTTCTCTCTCATTTTGTATTTTGTTATCATTGACCGTTTTTGTGTATTCTTGATTGATTGATTGTTCCTAGTGATTTTGTACTGCATTGTCCTCTTGGTTTTGACTTGTATTTGGTAACTGATCCCCTGTATTTGTATTGCTTCCTCTCTGTCTCTGTATTTGCAATTTAGCATAGGTAATGAACATCAACTAGTTTACTACCTACTGCTGAGGGTAGACAGTGTAAGAAGGCAGGGACAGCTAGAAAGGATGATTAGTCTCAGAGTATATCTCTAGTATATCTAGATATATCTAGTATATCTCTTTAGTATCTTCCTATTCCTATTAGGAAGTGTAATATATCTGGTTTGCACACAGTATATTTTAGTATAGTAGGCAATGAATCACTCTTACTTCCTTTATATGGATATTCATTTTTTTATCTATGTGAGCTTAGCAGAATGTAATACACATTACACTGACCTAAGGGAATTGTGGTGATTTAATTTAGTGTGTTGTACTCAATAATCCAGCATCTGTTATATTTCTCTGTCTGAGATAGTTTAGTATGTAATACATTTGTATTATAAACATTAGATTTTTAATGACCAGAAATATTTATTCAGGGATACTGATAATAGGTGATACATTGTAGCAATATAAAAGAAAAATAGCTTGAAGCATAAAGGATAATGAGATCTATTTGCTAAATAGTTCCATGCGATGAAACATCTCCAAGTGCACTGGAAAACACTCTTGAGGGGATGCAATGTTGTATTTATAAGCATAGACCAAGCACAAAAACTCTATTTAGAACAATCCCATAACCGGTCTATTGTAGCTCCAAATTGCAACATGATTGGGGGAAATAGCTCCAAACAATGGATTCAGATTAAATCTGTATCAGCCTGACTGCAGACAAAGCAATGCGTACTCAAATAGTAAGGTCTTCAGTTTCATATTTAACCTGTGACTTCCCATTAGGCAATGTGCATTTTAGCAATATTGGAGCACTGCTCTACAGTCATGGCCAAAAGTTTTGAGAAGGACACAAATATTTTCACATGATCTGTTGCCCTCTGGTTTGTCATATGTTTTTATCACATACAGAAATACAAGTGCAATCATATTATGAGTAACAAAACCCTTTATGGACAGTAAGAATGAGTTAATGCAGAAAGTCAATATTTGCAGTGTTGACCCTTCTTCTTCAGGACCTCTGCAATTCTCCCTGGCAGCTCTCATCAACTTCTGGACCAAATCCTGACTGATAGCAGTCCATTCTTGCACAATCAATGCTTGCATTTTGTCACAATTTGTTGTTTCTTGTTTGTCCACCCGTCTCTTGATGATTGACCACAAGTTCTCAATGGGATTAAGATCTGGGGAGTTTCCAGGCCATGAACCCAAAATCTCTATGTTTTGTTCCCTGAGCCATTTAGTTATCACCTTTGCTTTATGGCAAGGTGCTCCATCATGCTGGAAAAGGCACTGTTGATCACCAAACTGCTCTTGGACTGTTGGGAGAAGTTGCTCTTGGAGGAGATTCTGGTACCATTCTTTATTCATGGATGTGTTTTTAGGCAAGACTGTGAGAGAGCCGATTCCCTTGGCTGAGAAGCAACCCCACACATGAATGGTTGCAGGATGCTTTACAGTTGGCATGAGACAAGACTGGTGGTATCGCTCACCTTGTCTTCTCCAAACAAGCTGTTTTCCAGATGTTCCAAACAATCGGAAAAGGGATTCATCAGAGAAAATGACTTTACCCCAGTCCTCGGCAGTCCACTTCCTGTACCTTTTGCAGAATATCAGTCTGTCCCTGATGTGTTTCTGGAGAGAAGTGGCTTCTTTGCTGCCCTCCTTGACACCAGGCCTTGCTCCAAGAGTCTCCACCTCACAGTGCGTGCAGATGTACTCACACCTGCCTGCTGCCATTCCTGAGCAAGCTCTGCACTACTGGTAGCCCGATCCCAAAGCTGAAACACTTTTAAGAGACGGTCCTGGCACTTGCTGGTCCTTCTTGGGCGTCCTGAAGCCTTTTTGGCAACAATGGGACCTCTCTCCTTGGATTCCTTGATGATGCGATAGATTGTTGACTGAGGTGCAATCTTTCTAGCTGCGATACTCTTCCCTATTAGGCCAGTTTTGTGCTGTGCAATGATGACTGCACGTGTTTCTTTAGAGACAACCATGGTTAACAGAAGAGAAACAATGATGCCAAGCACCAGCCTCCTTTTAAAGTGTCCAGTGGTGTGATTCTTACTTAATCATGACAGATTGATCTCCAGCCCTGTCCTCATCAACAACCACACCTGTGTTAATGGAGCAATCACTGAAACGATGTTAGCTGCTCCTTTTAAGGCAGGCGTGCAATGAAGTTGAAATGTGTTTTAGGGGAAAAAGTTAATTTTCTAGGCAAATATTGACTTTGCAATTAATTGCTGTTAAGCTGATCACTCTTTATAACATTCAGGAGTATATGCAAATTGCCATTATAAAACCTGATGCCGTAGACTTTGTAAACATTAAAATTTGCATAATTCCCAAAACTTTTGGCCATGACTGTTCAAATAGAAACCTTCTTATAATAACATTGCAATTTTAAAGGAAATCTACCATCAAATGCCATCATGATAAACCAGGGTTACTTACTCATAGGTCCAGACACTGTGACTGTCATAATCTTCTTATATTTGTTAACCATGGCCTCCATCCTTCTAAAATCATCTTTTAAAATTATGCTGGGGTGATAACAGTGCCTCTCTGTGATGTAGCTTCAGTGGCTGTTAGGCCGTCTCATCCTCCACCTCTGCTGCTTCAGCACTTCACCCTTCTCTCTGCCTCATGTAATCTCACGGCAGCGAAGGAAGTTTCTCTACACTTTGGGAGGGGGAATTTCTCCTTACACACTTTAACAGCCCTTCCATGCACACTATAGCATTGAAGGTCTCTGGTAACACCCCCAACTGCCCTTGAGGCTATAAATGTGGTGCAGGTTACAGTTGTAATCTACACTGGTGTATTTCCAGTGCCAGCATTACCACAAGGACATTACCACAGTACACATGGATTTTGTTATACTGTAGAATACCACTTTTGCATCGGTCAACTGTAAGTAATTTTCTATGACCAGAACAAGACCACAACAGCTCCTCCATGAAGTTGTAAACCATAAGGGCACAATCTGCCTCAGTGATGAATGTGGAATGTAGATGTAGTGAGATAATTTTTTTGGGGCTATGTATAGTATGATATGTGTCAAAAATGTCTAAGGTAGAAATATCCCTTTAAAAATGCTCTTCAATAATTTTAATATTTTGTATAATGTAGCATTTAGTGCTCAAACTCGACAATTCTCAAGTGAAACCACTTTATGCAAAGCACCTAAAGCAAGATTAATTCTGCAACCGCTATTGAGCCAAAGTGCCAGCAGGTTGGCACTTATAACAAATGGAGGAAAGATTACCGAATAGTATCACAGCAGAACACAATGGTGAGGCGTCGCAATCACGTACTAATGATCACCTGAGTTTGCAAACAGACATGATTACTGAATGCGGCTTCAGGAAGCACAAGAGCATCCAGCAGGGAGAGGGAGCAAGCCACACATTTCCCACTTTCAGCACTCATTAGGATGAAGAATGACAATGTCAGGAATTCTGACATCCTTCTTTTATCTTTTCACTCTCTTACTATAAAGCAGCAGAGGTGGTGGATTATTTAAAATATGGCATAGGCAGCAAGCATATTGACTCTGAGTTCACATGATTGCCCACCTCACTAGCCTGGAATTTTCGGCATAGTTAACAAGTGAATGGCTACAAACACCGATATTAGAACCGCAGCCAAGAAAGTTCTGTGTGTAAAAGTTATATTCCATCAAAATATATTCTGAATTGATCCTTGAGTTTGTTCACATCAAATCTGGCTCAGCTTCGACCCTTGGTGATATAACACCTATGGCCACCACTTACCCAGAGGATGTCGTGTCCTGCGTTTTCCAGTTTTGAAAGTGTTTTTCTTCATAGCCGAAGTGTAAGCAGCTGTGTCCCGATGTTATCACAGATGATTACACTTCCAGCAATGAAGAAAAACGCTTTCAAAGCTGAGAAACACATGCGTTAGGACACCAGGGGGCACATTTACTAAGGGTCCGAATCGCGTTTTTCCGCCGGGTTTCCCTAATTTTTCCGATTTGTGCCAAATTGCCGTGGGATTTTGGCGGACGCAATCAGATTGTGGCGCAACGGTGCCGGTTTTCACGGGACAGAAATCTGGGGCGTGGCCGTCGGAAAACCTGACGGATTCGGAAAAGCCGCAGAACTAAAAAAAAATTGTGTCGCAAAAATAGCACTCACATACACCGAGGCGGAGGAGGTGAATTCCAGTGGACTTCAGCGCAGCAGCGACACCTAGTGAACATCGGGCGCACGACCTTAGTGAATTCCGACAGAACCCGAATGAGCGTCGGAGAACGCGCCACTGGATCGCGACTGTAAAGCTTGATCAGTCTTAGCTTACCTGCACACAAATGTGCAAGAAGTTGTGCATTCTCAGCCCACAAACAATAAACCGATGTTTGTAGCTAAAGTGTCATCAGTGTGCTAGGTCTGCTACTGCTCCGTTGACAGCAGAAAAGATAGCCAAGTTTAAGCTTCGCCAGGAATCGGACTTGCTCTTAGTTTTACAGCTGAGGCAGTCATACACAATTGCTACACATGGCTGTGTGCAGGAGCCCATAGAGATGCATTTGTCTGTCTGCAAACAATTACACCAAGGGTTCATAACTTTTATCAGTTTGATGGCCTCATTGACAGTATACTCAATTCCAGGGGGCCCTATTAGTAACCAACACCCTAGATGCTTCAACAACCACAGTACAGTAAATTAAAAAAACTGGCGATGCCCAGAAGCGCTCAGGTGACGTCAGCCTGTGCACCTCCAGCTAATTTACATATTGTTTGTCTTTTTCCTCTTAATGATGCCATTCCTTCTCTTACTTCGAACAGTTCCAAGAACAACATCACCCACTGAGACACTAAGTGCTACCATTTACTACCAGTCAAACTGATGGTGGATGTGCTCTAAATCCCACTTCAGCAGTCATTTCAGTGGCGTTCTGTTCTTGAAGGGGTATTCTAATCTGTTTTATTTACAGTGGCGTAACTTGAAGCTGATAGGCCCTAGTGCCTAGTGCCAGGCCCCCCAACAAGAAGGCATGGTTTACAAAACTAGTTCCCATATTGTGACACCTTATGGGCCCCCTTAGCCTCTTTGGCCTGGTTGTGACTACATATCCATAGGATATGTGACAAACATCTCTGGGACCTCTGCACCTATCTTGAGAATGGAGGTCCTGGTATGAAGAGTCACTCTCCATTCAAGTCTTTGGGAGTAAAGAGAAATTTAGATTAGTTTTGGTGCTCTCATAGACTGATGTGAGTCAACAGAGAGGTGGTGCTAAAGCTGTCAATGAAAGTACATTACATTACTTGCCTAATTACCTTACTCTTTTTTTTTTTTTTTTTTTTTTTTTTTGTGACTATTGGTGTTAGAGAAGTTTCTACAAATTAGAGGCAAACCCTTTAAGGCTATTTCTGTACTGAACTTGGTATACAATATTTTTACTTTCAAGAAATAAATACATATTTTATTCTCAAGATTCATTATGATTGTTAACCTAATGACCTTTGGTTTTAATAGGGAAACAAACATATAGATCCTATCCATGTGAAAATGTATAATTATCCTCTGCATTTTTATAGTTAGCCCAGACTAAGGACATATGAGGTTAAGTGTCTCTACTAAACACAAACAAAGATAATGAAAAATTCCTTGATATAATCAAAGTGAGTGATTCGGCCCATGTATGAAGAGAACATCCATCTTATTTTGTACGGCTGAACACCCTTGTCTGCTCATCTGAGGCCACTGAGTACTGTAAAAGATATGAGAAGCTAGCTGTACATTATAAATCAATAATCACTATCAACGTGTCCCACCTTTCCAACTACAATACAGGACATCAAGGTAAGTGAAGCAAGATCATGTACGGTGACTATAGACTAAGTGACATTGTCCAGAAAAAGAGCCACACGTCTTACAAAGGAGACACCTGTATTGGGATGATTGTCATTGTCATATTACATCTGAACTTAGGAGAACTTTCTAGAACCAATTCATCGTTATATTTAGAGGTGGCATACTGGAACACAAAGATCTAGCAGAGCTGACACCATTGAGTCAAAGTGAGTCTGTTAGGATTTCTTGTGGTCTGATTATAAACACGACACAGTCATAAATCATCCTTAATAACCATAATGATAAATGACTGTAACAGGGAATACAAGTAAACCAGTACAACTTTAGTATATCAATAATAACATTGCACAAAGGAACTGATAAGGCTATACATGACTTACTGGTTTAAAGTAGGAGTATAGCATGTCTTGTCCTCATCAATGATCGTGACCATCAAGGTAATGAGGTTTGGCCAGAAATCCAAGTTTTTAATTGTTGGGCCTTGATCTTCACGTGGAATGTCTTGTTTCTTACCCTGTAAAACATGTAAAGCAGAATAAGCTGTAATTTGTAGTAGTATGAGATAGAAAATGGTAATTTTAAATATCTAGCCTCTCTCCTTGATATTTTATATCATTAGCACTGTGAGCATTATGAACACCATCACTGTATTACATATAGACCGGAATTTAGTAAGAAAAGTGAGTTCTGTTCAGGTTTTTTGTTTTGTTTTTCAATATTTGCAGGTTTCATTTGAATCTCTGATATCTATCCTCCATGCCTATCCATCTAGCAACTCACTGGGGGACATGTATCTTTACTTCTCTAGTAAAATTGTCTCATTTTTGCAACTTTCGTAGTTTTTGCGACTTTTCACTGTGACTTTTGCTGTAGTTTTTCAAGTGCACCTTGTGCATTGTGCCTTATGTATCTTAAGTTTACAGATGTTCTATGCAACGTTTCACTTATGTATCACTTTTTTGCTTATTTTTGCTACTTTTTAGGTGCAAATCTGCACCTGGTCCAGGGCAGGTACAAAGGAAGGATTTTTTTCATGGACCCTATTTTAACATATAAATTGGAATTATTACTTTAAACCTTTAAAATTTTGCATAGTAACTTGCTTTTTGAAAATTCATACATTTTTGGATTTTATTTAAATTTTTTAATTTAGTGGTTACTTTTAAGGGTGAACACATGTTGCGTTTTAATTGCATTTTGAAACACATTACAACAGCTGAGGAGAGGTGCTTTGCCTAATTACATTACTGTTAACATTTATATGTACAAAACGCAATGTAGACAAGATATTAAAGCATGCGTTAACATTGTGGTTACTATGCGTTTTGTAAATGCAAATGTTAAAAGTAATGTAAATAGGCAAATAACCTCTCCTCAGCTGTTGTAATGTGTTTCAAATTGAAACGCAATCAAAACACAACATGTGACCTCACCCTTAACACCATGTGTGACCGCAGCCTCATATGTCGTCATCTCACTAGGGTGTGACTAGATTGCTTAAAAATGCAAATTCAAAATCTACCGTAGTGTCCCCCTCACATGGCTTGTGTCCTCTCCTGTATATAATCCCCCTCACACAGCTTGTGTCCTCTCCTGTGTATAACCCCCTCACATGGCTTGAATCCTCTCCTGTATATACTCCCCCTCACATGGCTTGTGTCCTCTCCTGTATATAATCCCCCTCACATGGCTTGTGTCCTCTCCTGTGTATACTCCCCCTCACATGGCTTGTGTCCTCACCTGTATATAATCCCCCTCACATGGCTTGTGTCCTCTCCTGTATATAATCCCCCTCACATGGCTTGTGTCCTCTCCTGTATATAACCCCTCACATGGCTTGTGTCCTCTCCTGTATATAATCCCCCTCCCATGGCTTGTGTCCTCTCCTGTGTATTCTCCCCCTCACATGACTTGTGTCCACTCCTGTATATAAGTCCTCACATGGCTTGTATCCTCTCCTGTATATACTCCCCCTCACATGGCTTGTGTCCTCTCCTGTATATAATCCCCCTCACATGGCTTGTGTCCTCTCCTGTGTATACTCCCCCTCACATGGCTTGTGTCCTCACCTGTATATAATCCCCCTCACATGGCTTGTGTCCTCTCCTGTATATAATCCCCCTCACATGGCTTGTGTCCTCTCCTGTATATAACCCCTCACATGGCTTGTGTCCTCTCCTGTATATAATCCCCCTCCCATGGCTTGTGTCCTCTCCTGTGTATTCTCCCCCTCACATGACTTGTGTCCACTCCTGTATATAAGTCCTCACATGGCTTGTATCCTCTCCTGTATATAACCCCTCAAATGGCTTGTGTCCACTCCTGTATATAACTCCTCACATGGATTGTATCCTCTCCTGTGTATACTCCCCCTCACATGGCTTGTATCCTCTCCTGTATATAACCCCCTCACATGGCTTGTGTCGTCTCCTGTATATAACCCCCTCACATGGCTTGTATCCTCTCCTGTATATACTCCCCCTCACATGGCTTGTATCCTCTCCTGTATATAACCCCCTCACATGGCTTGTGTCCTCTCCCGTATATAACCCCCTCACATGGCTTGTATCCACTCCTGTATATCCCCCCCTCACATGGCTTGTGTCCTCTCCTGTATATAACCCCCTCACGTGGCTTATGTCCATGTGGATTTGAGACATTTGCAAGAAAAAGTCTCACAAAGAAGCCAAAATTTGTGCCTGCCAGGATAGGAAAAACTGAACATGTATCACAAGTAAAAAGACAGGATCATACATAAGGTGCAAAAAAGAGCTGCCAAATGTCTAAAAAATTCACCACAGAAAGAAAAAACTATGATACATGTGCCCCAGTGTGTCTCATATCTATCCATCCAGCATCTCTCTGTCCCTGCAGTTTCCCTGCTTATGACAATAATTCTTTCAACACATTGGGGGTCATTTACTAAGGGCCCGAATCGCGTTTTACCGGCGGGTTACACAAATTTTTCCTTTTTGCGCCGATTTTCCCTGTATTGCCCCGGGATTTCGGTGCACGCGATCGGATTGTGGCGCATCAGCGCCGGCATGCATGCTACAGAAATCGGGGGGGGGGGGGGGCATGGCCGAACAAAAACCCGACGGATTCGGAGAAACCGCTGCATTTTTTTTTAAAAAATGTTGCGGGACACACGCTTACCTTCACCAAGTATAGGATCATGCACTCCGGCGGACCACGGCGGACTTCAGCGCAGCAGCGACACCTGGTGGATGTCGGAGGAACTGCCTTAGTGAATCGCAGGAAGACCCGAATCCACCGCAGAGAACGTGCCGCTGGATCGCGAATCGACTGGGTAAGTAAATCTGCCCCATTATTTCCTCGATATGCCCTATCCCATCAAAATAATTCCCAACTACCAAAGCCTTAAACATGCTCTTAAAACTCATCTTTTCAAGCCTATCACATTCCCTTACTGCATGAAACCTCAGCTCTTTTTACTAACCAACAACCACTAGCCAATCTTGCATGCAATAGCAGCTATTTACAGGCTATTCACCTTGGACTCTGTATGTAATATGGCGGCTGATGATTGGTTCATGCAGTAGCAGAATTTATTTATTTCTAGTTTATGATGAAAGTTTTAAGAATATCTAGACTATTGTACACGCTCTTATTCCTTCTGTGTCATCCCTACCTCCTCACAGATTGTAAGCTCTTGTGTGCATTGCCCTCACTCCTATTATTTCATATGACCATATTATTACTCCATAATGTATTATTTAGTGTATATGTAACCCATGATCTGTAAAGCGTAGTGGAAAATGATGGCACTGTATAAAGATGCATTAGGCTGCAGTAATCTGTAGTGACCAATTCTGTACGACAAAAAGAGTATTTATCAATAATGACTGAGGACGACTTCTCAAGGAGTCATTTTCACCCTATCCACAACTTGCTTTGTGTAAGCATTTCTCATACATCTGTTTGTAATCATCTGAATAATTGGTTCTCAATTGGATCTTCAAAAGATCTCATCATTCTAGAGACCCAGAATTGTTGCCTACTACACAAGTGAGTGTAATGTAGCAGGGAATGCAGCACAAGATACCATTCTTCCCATTACTTTAGAAAGCAGTCCATTATTTCACATGACAGGCAATTTAGAAGGTTACTGATCACAATAATAACATGTTTCATTGACTTGGACAGGACTATTGTTTCCGAGTTAAAATTATCAATATTTCAAAGCTCATTTAATGTAATATTGCATCTAGCTCACATACTGACCATCAATGTGCTGTCTGCAGCTATTTATTCGTAGTACCGTGTACAGGTGCACCTGAGGGTGTGCAATTTAACCATTAGATATTAAGAAAAGATTTTTTATTTTTTTTTATTTTTGTCTAACAGAGAGTGGGAAAGTCAAATGATTACAAAGATAAGACACATGGTTGGTCTTGTGCTTAAAGGGGTTATCCGGGTTTAAAAAATTTCTTCTGGCCGGCCTAGGGAGGGCTATTTAAACACAATAAACATGTACTTACCTCCTCCGGTGCTGCCGATGTCACGAGCCGCGGCCGGTCTTCTCTGTGCGCCGGTTTCATTACACCGGTGCACAGGGAGCTTCCGGCCGGCCGGATGCTCCCATGCACACCATCTCCCAGTGCTTACAACGCTGAGAGATAGGGACGGATGGGAGGAGCTGTCCACATCGCGGACCGGAAGCTCCCTGTGCGCGGCTTCCGTGCCCCTGTAAACAAACATGGGCACGGATCGAAGGGACCGCGGCGCGGGACATCAGCGGCGCCGGAGGAGGTAAGTCCATGTTTATTATGTTTAACTAGCCCTCCCCAGCCCAGCCATAAAATTTTTTTTAAACCCGGATAACTCCTTTAAACTTGGGACTGACCTAAGTCCCTGCACTTTTCAGAAAAGGGGACATGAGGCCATGTCCTCCTGCAGCTCACAAGAGATGGTATCATTTATTACAGAGAATAATGTTCATTTTATATCTAAATCTATTCCAACTCCTAACTGGCTATTTCAGTTGCTTAAGATGTACCTAACTGAAGATCAAGATCAAGACCAGAATATTTAAAGGGGTGGTCCACTTTAAGCACATTCCAGCAACTAATTAATATTGTTTGTGTAATTAAAGTTTTTAACATTTTACATTATACATTATACTTTCTGTATAAATTCTTTGCGATTTTTTCAGCTTGCTATCTTCCTGACGTCATGCAACAGGAAACTTCATTGTTCATAAACACTGGTCCATGGTCATGTGATGTCACACAGGTGCGTGGCTTGTTAGCATCACAGAGCTTTTATTACAGGGTACGTTATAACGAGCTTTGCACCTGTGTGACATCACATGACCTTTCCTCCACTCATACCATATCAGGACCCTATGGTGTTTCAGATCTAGCTTGACAAAGGTCGAATAGACCGCAACGTTGCAGCAACAAATTGCTAATGGGATCTGTTTTCCTTATATTCAAATATAGGAACCTAAATGGTGAAGATGTATATAAAGCATTTGTATGTAATCACTTGAACTAAAAGAAAAGCAAAAAGACTACGGACATGTGCTATGTTACTTTTTCCATGTTATTTGGGCTGGGAACCCGACAAAAGCACCGTTCTACAATTTTGGAGTGCTGTTTCCCAAATATCACATGACCATGGACTTTTGTTTATCTACAGGAAGTAAATGATGAAGCTTCCTGTTACACCGCAGCAGGAATAAAGCAAGCAGAGATCTCAAAAACCATAAAGAATTGATACAGAAAGTATCATGGAAATTTTTATAACTTTTCATTATACAAATAATATCAATTGTTTGTTGGAATGTGCTTAAAGTAGATAACCCCTTTAATGCCTGTTTTGATAAAGCTCCCTAGATACCTTTAATTAATCTTAAAAAATGAAAGATACTTGCAAGCCTTGAAGGACATCTACCAGCAGGTTTACTGATGGAAGAATAGTCCTACTTAACAGCTCATGCATATTTCTTCTTAGAACTTCTATTGTTATAACCGAATACATCTTAATTTAGGCAAAATAGTTATTAAAGTTATGCTTATCAGTTTGGGATCCTCCGGCTTTCGTCACATCCCTGCCTGGTCTCACTTTGTACCTGACATCACTGTCTCTTTGTAATGTGACTAGCCTATCATCAGTAAACCCAATGGTAGATGTCCTTTATCCTAGCATGCATATTGTACATTAAAATGGAACTAGTACTCTACAATTTTTATCTGGTTTTTTAAGTTAAAAATACTTCAAGGCCTATTTCAAGGGAAGATTTTACATAATCTAATTTGCAGCTGAGAGTTTTCCATCTCATTGTGTAGACTCCTGACTGGAGTGGAAATCCCAGAAGTCATTAAACAGCTGCAGCCAATCACTAGCCTCAGCTGTTTCCCCAAACCCTGCGTCAAACATATACAGAATATATATATATATATATATATATATATATATATATATATATATATATATATATATATATACTGTATATTCTGCTACACGTAAATTATTAGTAACCTATTGGATACCTGAATAGTCCACTAAATGTCAGGGGTCACATGGCTTATGAGGGTCATATGACTGGCATTCTTTTAGGTTCTATACAGTTCTTAGATGCATTGTATATAACATTTGAGAAGCTACTGCAGTCATTTTTTACACTTGTATATAAAAAGTGTATTTAAAGAAATACATGCAACAGCTGCAGTCATGTGGCTTTTTATCTCCTGCATTAAAGACATGAATGCATGTTGTATACAAGAGAACTAAAGAAAGGCGGCAAAACAAGGCAAATATTCCCAATAAAACAGGCTGTGCCAATAAAGCAGTGTGACTGACAGCTTGTCTCTTCTGTGGAGGAGATAAGATTATTTTACCACCAGGGTGATCTTGGAGATCAGTGCTGGGAGAGAGAAAGCTTTCATTACTCGGCTATGCATGTTAAATAGCAGATGTGATTTATTTTTAGAACCCTTTCTGCAAGGTTGTTTCCACTACTGCTTTCAAGAGGAATTTTATTGTATCCTGCCTGCCATTCACTTTACTTCAGATGTTTGGGAGGTCAGTCTGGAGGACCTCAGCATCTCAATATATGAGAAAAATCAAACTCTTTTCTCACTTACTTATTTATATAGTGGCTTTATGTCATGTACCTGAGCAAGAGGCATGACCTGCATTGCATAATTTAACTATTGAGCTAAACTTTAAGTCAGGCATACAGATATGTGAATCAAATAGCACCTAGATATACAGATACTGTAGATAGAGAGATAGACTTTAAAGGGGTATTCCAGGAATATAAACGTCTGATACAAAAACCCATAATGCTATAAATAAATGAATATAACAAAACTCAAATTAGTCACAAAATTGAGCTTAAATAGTTTGATTTTTTGATTCAAAAAATGTTATGAGCTTTTTAAATATGTAGAGTTATCACCGAGATGGCCCTCACAGGAAACTACAAGTCCCATGATCCTTTAGTTCTCAGTAACCCCTCCTCCCTCTTATGCTCCGCTCCCAGTGATGATATAACAGACTTTCTTGCTCTGTTACCATAGTAATGATGTGTAACTGCACATTATCTCACTGCACCATACCGGCCATACTGAATGCACTGCAACTAACTAACTACAACCAAACATAGTGATGATCATATGACCTGCCCAGGCAGGTGCAGGACATGTGATGTGGACATGTGACCAGCGGCCAACTTCTGTCCTCTGTCTGCTCCATTTGGAGAAAATCAACGGACTGATTAAAGGGCCGGTAGCATTTCAGTTCTTTATTGTAGTGTATGTCCACAACATTTTTCTGCTAAGGAGAGCAACCTTTTTGATAACAACTAATTATATATTAGCTTATATTTTTATTTTATTTTACCTGAAATGAATAGAGCAGGTGATAAGAGTAAACTTGTGAAATACATTATTATTTTTTTACTTCTTACTCCTGCAGTGAGCAGTATAACCAAATACCTCCCAGTGGGTTATGGGACAGAAAGCTGATATACACAAACTGCTTTAAAGAGGGAATGCAAGGGAGAAATGAATATCACAGGAATATATTTCTTTAATAAAGTATGTTACAAAGGTCATTATTATTATCTGCATTAGTGATTTATGTGCTTTATTATAAAAATTCATGCCCTTATTCATAGCCATATGAGCGAGGGTCACTAAGACTGAAAATGCATTAGAGTATTGGATGCTTGATCAGTTGCTTCAAGTGTCTGTGATGTCCTTAACAAAGTGTAATCTCCAAAGTATCCTTGGCGTGTCACTTACCCTTTTTATCTTCATTTACATATACAATAATTAGAACATGCAGTCATGGTAAAATCATGGAACAGGTATTTCACTATCTTAAGAAAGGGAAAATATAATCCCCACTCCTTATGAATTATTTCATGAATTTATACAGTTCATAGTTTTATATGTTTCTATCCACTTCATAAAATCTAAAAGGTGCCTAGTGAACCCATATGCTATTATATCTTTGTAGACTCTTCTCTAGGAAAGATTTTATAACAACTATTGTTGGGATGGTTTGCTGAATGCTTATCAATAAGAAAGCACACACAGAATAGGGTGAGCGGATTTTAAGAGTTCCATATCAGAACAAGAAATACATGACAGGTAACTTACAGGACAATTGCTATGAGCTGACAGTGAACATGTATGATTTTCGGATAAATGTGAGGAAATGATAATAGTACTAGGAAATTATCTGCGGTGTCTGCATAGGGAGAAATAGCCATAATATTATAATGACCTAGCTATATGCTATGTTCTGAGCAGGTGTAATTGGCATTAATCATCAGAAAGGTAATACGCCATCATTATAGGTAACCATCTGTTCTGTTAGTATTCCTTAACATGAAAGCATTGGAAAACTGCTGACATTAAGCAGACATGTTCCTATTGATACAAAGTTTAAAACTGTCAGCAATGGCTTTGTCAAGTAATCCTTGGGTAATTATTCTGTTCTTCAGTTTTTCATATACAGTACAAATATAAAAAGTATTACCAAAATAGAGCAACCTTCTGCCCCAATCAAAATATCTCAAGGAAGATATATAAAAAGGACCTGTCATCCATATAGTAAGAGCATAGTGCTACAACAGATGCAGCAGTGTTAACCTCCAATAACGCTAGCAGACACTGCCGCGCTGTACAATAGAAACGCCGGAGCGTGCTGTAAGCGGTCGGGCCTATTCATGAGGGGGCGGTCCTAGGTGCTGCTTCTCCCCCAGACCGCCCCTCCCACTCCATAGGCTGGTGGTGACTGCTGAGCTTCATGCGACAGTCACCGCCTCCTAGTCCCGCCCTCTCATGAATATGCCCGACTGCTTACACCACGGTCCGGCAGTGTTTGCTAGCGTTATCCAATAGGGCTAGAAGTGTAACACTGCTTCATCTGTTGTAGCACTAGGAGCACTTTAGTAATGAGCTCCTAGTGCCGTTTATATGGATGACAGGTCCTCTTTAATACAAAACCAAATACATACATGTTCCTTTAAATGAAAACCCTGTTAAAACATGTGCTCCATTTTTATATTTCATGTATATTTAATGTCTCACTTATTCAACTTGCAATTATGATCTGTATATATTACTCCACACAAAGGCAGAAACTCGTATCACAGTTTCTAATAATGATTACACAGGTTCCTGTCACACAGTTAGAAATTAGAAGCTCATAGCTCAGCCTCCCTGACTGTATACTTATGGTATGGAGAATAAAGAAGGGAGGTATTCATAATATACTTTTTTGGCTACTGTGGGAGCATGACTAGTCAGTGGCTACTCCGCTTTTTACCCCTACCTCCCAGGTATCTACTTTGGTACAATCACAGTCTACTTCAAGCTAGCAGAGATGGTTCTTATTCTTGCCAGATCTGTGATGCTTTATTGAAGAATCATAGGATATCAGGAAAAAGCAGAAGTGTAGAAATCACTATTAAATCTTTTGCTGTAATGACAATATGTACTTCAGTGTGTGATTTAGAGGGGTTACAGGAATGGAAAGTTGTGCTTTTACTGAAGTCCAAAATGCATTCTCATATAGTTTTATATAGTGCTGGGTTCAATTAACTAGCTAGAGAGATCAACACTGAGAACTTAGAAACTATGCTTATAGTTCTTATAAACAGTAACAACAACCATGAATTCCAATATATAGAACAGAGGAGTCTTGTCATGTTTTTGCTGGCCCTCTGAATCGATAATTTACAGAATTTACAAAAATTGTAATGCAGATTTTTTATTTTTTTTTTATTACAAATGACATACTGTAATATGTTGACTCCTTAAAACAATATTTTTCCACACACCTGTCTATACCTGCATAAGAACAATATAATGTATCTCCCTAAACATTTCATGTTGTCTAATTTTTAACAGCTAAGTATGTTAGAAAAAAAGTAATCTTTCATCAATTTACTGATTTATCTCATTTCTACTCTGATATTTCCAGGTCTTCCAAGGTCTCTGTACTTTTTGCTACAACAATGATGTCTCAATACCAATAAGTAACTGCTACAGCCAGTCCATGGATGAAGCAGTTTACCGAAGTGGCCAGTAATTGGCTGCAGTTGTCACATAACTGTGACAATGGAAGAATTGGTGCATAACTGTGCACCAGTAGTCAATTGCTATGATTTCTTTATTTTATAAATTTCAATTAAACAAATATAGACATTTTCTAAAAACTCTTTTTTGTTTTTTTACTTCCCTGCTTCTTAGTGGTGTTTCCTGCAGTAATTGTATGGCTGACAAGACATTCAGGTCAAGTCAGTTCTGCAGTCAATTGTTGGCCTCAGTGGGGACCTCTAAACAAATGGAATATCAGTGACTGACCTCAGTAATGATGTGCTGAATAGGTAGAGGTCACTGCTGAAGTGCAATGCTTAAATCAGATACTGCAGTACCAAGGGATGAGTGGCCAAATCAAGTCTATGATAACCCGAATAATATAAATCATTCAAAATAGGGAGCCATTTAATGACCATAAGGAAAGGATGATAAAAGACTGCACCATGAAGCTAACTTCTTCTCACAGGTGCAAACATATGTAATGTCATGCAGGATGGGCCTTTACTAAATTCTGCTGTAATTGGTTGGAGAGGTTCTGGCCAGACCTCTCCATGCCATCTTCAAGCATGCAACACCTTTAAGGCTAGGTCACCCCTTTAGAGCCATTATCCCCTTAATCTGCTCAGCTATCCTGTAGTAATACAATGGTGCCACCTACAGTTCCAAGAGAGTGTTAGTGACTTCCATTTCATTCTGTTCTGCTCCCAAATGTTTAATATGCTTTATTTATCTGGAAAACTACAAGCTATAGTCTAGTTACTATAGTAGGCAGATTCCCCATGCAGATGGGATCCAGGTGGTGTCTATGATAACGGAAGCTTTGCCCTGCTTTTCCCTAAAAAATTTTATTATACGCTAATAAGTCTAAAAAGGCTACTGTTACAAGTTCCGGGAGATCTGTAGAAACAGCGTCTTGCCTGTATTTAAGATTGGAGGCAGTTGGCAGCTCAGGTCCGCTCATGCTCCTGTCATGGTGTCGGCTGTAATAGAGGTCTGCAGCCTGCACAGTAGCTCCTATGAAGCCAGCTTCCTTTTATATTGTGGACATGATAGGCTTACTAGCATATAAAAAAGATAGATTTCAGGGAAAAAGAAGAGCAAACCTTTCTTCATGAAATACACGTGCGTGAGAGATTCAAATTAAGCTAAAGATTAATCTAATATCGTTGGCAGATTGAAGAGCACGGGTTGGGTGACAGACTGAGAGAGTTTAGTGAGTGGAAGACCAATTAGTAGGCAGTTACATTAGTCTAGTTGAGAGTGAATGGGTTATTGTAGCTCTTTGATTTCATACATGAGCTATGCATTACTTTTCTGTTAGTCTTCTTAGATGTATTGGGGCGCGTTCTCTGCGGTGGATTCAGGTCCGGCAGGGATTCACTAAGGTAGTTCCTCGAGGCCCGCCGGAATGCACTGAAGTACACTGGCCTCTTCCTAGTGAAGGTAAGCGCGAGTCCCGCAACACTTTTTTTTTTAAATGCGGCGTTTTTTTCGAATCCGTCGGGTTTTCGTTTGGCCACACCCCTTGATTTCAGCCGCGTGCATGTCAGCGGCGATGTGCCACAATCCGATCGCGTGCGCCAAAATCCCGGGGGAAATCGGCGCAAATCGGAAATATTCGGGTAACACGTCGGGAAAATTCAAATCGGGCCCTTAGCAAATGACCCCCATTGCTCTATTGGATTGAGATCTGGTGACTGTGGAGGCTATTTGAGTACAGTGAACTCATTGTCATGTTCAAGAAACCAGTCTGAGATGATTCCAGCTTTATGGCATGGCGCATTATCCTGCTGGAAGTAGCCATCAGATGTTGGGTACATTGCGGTCATAAAGGGATGGACATGGTCAGCAACAATACTCAGGTAGGCTGTGGCGTTGCAACGATGCTCAATTGGTACCAAGGGGCCCAAAGAGTGCCAAGAAAATATTCCCCACACCATGACACCACCACCACCAGCCTGAACCGTTGATACAAGGCAGGATGGATCCATGCTTTCATGTTGTTGACGCCAAATTCTGACCCTACCATCCGAATGTCGCAGCAGAAATCGAGACTCATCAGACCAGGCAATGTTTTTCCAATCTTCTACTGTCCAATTTCGATGATCTTGTGCAAATTGTAGCCTCAGTTTCCTGTTCTTAGCTGAAAGGAGTGACACCCGGTGTGGTCTTCTGCTGCTGTAACCCATCTGCCTCAAAGTTCGACGTACTGTGCGTTCAGAGATGCTCTTCTGCCTACCTTGGTTGTAACTGGTGGCGATTTGAGTCACTGTTGCCTTTCTATCAGCTCGAACCAGTCTGCCCATTCTCCTCTGACCTCTGGCATCAACAAGGCATTTCCGCCCACAGAACTGCCGCTCACTGGATGTTTTTTATTTTTCGGACCATTCTCTGTAGAGATGGTTGTGCGTGAAAATCCCAGTAGATCAGCAGTTTCTGAAATACTCAGACCAGCCCTTCTGGCACCAACAACCATGCCATGTTCAAAGGCACTCAAATCACCTTTCTTCCCCAAACTGATGCTCGGTTTGAACTGCAGGAGATTGTCTTGAGCATGTCTACATGCCTAAATGCAGAGTTGCCGCCATGTGATTGGCTGATTAGAAATTAAGTGTTAACGAGCAGTTGGACAGGTGTACCTAATAAAGTGGCCGGTGAGTGTATATGTATATGTATGGCAGGGATAAGGACATTGATGGTGATCATGTACACCACTGTATTTACAGTCAACTCATCCATGAACAGAGGGCGTAATCATTTGTAACAAAACCAATGCTGAGATCTGAGGTCTGACAAGAACGTTCTGTCACAAGGAAGAATTATGTAAACAAAGAGTAACACAGAAGATACATTTTACACCCCATCCTTATAAATACCCAGCTCATACTTTATCTTTATACCAAATTTCAGAGCTTCTCTGGCTTCGGTTTATCTTCCTAAATCAAAAGGATCAGAAAATTGAATTCTAACGTATATACCTCAAGATCTGTTGGATGAAAGAGTTGTAAGACCCAATAAACATTAGGTGGTGAAGTTATGCCAGTTTTCCTAATTTTCACGTAGTACACGTGTACACAGAGCCTGCCACACTCATTCTTGTCCTACAAGATTGATAGCTACATATCTTAGTACTACAGCAGCAACTACGGCACTGCCTAGCACAATACCCCAGGAACAATTCCAACCACGATATCCCACAAAAGTTACAATATATAACATATATAACATGTGTTGTTACCATTGAGTTTGCCTTTGCATATTTCTAACACAAGGGAGATATAAAGCGAGACAGTGCCCCTCTAAGGAGGACACTGTCACCACACCGAGGGTGGGTGTTTACCATGGATATTCTTGGGTGAAGGCCTTAATAATATCCCTAGATAGGCTGCCCAAATAGCACCAAGGGAATGACAGGGAGTAATAATGGAGTCCACACATACTCCCTGCCATCCTGTTGGCATCATTACAGTTCCACCTACTGGCATCCTAACCTTTCCATATTTCTGTCCATAGAAATCTTGCTTGTCAGTTAAAGACATGCCACAGTTAAAGTGAAAATTAAGAGAACAATAACATATTAGCATGTGTGAATTAGAGGAAGCCTGGCACCCAATATTCATTTCCACAAGAGTTCCATGAAAAGGAAGTTAAATATTTTTTAAAATGCACCATAAGTCTTAATGTGTAGAATCATTTCTTTTACAATTGTATTTAAAGGAAATCTACCACCTGTAAATGAGTTTTTTTTAGCTAAAGGCTCTAGTGGGCTCTATGCTGCTGATCCTGGAACATATCATGGTTCGGCACAAAAGTCGCTGCTTTTGTAAAAAAAATCAACTTTAGTGATGTGTTGTTCTGCGACGCCACCTCTTTTACACGAAAGGCAGGAGGCCGCCTCCCCTCAGTGAGCCGACATCTCACTTAACCCCGCCCCTAACTGGCTCACCACACCCTCTTAAACCCGATACAATCGGGTTAAAAGTGGTGTGGAGTGGGGGTACTGGAAGCTCCTTATTATACATGTAATAGGGAGCCATTGTCAGGATTCGGGATGAGTGGATCCTCTGGACCACTGCGCGAGGTGGTACTAGCCGACACCTTGGACCGGAATCTAAGTGGCACCGGGTCTTCACCAGAGCTTTCCGCAAAGTGGGATGGTCTTGCTGCGGGGAGGTACCACCAGGTCGTTCCACAGGTGCGACTAGCCCGCAGTGGCAGCCGAGGAAGAGGTACCTTAGCAGGAGACAGTCTCATGGTCAGGTTCAGGCACAAGGTCAGGACAAGCGGCAGAGATACAAGGTCAAGTCCAATCCGGGGTCAGCAACGGGAGGTCCAGGCAGATGGGAATGGGAACACAGACACACGGGACACAGGAACACAGGAACGCAGAAACACAGGAACACGGGAACACAGGAACTCAGGACATGGGAACTCACAGGAACGCAGGAATATTGCTGGAGAGCTTTCTTTAAGGCATAGGCACAAAGATCCGTCTGGGAAGGAAGGGAGGTGCTGATTAATAAAGGTGGAGGTGTTCAGCCAGTGCACCAAATCAGCTTTACGCTGGCCCTTTAAATTTCCTACAGGACTAGGAGGCGAGGGCCCACGTTCACTGCAGTCCACTGGGAAGCAGGAGCCAGGACAGGTAAGAATGGAACAGCGGCAGCCGCATGGGCACACGGAGGGACACGGGTGTGCCCGCAATCTAAGACAGGGATTGCGGGAGCACCCGTGACAGCCATTCAGGAGCCAGAATAGTCGGCTCTTCTTATTTAGCAGAGCCTAATGAGCCAGCTCACTAAGAAGAGCCGGAATTCCGACCACTACTTTAGATGATATTCAAATTAAGCTCAGGTGCTACTGCCACGTCATAGCTTACATTCGGAGGTCTGTTGAATTATAATTAAGCACACCTTATCTTTTGCTGGACTCCTCCCCCTGCCTCTGAGAGCCGTTGATGTCACCCGGTTCCCGTCACTTCTCGCGCATACACATTATATACACTCATGCAGGCAGCTGTTCTGGGCTCTCACGCAGCTACCGTAAGGAACAGCCTGCCGCATGAGTCTAGTATATAACGTGCATGCGCAAGAAGTGCCGAGAGACAAAAGAGGAGCTGTCCATAATTATACTTTGGTGGAGCGCCAAATGTAAGCTATGACCTGGAGGTAGCGCGTGAGCTTCATTTGAATATTATCGAAAGTAGATTTTTTCACAAAAGCAATGTTTTTTTGTGCCTAACCGCAATGTATTCCAGAGCACACCAGTAAGTGCCTTTAGCTAAAAACCTCATATACTGGTGGTAGATTTCCTTTAAGGTATTCCTGATGCTCTATTATGGTTTCTTCAGAACTAGTTCATCTGTACAAAAACTGAATCAGATAGAAGGAGGTGCATCCTGCCTTTTTGTTATATATCTTTATTTTGTTATTTGAAATCCGCTATATTCATGCCATCCTAGATGAACCATAGAAATGTATCTATGAATAAACAATTAAACAGTAACGGTTTTGTTTCATTCTCCTTGGTTGCAGAGAATTCTGCGTGGGAGCTCAGGTTCTTAACCAGGAATAGAAATATGATTAGCAAGTGACATTCTTATACACAAATAGTAACTACAAACAAGGGATTTTTAACACAGATTACTGCTTGGGTGAAAGGGGCTTGAAATCTACACATGCAACAATATTAAGACATACATTTCTTAAAATGCAGAGAATTGTTTACAAAAAACACAAAATCTCATTCCATTCATTACTGCATATTGGGGCACATATACTAAAAACAGTGCAAACAGCACTATGCGCAGTTTGCCTGTGTAGTGTGAAGGGTGCACCAGACTCATTATTTGTGGCACCACTTTTTTTTTGGTTCACCTTTAACATGGGGCATGTGGCTAATTGAGGCGTCTATTACAGTTACAGAGGGAAACCACCACCTGTTACTGTGGATTCTGATCAGAGCTGGAATGGGTCTAATTAGACCCAGCAGCTCTGGTTAACCCCTTTATGTATATGTGTATATGTATAGGTGTGGGGACACATTAGGCAGACATCTTGTGACTATTTTTAGACTGCTTCATAACTAATGAGCATGTAAGATTTATAAAAGTGGGTTGACTGCTTGATAAATGTGGCATATGAGATGTTATGTTCAGATTTTCAATGCATTTTGCAATTTTTGCATAATCAGTTCTGAAGTATTTCCTATGCTGGAAGGGGAATTAAATGAATTTGCACCAAAATTTGCACATCTGGTTGCCTTCATAACTCTAGAATTAGCAGGCAGAAAAGTGGAGTAGATTGAAAGGGGCGCAAATTGGCCGTAGTGACAACTCTGCAAGATATAAATAGGGGGAAAGTGAAGTAACTGCATTGACTGCCCTTTTAACACTGGCTAAATATTATTTAAATTACTTATAAACAAGCAAATACTGATAATGGTTGAAAATTAATGGGACTTAATCCTTAATAAGGATGTGCTCCAGCTTAGTGTTCAGGCTTAGTGTGATGAGCGGATTTTCGAATTTTAAAGATCTGTACATGAATGTGGCCGCATACACTGACATGCAATTTTATTGGGGAGGGACAATCCCCCCCCCCCCAAATGGCGGCATCCTCTGATCATGCTGCAGTGATTTATATGCCGCTGCTGACTTTGCCAGAGGAATTTAGAGAGTTAAAACGTAACTGTAAAGCTATAGTGATTTTACCAAATTGTTATTTGTGATTTCCCCTTTGAAAACAAACAGAGCGTTGCATACTTTGTGCTGCTCGTCCTTTTCTTTCTAAAGTTATGGCATTTTCTGTTCTGAAAGTGTTTGACAAAAATGTTTCTCACCAGAGGTGAAGTGGGCGGAGACTAATATCTGTTAGTCTATGCCTTCAAAATGAGGCAGGTTAGCTTGCCCACAGATCTCATGATGCCTTGTGTTTTCAGTGCACATACAGGATGTATATGGTGAAAGACTGGAAGCTTCCACCACATGGTGAAGCAGGGAACATGTAAATGGAAGAAATCATAAGTACACACGCTACATGCAGTTTATAGCTTGTGCTGTGTGAGCAATAAGGGTTAATAGCTTATCTTGACAGCTTATCTCGGCTGATACTGCCGATGACAAGGTGGGGGAGGGGATCAGCATGAGGAGAGAGACAGAGAAAGTTCAGGGAAGAACTTGAACTTCACTATTTTTGTGCAGGAGACATCTGTATCCACAGTGTTAGAATACATCTAGCACTGCTATATAAACAGAGAGAGCTCTGTCACATAACCTCCTCCTCTGTGAGCAGGGAGCAGCAGTCTCTTCCCTCCCATGAAACCGACAGATATACAAACTATAAACAAAGTACAGACTCCATGGCTTATCAGCGCAGGGAGACAAAGCAGCCATTGCAGCTCTGAGGTAATCTGAGGGTGATAGCAAAGAAACTACCACATATAGATAACAAAGATACTAGGTAAAGTTGTTTTACATCCCAACAGCTATTGATTTGTGGTGGAAAAACCCTTTACAGCTACTCTTTAACAAATGTCATCAGTGCCAGCACCAAACACATTGTGGAAGGTTTGAGCTGACCCAGACCTGAACTTTGCTGTTCGGATCCGCTGTGCATGCTGCCTTGTACCTTAATCTCCACAGGAAGTGATGCATCCAGAGGGATGAAGAAAATAAAATATGACATTCGATGGAGTGGAATTCTATGTATATGTCTATAATATTAGAGGCACTGTGGAGCACTAAGTGCTATATACAAGATTCATCCAATGGTAATAAAGCCTTATATTTCTATACTTCCCTTGCAAAAATTTAATAAAAAAAAAACACAAGCTACTTATTGGTGTGACTAATAAAGAGACACTATTTCATGAATGCACCTGCTATTTCCATTGAAATGAATGTGTCAGTGTGCCATTAAATAGCACTCGGATAAAAACAATGGTAGTATGCATATTGCCTAAGACAAGAACCATTAGCATATGGAAATACATATGATGCATATGCGCTAAACATGTGTAAATAAGTTTTATATTTATATTATTCTATGGACCCTAATGATTTAGGAATTTTTGATTAGAAAGTTATATTTTGTAATCTGCCTCTATATAATGGATCTCTTGTAATTCTAATTGAATAATTCAACTTTAAGGCTCAGCTGCTCTTGAATGTGAAGCCATGTGTTATTTCACAAGCCAATAATCAAATAGATTCATTTACAATGAAATCAACCAAACCGATTGATTTAATGAACATTACATCCATTCATTCAGAATAACTGCATTTTAAAGAGGAATTTACTCATCAGCTGTCGGATTGGATCAATACAATTTCAATTAAAATTTATAAATTTGCCACAAATGCCACATCTAAATGCTACATTTCAGTCTCAGATTGTAATGGCATTTTATGAGATTGGATGTATTTCAATTCTTCAGCTCTTGTAACATACTCCAATTGTATTATTTCTTAAACACCAAATAATTATTAACATTAAGATACAGCACAATGAGCTCCCTCCTAAGCCAGAACGTGGATTCCGGCCAAATGTTTTATAAAGGTCATTATCAATTTATAGCTCAAACACAGTACATTGAGATTTAATAATCCATTAAAGAGAGCCGTGCAGTAACGGTAAGGGCATACCACTAATTTCTTGATCTTATGCCCTGCTTCCATACCAGCTAGAGAGCAAATCTAGAACACTCTATAAAATGGACATCACTTTATTTATATGTCTTTCCCAGGTTTGGGGAGAGGAATATATAATTTGTGCGCTACAGAACGAGCATTTGCAACTTTTTGAGCTTACTAGGGAATAACAGTGGGAATTTTTGCATGTCTTTGCTGCTCATACCAGTATTGGAAAGTAGGTATAAAAGGTGGCGTGGGTATATTTATTACATTTGAAAACATTCCAGAAATTGGGGCAATTTCACTTTAAAGGAGGGGTAGGGTATCCATCACCAGAGGTTAGAGGGGGACTGGTTAACACATAAACTATTATATAAATTGCAACACTTGTTTTAGATTCCTTAGTCATGCCCCGGGTGGTAGGGGTGGTGGAATTCAAATCATAATGTTTCTGCTCCTGGAAGCTTCAGGTCATCAGAATCACTAGTCCAGGCTCTCCCATATCCTTCTCTCTCCTCCCCCCTCCTCCCCTAAGAGCTGCAAACTATCCTACTGCTTGTGTGGTGAGCTAGTAGTGAGTGGAGTACCACCAGTGCCTCACTGTCTAGCAACCTGACCAAGGGACACAACGCATGTCAGTGCGCATGTCAGAGGATCACGGCTCATCGTGCAAGTGCTAGAACAGCTTGCTGCAGTGAGACGACATCAGGGGGGGAGAAGGAGAGAGATTGGCTAAAGCATCCAGGAGCAGACGCGTTATGATACGAAAGGATCTCCCTGGGACTCAACTGAGGAATCTGGCAGGGAGTTAGATATAGTTTCATATGGTTTATCTTTCAAAAACTTTATAAGGCACATATATTTTAAAAACATGTGTGGGATATACTTCACTGTTTCTGTGTTAACCTGTCACCAGGCAAAAATGGCCCTTTGGTGATACTTTTCCTTTAAAGATGCACCAAATTAAAAAAAAAAAATGTTCATGACTTTAGGCCATCTTCAGCCAACACAGTCTCTAGCAAAACTGACACCAAAAAATATGATGATGAACCTCCCATTTCCTCATAGATTGTCGGGTTCTCAAACCTATTGTTGATCAACTGATCATTTATTAATTTTATTTTGTTTGCATATATGCCCTATGATATTTAAAAGAACAGTAAATGATGGTACTATGCAAATAATGATTTATAAATAAAAATCTTCCCTTTGTATAACATTAATACATACAGTGGATACCAGCGTTCTTAGGCATTTATAACTGCCAGATATGTTGAAATCTACATTATACAATTATACAAGTAAATTGTAAAAGCACCCAGTGGCCATATACAGGCGGTCCCCTACTTAAGAACACCCGACTTACATACGACCCCTAGTTACAAATGGACCTCTGGATATTGCTAATTTACTGTACTTTAGTCCTATACTACAATAAACAGCTATAACAGTTATCAGAGGTGTCTGTAATGAAGCTTTATTGTTAATCCTGGTACTTATGACAACCCAACATTTTTAAAATCCAATTGTCACAGAGACCAAAAAAGTTCTGGCAGGGATTACAATGATAAAATATACAGTTCCGACTTACATACAAATTCAACTTAAGAACAAACCTCTAGACCCTATCTTCCTTTTAACCTGGGGACTGCCTGTATATCAATTGCCACAGTACTTGTTGCACTATATAGCCTACAGTAAGGAGATTGGTGGTCATTTATTATATGTGTTACATGGTCCTTTTTTTGGCGCATGACTGCTGTAACTGAGATTTTTTTTTTTAATTGTGTTACACAGGTTTAATAGTTTGGTGCACAGCCTTACGTGTCTGAAAGGACTAAACATTCATGAAGGAAATATAGTACTTTGTAAACTCAATAAGTGTGCGACATAAATTTGAGCCATAAAAAGTCAGAGAAATCAGAAGAGAAAGTGTCAGAATTCACAAGTTGCGTCCAAATTGAGCAACAAAAACCGCCATTAGTTTCGGAAAAGAGACTAATTTGTGGAGCCGACATACAATAAATAAAGCGCACATGGTGGAAATCTTATAACAATTGACCCTCAGTGTATCTATCTTGACAGGTTAGGTCTATCAAATCATTCACAATTCGCCTTGCCAAAGCTTTGGCAAATATTGTTTGGAAGATTCGATTTGGGTCTATTTGGTGTGTTCTATTATTGCTTTAATTGTCCTGGAGATTGGCAGATATTCCCCTCTAGTCCTCTAAAACACCAGTTGTTTTCTGAATAAAAAGGTCACTTCTGTAATTTTTCTGTAAGTTAGTTTTGTCAGCCTTCACTGAAGGCTTATGGACATGGTGCAAACAGACAAAACAGAAACCAATGAAATGAACATTTTAATGTTTCCATTAAACTACTGTTATTATATTACATATAAGCAGAAGCAAATCAGAAAATATTCAGATTCAATTTAGTGCCTGAAAATTACAGCGATGTACATGATAAATAGATTTGCTCAACTCTAAAAGTCACAACTATTATTATCACAGTAATGTCAGGCAACCCATATGAAAAACACAAACAGAAAAATAGAGTATGCTGCCTACTTTGTATACTACCGATCCACTTTGGGTCACTTAGAAATGTTCTTATTTTTGAAAGAAATTGACATTTTCCTTCAATGAAGCTAACATTAAATGAATCATAAATATACTCTATACTTTGGTAATGACTATTCTACTGTAAACGTTTGTTTTTTAATGCAATATCTACATAGGTACATACTGTATATATAGGCCCATTTCCAACAACCCCCACTGCAGTGTTTTAATGGTATGTTGTTTTTGCTAACTGTGTAAGAAGGCTAATGCATGTTAGAAAACCTCTGAAAACCCTTGTTCAAGTATGCTAGAACAGCTGAAACAGTTTGGCTGATTAGAGACGCAATTAAACTGACTTTCCTTTAGCTGGTTGAGAATCTGGAGCATCACATTTGTTTGCTTTATGAAACTCTCACAATGGCCAGAAAAAAAGTGGTTGCAGGGGTAGTGTCACTTCAGACACGCCTATCTTTGGAATACAAAGAGGTAGACTACAAATAAAAAACCTGTAGACTTTGGGGTCATTTATTTTTATTTTCATGTACATTTTGAAATGTCTACTGGACATTTGTTATTCGTCAGTAAGACACATTTACCTTCTATTCTAGATGTGCTAAATGTATTTATCATTTCACATTGTCTAAAATGTGTAATATTTTTTGACACAAAAATAACTCCAGATAAAACCATACTTAAGGAAAACTTAGAAAATGGAAAGAGTCACTTGAGACAATTGTGCAACATTTTTGAAACATTTGTAACAAATGTCTCAAAAAAAATCTGAGAAAAAAAAACCATTTAACACAAGGAAAAAGTGAGATTGATAAATTACCAAAGTAGCAGATGGAAAAAAGACAAAGGGGGATATTTATCATATGTTGGCGCTCGTGCGCCAGCATATGATCGCCCCGCCGCTGCAAATTCGCAACCCAATACATCAAGAGGCTTCTTCCTCTTGATGTATCGAGCTGCCAGGAGCGCAGCGTTTATCCTACGCCAGGCAGGGACTGGCGTAGAAATACGCAGCCGGCGACTTTTCATACGAGGCAGCAGCGAGTGCGCAGGCGCGGGGACAGTAACGCCCCGCGCCGGCCCATTCCCGTCCGTGCCCCCTGCTCGGCCGGCCGCGCCCCCCCCCCCCTTCACGCCCCACTGGCGTGAAGGTGGCGGATTGGGGAAAATGATCGCAAAAGCTAGCAATAAGCTAGCATTTGCGATTATTTCAGGGCCCCTGCGCCACTGGCGGACCGCAGAGGTCCTGATAAATATCCCCCAAAAAGTAGCCAAAACAAACAGAAATAAGATAACCCCATTTCTTCATATTCATCCTTCAGATAGTATGAGACTAACAATAGAAAGGTAAGTTAAAAGGTATCTTTCTGACTCAAGTCAATACGGCTTCTTAATCATAGAGTATGAATATTGATCATAAAATATGAATATTAATCATATAATCAAATAGATACCTTTTAACTAACCTTTCTGCTGTTGGACTCACGTTATGTTAAGGAAGTCTTCCAGTTTTTTATTGCATCCGTTGAAGTTTGCTGGTCTACCGCTTTGGATTCAGAACTTTATATATATATATATGGTGCAGACATAGCAGTTGGCAAGAACGTGTACTGTCAGGTGATCTGGATTTTGTGCACTACTCTACCTCAATCTTTGGTTGTGTAATACATAAAGACATGCTTTTTGTGTGCTATTTAAGAAAGAAATCTCATCTTTCAGATTCCATTAAGCCTATAGTTCTGTGAGATACAGAAATGGACCTACAAGCAGTTAAAAAATCGGTAAGAATCGGCTTCTTATCTGCAGCTAACATTTTCCAGAAGGTCTGTGCTGCTGCCTGTATCTCTGGTTCTATAGCTAACAGAACAAAAAGCAAGGTTCTATAAGACAAATGGTTGGGGCGTTTGAAGTGAAATTTCACATAGAAGTGGGAATTCTAGAAAGGACATTTCATACTCTACCTGAGGGGCTGCTAGTTTAGTGGGGTTAAATCTGGTAACACACCCAAAGAAAAAAGTTTGTATATTGCGACCAGTGTGTGACTGGGTATACAATATGTACAATTGTTTGCAAAGAAAGAAAATGATGCCCTATAGGGACAACTATACCCATTTGTCACTAAAATTTAACTTTTATTTGTATAATAATAATAAAAATGGAAAGACAATACTCCATCCACGATTGTGACTTTAAAAATATCAGCAGAGGTCAATCGCAACCTCTATAAGTGGGTCTATAAATAAAATTTAGCCAGGACCACCAATGTGCTATAGTGGGTGCTGGGAATCCCCTTCATATAGCGTGTCCCTATCCGTCTGCCCCTCGTATCTGATGGGAGGCGATACTCCCTATTTCCCTAATGGCTGACCTCAGCGTGCTAAAGGGAGGAGGGGGAAGGGGGGAAGGGAAGATTCCTATCAGACTTATCTAACACACTATCCCTACTATAGGAGTATACAGTATACAGCAGCCAATTAAGTAGGGAATAAGACAGGATCAAGTCCACCAATACTCGGATACATTATACAGTACCTATAGTAGGGATAGTGTGTTAGATAAGTCTGATAGGAATCCTCCCTTCCCCCCTTCCCCCTCCTCCCTTTAGCACGCTGAGGTCAGCCATTAGGGAAATAGGGAGTATCGCCTCCCATCAGATACGAGGGGCAGACGGATAGGGACACGCTATATGAAGGGGATTCCCAGCACCCACTATAGCACATTGGTGGTCCTGGCTAAATCCGACCCACTTATAGCGGTTGCGATTGACCTCTGCTGATATTTTTAAAGTCACAATCGTGGATGGAGTATTGTCTTTCCATTTTTATTATTATTATACAAATAAAAGTTAAATTTTAGTGACGAATGGGTATAGTTGTCCCTATAGGGCATCGTTTTCTTTCTTTGCAAACAAATCTGGTAACAGGTTCACTTTAACATGTTTTTATTTTTTGGCTAAGTTTTTTCATTATCACCAGGCAAAACATAAAATCGTATTAACCAAAAAGCGGGGAATTTTTGTCGATTGAAAGCTTCTCAGGACAGAAATGAAATTAGAGACACTGCCTTTAGTGCTGGAGCATAAAGCTATGTGTTTGCGCCATTGTTTTTCCAGCATAACTGCCTGCTCCTGCTGCAGCGCTTATTATCAATGAATGGAAATTGACCTTTTGACTGTGAAGATTTTGGTCCATGGTCTACTTGCACACTATGCCCGGGGCGTAAGCAGATAAGCATCCCCATTATGCGGTGCTGTCTCATCAGAGAGCCAAGAAACATAATTTGGGAAGACAAATAAGACTGTATTCTCTCCTGAAAGAATGGTGCTGCCGCCTGAGTACAGCAACGGCTTGTGCCGAGAAGCAATTAAGGCAGAATTCACTTTTTCATTGAGAATTGCTTACCAAACAAAATTCTGTTATTGTAATTAGGAAAATTCAGTTTGCAGCAGCGGGATGTAAATTCTTCATGGGAAGAAATAAAATAGGAAGAAATTGCAGAAGTTACACTAGAACTAGTAGTAGATGTTGCTGTGTGAAGCTTGTATTCATGTTTAGGGTCTATTTCATGAAATAAGTTAAATGAACTTTGTTGCCTTTTACTCCAAATCTCCTAGGTGTTTGTAGCAGTAAGTGGATAGTTTTATCCATTACCATGTAGTGTTGGTATGTTGCAGGGTGACAGCTAGGCAGATCAGGATCACTGCCGCAGGCAGGTCTGCACCCATGGGTGTACAGTGATAAAAGCTGGGAGTTGTGGACACTTATACAAAGAATACTGCAAAGTAATAAATAATTTAAATTTTCATGTTATTTTATATGGATTTTAATATGACTTTGTTATTTAAATCCTATGAAAATCTACCCAGTGAGAATATGACACTTTTAAAGGTAACCTTCATCATTAAATGTAATTGTCTAAATTGTAGGGAGTACATTACATTGCACGAGAAGCTTAGCACATTGATATGTTATTAAATAGAAAAGGATTTACTTTTACTTGTTATTTATTCATTAAATCACAGCACTTTCAATGCTTAGAGACCTTCCCCCATCTCCATCAATTCAGACTCTTCACCTTCTTTAACCCCTTTAGGATAAAGGGAACCTGTCATCAAGAACAGCCACCATAAACCTTACTCCCCCCCACTGTGCCTTTTGGAAAAGTGCAGAGCAGATGTCCAAGCTTAAATCTGCATCCCACCTGTGAAGTTGTTCCCCAAACATAAACTGCCTGTTTGTGCTAGCTCCACCCACTGGTCTATGGCCCCACCCATTGTGAGTTGCGTGAAATGGTGCTTCCCACACAGTACTCACTGAAAAATTTACCATGTAGTGAGAGGGACAGCATTATGGTTAGGACAGAAAGTGGACAAGGAGAGGATGTATGGAAAAAGGAAAGTGTTAGGAGAAGAATCCTCCAATCCATATTACTTTGCACCCACATTCTTACAGCAACTCCATACCCACACATTGTTTTCCCACTATATATGTATACATAATATATATCATCTCCATGACATCTTTATATTTTGTCCATCCATGTACCATGTACTATTTCCATCTTAGAATTATATACCCATCATCTCTCCATTACATGAAGCCCATATCACTCCAGAATCGCATACTCTCTCATTCTTTTCTACTTCTCTATCTTACACCCTCTCAGCTTCATTCTACTTTCCCTTGGATGATCACTAGGTGCTTGCTAATTTTACATTCAACATGTTACGCATAGACCCTCCTCCACTGTGCATTCACTTCTGGCTTGTGTTTCAAGGTGACAAGCATCTCCGGAACTTTCGGTGACCTACTTCCGATCCGGAACTCCTGGTGACCTACTCCCAGTCTGGAACTTCCGGTCTCGAACTTCTGGTGAATGACTTCTGGCCTGGACGCCATGTCATTCCACCGATCCATCCGACTTCAGGCTTTTCTCCTCGGCACTACTTGGTGCTTTTTCTACAGCCTCTCGCTACACAGCGGCTCATCATCATCCTCTTCCACACCTTACAATCCATTAAGTATACTCCAAGTCCAAAACTGATTATGTTGGCTCATTTTCCTCTGATTATGTGAGCTCATAATTATGTTTATCCTTTACTGGTATTGTAATCCCGTCTTCTAGTACCCCTGCTTAGACTGTCCTTGTGGGCCATGTGCCACTACACCGGGCTATCCACTAATCAAAGTGATTTTGAGATGGTTTTTTCATCACATGTTCTACTTCACATTAGTGTTAAATTTTGGCAGATAAGTTTGGCTTTCATTTCTAAAAAAAAATTCAAAATTCACCATTTTCAAAATTCTAAATAATCTTTTTTTCGGGCAAATACTTTTACCATCCAAAATAGTAACTGAATAAGATTTCTTATTAGTCTGCTTTATCTTTTTCATGTTTTCTTTAAAAATGTCTAGATATTTTATTTTGATTTCATTTATATCTCAAATCGGCTTACCATATTTTCAAGCAGATTTCAGCATTGACTTTTTTGGGGATCAATTTTGTTTTTAATGAGATCTGATATATAGAATTTAAAAAAAACCCCTATATATCACTTCATTTTCAAATCTTTACTTTAATTAAAACAAAATGGAGGGGAAATTTAGAATAATCCGATTTTGTCAGTAAAACCTTCATCTAGTCCTAAAATTTACACATTTACAAAAGATAAAAAGAAAAAAACCTAAAATCTTAAAATTTGTTATGCAATTTCTCCTGAGTACGGAGACACCCCACATGTGGATGTTACTTGTTATATGGGCACCCGGCGAGGTGGAGAAGGGAAGGTGAGCCAATCATTAACCAGTTTTGCCCTACAGAATTTAGAGGATTTTAGTTCATAAGCACACTTTCGTGAGCTCTAAAATATTTGTATTTTAGAGTTAATGTTAATGTGTTAATTTAGAGTTGTATTAATGTTACCAAGCGAGAGCTTTTTTTTTTGTGCAATTAGATGGATTTTTTAGCTGTACTATTTTGGGGTGGCTATGCCCTATTGCTGAAAATGTAAAAAGATTTTTTACTTCTTTTTTTGCTGTTCAATGTGTACCCTAAGTGACATATTGGAGCACATTTACTAAGAGTCGTGTGCTGCACTTTTATCGGACCATGCACATTCTTCATGGCTAAAACGGCTTGCAAAGGTATTTAAGAAGTGTCTGCGCTGAGATTGTGTCGCAGATGACCCTTTTGTGGCGCAGCTGCGCTGGCTTCCATGCGTCACAAATTAGGGTGCGTGACGTAGAATGGTTCTGCTGATTCGGATCGAGCGCCGTATTTAACTTTCAAATTGTGTCGCACGCTCTATGTTAAAGGTGCACCACAAAAAAGATGGTGAACTCTGTCTGGTGCGGGGAAGCGACCGATTCATAATTTCTGGTGCACGATCTTAGTTAATTGTTGCACGCAGCTTTATAGATGGACAATGCACTTTTAATGAACTTAAGTGGCCCCATCACAACAATACCAAATTTCTATATGTTTGCTTAAAATTACTAATTTTGAAGAATAAAATTTAATGTAGGGAAAAATATCTATACATTTTGCACCTCTATTTTCTAAGTGGCATAACTGTTTGAAGTTTTGCGCTATAAGGCTTGTTTTTTGTGAGAGGTGTTGTACTTTACAACAGTACCATTTTCGTATACACATGTTTTTTTAAATCATTTGCATTTTATCTGAGACAATTTTAGGTGCATAGACAAAGAAAGACCGTTTCCAAATGATTGCGAGGTGTAGAAGGAATACGGTACAATGCAAGGCTTTATTCCATCATATTAAAAGATTCCATGCCATATTAAAAGTTATCCGAAATGCATAATATGAACAATGTCCCTATACTGGTTACTGTAGGTGCAAAACCTCAAGATGAGGAGAAGAGAGTGAGGCAATCTGACAACATCAAAACTAAATGTAAAAAATTAACAATCTTTATTTATGCAAACATATACACACATAAACATAATTAAAAGCCCCAGACGAAGGCTTAATACGAGCCAAAACACGCATCGGGGCGGCAGTCATCCCCGGACACTGTGTACATTCACTCCCAATACTGGTAAGGACTGGTGTTCAAATTCCAAATCTGTTTTATTTCTTTACCATATTGGCATGAGCATGTGCTGTGCCATTGTCATTGCATGGATTTACGCTACTTCCAGGTGCCAACCCTATAACCAGTCTTTCTAAATATTCTATATACCTTTATACAACCCACATATGTCCGGGTATGACTGTCTTTTTCTCTGCTGTATATTTACCCCACAACCCTGTCATGTATTTTTTCAACAACTTTTAATTATGTTTATGTGTGTATATGTCTGCATAAATAAAGATTGTAAATTTTTTACATTTACTTTTGATGTTGTCAGATTGCCTCACTCTCTTCTCCTCATCTTGAGGGGTGCCATAGGTTTTGCATATTTCAGAATTTTGTGGGGCATCTATTTTGGCGTAACAACCTGCACAGGACATATAACCGATTACATAGTTATCCCTGTACATTTCCTGCTTTTAACTTTTGTTCTAATTGGTTACTGTAGGTGGTGGAAAAAACTACAGGGGATTTACCTTGGGACCAATCCGTGGGAAAAAACTACATGGGATTTACCTTGGGACCAATCCCCGGGATTGGCCCCAAGGTAAATCCCCTGTGGTTATCCACTAAAGGATTTTATACGTGTGGGCATAACATCTGTCTTTGTTGCAACTTTGTAGATTCTTCAAAAAAAATAATCTTCTTGCAGCACGGGACAGCAATACAACATCGGCAGTTTTATTAATTGCAACACTGCAAATGTTGTTTACGTTGTCTCGTGCAAATCCTGTAATGTCCACTATGTGGGCTGGACGGGCGGTCCTTTGAAAGTATGTAGGGATCTCTTATATAATTTCTGCCATATATTTTCCCCATGTGGTCAACAGCTATTGGAACAAATCTGTGTAAATGTTTAAATGTATATATCAGTGCATAAATGGGTGTATGAGTGTGTAAGAGTGCATAAATGTGCTAGTAAAAGTCTGCTAGGGGCTCTGCCTCTCCTAGTTACGCCCTTGGTAAATGATAGATAATGTGCGAGGTTACCCAGGGCTTCCCTCATCCCATTCAGCATTTTGCGAGTGATGAAAAACCTATAAAAGATTGCACATATAGTTCGCATCAGAATTTGTTACATTTGTTCATACGGCTTGTATGCAGGGTTTTATAAAAAGTGTCCCCTAATGTCATATACCTATGAATATTAAACACTGTCATATTAGACAATGTTATCTTATTGTATCTATAACATATTTTTCCAGGAGAAGCTTTTCAATCCTCTGACGGACAATATGTTTTAGTTAATGTATCTTTCAGCATATAAACCATTCAGTGGTGCAGCTCCAAGTAAGGATATGAGAACTGACTTGTACAAAAATAATTATTGATAACCCCAGGGATGCTGTAAGCCAAGACAATTTCATTTCCAATTTCTATTTCTTGCAATGAGGAAAGGTCTACTTTTAGACACTAGCATTGATTAACCCAATATTCCACATGCCATTACATGCTCCATCATAATTCACTATGCTCCAGGTACAGTTTTATAGACGGCTCATAGAAATTGCTTCGGGGGATTTTATTGTTTTAATTAACACGTCCCGGAATTAATGAAACGTAACCAAATGAAGGCTAAAGAAAATATACAAAAGTATTTTATGCCTGCAAGAAAATGTATAATATAATATATTAATTATATCATACTTTATCCTTTCAACATGGTTTGATTTTTACCCAAATCGATAATTATTTGAAGTTAGAGCAAACACAAATTTACATAATTATTAGACCTTGTGTATTTTAAAGAGAACCCTGTCAAAAATTCATGAACATAACAACTACGGTAGCTAAATTTTGGTAGCCTGCTAAAGGATATTTAGCAAAGAACTGCACATTATGCACCCAAAGCAGTTGGGTTCATCAATCTCAACACCAATTTTTAGCAAATACTTCACAATGTCTATCCTCCGACTAGAAGCAGCGTGTAGAGGTGTATAACCATTCTTATCTTTTGACATTGCATCAACATGATGCATCTGTATTTTCACTTATTAAGGAACGTCATCATACTATCTATACATTTTTTAACTAAAATAAAAGCAAGAGAAGGGGGCTCATTTACTAAGGGTCGTGCTGCTAATTTTTGTAAGACTGTTTGCCTTATTCGGGGATTACATCGCTTGGACAGGTATTTAACAGGTGTCTACGCTGGGATTGTGTGGCACGCAATCGTTTTTTGGTGCAGCTGCGCTGGCTTCCTTACGACACAATTTAGGGGCGGTCCGACTGATTCGGACGGAGTGCGAGATTTAACTTTCAAATTGTGTTGCAAGCTAATGTACTTACATGCATCACTAAAAAAAAAGGTGAACTCTGTCAGACCTGAGCAGGGAAGCGACAAATGTAGGATATTGAGCGCAGAATCTTAGTGATTCGCGGCACAGTGCATTATCGTCGGACAATGCACTTTGGTGAACTCCGGGGACAGGGTAAATAAATGTGCTCCAATATCTTTTCAAAAAACCAAATTGCTGTATGTGTTTTGTTACAAAATTGTATTATGTTTTATTAAACAGCAAATTCCAGAGGTGTTTCCAGGACCATATAGTAAGGGCCTTTCATCAGGGGATTAAACGAGGACATACATAGGGTACTATGTGAGTACCCACTGTGTCGCTACAGGGTGGAGGACAGTGGTCTGAATCACCTCATATTGCACTTAGGTTCAATGAGCCAGCATCTACAGGGATTCTACAGGAAATCCACCCAAGAGGCAGAGCGGTCAAGTGCTTGCCCATTAGTTACTACAATGGTCTCCATTACCCACCGTATTATACACAGACGCATATGCAGATAAATAGTCAGAAAGTGGTCTTTATTGCTTGACAGTGAAGACTTGCTCAATTAGCATATTTTCATGAACGTCACAATCTGCGGTTGTATATCAATATTATGTCTGTAGCACTAAGCTATGTTGATATGCTCCAATTCATTCATTTGTTCCTTAGCAACGAGCAATGCTTTCTTATTAGTGCCTTAAGATTCCCTTTCATTTCCTTATTACTAATTTATTCACTTGCAAGTACAACATTCAGTAATTCCTGCAAGTTTTGCTCAAAAGGCATAACTTGTCCATGCTTCTAAGCACAAAGGAAGGAGCTGCTGCTTTCATTTAGTAAGTCTTTCACTCAATTAATCTGCAGAATGGAATGTATTACTACTATAGAGGAAGGGGATACTTTGTTACAGCTGGACATTTCCCTTAGCTTTCTAATCATCAGAACATATATAAAATCTGAAATTTACTGGAATGTCTGATCTCTGATAAAGTATTTATCATAGAGAATGAAAGCTAAAGCCATTAAAACAAACGAAGAAGTGTTGACATGAAGGAGGAAATATATATTTCTATCTGTTACATCTTTTAAAAAATGTATTAATTGTAATAAATTAAAATGTATTAACATTAACATTTTAGTTCTGTAGTTATATGACCTTGTATTTGGTGTCTTCCAGTTTACAGCAGTACTTTTAGATGTGTAGGTATTGCTGGTGCTTCATGTTTGCAATCCAAAAACCTAAAGCAGAATTTGGGCCTATTTGCATTTTTGACTCACTGCACGTCTTTTGAATAGTTGGATTGGTCTATAACAGCGGTGGCAAACTTATGGCATGGGTGCAAGAGGTGGCACTCAGAGACATGTATGTGGGCACCCAGGCCTTCACCCCAACACCCCAAGAAATCAAGGCTTTCTCCTGCGATCCAATACCATGTGCCATGTTCAGCACTATTTTAAAGCAACATCCTGGTCTACAGGAGCGAGAAGGTGTGGATAGAGTTGGATTGTCATTGGAGATCCTGCTCTGGGTCTCCTGATTCTTCCTCTTCAGGGGACCCTGGAGGGAAGCCACAATCAAAATTTCTCCATCATCTTTCTATTGCATTGGTGAACTCAGGACGCTATTACGATTAAAACCTGTGATACAGCAGGGATCAATAAGTTACTTCTGAAATTGTCATGTTGGCATTTTGTGACATATAAGTGGATTTAGGTTGTAGCTTTGGCACTCTGTCTCCAAAAGGTTCACCATCACTGGTCCATAAGGTCTATAAAGTTGTTGTACTGCTTTTGACATGGGACAACAATTGTTGCAAGTAGAAGATGACAAAGAAAATGATATACCGTATATACTTGTGTATAAGCCAAGTTTTCAGCACAAAAAATGTGCTGAAAAACGTCCCCTCGGCTTATACACGAGTCACAAGTTAAAACACAACACTTAAAAAATAATAAACTTATATACTCACCCTCCGGTGGCCCCGATGTGTGGCGCTGCTCCCCTGATGTCCGTGGGTCCTCTTCTGGCTTCCGCGCCCGTCTACTGTCTTCTGTACATCGTGCTGGGCGCCGCCATTGCTCTCTCCCACCCAGCGCAATGTACAGAAGACGGGCGCGGAAGCCAGAAGAGGACCCGCGCGGACATCGGGGGAGCAGCGTTGCAGATTGGGGCCACCGGAGGGTGAGTATATAAGTTTTTTTTTTTTTTTTTTTATGCTGGGCTGGGCTGTATACTACTGGGGGCAGGCTGGGCAGGGCTGTGTACTACTGGGGGCAGGCTGGGCAGGGCTGCATACTACTGGGAGCAGGCTGGACAGGGCTGTATACTACTGGGGGCAGGCTGGGCAGTTCTGTATACTACTGGAGCAGGCTGGGCAGGGCTGTATACTACTGGGGGCAGGCTGGGCAGTGCTGTTTACTACTGGGGGCAGGCTGTGCAGGGCTGTATACTACTGGGGGCAGGCTGGGAAGTGCTGTATACTACTGGGGGCAGGCTGGGCAGTTCTGTATACTACTGGAGCAGGCTGGGCAGGGCTGTATACTACTGGGGGCAGGCTGGGCAGTGCTGTATACTACTGGGGGCAAGCTGGGCAGTGCTGTATACTACTGGGGGAAAGCTGGGCAGTGCTGTATGCTACTGGGGGCAGGCTGGGCAGTGCTGTATACTACTGGGGCAGGCTGTATACTACTGGGGCCAGGCTGGGGTGGCTGTATACTACTGGGGGTAGGCTGGGATGGCTGTATACTACTGGGGGCAGGCTGGGGTGGCTGTATACTACTGGGGGCAGGCTGTATACTATAGGCTGGCTATATACTGGGGGGGGGGGGTCTGTGACCAATCCATTTCCCACCCTCAGCTTATACTCGAGTCAATAGGTTTTCCCAGTTTTTGGTGGTAAAATTAGGGGTCTAGGCTTATACTTGGGTCGGCTTATACTCGAGTATATACGGTAAATAAGCCGTAAAATCAGGTTTGAAATCAAGATATTCCAAGAACTTCCCAATAATTTTGACAAAATTACGTTAATGCTAAATCCAGCAAAACCCACTTCAAAACTTCCCTCTTAAATGTTTTGGCCATTTAACTTCAAGTTTTTAGGATTTTAGGTAACTTACCTTATATACTCGAGTATAAGCCTAGTTTTTCAGCACAAAAAATGTGCTGAAAAACCCAAACTCGGCTTATACTCGAGTCAAAAAAATAAATATATCTAAACTCACCTTTCCGGCGACCCCTTTCTGTGCGATCTGTCCGGCAGCGGCGGCAGGCTATATACACTGGGGCAGGGTCTGGCAGGCTATATACACTGGGGCAGGGTCTGGCAAGCTATATACACTGGGGCAGGGTCTGGCAGGCTATATACACTGGGGCAGGGTCTGGCAGGCTATATACACTGGGGCAGGGGCTGGCTGGCTATATACACTGGGGCAGGGGTTGGCTGGCTATAAACACTGGGGCAGGGGCTGGCTGGCTATATACTGGGGAGGCTGTGACCAATGCATTTCCCACCCTCGGCTTATACTCGAGTCAATAGGTTTTCCCAGTATTTTGTGGTAAAATTAGGGGCCTCGGCTTATACTCGGGTCGGCTTATACTCGAGTATATACGGTACCAATATATGTCCATTATAAGTAGTTCATCACTTTCTTAATATGTAAAGTAAAGCCGCTGGTTTAAAAATGTTTCTTATCAAGAGTCATCCCTGTCCGTAAAACCCCCCCAGAGATTGAGGGTCATGTGATCTCTAACTTCCATGATGAATCTCCCTTCTAGGACCTTATGGTAGTATCCGGGAATACAGTCCTAAGGTCCTGAAAGGGAGATTGTTCATGGACAGTCAGGATCACATGACTCTCCATCTGTGCCCATTTTATGAGGTAGAAGACATTCCTGAACCAGGGGGCTTTACTGTACATATCACAACAGTGGTGCAGAATATTTAACCCCTTAAGGACGCAGCCTGTTTGCAGGTTAAGGCTCGCAACTTTTTTTTGAAATTTGACCAGTGTCTCTTCCTGTGGTAATAACTTTTCAACGCTTTAAGATATCTCTGTGATTTTGAGATTGTTTTCTCGTGAGACATTGTAGTTTATGTTAGTAGTGTCATTTCGGTGATCCGTTCCTTTTTTGGGGGGTAAAAATTCAAAAATTTAGGAAAAATTTGAAAAAAATTACTATTTTCAAAGTTTCAAATGTTATACTTTTTAGACAAAAAGTGATACCACAAATTTTTTTTGATGGAAACCTTTTGCCATTGGTCTTCTTTTTATATCCATTATTTGTTTTAAGTTTCCATTTTTTTTATGGATGTGAGAAGGTTTGAAGTTTTAGTAGCAACTTCTCAGATTTTCTTGAAATTTGAAAAATGCGAACTTTTTGGTGATCAATTCAGTTTGGAAGTGCTCTATAAAGGCTTATGTACTATATACCCCCACAAGTAACACCATTTTATGAACCTAACATCTCAACCTATTCAAATCAGCATTTAAGAAGTCTGTTAACCCTTTAATTATTTTTCCGGAAGCATATGAAAATGGAGTGGAAATTTTGAAATTTCAATTTTGGATTTCAATCTTTCCAATTTAGCCCTAAAATGGATACATTCAGAAGGAATTTGAGGTAAATATATATTCCTAATTTCTTGCCCTGCTTCTTCCGAGTACGGCGATACCAGACATGTGCATGTCAGCTGCTGTTTCCCCGCACAGCGATGTCCAGAACAGAGTTAGCGATACTGGGAATTTGGAAAGCCAATTTGGCTGCAAATATTTTGTGGTGCCACAGTGTAATTGAAGAGCCCCTGAAGTAAAAGTACAATAGAAAACCCCCCAAAATGTCACCATTTCGGAAACTAGACCCCTCAAAGAATTTATCGGTGGTTGTGGTGAGCATTTTAACCCCCGACACGCTGGTCAAAATTTTATGCAAAGTAAATGGTGCAGAGTAAAAATTGCGTTTTTATCTCAAAAATGTCATTTTAGTGCCTCATATACTGTGCCCAACCCATGCCACTTTAGACAAACACCCCAAAAATCATTCTGCGGGTTGTCCCGAGTACAGCAATACCACACATGTGCCAATACTTTACAGACTGGGCACACAGAAGGGATGAGAACAGAAGGAGTGAAATTTTGATTTTCCATCTCCGTTTTCACAAGTTTGGATTTGGAGTGCCATGTCATGTTGGCAGGGCCCGTGAGGTGCCAGTGCAATAGAAACCCCCAATAAATGATACCATTACGGAAACTAGACCCCTCAAAGAATTTATCGGTGGTTGTGGTGAGCATTTTAACCCCCGACACGCTGGTCAAAATTGAATGCAAAGTAAATGGTGCAGAGTAAAAATTGCGTTTTTATCTCAAAAATGTCATTTTAGTGCCTCATATACTGTGCCCAACCCATGCCACTTCAGACAAACACCCCAAAAATCATTCTGCGGGTTGTCCCGAGTACGGCAATACCACATATGTGCCAATAATTTACAGACTGGGCACACAGAAGGGATGAGAACAGAAGGAGTGAAATTTTGATTTTCCATCTCCGTTTTCACAAGTTTGGATTTGGAGTGCCATGTCATGTTGGCAGGGCCCGTGAGGTGCCAGTGCAATAGAAACCCCCAATAAATGATACCATTACGGAAACTAGACCCCTCAAAGAATTTATCGGTGGTTGTGGTGAGCATTTTAACCCCCGACACGCTGGTCAAAATTGAATGCAAAGTAAATGGTGCAGAGTAAAAATTGCGTTTTTATCTCAAAAATGTCATTTTAGTGCCTCATATACTGTGCCCAACCCATGCCACTTCAGACAAACACCCCAAAAATCATTCTGCGGGTTGTCCCGAGTACGGCAATACCACATATGTGCCAATAATTTACAGGCTGGGCACACAGAAGGGATGAGAATGGAAGGAGTGAAATTTTGATTTTCCAGCTCCGTTTTCACACGTTTGGATTTGGAGTGCCATGTCATGTTGGCAGGGCCCGTGAGGTGCCAGTGCAATAGAAACCCCCAATAAATGATACCATTACGGAAACTAGACCCCTCAAAGAATTTATCGGTGGTTGTGGTGAGCATTTTAACCCCCGACACGCTGGTCAAAATTGAATGCAAAGTAAATGGTGCAGAGTAAAAATTGCGTTTTTATCTCAAAAATGTCATTTTAGGGCCTCATATACTGTGCCCAACCCATGCCACTTCAGACAAACACCGCACAAATCATTCTGCGGGTTGTCCCGAGTACGGCAATACCACACATGTGCCAATAATTTACAGGCTGGGCACACAGAAGGGATGAGAATGGAAGGAGTGAAATTTTGATTTTCCAGCTCCGTTTTCACACGTTTGGATTTGGAGTGCCATGTCATGTTGGCAGGGCCCGTGAGGTGCCAGTGCAATAGAAACCCCCAATAAATGATACCATTACGGAAACTAGACCCCTCAAAGAATTTATCGGTGGTTGTGGTGAGCATTTTAACCCCCGACACGCTGGTCAAAATTGAATGCAAAGTAAATGGTGCAGAGTAAAAATTGCGTTTTTATCTCAAAAATGTCATTTTAGTGCCTCATATACTGTGCCCAACCCATGCCACTTCAGACAAACACCCCAAAAATCATTCTGCGGGTTGTCCCGAGTACGGCAATACCACACATGTGCCAATAATTTACAGACTGGGCACACAGAAGGGATGAGAACAGAAGGAGTGAAATTTTGATTTTCCATCTCCGTTTTCACACGTTTGGATTTGGAGTGCCATGTCATGTTGGCAGGGCCCGTGAGGTGCCAGTGCAATAGAAACCCCCAATAAATGATACCATTACGGAAACTAGACCCCTCAAAGAATTTATCGGTGGTTGTGGTGAGCATTTTAACCCCCGACACGCTGGTCAAAATTGAATGCAAAGTAAATGGTGCAGAGTAAAAATTGCGTTTTTATCTCAAAAATGTCATTTTAGTGCCTCATATACTGTGCCCAACCCATGCCACTTCAGACAAACACCCCAAAAATCATTCTGCGGGTTGTCCCGAGTACGGCAATACCACATATGTGCCAATAATTTACAGACTGGGCACACAGAAGGGATGAGAACAGAAGGAGTGAAATTTTGATTTTCCATCTCCGTTTTCACAAGTTTGGATTTGGAGTGCCATGTCATGTTGGCAGGGCCCGTGAGGTGCCAGTGCAATAGAAACCCCCAATAAATGATACCATTACGGAAACTAGACCCCTCAAAGAATTTATCGGTGGTTGTGGTGAGCATTTTAACCCCCGACACGCTGGTCAAAATTGAATGCAAAGTAAATGGTGCAGAGTAAAAATTGCGTTTTTATCTCAAAAATGTCATTTTAGTGCCTCATATACTGTGCCCAACCCATGCCACTTCAGACAAACACCCCAAAAATCATTCTGCGGGTTGTCCCGAGTACGGCAATACCACATATGTGCCAATAATTTACAGGCTGGGCACACAGAAGGGATGAGAATGGAAGGAGTGAAATTTTGATTTTCCAGCTCCGTTTTCACACGTTTGGATTTGGAGTGCCATGTCATGTTGGCAGGGCCCGTGAGGTGCCAGTGCAATAGAAACCCCCAATAAATGATACCATTACGGAAACTAGACCCCTCAAAGAATTTATCGGTGGTTGTGGTGAGCATTTTAACCCCCGACACGCTGGTCAAAATTGAATGCAAAGTAAATGGTGCAGAGTAAAAATTGCGTTTTTATCTCAAAAATGTCATTTTAGGGCCTCATATACTGTGCCCAACCCATGCCACTTCAGACAAACACCGCAAAAATCATTCTGCGGGTTGTCCCGAGTACGGCAATACCACACATGTGCCAATAATTTACAGGCTGGGCACACAGAAGGGATGAGAATGGAAGGAGTGAAATTTTGATTTTCCAGCTCCGTTTTCACACGTTTGGATTTGGAGTGCCATGTCATGTTGGCAGGGCCCGTGAGGTGCCAGTGCAATAGAAACCCCCAATAAATGATACCATTACGGAAACTAGACCCCTCAAAGAATTTATCGGTGGTTGTGGTGAGCATTTTAACCCCCGACACGCTGGTCAAAATTGAATGCAAAGTAAATGGTGCAGAGTAAAAATTGCGTTTTTATCTCAAAAATGTCATTTTAGTGCCTCATATACTGTGCCCAACCCATGCCACTTCAGACAAACACCCCAAAAATCATTCTGCGGGTTGTCCCGAGTACGGCAATACCACACATGTGCCAATAATTTACAGACTGGGCACACAGAAGGGATGAGAACAGAAGGAGTGAAATTTTGATTTTCCATCTCCGTTTTCACACGTTTGGATTTGGAGTGCCATGTCATGTTGGCAGGGCCCGTGAGGTGCCAGTGCAATAGAAACCCCCAATAAATGATACCATTACGGAAACTAGACCCCTCAAAGAATTTATCGGTGGTTGTGGTGAGCATTTTAACCCCCGACACGCTGGTCAAAATTGAATGCAAAGTAAATGGTGCAGAGTAAAAATTGCGTTTTTATCTCAAAAATGTCATTTTAGTGCCTCATATACTGTGCCCAACCCATGCCACTTCAGACAAACACCCCAAAAATCATTCTGCGGGTTGTCCCGAGTACGGCAATACCACACATGTGCCAATAATTTACAGACTGGGCACACAGAAGGGATGAGAACAGAAGGAGTGAAATTTTGATTTTCCATCTCCGTTTTCACAAGTTTGGATTTGGAGTGCCATGTCATGTTGGCAGGGCCCATGAGGTGCCAGTGCAATAGAAACCCCCAATAAATGATACCATTTCGGAAACTAGACCCCTCAAAGAATTTATCGGTGGTTGTGGTGAGCATTTTAACCCCCGACACGCTGGTCAAAATTGAATGCAAAGTAAATGGTGCAGAGTAAAAATTGCGTTTTTATCTCAAAAATGTCATTTTAGTGCCTCATATACTGTGCCCAACCCATGCCACTTTAGACAAACACCCCAAAAATCATTCTGGGGGTTGTCCTGAGTACGGCAATACCACACATGTGCCAATAATTTACAGGCTGGGCACACGGCAGGGGTCAGGAAGAAAGAAGCACAATTTAGGTTTTCAAGCTTCGTTTTCACTAGATTGGTAATGGGGGGTACCCCCGAGGTACCAGTACAATAGAAACTCCCAAGTAGTGAACCCATTTTGGAAAGGGCACCCCTCAAAGAATGTATGTAGGCTTGTATGATCATTTTAACCCCCAACACGCTGGTCAAAATTGAATGCAAAGTAAATGGTGCAGAGTAAAAATTGTGTTTTTATCTCAAAAAAGTCATTTTTGTGCCTCATATACTGTGCCCAACCCATGCCACTTTAGACAAACACCCCAAAAATCATTCTGGGGGTTGTCCTGAGTACGGCAATACCACACATGTGCCAATAATTTACAGGCTGGGCACACGGCAGGGGTCAGGAAGAAAGAAGCACAATTTAGGTTTTCAAGCTTCGTTTTCACTAGATTGGTAATGGGAGGTACCCCTGAGGTACCAGTACAATAGAAACTCCCAAGTAGTGAACCCATTTTGGAAAGGGCACCCCTCAAAGAATGTATGTAGGCTTGTATGATCATTTTAACCCCCAACACGCTGGTCAAAATTGAATGCAAAGTAAATGGTGCAGAGTAAAAATTGTGTTTTTATCTCAAAAAAGTCATTTTTGTGCCTCATATACTGTGCCCAACCCATGCCACTTTAGACAAACACCCCAAAAATCATTCTGGGGGTTGTCCTGAGTACGGCAATACCACACATGTGCCAATAATTTACAGGCTGGGCACACGGCAGGGGTCAGGAAGAAAGAAGCCCAATTTAGGTTTTCAAGCTTCGTTTTCACTAGATTGGTAATGGGGGGTACCCCCGAGGTACCAGTACAATAGAAAGCCCAAGTAGTGAACCCATTTTGGAAAGTGCACCCCTCAAAGAATGTATGTAGGCTTGTATGAGTATTTTAACCCCTAAGGTGCTGGCTCAAATGTAATACAAAGTGAGTAGTGCAGAGAAACAGTTGTATTGCAATTTATCAAATATGCCATTGAAGTGACAAAAGTATTTTGCCCAACTCATGCCACTGGGGAAAAACACATCAAAAATCATTCTGCGGGTTACCCCGGTTAGGGCAATACCCCATAGGAGGCAATAATCTGTAGGATGGTGACACGGCAGGGCTCAAAAGGGAATAACTTGTTGGAGCACAGACATTGTACTTTTTTTTTTTCTTTTTGGCATCATGAAAGATTTGTAGATGCCAATAGGGGCCAGTACAGTAGAAACCCCTAAGAACTGACCCTATTTTGGAAACTACACCCCTCCATGAATTAATCTAGGGGTATAGTTAGCATTTTAACCCCACAGGTGGACCCCTGAAAAAGTGCAAAATGGATAGTGCATAGTAAAAAATATCTATTATGTCATTTTGTGCCCAGCTGCTGCCATGGGAGACAAACACCCTAAAAATCATGATGCATGTTTTCCCGGGTAAAGCATACGGGACAGTAATCTACAGGCTGGGCACATGGCAGGGCTTAGAAGGGAAGGTGCGGCATGATGTATAAGCTGTGCGTCAGGGTAACAACAGGGTACTCTAAAAATCCAGGGATGTATGATAGATTCGGAAGCAATCTTTCATACATAACCCTGGTTTTTCTGGGCATGTCTCACAGTGATGAATGGTGTCCTTCCGAATGCCATTTTTGGAGCACACCCTGCACCTCTTTTGTGACCTTCCCTTGCTGGCTGTTTGGGGAACTACTCCTGGAAAGTGCTGCCCTGGTACAATACGTGATGTGGCCTCACTTCCAGATGTGCTAGCACTCCCCCCTTCCTGGTCTCCAAAAAGAAAGTACTTTATTACCATCTCTTGAAATTCCAGGAAAGTTCCCCTCTGGCCGGCATATCGATGCAGCACATAAGCATTATACAATGCCATCTGCATGATGTGCACGGCCAGCTTCTTGTACCACACCCTCGACTTCCGCATGGCATTGTACGGCTGAAGCACCTGGTCAGACAAGTCCACCCCTCCCATGTATTTGTTATAATCTAAAATACAGTCTGGCTTGGGGGTTTCTGTACTGGCACCTCGTACTGGGACAGGGGTGGTGGTGTGCTCATGTATTGTGGTTAATACAAGGACCTCTCTCTTGTCCTTGTACTTAACACACAATACAGAGTCGCTGCATAGTGCCCTGCTTTCGTGCCTTTAAATTTTTGCCCAAGCAGCGATTTCTGCGTACAGTGCCGCATGCCGCAGTATTTCTGGAAGTGAGGCACTTGAACAGGGTGGTGCTGGTGTAGAAATTGTCCAGGTAGAGGTGGTAGCCCTGGTCCAGCAGTGGGTGCACTAAATCCCACACTATCTTCCCTGTAACACCCAGGAAGGGGGGCATTCTGGGGGCACTATAGTGGAGTCCTTCCCTTCATATACCCTGAACTTGTATGTGTACCCTGATGAACTTTCGCACAGCTTATACATTTTCACACCATATCTTGCCCTCTTATTGGGCAGGTACTGGCGGAATTGAAGTCTCCCTTTGAATTGTACCAGGGACTCGTCTATGCTCACATGTTTGGCGGGAGTATATGCCTGGGCAAACTTGGCACTAAAATGATCTAATATGGGCCTGACCTTAAATAACCGATCATAACTGGGGTCACCTCTGGGTGGGCACTGTGTGTTGTCAGTGTAGTGCAAAAACTTATGGATGGCTTCAAAGCGCATCCTGCTCATTGCCATGCGGAACATGGGGGTGTGGTACAGTATATCTGTGCTCCAGTAGTCCCTGATTGAAGGCTTCTTTACTATCCCCATAAGGAGTATTATGCCCCAATACTTGTGCATCTCTGCTGCAGTGACAGGGGTCCACCTGTAGGGTTGTGCATAAAAGGACGTGGGGTTTTGGGCAATATGTTGTGCAGCGTAGAGATTTGTCTGAAATATAATAATATTTAGCAGCTCCTAATCAAAAAAAAACTTAAAAAAGTCTACAGCTCTGAGCCCTGTCGTGTCAAAGTTAATGCCAGGATGGCCCAAAAAGTCAGGGACCTGAGGGGTATAATTATCTGGGGCTACCCATGTGGGGTCAGTGGAAGCCCCAGACGCTTCTCCTGCAGAAGTCCCAGAAACTTCTCCTGCAGAAGTCCCAGGCACTTCTCCTGCAGAAGTCCCAGGCACTTCTCCTGCAGAAGTCCCAGGCACTTCTCCTGCAGAAGTCCCAGGCACTTCTCCTGCAGAAGTCCCAGGCACTTCAATTGCAGAAGTCCCTGGAACCCTACGGCGCCTTCTTGGGGGTCCTTCCAGGTCACTGGAAGATGAGCAGGAGGATGATGATAGGTAAAAGGGACCATCATCCCCACTAGCTGACTCGGTGTCAGAGGCAAGCATGTTATATGCCTCCAACACGGTGTACGTCTTCTGAGACATTGCACACAAAAAAAAATAGAGAACAAGAAAAATTAGATAATGTGCACCAAACTACACGGATAAACCGTCTAGCAGGCACACAAAAAAAAAATATAATGCACACCAAACTACACGGACAAGCCGCACGGATGGCACACACAAAAAATAATGTGCACTAAACTACACGGACAAGCCGCACAGATAGCACACAAAAAAAAAAAGATAATGCGCACCAAACTACACGGACAAGCCGCACAGATGGCACACACAAAAAATAATGTGCACTAAACTACACGGACAAGCCGCACAGATAGCACACAAAAAAAAAAAGATAATGCGCACCAAACTACACGGACAAGCCGCACAGATGGCACACACAAAAAATAATGTGCACTAAACTATACGGACAAGCCGCACAGATAGCACACAAAAAAAAAAGATAATGCACACCAAGCCACACGGACCAGCCGCACAGATGGCACACAAAAAATAATGCGCACTAAACTACACGGACAAGCCGCACAGATAGCACACAAAAAAAATAATGCGCACTAAACTACACGGACAAGCCGCACAGATAGCACACAAAAAAAAAGGTAATGCACACCAAACTACACGGACAAGCCGCACAGATGGCACACACAAAAAATAATGCGCACTAAACTACACGGACAAGCCGCACAGATAGCACACAAAAAAAATAATGCGCACTAAACTACACGGACAAGCCGCACAGATAGCACACAAAAAAAAAAGATAATGCACACCAAGCCACACGGACCAGCCGCACAGATGGCACACACAAAAAATAGCTAAGTACGGGTACACCTACGGCGTTCTGGAAAAAAATATTACCAGGCACCGAAAAAAAACCTATGTGCACCGCGCAAAAAGGCGCTACAAATGCACCTAGCTTGCCCTAAGACAAACTAACTACCGCTAAGATTGCTAAAGATTCTGTGCAGCGCTATTCACACGGCGCACTGAAAAGTGCGTCCAGTGCAGAACAACGCTAACACAGCGCACTGAAAAGTGCGTTTGGGTTCAGAAGGGACAGACAGGGAAAAACGGAAGACACGTGGGATCACACAAGGCGATCACACAGGGAACACACAGGACACAGGAAAAAACAGATAGGGATGGGAATTTGTAGGGAACAATAGGGATCAGATAAGGATCAGAACACTATTTATAGTGTAAAAGTGTATTTTGGTGCACACAGTAACGCTCTTTCCTCTCTCCAGCGATACCAAACCAAAATGGTGCCGCTGGAGGAAGAGGAAAGTGCTAAAAGCACGTTTTTTAGCCTAAAATCGCTGTAATTGGCCAGTCAGGTTTGACTGGCCAATCACGGCGATCGGCGGGCGGGACCGATTTGATTGGTCGGGTGACGGAGACAGGAACTCCTCCTGCCTCTGTCACCCAAATCTCAGCCCGATGTCACCACGTCTCGCGACGTGGTGACAATTCTAAAATAGTATGCGCTCGCGCAGTAGCTGTACTGCGCTGAGCGCCAATAGTGGGAAGCTGCGCAGTACAGCTACGGCGCGGAGCGCTAAGGGGTTAATAGACGTATATTTGTAAGTAACCTAATACTCTGCCCCTACACTTACACACACATATTTCCATCACCATTGGACTTCACAGAAATTTCACAGTGCTCTATGCACTTTTTTTGCAACAATCCTTCAATAACACATTGGCGCACATTTATCAAAACTAGTGCAGTTCGCCTATGGAACGTGCAGAGTGCGCCAGCTTTGATTAAACAGCCTTCATCAACTTGGCGCCCCCTGCACTGCTCACTAAGTGTCCACCATTTTTTTTGTGGCACTTTGTTCATGCTGCAGAATTGTGGCATCAGTAATAAATGTGGCGCACGCTCCGACTAATAAGTAACTTGCCCCTTTAGGTGCACATTTTTTCTGTGTTCACAGTTCAGCCGTGACACAAAACTGGCAAACACACTTTATAAAAACATTTACAAGCAATTTGTATATTCTTTTCAGCGCAAAGTCAGACAGAAAACTGGTGCAAACACTTTAACAAATGTGACCCATTTAGCTGAAAGATCAATTGACCCTTCAATAACTTCTTTAACTTCATTTATTGTTACTCCAGCTTTATGACCTCACTTTACACCTTACATTGTGTATAATGTGTATAGCGTACATTATGATGGTATGTATGCCTGCGATCCGATTGTGCTGTTACTTCACCTTGGTTATCTATCCTGTGTGCCTGTGGTCTCATTAATAGAAATATCCTCATTCATTATCTCTATTAAGTTTATAACCACTAATTATTCACCATTGTTACTATGCATGTGGTGTGGTGGGATATCATTGTGCGCACGGGTTCAGTGACATTTCTGTAAGAATTATTCATGTTATGGGATTTTACTGTGTTTCTTGCCTGTGGTATAATACAGTGTACACTTTGCTGGTTCTTTGACAGAACATATAACATTTGTTGCTCGTCAGTGCTGAAGGGACCTACAATATGTATATGAGATGCAAAGGATGTAATAACACCTGGGGACTGGAGCTTGAAGCAACACAGTAGTTTTGATGCCATGTAAGAAATCACCAATTGGCTTGTAGTATAAGTAGTCATTTTAAGGTCCCTTTTGTCTACTTAATAAATATCACATTAGATACTCTCATGGAATCCGTAGTCTTACCTGGTCCAGTAATTGAGAGTAAAGTTCATGGCAGTTTACAAAAATATACTTGTAGGTGGAATCTAAACAGGCTCGCACACAGTCCTTCACCACGGTGCTGGCTCTTGGGGGGCTTTGAAGTTCAAGAACCTAAAAGAAAGAAATTCAGATATAAAGACACTTTTATGTAACAATACATTTAACCCATGTTTAGAGTTAACAGAATAAGGCTAAATTCACATGAACGTATGCCCATCAGGCCGTAGTCGGACGGTCATATGTTTGCCGCTATGGAAAAGAGGAGTGGTGACCCCTCCCCTCTCCACAGCGATGCATGGCACACAGCACCGTAACATGGAGAAAGATAGGTCTTTCTCTGTGTAAGGAGCAGCAACGGTGCCGCACGTGCGCACGTGCTCACCGTATCGCTCTATGCACACATTGCCGGCCTATGTACGGCCGCCTGGCCCCCCTACAAGCGTGTGAATGTAGCCTAATAATCAAGTGCACTAATTGAAAACCCCCCAAAAACTGATTATTTAATATAATGTTATATATTGTGTTGGTGATTATTTTATTTACTTTATTTGTATATGATCTCTGTATATGGTTATCTGCAACAAGAGGTAATATTAAGATTTATAAAACATTGTTTTGGGGCTTCGTTTTAATCATTATATTACATCAATAGAAGCTCTCTTAAAATTGTAATTGTATTTTCTTAAAGTCTATGATTTTTTTTATTTTGACTTTTATTAATTGATAATATTTTACATTACACGGATGGTGGAAATGTCACTTGAAAAATGTGTTCAACTGGCAAAAAGGTTCACAATCTATAGAACATCATTTTAGGGCTTTATTTTAATCATTATATTACACCAATAGTAGCTCTCTTAAAATTGTAACATATTTTCTTAAAGTCTTCGATTTTTTTTATTTTGACTTTTACAAATTGATAATATTTTACATTACAATAAATACACGGTTGGTGGAAATGTCAGTTGAAAGATTTGTTCAACTGGCAAAAAGCTTCACTATTAATTTCTTTTGGTGGTTGACATTTAAATTCAGGGTTAAATTCTGTAGTCCCTTCATGATCAGCTAATCAGAACTGCAATTGGACCATCACTCTGCAGCAGCTCAGTCCAATATGTAGTCTTTGGCTACAGCAGTGAAGTGAATGAGGTGGTAGGTGGTAGGTGGCTGCAATTCCTTGGTATGGCAACTTCACAGTGGACTGAGCTATCTGCTCACTACATAGTGGTATTTCTGAACAGCTAATTGGTGGGAAGGTTAGGTGTCTCCCTGTCTAAACAGATATTGGGGCAGATTTCTCAAGCTGTCTGAAAGTAAGAATATTTCTAGTTGCCCATGGCAACCAATCACAGCTCCCGTTTAAAATATTCATGAGCACTAATAAAATGAAAGCTGTGCTGTGATTTGTTGCCATGGGCAAGTAGAAATATTCTGACTTTCAGACAGCTTGATAAATCTGCCCCATTATAGGAATTGTGTACATTCCACAAATAATTGATATTGTTTGCATAATGAAATACTATACTATTTCCTAATATACTTTCCATATCAATTCTTCAGTTTTCTAGATCTCTGTTTGCTGTAATCCAACATGAATTTTTATTATTTACTTCTAGTAGATAAAAAAAAAACAAGTCCATGGTCATGTGATGTCACACAGGTGCTCAGCTCGTTAAAGCTTATAATACACAACTCTGATTACACTCTGTGCTATATCGAGCCATGCACCTGTGTGACATCACATGACCATGGACTAGTATTTAGCCACAGGAAGTAAACAATGAAGGGTTCTGTTAAATGAAACAGAGATCCAGAAAATAGCAAGGAAGTGATACAGGAAAATCATTTAACTTTTTATTACGCAAACAAAATCAGTTATTTGCTAAAAGCGGACAACCTTTGTAATTGCCTATGCTGAAATATCCATTCAATTGAAAATTTCACACCGTAAGCAAAAAATACAGCAAAAAAAAGGTAAAAGAGGAAGTAAAAGGTTGAAAAACATAAATAGAAAATCCCTAATAAATGTAAAGGGACTTTATCCCAAATCCAAATTTATTAAAACAATGCATACAGATCAAGGGGTTCAAGGCACCCCTAACATTTATTTCTTGCCAATGCTAATAGGGAGTTTTTGGAATTTAGCAATTAGTTCAATTCACTGGTTTTTTACGTGTTGAACTTTTTATGCTGCAGAATAGGGTGGAAAGATTATTATTAGTAATTGTGTTAAAACCAGTTTTACTTTACAATCATATTTTTAATTATAATATCTGAAACACATAAAGATCATAGTTGGCTGTGAAAAATCTTCAATTATTCTATTTACATCAGAAACAATCTACTGGGATGTACCAGGAATATAACAATAGCCATATAAATATAGTGATGTGAGAACACAGAAAAACATGTGATATTGACAGAAACACAATCCATCTGGTAACTCCAGATACAGAAGGCTTCAATTGCCAGAGAGCAATAAACATGATATATTGCGAGATGCTGAAAGCTTTCTGACAACAGTAATGTGACATTGGGAAGACAACAAAAGATCTATATGGTGTGCTACCTTCATTCGGAAAAAGGTGATGCTTGTTAGCAGGTCCACAGTAGACTTCAAGTCCTGAAGCCTTTCTGAGTTTGAAGCTGGGAAGTTATCCTAAATGTAAGAGAAAAATAAATTAGCCTTATTTATCATAATAGAAAATCTATATACAGTTGTAAAGGAAAGGATTTAGCATGACATGTAATTTATTCATTTACATTGCCGCTTTGTATAGGCTTAGGAGTCCAGGGGATGGTCCTATTCAGTGACTGCCCGCTAATGTGAGGAACACTGTCACTAACTTATTACGGCAGCTCAATGGTTCCAAATTAAGAAATAATTTTTGTTTTTTGCCATGTTTTTATAGATTATAGCCTTACGCATACTCAGAACAACAGAATCATGTAGAGAATGACTAGAAAGAAAAACAGAAAGAGAAAAGAAAAGAGAAAGGAAAGGAAAGGAAAAAAAATCTAGTCAATGGTTGCTACTACAGCATAACTCAATGTTAATAATAATTCTTTATTTATATAGTGCACACAGATTACGCAGCGCTGTACACAGCATGTCAAATTGGTCCCTGTCCCCATGGGGCTAACAATCTAACAGTATGTTTTGGAGTGTGGGAGGAAACCGGAGTACCCAGAGCAAACCCAAGCAAACACGGAGAGAACATACAAACTCTTTGCAGGTGTTGACCTGGGTGGGATTCGAACCCAGGACTCCAGTGCTGCAAGGCAGAAGTGCTACTCACTCAGCCCCCATGCTGCCCAATGTTAAAGTATGATCAGTGCATATTATAAGTAGAAACCTCCAGGCAAATTTGGGTTATTGGTCCAGATTTGCCATCACATTTTCTACGTGGGTGTTCTATGTTTTTCCAGGGCCAGCCATAATTCATGTTGAAAGAAACTATTTACCTAATGAATAGCTGCATCTAAAGAGGGAGACTCTAAATCTTTCCAATGTTTTAATATTTCCACTTTGCTAGTCTATCCTTTTATTAAAAACTTTGGAGACAATACCAAAAATCTCAAACCATAACTGTTGGATTTTCACACACCCTCCAACTTGACCACAGCCTTTCCAGCTTAGACTACTATCCTTAGTTATAAAACTTACTTCTCTGGACAGTAATGCCAAAGTAACTGTATTTTTTGGCTAATTCAATGTGGTTAATACACATTTAGTACTTGGTTATTGACCCCCATGCTTGTTTGTGAGAAGGCATTTAATTAAATACATGAAAAGTTACTACATATACTCATGTATAAGCAGGGCTTTTCAGGACTAAAAAAAAAACTTACATATTTACCTTCTGATGCTTTCTGATACTCCAGGTGGTTCCTCTTCCTTCTCCTCTTCATTCATAACAGAGCGGGCAGAGACTTATCCATGTGCTCTCCCCGTGGAGCATACTATGCACTATGACGTCAGCAGTGCAGGTGTCATAATATGTGGAGAGGCAGAGCGCATCTCTGTCTGCTCTGTAATGAGTAAAGAAGAAAAGGAAGAGGAGCCACCTGGAGCAAAGAAAAGCATTGGAAGGTGAGTATTAAAGTTTATTTTTATACTACAAGGGGCTGTATGGGGAATTTCTTTACTGGGGGAGGCTGCTGTGCAGTTCATTACTGGGGAAGGCTGTTGTACATTACTGGGAAAGGTTGGTGTACATTACTTTACTGGGGGAGGCTGCTGGGCATTACATTACTGGGGGAGGCTGCTGGACATTTCAATACTGGGAGAGGCTGCCATATATTTTATTACTGGGTGAGGCTACTGGACATCACATTACTGGGAAGGCTGCTGGGCATTTCATTACTGGGGGAAGCTGTATGGGGAATATAATTACTAGGGGAGGCTGCATGGGCATTACATTACAAGGGGAGGCTGCATGGGCATTTCATTACTGGGGAAGGCTGCTGTATATTACATTACTGGGGGAGACTGCTGTACATTTCATTACTGGGAAGGTTGATGTACATTACATTACTGGAGGAGGCTGTTGGGTATTTCATTACTGGGGAAGGCTGATGGGCATTACATTGCTGGGGAGGCTGCTGGGGATTTTATTAGTTGGGGGGATGCTGGGCTTTATATTACTGGATAAGGATGCTGCTCATCACATTACTAGGGAGGCTGCTGGGTATTTCTTTATTTAGGAAGGCTGCTGGGCATTACATTACTGGGGGAGGCTGCTGTGCATTTCATTACTGGGGGAGGCTGCTGGACATTTTATTAGTGAGGGGAGGCTGTGACCAATGCATTTCTCACCCTAGGCTTATACTCAAATCAATAAGTCTTCCCAGTTATTTAAGGTAAAGTTAGGGACCTTGGCTTATACTCGAGTTGGCTAATACTCGAGTGTTTTCCTTAAAACAATACATCCACTATACATGCTATACTATACTATACTATACATGCTCTATAACATGTTCCCAGAATACAAGAAAGTATTTTTAGTTTTGTCCTGTAAATTCCAACAAATCTTTGCCTACACTAGTATGAAAGTTTATTTTTATACAACAAGGGGCTGCATGGGGCATTTCTGTACTGGGGGAGGCTGCTGTGCAGTTCATTACTGGGGAAGGCTGCTGTACATTACTGGGGAAGGTTGGTGTTCATTACATTACTGGGGGAGGCTGCTGGGCATTACATTACTGGGGGAGGCTGCTTGTCATTTCAATACTGGGGGAGGCTACCGTACATTTCATTACTGGGTGAGGTTACTGGAAATTACATTACTGAGGAGGTTGCTGGGCATTTTATTACTGGGGGAGGCTGTATGGGGAATATAATTACTAGGGGAGGATGCATGGGCATTACATTACTAGGGGAGGCTGCATCTGCTTTTCATTACTGGGGAGACTGCTATGCATTTCATTACAGGGGGAGACTGCTGGAAATTTTATTAGTGAGGGGAGACTGTGACCAATGCATTTCCAACCCTAGGTTTATATTTAAATTAATACGTTTTCCCAGTTATTTAAGGTAAAATTATGGACCTCGGCTCATACTCGAGTCGGCTAATACTCGAATGTATACTACATCTTTTTCCTTAAAAGAATATATCCACTCAGTATCTTTTGCTCTGTCACATGTTCCCAGAATGCAAGACAGTATATTTAGTTTTGTCATGTAAATTCCAAAAAATCTATGCCTACATTGCCTGTGTTATTTCTACAACGCTGAATTCACTTGAACGAAATAATTCCACAGAATGCAGCATACTGATACTGATCTTTTCTCTACCTTAGCCAGTAGTAGGATTTATAGTACCTTATGTATCCGTCTCCCACACCTTAATAAGAGTCAATGCACATATGATAACAAGAAAACCGCTACAGTGAGTTATTCCATATACAGATATACATAGGAAGGAGAGGAACATGGATCCAAGATAATTCATGCATATAAAATGAGGGATGTTCATAGTAATATGTGTGACAATGAGGAATCCCCTGTGTATCCATCTAGTAATATTATAGGTTTACATATATATATAACAATGTCTATATTATTAAATCCATCTTGGTAGACAAGTGTAATGCATGTTTAATATAGTGAACAAACACATTTCTGCATGACTGCAAATTGCAAGCTACACCCTGATTCTGCCTCCTATTGACAAGATGCCACTCTACTTTCCAATGTCTTTATTGCCTCTGAAAATCAGTTCCAATACATCTGAACAGGGTTGTGTGCTGGCAAGTTGATGGATTTTTGCAAGCCTTAATGAGATGAATGGGGAAGCTATAGAAATGTCTGCAGTATGTTCATTTACCTTTATTAGGTACCATAAGTTACTCTGCTACAGCTCCCTGTTCCAGTAGCTTATTGACAGCTGTACATGAATGTGCTCAGTGCACGAAAACGGACCCATGTGCTGGTCCCATCCCACAGACCAAACACAGTGGAGTTCACTGTTATATATAATGCAAGGAGTCCCTGACTGTTGGATGAACCGCAGTGCGTCCATTGGATCTGAAGAGCACACAGGTACTTTTCCATGGGACGAATATGTTTTTGTGCAGCCATCTAAGCCAGCCCTAGCAAACTTTGCACTACTTTAATCACTAAGGCCATACAAATGCAGAAAAGAGTACAAACAATGTGACCGGAGGTAAGGTATTTTTCCCTCTACCCTGCATGTGACCCTCAGTGGTTCCCAGATTTATCCAGAAAATCAAGGTCTCTTACCAAAAATGTATTATGCTTACCCTGTATTTTGACAGATCTATCCTCAAAGAATTGTGCAACTGATCCAAGAGTTTTATAAATTTTTCTCTCTGTAAATTAAAAGAATCAAGGAATCATATAAACAGGCATTTGTATGAAGATACTGTTTCTGTACTTTATGAATACAAAAGAAAGGAGCCAGGGGCAGCGAGTACGCTGGTGCGGTGCTCCTTCTGCTTGGCCAGCCGCACCCTCCCTTAAAGTATAAATATGCCCCATAAAGTATATTGGAAAATTGTATAAATTTGTATTGTACAAACAATAACATTAATTTGCTGAAAAGGGAATAACCCTCTGACAATATTTTTGTAAATGGGCTGTAGTACAAGAGTTTAGACCACCACTAAATATAATATCCTAGCAATAATCTTTGTACAGAGTTTGGCCAATGTTACATCTGAAAGGTTTTGTACCACTTACAATTATAAGCAATAGGAAAAATAATGCAGTAGCCGTGACTTTTTACCAGAAGGTAGTGAAACACACTGGAATCTATGGTAAGAATTTCCATTCACGTTCTGTTTTTAGTTAAAGTGGACATTGCAACAGAAAGCCCAAAACCATGAGTCAACTAGGAATAATGTCTCAATAAGGATTAAACAAAAAACATAACTTACCCCAAAATTGGTAGCAGCAAATCGGTCTGATGCTGAAACATTTGTTGTGGCTGTTGTATGGGCATAAAACGCATTTATATTCGCCAGTAAGGTGCTCATGACAGCTGGCACTCCTGGACACATGTATTTGGAGGATAGGCAGGAAAAATGCCTATTAAATAAAATAGAGAAAAATTTGATTTTCTTTTTTTTAACTTGGTGATTGAGAAAATAATAAATAGCAAGGCATGCAATAAAGAACATCAAGACTTCGGGCCACATTTATTAAAGTGTGTGCACCAGTTTTCTGTCTGACTCTGCTCGAGAAAGAATGTGCAAACTGCTTGCACATGTATTTATAAAGTGTCTGTGCCTGTCCAACAAGACAAAAAATGTGCACTTAAAGGGGCTTATTAGTGCTTACTCTGGCCGTGCACCACAGTTCTGTCTGTTCATGCACCACAGTTCTATCTGACCATGCACCACAATTCTATCTGACATGTGCCACAATTCTGTCTGACGTGTGCCACAATTCCTTCTGATGTGTGCCACAATTCTGTCTGACATGTGCCACAATTCTGCAGCATGAACAAAGTGCGCTAAAAAAAGATGCTGCACACTTCCAGAGCAGTGCAGGGGGCGCAAGATTAATGAGGACCACAATTCATTAATCTGAAGCACTCTGCACACACTACTAGCAAACTGCACATAGAACAGTTTGCACTGTTTTTGATAACTGTCGGGCATTGGCGTCATTACACATGAACATACAAATCATATATATAAAAACATTTAGATGGAGGAACTGTATGGATTGGTTCATGTGATTTAATAAAAGGAAGCAGCAAAAAAAATTAAAATAGTACAGGCTTAGACATGTCCAAAGAGGAATGGGGCTAATAGGTTTTCTTTTTAATAGAATGCTAGATTTAGTAGTCTTCCCTTTCAGTGTATCTTGCATATAAAAGTACATGACTGAAATTTAATTGCCTCAAATGTGGAGGTGACGTCAGCGGCCCCTTGAATTAAATTTAGATGTTAGATTTTAGAACAATAACATAAACATTTAGACATAAGGCACATTTCCATAATTACAAAAACACAAAATTTTGTTTGTTTATGCTAATTACTTTCAGTACACAACTGTCTACAGTGTATCGGTGACCCATGAAATACTTAGTGTGAGGAATAAAGGAGTCAATTCGGGAACTCTTGAATAAGATATTTGAGATATATGATGTGATTATGAGCTTTAGTTAATTCCAACTTATCCCTGGAGCATGTGATAAAATATGAGAAGAACTTTAGTTTTTGTCTGTTTTTCGTAGTTTTTGACATCAACAAAATCCTGATATATAGAGGAATATAGGAATCTTAGTTGCTTACCTGGATCTTCCTGTTCTCTGAGATAAATGAGTGTCAAGGGGAATCCTCAATGTCTGCCTTTTATACTTTGATGATGATAAATGTCACTAAATGTGTAGATATTGTCACCCTACCATAGAAATAGGTCAAATAGCTGCCTACAGCTATACCAATGCGTTGACTATCATACTGTTTCATTGAATCTTTTTACAATTTTACAATAAAGAGCACTTTTTAAAGGGAATTCTTCATTTGTTTTGACCATATTAAATTGTAGAATTGTAAATTGTAATTAGAATATACTTGGAGATCTGTGTAATCTTACCTTTGTGTGTGTAGTAAGAAGCAACATGAATGTGTAAAGTGAATACAGATGTACACTTGGCACGTCTTTCAGCCTGAAGAGCTTTCTGCTCTTTGCAACGTGTCACAGCCCTTCCCCTCTTCTTTGAGTGACTGCTGTAAGTATCCAACCAAAATCCCAATGCAATTCCTAATTTTTCAAGAGGGAAGGGGCTGTGGAGCAGCACAGTGCAGAGAGAAGGAATCTCTTCAGGCCTAAAACTACAAAAAGTAGATTATAACACACAAAGATATGGTGACACAGCTCTCCAGGGCTGCTGCCTATAAACATTTCTTCCAGTTCAATCAAATTTACAACTACTTGGGAAACACTTTACTTTGTATGTTTTTAAAATTATTTATTATATGATCAAATTGTTTGTGGGCACAGATAAAGTTTCCTCTGTTAAAGGGAAGCAGAAAATGACTTATTTTTAACTAACAGTTTGCATCAAACATATTTTATAGGAATTTTTTATGATTTTGTAGAGCGAGAGATCACATTTTGTGGAAGCACACATTACAGATTTAATATGTGTTTTATTTGACCCCTTCCAGAAGCTTCATCTTTGGAAAGACCATGAATATCTAGATTTACAGGTCTGTTTGATGGACTGGACATTTGTAGCGCAAAAGGCATAAAGTGTTTCCCAAAAAATTCTACAGGAAAGTATTCATCTACCCATATATTTCTATCTATATTCCGTGCTTGTTTCCACTTTTTACAGGGTCATTGATACCCTGTTCTCATACTTACGTCATTGCCTGATAAATCGACTCTATTCCATAGCGCATTGCGAATTCATCCACTATTTCTTGTGCAGAATCGTCAAAGTAAACCTTCCAGGCTTCATCTCCTTTAACTTCGGGGATCTTAACAATGCCATTATTCTGTACCTCTGTCAGGTAGTGGAATAAGTTCTGTGGGTGAGGAATGTTTTATAACGTCAGGGACTCCTGGACTCTGGCTAGTGCCAGCTGAATACATAGTGTAAAATTCAGAGACATTTAGTGGTGTGATTTATATGAAGGAGATGTGAGTCTGCTACCTGAGCAATAACACAATTTACTGCATCAAGTAAAAGGCAACAGGTGGCGAGATATATATGATATTTTCTAAGGCAGCAAAATACTTCACAAGCAAATTGCAAGCTCATAGGTTCAAAGATAAAGCAAAACGCGGCAGCCTGCTGGCACATGATAACCTTACTCTAGTAATCCAACCTGAAGGATTGCCATCTTTCAATAGAAAGAAAACAAAAGAATAAAGAAAACAACAACAAGATGAGATAGGGGACCACAACTATATTACAAGATGTCTATGTTTTCCTGCCAGTACTAGCTATGAATATAAAGTACAAACACTTGGATTTGTTTTGTAAATAAAACAAAAAGATATTTCGGTATTCTGCACATGGTGACTGTTCATAACAATGTTCTCTGCAAAAATTCATATAGGAAGGATGAAATGATTCATGAAGTCTGGGAATCACGATTTCTGCATCATTTGCAGAGTCAATCATTTTCGGCTTCAAGCATTATACTTGCTTTACTATGGGTGGCTGAAGATATCTAGAACTTTTGCTGCATAACAGATACTCTGCGTCAAAGACAAAACTGCACTAGTACAGCACTGCAAAAACCTTCTGTAAATATCTGTGTTTCTTGCTGCATTGCTCACTGCTAATTTCAGCGGCAGACTTGGTATTTCTGGGGCCACAACACGTTATCTGTGGGGGACATTTAATGCACAACTTTATCTAGTAGATGCTTAGACTGTCAAAATCCAGGTACACTTACTTAAAACCAGGGACACTTACTCATTGTTCCAGACTAGACCAGATTACTGTGGTAATCACAACTCTCTGGATACAATGAGGTAGTTTTCAGTCCGATTGCAAATGATTCCTGTCATATCCATGGATATCCAGGATATGGGGGGGTGAGACACGTTTTGCTCATTGTCACAACCTGTGAATCTGCAGCACTGAGAGATCTGTTAACAGCCCCAGAGATGTTTAGACTCATTATCATAATTTTAAAAGTTGAGTTTAGAAGGAACGAGTCCATGGATAACAAATATAAGAAGATTACCAGAGTACCTGGATCTATGAGTAAGTTTCCCTAGTTTATTATGCTTATTTTGACTCCCCCATTTCTCCCAGGTTCCTAAAAACAACTACACCCCAGCATAATATGGGGTCCCCTAAGCAATTGCAGGGGCTAAATCCACCGATGCGCCTGTGGTTATAGATTTATACAAATTCTACAGAAATGTTTATATCCCTGTCTCTCTTACAAAATTTGTATGTGGTTTTAAATTCAGCAAATTTTCTACTGAATTAAAATGACTGAGCAGCAGCCACATTTCATCTCTGCAGAAGATTGACAGCAATATTTGAATGTTACTTTATGCTCCACCAAAAGCAGAAATTAGGTTCTTATAATAATTATAGGCTGTGTAATGTGGGGATTGGTGGGTTGTCGAGAAAAGTCACCAGAAATGGTTAACAATCAGAATTCCTCTAATATAAATTTTGCATGTGGGTCTTCCAAAGTACACAACCCCTTTATAGTGTCTCAAAAAATGACTCAAAAGAAAAGCTCAAGCTACTATACACACTGCAGAAAACATTAGACTTCTAAATACATAAGCTTTGCCGACAACTTTCCAATTCATGCTGCCAAACCCTCAGAGAGAAAAAAACTTCCTGTCAGGTTCCCTTTAAATACTTTCCTATTTGAATTCCTATTTCCATGGATTTTTAGCAACTATTTTATTTTGCTTTTTTCTTACCTCATGCAAACAAGTGTACTGTATGTGATATGGGGGTACATTTTCTTCTCCCTTGATCTCTACATGGATTTTCAGCCTTATTGCACCAGAGACAGCAGATTTATCTGTTCTTTTTTCTGAGGAGAAGGAAAAGATAAGTCAGCACTGAAGACTTGGATACCTGGAGTATAACTATTTACATTGTCTCAATATTCAAACTAAAGAACCAATGTCAATTCCCATTATTTGAGTATATTACACTGGTGAAGCCACATACAGTCATTTGTGCCACACTAGAGATCCGGGAATCATTGTCAGGGCCGGATTATAGGCGGGGCTCCCGGGGCTCGAGCCCCGGGGCCCCCACCATCTTGCCCCCCCAGGGGGCCCCCACCATATCGCGTCCCTCCGGGCCCTGACTCCTCAGCCGCCACCTCCCTGAGCCGTCTGCCCGGCACAGGTGACCGCCTCCCCGAATATCCCCCTACATGGCCTCCCCGCCCACCTGTCCGGCCCCCAGCACAAGTTACCATATGTCCGCCCGCCCTTCACCTGCATGGCCGAGCCCACTGCCGCAGGTTCCCGCCTCCCTGCCCGCCAGAACAAGCAGCCTTACCCCGCATCCCCCCGCGCGCCAACCCCCCCCCCCACTTCCCGAACAGACAGCCGTCCTCCGCTTAACAGGCGCCGTAGCAAGCGCAGCCATCCTCCGCATCCCGCCCGCCCCCGCCGCAGCAAGCAGCCATCCTCAGCATCTCCTTGCTGCTACCAGCCCCCACTCCGCGCCGGTACGAGCAGCCGTCCTCCGCATCCGCCCGCCAGCCGGCCCCCGCCAGAACAAGTGCAGCCATCCTCCGCATCCCACCGCCGATAAAGCGTTTGTATATATGCATCTACTGTGTATATGTGTATATGCTCTGTATATATGCATCTACTGTGTATATGTGTATATACTGTGTATATATGCATCTACTGTGTATATGTGTATATACTGTGTATATATGCATCTACTGTGTATATACGCATCTACTGTATATATGTGTATATACTGTGTATATATGTATATACTGTGTACATACTGTGTATATTTGTATATATGCATCTACTGTGTATATGTGTATATACTGTGTATATATGCATCTACTGTGTATATGTGTATATACTGTGTATATATGCATCTACTGTGAATATGTTTATATACTGTGTATATACGCATCTACTGTATATATGTGTATATACTGTGTATATATGTATATACTGTGTACATACTGTGTATATTTGTATATATGCATCTACTGTGTATATGTGTATATATGTAAATACTGTGTATAGATGAATATACTGTATTTATACACGCATATATTTGTATAAGCCTATATATGTGTAGATTTAAATATATGCATAAATATATATATGATGTATGTTTATGTTTATATGCTGTGTATATGGTATGTATGTATATGCTCTGTATACTGAATGTGTGTGTGTGTGTATTTCCCGTATGTGTGGGAAAATGCTGTATGTGTGTATATACTTTATGAGTTTGTGTATAATCTGTGTATTAGTGTATAAATGTATATGGGTCATAAATGTGTATATACTTGTGTATGTATATATATATGGGTGCAAGCATACGAGTGTAGAACTTTATGTGTGTATATAAAGGTGTGTATATATCAGTGTATAAATGTGTGTAATTGTATAAACTGCGGGACTGGATGTCTGGTGCGGGCTGAGGTGTATGTTAAATGGGACAGCATATCTGGTAGGGGAGAAGGTAGATACAAAGATGTGTTACTGGGGGTGAGGCGGCTGTATGTAGCTGTGTTACTGGGGGTGAGGAGGCTGTATGTAGCTGTGTTACTTGGGATGAGGCGGCTGTACGCAGCTGTGTTACTAGGGATGAGGCGGCTGTATGTAGCGGTGTTACAGGGGATGAGGCGGCTGTATGTAGCTGTGTTACTGGGGGCGAGGCGGCTGTATGTAGCTGTGTTACTGGGGATGAGGCGGCTGTGTGTAGCTGTGTTACTGGGGATGAGGTGGCTGTATGTAGCTGTGTTACTGGGGGCGAGGCGGCTGTATGTAGCTGTGTTACTGGGGATGAGGCAGCTGTATGTAGCTGTGTTACTGTGGATGAGGCGGCTGTATGTAGCTGTGTTACTGGGGATGAGGCGGCTGTGTGTAGCTGTGTTACTGGGGATGAGGCGGCTGTATGTAGCTGTGTTACTGGGGGTGAGGCGGCTGTATGTAGCTGTGTTACTGGGGGTGAGGCAGCTGTATGTAGCTGTGTTACTGGGGATGAGGCGGCTGTATGTAGCTGTGTTACTGGGGGTGAGGCAGCTGTATGTAGCTGTGTTACTGGGGATGAGGCGGCTGTATGTAGCTGTGTTACTGGGGATGAGGCGGCTATATGTAGCTGTGTTACTGGGGATGAGGCGGCTGTATGTAGCTGTGTTACTGGGGGTGAGGCGGCTGTATGTAGCTGTGTTACTAGGGATGAGGCGGCTGTATGTAGCTGTGTTACTGGGGATGAGGCGGCTGTGTGTAGCTGTGTTACTGGGGATGAGGTGGCTGTATGTAGCTGTGTTACTGGGGGCGAGGCGGCTGTATGTAGCTGTGTTACTGGGGATGAGGCGGCTGTATGTAGCTGTGTTACTGTGGATGAGGCGGCTGTATGTAGCTGTGTTACTGGGGATGAGGCGGCTGTGTGTAGCTGTGTTACTGGGGATGAGGCGGCTGTATGTAGCTGTGTTACTGGGGGTGAGGCGGCTGTATGTAGCTGTGTTACTGGGGGTGAGGCAGCTGTATGTAGCTGTGTTACTGGGGATGAGGCGGCTGTATGTAGCTGTGTTACTGGGGGTGAGGCAGCTGTATGTAGCTGTGTTACTGGGGATGAGGCGGCTGTATGTAGCTGTGTTACTGGGGATGAGGCGGCTATATATAGCTGTGTTACTGGGGATGAGGCGGCTGTATGTAGCTGTGTTACTGGGGGTGAGGCGGCTGTATGTAGCTGTGTTACTAGGGATGAGGCGGCTGTACGCAGCTGTGTTACTAGGGATGAGGCGGCTGTATGTAGCGGTGTTACAGGGGATGAGGCGGCTGTATGTAGCTGTGTTACTGGGGGCGAGGCGGCTGTATGTAGCTGTGTTACTGGGGATGAGGCGGCTGTGTGTAGCTGTGTTACTGGGGATGAGGTGGCTGTATGTAGCTGTGTTACTGGGGGCGAGGCGGCTGTATGTAGCTGTGTTACTGGGGATGAGGCGGCTGTATGTAGCTGTGTTACTGTGGATGAGGCGGCTGTATGTAGCTGTGTTACTGGGGATGAGGCGGCTGTGTGTAGCTGTGTTACTGGGGATGAGGCGGCTGTATGTAGTTGTGTTACTGGGGGCGAGGCGGCTGTAAGTAGCTATGTTACTGGGGGCGAGGCGGCTGTATGTAGCTGTGTTACTGGGGATGAGGCGGCTGTATGTAGCTGTGTTACTGTGGATGAGGCGGCTGTATGTAGCTGTGTTACTGGGGATGAGGCGGCTGTGTGTAGCTGTGTTACTGGGGATGAGGCGGCTGTATGTAGTTGTGTTACTGGGGGCGAGGCGGCTGTATGTAGCTATGTTACTGGGGGCGAGGCAGCTGTATGTAGCTGTGTTACTGGGGATGAGGCGGCTGTATGTAGCTGTGTTACTGGGGGTGAGGCGGCTGTATGTAGCTGTGTTACTGGGGATGAGGCGCTGTATGTAGCTGTGTTACTAGGGATGAGGCGGCTGTATGTAGCTGTGTTACTGGGGATGAGGCGGCTGTATGTAGTTGTGTTACTGGGGGCGAGGCGGCTGTATGTAGTAGTGTTACTGGGGGTGAGGCGGCTGTATGTAGCTGTGTTACTGGGGGCAAGGCGGCTGTATGTAGCTGTGTTACTGGGGATGAGGACGCTGTATGTATCTGTGTTACTGGGGATGAGGCCGCTGTATGTAGCTGTGTTACTGGGGATGAGGCAGCTGTATGTAGCTGTGTTACTGGGGATGAGGCGGCTGTATGTAGCTGTGTTACTTGGGGTGAGGCGGCTGCATGTAGCTGTGTTACTGGGGGTGAGGCGGCTGTATGTAGCTGTGTTACTGGGGATGAGGCTGCTGTATGTAACTGTGTTACTGGGGATGAGGCGGCTGTATGTAGCTGTGTTACTGGGTGCGAGGCGGCTGTATGTAGCTGTGTTACTGGGGATGAGGCGGCTGTATGTAGCTGTGTTACTGGGGGTGAGGCGGCTGTATGTAGCTATGTTACTGCTGGGATAGTGGAAAGTGAGCGGGAGGACGTGTATGCACGCTGCACACAGTGGGGGCCTCCACCAGATTTTGTGCCCAGGGGCCCCCACCAACCTTAATCCGGCCCTGATCATTGTCCTTATTAGAATACAAGAGCTTGTTCTATCTGCGTTACACTTGTAACTGATGCTTTGCACACATTTTATGTTTCCTCTACAAATGTGTTAGTCTTTAATTGTGTAAAGGTATTTGACAAAAAAAGGACACCACAAATGTCCTGGCTAAAGATATATGACCAAAATTGTATGAGTTATTTTAACATAAAGACAGTGATGAAGAAGTATATCTGATACAGTAAGACTTAAAGAGTATCTATAATTATATTATGGTTATTATAATCCATTTAGTTAAAGGGTTCCTAACATTTCATCAAACTTGCCTTAAGCACAGCCCCTCCCTCTGATATCAGTCACTGCTGTAGAAGTTTCTGTTTAAGTACTATAATTGTTAGGGGGAAGGGGGGGGGGGCAGTGCAGCAGTATAGTGAAGAGATCTCAAAAACCATAGCAACATAGGGCTCTAAGTCCAGTTACAGTCCGGGAATATAAATGTATACTTCACAGTACTGCTGCTACTAACAACACCTATCATAACTAACACTGTATGCACTTTTGTATTCCCTAAACTTAGATCTGGTCTGGAAAAAGACATTTGTAAAATAAATTTGTCATATCGTAAGGCAGATGGCCCATCCAGTATACCCTACAAGTTACAGGTTCATTGTAATACAATATACCCCTTTAAGGGCGCAGACTTTTTTGGGGGTTTTTCGCTCCCCACCTTTAAAAATCCACAATACACTTTTTTCCCATACACAGAGCTTTATAAGTGCTTGTTTTCTGCATAACACATTGTACTTACTACTGAGTGTATTTTACATTCCATGACATATACTGGGAAGCTGGAAAAGAAAATCACAAATGCAGGGAAATTGATAAACAAAATGCATTTGTGCTTTTTTTCTTGTGGGCTCAGGTTTTACAGCTTGGTGTTGGTACACTCACATGGATAACAAATTTATATAGGTTTTATTATGTTTTAATGGATATTTAAAAATAATGTGCTTTTGTCCCCCCCCCCAAAAAAAAATGTCTTAATTTCATTGTAATCTGACACCCATACTTTTTCCCATACTTCAGTGCACTTCATACTTCAATCATTTTTGTGTGGAATGAGATGACGCTTTCATTGCTAACATTTTTCAGACCTTTGGATCAAATTTAATCTTACTAGTTTCAAAACGGCAAAAAGGGGCATTTCGGTCTTTTCGGTGCTATTTTCCACTACGGGGTATAACAGTTTTTATATTTTGATAGGTCGTGCATTTGGAGGTATGGGAACACCTAACAAGTTATTTGTTAATTTTATTGCAGTTCTATGGAAAGCAGGGTGATTTGAATTTTAAGGTGTGTATTTTTTTTTTAATTTCAATGAAATAACAAAGCCTGAGGTCTTGTACAGACTCCAGTTTGTCATGGGGACAGACTGTTGCTCCCCAATGTGGAGTGACGATCCTCATGAAGACAGAGCTGCACGCACAGCCTCGGCATTTAAATGCTTCCAGCAGCTTTGTCAGTGGCAATTAAATGGTAATCACTCACAATCAGTGCCAGCAGCAACCGCAGGTTGTATCGCTTGGTGTTTGCTGCATAATGTAGAAAAGACACAGTGGGACTTATTTACTAAGGGTTCGTGGAAGCACAAACTTATTTACTAAGAGTTGTCAGACTTTCTGACGTCTTTGGGTATTGCACGGCTGTGACAGGTGTTTGACAGGAGATTGGTTTTTGGCACAGCAACAGAAAACGGGGGCCGTGCCGTTGGACGATCCGACTGATTCGGACTGATCACAGGATTTAACTTTCAAATTGTGTTGCAAAATCAAGCACTTACATGCACCAGGAACACATGCAGGATATCAGACGCACGATCTTAGTGAATCACGGCACAGTGCATTATCGTTGGACAATGCACTTTCTGAGAACTCCTCCGGACGGGTAAGTAGATTTGCCCCTGTATGCTTGGAGAGTGCACAGCCTGTGAGCCCTCTTCATACATCCTTAACAGCCCCATGATGTACAAGTATATTATGGGGTGTTAAAGGCTTAAAAAACGTTACATTTATCTATCTAGTATATCTATCTCCTCTCTTTCTGTCCATCTACAGTACCTCTCTAGGAAATCTATTGGTGTATATATATTAATATTGTTGAAAATATTCAGACTTTTTTGTCATTATGATCCATTTCTTTAGCAATAAGATACAAGGTTTAACAATAACAAAACATCAAATGATATTCATTTGCAATGAAGCCGAATGTAGCTGTCATCAATCTGGTCTTCATCATATCACCAGCAACTCTGAGTAACCTTTGGCACAATCTAAAATCTGCACCCTCAGGGAATGTACAGTATCAGTTCTGTCTGTAACGGACTTGAAATGTTTTTGTTACTTGAAGCATAAACTTATGTAGATGAAACAGCTTTGTCTTCACAATCACAAACTGTTCAAAGTATGTGCAGCCAGGTAAGAGACTTGCAAGCCCGAGATGTCAGATATAGCGAGGGAAGCAATTAGCTTCCCTCGGGCACTTGGGAGAGAAATTACCAAAGTTTCACTAATATCACTTTCTGGTGACTATGTGATAATCATAAATTAAGCCCCACTCCCACAATAAATGATGAGTAACCGAGTGAATGTGAATATGAGCACAGTACCTATAAATGTATCTGGTAAATCAAAAAACTTTGAGGCTGACTAAGTGCCAGACAAACTAAGTTTGTAAAATGTTCTGAGTGAGCAATGAACACCTGCAGTGTCTCTTTACACAGTTATTATTTAATGTGATATATGAAAATCCACTGCCCACCCACTGCCCACCTCTCACCACCCAAAACTCTATCATGTGAAAAATATATAAGCTGACTCATCCGACTGCACACCTCTGTCTTGTTTCCTCACTCATTACTTTCTCAACCCACTGCTGCTTCCAGTACACAGCATGAAAAACTTGTATTACCTATTGTCATAGAGATTCTATCCTCTAGAATGCAGGTCTTTAGTAACAAGTGATCATGAAAGGTTTGGTTTGTCCATTTTTATGTACATTACTCTTATCATACTTTGCTTATTATGAGTTTAAGGAATTTTCTGTTCCATCAATTTCATAACCACACTATGGGGCACATGTATCATAAGTCCGGCTTTGTCCATCTGCTTTATGGGACTTTTCTTGGCTTTCCTGCTGTTCAGACAAATCTTAATGGTTTTTCCTTATTGATACATGTGGCATTTGGTCTTTAGTGAATTTGCAACTTTTTGAAACAAAAGTCTCCAAAAGTCTTGAAAAGTTGCAATCAGTTTCAAGCAATTTTCTCCACCTGGTCAAAGGCAGCCGTAGATTTGTACCAATATTTGTGATTTATTTTCAACTTTTTTAAAAAGTCGCAACTTTCACATCTGGATTTATGTGATAACTCAGGGAACGCTGCAGAGAACTAGACAATGAAGAACTTTGAAAGGAGACAGTTTTAGGCAAAAAAGTCATATAGTAAGTCTGAAAAAACTAAAGAAAAGGCAAGCCAAAAGTTTGATACAAAAAGTTGCATATTGAGGTGCAACTCCACTCCTGCCATAGGAAAAACTTAGGAGCTGCGTGCAACTTTCTATCAAAAAAGGTGAATATCCACTGCTAACAATAAAATATTATGGGCAACATTTATCAAGCTGTATGAGCCAGTGTAATAACTATGACATGTAAAATACATCTAAAGATCTGATATAGTAAGTCACTCTTAAGAACAGGAATAAGATCCTGTCTAACGATAACACAAATCCCTTAGGGGCACATTTACCAAGAGTCCGAATGCCGCATTTTAGTTTGGTTTTGCAATTTTTTTCAAATTTGCCCTGAATGGCACCGAGTTTTTGGCGCACGCAAGTGTGGCGCATCGGCACCGGCTTGCATGCGACATAAATTGGGTGGCATGAATGTTGGACAACACAACTGATTCGGACAAACCACAAAATTTTAAAAGCAAATTGTGTCGCAATATCAGCACTCACATGCACCTGGAAGAAGAAGGTGAAATCCGGCGGACCTCGGCGCAGAAGCCACACAATCTTAGTGAATCACGGCAGAACCGAATCCTCACCGGACATTCCAGATCGGAGGCGTCAACGTGAAGGGTAAGTAAATGTGCCCCATTGTGTTTCAGTCATTGGGGCCATTCAAAAGAAGGTTTAAACCCCCCATGTGCCTTTTTCTACTCCATTTGTTCAAAAGCTTTTGCAGCAGTTGACTTTTTCACCATCCTTTCCAGTTACCACAGGAGGGCATGGCAGAAGCGGTGAAAAGAGGGATTTAGTCATTTTCCACCAGCTTTTTGGTGTATTATTACTACAATTGTCTCCAGTCCCTTCAACATATAATAGGCGCATGTTGCATAGGGATAAGAGGGCATCAAGTCTGACAATGAAAAATGCTGGTCTTAATAAATGACTGCCACTATGTTTAAATAAAAACTAATTTAAAAACTATCCAATGCTCAGCTTCACAACTATTTTATTTATTCTTATTATGCAATATAGAAAAGTTTTATTGCCATACAGTATTTATTAAGGATATTCATACACACATGCCATTCTCAGCTGAAACCTGGCACGTATATATAGATGAGCAGTGCAGCATAGAGGGTTCTGTCACAACGCCCCTGCTTCTGCACAAATCCGTACTCATATCAGGCACATGTTCAAAACACTGCATGTCAATAATATTTTCTCTTTCTCTTTTATAAAGCTGTTCTGCAGAATCTCTGGTGTGTTTGTGTTACCCTTTACTATAAACTGTAAAGAATATTGGATGTCCTCTCAAAATTTGGGAACGGTTGAAATGGACACTCCCAATCATAAGTGCTGTTGTCTTTTTCTTGATTGAATGGGGAGATGGGCATTGGGGCAGATTTATCAAGTTGTCTAAAAGTAGGAATGTGCTTAGTTGCCCATGGCAACCAATTACAACTCAGCTTTAATTTTACCAGTACTCATGAATATTTTAAAGAGGAGCTGTAATTGGTTGCCGTGGGCAACTAAGAACATTATTACTTTTAGACAGCTTGATAAATGTACCCCATCATCCTTGAAGATGTACTAGCATGGCTATAGGATCCTGAGCTGATGGTCCTCAGTTTACCAGTCTATAGTATCAAGTAAATTTACTGTATTGAGACATAACAATTGTTTAACAGAATGCTCTCAATCTGTGACATGCTTTCATTCTTTTTTTTGGCAGTACCATGTCACAGAATATGTATCCTAACTTAAATATTGAACGTCTAGTGTGATAGTTGTTTTACGTCAGCTTCTTGTTGGATGTGGCACATTAAGACTTTAGTTACTGATCTGTTCCACAATCTGCTCCAGGCCATGTGTTGGCTATTAGCATTGAACTTTTCCCTAACTTGGCTTGGATAATGTAGACTATTTGATTTTGCATTCCATCTGGTGTTGTCTGACTGTAGAGAGGCTACTATGGTTGATTTAACAATGCATCCGTACTGAAAAGGTTAACTGTATTTACAGAAGTTGATATCTCTCTGCTTTAAAGATGTGTTGTTCTATTGTATTCTATTTTTTTTTTATCTTGTACCTTGGCCTTTCAGGGCCATCTGTCAGCAGTCTCCTTCGTTTTAGTCTGATATTGATCAAGATGAAACCTTGTTATTCCTTCCTCTTCTAAGTCAATTGTCAGAACATAAACTCATGTAGTTTTGATGTTGAATTGAATCAGCATGAACCCAGGATTTACACAATTATGCACAACTATAGATAAGCTTTGATGTCTCTTGCTGTGCAAGGGTTGTTTTGCGCCTATTTTGCGCTTTTTTTGTAACGTCACGCCACAATTCTCCTTGTGTTGTTGCACCCTATTTGTCATTACATTGTTCCTTTTTACAGATGTTTGCACCCAATTTATTGTACTATTGCGCCTCTATGGGCGCAAATAATTGCGCAATTACACGCAGACCAGACCAAGCTTAGGAAAGACAATGGTATGATTTGCGCAACAAATTGTGCCTTTTATAAAATTTGCTAAAAAAAACCCTACATTTGACAAAGAAACAAAACGACAAAGACAAATGAGTTGCAAAAAAATAGACTCACAACAAGTGCAAAAAGAGCGCAGAGAAGGGGGAAATAAGATAAATGACCCCCATTGTTTAACTATACAAGGGAACCTTTATTAAGTCTAGTAGGCAGGTCTACATAAGTTTAGACACAATTGTGTGTAAATAATCATGGGTAAAGCTTGTGCCAGAACAGAGAATAAGCCAGTAACCATGATGACTATTTCTGGGAAGGAAGCCTGCATTAAAAAATAGATTTTCAACTCTTGCAACAAGATATATTCAAAAATATTACAAACTAAGAATTTTCTTAGAAAAATGTCACAATAAATTCTAAAAATGTACCCCCCTAATGTGACATTCTGAAATATCTGCCCAATCTTGTATTGGGCTGTAGACTCAATGGGGCAGATTTATCAACCTGTCTAAAAGTCAGAATATTCTTAGTTGCCCATGGCAACCAATTACAGCTCAGCTTTCATTTTACCAGTGCTCATGAATATTTTAAAGGGGAGCTGTGATTGGAGCTGTGAGCTAAGAATATTCTGATTTTCAGACAGCTTGATAAATCGGCCCCAATCTGCCCATACAAGTATTGTGATAAGGAGGGGTGGAAGAGAAGCCCAATCAGAGACAAGCAAGAAGAAAAGAGCTGCTGCAGAAAGTAGTAAGTTTCTACCTGAACCACTAAGCCCATAGCCTAGTGGATTAGAGGCTCTGGGTCTCTATGGCAGGTGGAGTGTGCAGGTTGTGGGTTCAAATCCCCGACTGGGCAAAAAATTAAGTTTCCTACCTGACCAGTAGGACTTCAAGTAGTTGTTCCAAGTATTATCACTATCCCTTATCTACAGGATCAGTGAGGATCTTACTGCTGAATCCCCCACCAATCTTAAAAGGGTGTTATGTTCCTGTTCTCACTAATAGAATGAAATGGCAGGTCAAACATGTGTCCTATTAGTATGTTCAATACTATGGCAGCATTGGACATTGCAAAGCACAGCATTTGGGTATCGATGAAACTCCCATTTACTCTACATGAGGGCGCCAGAGATAGACAAGCACTCTTCTTGACAGGCGGTTCCATAATATTGAATGGAGCGTCAGGATACATTATGTGAATGTTGGGGTTTACAGCAATTGGATTCTTGCAGATCAGATTGTTTCCCTATCCTTTGGATATGGGACAATTTCAGGAACACGGCCCCTTTAGTTCATGTAAATATTGATCTGTTAGGTAGGTGAGCCTCCTGTACTATTTATGGGAGAAATCATTGAAAGTTAGTCCACACACACTAGATCAGGGATTGCCTTGACCAAGCGCATGTGGAAAGGTACAATTTCAATTAATGGCTAGAAAGAGGGTACCAGCATGACAGCGTATGATAAAGGGTTATTAAAAGGGTTATGATACTGCATGCTTTAATTTTGTAAGCTGTTTCATCTATTGCCACCATGCTGTGTAGATAGAGCCGAATCCACAGAAGTCAGTTTACTACAAAAGAAAAGATTGCATGTTTCTATATTTTTCTAAAGATACAATACTCTAAAGAAAAAGAAACAAATATCTTCTTATGTTCAGGAAAATGTATCGATGCATACCATCCGCAGTCTGCAAGATTCTGTTGTCTGCCCATTAGCCAGATGAGACTTGGAATGTAATACCTTTGTTGTGTTGTGAAATCGACTGTCTGGAAACTAATATGATTTACAGAAATCATAATGCTTTGAAGAAAAAAGCTTCTGTACACTCAAAAAATGTAGAAAGGATTCTGTTCAATGGCATATTTAATGTCTGCTTCTTTTAATGGCTTGACATTTTTTGAATTTATTGGAAGTTGGGGAGAGTGACCTTATACTTTATTTGCTCAATTTAAAATGATATGTAAAAAAAATAATCAATGTATGGTCTGGCATCCAAGAGACAGCTCTGTATGTCCATGAACACTGTAGACCCCTACAAAACACACTTACATAAAGTAAGGCTACATTCACACTGCCGTTGCCCGCCCGTGCCGTACCGTAGCGGGCAACGGCAGTGCACGGGGAGAGGAGGAGGAGGTGAGCGCAGCTCACCCCCGCTCCTCTCCATAGGAAGTAATGGGGCACGGCGCCGTATTACGGCAAAAGATAGGACAGGTCCTATCTTTTTCCGGGTACGGAGCGGTACGGTGCCGCACGTGTGCAGCACTGTACCGCTTCCGTAGGGCGCCGTGCGCCCATTGACGTGTATGGAGGATGTATATCGGCCGTATATACGTCGGCCGTATATACGTCCTCCATACGTTAGTGTGAATGTAGCCTAACACAGTACAGGCAGTCCCCTACTTAAGAACACCCGACTTACAGACGACCCCTAGTTACAAACGGACCTCTGGTAATTGGTAATTTACTGTCTACAATAAACACCTATAACAGTTATCAAAGGTGTCTGATATTAACCTTTATTGTTAATCCTGGTTTTTATGATAATCCAACATTTTTAAAATCCAGTTGTCACATAGAACAAAAAAAATTTGTCTGGAACTACAATAATAAAGTATACAGTTCCGACTTACATACAAATTCAGCTTAAGAACAAACCTACGGAACCTATCTTGTACGTAACCTGGGGACTGCCTGTAACAACAATGGCTCCAAGTACAGTATTATGGCTGAATGTAAGACCATTGCAGATTTACTAAAGTTCAGTTCCCTGCATTGTAAAATGGACCGTAGGAAAGACAATGGTATGATTTGCGCAACAAATTGCATAGTTGAATGAAGTACAGCTTTTTTTTTAGACAGTACAAGGCTCCTCAGTATAAGATGCATCCCATATTTAGCCGTAACAGAAAAAAAGAAATATATTTTGCCTGGTGGTCCCACAGAAAAGCACAGCACCTCTGTATACACACATCTGTGAGAAGTAGAAACGTTCCATAATAACAAAGGACTTGCACAGCTCACCAAAAAGGCTACACGAATGGACAACAGCTGAACAATGAGTTTCTCCGATGCACGAAATGAATGCTGCCTGAACTGCAGCCGCAGGAACTAACTCAAATAAACCATTGGCACATTCCAGCACCAAGAATAAAAACTCCTACTTTTATTGGTCACATATTAAAATATGTCAATGTCAATGTCACCATTAATAAAAGCAGTTGACTGTTGGGTACAGGAAAATATTTAAGTGTCCATCATAGCAAGATGACACACACAATTACCTCCATTCACTATTACACAGCACTACTACATCCATTCATTCACTTACGCACACAGCTATGTATCATGGATTGATTCACTCTCACACACATAGCCTTGTTACATAAATTTACACAAAACCTTGTTATATATCCATAGATTCACATAGACTGCTCTGCTACATACATCAATTCACTCATTAAGTGCAAGCAAGAGAATAAAGGAAACTTTTACTCCTCTCCCCTACATAGGACCCGCCCTGGAGCATCAATAGGTTTATATAATTTTAATAGGTTTTAATAGGCTTAGAATATTACAGTGATGAAGCATGTGATCAAGACAAAAAAAGAGAGAAGGCTACCGCATCCAATATGATGAAAAAAGGTTAAACCTTTATTCTCACAGGCAAGCTTGACAAAGATTCATGGTGAATCGAAACGCTGCAGTTTTTTCTATGCCTGTGTGAATAAAGGTTTAACCTTTTTTCATCATATTGGATGCTGTGGCCTTCTCTCTTTTTTGTCTTGGACTATGGATCCTGCACACTAGGACCCTGGGCTGCGTGCATCAAACAAACAGCTTTTGGTAAATACATTGGTTGCTGTCTTTTTTCTTTTTGAAGCATGTGATCAGTCACATCAACCTCCTTCATGCTGTCGTTAATAGTGAAGATGGTCAGAGAGAGAGTTAGTCACCTGATCTCCCGGACAGCAGTCGTGGGGGTCTGGCAGTGCTGGATCCTACTGACTTTAGACTCTTGCTAAAATGTGTGTCCAATAGTCCAAGAAATATGGTTACAGTAATTAAGAAATTAGCAAAACCACAACATTTTATGATTTCTGAAAATAGAATGTTGCTTTTTCCCCAGGAGTAAAGATTTCACAGAGCTATGATTATTGTTGAAGATATCTTAGTGTTGGACATGGGGTATATTGATTATCAATATTCTACACATATGAACTTTAATGCCATTATTTTTTCATATTATTTATTTAGTAAATTATGTATTTTTTCATCTCTACTTTAAAAGGTCACTGTAAAACATCAGATTATTTTGTCAAACAACACAGCTTTTTAAAAGGGATGGGAAATGGCATTGTAACAAATATCCTAAACAAATTCCACTATTACATAATTTATCTGTAAAACTTCTGCTGCATCCGTGACCTACATACGTTTTTCCTCTCTTCTTCAGACTTAATCCAGTTAAATGAATATTTCATTACCTTACCTGGGTTTGCAGCTACAGACTTTCTTACAGAAGAGTGGTCTGCTAATAAACGAGAGATAATGTAATGTGTCTAGTGCTAAATCATCTGCAAGACCACAGTAAATCTATGGTGAGCACATGTATACCTCCATTATGTTCAGCCATCAAAATGTGTATTAGAATGTTTTTGACAGTTTGATTCCCCAAATGATAAGTTTGTGTTTTCTAAAAATTATGAGTGAAATATCTCACAGCTAGATCAGACAGGTTTATAGCATGCAAGTGTTATCACGTATATAAGGTAGACATTTATAGTCTTTATAGGAGCAACATGTACTTAAAGGGGCATATTTATCAGGACGTCTGCGCCACTGATGGCCCTGAAATAATCGCAAATGCTTGCTTATTGCTAGCTTATTTCCCCAATCCACCACCTTCACGCCAGTGGGGCGTGAAGGGGGGGCGCGGCCGGCCGAGCGGAGGGCCCGGCCGGATGGGAGTGGGCCGTCGCGGGGCGTTACTGTCCCCGCGTCTGCGCATTTGCTGCCGCCCGTGACTTTTCATAAGTGAAAAGTCACCGGCCGCGTTTTTTTCTAAACGCTTCGCAGCCTCCCGCCCCGATACATCAAGAGGCAGAAGCCTCTTGATGTATCCCTCTTCAAGTATGCAGCGGTGGGGCTATCATACGCTGGCCCACGAGCACCAGCGTATGATAAATATTCCCCATAGTCACTATTATAGCTAAAGTACAATTATTAAAGTTTCTATATTACATTGCATCAGTACCAGCATCCTGAAAACTCCAATACAGTTTTCACCAAGTGGGGGCATGCAGTTTGGATCTCCAAATCTCCTTTGTTTCCCAACTAGCTTTTATAAAAAACAACCAGTCTACTCAACTCTCCCCTAACTCCAAGCTGTTGCCTGTGATGGGTTGTGGGAAATCTGACACTGCAGTAGGTAACAGAAAACTAAATCATGAATTTAACTGGATGTTCTGCCAGGCAGAGACAGAAGTAGGCAAGTTTTATTGCAGGTCTCTATTCTTTTTATTAAAACAGCTACGGCTTCATAGCAGGAATCTGCTACATCTCAATAGGGTGGTGCAGTTGCTTTGGGCAAAATATGCCTAGAAAGTTGGAGGAGTGTTTAAGGTTATACATCACGCATGTGCCATAAAAACTAGTGGGGTTTTTTTTGTTTTTTTTCTTCCTTCTAACCTCCATATGTTAAACCTGCCCACTATTGTTTGAGTTTTTATTTTTCACTTACATAAAGCTCAAACAAATCGGGACTGGATTTTACCGTTTAACATTTTGGTCGCAATTTATGAGAAATTTTGTGCAAAAATCACAACTGAAATCATTGATTGAAAATGAAGTTTATGGGTGATCCAAAAGCTTCCCAACATCTATACCTCAAAAAAGGAAATAATTCTTCTTTTTAAAAAAAAAAAAATTTTTAGTCTGTAAAACTGAAAGATGGATTTCCTGAAAAGTTCCAAAATATTGAAGTTTACCATTGTCAATAATATCGTGAACACTTACCTAAATTATACCAGACATCCATTTCTCCACTGAGTGTCCTCACATCTACAAAAGTTTGTCCAAGAAAATCATCTGATTCTTTCTTGAAATGTTGTTTTACTCTAGATTTTATGTCATCATCTTCATCCCATACCCTAACTTTGATCCGATCTGTGGAATTGTGGCATTCACTGTGAATGAAAGTGAGAAATGCTACATTAACTGAAAAACTAAAAGTTCTGGTTCTTCTGGGGTTGAACAAATAAAAGATGTGTTAGGGATGTCATATCGATAAAATCATAAGATGGGTCGTACCTTCTATTACTGTACATTCTTTTCATAATATATGATTCTTAACACTTAACACTTCCCTCATCAATGTTAATACATTAACTTTGAGATGTTGATGAAATAAAGTTGCATACATTAAATGCACAACATCGATTACAAGGACATTGGACAAATCAACATAATACTAGAAGCTAGTGTTTGCATTTAATAATATGGATCGTAATACAATGAAATGGTGCATTGAGAGCTGACAGGACTACAAGACAGCAGATGGATAGCTTAAACCAAAGCTGATTTATAAGCTCCCGAGATACATCTGAAAGCTCTTTTACCCATTCCTTGCTGACACGGCCTGTTAAGTAGAGCACCATACAAATGCCTTATACTGGGGAAAGAACATTGTATTATCTATGGAGACACTATTGGTGGGGATAGTGTCCCAATGTGTAATAACTCATTGAACGTTATGGGGCAAATAATGAGGGTCTCTTAGAGTCTCCCACAGTTTGGAATTGTGTTGCTTTAGATTCTGTTCACACTTTAGCTGGTATCTCTTCCGTACAAACGAAAGCTATGAAACCTGAGAAGAAGCTAATGAACCAATGTTATTCCAAAGGGATTCACCAAGATCTGTATGGAAACAGATCTATCAGCTCTGTCTTAGCACAATAGACTATACAACCCATAGGAAAAAGAAAATAAGTATGTGATTTGCTGTATAAAAACTCATATATATATATATATATATATACACTCACCGGCCACTTTATTAGGTACACCATGCTAGTAACGGGTTGGACCTCCTTTTGCCTTTTGCATTCTTCGTGGCATAGATTCAACAAGGTGCTGGAAGCATTCCTCAGAGATTTTGGTCCATATTGACATGATGGCATCACACAGTTGCCGCAGATTTGTCGGCTGCACATCCATGATATGAATCTCCCGTTCCACCACATCCCAAAGATGCTCTATTGGATTGAGATCTGGTGACTGTGGAGGCCATTTGAGTACAGTGAACTCATTGTCATGTTCAAGAAACCAGTCTGAGATGATTCCAGCTTTATGACTTTCCTGCTGAAAGTAGCCATCAGATGTTGGGTACATTGTGGTCATAAAGGGATGGACATGGTCAGCAACAATACTCTGGTAGGCTGTGGCATTGCAACGATGCTCAATTGGTACCAAGGGGCCCAAAGAGTGCCAAGAAAATATTCCCCACACCATGACACCACCACCAGCCTGAACCGTTGATACAAGGCAGGATGGATCCATGCTTTCATGTTGTTGATGCCAAATTCTGACCCTACCATCCGAATGTCGCAGCAGAAATCGAGACTCATCAGACCAGGCAACGTTTTTCCAATCTTCTACTGTCCAATTTTGATGAGCTTGTGCAAATTGTAGCCTCAGTTTCCTGTTCTTAGCTGAAAGGAGTGGCACCCGGTGTGGTCTTCTGCTGCTGTAGCCCATCTGCCTCAAAGTTCGACGTACTGTGCATTCAGAGATGCTCTTCTGCCTACCTTGGTTGTAACGGGTAACTGTTGCCTTTCTATCAGCTCGAACCAGTCTGCCCATTCTCCTCTGACCTCTGGCATCAACAAGGCATTTCCGCCCACAGAACTGCCACTCACTGGATGTTTTTTCTTTTTCGGACCATTTTCTGTAAACCCTAGAGATGGTTGTGTGTGAAAATCCCAGTAGATCAGCAGTTTCTGAAATACTCAGACCAGCCCTTCTGGCACCAACAACCATGCCACGTTCAAAGGCACTCAAATCACCTTTCTTCCCCATACTGATGCTCGGTTTGAACTGCAGGAGATTGTCTTGACCATGTCTACGTGCCTAAATGCACTGAGTTGCCGCCATGTGAGTGGCTGATTAGAAATTAAGTGTTAACGAGCAGTTGAACAGGTGTACCTAATAAAGTGGCCGGTTAGTATATATATATATATATATATATATATGTATATATATATGTATATATATATATATTTTTAGATAGATAGATAGATAGATAGATAGATAGATAGATAGATAGATAGATAGATAGATAGATAGATCAGGTAGAGGTTAACGTCTGGATATTTAACTAACCTAGGAGTTACTTTTAACACTGAACCAACCAGATCTGCAGAGAACTAGAGACTATGCAGATATTTGTACCTCTGAATTAACGGCCATAAACGTACAATTTTACAGAGAGGCCATAATGCTGTTATGATGCAGCCAAGATGTGGTCATCATGTGGTACAGTATTCCTTTAATTCATTTCAATCTGCATGCTTCTTATCACTAGTGGTTTTGTAACCTGTTAAACTAAACTACTGCTAAAAATGCATTATGAAAGATTGTAATACTGTGTTAATTGTCAACTTTCGACCTCAACATGACCATGTCAAGACCTCATAACTGCTTCATGACCATATCACGATTCACGACCGAACCAAGTTATCTTATCCCAAGGACGCACAAGGAGAATGACAAAGGTAAACTCTTTATAGTGAATTTTAAAAGTTGGGTTGACCTCCAAACATCTCCTTAAAGATTATTTTTCAGCTTTTGCCTGAAGTCTCAACTTAAATAAAATTTAAACCTTCATAAATAGTTTTGTTGCATTGATAATGTGCAGCAGTGCACTGTAAGCCCCAGATATATGCATTACTGAATATTTCAATAATTTTACATTACATTACTGCTATATTTACTCTACATTAAAAATTAGTTTCCTAGTGAATATACCATCAGATACCATGACAAGGTGACCTTGTACATCTTGTTGTGTGGAGCCTCACATATTTTATTGACATAGTCACTAATAACCTGATATCTAAAGTATAGAAAATTTGTCATTTACACAATGTAAAATTATTTAACTCCTTCCTGAAAGTGTCATTAAGTTTTAACTTCCATCTTTCAAGAGCCATAGCCTCATGAGACCATTTATAGGGAATTACTTGTAGATTTTTTTCTTTCATTGCCCATAATTATAAGAGATGCCATCTTCCCTGTCTTGTTACAAGATTCAATGATACCCTATACAGCCTTATTGACATCAAAAGTCTGATGAATTATTGAGATTTAAAGGAAACCTGTCATCAGGATCAGCCATTTTCCATAATAACAGGTTCTCATAGCATGTTTAATACTAATAACCAATCTGCATTTATCATTAACATTACTATTTCCACTAATTTTAAAGGTATATAAAGGTTTACCTGGCTTCCTGCCAGCAAACTACATTGAGTCATCAGGGCATCTGTTACAAGGCTGCAATCATCATCATTATCTGCTCTCTGCTCTGCTAGATCTTTCACTTTCCTCCCCATTTCACATAGCTCTTAGCTGACGCATTGCTCCAAGCAAATTTCCTTCAGCTTCCATTTTCAAGAGGGATGGGGGAGGAAGATCTAGTGAAGCAGAAAGAAGCTGATGATGATATATGAAACCACCAATGTTAGCAATAAAAGAAAATTGGAAATTAGTATTAAAAAGGCTATGGGAACTTGTCATTAGGTGAAAATGTGTGTTCTGATGACAAGTTCCCTTTAAGGAGAGTTTTCTATAAATAAGAATTATTCACAAAATAATCAATGTAAGCCAACTAATATGTAGCATGAATTTAGTTCAGACTAAAAAAAATCTAATTTATTATCCAGCATCATTGTGAGAAATTTGGCACATTTTATAACGGTATAGCCTAAGATTGCATTGTCTAAGAAGTTTAAGACAGGATTGGCAAATTGCCCCAATACCAAATAAAGTGTAGATTAACTTATTTTATTAAGATCTCTTTTGGGTACCATGTCCCCCAATATTTGGATATCTGGAAGATTAATCCTTCTTTTAATACTTTAATAAGGTGCATGACTGGGGTTTATATATTGTGCACTTTCATTCTGCAGAGAAAGGGTCTATAAAATCTCTCATTAGAATACAGTGCTATCATGGGGTAATGGCTTTTCTTTCTTCTACCTATGTGAATCTTATACGATATATTGTATATCATTGACCTTCTTCATGTCACCATCTAGAATGAGAAAAGGTAAAGTCTGACCTTTCAACTAGTAAATCATTGTACATGACAGGTATTTCTCAATTAACTATTCTCCGCAAGTGTAGTACAGTAACGCTGCATTGATTGGAGGAAGGATCTATGCCTCTCGTGATTTACCATGCCGTATAATTCACTGCCCATTGATAAGAACCGGCAATGGATTAACATGATGATAGATTTTTCCTGTCTCTTACACAGTTACACTATCAGTAACTACTTGGACAATGTGTACTTAAACATTTTTAACAAGATTTCCTGTACTTACAAATGAAATGTCTCATCCCATACAGGGTTAAGGTTTCCAAAAATGGTTTTCGTTCTCCTCTTAGTCTTTCCAACTTGGACTGTCACATATGGATCACTCGACCCTGTTTTATCTTTTGCTTGTAGACCCTGAGCACAAAGAACTACAAAATATAGACTACTCATTAGTATACAATATTGTACACAATAATAATGAAGACAAATACTATAAAAGAATGGATAAAACTGTATACAATTTACATACTATTTAGAACTATTGCTCTATGTACAATATTTACCTGAATAAAGTAACAATTTTACATGAAGATGAAGGACTGGGTTACTGTAAGAAACCATTCCAGATACATTGGATTAAAGTATTTCAATAGGATAAGTTATCAATAGCAGATTGATGGGGATCAGATCCTCGCCACTCCTGGAGATTGTAGTGTTTTATAGAAGCTGTTCTTGGTGTTGTAGCTCCATCTCATCCATTTTAAAGGAGTAGAGCTAAATCATGATCATTTCACTAATGGATATGACATCACTGGTCTAAAAGAGGAGCAGCACTCCCTCGAGCCTTTATCAAACATCTGATCACAATGAGAACTTTTTTTTAAAGGATAAGTCATAAACCCCAGATTGTTAGTGGTCCACAATCCCGTAACTCCACCAATCTGATGTTGACACAGACTTAATCATCAAAACAGTTTTAACCTTTTGTTTTGGATGTTTTTTTGCAGTCAATTGATTAACCAGAATTGGTAGCAATTTAATCAAATTAAGTCTTTTTTGCATAATAATTGTATGATTAGGGTCTATATTTTCTATAAATTGGCCTTTAGAAAAATCACCCTTTTCTCCCAAGACTTTTAGATACAACTTCAGAAAAAAAACACTTTATTAAAAAACTATATAAGAAATGAATACCATGGCCCAGAGAAAATAGACCATTAAGTATGGAAGAAGCCAATTATTTTGCTGTAAGGTTCTTCAAAGTGTCCATTTGTGTGCCAAATGCCTTTTAACATACCCCTAAAATATATCTTTTTATTTTATCATTCTCACTAAAATTAGAAATATAAATATGTCTCTTTTCTTACAATAAGAATATATTGGAATATCCCAAAAGAATGATGGAAACATGTAAGGGAAGATGTACATATATCTTTATCAGGATACTGGAGCTCTATGGTGTTTTGACGAAGTTGACTGTAACAGACTGCAGTCGATTGTTTGCTGCACAATATACAGCAAATTCTGCAAATATTAGTCTAAATTCATTCACCCAAAAATAAACATAATTTTGCTATTAGAAAGTAGTGCAAACATCCCAAAATTGTTCCTCCTCATGCCTATAAAATTTCACATTCTGTCCCCAGAGTTTTTTCATCATGTGTGCAACCCACCCTATGTGAGTCCAATATGTGCCTCCCTCAGTGCTGAGTCCAGCACATTTAAAAGTCTCCATTCCACAGCTGCACCTACAGCATCGGAGAGGGGGGAATGAGGGACCTGAGTTCTCTTCAGCGGTCACACACAGCCAATGTCAGTCGCAACTCCCTCATTCCCACTCTCTCTGGAATTCTGTTTACAGGTTTAGTTTGAGAAATCTTTTGGTTACCAATAAACATAAAGTATTCAGTGCAGTACAAGGTCTGAAAGGCATATACAGTAAATGATTAAAGGGGTTTTCTAGCCCTATTCTATACATGTGTACCTTTAGGACAGTTGATTGTGTGTTTGTGATAATTTACATTTCCACCTCTGCTCATTCTGCAGGTACGGCCAATACACTACTGATGGATCTGTCGAGTTCTGACTCCATCTGTAGTGCAGTGGTACTGCTAACAAACGTAACTTCCAAAATTAGTAGAATTAAAACATTTTTTATCAGAATATGTTTACATGGTATTTCTCCTGAGATCAAATCTAATAAATAAAAGGATTCTGAGACACTTATCTGTAGGACTAGCTACCGTATGTTCCTGATGCACCAGCATTATCACTTTCCTGACTCTAATCCATCTATGCCTAATCCTGCAGAAAGATAGGATTTTCAGTATAACAAGCGCCTATTGAATAGGCGCACATACTATGTGCATGTGTATACCATCTAAAGAACTACAGAATGAATGTGTTTTGCTTTACATTAAACACAAGCAATATTTCTAATATATAAATGGTGCATCTAAAACATATAGGGGGTCATTTACTAACGGCCCGATTCGCGTTTTCCCGACGTGTTACCCGAATATTTCCGATTTGCGCCGCTTGTACATGAATTGCCCCGGGTTTTTGGCGCACGCGATCGGATTGTGGCGCATCGGGGCCGGCATGCGCGCGACAGAAATCGGGGGGGCGTGGCCGAACGAAAATCCGACGTATTCGGAAAAACCGCCGCATTTAAAAACCGAAATGTGTCGCTTGGGAAGCGCTCACCTTCACCTGCTATGGGATGGTGCATTCCGGGGCGTTAAGATTATTTTCGGCGCAGCAGCGCCACCTGGTGGACGGCGGAGGAACTACCTTCTTAAATCCCAGCCGGACCCGAATCCTGTGCAGAGAACGCGCCGCTGGATCGCGAATGGGCCGGGTAAGTAAATCTGCCCCATAATGTTTTAATAATGTTGATACAAATATATAAAAGCAAGTGAAGTGTACCAATACAACATCCTGACATGCCATGATGAAGATTTTGTTAATCACGCATATGCAGCCATGTAACTATATGTGTCACAGTGTAGTGGAGCATTTACTAAAAGTTATGTTTTACACACAACATTTATACTTAACTCTACTTTTGAAATGTATCGTTGTCGTAAGTTGAGTGGATATTTAATGCAATATTGTGTACTTTCTCAATATTTCTAATGTAGAAGAGCTGAATCTGAAATTCACATTAAAGTATTTTATAACATGTCATCAGAAATGTGATTGTTATTTTACGTAAGAGTAGAACCTATTGAATACAAAATGCTGATATGTAACTCTTTACCTGTGATTTTGATTTTAGCGGACCACTTGGACGTTCCATCTAGAACGTTTTGTTTGGCCGATTTTGTATGGTGCACAAAATCTTCTTTCGATATCTGGAAAAGCTCCTGAATAAGTTCGAAAACCTCTGGTCTGTTTCTTTCTCGAATTTTCATTCTTTCCTTCATTGCCATGATAATATGTTGAGTTTTATCTTCTGCACCATGCTTTGAACTTTTCTCTGCTGCTCCTAACAAACAAATAGAATTATATCAATGAATGTCTACTGGGAAAAACGGCCGACTGGAGCAAGCAAAACAAGGGCTTGTATCAGTCCAAAATATTCACATTTTTGTAGCTGAAACAATTAAGTGCTAATACTTATAGATTTATATAATTTTCAACATTCCACTATTTATTCATAGCGGATTTATTTATGATGATCAGTTTCATTTTCCATATCCTCTGCCCACACCACACCAATCATATACCAATATAATAAGCCCATTGACAGCAAGCAATTATTGATGTCATACTTATGCCATAGATGGAAATCATTTTAAAAGGTAAATTCTTCTCGCTTTTATCGGATTGTTTACAAAAATGTAAAAAGTTAACCATCCATACAAAAAGAAAAGCTCACAACTAATGCACTCGGGAAGTTTTTTTTGTCTCCCCCTGGCATACACTGTACAGCAAATATACATACTCCACAATTTTATACTTTTAATAAAATTTTCTGTAACAAATGTATTTTTTAATCAGTTGTGTTCAATTGCATGTCTCTGAGGCACACATGTGGCATCACTTTAGCTTAACCTGCCTGAGCTACTATTATCCCTTTGGATTTTATGAGAAAAGGGCAAAATTTTGTCATGTTTTCTCATTATGGGTCCTTTGTACCATTATACAGACTATTAACATTCTTAGAATGAACAAGAACCAGTTCAGAGCCCAAAGAAAATATACAATCTTTTTTTGTACTCTTTCTCTAAAAATGGTACTGCATTTCATTTACTTATGCTCCTTTTGCAGCACATGGTTAAGTATGGGTGGTATAAGACGCATCCGAGAAAAATATATTTTACAACAATTAAGAATTCTGTTGGTCACACACAAGCATAGTACACACATCCATACATTCGCTCAGCCCTGCTACATCCACTTACACACACAGCTCTACTATATTCTTTTACTTACTCAGGTCTGCTTCATACATTCACTCACAGAAACACATTCAGCACTGCTATACACAAACACACACAGTATTGCTATACACAAACACACTCTGTATTGCTACACACACACACACACACATTTTTTTGTTAAAAAGTGCTCGTAGTCCTAAAAATATGGTAATACAATAGTGCTGTTTATTAAGACTAGACTACTAGACCTGCCTAAGATCTGCTAGAAAGAATTTTCTGCTTGACCATCCTGCACTCTCTTACCATCATTTCTTTATTCCATTGTAACATTTTCAGCACATTATCTGAGCTAATTATTTTTATTTATTGTGTTTTATGACTTTCCTGTATTACTTTTCGCTCTTTTAAAGTTTATTTCATTTTTAATTTGTATGTAAATTAAGCTAATTCCCATTGGAGGAAACATATTTTCCAGCACATATGATCATTTTTATCAAAAATTGTGTTCCATAAAAATTTGTTGTCCAAAGTTCAGTGAAAAAGAGCATTGGTCACAGTCTTGCTTTAAAGGTAGCAACAAAGATTTAATCGCTGCTTTCATCAGATTAATAATGAATGTCAAAACATATTGATGCGAAAATTATATTTTCAAATAAATTCTAAAACAAAGAGATCATAAGAAAAACTCATCCGTGTAGCTCATTTGGGAAGATGTGATTTATACTGGGAATTGTAAGAGTTCAGATACATGCAGAGCTGATTTCTGTAGTGGGTGGGCAAATATAACTTACAGCATCCCTGCTAAGGCGATAACTAGACCCAGAACTACTATGGGCTAGTTTTTGCAATGAAGAACAACTGTATAATGACCTTAAAGGGGTATTCCAGGAATATGAATGTCTGACACAAAAACCCATGATGATATAAATAAATGAGTACAACAAAACTCAATGTCATTAGTCACAAAACGGAGCTTAAATTGCCGCCACTGGAAACTACAAGTTCCATGATCCTTTAGTTTTCAGTAACTCCTCCTCCCTCTCATGCTCTGCTCCCGATGATGATGTAACAGACTTTCTTGCTCTGTTACCATAGTAATGATGTGTAACTGCCATCACCACAACACTGACCATACTGGATGCACTGCAACCAACCAACTACAGCCAAACATAGTGGTGATCACATGACCTGCCCAGGCAGGTGCAGGACATGTGATGTGGACATGTGACCAGCGGCCATCTTCTGTCCTGTATCTGCTCCGCAACGGCCCGCGCGGAGGAAATTAACGGACTGATTAAAGGGCCAGTAGCATTTTAATTCTCCATTACAGTCTATGTTACCAGCATTTTCTGCTAAGGGGAGCAAAATTTTAAATAATAACCAATTACACATTAGCTAATATTTTGAGTATCCATTTGTATATGAATTATGCTCATTCCTGGAATACCCCTTTAAGAACATCCTAAATGACCTTAAGAAGTCCTAAATTAAGTAAATTAAGAGGACCTTAAGACGTCCTAAATTAATATTTGGGCTGCAGGAGAAGGGATCTTAAGATATGTGTGTCTTCCAGAGGTAAAAACTGCATCTTATATTTAGGATATTTTACATGGATTTTTTCTAAATAATAAACATGTGATGAGCAGTCTAATTAAAATTTGTCCGAATTTGTCTTAAAGCATACCTGTCACCAGCACTGTAATTGTCAGCTGCTGACAGGTTCCAACAGTCTATGCAATGGTTATTTTAAAAATTCCTTTGACAGCATTCTGAATAATTTCAGTAGTTCTATTTCCATTACCTGCTGCTGACCAGTAGCATGTGGTGAGTCCTGGGAGGGGCAGCTGTAGCCTGTGTGTATCTCCTCATGCATTCTTCCTCTCCTCCACACCTTCCTCCCCTGCCTGCTCAATACACATGATAGGAAGTGGGGAGGGGTGAAAGAGCTGCATGACTCTGGAGGAGAGAAGACAGGCACATATAAGGCTGCATCTCTATCCTGTGGAACTCGCCACATGCTGTTGGCAGGGAGCCAAGTAATGTGAATAAACTTAAACTAATGTCAATTAACTAATTCTGGCAAAAGCTTTTGGAACCTGTCGCCAGCTAAAAATCACTTTCCTAGTAACAGGTTCCCTGTATCAACCTGAACCACCACCAGTAACACCAGATCACGGGTGTTAACTGTTTAACAGTGACATTTAAATCTCTGCAGAAGTGGTAACAGTGGCAACGCAATCTGCCATTTTGGGTAGGGTCATCCCTCTTGATGACGTCACCAAACAGTGATGATACTCCCCAAAATGGCAATGCTCGTGGCCACTCTGCCAGCATGGCCATTTTGCCATTGAAATTTAAAGAGATGACCCTTGCAGCCATTAGTGACTGGGGTGGGGAGAGTTGAACCAAACACGGACCTGAACCTCTAATGAAGTTTGGGGTAGGGTCTCAGGGACTGGGATGGATGCTTGAATTTCTAATGAAATTTGCAGTTTGGGTCCACTATTTGGCCATCTAATGTGTATGGGGTGTCCCACTTCTCCATGAAATTATCCCAGGATTATTGTTCCCACATAAGAGATAAGAGTCAGGTAGTAGCTATTTGCCTCTGACCAATATAGAAAAAGGGATGAACTAAAATATGAAGCGTCAGATGTAGGTAACCGCTTATATTCTTCATGCTGTGGCCATTAAATCAGAACAACTGACATGTGATGATGTATAAGCAGCAACAATGGAAAGTAAGTGCTGACATACAACACTCAGCTCACATCATCTTACTGACAGTACATTGCTTGAAATCAATTACATCCAGATAAAACAATTACCAGGATAAATTACTAGATTATTTAAGAGGTAGGGAAACATTTAACAAATGAAAACATTTTAGCTGAAGCTTTATAAATCTGTTACTTTGAAACGTTATAAATAAGTGTGTTATGCTCTGAACATTAACATAATGAATTAGCAGATGCATTGTACTAATAGAAGAAACTGCAAATTGGTCTTCTGTGACTGTCTTTGTACAGATAGCTTTATTATTCATGTACTTCAGAATTTTTACGTATGTAGCAGAGAAAAGTTTGGCATTAAAAATGATCTTTTTCAGCACTGTTATAACTCAGGAAGTGGAAACAACTGTTGTTACATAGGGGCACAGTCGTTTAGAAGAGAAGCTGAAGGTAGTTTTAGCAACAATGCACATTTTCTATCATTTTCTAAAGCAGAAGTCCAGTGGAGTTATATTGCTTCTGTCCCTTTATTAATCTTAATATTCAGTTTAACTTCTGCAGTTTCTGTTAGTAAATGTGCAGTTCACTATGAGCTGCTGTGTTGAGACCTAGTTGCATCGTTCCACCCGCCCACCTGCGTAGAGTTTCTGTTTGTCTTACTTATAAGGCGAGTTTTTGTAGTGAAAGGTAGATTGGAAAAGAAGATGGCTTTTTTATCCTTGCGCCTGCTGTGACTAAAAGTTCAGTGGAGGCCATCATAACTTATGTCAGACGGATGCCACTGTATGATATCCATCCATAGCCTCCACTGAACTCCACTGAACATTTGGTGTTATCTAAGTGATGTATCTAGGTGACACCCTGAATATCAGCAGCAGCACATCACAGCAAGGAGGTCAACCAAAAAATGTTTCCAAGGGTAAAAGCATAAAATAAGCATAAAGTGGGATAGGCTGCTGTCTGCAAGCAAGTAAACATGAGGAATCTTCTGTATAGAACAGCAGGTTGCTGGGAAATGTAGTCCAGTCCACTGCTACATATTAGGACAATTTTATGAAATGTTAGTGACTGTTTAAGAGCAATAGAAAAATCCAGCAATGAAAAGCCAACACCAAGTTTTATTCACTTTGCTTTTCATTTCGCTGTATTTTTTAATTAAAGTGGTTGTCCGAGTTTTCAAAAAAAATAAAATATATGTGGCCGGGAGCAGGCTGCCTAAAATAATAAAGATGTACTTACCTCTGGTGCCCTCCGGTATCCAGCGCTGCTGTCGCTCCGGTCCGGGCGCCATAAAAACAAACGCTGGACTCAGCTTCCGGCCGGCCGTGGCCGGGTAAGCCTATCCGTCCCTATACACAGCATTGTGTATGGGGGCCGGAAGGTTGTCGAGTCCAGCGCTGCTCCGGCGGCCATGTTTGTTTACATGGCGCCCGGACCAGAGCGACAGCAGCGCTGGATACGGGAGGGCACCGGGAGGTAAGTACAGCTTTATTGTTTTAGTCAGCCCGCTCCCGGCCACATATAGTTTTTTTTTAAACTCGGACAACCCCTTTAATCGTTTGCTGTTCACAAATGTACATTTTCCGATCCACTGCATCCCATGTGACATAAATAACAAATTCTGTTTTTCATGGAAAACTTTGTCTATGCTACAGACCATTGTGCTCATAGGCTAGTGCATTTCATGCTGTAGAGGTCAAATAGGCCCTAATTTACCAGATAAAAATGAAAGACCATCCAGTCTCCGTCTGGCCCTTATTAGCAATGGTACTAAACAATGAAAACTAATAAAGAATACAGAATCTTCTGTATTTTAAGTTGTTTAACCCCTTAACGAACAGGCCCTTTTTCATTTTTTGTGTTTTCATTTTTCACTCCCCACCTTCAAAAACCTATAACTTTTTTATTTTTTCATGTAAAGAGGGCTTGTTTTCTGTGTAACAAATTCATAGCAATTCATAGTGATGGTATTTAATATTCCATGCCGTGTACTGGGAAGTGGGAGAAGAGTTCTGAATGCAGTCAAAATGAGGAAAAAATGCATTTTCCCCATTTCTTGTGGGCTTGGATTTTACGGCATTCCCTGTGTACCCCAAATAACATGTCTACTTCATTCTTTGGGTTAGTACAATCACAAGGATACCAAATTTATATAGGTTTTATAATGTTTTCATACATTTACAAAAATTAAAACTTCCTGTACAAAAAAATTCTTCATTTTACCATCTTCTGGCGCTAATAGCTTTTTCATATATTGGTGCATGGAGCTGTTGGTGGTTTAATCACACATTGTAATAGCTAGTTTAAAACATGACAGCCTTGGGTCTTTGTGTGACCCAAGGCTGTCATGGCAATGGATTGCCACACTTTGCTGGCAACGATCAAAGGGTTAACAAGGGTATTAGCAATGGGTGTTCGCTCCATGGTGCAGCAAATACCCGAGTATGAAGAGGGCTAAGCCCGTGAGCCCGCTTCATACTTCCCCATCCACTATAGGACGTACAGAAACATCCAAATTCCGTAAGGGGTTAAAGAATGGTGGTCCTTCCTGCCCCTTAGTAAATAGAGAAACTTGTTGCCCACATGCTGCTACTAGATAATAAAATTTTCCTAGATTGATAGACATTTTTCTTGTCCACAATTTTTTGGGTGTCAATATCATGGATTGGCTATTTCTGTCTTCACAGAAAGATAATAAGCAAATGATAACATTATGGTGCTTACATTGCACAGAGTAACACTTTGGCCCAGATTTATCAAAAGAAGTGCAAACTTCACTGTGTGTAGTTTTCCTCGTGAATGTGCAGGGTGTGTCTGATTATTGAATACTGGCGCACCTGCACTGCTCGGGAACTTTTTTCGATGCACCTTTAATATATAGCTTGCAGCACAATTCTGTTAAGTTGCAGTAATAAATGTGGTGCACAGTCCGAATCGGAACCCAAATATCCCTTTAGGTGCACAATATTGTGGAACATGGAGCACACAGTGCAGCCGCCACACAAAACTGGCGCAAAGACTTCATAAATACATAAAGTGCAAACAGTTGGCGTGTTTTTTTATTACAAAGTCAGACAGAAAACACTTTTATAAATATGTATCAATGCTCTGAATATTATTATCTGCAAATAGCCTCTGGGCTCATTTTTATTATAAAAATTAAAAAAATATATGTTTTGCTAAATGTTGCTGACTGTATTTCAGGTCTGGCATCTCATCCATGAAAAGCGACTCATCCTTACTAATTTGGAAACACTGCTCAGAACACACATCTTCACATGCTTGGCCAGTTCTCTAATACTTCACATGAAACTGTGCTAGCACAATCTACAAAATGACACAAAACATTCAGGGTGAACGCCATTAAACACTCATGCTTGTTAGGCATCCGTCCTTAAGAATTAATCTACTATCTACAGCTATCAATATAAGTTTCAGGGTTCTTGGAGAACTTGGATAACAGTTTCCTTCCAGAATCGTAAAGTATTATTATTTATCTGTCTTTTATCATTCATTACTAGTAAACCTTTGCAAGGCTATGCACACACACACTCATTACATCAGTTTTGGCATACTTGTACTGCTTTTTGTTGTCTTAAACACTAATATTACACCTTTGTAAACATATAGTTTGCAATTTATGTGTGGAATATACAATATAATATACTGCAGTGTATCCACAAGCTTCCAAGATGTACAGATGTATGCTGCCAATGGGGTTCACATTAGATATAATAAGCAAACAAATGAAATACTTTTTGTTGTAAAGTAAGAATTGTAATCACATCCATACAATGTGTGTAGCAGGGGTCCCCGGGTCAGCAGGACATTTGTCAGGAGGGGATGTGTGGGGTACATTACTGAGGGACATTATAGGGGGGCTGTTTGGGGCACACTACAGGGTGGATGTGTGGGGGACATTACTGTGGGACATTACAGGGGGGCTGTGTGAGGACATTACTATGGGACATTATTGGGGGACCTGTGTGGGGGACATTACTGTGGGACATTACAGGGGGGCTGTGTGGGGGACATTACTTAGGGACATTACAGGGGGCTGTGTGAGGGACATTAATGGGGGACATTACAGGAGGCTGTGTGGGGCACATTACCAGGCGGCTGTGTGGGGTACAATACTAGGGGGCTGTGTGGAGGACATTACCGGAGGGTTGTGTGGGGGACATTACCGGGTGGCTGTGTGTGGGGACAGTACTGGGGGGCTGTGTGAGGACATTACTGGAGGGTATTTGTGGGGACATTACTGGGGGCTGTGTGAGGACAGTACTGGGGACTGCTTGAGGACATTACTGGGGGATTTGTGAAGAACATTAGTGAGAGCTGTGTGAGGACATTACTGGGGGACTGTTGGACACATTTCTTGGGACATGTTCAAAGTCACCGGATGTAACAAGTAGAGATTTCTCCTGTGGTTTCTCTAGCTGTATACATTCCCAGTAAAGTTGTTACTGGCACAACCACAACCTGTGCCCCAGATCTTTTAGCACCCTAGCAACGCGCCTGGTGTGTACTAAGGTATTTTGTATAATTCTGCTCCTTCTGAATTTTTCTTTTTTGGATTCATGCACATAACATTACAGTTGCAATATCAAAGTATTTTAGAGCCATATTTTGGAAGCATTCATAGGGAGTCATTTATCTTTATTTTTCTTCCTGTTTTTTCCGTCTTTTTTGAGACATTTTTTGGCACATTGCAATTTTTGCAAATTTTTCGGGAAATTTTGAAATGTCAGGCGGACATTTTTTTTTTGTCAGTAAGACACATTTATCTTCTATTCCAGATGTGTTAAATGTCACAACAATAGGTGATACCAACCTCAAAATGGTAACACTGGAAAAGGCATCTCATCCCCCAAAATGAATGTCACCACATGGCCCCAATAACGAAAAATCTAAAATTTTGTAGCCTACAAAAGGGGCCACTGAAGAAACTAAAATCCTGGCAGCTGCAGGGCCCTCCTTCCCTTCTGTGCCTCACTGTGCACCCATAAAACATGTAACAGCCACATGTGGGGGGTCTCTGTACTCGGGAGAAATTGCATAACAAATTTTAATATGGGGATTTTTTTGGAAATGTGTAAATTTTAGAGATAAATGAAGGTATAACCGACAAAATTTGACCATTCTAAATTTCACATCCATTTTGATTTAATTACTATGAAGATCTCAAGGGTTTAACATTTTCCTAAAAGCTGTTTCTGATAGTTTGAGGGGCAGAGATTTAAAAATGGGTTGATATATAGGGTTTTTTAATGTTAAAAACATTTTAAATTTCATTAAAAACAGAAATGAAGTATTAAGTATATAGTCAATATATAATCAATTCTGAAAATACGGAAAATCGATATTGAATTTGTAAGCCGCGGGACATCAAAATAAATTATCCAGACATTTCTAAAATTATGAAAATGTAAAGTAGACATATGGAAAGTGTTTTTCAGGAACGAATTTAGGTCGTAAATCTATCTGCCTGAAAACGTGATGATTTTGAATTTTGAAAATGGCAAAGTTTTCAAAAGTTCTGAAGTTTTTATCTTTTATAAATAAATGCAAAACTTATCAGCCAAAATTTACCACTAAGATAACAAACATTACAAATGTCTCAAAAAGAGATCTGAAAAAAAACATTTAACACAAGGCAAAGGTGAGATTACCAAAAAATCTGACCGAAAAATGACAAAAACTAGCCAAGACAAACAGAGATAAGATAAATGACCCCCATAGACTTCTTTGTGATTTCATTTTAAAATCTCCAAGTGTTTCCATATAGTTTCTATATATGAATGAAACTGATGATAAATTATATATGACCCCATAGGATAGGTGAGAAAAGCTTCATGTTACAGGATTGGGCTCCTTTTGTACTTGAATCCATATTCAAGTTCCCCTTGTCCAGTTAGTTCAGATCTATTCACTAAGCTCTTTACATTTGGGAACACACATAGCAGAATTAATTCATTATAGACATTTGGCAGCGAATTTGATCCCTGTGCGATCTGCTGGTGGTATATTTTTTATATGTGTCTCTGGCCTATAGATACAGTGCTCATACAAGACAAGGCTCACCATGTGTGGTATCCAGGAGTGTAATTTGAGAGGGTGCAGAGGTTGAGGTCACACCCGGGCCCAAGAGGTTTAGGGGGCTCTTATGGTGTCACTTTCCCATATGAGAAGACTATTACCATAAACCATACATTATAGTCGGGGGCCTGGCACAGACTTTGCACTGGGGCCCATCAGCTTCTAGTTACGCCACTGGTGGTGTCTGACTTCATAAACAGAAGGTACCTTTCTTTGACGACCTCCAAATAAAATACATCATGAGCTATTTTCTGAGTAATACACATTAAACTGATTTGTTATTGCATCTTAAAAAGTTTAATGCTCTCTGTCACTTTCAGAAATCCGGATATATATATTGTAATTTGCAATTCTAATGTTTCTGCTTCCATTTATCACCTACAAGAACACGCCTCGTCTATGCCATCTTTTTATTTTGTACTTAGTTATTACTTGGTCTAATTTATGATACAACTTAAATGCAGAGAATCTGAAATATACTAAGACGCAGGCACTGTGAGAAGAACCTTCTCAATAGTAGTATATTGGGAAACTAACCTCAACTATTCATCTTATACCTTCATTTCATTAACTATAAATTAGACATTAGACATCCCTTGACTCATTTATTGCTGTGCTATTACAGGTAAACTAGAATTAATGTTTCTTCAATAAAAAAAGAGACCTGGTTTTATTATTGCGGGACCTGATATAGTAGATAATAGTCGGATTATAATACACAGGCAGATTTATGATGCTGTTTAAAAGAAAAGCTGTCTTTGTTGCTAATAGCAACCAATCATTTTTAGATAAGAAATAAAAGCTGCTGCTTCAGGCAACAAAGAGTTTTTCATTCAATTTCTGCACTATACATCATAAACTATAATAGTAAAATTAAATTGCCCAATACAATGTTACAAATAATAAAGTGAGGTCTACAAAAAAGTACAAGTTCGCATGAACATTAAGGCCTCATGCACACAAGCGTTTTTGGAGGCCCGTGAGCTAGCCCCCCAAAAAGCAGCAAAAACACAGTCCCCATTGAGATTTATTGGGCACTGCATGCACCATGTCTCACCGCACATAGCAAAAGTGTCTGAGAGCAGAACCCTTCTAGTTGCCCACTGTAACCAATCAGAGTTCAGCTTTCATTTTCCCACAACTCTTTATAAAACTAAAGCTGAGCTCTGATTGGTTTCCATGGGTAATTAGAACAGTTTTACCTCAGACACTTCTGATAAATCAAGCAGTACACCATAAATCATACATCGGGACCTGCCCATGTTGCAGCCTATATTGCACACGAGTTCATGAATAAAAGGTCTAAGGCTTTAGCAGAATTTACAGAATAAATCAGAATATTTCTGCTGCATCATTTACTTTTGAAATTCTGTTAATATTAGAAGAATGTGAGGACATTACTTCAGTTGTATCTGAGTTATTAACAAGTCTTTAGGATATCCATCAATATCAGATCAGTGGGAAGATGACTCTCTGTTTCTGTCTTCATCTTCTGGGACAATACACACTGCAATGCCCGGCATCACTACTAGTATGTAGATAGCATGCAGTTTTTCTATAACTCTTAACAAACTAAGTGTTTTTTCTACATATTGGATTGTTACCTGGCACCTGCACATTAAATTACTGTTAATGTAAAACATTCACTAAATAAGAGTCGGCTAAGAAATATGTGTAAACTATCAACTTTCTTCTGCATCTCAACTGCATCTCGGCCACATAATGAAAGGACCATCACTTCATACCATTAGGACTGACAACCAATAGTGTGACAATAGGAATCCTTTTAAACCCCCGTTGTCACTTGGAACTGCACCTCATTTCTGTCCTAGCTTTTTGTTTCTCATAAGAGATTTGGATAGGAGGCCCAGTTAGACTAGAAAGTATTAGACTATGCCACCCCACACTGGTGCAGCATTAGACTTTGTCTTGTCTTATTGGAGACAATTTTGATAAATCTGCCCCATTACTGTCATATGACATATTATGTACAGTTTATGGTTTATGTCCCCAGGAAATGTAAAAAGTTAAACAGTGATCACCAGGAGGGAAATGAGAATTTAACAGACTAAAGAATATTAGACTATTGTTAGAAATCAGCCTCTGGTCAGCACAAGGAGCACAAAATTGGGTACCAAAAATCCCAAAATCGAGACTGAAAAAACATACAGAAACAAGGCCAAGGTCATAGGGAATAAGGAGCTGGGATTTGGACCAGTAGCCATGGAATAAAAGCCAGAATGAAGTGAACCTCAATCAACCTGCAAGGCATGATTATCCTTTAGGCAGAACCAATGTCAACTGTTATTGGTGAAGTATCTATTTAAATGGTGTGTCATAGTTTCCCTTGCATATATTATTGATGTGATCTGTTATTTCTGTATTTATAACAGTTTACTGCTAGAACCAAACAGAAGCAATCTGTGGCCTTCTCCCCGTTAAGCGTACAGATTGCCCTCCTCCTCCTCCGCATAGCTCTCACGTCTCATTGCCCGCTGTGCACATAGCTGCCTGTGCAGAGCATTAGCAAAGAACTCTAAGCCAAGTTTCTTTTTCATGAAATGTAACTGCATTATGGCCAACAATAACCTCTCTGGAGCTCATTACTTTAATATTACTGTCAGCCTATGCCAATGCACAACATAAATCCTGCTGTCTTCCCTTTCCAAGGGTTTTCCAATAATTTCAGATCCTCTTAACTTGTGAGTTATTGGATGTGAAATGGTTGTAACTCCAATGCACATTTCATTATGTGGGTTTTCTTGGACTGCACACACGACAGAAAACATAGATAAATTACTGTAAAGACATAAAAATGAATTCACCCGAGCAGTGAAATCGTATTAGATTTATGTTCATTAGAATCTAACTTTCGTTTGATTCTCTCTGCTACTTCTAAGCATTCCAGCATTCTGTCTAATGACATTCATTTACATATTTTAAAGCTGTTAAGTTCACCGCTTTTGGTATATTGTGCAGTAGTATTCATCAATCTTAAGGGGACTCTGTCATCAGATTTTATTTCACTAAACTACCAGTATCCTCAGGTAGGGTATGAAATATACTTTCATAGCATTCCCTTTTTTACATTAAAACTAGCCTGGTAACTTATATAAAAAATAGCATTTAAAGAAAAGAGGCACTTGTCCCAGTGAGGATAAACTTTAAGAGGCTGAGGGGAGGGGGAGTCACAGCAGATACTCCCATCATTGCATGGTGCCTCAGTGGTTAGCATTATAGCCTTGCAGCACCGGGGACCTGGGTTCAAGTCCCAGGGTCAACATCTGCAAAGAGCTTGTATGTTCTCTCCGTGTTTGCGTGGGTTTCCTCTGGGTCCTCCAGTTTCCTCCCACACTCCAAAACTTACTGGGTGGGGACAGGGACCAATTTGTCAAGCTCTGTGTAGCGTTGCATAATCTGTGTGCTCTATACAAATAAAGGAATTATAATTATTATTATTATTGACTTTATAGTGACTAGAACCATGGAATGTAAATATATATATATATATATATATATATATATATATATATATATATATATACACAACAAGGAAATTGCGCAGCACACCGGTTTAAGTGGTAAAAAAAAGTGTTCTTCCTCTTTATTCCATATTCAATAACGACAGCGACGTTTCGGCTACAAGTAGCCTTTTTCAAGCCATTGAGCAAGTGTGAATGGTGGACATATATACATATACAAGTGGTCACATGACCTCCTAGGTGCCGCCCATCCCATAAACATATCCATATTAAAATACATTAAAGTTATACAAAGACATAATGTGTATAGTGCTATTATAATAAGAATAGATCTGAGCATATAATTTAAAATAATTTCAATTCACAGATCAAATCTGTGTAAAGTCCTGGTCAATCCTTTTTATAAAAATGCATTCCCTTTGCAAGGTCTGGGGTCCAGCTCTTCATTTATATTATGTTATACAGGGGGCCTCCTGCAGGCTTTTATCTCTACTTGTTGTCTGCACCGGATTACATACCTGTGATCCCATGTTCTGTTTCTGGCGATCTGCCATGCGAGCGTTGCTGTCTGGTTACCATGACAGCGGATCAGCTGCTGTGACGTCTGCTCTTCTCTACAGCACCCGTGACGCATGCGCAGTGACACTGTGATGGAGTTCCACTGGTGCGTTCCAGGAGAGCTGCGATGTTATTCAACAGTTCCAGCTACTATATGGATGATCGGAGTTCACAGCTCAACCGGGGATGCTCCGAGGATACACAGTAGGAGGAAACACTGGCTGCACTTTAAGCACTACAGCACTTTTATTGTGGGGGATCAATTGTTTACAATAACTTTACATGCATTTGATCTGTGAATTGAGATTATTTTACCTATCATATGCTCAGATCTATTCTTATTGTAATAGCACTATACACATTATGTCTTTGTATAACTTTAATGTATTTTAATATGGATATGTTTATGGGATGGGGGGCACTTAGGAGGTCATGTGACCACTTGTATATGTATATATGTCCACCATTCACACTTGCTCAATGGCGTGAAAAAGATTACTTGTAGCCGAAACGTCGCTGTCGTTATTGAATATGGAATAAAGAGGAAGAACACTTTTTTTTACCACTTAAACCAGTGTGCTGCGCAATTTACTTGTTTTTTATCGCTGGAGGTCCTTGGGCCCGGACCTGAGAAGCTTGCACCCACTTGCACAAGATATTGAATGTGCTGCTTGGACTTTCTATACATATATGAAAGCATGGATCCATCCTGCCTTATATCAACGGTTCAGGCTGGTGGTGGTGGTGTCATGGTGTGGGGAATATTTTCTTGGCACTCTTTGGGCCCCTTGGTACCAATTGAGCATCGTTGCAATGCCACAGCCTACCTGAGTATTGTTGCTGACCATTTCCATCCCTTTATGACCACAATGTACCCAACTTCTGATGGTTACTTTCAGCAGGATAATGCGCCATGTCATAAAGCTGGAATCATCTCAGACTAGTTTCTTGAATATGACAATGAGTTCACTGTACTCAAATGGCCTCCACAGTCACCTGATCTCAATCCAATAGAGCATCTTTGGGATGTGGTGGAACGGGAGATTCGCATCATGGATGTGCAGCCGACAAATCTGCGGCAACTGTGTGATGCCATCATGTCAATATGGACCAAAATATCTGAGGAATGCTTCAAGCACCTTGTTGAATCTATGCCACGAAGAATTGAGGCAGTTCTGAAGGCAAAAGGGGGTCCAACCCGTTACTAGCATGGTGTACCTAATAAAGTGGCCGGTGAGTGTAAATGTGTGTGTGTGTTTTACAAACTCAATAACTCAATAAGAATACAACCTTTTATGACAGGGTGTAGATTATACATCATTGGTCTAATGTTTTGGGTTAAGAGGTTCAATGCAAAAAATATATATATATATCTGTAGACAAAGCCTGTGTAGTGTACTCATTCTTGCCAGCCATTCACATGTTGATGAGCAGGAATTAGGTGACAGATGACGCAGGATCAGACCACACAGTCTTTGTTCGTATTCTGTTTCTATGGAAATATACCGTAAGTGTGCATGTGTGCACATGCAAGAAGCTGCAAACGCAACACATTTTTAAATAAATACTTAGAACAAAGTAGACCCTATTTTATATGCACTTCAGAAATAAAATTGGCTACAACTCTGGACATTCCCTAAAATCTTTTGCTTACTTGTAAAGAAATTGCTTTCTACAGTCCGACTCCTATTTTACAACACCAGTGTTCCACCTTCTGTATATGACTTTATTACTGTTATACATTGTGTGTTTGAATTCCGGTGGTTTCATTTCTTTCTCTTTGGAGTTGTGAGAGTAATGCTCTCTATTCCATCCACGCACAGACACACTGCACAATAGCACACATTTTAAGTTAAACACAGATTAGATCTTTTGATGTGAGCCTTCCTTTGCGGCAGCTTAAGTGTAATTCTGATACGTTAATTTGTCACTACTTTCCTTTGTACTGGGTAAAATATCAGCCATTTGTCACAATTTGAACTAGTATTGTGAAAGCTATATTTTACATTTAAATGGCTGCAATTTTTTAAGGTGTATTTTTTCTTTGATGCTTTTAAAGCGTTCCTTCTTTGTGTCAGTTAACATTAAGTCCAGCGCTGGTAGCGTGCTTTGTTTTCAGGGCTTATTTCATAGTGAATACACGGTTATTTAGCAGCTGCTCACATCAGCTGTTGCTAAGATCAAGTTTCAGACCATAAAGAACATTTCCCCGATATTGTGTTATTGCAAGCAAAACCCTCCTGTACATAAGCAAGGCTATGGTTTTAAAGGGTTTGTCCAGAAAAACATTTTTATATAGGCTAGAGTGGAGTTAATTATAACAAAGAGATTATAATCACCTCCTCCAATTCTCCCGTTCAGCTGAGGCAGTGCCCATCACATCACAGCCACAAAGACCAGCAGTGACAAGCAGCACTGTGGCTGAACCGTTGTATACGCTTTACCTGGACAAAACCTTTAACACTCAAAGCATGCCATGCAAATTTTGCTGTTCCATTACACAAAGAAATGACATCAATCTTATGAGCCAGTTGATAAATTTACAGACAGTTTGGAGAGCCAGGGCCCACAAAGCATGGGAGTCTGAAACTGTTGGAAAAGCAATGTGCTTCATAGGCCTTTGACCTATGCTGTGGCTGCCCCAGTGTAGCAAATACAATGATATCACCATGGGGGCACACAGGAAGCAGTGAAAAAATAAATAGTAACTTTCTTGTGACTACTGTGTAGACACTATTACTACTGGCTGCAGAGGGCTCTGTTATTTTGGCTACTGGGGGCACTGTTACTTCTGACTACTGATGGCTCGGTTAATACTGGTCACTGGAGGAACTATTCCTACTGCCTACTATGAGGACCATTACTAAAGGCTACTGGGGTACAGATACTTCTGACTATTGGGGGCATTGTTACTAGTGAGAGAACAGTTACCATTGGCCAGTGGGGACAATGTAACTACTGGGGCACCTTTACCATTAGCCTCTGGAGTTGTTTTTATACTTGCTACTGTGGAGCTCTATTGGTGTCACTGTTACTAGTGAGAGCAAAGTTATTATTGGCTACTGGGGACAATGTAACTACTGGGGCACCCTTACGATTAACCACTGAGGTTGTTTTAATACTTGCTACTGTGGAGCTCTATTCGTGTCCCTGTTACAATTGGCTACTGAAACACTGTGAATGGCTACTGTGGGCACTGTGATTATTAACTACTGGAGGCTATGTGTCTATTGGCTAATGATGGGCACTGTGACTATATTTGCTACTGTGGGACACTAGTCTGTAACTATATCTTTTATTTGGGGAGGACTGTTACCATATTGACTACTGCAGGGATCTTGTTACTATTTTGGTTACTAAGGAGAACTACTGTCATGTCTTGTTTCTATATTGGCTCCTTTTGTTGCATTTTAACAATTGTGGAGAAGAGGTTTGCCTAATTGCATTGTATTAACACCAAAACACATTATGTATGTGGTGTTAACATGCATTTACATTGTGTAAACATTGTATTGAATGCAATTAAACAAATCTACTCTCCAAAGCTATTAAATTGTGTTTCAAAACATAAATGACATGTATGACTACACCCTCAAACTTCAATCTCTAGAATGCAATGGTTGAACTACCTGCCATCTACCCATAAAAGTGAAATTGTGACTTAAACCCACAACAAAATTCAGATGCTTGTGCTGCAGTGGGTATCGCTGAGCTATGGCACTCAGGACAATCTGGAGCAGTTACAACCCATCAGGCACCAGCCTAGGGCAGAGTTGAATTTTGTGGAAGTAGTCTGGGGGAGCCAGATTCTAGAGAATGGATTAAAGCAGACAGGACAGATCTTATGTCTGTTTTCTACCAGTCTGTACAATTTATTGTTAGCCACGTGGCATGTTATTAAATATGTTGTAGACAACGCTTAGATTGATGGCAGCTTTTGCACTGCACCAGAACTTATCCCTATACAAGTTCTGATAAATCTGATACATCTGCCTCACTATTAATGACCAAGCTGCCAGTGTAGACAGCAGATTTACGGGACTGTTTCTACAGTAAACCAAACATTGTTCACTTTATTATATAATCACTGATTTATCTTTTTTCATACTTTGAGCAGGTGCTGAACGTAGAAGCATCTACAGTATTCAATCATTTCCTTAATGTTTACTGTCAGCATCATGAAATGAATGGAAGGACGATCCAGCACCATTACTGTTGTTTTATCACCAAATAGTCTAATAGTATAATTATTTGCTTAGTATTTTTTTTAAAGTAGATGTATCTTATGTCATACTTTAAGCGGGTGCTGAACATAGAAGCATCTACAGTACAGTATTCAATCATGTCCTTAATGTTTACTGTAGGCATCATGAAATGAAAGGAAGAATGAAACGGCACCATTCCTGTTGTATTAACACTGAATAGTCTAAAAGTATCATTATTTATAATATATAATTATTTTCCATTGCTTTTTTGTGAACAGAAGCTGATACTACTATTGTATAAGGCTTAATTCAGATCTGAGTTGGAGGTTTCATGAGGAGTCTCCATTTCAAGTTCTATAAGAAATTACAGGTGCAAAAAGTCCTGTTGGTGACCTAAATGGAAGTCCAAAGGAATGATTTGGTCACGGTTGGTGTCCATTATTTTGTACATTAGGGGAAATCATTTTTCTAGTCTTTCTGTTCCTATAACAGTGCAGAACAAGGAACATCCCATGGAAATGTGAACATGGCCAGACATGAAACTCTGTATATAATGATTCTGTTATGAATCTGGCTGTGAGTACAGCTTGTTTTCACTGATTACAGCAAATGCTAGCAATACAAAAGTATTCAATCATAGTACAATAGTATGGAACTTAGGAGAACACAGATCATGGAGGAAATTTAGATTGATGGCATTAAGTGGCTTTAGTTTCTTAGGATAACTGGTATAAGACTATGACAGAGGATAAATCTACATCTGGTCCTGCCTGGCATAGCATTGCGGTATAACCTGTGCCAGGCACTGGTCTGGTATGGGCAATTCAATGTACCTTCCCACTCATTTGTTCAGTATAAGCCTTTATATATGTGTATATATATATATATATATATATATATATATATATATATATATAAAACCACAAACAAAGGGTAGGAATAGGACTCACTTTGCGTTATGTGGCTAGGATCCCATTGAATATGTCCATGTACTAATTCACTGAATTAATGGATAGCACACGGACTAAAACAATTTTTGTGTGTGAGGGCTTCGTAATAAGAATTATTCATTGAATTTTAATACAAACCAATTTTTTTGATCTTGTGTAAAATATATTTTTTAACCATCTTTACTATATAAGTTTTCATGAGCTATACCCCTATAATAAAGTTAGTATGGCATTATGGGTGTTATGAAAATCATTCAGCATAATGGTCTCTTCTGATGCTTTAGTGATACACTAAATGTGTATCAGTAAATAACACTGGCTGATACCAGGGAAATTCATCTTTGGCGTCTTTAATGGAAATTCAGGCATGTAGAACGCCACTTTCCAGCAATTACTATCACTCAATGAATGGATTATGGCGCATGACATATGTTTATGCAATTAATGATGAAGTAATCATTGCTATCTCCCTCAATTACAGCACATGCAACCAACTAATTAGTCCCTTGCATCTCTCTAGAAATAGACACATACTTAGGATATAAAGCCAATTTTACAACACTCACATATTATTCTGAGACTAATTATTCAGGCAATAATCCAGGCAATAATACTTCTCACATAAGCTTTAAAAGTTCATTATAATTTTGTGGCAAGTCACAATGTTGGCCAGTTTCGGTGATTTAGCACAGTTGTCTACAACTACTAGTCCTACCTGGCTCCAGTACCCATATAATGACCTCAATATAAAATTATAGCCTGAAATAAGTCTGAAGAAGTTACAGCCCAGTAAAAATGATTGCTCCTATCGAGCTGTCTCTTATTATTGGATAGCAGTCACACTTGAATGATCTAAAATAGATAAATGCTTTAGATATTCTTATTTTTTTTGCTCCAATCATTATGTAATATATTAAAGTTCATTTCTGCCCTATGATTACTATTTTATCTTAATAAGTCTTCTGAATTTATAGTATACTTTTTGTATGTTTTATTAAATTGGAAGCTCATGAACACTTATTTTTAGCAATAGTGGAATATGCTTGGTCAGACTGGGATAACTAGGACCCTTCAGTAAAACCAATTATAACTAAGCATTGAACAATATGCAAATGTTTCCTTACACCATTTGCAAGCCATTGCCAATTAAAATGTAATTTGGTAGTAGCTTGCTTCTTACCTTACCTTAGGCTTCTTATTTGAATACCCTGGTGTAAGACTCGTCTGGCTGGAGAGGTGGAGAGGTGTGCGCTGATCACCCCTCCCCTCTCCATAGAGAGGTGTGCTGCTGGACCATTCTTCCTATCTTTTTTCCGTCAATGGCACGGTACGTAACACGTGTGTGCACGATGCACTTCTATGTGGCCGTATGCTAGCTGCCATTCATACAACTAGCATACGGCCACCATGTATGGTCATCTGCAAGGGGACTTAGACCAGTTATCTCCTGTGAGGTCTGCCAGTAGGCTGCTGACTGGTTCCTGCGTTTGCTTTTGGGCCTCTTTAACTTGGCATCACATGCCCACACAAGAACAGGTGTCAGGCTCAGGCAGCAACAAGAAGATTGGGTGATTGGCTGTATGGTTTGATTGAGGAGATGATTCTAAAGGGGGAAAGATACTGGTTAAATCCTGCTGAATATCTGTATGGAATACAGTAAGTGTGCGCTGCCATGCAATGCTCCTGCCGGTTCGGGGCCTACCTACTATAAGCCAGGGGCCCATGGGGGGAATCACCTGTTCATCTGTGAATCAGTCTATGCTGAGAAATATGTTAACACTTAAAAATTTCACCTGCTGCCATATAAAGAGCATACACATTCTTAGACTGACAAATCTATTATTGGCTTTAGGCTTTACTTAGTAGTTGCAGAGCAGCATGTTTTATGGTGAATGGAAATTTATCTATTCATATGGTAATGAGTCTATTTTGTATATTTATGTGTTAATGAACACCAGGCTTTTATGAGCTAATGTGTCTGGCTGCTAGGTGTATTCACACCAGACAGAATTAGAACAGATATGATTTGTCAGGCAGTCATTTTGTGGACAGTTTCCAGGTAGTAGAAGACATGTACACAGTCAAAACAAACTAAAAACTAAATGAAAAAATGGTAAAGAAAGTATATTACGAAGGCAGTGGAACTGATTCTATTTATATAAACAACAGGAAAACCCATGTGCACAACAAAACCACATTAACCAAGAACCAATTTAAAAAGGTTGTCCGGATATAAGAAAAATGTGATATATAGCTGGGATGGGGGGGGGGGTAGCCATAATTATACTAACCTTCTCCAGTGCTCCCGTTCTCCTGCAGCATCACCATTCAATGCCATCACAAACATTACTGAGTGCCTGCAATTGTCTGGCCCTGTTGTAAGGCACAAGCTGGTGGTTGGGATGGCACCACTGGTCTCTGTAAACAGACAGCGACTAGCAGTGATGGGCAGCCCTACTAGATAACATGAGCACCAAAGAAGATGAGTATGAGAAGTTTATTGTTTTTTTAAGCCTACTCAGCAATATATCAAATTTTTATCTTTGCTCTATACCTTGAAGGGAAACCACACCACCTTGGTGCTTCATGCATTGGAACATAAAAGTTTTTTCCTGATGCAAACATTGTATCATATGAAAAAAAAAAGCAATTTCCTAATTTAACCTCTGAGCCTAGTAATTGACTGATAATTCTGTATGGGTTAGAATTAGAATAGAAGATAACACCTCTATAGAAAAAACTATCACTGCTTACATTACCCATAAGAGATGATGTCACAGCATATCACCCTACCTGCACAGAAAACTGTCTAAAAAACACTCCATAGTCCTCAATGAGTTGTTTCCAGTCTTGGTGACTTGGCAAATTTCTCTCACAGCTACTTCTCCCCCCTCCCTTCTGACCACATCAATTCACTCTCAAATATCAAACCCCACAATTCATTGTCTACTCTCCTGCTTCTGTCATGTGCAGTGAGCAGTGGAGATGGATGACCTCTCTGCTGTCTCATGACAGAAACAAGGGAGCAGACATCACAGGATTTGATATTAAAATTTAAATGATGTGGTAAGAAGGGAGGGGGGAAACAGAGCTATGAGAGACATTTGCTGAGTGACTCAATGGGGCACATTTACTTACCTGGTCCGTTCGCGATCCAGCGGCGCGTTCTCTGCGCTGGATTCGGGTCCGGCCGGGATTCATCAATGCAGTTCCTCCGCCGTCCACCAGGTGGCGCTGCTGCGCTGAAGTCCGCTGGAATGCCTCGAAATACACCGGCCTACCCAGGATGAAGGTGAGTGAAATTTTCGCGACACAATTTTTTTTTTAAATGCGGCGGTTTTTCCGAATACGTCGGGTTTTCGTTCGGCCACGCCCCCCGATTTCCGTCGCGCGCATGCCGGCGCCGATGCGCCAAATTCCGATCGCGTGCGCCAAAAACCCGGGGCAATTCAGGTACAATCGGCGCAAAACGGAAATATTCGGGTAACACGTCGGGAAAACGCGAATCGGGCCCTTAGTAAATGACCCCCAATGACTCAGCTGAAACAGAGAGATGCTCTCAAGAGGCTGGGCCTGGCAGGGTGCTATTTACTTTTTTCTAACTTTAATTTAGGGTGAAATAGGAATAGGGTTTTTATTATAAAAACATCTTTGGAAACAGTTTGAATACTGCTGCAGGAAAATGTCATTAGGCTTAAAGGTGAAAGCCTGATAAAAGGTGCACTTTAAAGGGCATCTACCACCAGGATAAAAGACTATATGCAAATGAGCCTCGGGGGCTCTGGGGTCCATTAACACCTATGGAGCCTGGAGAATCTCAGGCTCATTTGCATATAGTTCTTCACCCTGGTGGTAGATGCCCTTTAAAGAAAAATCATTCATTTATATTCAAAACAACTCAGAAACTTTTTGTATTTTGGACCTTCAACTTAGCACTATGGTTTTTGTAGGGAAAAAAAAGATGGCGTGGAAGAATTTAAGTACCGTATATTCCGGCGTATAAGACGACTTTTGAAGACTGAAAAATCTTCTGTCTGGTCTGGGGTCGTCTTATACGCTGGTAATTGACCGCCCGCATGGAGAGGGCTCACGGGCTGAGCCCTCTCCATAGCCGGTAAGTCTTTGCAGCATATTGCAGCAAAGGCTTACCGGTAACACCCGCGATCGGTGCTAGCAACGATCGTGGGTGTTTTCACAGCGATGGCTCAAAAAAATAGCGGCGATCTGTCTCCATGGTAGCCTCGGGTCTTCCGAAGACCCGAGGCTATTTCGTTTTAACCCTTTCATTACAATGTGCTGATAGCACATTGTAATGAATGAGGAGGAAAATCCCCATATACTGCCATACGGTAGTATGGCAGTATATGATAGGATCGATCAGACAACCTAGGGTTAAAGTACCCTAGGAAGTCTGAAAAATAGTATAAATAAAAATAAAAAAAAGTAAAAAAAAATAAATAAATAAAAAAAAGCCTAAAATTTCAAATCACCCCCCTTTCCCTAGAACTGGCATAAATATAAATAAACAGTAAAAATCATAAACACATCAGGTATCGACGCGTCTGAAAATGCCCGATCTATCAAAATATGATAACGGCTTTTCAATGCGTTTAACCCCGTAATGGAAAATAGCGCCCAAAATCAAAAATGGCATTTTTTTGTCATTTTGAAAAATATAAAAAAATCTATAAAAAGTGATCAAAAGGTCATACAGTCCTAAAAATGATATCATTGAAAATATTATCAAATTTTGCAAAAAATGACACCACCCACAGCTCCGTACACCAAATTATAAAAAATTTATTAGCGCCAGAAGTTGGCATAATCAAAAAAATAATTTTTGTACAGGAGGTTTTCATTTTTGTAAATGTATGAAAACATTATAAAACCTATACAAATTTGGTATCCCCTTAATCGTACCGACCCAAAGAATAAAGTAGACATGTCATTTGGGGCACTGAGTGAAAGACGTAATATCCAAGCCCACAAGAAAATGGCGCAAATGCGTTTTTTCACCATTTTCATTGCATTTGGAATTTTTTTCCCGCTTGGCATGGAATATTTAATAAAATAAAAATTTAAGGTACAGTATGGTAACATTTACAGTAAAATGGACGATGGTAATGTTGTTGTTGTATGCCTTATGTTTATGAGCGACAGTTTTCCTGCTATATACCTGCATGTCATAAGAATTTAAATTAAAAAAAGGACCATGTTAAATTCAAATCTGTTTTTTTTTTTATTTTTACCGGTGTTTTGTATGCGTTGGAAAAGGGGTAGTCTTATACGGCGAATATATCTTAAACTCTATATTTTAACAGGAAAGTAGGGGGGTCGTCTTATACACCAGGTCGTCTTATACGCCGGAATATACAGTAGGTATTGCTAAACTAATTCTTACAATTCTAATCAGATATTCCCTTAAGTACCCTGTGCTATGCATCAATGAGAGGTCAACACCTCTAAGCACACAAAAGAGTATTCTTAGGAATCTGACATCTGTATGATGGTTAACAGAGCAGGAATTCTTAGTCTAGTCACTGTTAAATTAGAGTAGAACTAATTTATGAACATAAAACACAATCTATAATGATGTGAAATATAGAGATGTAACACTTACTTTGCAAGCAGTCAGCATTAAGGAGGTCTTGACATTTTTCATGACACTTGACGCCACACTCTGTACACCTCATGCCCTGTCTTGCTATTCCCCATAGTAGACCTTCACACTCATAGCAGTATGTTGGTGTTGTTGCAGTCCATACTTCAAAATTGTGTGGAGTGGTAGATGATATTGGGTAAATAAGAGCTTGTAGTGTCTTCTTGAAAACATGAGATTTCTGTTAAGGTAAGAAAACATTTGAAACAGTTATAGGATATTTGGTAAATATTGTGGAGAAGAATATGAAAAAGAAGCAGTTTCTTAAAGGAAATCTACCACCAGGATGAAGGATTGTAAACCAAGCACACTGACATAGTGGTGTGTGCCCCCTCTGACAGGATCCACTCTTCTTTAAACTTTTAAGCCCTTGTTTTTTTAAAAAAAAAGGCTTTACAAATTATGCAAATGAGCTTGATGGGCTCCTGGCTCCATTAACGGCTATAGAACCGGAGCCCCTCAGGCTAATTTGCATAATTGTTAAAGTCTTTAAACAAACAGGGACTAAGAAGCTAAGAGCAGATCCTGCCAGAGGGTGAATACACCAGTATGTCGGTGTTCTTGGTTTACAATCCTTCATCATGGTGGTAGATGTCCTTTGAACAATCATCATCATTATGGCATTTTACTTTCCATTAACCCCTTAACGCTCTGCGCCGTAGCTCTACGGCGCAGAGGTATAAGGGATGTATGAAGAGGGCTCACGGGAGTCCTCTTCATACAGAGGTGGGGGTTTTTGCATATTGCACAAAACCCCCACCGCTAATAACCGCGGTCGGTGCTTGCACCGATCGCGGCTATTAACCCCTTCAACGCCGCCGGCAAAGTCGCTGGCGGCGTTTAAAAGACGGTGGCGCGCGGGCGCCGCCATCTTTTTTCCGATCGCCACGCCCCCGAAAGTCATCGGGGGGCGGCGATCGGTTGCCATGGTAGCCTCGTGTCTTCTTTTGACACGAGGCTATCTGGCAGCTGCAGATTCGTTACAATGAGCCAGTGGCTCATTGTAATGAATGTGCTGCAAAAATGCCATATATTGCAATACAGAAGTATTGCAGTATATGGTAGGAGCGATCTGACCATCTAGGGTTAATGTACCCTAGATGGTCTAAAAGATAGTGAAAAAAAAAATAAAAAAAAAAGTTTAAAAAATAAAAAAAATTAATAAAATATTAAAAGTTCAAATCACCCCCCTTTCCCTAGAACGGATATAAAACATAATAAACAGTAAAAATCACAAACATATTAGGTATCACCGCGTCCCAAGATGCCCGATCTATCAAAATATAAAAACGGTTACAGGCGGCGGTGACCTCCGAGGCGGGAAATGGCGCCCAAATGTCCGAAATGCGACTTTTACACCTTTTTACATAACATAAAAAATGAAATAAAAAATGATCAAAATGTCACACAGACCTCAAAATGGTAGCAATGAAAACGTTGCCTCATTTCGCAAAAAATGACCCCTCACACATCTCTGTGCGCCAAAGTATGAAAAAGTTATTAGCGTCAGAATATGGCAAAAAAATTTTTTTCTTTTTTGTACACATTCGTTTAATTTTTGAAAATGTATTAAAACACAATAAAACCTATATAAATGTGGTATCACCGCGATCGCACCGAACCAAAGAATAAAGTAGGTGTATTATTTGGAGCGAAGAGTGAAAGTCGTAAAAACTGAGCCCACAAGAACGTGATGCACGTGCGTGTTTTTTTTCAATTTTTCCACATTCGGAATTTTTTTTCAGCTTCGCAGTACATGGCATGTTAAAATAAATAACATTACGGGAAAGTAAAATTTGTTACGCACAAAATAAGCCCTCACACAGGTCTGTACACGTAAAAATGAAAAAGTTATGGATTTTTGAAGTTGGAGAGCGAGAAATGAGCCGGAAAACCCTCCGTCCTTAAGGGGTTAAACATAGTTCTAAAGTAAAAAGTGTTTTGTCTGCAGAACTTGAAGAAAATCTACCATCAAAAACTTATAGATAGACTGTGGTAGTTTTCTGGCCTACTTCCTTCTGAACTAAACTGATTATGCTAATGAGAAGGGGAAAACTCTGATTATCATGTACAGGCGGTCCCGTACTTAAGAACACCTGACTTACATACGACCCCTAGTTACAAACTCTGGATTTTGGCAATTTACTGTACTTTAGTCCTAGGCTACACTAAACAGATATAACAGTTATCACAGGTTTCTGTAATGAAACTTTATTGTTAATCCTGGTTCTTATGACAATCCAACATTTTTAAAATCCAATTGTCACAGAGACCAAAAAAACTGACTCGGGTTACAATAATAAAGTATACAGTTCCAATTTACATACAAATTCAACTTAAGAACAAACCTACCTATCTTGTATGTAACCCAGGGACTTCCTGTATCTTAATTTTTGATCTTTTAGACATGACCATTTTTGTCCATAGGTATTTTTTAATCTTTCCTAAAATATATCTTACCAGTTCTTCATTGTTCACAGAGGTTCGGATAACCATTGCAAGAGATATTCCAGCTTTCCGTGCAGCAAGTGTCTGTATCAATGTTAAAGACATTATATTAATATAATGGAAGCAACTATGAGTTTAATAAATACGTTAAGAGCTGCAGTAACCATCCATACATACCAACCATCCATACTAACAAGAAACTATTTAAAATATAACAGATGAAAGTCTTTGAAAGAGACTCAGGTGATGTATAAATAATGGTTAGGTTCTATGCTTTCAGCAACAATTTTCCCTAAGGGGTAAAAGCAGGGGCGTAACTAGGAGAGGCAGGGCCCATAGCATGCTTCTCAATAGGGCCCCCATCCTACTTATAAAATATAGTTATTTCTATACTCACACATGCGACTTACAATCACTCATCCATACACTCATGCGCACACAAGCGAGCAAAGACACACATACAGTGGCATATACAAACGTACAGTGGATACACACATCACCGATACAGCATATATACATCACGTATATGTTATATTCATACAATGTGCAGCATAATATATATATATATATATATATATATATATATATATATATATATATATATATTAAGGTGAACATCTTCCTTTGTAGTGTGTGAGGTCAGATGATTGGGCCCCCTGACACTGTGGGCCCCATAGCAGCTGGTTTGACACCTGGGTAAAAGACGTCAAAAGGGTGGAGTTTAAGATTATTTATTAGAATCTAGAGCAAAAATAGAGCAAAAAAGGAGTAAAGTGCATAGTTTTTGTTAAATGTACATGATGTGATTTAAATTAAGAGCAAATGTGAACTTATAGAAACTAGTTCCAATGATGTCTCTTATATCCTTGGAAGGAAGCATGATACCGGGTGGTGTACAACTAATAAATTGGATAGGCGAAGAGTATGTGACTCAAAAAAGAGAAAACATAGTATTGGGGGAGATTCATTATGCCTTCTCCACCAGTTTTCTGGCAGAAACGGAACATACATGTTCCTCTCCCCTCAGTTTGGACATGTCAGAGCAGGGATTGGGGCAGACAGGGCTTGTTCCACCCCTCATTGACCCATCAGTCTTAAGGAATTCCCCCATAAGGTCAAAATAAACAAAAAACAAATGAGCATACAAGTATACAATAAGTGAAAGTATTCAGAAAGAAAAAAAACTATTGTGGAAAACCAGCAAATGCAAAACTGGGCTGATAAATGTCATGAGGAATGTATTGCTGACAAGAAATCACCAATGCACTAGAGAACTGAAGACTGTCAGCAAGTGTATTGCTTAAAATGTGTGGGAATGCATATCTTCTCAAAAGAAACAACTCTATTGTCAAACTGTCATTCTGTACATGAAAAATGAATCAATTTGTGCTGTGTGGGGATATAGTCATGCACGGTAATATGGTCAATCTCAAAGGGGGCACTTTAGAGGATTATTGTAAATGTATAGAAATATCATTCTTTGAGATTTAATCGGATCTGCTGTAAAAGAGCACGAACAATGAACATATAATAGTCATGCATATAGAGCTGCAGCAAGGGTCACAAGCTCACAGGATTTTATGGACTTTATGGAGTCAATACACCTACTATACCCTGGGTGAGCCTAGCCTTGTAAGCACATTATTCATACACTACCAGAAATCTCCCTTCTTCTCAGGTACTGCACTGATTAGATTATAGCCCTTTCACTTTTTTTATATAAAACCCTTAAAGTGTTCAGTATGTGAAAAATATTGGCAATTGGGAAACTTCCACTCTACTTTTGAAACGAATATATACAGTTACTTATGTTATTTTCAGAATGGTGTACATAGCCTCTAAAGAAGTTACAGAAACCCAATGAATAATCATCATTCTCTATGTAGTACAGTTTGCTGCATTTAGGGGCAGATCAGGCACTTTGGGGTTTTGTCTTGAGGCCCTACTAATGTTGAAATATGTCCCCTAACCTAGAGGGGGGGGGGGGACTAAACAGCGAGGCAGAGGAGAGGACCATTATACAACCTCTTGTGTCAACCCCTCATCCTCATAGTCTGTAAGCTCTTGTGAGCAGGGCCCTCACTCCTATTGTTCCATATGACTGTTTGTTCTTTGTAATGTAATATAGTTGTATATGTCCCCTATGATTTGTAAAGCGCTACGGAATTTGATGGCGCTATATAAATAAAGATTATTATTATTATTATTATTATTATTATAGAGTTACATGGCAAAACAGCATCAAGTGGTGGACATCGAGGATGGGATTTTCATGCTCTTCCCTGGTGCCGAAAACCAGCTGTTATTTTGGTTTGGTGGTCCAATGAATTTGTATCCCACCGCCTAGAGCCTCCTCATACTCCATATTTACTGGAGTAAGAGAGACATAGATTTTTCTCCTATTATCTGTAGCATCTGGATGAGTATTGGCCCTCTCTGCACAATGCTTGTTCTTCAGAGGACAGTGAGGTAAAGACTAGGCCAATAAGTTATGTAATCTAAGGGTTCCTAATTTTAGATTATTGATTAAGTTATATCCTCAACTCACAAAGTGACCAAATATTGGGAGGAAATCAATAGAGCTGACAGTTTGGACACTTTATTTTGCAGAGGAAAGCGCCAATCTATGACTGCTCTAGTAAAGAACGTTTACCAGTAGAGATGAGCGAGTATACTCGTCCGAGCTTGATGCTCGTTCGAGTATTAAGGTACTCGAAACGGCTCGTTGCTCGGACGAGTATTTCCCCTGCTCGAGATCGAGCATTTAATTAAAAAAACACAGTGAAGAACAATGAAGAATAGAATAAAAACAGTGAACACTGTGAACACAGGATCATTTAAGTGAAAAACACAGTAAAGAACACAGTGAAGAATAGATTACAGATGTTCGGCACATCTGCTTACTTGTCGGAAGATACGCGCGGAACGGTGCGAACAAAATAGTATGTGAAGAACAATATATATGTGTGAAGAACACATTGAAGAACACGGTGAGCAGGACAGAGACACCGGGGAGCAGCACAGAGACACCGGGGAGCAGCACAGAGACATCGGGCAGTGGCACGGAGACATCGGGCAGCGGCACGGAGCGGCACGGAGACATCGGGGCACGGAGACATCGGGGCACGGAGACATCGGGGCACGGAGACATCGGGGCACGGAGACATCGGGGCACGTAGACATCGGGGCACGGAGACATCGGGGCACGGAGACATAGGGGCACGGAGACATCGGGGCACGGAGACATAGGGGCACGGAGACATAGGGGCACGGAGACATAGGGGCACGGAGACATAGGGGCACGGAGACATCGGGGCACGGTGACATCGGGGCACGGTGACATCGGTGACATCGGGGAGACTTCAGTGGAAGAAGAGCAGCGGATCCCGGGACAGCGTATCTCCCGACAAGTAAGCAGATGTGCCGAACATCTGCAATCTATTCTTCACTGTGTTTTTCACTTAAATGATCCTTTGTTCACTGTTTTTATTCTATTCTTCACTGTTCTTCACATCTGCTAACTTGTCGGGAGATAATATATGCGCGGAACAGTGAAGAATAGATTGCAGATGTTTGCATACATCTGCTAACTTATCAGAAGACATTCTTTTTCAATTAATTAACACATTTTATTCCCGAACCATGGTCCCTTTGAAAAATGTTCGAGTCTCCCATTGACTTCAATGGGGCTCGTTATTCGAGACGAGCACTCGAGCATCAGGAAAAGTTCGTCTCGAATAACGAGCACCCGAGCATTTTAGTGCTCGCTCATCTCTATTTACCAGTTTACTTTCTGTAAGTACAGCATTGCTTGCTCCAGGGGGTGCTCTCAGAATAGTAAAATGTTCCTCACTTCACCTTTTAACAAACTGCAGAAATCAGTATTCCAGGAATAACACTGTTTTTGGTAAGTATGTGACCTGCAATCTTTATTTTCTAGCAGCTCTCATTTTTTATCATTCTGCATCTGATACAGTTACATGACACCTTCTCTGTGCTGCTGGGTGGGAGCCAGGGTGCTGTGCTGATCAGTGACTAGGACATGGTCTTATGTATTTCAGAGGGCTACTACACACGACTGCAAATTATAGAGCAGGTTCTATGCCTCCCTGGGCAGTATCTTTCCATTGTCATCAGCACATGAGTAGCCTTCACATCTTGAAGATACATGAGCCGCTAACAATGGACCAAGTATTTCAGATACAGGCAATTGTTTGTATACAGGTAGCCTTATATGGAGCCACAGACACAAATTATGTATTGTGTTCGTGAGGATTGTTATATATGCATTATCATTCACATTTTTATCTATATATTTTATTATTCCTTACTTTGTTAAGCCATGTTTTGTATAATATACATTACATTGTATTTTTTGGCTTTCTTACAGTTATATATGCAGAATACTTCTGTTTACGGGTGGGGGGGGGGTGTATCATGGCTTCTATGTACAAGCTGTGATTCAGTTACAGTTGTGACTATTCCTCACTCTATTCCGGTTCGGAGGGGCTGTGCCAGGTCATGGTGTGTGCTGCAGCAGAGTGAGGACATTCAGCTCTATGCCAGGTCGGGCTTGTATGTATGCACACCTGTGGCCTGGCTGCCAGAACCAAAAAGCATAGAACATAGAGAAGCCAGCACTAGGAGTATTATACAGGCTGTCAGTCATGTGTATAGGACTAGCTCATACACACACAGGCTGCAGGGGCCCCATAGAGGAGCCAGCACCAGGAGTGTCACATCATTATACAGGCTGTCAGTCATGTGTATAGGTGTATCTCATAAACACACATGCTGCAGGGGATGTGGCCTCCAGCACCAAGTATCATTATACAGGCTGTCAGTCAAGCATTGGAGGGTGTGGCTGTGCCTCCTACTCATGATGCAGAATATTATAATTACCCATTGGACCCATCTCAGGTCATTTGCATACCTAATTGTGTGAGTTTAAGGGAATGTAAAAGGACAATGTAAGGAAATATGAAAATATATTTAGTTTTGTGGATTCATTTGCCTGAATGTTTCTCTTTAAATCAAAATAAAATTGAACAAAAATATTTACTACAATATTTAAGATGGTACTTACCATTGCCTGCAGCAAATGAAATATTTAGAGGATGAAAAAAAACAGAAAAGTATTAGAGAAACAAAGTATATCACCATAAAGCCTAGAACTTATTTCTCTAGATCAATAAAACATAAACTTGCTGGTATAAAAGCATAAGAAAATGAAATGGTAAAGAAAAAAACATAAAAGACTAACTTTATTTTTTCATTCCTCTGACAATCAATAACTACTGAACAAACTGTGCTTTATAACTGTTTTATTGTTAACACAGTTGTGAACAAAAGGCAAGAAAACGTAACAATGGAACAAAAACAATAGATCCCAAATAATGCAATACATCCCAAATCACAAGCATTGCATGATCAATCATGCATCAATAATCAGCATATTATTGGGTAAACATTGAGGAAGGTGCTACGGTATACATTTCTAGAAAAACAGATTTTTGTGCTTTTGCTATGCTTTCGTATTGCGTTTTCCCCTGTGAATATACACTAAACACTTCAATGGAATAAGACACAGAATGTTATTTCAGTTTCCAAAGGAAATACATCCATGAAACATTGCTATGTATAAAAGGTATCTTAAAGTCAATTTGTCTAGTCTTCAATGTGACATGAATTTCAATGTAAAATTACAATGTTTGTGCTGATGCAGCCTAACGACTGACTATCACCTTGTGGAAGCTTATCACATCATGTAAAAGGAGTTTATGCAAAGTCACAGAGGGAATTATAAAGTAAAAGAAAAGAAAACAGTCTTTGAGTGACAATTTCTTTTAAAATAAATGCATTCAAGCACAGTATGTATTATGGGTCTCATATCAATCAAAGGCAACAGAAAGTGGACCATACTGAAATATGAGATACAGGATTGGTAGCTATGGGCTACTTCCTTGGGCAAGTTATAGTATATCTGAGAGGCCAAGGTATCCCTGCCCTGGTCCACTTTGTTCCTATCTTGATCTTTTTTCTAAAGTGGATCTTGGGGAGCAAATAGGTGCAAGGTCACGATGTTCATGGTGTACGCGTGTGGCATGATTTACTGACCACAATTATCTTACATGTACATGCAATGATGTAATAGAACTGTACAGGCCGAGGTGACATTCCGACATTACGTCCTATCTCCCATGTGGATCGGTACCCCTGCTTCTCTTACCGGGGGAAGCGGGCTGGGTCCAATCCTCCAATGTCAGCCCTGTGGGAACTCATGATGTCCTCTGAGAGCCGAACCCTACCACCAACATTTCCCATAGACATCTTAGGCTAGTTATTTGTATACAAAAAAAAAAAAAAACAGACTAAGGCTCATTTTGAGCCGAAACGCCCGTCGGGGCGGCAGTCATCCCCGGACATTGTGACCACCATCACCTATACGCGGTAAGGACTGGCTCTAATACCTTTCAATGTTTCTCAAACTTTTTCACTAGCATTTGGCTTTAAACACTAAGTACCGATGTGTACATTGATGGATCAATACTGCTATTTGCTGTATGCTGATTGATACCAGTCCTTCCTTTTTATCTAATGGTTTCATTACACTGTCCCCATGTCCGGGCATGACTGCCTTTTTCTGCTGTACACCACCTGACAACCCTGTCATGTATAATATAGCAATTTTTTAATTGTATGTTTTTTGTTATATGTATGCAAAAATAAAGTTTGTCAGTTTATTATCCTTCTATTGAAAACATTGTTTTGCCTCATTTCTTCCTCGCAATTTGAGAGGTACATTAGGTAGTCTCCTTCTCGTCTGATGTAGTTCTGCTATTTTTAATGCTTTTTGAATAAAAAGTATTTTTTTATCCAAGAAGAATAATTTATTTTAATTTTATGTTGCCAATGATCAACTGGTCTTTCCATGAGGCCTACTAGAGCTCTTAAAAACACAAGAGAATCGAAGAGCACCATTTTATCTTATTTTTATACCATTCCTCATACACGGCCATAAATAATCCGGAATTCCTTGTAACATAACATTCAAAAGACTTAAATTCACTAAACTCTTATTACACACTAAATGTTTCAGTAAATTTCAGTAATCGAGTAAAATGTTGAGGTAGTTTAATCTTCTTGGTAGAGCTGTAACTTACCACATCTCGGACAATGGGCAATGTTTTCTTTCTTCTAAGATCTGGCATACTGTCAATACCATAAAGCCCACTGCCAGGTCTGCAAGAAAAGAACAGCTTGACTGTAAAGTATATCATTATTTTTAATTGTAATGTTTACATTGTAATCATCAACTGTGAAAATGCCAACAACTGTAAGTGCGTTATTAATTATATGCATGCATAATCCTAAAATATTAACCTGTTGTGGTGTGTAAGACCTTACGTGGTAGCTGTTTTTAGAATTACACATTACTTCCTATCCACTAGGTTGGGGTTGGACCGATAGCGGTCTCTGGAGTTGGGGCGGTCATCAAGTAGACAAGGACCCCACTGGTCAGGTATAGGTGACTGAATATGTCTTTTTTAAAGACTTATTTACACTTGCTTATCATTAGGATTCACTCATTCCTCATCATAAGTCACAATGATATTTGGTCTGTATTAACAAAGACGTCAACTTTCAAAATATTATTCAGTGTTAGTTGTCAATTATACCGTTGTTAAAAACCGAGTCATTAAGCGGCTGGGTGATGACGCCCTCAGGCTGTTGCTGAATTATTAAGAAAGACTGCAAGAATTCTGAAGTTCACTACTGTATTTAATCTATTAGATGTGCACACATACATTTTGACCTCCCCTATATATATTATTTTATTATATTTATGTTTTTCCTCAACATATTTTTCACATTTTTAGACCCAGTATTCCAGACTCCGATATTATTTGCATTCCTATTTACATTACTGAGAAACTATGTGGGTCATATATTATGGGCCTTCAAACGGAAACAATTTTTGGTTTTTTTCTTTCTGCTCCTCTTGCACCTTCATTTATGAAGTTTTGGCGCCACAATATTGGTGTTTTTTGACCAACTGGACTTGTTCTATTTTTGGTCACACAACATTTTGGCGCCACTTGTAAATCCCACATTTTTGTGGCGTTTCTATTTTTCATACTCCTTTTTTGGCACAATCTGTGGCGCAAAAAAAGAGCAGCTAAAAGCTGGTCTAGGCAGTCCTAAATCAAGTCCCTGCCCCAATTTATTAATCCCTTGCACCACAAATTTACCTGTACATTCCACTGAAAAAAAATAGCACGGTTCCAGCACCACACTGTGCCCAAATTAATATATGCCCCTCTATGTGTCTTCCTTCTATATAATCCCATATTCTTTATCCTTATGAGTACTTCCTTTCCTATTCATATAATTTATGGTACATTATCAGTACCAGAAGACTAAACAACTAAAAAGTCCCCCCTAAGCAGTCACTTTGGATACAGGACCATAAGTGCCTAATGACAAATATAGTTCCAGGGTAATATTGGGCCATGAAATTTTTAGGCTTTTAGGTAAAAGGTAATAGGCAGCAGTATGCTTCTTTTACGTTATCCGTGGTCCCCATCTACTGTACCCCAGCACCAGTACACAACTGCACTTGCATGCCCCGCTTGTAGCAGTACACATGCAACATAAATCACATAAAACTGTAATAAAAGTGACACTATCCACATAAACAGCTACAGACCAGTGCCCACTGAAGAATATTATGGTACTCTTGTAAACTTTTAGTCATATAGTAATAAAAAAAAACTATATATTTCTGCAGAACATATTAGGCAAACAGCGTAAAGTCATTTCTGCTACAATAGCATGACTCCATGCTAACACCTCCAGTTTGATTAATAATATAACTTCTTACAATAAAACAATAAGGAAGCATGTAGGGAGGCATTACCCTGTGCCATGGGGATGTTACTCTAATGCTATCTATCTTGCTGTTATGATTTTTGCATTGTTTATGCACACATATTTTCTGCTTTTGGTAAACTAGCATAGAGAAAAGAACCCTGATACGGAAATAAGGTACATCATGGAGCAATCTGCCACAGGCAACATATTTCAGATGTGCTGATCATAGTTCTGTTCTTAGACTATTACTTTATCTCAAGGGTCAAAAGGATGAGTAATTTTAGAACAACTTGACTAAATGAACATCATCTAACGTCCGCTTACTTCTTCTCTGTGTTAATAATAATTCTTTATTTATATAGCGCACACAGAATTCAGGAAGACACAGGAAACAAAGGAGCGTCTGGGAACACTGGAGACACACAGGAGCGTCTGGGAACGCTGAAGACATAGGAAACACAGAAGCGTCTGGAAGCGCTAAAGACACAGGAGCATCTGGGAACACTGGGAATGGCTTTCACTTTAACAGGAACCGCTTTGGGAAGCGAGGCATGCTGAAGATCCCGCGAGGCTGGAAGAGATGTGCCAGATTATAAGGGCTGAGCCGGATTAGCCAGTTTAAGGCTAGGAGAGCAGGCGCTCGTGCGCTAGTCGGCGAACCAGGAGCATTGGAGAGGTGAGTCTGGCCCGGGGTTGCTGCGCCACATGGAAGGGAATGGGGGTACGGATCGCGGGTGACAGTAGGTGTCTATGGCATAGTGAGTGTGTTCATGTGAATGTGTGTAGCAAAGCTGAGTGTGTTGTGTTTATGTGTGACCAACAGGGAATTTATTTTTTCTTTATTTGGATGACAAAATCTGGGGTTCGTTTTATGGTAAATAAATACAGTATTTGAAATTCATCAAAACTGATGTTGAAGACAAATTTTTAGGTAAAGAGTTGGAGCCACATATCTACTGCAGTCCCCCAGTGGTGCATGTCATACGTACACAGCAAAGTACAGGAAAAAATGTTTTCCAATATGTGAAATTAAAACCACATTTTAAACCCATGTAAACCCCTTAAATAAATTGAATGGGCAAAATACACGTAAAGAGACACATACTAAAATAACTAACTACCATGCTTTGTGAAGAATTACTTCTTTGCCCCTATTTCCTGCTTACCGGATACAAATAATACAACACAGGCTTTGTCTAACCTGTGTCATGGAAAGAATCCACCTCTAAACTGAGTCTCAGTATCTTCATGTCTTTAGCTTAGCAGAGACATATTGGCTTATGTCATGTTTGCTGGGTGCTCTCCCGCATACTAGGATTGATAAGATCCAAGAATTCATTGATTTAGGGGTCTACTGTGGTCAGTTTGAACTCCTAATCCATAATATTGGTTGTATTGTGGCTAAACTTGCCATGAGAGCTGTAGGAAACATTGTTACTGGAGATAAGATCCAGACACTGGTTACATTAACCTCTTCTGTGTATATTACATCTTCTGAATTTCCCAGTGGAGCTCCATAGATAGGTTTGTGTCCATGCTGATACTGCTGGTTATACAGGCTGCTGTCGATTCCATTATCTATCGAGTATTAATCAAGATTGTGTGAATGAAAATAAGTTGCATGGCCCACTATAAATGCCTCAACTCAGACACTTGGTGGATGTCTGCTACTCATCCGGATAGAAAGCACAATATAACATATTTGAAGAAGCCCTTCAAACTTTTTGAAATCCCAAGAAGTTCACTGGCTACAGACCTTCATTTGTATGTTTCACGTGTCCTACCGGAAATGTCAATTAGCATCCATCCCTCTGTGATAGTCGAGCCATCTGGTCTACTAAAGATTGGCAGAAATTACATTCCCTTTATTGGTCTGTCAAGCTGAGAAAGGATCAGTGACTGCTGATAAAATATTTCAACAAAGAGGAGTGAGGGGCTTTGGAATAGTCTTCTTAACCTATAAATAAACTGCTTAAGATTCTGGAATGGTGTATATTTTGAAAAAATAACAAAAGATACTGTCATAGAGTGAAGAGAATCTATTATCAGTCATTTATACATTGCTTTTCTAAAGCAGTGAAGCAAGTCCACTAGTTATATTCTAGCTGTGTAACTTAATCATTGTAAACTTAGACCTCTTACATGTGTACCACCTAATAGTTGTGTTACTTTTCATTAAAATGTTGGTCTATTCTTGAAGTTTGGCCTATAATGGACCCATTCAGATGCCCTCCTGAGTCCTCCTTTGTCTGCAACTTCTAGATAAAACATACATCAATACCTCCTGCACATCCAAAACCATTGGGATAGCTATTCACTGTCAATAAGTCCCACCTATTCATTGGAAATTGTTCTCAACAACTTTCCCACTGGCCACAAGTATATCACAAATGCCTTAATTCTACTGCAAACTGTCTTGTAATAAGTTTTCAATTACAGTACTTTATGTTGAGTAATAATGAAGTTATTTTAGAAAACATTGCATTTCTCTACAACATGCTGCCAGTATATTACAATGCTTGAGTAGGTGATAAACTTCCTTTATTAAAAAAAAAAAAAAACAGTAGTAGTAGGGCAGTAGTGATTATTCCACCAACATGTGAGATAATAATTCCTTTATCAATATAGCGCACATAGATTACGCAGCGCTGCACAGAGCTGTCTCCATAATCTTCAACCTATCAGTATGTTTTGGAGTGTGGGAGGAAACCAGAGAACCCAGAGGAAACCCACCCAAACACGGAGAGAACATACAAACTCTTTGCAGATGTTGACCTGGATGGGGCTTGAACCCACGACCCCAGCGCTGAAAGTCGGTAGTGCTAACCACCGTGCCACCAAAAACTGAAATTTGAAGTACCAGTAACAATAAAGTTATTTTAGAAAACATAGAGCTCTACAGCATTCTGCCAATGTGAGTAGGTGATAAACTTCCTTTAAAATACCAACAGGTGGGATGAAGTGAAAATGTGTCCTGACTTTGATTTGAGGCAAACCAGTGATTCACTGTTTACTAGTAAGATCTTCTATTGTAATAATTATAATATTTTCCCCAAATCATCAATACAAGTCTTGATGCTAAATATAATTTTCTTACATAATATATCCTGGCACCTGCTATCTGTGAGTACCAAGCAGTACAATAAAAAGAACATAATGTAGAGTTCCTCTTACAGATGATTCTCCATTCTGAAATTCGAACCGTTCTAAATATTCTTAGTATTTAGCAGTTTTCGTTGTTGGAAAGATGTTTTTCTGCCATTCTGCATCTGTGTAAAATGGTTTTTAAGGCTACAATTAGAACTCGGCATAACCAACTGGGAATTATTTAGAGGGCACTTAAAAACTTCATGATATCCAAATTTGATTGGGAAGCTATTATCCGATCCTTAAAGCTATGTTTTCTCATGCTCCTCTCCAGATGTTTATGATCCTGCTCTGTACTGTAAGTACTTTATTTACCTGAGGGCACCATTACAATGTACATTTAATGTAACCTACTAACCCCATGGTCTCATTACTGCATTCATTCTCACCAGCTCAATGTATTGTTTGAGCAGTTTGTCTCTTAACCAGCCCTCCATAAAACAGGAACCAATTTGATACATAATTATTATATACAATGTTTACATGTACTTGGATAGATTTCATTTTTAGATGAGACATTTAGTGATCTTTAAAGGACATCTACCATCAGATTGCAGACTAGTCCTAGCGTCAGGGACTAGGCAGGACTGGCCAAGTGAGTGGGAGTGAATAAATTATAACCCGGGGTGCTCAGAGGTGCTCCAATGAAGTTAACCACAAAATCCAGTCCTTCTGAATTATATTAACACAAGTTCCTAAAAGAAGAAATCCTAAGAAACATAGGAATAGGAGTAGTCTACCAAGAGTCAATCAATTGGTAGATCCTTTCCAACAGGAATTTAAATCTCAACTTCTTAAAGGCTACTATATTTCCAGTAAGACTTGGATGTCATTCATAATGGGTTCCTTGTGTATATGTGGCAGGTCTACAATCTCCCTTAAATTATTTGTATCTGTGCTGACATTTCACACATGATTGGAACAACAGTTCCTAATGCTGGTCTCATAGAAGGCACAGCATTATTCATAGAGTAAAACTCAAGGCTTTTTTATTTCTACTGTCACTAAAAATAGATTACTTTATTCCACGACATAAGGAGCCCGCTACAGAGAATGGAAATTCACAAAATGTACACACACCTTTATTTAATGCTATAGACTTATATGCAATCAAAGGGAAACTGCCAGGGCTATTTGGGAAAGAAAGCCACACACAGGCTCATATGGACTAGTGGTTTAGTGACCCCAAAAGCCCTATATGAACATTGTTCGGGTTGCATTTAAAAACTACTTTTGTACTTCTACTACTTTAAAGTAATACACATCAGACCTTTAACCTTGACCTTAAGTTCAGGGTTTACTGTCTCGGTGTCAGTGGACCACTTTTAATAGCAGCCCTGACCAAAGTTCATGTATAGTGACATCACTATGCTCCTTATTTCCAAACAGGGTCATCACTTTGTGTAAATACATGGGGAGATATCATTGAGGTAGTTTACTACTGCCAGCACACCCATCCTTTGCACTAATGTTGAAAAATGAATGTTAAAGGGGTCTAACGCTTTTCAATAAATCTATTCCACTAGACATGTCTCAGCATCTGTGCTGCCCTTTGCATATATATTCCTGTTTCTCATATCTTCTGTCCGTCCTAATGGTGTCACCCTCTGTGTCTCTTTCTCTAATAGTCCGTTTCACTGATAGACACAGGGAGAGGGGAGGGGGAGAGCGGGATAAGTCATAATACTCCTGCTTCAGACCTTCCTATTCATTAGAGCTCAGACATGTAAACAAGGATCCATGGAGAGTAGCACACATGCTGAAGCATTTGTTGAACATTCAGGGATCATGATTAAGTCAGTAAAGTTACATGGGCAACGTAGGAGTGACTAGTCCCTTTAATGTCAGAAAAGTAACTTTTAAATAAAATAAATAAATAAACGTTTTCTGCCCAGAAATGATGAATTATCAAAATCATATTGTACAGTTATGATGTTTACTGGTTCATTGCTATGAAAGCCCTGTATAAAACTTGAAGACTTCAGTTATTGAGATCTTTTTCCAAAGTCAGAGCCGCTATCAGTAAATTTATGTATTACAGCTAAAAGCTTTTTTCAGATCCTCTCCACATAACAGCAGACAGCAAAGATAACAAGCGATTTTTAGTAAGGACAAACCGCATGAAGCTGTTTACCTGTTGTAGTTCAGTGAGGATTTCAGACAGAAAAGGAAGAATTATTAAATGCATTTTAGCAATCTGAAGCTGCAGTTACAGGAAGTGAATGGATTAGATCGATATCAGGAGAAAGAAAAAAACACTTTAAAAAAGAAAAGTGACTTCTACAAAGATTGATGGTGGCTTTATAATTCATGTAACTTCACCCTAAGACCAGCATCTATACAGTGTTATAGTGATTTTCTGTTAGTAGGCTTTATGCCAAATTGCTACTATATAGTGAAATACAAGGTATACATTAATACCCGAGATTGTCACAAGAAGTTCAAGTTTTATGGATATGTTTGAAATAATTATGGATACATATTGTACAGATCTGTAATGTGGCATCCACTGAATTATACAGAACTTGTCCCTATGATTTTAAAAAGAAGCATAAGACGGTTCATGTGGATTGTGTATTGCAGTGGTATTCCTACTCAAAAGCACCATTACTGAAGATGATTTGGTTTTTTTAGAACTGTACTGTATGATGTTACAGAGGTCTGTATATACAGGTCTCTAAAACTAGCCTGTGGGGACTGTCTGTTCATATACCTAAGGTGTGTCATGTGTTTGTCTCCATCATGGATTTTAAGAGTTTACTTTAATATAACTTATTCTTACGTGTAATCCCCATTACACAGATTTGACATCAGGAAACCATTGTCTACATATAAGATTTACTATTCAGAAATGAACATTAAAGTAAATAATTGCTGTTTTTAAACACTGACTTCTGCGGTTAAAAAATATAAAGTGAAATCTGTGAATCAAGTAATTCTTTACCATCCAACCATAAAGAGAAAACTTTGGGCAACATTTTCTAATATGAGCGCAGGGTGGCGCTGGAAATGTGCTATATTTTGTAAGTTTGTTGCGCAAGGGATTAATAATTTGGCGCATGAACCAAAAGGTTAAGAAGTGGCTCCATATTCATGAATTTGAAATAGAACTTGTAGACCAGCTTTTAGCTGAGCCACAAAAAAAATTAAGAAAAATAGAAGTGCCAGAAAAGTGGCTGATTCATAAGCGGCGCCACAATTTTGCGCCCAAAAAAAGGAACAAGTCATGAATGGCGACAAAACTTATAAATGAGGTGCAAGAGGTGCAGCAAGATTTCTGCCGGTTCTCCATTTTAAAGGTGTTAATAAATGCCCCCACCTCCCACCTCCCATGTGTTGTCAGGTAAATTAGAAAGAAGCAAATTAATAAAAATATTGTGTAACATGAGCTGCAAGTGTCAAGTCACATATTGATGTCCTAGAGTAGTCATTCAGTAAGTATGCATTGTATTTCTGGCACAATGTTTTCATGTACATCAAGCTAATCTGTCTGCCAGCACATAAATATACCCAGGATCTTGGTACTGGGTTCAGTCCAACAGATAGGATTGCGCCACAAATATGTGTCATAATTGTTTGTGAGCCATCACCTAACCTATTGTACAACTATCTCTTCCTCCTTTATGGACTGATTTGTCAGGCATCCTTAAAATATACATATGATATAATTTTAGGCTTATAGAATAAATTAGACAAAAAAAGTTGAATCAAGGAAATTCAAAGTAACTAGATGCATTCATTGTTGCCTTAGAATGGATGTTTGTTATGTGATATCTAAAGGTTCATTTTCTTAAAGGGAACCTCAAACATCATAAACGTCTGTACTTGCTTTATGCTTTGACTGTGTTATATAAGCTATTTGCATAGTCCTACTCCTTTCTGAGTTTTAGTGGCATGAACTACTATATGAAAAGCTCCCGCTGAAGAAATATGTGCTGTCTTCTCAGTATCTGTAACTAGTCAGAAATCTCTGTACCAAACAGGGGCCTGGTACTGATTTTGTATCTGAATTCAGCAACTATAAGCAACATCTCCTGCTCCCCATAGTCATGGTCACAGTAGGTGCTACGCAGTTATCCTCACTGCCCAATGGTTGGTGACACATGGCGTTTTTGTTGCTTTTTTTTTCATTGTGTTTTGCATCCTTGAAAAAGCCATCATAACTGCATATGATAGTTTTAGTTTAAAGTGTCTTAACTTGGCATTTCCCTACCTGCATTTTTTGAGGTCCGTTTTCATTGCGTTTTTGAAAAGGCATGTGTTTGTGGTCTGCGTTTTGAAACGCATGTGTTTATATGCACAAACAGGGAGAAGTTCACTACGTTTTCACAAATTCCTTGAGACACACTGGGGCACATTTACTTACCCGTCCAGAAGGAGTTCCCAAAAGTGCATTGTCCGGCAACAATGCACTGTGCCGCAATTCAATAAGACTGTGCGCCTGATTTCCTGAATGTGTCGCTTCCCCGATTAGGTCCGCCGGAGTTCACCTTCTTCTTCCCGGTATATGTAAGTACATTGTCTTGCAACACAATTTAAAGTTAAATCCCGCACTCAGTCCGAATCAGTCGGCTCTTACCCCGCATGAAAGCCGGCGCCGGTGCGCCAAAATCCAATTGCATACGACACAATCCCCTTCTAAAGCCCTATCCCAGCAGTGTGATCCCCAAAAACGTCGAAAAACCCTACGGAAATGCAGCTGCGGGACCCTTAGTAAATAAGCCCCATTGTGTGCAATTAACGCACATCAAGCACTACGTTTTAAAAACGGACATGCAAGCAAATATTTGAAAAACGCATGCGCAAAAACGCATGCATTTTCAATGCGTTTGAAACTGCAGCAGAAAGGCGACAAAAACTGCCCATGTGTCACTAGCCTGAGGATGGAAAAAAGCTTTATATGTCCTGAGATATAGCTTATATCAGTAAAAAAAATCAGTAAAAAAAAATGAAGGATAAGGATGGAGTGAATACATAAGAAAAGATTCTTACTCTAAACTTCGGAAACAAGCCAGGCGTATTATACTGATATTCTGAGAAGAACGAAGCCATTCTAATATTACAATACTCAACAAATGTAAGTTAAATACTATATTAACATAAAAATATATTACCATTTGAAAAGAATTACATAGATTATTGTACTCTGCATACATTTCAGCTCTAGTCCCTATACATCTCTTTTCAATCATGATGTTCCTGTTTCCAAAAGAAAATCTTGTCTTTTAATGAGCATTAAATCAAAAAATTCTATACATAAAGAAAAGTGTTATTAATTTTTTCTTCTTTTTCAGACTTTTCAGTTTCTTGAATGTGAAATATAACTTACAGTGAATCCATGATTTTAAACAATAAAACCATTGTTTTGTAAGCCACCTGTCAGGTTGTCGGAGCACAAGCTCAGAAACAGGCAATGAATCAGGGTTCAGACTACAAGTTCGGGGTTCCGGGTAAGGTGGGGTTTCAGGGTAACCAAATCATGTCAGGATACAGGGTACAGGCTTCTGGGTCAGGTCAGGATACAGGGTTCTGGATCAAGTCAGGATAAATGGTTTTATATGAAGTCAGGATACAGGGTTCCAGATCAGGTCAGGATACAGGGTTCTGCATATGGTTAGGATACTGGGTTCTTGATCAGGTCAGGATACAGGGTTCCAGGTCATGAAAGAGCATTCTGGATAACTTCAGGATACAGGGTTCCAATTAGAACAGGAAAAAAGCTTCTGGATAAGGTCAGGATACAGGGTTTTCGGAACAGGTCAGGATACAAGGTGCTGTAACAGATCAGGATACAGTGTTCCAGATCAGGTCAGGATAAAGGGTTCTGGATAAGGTCAGGATACAGGGTTCCAGATCAGGTCAGGGTACAGGGTTCCAAATATAGGTTTCCGAATCGGGTAACAGTGCAACAGGCCAAAATACCATAAGTCCCTTGAAGTACTGGATCACTGAATCGCCCAGCTTTCCAGGGATCAGAAACTGCAAGACAGCTGTCAATCAGCTCCCAGCTCCCAGCCCCTTGGTGTGGCTCACAAGCTCCAAACTCAGCAGTCCATTCAGATGATTCTGACACAAGCCTTCTATATCCATGAATACTATGTTATGTATTTGACTAACCAGCATATACAATATTTTTGGATATATTTTATAGCAATAAATAAATCTTGTTAAAAAGTGCATGTGTCCAAGGTCAGGAGGGTCCAGCACTATCACCTTGACTGCTTTCCTGGAGATAGGGTGTTGCATTGCACTCTTCTGCCCATCCTGACATGAGTATTACCCAATCACATGTTTTGTTACATTCTGTGTGTCTGAGAGAAATATGGAATGGTGGTATAGGCCAATATTTAAAACTGTAGAGGTGGTCCCCTTCTTAAGGACACCCGACTATCAGACGATCCCTAGTTACAGATGGACGCCTCTGCCCACTGTATTTTGAAAATACAATTGTCACTGGGACAAAATTAAATTTAGTCTGGTGCTATAATTATAAAATATACAGTTCCGACTTACATACAAATTCAACTTAAGTACAAACCCAAGGAACCTATCTTGTACGTAATCCGAGGACTGCCTGTATTTCTAAAATACTATGAAAAGCCAAGATATATGGATAGTAAAATCAAACTACAATGAAATGCATACATTCATTTACATGCAGCATAATCCCATATATACAGTATATACACACCACACACACACACATACACATCTAATACTGCAGATGCTGGGGCCCCCTGACACTGTGGGCCCCATATCAGCTGCTATGGCTGCCACCCCTGTAGTAACGCCCCTGCCAACTGCATGATGAGTTTTCTTCCCCCGTCTTGAGAGTGGAAAGCCAACAGATGAGAACTTACATTTTAATTTAACATTAAAGTTGATAAGGATTGATAGAAATGAAAAGGTTTCTGTTTGTCAACAGGGGAAACTGTGCCAACAAAAAAAATACCGTATATACTCGAGTATAAACCGACCCGAGTATAAGCCGAGACCCCTAATTTTACCACCAAAAACTGGGAAAACCTATTGACTCAAGTATAAGCCGAGGGTGGGAAATGGATTGGTCACAGACCCCTCCCCCAGTATATAGCCAGCCAGCCCCCTATAGTATACAGCCTGCCCCCAGTAGTATACAGCCATCCCAGCCTTCCCCCTGTAGTATAAAGCCACCCCAGCCTGCCCCCAGTAGTATACAGCCTGCCCCCAGTAGTATACAGCACTGCCCAGCTTGCCCCCCGTAGTATACAGCACTGCCCAGCTTGCCCCCAGTAGTATACAGCACTGCCCAGCTTGCCCCCAGTAGTATACAGCACTGCCCAGCTTGCCCCCAGTAGTATACAGCACTGCCCAGCTTGCCCCCAGTAGTATACAGCACAGCCCAGCTTGCCCCCAGTAGTATACAGCACTGCCCATCTTGCCCCCAGTAGTATACAGCACTGCCCAGCTTGCCCCCAGTAGTATACAGCACTGCCCAGCTTGCCCCCAGTAGTATACAGCACTGCCCAGCTTGCCCCCAGTAGTATACAGCACAGCCCAGCTTGCCCCCAGTAGTATACAGCACTGCCCATCTTGCCCCCAGTAGTATACTGCACTGCCCAGCTTGCCCCCAGTAGTATACAGCACTGCCCAGCTTGCCCCCAGTAGTATACAGCACAGCCCAGCTTGCCCCCAGTAGTATACAGCACTGCCCATCTTGCCCCCAGTAGTATACAGCACTGCCCATCTTGCCCCCAGTAGTATACAGAACTGCCTAGCCTGCCCCCAGTAGTATACAGCACAGCCCAGCCTGCCCCCAGTAGTATACAGCACTGCCCAGCTTGCCCCCAGTAGTATACAGCACTGCCCAGCCTGCCCCCAGTAGTATACAGCACTGCCCAGCTTGCCCCCAGTAGTATACAGCACAGCCCAGCTTGCCCCCAGTAGTATACAGCACTGCCCATCTTGCCCCCAGTAGTATACAGAACTGCCTAGCCTGCCCCCAGTAGTATACAGCACAGCCCAGCCTGCCCCCAGTAGTATACAGCACTGCCCAGCTTGCCCCCAGTAGTATACAGCACTGCCCAGCCTGCCCCCAGTAGTATACAGCCCAGCCCAGTATTGAAAAAAATAATAAACTTATATACTCACCCTCCGGTGCCCCGATCTGCAGCGCTGCTCCCCCGATGTCCGCGCGGGTCCTCTTCTGGCTTCCGTGCCCATCCCTTGTACATCGCGCTGGGCGCTGCCATTGCTGTCTCCCGGGCGATGTACAGGAGGCAGAACAGGCGCCGGGAAGCCAGAAGAGGACATCGGGGGAGCAGTGCTGCAGAAGATGACATCTGGGAAGCAGCGCTGCAGATCGGGGCCACCGGAGGGTGAGTAAAATAATATATTATTTTTAAAGTATTTTTTAACTCGTTGTGACCGAGGGGACGTTTTTCAGCACATTTTTTGTGGTGAAAAACTCGGCTTATACACGAGTATATACGGTAACTGTTTTTTAACCAATGTTAAAAATGTTTTTCTTCACATTTTTGTAAATAAAGAAAAGTACAACTCGTGATTTGAAAATATGATAGTGCTTGTTTATTTACAGCTATTTACAATGAAATGTGTATTCGGATCTTTTGCTTTGCATATTCGAGTCCTCGGCATCAGTGATCAATCTGAAAATGAGATAGATCAAGGGGTGTGAGAGTCGGCTCGGGGTGATCAGAGAGTTATAATATGTGATGAAAAAATGGGCTCACCTCTGGGACTGCGTACGTCTCAAAAACTTCCGAATATGGGCTCTGTGGGGCTCCTTAGGATATAGTATTCCGAATAGGGCTACCCCAAAGTCAGTGAAGAGATGATAAGTGGTCACGGTGGGGTAGATGGATAATCCAAAAGGAGCGCACAGGAAATGATAGGAAGAGGGTGAGAAGATAAGCGTTATGTCCATGTGGGTTAGGGTTTTAAATGACACTGTAGTCACAAAATGAGTCCCTATTAAACCCTAGTTTTGAACGCAAATCTAGTATACCCTGGTAGCCTAGCCTCAGGACTGTGATCCTATATAACCACAGACCCGACTGGAACCTGACCCTACAATGACTGGCCCTGTTATAGACCTAATTGCCAGGTAGAGTCAGGTTGTGGTCCTTATAGTATCACAAAGGTGCCGACAAAAAGAGTTGGGGCTCCTATGTTGTGAGATGCACGTTCTGAGAGGAGTGTGAAACCCGAAACACGAAATCGAAACTATATCCGAAGGAGCCCCACAGAGCCCATATTCGGAAGTAGATGTTTTCTTTGTAGCAGTCACCTCAGTTACATCACAGACAGAATTACAGTAGAAGACAATAACTCTAAAGCAAACACTGTCATTACAGCTATGGTAAATATCAACATTGAAGGGGTTTACACACGTGCGTTCTCTCATAGACACCACTACACTGGTCCATGGGATGTATCTGCTGTTGCTCACCTCTATTTACCTCAATGTAGTTGAGCTGTAATAATTGCCAAAACCTATGAACAGATGTGACACTGTTTCAGGGAAAAAGAAACTCCTTTAAGCAATCTTGAGACATATGCAAAGTTAGAGGCCATGTAGGTTCAGAACTCATTCATTACTTCTCTTATCCAAATCATTATGCTTTTCCTATCGAGATTGAGACCTAAAATCTATTAGGTTATATGATAGTGTTGTTATAGCAACATCATATTGTGATGCACAAAGGCAACTCATTTTGAGAACAGGATATCATATGTCTTTGTTTAAAATTAAGAATATGTTTTTAACCCAGAAGAATCATATTTAGATTTGTCATTGATGCTTTGCCAATAAGATTCAAGTAATCTCTTCACAATGGAAACATCTCAGGAAAAGGTATCAGAAGTTCCAGTCAAGTACAATGAAAGTATAAATGTTCCATACAGCCTAGAAATATCCAATGAAAATTCTCACATACTGATTAATATCTATTAGTCTTTTTCTGTGCTATGACCAGAGGCTAACTCAAGTCAAGTCATTCCTCTTCCCATAGCAGTCTGTTCCGCTGCTCCTGAATTGAGACCTTATGCTATACATTTCTGTTTTGGATCTCTCTGCTTTTTTATTCCCTTTTTAAGAGCTAAAGAGACTCTCTCAAAGTCTCCCTTTCCCCATTATTAAAGAAAATCTACCATCAAAATCCATCATGACAAACCAGGGACACTTACTCATAGATCCAGACACTGTGACTGTGGTAATCTTCTTATCTGTGGCCTCCTTCCTCTTAAAATGCACTTTTAAGATGATGCTAATGAGCCCATTCTGTGTTCTGACTTTACAGACTGTTACACTGTCTCAACTGTCCTCCTGCACTGTTATTACAGCAGAAAGTGCTCACTGCACAAGTGCTGGGTAGGAGAGGGTGAGGCAGTGTAACAGTCTGTAAAGTCAGATGACAGAAGGGCTTGGGTCACCCCTCAGATTCATTTGCATAATTTTAAAAGTTGATTTTATTGAATAACAGCACCTAACCTGGTTCACACATAACCATAGCCATAAGACAGTGTCAATCAGAGGGATTGTTTGCCAACCAAATGACCTAGTAATTGACCACCAATTTATTTACACTGGACCATATTTACAATAACTGGCACAGTAAACTCATGAACAAAGATCCCAGCACTCATTTATTGTACCCAAATATGATTTTGTCTTTATTGCAGCGAGTGTAACGTTTCAGTATTAGGGCCCATGCGCACGAACGTATGGGGGACATGTATACGCCCGCTTATACAAGCTCTATCTTTGGCTGTAAGAATGGCCGTGTGTCACTATTCTCTACGGAGAGGGGAGGGGTGAGCAGTGCTTGCTTCTCCTCCTCTTCAGCGCGCTCAACGCGTGCCCACCTGGCCGTAGCCAGACAGGCACATGTCTTTCTAAAACACTAGGCATCGCTGGCCGTGAAGAGGAAGATATGAGCCTGGCAGGGAGCAAACACACTCATTGCCAGAGATCTACACCTGCTCAAGACTGCCGTAGATTTCAATGCACCAGTCTTATTACATCTGTCCCATTGTGGTCTTGAGTCCACAATGGACTCAAGGCAAACATTCCACACTTTTCATTTTATTTGATCTCTTTTTAATATTTACTAAGTCAGATGTTACTTTAATTTTCTGCAATGTGTTTTTTAAGATGTTATTCTTCAAGCTGTTGTTTTTGACAACATTAGAGCCTCCAGTTGTAATGCTTGTGAAAACTAATAAAAAGCATCAAACACAAAAATCCTGCTAATTTTAATAACTAGGTGATACACCTTGGGGATCCAAAGATCAAAGAGATAACAGCTAAAAAGGGAGAGCAATGGAAGACAATTCACAGACGTATTCTGTGGATGTTTCAGCTTTCTATACTCCATCAATTACATTATGAGAAGCCTCACCGGGTCACTGGCCATGGCCTTCAGCGGCAACACTTCACCTCTCAAACTTCCCACCTATAGTGTTTTTCTCCATTACCACACAGATCAAATCTGATTACAATTTTATTTTTTTTAAATGGGTATGATACATTACCCCCACGTGTCATGAGTAGAACTATATAAAAGGGGCTTCCTGCATGTGGACTATTGTGCTTTTGTGGGCAGAGAATGTATTGCTCTTTTAAAATCCCTTGGTTGAATGCCGGGATGAAGATGTATATATCTTCTATCTACCTAGCCATCTCCTATGTACCTATCTATCTATCTATCTATCTATCTATCTATCTATCTATCTATCTATCTATCTATCCATCTATCAATCAATCTTCTATCTCTCTTCTGCTGTGTCTATTTCTCATATATATCTTCTATTGTCTATCTAGATATCTATAGCTGGCCCAGTCCTGGGTGCTGGAACCCACCATCATAGCAGTGCTGTAAAAAATGTCTTTTATATCCATATATAATCTCTGTTATATGTATGCATCTATAAATCTATCATTTATATATAAATATATATAAATTTATATTTATCTTCTATCATCAATCTACCTCTCTCAGTCTATCTCCTATGAAATTCTGCAGTCCCACTTTTAGTTTTGCCCAAGCCCAACTTTGTCTAAAACCAGCCCTGGGCAAAAGTTAAAAGCAGGCAAAGAAGGTTTTTGAAAATGGTTGCTGGTGACTCCCAGGGGGTCATTTATCTTTAATCTGGACATTTACGTTTTCATTTATTTTGTGTTTTCTGGGTTTTGGACTTGTCTTTAAGGGTGATATATAAGACATGTGAATCTGTTGTTTTTTCCCCCTTTTTTAATAAATGTCAAAAAGATGCAAATTCTTCTGCAACCCCTTCTAAACCTTTTCCTATGTCTGGTGTTGTTTTCAAAGGAAATTGGCCTGGTTTGGTGCCTCCAGAGATCACAGTAGAGAGTTCCCACTATCTACCAGAATCCTGTAGAGTAACACTAAAGACTCCCTTTAAACGGAATGGGGGGGGGGGAGCTCATGAATATTGTAGGCTCATTGGGGTGATTAATTATTGTTTTTTTGTCTATGTTTTGGCACAGTTGTGGTACAATAATTGCTTTGTGACTTTTCATTGGACCAAATGAACATAGGACAGTGTAAAGTAACTTTGACATAGACCTTGCTTGCACCAAATTAATTAAACCTGTCACCTCTGACATGGGCCATACACCTAAAACAGTACCTTATTCATTAATATACAGTATATGGGACCTATTTATCAGAGCCTCTGCGCTACATTAGTGGCATAGAAGCCCGGAATTAATCATAAATGCTAGCTTATTGCTAGCACTTGTGATTATATAGCCCACTCCCCCACCTTCATGCCAGTGAACTTCCCTGGCTCTGCCATAGGCTGAAGTCGGGGCAAGCCTGGTCAACCTGGGTCCAAATACACAGTGGGCGTCCACCCAAATCGCCCAGGGCGCGCACACCAGGTGCACCCTTTACAATCCGGCCCCAATAAAGACACTGGAAACAGATAGATAGAACTGTCCTAAGGAGCTGTATAAAGGACATTCTTGTATTGCACTATTTGGACTAATAGGATAATAGACCTGTCGCCAAAGCTTATTGCTTCAAGCTAGGAATATGGATATACAGTATGAAACAACGTACAAAGTATACAAAAGAAAATGCCCTTAAATTTAAAAACTCAAAGTAAATATATGCATTTTATTTAGCACACTTCTGTAAAATGCATGTAGGAAAAGATGAAATAATAAAAAACTGTTTAACCAGGTAATTATTTGCTGCAGATAACTCCTCAAAGTGGGTTTTTTTTTTTCCGTAAAGATTGCTTTCTATTTTACTCTGCCGCCAGCTTTATTCACCTCACCCACTCTAAAATATCAGCTACCCTTTCACAGTCTCCTGCTTCCACTGAGGATAATTGCATATCTGAAGACAACAGTAAAGGTTGCATAATTGAGTAAAACATTGCAAGAAAATGTTTCTTTGAACATGTAAAATAAGAAGATTTCTTATGATTTTATTTCAAGCTCTTGTCTTTGGATACAAAAATAGACAACCTCAAACAAACAGAGGTAAAGATATACAGTAACTAGAAAGATGAAGCCAATTCTATTTAGGTAGAAAATATCTGCAGATTGTAGAATTGGTATAAATTTAGAACACAAAATATCCCTAATGAAAATGGTGTCCTCGTATTTACAGCGTGATTTGTTCAGTACACCAAATATGCCTCCTTCTGAAATATTTTAAACTGTATTAAAAATGTTATGTGTTAAATACATCAAATACTCAAATATTTCATTTTAATTTTTGGGGGAACATAATCATAGCTCCCAACCGTCCTGATTTTGCCGGGCAGTCCGGTTTTTCTTACCTCTGCCCCGCGTCATGGGCAGCTATCAGATTGTCACGGATTTTCCCTCCAGGTCCTGCATAGCAAATACTTTCAAAGCCTGAACTCATAGTACTGAATGGCTTCTACAGACATCAGGCAGGGAATCCTTTTGAGAGATGTGTCAGGTTAGCAGAGAGCAGGGACCACGTCACCAGGTTCAGATCAGTATCTGTCCATATATGGTCTCCTAGGGCTTCTTTATTTAATTAAATAACTTTTTGCCCAGTCTGGGATTCAAACCCAAGACCCTTAGCATTAGAGATAAGAGCCTCTACCAACTGAGCTATGAGCCCAGTGATTATCTAGCTAATGATTTTTGGTAACTAAGAACTGTTATCTGCTACTGTTACACTGTGACACAGACTTAATGCACTGATATATAGAGAGGGATCTTCCCAGAGATTATTATTGTCATTATTGAGACAATTATTATTATTATAAATTTTATTATTTTTATTATTATGGAGATGATTGTTAATAATAGTAAAAAATAATAATAATCATGATAAAAATAATAATAATAATTGTCTCAATAATTTCAATAATAATCTCTGAAAAAAACCCTCTCTATATACCAAGGCATAAAATCTGTGTCACAGTGTAACAGTAGCAGTAACAGTTCTTAGTTACCAAAATTCCTCAGCTACACAGAACATTGGGCTCATAGCTCAGTTGGTGGAGGCTCTGTGTCATTATGGCACATGGACTCTGCAGGTTCTAGGTTCAAATCCCGAGCAGGTTAAAAAAAATTTTATTATTGAGATAATTTTTATTATTATAATATGGTTATATTTGGGGCGTGATTGGGGGTGTGGCTTAGGAGGATCGCATGCCACCATTTTGTCCCTCTTTCCCTTTCACAAATGTTGGGAGGTATGCATAATATTGGTATGAGGTGGTTAAACTAAACAAGTCTAGGAAGCTGAATCTCATTTATCAGATAGCTTGCGGGTCCGCAAAGCGCATTTTTGACGCGTTACCAGGCGATTTCCGCTTTGCGACAAATTGCCCCAGGATTTTGGTGCACACGATCGGATTTTGGCCATTGGAGCCGGCTTGCACACGACAGAAATTGGGGGGCATTATTTTAGAGTTATTTAGAGTTGTGTCGCAAGACATGCACTTACAAGCACCGGGAAGAAGCAGGTGAACTCCGGCGGATCTCAGCACGGTAGCGACACATGCAGGAAATTGGACGTACGACCTTAGTGAATCGCGGCAGCTCCGAATCCACGTCGGACAACGCACCACGGGATCGCAACAGGACCGGGTAAGTAAATCTGCCCCAATATCTTACTCTCATTTAACTATTGCCTTTCCAGGTAGAATCTACAGCTGCTATTACATAATGACCAGGTTCTAGAACCTTCATAGAGGGTTTGCAAATCCCCCTAACAGCTCATGACCTGGAAAGGGAGCTATTCGCAACTACCAGCCTGCCTATGCATTGGTGTTGCAGATGCCTTTCTTTTAGCGAAAATTTTTTCCCTTACATCCCTTAAGCAGTCAGCTAAGGACCTTTAGGCTTTCTATCTGCACTACACATAAAAATAATCATGCTCTCATGCTACTGCCCTACAGATGAAAGCAACATCGCTTGAAAAAGAGGTTTTACGTCAATATCTCACTGAACCATGTAATATATTTTGCGCTTAACATAAATTAGCAACCTGTTTATTTTAGTCACTGTACTGAATGAATACAATTCTACCATTGATCAGCAATTATCTCATGTACAGTATCATATACTAAGGCCACATACCAGAGAAGTTCTCATAAAAGATTTAAAACAAAAATCCAGGCCTCAGACGCTGTCATGGAAATAACAACAACCCATTTTTATAGTGGGTCATATTCCAAGTGACATTGCTGAAAAACAATTGTAATACATAAATGTCTATTGTACGGGACAGGTGTTACATTAGAAGACATTTAGACATCAGCAACAGAGACATTTTATTTTTGACAGATGCATTAACATGACTTAGATTGGAGCACATTGTTTTATGAAATACATTGATTGGCATGTTTTCTTCAAGACAAAAAAGATTATTTGCGCAATTCAGAGGAATGTTGGATTTAAGTCTGAATATTTAGTGGAAATATCCTTTTTATTTCTCCTTTTATTCAGAATTATATCAGGTTTCCGCCACCAGGCATTACAATATCCCTTTAAGAAATCCCCAAATCTAATTGCAGCTCTTATAATATACCCCAAGTAGCACGGCTTCCAGCATTGGAATAAAAGCGAAAGTAAACATTTTTAAACTTGTTCCTCAGATACTGTGTGACCCTTCACAAATCCCCCTCACTCCTCATGTTTTGTTCAAAGCACTTTTATGGAAAACAATATCAAAGTTAGACTAATCACATAAGATGAAATCAGTAATCTGTCTTCTGTGTTAGTTCAATTTGCTGTAGATACCTTGTTATTTAGCTGGTCATGTGAGCACTCAGGGCCCTAATTGTGGCACTTCCTGTGATGTCATGACCATCGTCCACTGTTTTGGCCATGCATACACAATGAATTACATTATGCAAAGGGAATGGGGAAACACAATGAACTGATGTGATCTGATTCCCAGACTTTCTGCATTCCCAGGCATTATTATGCTTCATGTGAACATATGCAGTTGTCTAACAACAAATGCTTCTTTATCTTTATCAATGTAAACATTTCATTTATCAATGAAAAAGTAAGTTTCATTGACATTTTTGCTATGCTGCATCGGGTCCTTAACGAATAAAAGTACAAGAAAGATACAGTGCTCACATTCACATGTGTGTGTCAGTGTCCAGGTGAGTGAAGCGCAAAAGAAGGTTACAAATAAGACGCAGGGCTCCTTCCTCAGCTATGCCTCCGAAACGCTGCAGCCCTTGCGATTGATATGGACTCAGTAAAGCATTATCAATACACCAATGAACAGAACTGTGCGAATAAATATATGTTTACATTGAAAAAAACTAAAGAAGCATTTGTTATCAGTCCAGTGGGGTGTGCATATGTTCACATGAAGCGTTAAATGTAGAAGATTGAGGGATCTTCTGATGCGCTCACTTCTCACTTCCTGTTGCAGTACTATTTATGTGATTCATCGAGTATTCCTAGGTATTTTTCTCACTGGTAGTGCATGCCTTATCTCCTGCTATTAGAGTGGAGTACTGTAGTGAGTGGCACACGTCACAACATACGGACACCCCCCCCTTTACCCGCCTCCCGACTGTCCTTATCTGATTGGATAAACCGGTGGGTCTCAGTTCTCACTCAGGTCCGATTATAGTCTCCTGCAAATCCCCACACTCTGCTCTGCCATGTGACTAGGGCGGGACTAAGGAACGATATCCCCGCCCTGTATTGTTTTAAGACAATGTGTTATCTTTAAATTGTAGGTAATGTAGTCTCAGCATGTAAACAAACATGGATATAAGTAACAGGTACAGATTTCATAGGGATAGATAAGAATTAGTCTAAACAGATAGGTCAAACAGATAGGGATCTGGTGTTAAACCTATTTTTGACTTGTAATCCTTGTTTTACAGCTGCTCTCACCCCTGAAGTCTCTGTGAGTTTGCCAGAGAATCAGAGCTGCTGGGAGGTGATGTTGCTCCTCACTCTTTTTCCTCACCCCTGCGTAAAGCTTCTATGACAGTGATGGCTAACCTATGGCACTGGTGCCGGAGGTGGCACTCAGAGCCCTTTCTGTGGGCACTCAGGCCATCACCAGAGATGACTCCAGAGATGACCATCACCAGAGATGACGATATACGTCCCCCATACACTTCTATGGGCTCACAGCCCTGTACGGGAGCGGTACGGTGCAGCACACATGCGGCACCGTACCGCTCCATAGCCCGGGGAAAGATAGGACATGTCCTATCTTTCCCCGTATTACGGCGCCGTGCGCCATTAATTCCTATGGAGAGGGGTGGGGGTGAGCAGCGCTCACCTCCTCCTCCTCTCCCCGCGCTGCCGTGTGCCCACCGTGCTACGGGGCGGCGGGCTCACGGCAGTGTGAATTTAGCCTAAATTTGTGTGTTGGCACTTTGCCATAAATAATCAGGTCTATGTTGTAGTTTGGGCACTCGGCCTCTAAAAGGTTTGCCATCACTGTTCTATGAAATCTCAGAGCTCAATTGCCATATATAGAAATAATTACACTTCAATATATAATTTGGTTACAGTGATGTTAGAGAGCTAATAAAATTACATTGAATGTCTGGTGGCCCCATAATTTAATAAATGTAAAACTTCTTCCCCAAAAGTCGACAAAAATTTTAACCTTATATATTAATAGGATTTCATGTTTGAACGTTTCAAATATATAAATTACTATATGGAAATTGTATAAAATGTGGGTCAAGCCACAACATCTATTTCTCACAAAAAACTTCACACTTACAGTACAGGTAACTTGCAATTCCCTATATATCCTTAAGTGTGTATGAAAATGGAGGTGTGGAAACTATCACATCTATAACATCAGACTTTAGTGTTTTAGCTTAAATGCAGAAACTGTATGCAGTGAATAAACCAATGAGACTTACAATAGTAATCTTAAAGCAACCGCGCAGGTTCTACCCTCACAAGTCATAGACTTGTGTGCATTAAGTATAAAATAGATGTCAGCTCCCCAGTCCTCGCAACGCACAGGGAAATTGATGCAGGGTTAAGAAACACTGATCCGGATATGAGGTTGAGAGACATTGACAGACCACGAGAACAAATGAGGATCTCTAGAAACCACAAGTCCAAAAAGTAAAAAACTAAAGTAAAATGAAAAATGTATCATATTAAAATCATTAAAGGGAAAATGAAACGAGGGACATACGATCCCCCGTGCCCCAGTAGTGATTTTAACCCCTTAGCGCTCCGCGCCGTAGCTGTACTGCGCAGCTTCCGACGATTAGCGCTCAGCGCAGTACAGCTACGGCGCGAGCGCATAGGATTTTAGAATTGTCACCACGTCTCGCGACGTGGTGACATCGGGACGAGATTTGGGTGACAGAGGCAGGAGGAGTTCCTGTCTCCGTCACCCGACCAATCAAATCGGTCCCGCCCGGTCCTCCAGCGGCACCATTTTGGTTTGGTTTCGCTGGAGAGAGGAGAGAGCGTTACTGTGTGCACCAAAATACACTTTTACACTATAAATAGTGTTCTGATCCTTATCTGATCCCTATTGTTCCCTACAAATTCCCATCCCTATCTGTTTTTTCCTGTGTCCTGTGTGTTCCCTGTGTGATCGTCTTGTGTGATCCCACGTGTCTTCCGTTTTTCCCTGTCTGTCCCTTCTGAACCCAAACGCACTTTTCAGTGCGCTGTGTTAGCGTTGTTCTGCACTGGACACACTTTTCAGTGCGCCGTGTGAATAGCGCTGCACATAATCTTTAGCAGTCTTAGCGGTAGTTAGTTTGTCTTAGGGCAAGCTAGGTGCATTTGTAGCGCCTTTTTGCGCGGTGCACATAGGTTTTTTTTCGGTGCCTGGTAACATTTTTTTCCAGAGCGCCGTAGGTGTACCCGTACGTAGCTACTTTTTGTGTGTGCCATCTGTGCGGCTTGTCCGTGTGGTTTAGTGCGCATTATTTTTTTGTGTGCTATCTGTGCGGCTTGTCCGTGTAGTTTAGTGCGCATTATTTTTTGTGTGCCATCTGTGCGGCTGGTCCGTGTGGTTTGGTGTGCATTATCTTTTTTTTTTGTGTGCTATCTGTGCGGCTTGTCCGTGTAGTTTAGTGAGCATTATTTTTTTTTGTGTGCTATCTGTGCGGCTTGTCCGTGTAGTTTAGTGCGCATTATTTTTTGTGTGCCATCTGTGCGGCTGGTCCGTGTGGTTTGGTGTGCATTATCTTTTTTTTTTTTTGTGTGCTATCTGTGCGGCTTGGCCGTGTAGTTTAGTGCGCAATATTTTTTGTGTGCCATCTGTGCGGCTGGTCCGTGTGGTTTGGTGTGCATTCTCTTTTTTTTTTGTGTGCTATCTGTGCGGCTTGTCCGTGTAGTTTAGTGCGCATTATTTTTTTTGTGTGCTATCTGTGCGGCTTGTCCGTGTAGTTTAGTGCACATTATTTTTGGTGTGTGCCATCTGTGCGGCTTGTCCGTGTAGTTTGGTGCGCATTATCTTTTTTTTTTTTGTGTGCTATCTGTGCGGCTTGTCCGTGTAGTTTAGTGCACATTATTTTTTTTGTGTGCTATCTGTGCGGCTTGTCCGTGTAGTTTAGTGCACATTATTTTTTGTGTGTGCCATCTGTGCGGCTTGTCCGTGTAGTTTGGTGTGCATTATATTTTTTTTTTGTGTGCCTGCTAGACGGTTTATCCGTGTAGTTTGGTGCACATTATCTAATTTTTCTAGTTCTCTATTTTTTTTGTGTGCAATGTCTCAGAAGACATACACCGTGTTGGAGGCATATAACATGCTTGCCTCTGACACAGAGTCAGCTAGTGGGGATGATGGTCCCTTTTACCTATCATCATCCTCCTGCTCATCTTCCAGTGACCTGGAAGGACCCCCAAGAAGGCGCCGTAGGGTTCCAGGGACTTCTGCAGGAGAAGTGCCTGGGACTTCTGCAGGAGAAGTGCCTGGGACTTCTGCAGGAGAAGTGCCTGGGACTTCTGCAGGAGAAATTTCTGGGACTTCTGCAGGAGAAGCGTCTGGGGCTTCCACTGACCCCACATGGGTAGCCCCAGATAATTATACCCCTCAGGTCCCTGACTTTTTGGGCCATCCTGGAATTAACTTTGACACGACAGGGCTCAGAGCTGTGGACTTTTTTAAGTTTTTTTTTGATGAGGCGCTGCTGAATATTATTATATTTCAGACAAATCTCTACGCTGCACAACATATTGCCCAAAACCCCACGTCCAGGCATATACCCCCGCCAAACATGTGAGCATAGACAAGTCCCTAGTACAATTCAAAGGGAGACTTCACTTCCGCCAGTACCTGCCCAATAAGAGGGCAAGGTATGGTGTGAAGATGTATAAGCTGTGCGAAAGTTCATCAGGGTACACATACAAGTTCAGGATATATGAAGGGAAGGACTCCACTATAGTGCCCCCAGAATGCCCCCCCTTCCTGGGTGTTACAGGGAAGATAGTGTGGGATTTAGTGCACCCACTGCTGGACCAGGGCTACCACCTCTACCTGGACTATTTCTACACCAGCACCACCCTGTTCAAGTGCCTCACTTCCAGAAATACTGCGGCATGCGGCACTGTTCGCAGAAATCAGAAAGGTCTCCCTAAGTCGCTGCTTGGGCAAAAACTTAAAAGGCACGAAAGCAGGGCACTATGCAGCGACTCTGTATTGTGTGTTAAGTACAAGGACAAGAGAGAGGTCCTTGTATTAACCACAATACATGAGCACACCACCACCCCTGTCCCAGTACGAGGTGCCAGTACAGAAACCCCCAAGCCAGACTGTATTTTAGATTATAACAAATACATGGGAGGGGTGGACTTGTCTGACCAGGTGCTTCAGCCGTACAATGCCATGCGGAAGTCGAGGGTGTGGTACAAGAAGCTGGCCGTGCACATCATGCAGATAGCATTGTATAATGCTTATGTGCTGCATCAATATGCCGGACAGAGGGGAACTTTCCTGGAATTTCAAGAGGTGGTAATAAAGTACTTTCTTTTTGGAGACCAGGAAGGGGGGAGTGCTAGCACATCTGAAAGTGAGGCCACATCACGTATTGTACCAGGGCAGCACTTTCTAGGAGTAGTTCCCCAAACAGCCAGCAAGGGAAGGTCACAAAAGAGGTGCAGGGTGTGCTCCAAAAATGGCATTCGGAAGGACACCATTCATCACTGTGAGACATGCCCAGAAAAACCAGGGTTATGTATGAAAGATTGCTTCCGAATTTATCATACATCCCTGGATTTTTAGAGTACCCTGTTGTTACCCTGACGCACAGCTTATACATCATGCCGCATGCCGCACCTTCCCTTCTAAGCCCTGCCATGTGCCCAGCCTGTAGATTACTGTCCCATATGCTTTACCCGGGAAAACATGCATCCTGATTTTTAGGGTGTTTGTCACCCATGGCAGCAGCTGGGCACAAAATGACATAATGGATATTTTTTACTATGCACTATCCATTATGCACTTTTTCAGGGGTCCACCTGTGGGGTTAAAATGCTAACTATACCCCTAGATTAATTCATGGAGGGGTGTAGTTTCCAAAATAGGGTCAGTTCTTAGGGGTTTCTACTGTACTGGCCCCTATTGGCATCTACAAATCTTTCATGATGCCAAAAAGAAAAAAAAAAGTACAATGTCTGTGCTCCAACAAGTTATTCCCTTTTGAGCCCTGTCGTGTCTCCATCCTACAGATTATTGCCTCCTATGGGGTATTGCCCTAACCGGGGTAACCCGCAGAATGATTTTTGATGTGTTTTTCCCCAGTGGCATGAGTTGGGCAAAATACTTTTGTCACTTCAATGGCATATTTGATAAATTGCAATACAATTGTTTCTCTGCACTACTCACTTTGTATTACATTTTAGCCAGCACCTTAGGCGTTAAAATGCTCATACAAGCCTACATACATTCTTTGAGGGGTGCCCTTTCCAAAATGGGTTCACTACTTGGGGGTTTCTATTGTACTGGTACCTCGGGGGTACCCCCCCATTACCAATCTAGTGAAAACGAAGCTTGAAAACCTAAATGGTGCTTCTTTCTTCCTGACCCCTGTCGTGTGCCCAGCCTGTAAATTATTGGCACATGTGTGGTATTGCTGTACTCGGGACAACCCGCAGAATGATTTTTGGGGTGTTTGTCTAAAGTGGCATGGGTTGGGCACAGTACACGAGGCACTAAAATGACATTTTTGAGATAAAAACACAATTTTTACTCTGCACCCTTTACTTTGCATTCAATTTTGGCCAGCGTGTTGGGGGTTAAAATGCTCATACAAGCCTACATACATTCTTTGAGGGGTGCCCTTTCCAAAATGGGTTCACTACTTGGGGGTTTCTATTGTACTGGTACCTCGGGGGTACCCCCCATTACCAATCTAGTGAAAACGAAGCTTGAAAACCTAAATTGTGCTTCTTTCTTCCTGACCCCTGCTGTGTGCCCAGCCTGTAAATTATTGGCACATGTGTGGTATTGCCGTACTCGGGACAACCCGCAGAATGATTTTTGGGGTGTTTGTCTAAAGTGGCATGGGTTGGGCACAGTATATGAGGCACTAAAATGACATTTTTGAGATAAAAACGCAATTTTTACAATTTTTAAAATGCTCACCACAACCACCCATAAATTCTTTGAGTTTCCGTAATGGTGTCATTTATTGGGGGTTTCTATTGCACTGGCACCTCACAGGCCCTGCCAACATGACATGGCACTCCAAATCCAAACGTGTGAAAACGGTGCTGGAAAATCAAAATTTCACTCCTTCCGTTCTCATCCCTTCTGTGTGCCCAGTCTGTAAATTATTGGCACATGTGTGGTATTTCTGTACTCGGGACAACCTGCAGAATGATTTTTGGGGTGTTTGTCTAAAGTGGCATGGGTTGGGCACAGTATATGAGGCACTAAAATGACATTTTTGAGATAAAAACGCAATTTTTACTCTGCACCATTTACTCTGCATTCAATTTTGACCAGCGTGTCGGGGGTTAAAGTGCTCACCACAACCACCGATAAATTCTTTGAGGGGTCTAGTTTCCGTAATGGTGTCATTTATTGGGGGTTTCTATTGCACTGGTACCTCACGGGCCCTGCCAACATGACATGGCACTCCAAATCCAAACGTGTGAAAACGGAGCTGGAACATCAAAATTTCACTCCTTCCGTTCTCATCCCTTCTGTGTGCCCAGTCTGTAAATTATTGGCACATGTGTGGTATTGCTGTACTCGGGGAAACCCGCAGAATGATTTTTGGGGTGTTTGTCTAAAGTAGCATGGGTTGGGCACAGTATATGAGGCACTAAAATGACATTTTTGAGATAAAAACGCAATTTTTACTCTGCACCATTTACTCTGCATTCAATTTTGACCAGCGTGTCGGGGGTTAAAATGCTCACCACAACCACCGATAAATTCTTTGAGGGGTCTAGTTTCCGTAATGGTGTCATTTATTGGGGGTTTCTATTGCACTGGCACCTCACGGGCCCTGCCAACATGACATGGCACTCCAAATCCAAACATGTGAAAACGGAGCTGGAAAATCAAAATTTCACTCCTTCCGTTCTCATCCCTTCTGTGCGCCCAGTCTGTAAATTATTGGCATATGTGTGGTATTGCTGTACTCGGGACAACCCGCAGAATGATTTTTGGGGTGTTTGTCTAAAGTGGCACGGGTTGGGCACAGTATATGAGGCAATAAAATGACATTTTTGAGATAAAAATGCAATTTTTACTCTGCACCATTTACTTTGCATTCAATTTTGATCAGTGTGTTGGGGGTTAAAATGCTCACCACAACCACCCATAAATTCTTTGAGGGGTCTAGTTTCCGAAATGGTGACATTTTCGGGGGGTTTCTATTGTACTTTTACTTGAGGGGCTCTTCAATTACACTGTGGCACCACAAAATATTTGCAGCCAAATTGGCCTTCCAAATTCCCAGTATCGCTAACTCTGTTCTGGACATCGCTGTGCGGGGAAACAGCAGCTGACATCCACATGTCTGGTATTACCGTACTCGGAAGAAGCAGGGCAAGAAATTAGGAATATATATTTACCTCAAATTCCTTCTGAATGTATCCATTTTAGGGCTAAATTGGAAAGATTGAAATCAAAAATTGAAATTTCAAAATTTCCACTCCATTTTCATATGCTTCCGGAAAAATAATTAAAGGGTTAACAGACTTCTTAAATGCTGATTTGAATAGGTTGAGATGTTAGGTTCATAAAATGGTGTTACTTGTGGGGGTATATAGTACAGAAGCCTTTATAGGGCACTTCCAAACTGAATTGATCACCAAAAAGTTCGCATTTTTCAAATTTCAAGAAAATCTGAGAAGTTGCTACTAAAACTTCAAACCTTCTCACATCCATAAAAAAAATGGAAACTTTGAAAATAGTCATTTTTTTCTAATTTTTCCTAAATTTTTGAATTTTTACCCCCCAAAAAAGGAACGGATCACCGAAATGACACTACTAACATAAACTACAATGTCTCACGAGAAAACAATCTCAAAATCACAGAGATATCTTAAAGCGTTGAAAAGTTATTACCACAGGAAGAGACACTGGTCAAATTTAAAAAAAAAGTTGCGAGCCTTAACCTGCAAACAGGCTGCGTCCTTAAGGGGTTAATATATTCAATTAATTTTGTATTTACTTCTTTTGGCACTGTGTTTGCTAGTGATCCTTTGTTACGTTCTGACTACCTACAAACAATGTAGCTAAGCTGTAGTCACAGATTACTGCTCTGCCCTAAGACTCAGCTACAAAACAGACAAGCAGTAAGATCTGGAAAAATAGATGTCAAGTAATCATCCCATTAGGTATTGACTTACATAGAAATTTTTAGTTTGTTTCAGTCTCTTTTTTTTAATAAAAAATTTCCTGGTCATTTGGAGAAAAGGAATATGTCCATGTATTTATTTATTTAAACACATTTTGTATTGGGTTTTAACATTTTATAAAGTACAAAACACGAGGGGAGATGACACTGGGATACCGGAGAGATCTCCAGCAATAAAGAACAAGCAAATGTGGTAAGCCTATATATATTTTATTCTGGGCAGATGTAGATTTAAGCAGAGTGATCAAATACTTTTCTCAAATATGGATTGCTCAGTTGTGAAATGAATGGATTCCCTAAAGTATAAATCTAAATACTTTCTGTGGTGGTCCTAAAAGTATATTTATATTATCACATCTATATGGTTGTTTTTAGGGCTTTCATTTGGATATGCAGCCATTTTGAAAATAAAAATTAAGTATTCACATAACAGATGTAGAGGTAGTCCATAGATTCTAGACGTAATAAATAGTATAAACATTAATAGAAACTAAATATTATTTACTATAAGCAATTTGGCCCTAGAGGGCCTCACCCAGGTTTCTGACATTAAATAACTTTACATTGTGTAGAATAAAGGATAAAAGGGACACTAACTCCCTTGAAAATGAAGCAATATAATTACAGATTCAGATGGGGTGAATAGAATCAGTCAAATACTCATAACACTTATGACAGGCAGAGGCAGCAAACCTAGGTATGTAAAACAACCCCATGGTAGTAACATTACATTAGTGAATAACAAACAATTGTATTAGTGGCTGATGTATAATATTTTTTAAATGAAAAATGTTCAGGTACTTACCCTCCAGTGTGTATTTCATAAAGTTTTGATGCATCCAGAGAGCTGCCACCAACTATTCTTGCCTTTTATGGAGAAGAAAATAAAAAGATAAAGTTCTCCTTTGAATTGCAGCTCTGCTTAGACTTAAAGCTCACTATACACAGAACACCGAACATGAAATATGTTAAGCAGGGGTAGCTCCAGGCCCCCATTAAAATTCCTGATTGAAGTTTGCTCTATGTTTTCAGTTAATAATGGAACAAATAATAATGGTACATGACAAAAAAAGGATTCTCATGAGGACTTTATATTGGTAAATTCCTGGTATATTGATGGCTGTCCTAGGAATATATGAGCATCAGGAGCGTCATCCTGTTTAACAATGTAACACATTTGGTGTTTTTATAAGGCAACAAAAGAATGGGTAACCAGAAGGAGCACATGCAATATTCCACAAGTAAAATGAAGGAACCGAAAAGGTCAAGTCACAAACAAACATTAACAAGACATGATCCCTTAGGAAAGATGTGATTTAAAACCTTTTCATCCATAGCTTTGCTATCTGAAAGAGAATCAGGAAGAAGGGGAATAGATGTTAGACATGATTGTCCAAGCAGTCACTTGAATAACTGGCTAGACTTGATATCAAGGAGAAATACTTACTATATGTCTAATTTATGGTACATTTATTTATAGGATAATAAAGAAAACCAAATCCTAATGAACTGAACCAAAACAATACACAAGTCTCCTAAATCGCTTGAAGAATGACCCTACCTACATATACAGTATATACATATTAATTCCTCATCCTATATCCAGCACATCTACAAAAAGAGCATCCAGCTTTTTCACTATTTGTGAAACACACGGGCACCTGTTCAAAAAAAGTAGCTCAGACTACTTATGATTTAGAGCGTATTCCTCATGCTCATGGTTGTATTCAGGTTTCTTATGGATCCAGAATATGAAAAGTACAACATTAGAATGCTAAGGGCCCATTCTGTAACCATTTTTTTTTCTTCTCATGGTATGCTCTATCACATATCACCTCAAGCGTACATGCAATCAACTGGCCCAGGGTCAGTTGTGTGTCATCAGTGTGGGAGGTCCACTCACATGAAGACTGTTAAGGCCACAAACTTGTGCAGGAATAGGACCTCATCTGCATTTTGCAACATGGGCAGTTGGGTTATACCCAAGGTTTTGTAAACTACAGCCCTGTGCATGAGCCCACAGAATTACATAGCATCATGTGCTACCTGTTGAAGCAATGTCAAGCAGATGGTCAAAAATAACACTGATAGGCATATACACTTATCCTCATGGAGCTGGAGAGCTTGATATAAATCATGGGCTACAAGTGAGTATTTCAGTAGTGATGGAAAACTGGATACTTTTTGCCAGATGGAAAACCACATATACACATATTATATATTGCAAGTCTTTGCATGTGATGACCAAACAAATGAAGAGCTATTTGTGCAGTATTTTAGATTAACTGCTTGTATATGAATTGTAAAAGCATATGTTATTATAACATTACAATTGTCAACTTGACAGAATCTGATAGAACAATTTAATAAATACAGTACAGCTACTATTAGTTATACTGCCTTTAATCTTCGATCATACCGGTCGATCTAGGGAAATGCACTACAGTCCCACATAACATAGGTGCCAATTTCCTTATTTATGAAGATCTTTTAGGCATCAAATGAAGTCCAAATGGTGGTGATCTGTGATCACCTGGTTACAGACCTGCTCTACTCCCGGTGCGTGAACCTCCAGAGACGCCTTTCTTTAGATCTCTCTCAGGTACAAATAAAGTTGTGAAGGATGAGGATCGCACTCTTGCTTCTTAGTGTTAAAAGACTTCAAACTTTATTCTTGCATGGATACAGCAGTTACAATGAAATACTAAATCTGACGCGTTTCTGACCTTAGCGGTCCTTAGTCATAGATCTATGACTAAGGACCGCTAAGGTCAGAAACGCGTCAGATTTAGTATTTCATTGTAACTGCTGTATCCATGCAAGAATAAAGTTTGAAGTCTTTTAACACTAAGAAGCAAGAGTGCGATCCTCATCCTTCACAACAGGCATCAAATGAAGTCTGTATTGTATGGATTGCTCATAGAGTGAATGCTGCTGATCTCATACAGAAACCAGATGTCAGATCGCAGATATATGCAGTTGATATCTATGCTTTGCCTAAAGCTACACAGACAATGTCTCCTTACAAGTGCCATTCAACCTCACCGACTGTGATATTTATTGCTTAAAAGGTTGATATGGAATACAGACTCAATAGAATAATACACAACTGGTTTTGCTTCCTTTGTGCCAGATTTGTTTAATTTTATATACATTTGGGCACATGCACCTTTGTTTTGGCTTTGCACTCCTTAGTTTTTTGCATTTTTTGCTTTTCTGCTGCTCAGGTGTGTCTCAGAAGTTTTGCCTCTAATACATCTGGGTTAAGGTCTTTAGTGATTTTGAAATTTTCTGTACAAAAGTCTCAAAAAGTCGCAAACAGCTTTCCTACATCTGGGAAGAGCAGATAGGGATTTGTGACTTTTTTGCAATTTTTTACTTTGAACGGAGGTTGTCTTAGGCGCCAAAGGGCACATGTGCCACATAAAGTCACAAAAACAAAGGTGCATGTTCCCTACTGTCTCTTTTCCAGTAATATACACATTTTCTACCATGCGATGCCAATAGTTGAACAAAGGGGAGGGGGGTGTAAAAATATAATATCTATAATAAATGAATAATAGTGCTGCATGGCATGTATGTCAGTTTTGGATACCAAATATTTCAAAATTCTAGAGCACATATCTTCCAATGCTTTTCATAGCCTTTGAATATACGGATGGACATTTAAAGTTTCATAAACAGAAAAAAAAGGAAATGTGTATCTGGGAATCAATGATAATAGTCAGTGAGAGGCCTCATTTACACAAACCAAAAAGAGAAGAAGAAATTGGATGCAAAAACATTACTAAACATTAGAGATGAGCGAGTATACTCGTCCGAGCTTGATGCTCGTTCGAGTATTAAGGTACTCGAAACGGCTCGTTGCTCGGACGAGTATTTCCCCTGCTCGAGATCGAGCATTTAATTAAACAAACACAGTGAAGAACAATGAAGAATAGAATAAAAACAGTGAACACAGGATCATTTAAGTGAAAAACACAGTGAAGAACACAGTGAAGAATAGAGTACAGATGTTCGGCACATCTGCTTACTTGTCGGAAGATACACGCGGAACGGCAGCAGGGAGACATCGCGCACCAGGGAGACATCGGGCGCAGCAGGGAGACATCGGGCGCAGCAGAGACACATCGGGCGCAGCAGGGAGACATCGCGCGCAGCAGGAAAACATCGCGCACAGCAGGGAGACATCGCGCGCAGCAGGGAGACATCGCGCGCAGCAGGAAGACATCGCGCGCAGCAGGGAGACATTGCGCGCAGCAGGGAGACATCGGGCAGCAGGGAGACATCGGGGAGAGTTCAGTGGAAGAAGAGGAGCGGATCCCGGCACAGCGTATCTCCCGACAAGTAAGCAGATGTGCCGAACATCTGCAATCTATTCTTCACTGTGTTTTTCACTTAAATGATCCTGTGTTCACTGTGTTCACTGTTTTTATTCTATTCTTCACTGTTCTTCACATCTGCTAACTTGTCGGGAGATAATATACGCGCAGAACAGTGAAGAATAGATTGCAGATGTTTGCATACATCTGCTAACTTATCAGAAGACATTCTTTTTCAATTAAATAACACATTTTATTCCCGAACCATGGTCCCTTTGAAAAATGCTCGAGTCTCCCATTGACTTCAATGGGGCTCGTTATTCGAGACGAGCACTCGAGCATCTGGAAAAGTTTGTCTCGAATAACGAGCACCCGAGCATTTTAGTGCTCGCTCATCTCTACTAAACATATATAACAAAGTTTATTAATACATCAAAAAAACACTATGGGGTCATTTACTAAAGGCCCGATTTGCGTTTTCCCGACGTGTTACCCGAATATTTCCGATTCGCGGCGATTTTTCCTGAATTGCCCCGGGTTTTTGGCGCACGCGATCGGATTGTGGTGCATCAGCGCCGGCATGCACGCGACGGAAATCAAGGGGCATGGCCTTACGAAAACCCAACGGATTCGGAGACACCACCGCATTTTTTAAAAAAAAGTGTCGCGCCAAGTATAGGATTGTGAACTCCGGCGGGCCTCGGCAGACATCAGCGCAGCAGCGACACCTGGTGGATGTTTGAGGAACTGCCTTAGTGAATCGCCGGAAGACCCGAATCCACCACAGAGAACGCACCGCTGGATCGCGAATGGACCAGGTAAGTTAATCTACCCCAATGACTACATTACATCAATAAGATAAAAACACTTAAAAAAGAAACCCAAAGGGGTGTATGTAGCTGCCAAAGGCAAAATGTGCCCAACACTCCTCATTTACAATAACTCTACTACTGAGAGTAGAATAGATCACTCAAAAGTGAAAACATGTTTATTTTAAAATGATATAACATAAAAATATAGTAAACCATGACCAAACAAGATTACAAATGAAAAATGGAACAAATGTCTTGGGGAAGGAAAAGATTGTTTGTTGGTTTATATTACCGGTTATCTGAAATCACATTGTACAACATACAGAGCCTGTCACCGTGCACTGAACCAGAACTAAGGCCAGCATCGTTCTCGTGAATAGTTATTAATCTAGTTATGGATGGAGGCTCCCTGTGTTTGGAAGTGGGAGAAGACTAGGAGGCATAACTGTATTAGAAAATCAATGATGCTATTCTCCCACTTTAATCTGTTCAGGACCAGGGTTATCTGCCACATCAGGACCGGACCCAATTTTCCATTTTTTGCACATATTGGGGCACATTTACTAAGGGTCCGCAGCCGCAAATCCGTTGAGTTTTTCCCGAATATTTCCGCTTTGCGCTGTATTTCACGGGATTGTGGCGAACGCGATCGATTTTTGGCGCAATCGCGCTGACTTTCACGCAACAGAAATCGGGGGCGTGGCCGCCGGCCAACCCGAAGGATTCAGAAAAACCGCGGAATTCAAAAAGCCATTTGTGTCGCAAGATCAAGCACTCACATACACCAGAAAAAACCAGGTGAACTCGGCGGACCTCGGCGCAGCAGCGACACCTGGTGAATATCGGCGCACGGACCTTAGTGAATCCCGGCAGAACCCGAATCAGCGCCGGAGAACCCGCCGCTGGATCGCGACTGGACTGGGTAAGTAAATGTGCCCCATTGTTTTAGTTATTCTTACTTTTGAATTTTTGGGCTAATGACAAGATTTCTGGCAATTTATTACAGGATTCTTATTTTATTATTATTAGGTCTGGATCTTTACTTATAGACACAATTGAAAGGGAACCTGTAATCATTTCCCCATAGAGAATGTAAACATTGCCAAAGAGTAAAACTAGATAAGGTAGATAAAAGTTTAGCATCTGTATGCAGAGCTGTGTCCCTAGTCCCCTGGGAGTGGCCAGTGAGGCGTGGGGCAAACATGTATGACGTCCTGAGGGGAAAGTGATGGGGGGAGGATGTAAGGGAGACATGGGAGGTTTTTTTTTTTTATTTGAAATTGATGCATGGAGGAGCAGTTTCACCAGGATGGGGGTGGCGGTGGGCTAGAAACCACTCCTCACTGGCCACTCCCATGGGACTAGAGATACAGCTCTACATACAGAAAGGAGGACTTTGATATAACTTATCTTTATTTTGGAAAAAAACTGTTTTACTATAAAAACTCTTTGGCAACGTGTATGCTATCCTCTATGGGGACATCGGAGTTCCCTTTATTGGGTGTTATCCAGTCAGCCCATCTCTATGGTGACTATCTCTGTCAGTGCCAACGAGTTAAATAGAGCTGCTGGCGAATACGGAACTGGCTCCTATATTCATATGAGGTTCTTGTGATCCATTGGGGTCCCATCACTAGACCCTTCCGATCAGCAAGTTAGCCCCTATACTGTGTAAAGGGGCTAACTTGTCACTAGACAACCTATTGAAAAGCTGATAAAATAGAAAAAAAAATTTAAACATGGAGGCAGCAGATGATCACTGGGATGCATAGAGGTAGCGAACTAGCTGCTGATTCTATTTTCTGCACAGAAATCCATTGAGTATGAGAAATCTGAGAAGATGGAAGTGGTAAATACTGCTTCTGTCTTCTCCACAAGTTTCCCCTGCTGCGGGAAACTGATAACCGATACTCAGCTGCCCGATCACTCAAGCAGCTTCCTAAAGCCTGTGCCATATCTATGCCAAGATGCATACTTAGGGACCCAAACAGTCCACCTTAGATATAAACATTAAGTGGTCCAGTTTAAATACTGAATTGTGTTTTATACCTAATTTCAACTCAAAGATTTATGGGGTATTAAAACAGAAAGACTCAGATACTAAGCGTACAAAATGTATATTTACTATGAGTTAGATGTAGTATTTACAAATACGGATGAGCCTACCCGGACTGCATAATTTATGACAAGTCTAGGTCCAGGTTTGGATCTGATTCAACTAAGCCCATCCTTTACTTTTCCTGTAAAACCCCACCTCTTTTGAAGACCACACCCTTTTGCTATTCTAGTATATACTTGTGTAAATTATGAAATGTGTCTGTAGTAAATAAATCGATAAGTCTGTCCCTTAATACCTACGTTTACACATTGTACTATATATGCAAATGTATCAATTGTTTGCGTAGGACGAATTATAAAAAAGTATCGCAAAACAGTATCATAAATGATAACACATATGAATGTAAAGTAACTTATATTAGGTGGTCACTTCAACCGTCTAAACCTAAAGGACCATGTGCCAACATTCCACACAACATTCAACCAGTTTCATTTAATGTAACCGTTTTGTTCCTTGTTTGCAGTAATATTCGAGTGGTTTTTATAGCTCCAGCTGCTTCTCCGCCAATCCAAACATATCATTAATAAAACACAATGTTTACTAAAAGAACAATGTCATTACCAAATGACATTGAACTGACGTCTGTTATATTTAGAGTATTTCATCAACCAAGTATTGTTCCATCTGACTACATTTATGGATTCAAGCTGTGCTGTACCAAGAATAACTGCAGAAATCCCACAGTAATACCGTGAAAAAGAACTATAAGCCACAAATCCCGACTTTCTTCATGGCAGCATGTGTGTCAAACACATAGAAATATCATAAAATAAGCTTTTTCCCTTTCTTATTTCTTTTAGGACAAATAAACACCACAGATGCTCTCTACATCACGCCAGGCCTCCTACAGAATGTATTCAAGAGGATTTGGCTGTAAATAAGAAGAATTTTCTGTGTTGCTTTCCTTAGAACACTTTAGGATATTTTGGTAATATTAGGTTTTATTTACGTTTATTACAGAACTTTTCAAAGAGCATTATTTAAATTAAAGTTATATGAAATCTGAAAGGCAAAAAGAGGTCTGGTTCATAGAAAATGGTGGTGGTGCTCAGTCCGGATGGCACCTGTTGGTTGTTTTTACAGCACTCCCCGCCCAGACATATATAAAGATATTTGTATTTCTGGACAAACCCTATTAGTAGAGCTCAATGGTCAGGTGCACACGTCATCAATTTATGGAACCATTTTGTTTTTCTTCTAACCTGTCCAGGAGTATATTCTACAGAATTGCAAAGAGATTTGAGATATTGAAAAAAGGGCCTCACAATGTTTCCCAGAAATACTGCAAGTCACGTCCATGGGCTATGCCTGGTATTACCATAAAAAGAACAGAATCCCTATTTAGACTTCTACTAAGCCTCATTCCCCCGAGATGCCATGTACACATCTGTAAACATCTTGTAAGCATCTGATGGTTGTAGTATATTTTTTAACCTTAAAGAATGAAATATACATAAGTGGAGGACATAAGATGGTGAAGCCTATATGGTACTGCATAGATGGAATTTCAATGAGGGTGCATTTATCACGGCTTGTACGCCTGAATACCATCATAAAAGGGGTGACAATTACTGGATCGGAGCTGGGAATTGTGACTGTACCCACCTCTACGTAAGTGAAAGGGCAGTGCTGGGCTGTGGAGTGGGCAGGGGCGCCCGCTTCTGTGCACTAGCTATAACCTGCACAGGTCCACTTGCAAGACCAGTTGTAGATCTGTCCCGGGCGCACTATATTGCACCCACCTCGATAGATTAATACATAGAGCCTGAATTCTCTAGATATATCCACCATGGGTCCACCATCAAACGCTGGCGCATGGAGCCCCAATTATTTCAATTAATTGATGTAATAGAAAAACTAATGATCAGGACAGATTGGAGAGAATGTGGGGGTAATTAAAATAGTCTTACATGACACCCAACACTGAAGCCCCAGTACTGAGTAGTGTAGACTCTACTTTAAGGAGAACTTTTTAATTTCATATATTTCTAAGGAAAGGTCTCAATACTGTAAAAGAGCAGCTATAAAATTATGATTGCCCTGTAGTTACCCCTATTTTGCAGCTCCCTACCCCTTAATATCATCATTGAGTTGCTGTATCTAATATACTGCAAATGCTGCAATTTATTGGCACCCATACATACTCAGTAATCATTTTACACCTCTATAACCAGATTTTCAACCAAAAAATACAAATACAGTTTGAAAATGATGCTCATGGCCCTTGTGACTTGGGATTTTTTTTATCTCCCACTGCTGATGTAAGCCCAGGGGCGTGTAGCCGAGCACAGTGTATGCTCCAGGCTCTTCACAGGGTGTATGCTAATTATAACAAAACTGTAAATGTGCCAATCATTAGATGGAGAGTAATTACAGGAGAGCCAACAATACTTTATAGGGAAAAACATCCACTTTTAAGAATAAACTACAGATTCTGTATGTTACTGGCCAGAATTCTGTCACAGTAGAAAAGCTGTAGGTATAAAGCACAAAAGACCACCGCAGTAATTAGATACATTGTAAGCCTAATTATTGCTGCTGACTACAAAATGGATTAAAATAGCATTCAGTTTTGTTGGAGCTTTGCTGTACACCACAAGAAGATGGGGTATGTGTAAGCCATTGACTAAATACGAAGGGGATGCGGTTTCTAATTCTGAAAACATATTCACTTTCCCATGGATCCAAAAAGAAACCCAGCTCGGTACGTTCCAAATATATTTATTCAAGACGTACATAAAAACAATAAAATCACAAGGCGCGTTTCGGATCCGGACCAGTCTGGATCCGATACGCGTCATGTGATTTTATTGTTTTTATGTACATGTATTGAATAAATATATTAGCAATGTACCGCACCATTTTTCTTTTTGCATCCACAGGAGAGTGAAAACGTTTTCAGAACTAGAAACCGCATCCTTTGTTCCTTGGTCGGTGTTCACACCGAGAGAATCTCCCGGAGGCAGCGTTATGTTCGGACCTGTTTTAACCTACACATAAGCCGTGCCATCAGCACAACTTCACAAGGTGAGTGTAAAATGGTACACTGACTAGTGAGATAACCAGGAGATAATTTGCACATTGAACACCGCTGGCTCTCGCCATGATAAATGCCCCCTCATTGAGTTTCCATCTATGCAGTACCATATGTATTGTGCTTTTTATTTCCATTGACTATATAGGTATAACTAGAGCACAAAACAGGTTACTGATAAAACCCGATGATGTCTTCAAATAAAAATAACTTCTCCAGTTCTAAAGGGCAAAAAAATCATCTTATTCACTAATGATAGTTTCATAGTCGTTCATAAATCTTCAAAAGTGGATTAGGTTGCAACTCATTGAAGCTCATGACTAAACCTTTTATTTGCGGGGTCCTGGAATGAGCAACAAAATGCATTGACAATAGTTGGGTTATGATGAAAAAAACTAGAAAAAAAATCACAACAGGAATAAATGTTGAATACATCATTTTTTACTGTGTTTTCTGCAATCGCTACAGAAGAACTTTGCATAAATAGAAGATTTGCAGGGTTGTTGTGCAGTGCTCTGAGTTATTTGTGCCTTTATGAGTTTTCCAAATGAAAGGAGAAATAAAAATGTTTGCAGTCATCAAGCAGGGAACAACTTATTTTTGTTTTGTTTTTCCGAAATAGAAAAAAATGTATTGATTTGTTGAGGTAAGTGGACCCTGGATAGAAGTAATTATAACTGTTCTCATACCGTGTACAAACATAGGACCCAAGATATATTTTAGAAAGAAATTTATAGTTGGAGATAAAACATCCATCGCTCTTCTGCTCCTGATACGCTCATTTCAGTTATGGATTGTGATACAAAGTGAGGATCATTGCTGTTGTTTCTAGACAAAGGCCAATTTTGAAGAAATATTCAACTAAAACTTTTATTATATATTCGCCAGCTGATGCATCAGAACTATACGGATCCCAGCAGCTGCAGCCACTGGGGCCCAGAACCATATATTCAATTAGAGTCAAGTATAAAAGATGAGAAAAATGTACAATAGTGCTTTTAAAAGTGTTTATGTTTTTTAGTTGAGACTCTAGAACCTATTTTACTGTCTCATAGTAGATAAGGTTATTGTATTCTAGTTCCCCCATTCCCCTAATAATCTTGGTTGATCTCCTCTGCAACCGTTCTAGTTCTATTATGTCCATTTTATACACTGGTGCCCAAAACTGTAGACAATATTCCATGTGTGGTCTGACCAGCGATTTGTATAAAGAGAAAATTATGTCCTTGAGTCATCATGAGTATCTATTGCTCTCATAATAGCCTTATTGGCACTGCTACATATAAAACCAGAAGTTCATGGAGCTACTAGCATCCGCACTTTAAGAATTCATAATGCTACATCAAAGAGAAAAAAGAATGTGAGTGTAGAACGGCAAACTCCAATAATAATCTCCTATTGTCCTTTATTGAAAGAATAGCACATTGACAGTTTAAAAAAAAGTTAAAGTTAGACTGGGGTGGTCTAAGCTTATTAAGGTAAAAGTGGTAGAACCACTGCCAAAAGGCAGAAAGCAAAATAATATATTACAAAACAACATGTCTACCTTACATAGCATAAGGCAGAAGAACAGGATGGAGGAGGGGTGCTGTCCCACATCCAGCTTCCACATATCCCTCTGTAATTTTATACTTTGTTGCTCTGTATTAATTGCTTTACAGATCTTATTATTATCTGCAAATACTGAAATTCTGGTGTAAAGTCATTAATAAATCTTTTTAAAAGAAAGGGGTATAAAACTGTCCCTAGTGGCACCTCAATGGTAACTTAAACCCAATACGTGAAGTAGTCTGTTCTTCTATCTGTAGCAGTAGAAGAAGCACACCACTGTAAGTGGCATAGTGGCTGTTCCAAGTATTTGTAACTTTACCCAGGTAGTGCACCAAAGGATTTTTTTAACTGAATGGAAGCTGTATACTGTAACCCGACTATCTTAGTGGTTGCTGCTGGCAGAAAATTTATATTATTGGAAATAGAAGCAGAGGATTAGGATCTCTATAAAAGGCAAATGACAGTCCAACCCCTATAAGGAGATATATTGAAACTAACTAGCAAATAACATGATATAGCCAAAGATACTGATGTCCCTAAAGGGCAGGGACATAACTAGGATTCGGCTGGGCCCCGTAGTAGAATTCTGAATAAGGCCCAACTTAAAAAATGACTTGACAGCCCAGTAGCTGCAGGCAACTAAGATGAAATACATGGCAGGAAGTAGAGATCAGAGATTCTTAGTACTGCTTCCCCCTCTCCCAATATTTCTTATCCTGAACTGTGTACTGTGGAAGATGTGCACTGTTCTAAACATATTATGCCATATAGTGTACCAAATAATATGTATAGAATGGTGCACATCCTCCATTATTTAGTGTGGCATTTAAGATGCTGTGCCCCCTAGCTTTGGCAGCTACCCCTGTACCTATGCCCCTGTGAAAGGGTCTTCATTTGCATAAAATTTGGGCTTAACTTTTGTATCATAATAATGCTATATTTCACTTGTATACATATGACTAGGCACTGTGTCTATGTTTTTTACTCCCAGAGTGCAATGCTTACTCAACTGACGAATTCCAGATCCCCGACAAATCCAAGGACTGGATTAGGCCGTACTTGCTTGGGTGAATGCAGATTTCTACATCAATGTCAGCGTGAGAAAAGTAGGTCACATCCTGTACATTCCTCCTTGAAAGCTTGCTTTTGGAAAATGCTTAGAAATATAGTTTCTATACATGTGTATTGTTTTCAGAAAGGACTGGAGCCTTCCTAAGCAGGATGTTAATGCCTGTCATCGCCCAACTTGCTGCAGGGCTGCTGCACTTAAATCTGTAATTAACATGGATTTTCTAAATAAATAAAGTCAGCATTATTTCTGCACACACAGTATATCCTCAGGAGAGCGCTCATGACCTAGATCTTTATCTGTTTATGACATGATTCAATTAATTTGGAAATATCACATAACAGAATGATAGGTAATTGCCTGATTCTCCAGATATTATAATATAAATCCCCCTTAGACAACCAGGAGTGAAAATAATCAAAGGACATTTTGTGTTCAGATTTTACTTCCAAAAATCAATTGTCTTTCCTTCATTTTTGCGTTTCAGGTGGATAGGTGTTGTGGCCACTGAAGCATTTTTGATGAGGAAAAGCTTCTCACATGGGTAGTGTTCATCTTTTTAGCATCCGACGTGATAAAAATAGCTAAAGACATTAAAAAATCATTGGGTACAAAAAAAGGCTTTTTTTGCTTTCTGTTAAACACTAAGGGGCAAAACAAGAGATGGAATAGAAGCAATTTATCAAGAGATATGGAGCTGAATGGCTTTAAATTACTTCTCCACCAGTAGTACTGAAGTGTGGGTGTCTGCTCTCATCTCAGAGGTGCATTTTATATCCTGTACTTTGGGAAAGCAGTCAAGGCATTTAGCCACAAATCTACCTTATTTATTGTGTCAATAGCAGAGCTGTGCTTCACACTTCTGTATAAATGCTGCTTACAGCTATTTTTTAGAAAGCATTTGCAACCTATGAGGGCACCTGTTGTCTTTCTTCTAGAAGTGTCAAGATACTTGGTTGCATAGTCAGCAGACTCTTCATACTGACATCAACAGGATATTTACTAGAATTATACTCACTATTTTTAGAATTAAAGTTCTACGTTTTTAGTATTTAGTCAGCCACCAAATGCACCAGTTCTCCCACTTAAAAGGATAAGAGATGCCTGTATTTTACATAGGTAGAACTCAACTATGAGAGACAAAACCGGAAAACAAATCCAGAAAATCAATAACAATAGTCCATCTCAATACTTTGTTATACATCCTTTGGTGGAGATGACAGAGGTCAAACATTTTCTGTAAGTCTTCACAAGGTTGGCACACACTGTTGCTGGTATGTTGGCCCATTCCTTCAAGCAGATGTCCTCTAAAGTGGTGATGTTTTGAGGCTGTCATAGAGCACCACAGACTTTCAACTCCCACAAAAGGTTTTCTATCAGGTTTAGATGTGGAGATTGGCTAGGCCACTCCAGGACCTTGGGATGCTTCTTACAAAGCCACTTCTTTGTTGCTCTGGTGGTGTGCTTGAAATCATTATCATGCTGAAAGACCCAGTCACATTTCATCATCAATACCCTTGCTGGTGGAAGGAGGTTTCTACTCAAAATCTCACAATGCATGGCCCCATTCATTCTTTCATGTACACAGATCAGCTGTCCTGGTCCCTTTGCAGAGAAATAGTCCCTCGTCATGATGTTGCCTTCCCAATGCTTTACAGTAGGTATGGTTTTCTTCAGGAAAGGTATTCTTTGGCTACAATCCAGCATTCATTCTCCTGCAAACATGACAAGTTGTGTTTCTACCAAACAGTTCTACTTTGGTTTCATCTAACCAAATGATTTTCTCCCAATACTCTTCTGGAATATCCAAATGCCTCTATCAAACTTCAGATATGCACGACTTAAGCTGGAGGATACATCTGGCAGCGTAGTTTGATACTGACAGTAGCCTTTGTTAAGTTGGTTGCAGCTTTCTGTAGGTCAATCAGTAGGCCCCCCATGCGGTTCTGGGATTTTTTCTCACTGTGCAGGCCTCCAGTTTTGTTTCTGGTGTCCTTTGACAGCTCTTTGGTGTTCACCATAGTGGAGTTTGTAATGTTATTGTTTGAGGTTATGGACAGGTGTCCTTTATACTGATAACAAGTTCAAACAGGAGCCATTACTACAGCTAATGAGTGGAGGACAGTGGAAAAGAGAAGTTACAAGTCTGTGAGAGCCAGAAATCTGCTTGTTTGTAGGTAACAAAAAAAATGTATTTACCACCATGTTTTACAAATAAATTGTTTCAATTTCAGACAATGTGATTTTCTGGATTTCTTTTCACATTTTGTCTCATAGTAGAGGTCTACCTATGATGTCAATTACAGGACTCTTTCATCTTATTAAGTGGGAGAACGTCCACAATTAAATACTTTTTTACCCAACTGCATATTTACATACAGGCATCCAAGTTTCCTGGTTTGCTTGCTGACCAGGAGGGGACCGTAGTGATAATGGGAGACTTTAACTTTCCAAATATAAATTGGGGTCAGGGCTCGTCTTCATCTGTGAAGGGGAGACATTTTATGAATATTCTTCAGGATAATTTTATGGTGCAGCTTGTAGAAGATCCCACAAGAGGTGACGCATTGTTGGACCTTGTGATTTCTAACAATGAGGAGATTGTCCAAAATGTCAGTGTCCGGGAACCCCTTGGGAACAGCGATCATAATATAATTATTTTCCTCTTAAACTTTAAAAAGCAGAAACAGGTGGGAAAATCGAAAACTCTGAATTTTAAGAGGGCTAATTTCCAAAAATTCAGGGCTGCAATACAGGATATAGACTGGGATCAGATTCTGTCAAATGATGATACTAATGTTAAATGGGAGAAATTCAAATCTATCCTGAGTTTTTATACTTCTAAATTTATTCCAATATGTAACAAGTATAGACGGGCTAGATTACACCCCGCGTGGCTTACAGCTACAGTTAAAAGGGCAATTAATGAGAAAAAGAGGGCATTTAAAAAATATAAATCTGTCGGGTCACCAGAGGCTTTCAATACTTACAAAAAACTTACCAAAATCTGTAAAAAGGAAATCAAATCAGCCCAAATACAAAATGAAAGACAGGTGGCTAAAGATAGCAAAACTAATCCCAAGACATTTTTTAGGTATATCAATGCAAAAAAAAAATGGGTCAGAACAGGTTGGACCCCTTTATTCTGAAAATGGGGCATCCGTGACTGGAGACCAAGAGAAGGCGGAGTTACTTAATAGGTTTTTTAGCTCCGTTTATACAATAGAAGAGAGAACTTCTGATTTGGGTGGTGCCAGTGCGGGTCATGCACCCTGTAATATACTAGACTGGCTAAATGTAGACATTATCCAATCTAAGCTCAATAAAATCAATGTGTACAAAGCTCCTGGACCAGATGGGTTACACCCCAGAGTTCTTAAAGAACTCAGTACTGTTATTGCTGTACCACTGTCTAAAATCTTCAGGGATTCCGTAATGTCTGGTGTGGTGCCAAGTGACTGGCGCAAGGCAAATGTGGTGCCAATATATGAAAAGGGCTCTAGAACTTCGCCAGGCAATTACAGGCCTGTAAGCTTAACTTCCATTGTGGGGAAAGTATTGGAAGAGTTAGTAAAAGACTACATACAGGAGTATATGACATCAAATAGTATAAGAAGTGACATCCAGCATGGGTTTACTAAGAATAGAAGTTGTCAAACTAACCTTATCTGCTTCTATGAGGAGGTGAGCAGATGCCTGGATGGAGGAGCAGCTGTGGATATTGTGTTCTTGGACTTTGCAAAGGCATTTGACACAGTTCCTCATAGACGCCTGATGGGTAAAATTAGGGCTATTGGTTTGGCAGAAATAATTTGCAATTGGATTGAAAACTGGCTGAAGGATCGTATCCAGAGAGTTGTGGTCAATGATTCCTACTCGGAATGGTCACCAGTTATGAGTGGTGTACCTCAGGGTTCTGTGCTTGGCCCACTACTATTTAATATATTTATTAATGATATAGAGGTAGGAATTAATAGCACTGTGTCTATTTTTGCAGATGACACCAAGCTGTGTAGTGTAATACAGTCTATGGAAGATGTTCATAGGCTGCAGGGTGACTTGGACAAACTGAATGTTTGGTCATCCACTTGGCAAATGATGTTTAATGTGGATAAATGTAAGGTTATGCACCTGGGGGCCAATAATCCAAAGGCAAAATATGTCCTTGGGGGAGTAAATCTGGGAGAGTCCCTTGTTGAGAAGGACCTGGGGGTACTAGTAGATCATAAATTGAATAACAGCATGCAATGTCAATCAGCTGCCTCTAAAGCTAGTAGGATCTTGTCTTGTATCAAAAGTGGTATGGACTCTCGTGATAGGGATGTAATATTACCACTATACAAGGCACTGGTTCGGCCACACCTAGAATATGCTGTCCAGTTCTGGGCACCGGTCCATAAAAAGGATGCCCTGGAGCTGGAGAGGGTTCAACGTAGAGCCACAAAAATGATAAGGGGTATGGAGGGTCTTAGTTATGAGGAAAGATTAAAAAAACTAGATTTATTTAGTCTGGAAAAGAGACGACTACGAGGGGACATGATTAATTTATATAAATATATGAATGGTCCATACAAAAAATATGGTGGTAAGTTGTTTCAGATTAAATCAAATCAAAAGACGAGGGGGCACTGTCTCCGTTTGGAGAAATCAAGGTTTAATCACCGGAGGCGACAGGGCATTTTTACTATGAGAACTGTCAATCTGTGGAATAGCCTGCCTCAGGCGCTGGTCACAGTAGGGACAGCGGAGAGCTTCAAGAAGGATCTAGATGCCTTTTTACACCTATATAACATTGATTGTTATGTTATATAGAATTGTTTCCCCTAAATCCCTTCCTCATCCAATCCCTACCCTTCCTTGGTTGAACTGGATGGACAAGTGTCTTTTTTCAACCGTATAAACTATGAAACTATGAAATCCTCATTCAGCTGAAGAGAAAGACACAAAAACTGAAACCTCATCAAGTATTGACATTTTACTTTTACCTGGTGTGGTCAACTTTAGCCCTGTTCCCTATGCAAAATGTAGAAACTTTTGCATGCTAACACATTATGCACAAATCCATGGAGAATGTTGGTTTACTCTTGTTCCACCTTCAAGATATTAATGACTTATTCATAAGACTCTCACTGACCTTATATTCAAACCCCCACCAGATCTGAAATTGATGATTTATCCAAAGGTCATCAATTTATAAAAATATCTTAAAACATAACTAAATATCTTAAAGTTTAATTAAACCTTTGAAGCTATTTAGTTTGCTGGAATGAACAGAGCAGATAATAATAGTAAACTTTGTAATATACCTAATCTAGTAAGATAGTTCATCTGAGAGCATTATATCTGAAAAGCTTCTGAAATGGGTTCACCTCAGGCAGATAAAAAGGCTAAATATTTACTCTTTCCATACCTACAGAATATTTCTCTTGATTATTCAGCAATCTAAATAGATTATCCAGAGACTCTTTGTGAAGAGTTAAAGGGGTGTTTCAGCAAATGAATGTTATTCTTTGAATAATGAAAAGTTATGCTATTTTTCTATATACTTTCGGTATCAATTCCTCACAGTTTTCTAGATCTCTACTTGCTGTCCTACTATAGAAAGCTTCTACTAGATAGAAATCTGACCATGATCACACAGGTGCACGTAGTATCACAGAGCGTAATCAAAGCTGTGGGTTACAACGAGTCGTGCACCTGTGTGACCATGGTCAGATTTCTGTCCACTAGAAGTAAACATAGAAGCTATAGCAGAACAGCAAGCAGAGATCTAGAAAACTGCGAGGAATTGCTACAGAAAGTACATTGGAAAATTCATAGCTTTTCATTTTACAAACAATAACATTCATTTGCTGAAATGAGAATACTCCTTTAAGGCATTAGACACATTATCAGGTTCCTATATCTCTCAACTGTAAGTGGTTACAAGACATAGAGCTGATTTACATAAACTGCTTAAATAAAGAAGAAATGCAGGGAAAAAAGGACCTAAAACATTTTTTAATAAAGAATATCAGTGTTCACTATTATCATCTGCACTACTAGTTACATTTTAAAGGGTGAAAACCACTTTGAGTGTAAATATTTTTTCTGTAAGAGACGCATAATAAGAGAAGGAATATCAGCTGGAAAACATAGAAAACATATATAAAGCAAGAACATTAAGGAAGTAGCACAGGAATTATAAACAGAGACATAGGCCAACATTTATCAAAAGTAGTGCACTAGATGCAGTTTGCCTCACTAATTTGCAGTGTGCACTAGATTACTCAATACTGTCCCATGGTGGGCACCAACTTTTTTTTTTACAGTGCACCTTTAACATACAATAGAAAGAAACGATGTCCGCACTTCAGGGGATATGCAGGTAAAAACAGTATTCCTTTATTGCGGATCCACATAAAATCCAAACATGGCAAAGGTACAAACGTGTGGTGGCCCAGGTATGGTGACCTACGCGTTTCGCTCACTTTGAGCTTAATCATGGTCTCATGATTAGTCATGCTGGAAAGTGAGCTGGAACTTTGAATTTCCTTTTTTGTCCTTTAACATACAGCATGCAACACAATTCTGTCTAGTCGATATAATGTGACACGGTCTGAATCAGCACTTTAACACCCTTTTAGGTGTAGAATTTTGTGGCGCGGTGGACACAAAACTGGCGCAGACACTTTATAAATACATGTGAAAGCAGTTTGCACGTTCTTTTCAGTGCAAAGTCAGACAGAAAACTGGTGCAAACACTTTATAGAACATCCACCACCAAGATGAAGAATTGTAAAACAAACACACTGACATACTGGTGTGTGCTCCCTTTGGCAGGATCTGATCTTTTTTAAGCTTCTTATGCCCTTGTTTTTAAGAAAAAAGGCTTAAAAATTATTCAAATTAGCCAGAGGGGCTCCAGGCTAATTGCATAATTTCTACAGCCTTAAAAAAAAAAAAAAGAAAGAAACAGGGCATAAGAAGCTTCAAGAAAAGGAGATCCTGCCGGAGGGGTCACATACCAGTATATCAGTGTGCTTGGTTTACAGTCCTTCATCCTGGTGGTAGATGTCCTGTAACCCCTTAGCACTCTGCGTCCGATATATCGGATGCTGAGACTGATAGCTGACACCCCAGCGTAGCACCCGGGGTCGGAGTGGGCTCTGATCGCGGCGTTTAACTTGCCTTGGGGGGGGGTCTTTTCCCCACAATTGCCCCCCCCACGCTGTTTTCGGGGGGGGGGGGGGCACCGATCATTGCTATGGAGAGAGCTGCCTGTAAGAACTGCCTGAAAGATGGTGTCTCTGATATCATCTTAAAGGCACAGGGGCAGATTTATCAAGTGTCTAAGAGTCAGTCACTGGTAAAATGAAAACCGAGCTTTGATTGGTTGCCATGGGCAACTAGAAATATTCTGACTTTCAGACACTTGATAAATCTGCCCCACAGTGTCAGCCTATGCATGTGTATAGGCTGACACCGCTGATACCCTGATACCCAGTATAATCATGAAAGAGCAAACAGATGATTGCTTGTTCATGTTCCATAAGAAATCAATAAAAAATACCCATAAGCCCCATAACATACAGAGACATAAAATGCAAAAAAAGTCTAAATCATAACACAAACCCCACATATATAGTATCACCACGTCCGTAACAACCCATAGAATAAAACTAAATAATTAATGAACGCCGTTAAAAAAAACTGTTATAAACCCTCCAAAAATTATGATTTGTACCTATTCAATCAAACAAAAAATGCTATAAAAAGTGATCAAAATACATATGTACTCCAGAAGGATACTGGTGCAAAGTACAACACATCCCACAAAAAACAAGCCATCAACCAGCTCCATAGCCAAAAAAGTAACAATGTTATGCCACTTGGAAGACGACAATGCAAAAATGATAGATTTTTCCCACATTAGGGTTTTATTTGATAAGTTTAGTAAAACGTAAGAAAAAATATTCAACTATGCTATCCCCATAATCATATCAACCCATAGAATAAAGATAACATGATTATTGATTATAACATAATTATTTTGAACACCAAAAACAAAAGAAAAAAAAAAAATCCAGTATATAATGTATGCTTTTCTACTCCTGCCCTCAAAAAGAAAGTTCCTAAATTTTCAACAATAGGGGATACCAACACATCTCATTCCGCAAAAAAAAATGCAGTCACATGGCCTCAATAACAAAAAAGCAAAAATTTTATAGCCTACAAAAGGGGCCAATGAGAAAACTAAAATCCTGGCAGGTGCAGGTCCCTGCCACATATGTGGAGTCTCTGTACTCGGGAGAAATTGCAGAACAAATTGTTAGATGGGTTTTCTCTTTTTATCTTTTGGAAATGTGTAAATTTTAGGGCTAAATGAATGTATAACCATCAAAATTTGACCATTCTAAATTTCACCTCCATTTTGATTCAATTGCTATGAAGATCTCAAGGGGTTAACAATCTTCTTAATAGCTGTTTCTGATTGGTTGAGGCGTGCAGATATGAAAATGGGTTGGTTATATAGGGAGGTTTTGATGTTAAATATGTAAAATTTCATTCAAAACGGTATTTATCCCCAAAATAGTTAATTCTGAAAATCAGGAAAAGTGATATTCGATTTGTACACCGCGTGACATCAAAATAAATTATCCAGACATTTCAAAAATTATGAAAATGTAAAGTAGACATATGATAAATGTTATTCAACAATGTATTTAGGTGGTAAATCGATCTGCCTGAAAACGCAATGATTTTGAATTCTGAAAATGGCAAATTTTCACAAAAATTCATAATTTTTTCTTTTTTTTTGTAAATAACGCATAACTAATCAGCCAACATTTACCACTAAAATGAAGTTTAAGATATGGGGCAAAAAACATTCACAGAATCGGTTTGATAAGTAACAGTTTTCAAAAGTTATAACCATATAAATCGACACAAGTCAGAATCCAAAGAATGGGGCTGAGCCTTAAGCTACAAAATGGCTGCATCCTTAAGGGGTTAACAAATGTGGGGCATAGACTTGAGTTTAAACACGATACAGGTGCATTACAAAATAGGTGATGTTTGTGTCAATAAGTTGATTTTCCCAAACCAATACTAATTGAAAAAAGGCACTTTCTTTGATTTGTTTATGGTAGAATCCAGTGCATGAAGCCTACACAGCAGATGTAGATGCTTCTGGACACAAAACCTCTATACATAAAAAGAGATCTTCAGCTAAATGATATTTATGACTTATCCATGTGATCGCAAGGAGAACTTATTTCTCTGTATAGTAGCTGATCAGTGTTACTGTAGCACCACGAGACCCTGGCACTCCCAGTCAATATTCATGACTTATCAAATGGAAAGGTCATCAATATAATTAAGTTGTAACCTTTTAAACACCCATCACCCTGTAGGAATTTTTATAGTTGTGCAAAAAAAATAAGCATTTATACTCTACCCTTCCTTTGAGGAAGTATTGAAGTGGCTGGCACTCCCGTGACATGATTTGGTATTGAGAATGGCAGCTTTATGAGGGAATTTAAGAAATTAACACTAGTTATTGGTGCCAATACTCACGGGTGCTGTATGGTGGGGGAAGGGAGAGTGAGCGGAACCCCAACCCAAACCCGGACATCTGATTCATCACTATTCATTACAGGGGATGCTCATCAATACTCTAGGCCAGTATGTCCCTATCCCCACGCCGGTACACTCACTGCAGCCAGTGTGCGGCCTAAGCCTCTGGCTGCTTCAAATGGTGTCAGGATAACATACGGCCGGCATATGATAAATAACCCCCAAAGTCTGTAAGATATAAAGACTGTGTGACTTATTCCAATATTAATATTTCTGACCTACCTTACATATTAACTGCAACTTCCAGCAGGTCATAGATTAAGAAGACTGAGTAAAAATAATAGTAATAATAAAAGCTCAAACTAGGATAGGTTAACACCTTTGTATCTGTATCTAAAATATTCAACAAACTATATAACAAACTGAAAATAGATTGCCTTAATTATCATGGGATTGGAGAAAAAGAAATGTACTTCAGTACCAGTTTGGTTTGTGTAAAGCACTGTCCACATTATTGTAATGGGTATTCTATTAGAAGTTCTGGTAGCTTAGCCTGTAAAAGACCAGAACCTTTGTGGAAAGCCATTTTTTTTCAATAAGACCTACATATGTGGCATGTCTGGCTGAAATTAAGTGGTTTTTAAATGGTTTGAAGAGGCTATAGTACTCCATACAATACAGCACTATACTGCGCCTGGTAATAAAGCTCAGTGCCTTTCCCTTCAATTGCACAAAATTCAAGTAAATTGAAACATGTGATGAGCTTCTACTAAGAGAATGATGCTGTGCATTGTAAAGTATAAAGGTGATATAGTGCTGAGTAATGGCTTCATACTAATGCAAAAAAAATAATCAATTAAAGACGTTTTAAAAAGTTACTTCATTAAGTAAAGCAGCATCTCTGTTTCTGATCTTTCTCCTCTAGTGAGAAATGAAGGCAGTCCATTCACCTCAAACAGAGACTAATGAAAAACTCTTTCCATACTTAAAACATATCCCCTTGATGATTCTGAGATTAGACTATCCAGAAACTGTCTGTAAAGAGTTAAGTCATTAGACACCTCATGTTCCTTGTACCTCTGACATGTCAAAGAATAGAAAAGCTGATTTAAACAAACTGCTTAAATAAGGAAGAAAGGCAGGAGGAAAAGAAGGAAGCAAGAAGTTATCTTAAAGTATACAACAAAGTTACTATTATCTACACTATTCACTTATAAAATGTTAAAATAATCTTAACTTTTGTACCCTAACCATTTACCCACATAATCTTGTATTTAAACAAGCTTTTCATACATATGTTTCATGTTATTATGTATTGGTTACATGATTTTATCTAGATTTTTCTACTGGGGACATTTGAAGGCATTTAGAACTTGGCAATTCATTTCCTTGCCACAAATATCAACTTTAAAATTGTCAGATTTTCATTACTTATTTTCATATTATCAAGTAGATATCCCAGAAAAAAATATTTCAAAAATGTGTATATATATATATATATATATATATATATATATATATATATATATATATATATTAATCAGCCTTAAACTGTTCTTAACTTCTAGTACAAATAAGATTAAACTTATCATGATGTAAGGTTCTGTCCTGCATCCACCATATCACACCATGACAACTTTTTGTAAAGTGTTGTGAAGTCCCTGAAAAGAGTTACATGTGCCAAACATTGCATCCTTTACAGTGCACTTTTCTCCAGAACATTTTACGCTGAATATGTTATTGAAATACTTGGCAGAAACTGTAAGGGTAATTCTACAGTGTTCAGTAAAACCATGTTACCAAAAGGTGTATAGAAAATATGAGATGTGAAGGGTGTCTGTCATGGTTACACCCGCGATCCTCCATACGGATCGCGGGTGCACCCGTCCTTGCTTGCGTGGTCCCCGCTCCCCCTGCCCTCGTGTACCTCTCATGGTTCCGGTCTGTACTCCGGCTCCTGGCGTGTAGGCCACATGCTTCTTCCCTGCAGTTGCGCGCTCCCGTCGCTAGGGGGCACGCGCGGACTTCTCCAATCCTTAAAGGGCCAGCGTCCTCCTTATTGGCTCTGGCATTCCCGGCTCGGCTATATAGCCTGGCGACTCCCAGAATCCCCTGGATCTTCAGGTCATTCTACTGGAGTGGAAGCCTTCCTGAGCATTTCCAGATGCCTCCATGATCCCTGAGCATTTCCCGACGCCTCCGTGTTCCTCTGTTGTTCCCGTGTTCCTGTGGTGTTCCCGTGTTCCTGTGGTGTTCCCGTGTTCCTGTGGTGTTCCCGTGTTCCAATGCTGTGGTGGTCCTGTATTCCTGTGGCGGTCCTGCAATCCTGTAGCGGTCCTGCAATCCTGTGGCATTCCTGTATCCCTGTGGCGTTCATGTATTCCTGTGGCATTCCTGTAATCCTGTGGCGTTCCTGTAATCCTGTGGTGGTCCTGTAATCCTGAGGCGGTCTTGTAATCCTGTGGCGGTCCTGTTACCCTGTGGTGGTCCGGTATCCTAGTGGTCTTCCAAGCTCCTGCCAGCCGTCCATCCAAGGTCCTGCCAGCCGTCCTTCTGAGGTCCTGCCATCCTGAGGTCCTGCCATCCCGTGGTTCTGCCATCCCGTGGCCCTGCCATCCCGAGGTCCTGCCATCCCAAGGTCCTGCCATCCCGAGGTCCTGCCATCCCGTGGTCCTGCCATACTGTGGTCCTGCCATCCCGTTATCCTGCCTTCGTGGGCGACCTGGTGCACCCATGCCTGCTTGCGTGGTCCCCGCTACCCCTGCCCTCACTTACCTCTCCTGGTTCCGGTCTGTACTCTGGCTCCTGGCGTGTAGGCCACATGCTTCTTCCCTGCAGTTGCGCGCTCCCGTCCCTAGGGGGCGCGCGCGGACTTCTCCCAGCCTTAAAGGGCCAGCATCCTCCTTATTGGCTCTGACATTCCCAGCTCGGCTATATAGCCTGGCGACTCCCAGCATCCCCTGGATCTTCAGGTCATTCTACTGGAGTGAAAGCCTTCCTGAGCATTTCCAGATGCCTCCGTGATCCCTGAGCATTTCCCGACACCTCCGTGTTCCTCTGCTGTTCCCTTGTTCCTGTGGTGTTCCCGTGGTGTTCCCGTGTTCCTGTGGTGTTCCCGTGTTCCAAACCTATGGTGGTCCTGTATTCCTGTGGCGGTCCTGCAATCCTGTGGCGGTCCTGCAATCCTGTGGCGTTCCTGTAATCCTGTGACGTTCCTGTAATCCTGTGGCGGTCCTGTCATCCTGTTGCGGTACTGTAATCCTGTGGTGGTCTTGTAATCCTGTGACGGTCCTGTTACCCTGTGGTGGTCTGGTATCCTAGTGGTCTTCCGAGCTCCTGCCAGCCGTCCTTCTGAGGTCCTGTCATCCCGATGTCCTGCCATCCCAAGGTCCTGCCATCCCAAGGTCCTGCCATCCCGTGGTCCTGCCATCCCGTGGTCCTGCCATCCCGAGGTCCTGCCATCCCAAGATCCTGCTATCCCGAGGTCCTGCCATCCCATGGTCCTGCCATCCCGTTATCCTGCCATCCCGTTATCCTGCCTTCGCGTGTCCCTACCTTGGCTGCCACCGTGGGCCTAGTCGCACCTGTGGAGCGACCTGGTAGCTCCCCGCCACAGCAAGTCCATCCCGCTTTGAGGCAGGCTCTGGCGAAGACCAGTTGCGGCTGGCATCTTTATCTCCCGCGGTGGTTCAGGGAGTCCACAAGACTTTAGTCCTAAGGGACTATTCCCTGAGATTGTGACAGTGCCTTAGTTGATGTCACATTACTCTGTTTAATAGTGACCTCAGCTCAATAAGCTATTAACCATTAGTTACCCTTTTTATGTTAATCATTTATACCATTAATGCTTCTAATTAACAGTGTTTGTTCATTTGTTGTAATAATGGCTTAGAGTATGATTTTCGCTTATTCATACTGTCAAAGATGGGGTTTTTTAGCAGCTGGGACAGACAATAAGTTTAGGTCTTTTTTTTCTAAAAAACACAGTGAAAAATACATTGGGCAAGATTTACTATTAGCGAGGCAAACTGCAGTACGTGCAGTTTGCGTCACTACTGTGCAGCATGTGATACATTCATGAACAGGATTCATGAATATATCACACCGGCCGCATCTGAAGTGCATAAATGTGTGTAAGATATTTTTTCTGGTGCACTTAGTTCCATGGGCGTGCCTCACATGTCATACTTGCCGACATAAATGTGGTGCATGGTGCGAATGTGCACCGGAACGCCCACTTATGTTGTTCCCTGCATGGTACAGCAGTGACACAATTCTGTCAGAAATGCATTTTGAAGGAAACCGTGGCATTTCGGACCCCTGAAGCGTTCGCAAGGTAACTTAGTTATCCTTTTTAGACACTCTCAAAACTAACAGGTTCTGAGAGGCGCAGGAAGTGATTTAAAGTTGTCCACACAACTTCCGGATATGGCACAACAATATATCACAACCCTGAATGGCTATAAAACCCCTTTCACTAGCCTCAGTGAAACAGTATTTTTTTTAACCCAAGGAGCTGCCACCAGTTCTCCTTTAATATAATACCGGTCCGTAAGGGGATTATATAGGGTGAGGAACTAACCTGGTAGCATGTATATGAGTGAAGCACGGCCGTTTGGGTTTGGTATTGAGATAAAAGAGCAACATAATTTAATTGCCTTAAGGGCACACTAGACAATACAGTACACACAATAGATATATACAGAAAACAGAGTACATAATACAAAGGTAGCACTACAGGTTTCAGCAGTTCAGTGAGCTAGTTACCTTGTGTGTGGGCCTAAAGGGGATGGATAGTCCCTGCACTTGGTGATGGTAAGATTTCCCCCAGGTGAATGACGATTTGGCCTCAGGAGTGTCTGAATATATCAGGTGTAGACACATCTCTGTCCACAGCTCAGGAGGGGTCATGGGTCCCTCCTTACTGGCATCATGTCCCAAACCCTGGAGAAGCCATAGCTTCTCAAGTCGAAGTTGTAGGGTCTGGGTTCTGGTATCATTGGATCTGGGAGAATCCCTGTATCACAGTGATACCAAACATGACCCATTTGCTATGGTGATGATCTCCTGAAGATAAGTTGAGATAATGGGGGGAAATGGGGGTCGAATACAAGTTTGCATGTCATTTTAGGATAAACCTGATGAATGAGCCAAACAAACCATAAGTGGCAACAGGAGCTAGGTATATTGACTATACAGGCTTAGTATACAGTCACATTTGTCTTCTAGGTAGGGTTCGATTTTGCAGCAGAATTCTACCACAAATTAAAGAACATCAACCATCAAAATCAAGCATGAATAAACCAGGGACACTTACTCATAGATCCAGGCACCATGACTGTGGTAATGTTTGTTATCCATCGCCTCCTTCCATCTAAAAGCAACTTTTTAAAATGTGCTATTAAGCCTAAAGGGTTCTAGGAACATTACCAGAGTCTCTCAGTGCTCTAGCTTCACAGATTGTTACAATGAGCAGAACATGTCTCTCAACTAACCTGTTCTCTCCTTCCTCCCTCTTCCTGTGTAATGTAGCAGCATCAGGAACTGTAGGGGGAGAAGAGGCCCACTCTGCTCATTGTAACACCCTGTGAGGCTACAGCACTAAGTGGCTCTGAAAACAACCCCAGAGCCCTTCAGGCTCCTTAGCATAATTGTTTTTTATTTGTTTTTTTGATAGTCTTCTACCATTCCTTTTTTGGTTCTAACCTCTGCACAAGACTCTCTGCTAAATCTTATCATATCATCACTGTACGATGAAGTTGTCAGGAAAAAATGTATGTGTAGTCATTTATATTTACTTAGATAAAGGCTGAAACTTATTGATAGTTTAATTTGGAGCAGGGAGAAGCAATGGATTTATTGGTTAATTATCATTTCATAAAAGTCGTTATAAATGGTAGAAGTTTACAAAGGCCCAATTATTGTGCCTGAAGATGCCTTCAATTAGTACTGTGTCCAAATGCAGCCTCTCAATAATTAATGCAAGCTAAGTGCTCCAGATTACAGAGATCGAAGCATCTTCATGAAAAATGGACCTAATACTATGGAAATTAAAGCTTCACTACAGTTTGTGGCAAACTTAGCACATAGTTTATCACATAACATAACAACTCTGCATTGTCTGACATTCTCAGAGTTTTAAATTGATAAATGCAAATGAATAAAATCTAAAAGCAACTTCCAAATGACATATTTCCTACTATGTTCACAACCCTGCACCGGACCCACACCAAAAAGAAGACTGAAATAAAGTCAATAAATGTAAAGATTTACTTTAATGTCAAACACAATGGGGCACATTTACTAATGGCTGGGCGCCAGTTTTCTTGTGGACTTTGCACATTTTTTATGCAGACTGCTTGCATAGGTATTTTTAGAAGTGTCTGCACCACAATAGTGACGCACGCAACCATTTTGTGGCGCGGATGCACTAGTCTTCATGCAAGGACCATGCGCCAGATTTATCATGCCCCATCTGACAGAAGTGTGTTGCCCACCCTATGTTAAAGGAGTTGGTGCACGCTGACGGGGCAGTTCAGGGGTGCCAGATTCATGAAGAACAGGCACCAGAAATCCTAAATCTGGCGCACCCCAAACTATACACAGGCAAACTGCATTTAGTGCACTTTGCCCTGTTCTTAGTAAATGTGCCCAAATAGGAAAATAAAAGCCTACATTTGGTGACTTAAGAACATAAGAAACAAGAAATGCAACATGACTGTTTTGTGATCCTCCAAATGATGTCCTACTGTTATCTATCTCTGTCATTCATAGGATATCATTTCCTGTCCCAGGAAAGCCCCTGACAGATCATTTATAAAAAAAGAGTTAACCGAACTAGAAACCATGATAGAAAATAATAGATTCTAATAAGGGCTGTATAAATAAATAGTATGCAGTGAATCATGTAAATCATGTGTGAGCATCATATGACTGCAGTTTCAGGCTCTATCTTTAATTCCCAATGGTCTGAGAGCTGGAGTATGGAGACTAGCTACTATGATGTCTGCCATACACTACACACAGAAACTGGTGGAGAACCTGCCCCATAATTCATGCAGGAACCTGATCAGCTTTATATAAGACATTAAAGACAAGTAATGCGCAGAACAGCTCCCCTTGATCCGCTATATATGGTCGGCTTTAAAGGGGTTTTCCCACAAAGGCAAGTTATGCCCGTGGATAGTCCCTAACTTGCCTTTGTGGGAAAACCCCTTTAAAGGAACAAAATAAAAGAAGTCTAATTATAAAGGGTGAGTGCTGCTCATTCATTCTGCCTTTTGGCGTGATATTTCATGTTAAACTAAGGCTATACAGCACTACTTACCCCTCCCTTCTCTATAGAGAAAAGTGGCACAACAGCACTTACAGGGAATGATACAGCAAACTCTTTCATTTTCCCGTGTATAGTACAGTACCGTGGGCAATATGTTCATGTGAATGGGCTCCTAAGTCAGAGCTGAAGTTTCCCCATATATATTTAACCCCTGATCATAACACAATTCTGTGTCAGTGACCACTATGGACAGGATAGTGGCATCACACCTTCCTACATTTGGATGAATTCTATTAGGTTTATATAGACGAATCGCTCTATTTTCCTTTGAATGTCATATACAGGCGGTTCCTGACACCCGAAGCTCTCTGGATGCTTTACTATAGTCCCAGGCTGCAGTGATCAGCTATAAGGTGTCTGTAATGAAGTTTTATTGATAATCCTTGTTCCCTTGAGGGAACTGAATTTTGAAAATCCAATTGCCACCGGGACAAAAAAGATTTTATTTGGAGTTACAATTATAAAATATACCAGTTCCATCTTACATTCAAATTCAACTTAAGGACAAACCTAAAGAACCTTTCTTGTACGTAACCTGGGGACTGCCTGTATTTATATATGGCAGACCTCTGATGTTACATATCACATTCCAATAACTTGCGGGTCCCATTAATCCTCAAATGAAGAATTCTAAGGGAACAAACTTCCTTGTTTTGTGTTCCTTTAGTTTTCAGCTCCAATGGAGTGTTAGTATAGAGTCTTACACTGGAGCATGAAGCCACATCTAGTATAAATTGAACCTTTTAGAAACAAGGCAACAATTAGTTTGCAATAATAGACAAATAGGAAAAAATCTAATGAGTACTTCAAGCTGCCTGCAATATTAAATGGATCTCTTAATCACTGGGCACCTGTATGGATTTATCATTCCTTATCCTGGCATGCCATTAACCGGTGCAGAGAGTAACATTACCATCTGTATTAAATGGAATTCATTACTAGCTATACTAGAGTCACTGCTTTATTTCTCTCCTTTTACTTTAGCCAGACAACACAAACCTCAAGGAGCAAGAGGGCAATATTACTTCTTGTTCATGCATAAAAGATGAAGATGTAGGACTGGATCCCACAATTTATCAGGAGCAGATGGAGATTATCAAGTATTTCTGTAATCTGTAGGCACAAGTGTTCTTAATTGCTGCACATTTAATAAATAAGATAATGAATGCAATTTAAGATTGTGTACAGATCGGCTTGCAGTATTCCTGAACATTGCAGATATTTTTAGAGAAATATGAATACAATTAATAGATGTTTTACTTAGTTAAAGTGAAATTTTGTTTTTAATTATAGCATTGGACAGCTGGTGACTGAAATGTGTGCATAGCCAAGTAGAGCAGATATTTTTCTGCAGTAAATTATATAAACACTTCATCTTACATTGGGTTCTTTCAGTAATGTATGATTGGTCCCTTTGCTTTCCACTGTTAAAGAGGTTATTTACCCTTCTACTGTATTCTAACCCCAACTCTTTTCATCTGAAAATCTACCATCAAAATCAAATATGATGAACTAGGGGCACTTACTCATAGATCCAGGCACTGTGACTGTGATTTTTACTATTGGACTATTAAAAGGTTTCACATATTAAACATTAAAAGTTGGCCATTCAGAGATGGAGTGTTAGACTTTTTTTATTGACATAAACCCCTTAATGATAATAGGAACATACATTTATTATATAGTGGTGGCTCCAACTTAGTTATGTATCCATAGGACCTATGCTTCTCTGTAGAATGGAGGTCTATTGACACCCATCTCCGTTTTTGCATGGATTGATGGTCGGACTGACCTATCACTCTCCATTCAAGTCAATTGTGGTTTAGTAAATAGCTGAGCAAGCATCCACAGATATCTTCTGCATATTGTGGAAGATTTATCAGGCTTGTAAGATTGGGTACAATTGGGTACATAATTGGTGGTGCACAGACAGAAATTGCACCCATTTTTCCCTTTACACCAACTCCACGAAAATGGGTTTGGAGTGGCTCGAAGTAGGTGCGCCCTGCGTCTGAGTGGGACCTCTGCTCCTGCGCTCCAGCAATAGCCTGCGTCCGTTAAAGTGCAGCCTGTAGCACAATTCTACACATGGCCAAACCTGGTGTAGAATTGGCTGCCAGCACAGCGCATCCGGGGAGGGGGGGGGGTACACCTTATGCTGCCACACTTAGCGCCAGGGTATAATAAATCTACCTCATCTACCTAATTGAGTGAGTCCAGATCCTCTTTAACATGGATCCAAGTAAAGATCCACGTCAACATCATGTAACCATCAACAAGGACAAGACTCCTCCTATTGTATGTTATGGCTTGTAAGGTATCTTCTTAAAGCCTCAGTATATAAGTACGGTTTATTATCAGGTGCTGTAGGGAGACCTGGAAGTGGATAATCTGATTTTAATGACTAGTAACCTCTGAATAACCTTCCATACATTGTGTTTTACATGATGTTATATGAGCTTCGAGCTTGTTATTGCCATAAATATACTGTACTCATAAATAATGTGTAATTTAAGGAAATCTCAGCTGCAATGTAATTCTGCCTCTTCTATATTTAGTAACACGTTTTAATAATTAAGATCATAATCCTAGCACAGATACATCCCCACATGAGCATTTGATCCTCAGCCATATAAGATTACACAGATAATAACTATGGCTATATATTGCCTCCAATGTATGCATGTATTATATCCATTTATACATTGTACACTCTCCTGGCCAGAAATTGTCTTCCTATAACACTCTACAGATGACACGAGATGTCACGCTCTGTTGGCTGGTTTGTCAGTTGTTCTTTCTATTCCGTTTCCTATTTTGCAAACCAGAAATAGCTGCCATTACAGCTTCTATAAGTAAGAGCTTGCCACTTAGATTTCCCCGGCTCTTAAATGTAACTCTGACTAGTTATGTAGTGACATGGCAGCAGGGATAAATCGCTGTGTAACTATATAACTAGGCAGATTTGCCATTCAGGAAAGTGGGGGAACTGTTTAAAACCTCCTGTGGGAGCTCTAATGGCGGCCATATTGATTGTCACACAGTTCTCTAGCTGGAAAGAACAACTAAAGCATTTTACTGGTGCTGTACTTTATTTTATCAACTTAAAGTGGGAAAGTAAATGGAAGGTAAAACCATTTACAGTAAGGTCTAAAATATAAGAAATAAAAAATCTACCCTACTTTAGCAAAGACTTTCCTAGATGTATTCTATGGGCCGTGTATTATTATATTGTGGGGCTATTGATCTAGGCTTGCATGTTGGTCAGCAGGTTGTCCACTTGTTACAGGTTTGTGACATTACTAGTGAGTAGAAATCTTAAATACCTTGTGCAATATTTATCAGAACGTTTTCAGATATATTTCACAATGAATATGATAAAGGGGTGTGGTCTCCTAAATGGGTGTGGCTATGAGGGGAAAAGTCAGGGAGCCAAAAATGGAACCGACCAATAAGAGGTGCGCAGTACAACAAGGTAGTCTTTTACTATGCCATATTTATCAGATACACTGATACATCCAGTGCAACATAGCACTTTAGGATACAAATAACTCAAATGGCGCGATGGCATGAAACAATATATTTTGTGTAGCTAGACACTTAACTGGGTTTTCTGGGCTAAAAATAATAAGCACCTATTCTAAGGATGGTCATCAATATCAGATTGGAGGGGCCATAGACCCAACACCCTCAAAGATCATCTGTTCTCAGCAGCTAATACACAGAGAATAGAACCGGGAACCAATAGCTTTCTTATATGTCTAGTGGCTCTAATTTAAATGAATGGAAGTGAAGTAATCTTGTCTGACCATTATTTAGCAATAATTTAGCTATCATTTTAGACTAAAATAAAACATTTGAAGTGGATCATTTAAGTCTTCTCACCAGTCAGTTTTATTAATTAACTGTTTGAAAACCAAGACAAGTAAATGAACAGGCTGGTCATTGTCAAGGGCAAATTGAGAGGGCTTACAGGCTTAGCCTCTTCATACATGCCGAGTGTCAGCTGTGTTACTGTCATATTCAATGAACTTGACCTTGGTGCAAAACAGAACTGCAAGTGGGTGCTGCCATCTTTAAATGCTGATCAGCACTCCTAGTGACATCATAGGAGGACGCTGATCCATTGCCCTGACAGCTGGGAGGCTATTAGAGGTTCCTATAGCTGTCATTCAGTATCCTCTACAGTTTAATGTAATATCCAAACATACTATTGTATTGCAGTATTTTGTATAAGTGATCAGGCTAATTAAAATGTTTTATAGTTTAAAAAAAAAAATATGGCAGTTCAGCAGATAATGTGTTAACCGCTGGAATTAAATCCCATAGACATGAAAATATTTGGTGCATCCTTAAATCTATCCTAAGATGTAACTTTGCTTTCAATTTCACCTTATTATTGGAAATTGTATAAAAGTGCGAAAAAGTTACTGGCATCATGCCAATAGCTGCTTACATTTAATGGACTGCCGAGAAAAATACTAAAACACATGTGTATCTGATCACATGAAATCATAGCATGTTTCCATGGACTTATACTCCCCCATATGTATCCAAGGAGGCTGCTGTGATTTCATTTGATCAGATATATACATGGGGTAGATTTTGCTAATTTTAGTTTGCAAAGGATCCTATACAACATCATCCTGGTAACATGACACAAAGTTCTGAATGGTAAGGAAGCATGGGACACGGAGAATAGCTGCAGGACTCGGCCAAGCAGGTCACACCCCCTTCAACTTTCTGCTCCATCTGATTGCATGTCAGGTAAGATAACAAAATGATTTTATGGTGATTTGAGATAAACTATTTTTAGCTAAAAGAAGTCAACAAAGTTTGTTATTTGTAAGCCATCAGATTTTTGTTAACTTTTTCTACATGGGGAGGGAAAATGCAAAAGTGGTAGCTAGAATTTGAAAATTGTACCCTTCAAATTGTATTAAAAGTGAAATATGTTAGTTTATTACAAGTCCCAGCAAGAAACAGAAGGAACGGCATTTGATCTACTTTGGAGCTAAAAATAGATCCAATCTTTTTTATCTAATGACAATATTTCAGACAGGCTTGTACTTCCATGCCGCAGAAGCCTAAGTAATTTACAATGTCCTTGAAATCGACTTTCACGCTCAGGTGTTTCCTTAGTTCTAGTAAATTTACTTTGAAGCAATTTCTACAATATAAACGGCTGAACTCTGAAGTATAATTGCTGTCCTGTATCCTGTCTGAATAGGATGGCGTCAGTGGATCTGCAGTATGTACAGTAGCACATAGTCATAGCATAGCCTTAATCTTTCCTATTTGCTTCCAAGACAAATATTTATACACTGAAGTTATCTACTTACATATTATAGAGTATTGTATACAAAATGACATTGTAAATTTTTCAAGTGGCCTCAAAAAATTAGTGACTAATGGACAACATTTACTACCTATCCACAGAATTGATGGGACCCTGAGCCATATGGATCACAAAATCAGGGAACACAAGACCCCAATATGGACATATTTGAATGGAATGGTAGTCACCCATCTCTAGTCCCTTAGACATTGGGGGACATGTATCTTTATTTCTGCTAGTTAAATGTCTCATTTTTGCGACTTTTGTCATTTTTGCAACATTTCATGGTGTCTTTTGCTGCAGTTTTTCAAGTACATCTTTGTCTGCACCTTGTGCAGTGCCTTATGTATCTTTATATTCTAAACGTTCCGTGGAACTTTTCACTTATGTATCACTTTTTTTTAAACCTATTTTAGTGACTTTTAAGCCCAAATCTGCTTTAAATGTTTAAAATTTTGCACATGAATCAGTTTTTTTTAATTCATACATTTTTGCATTTACTTTTTTGTAATTTATTGGTTACTTCTAAGGGTGCGGTCACACGTGTTGTTTTGGATGTGTTTTGAAACATATTACAACAGCTGAGGAGAGGCGATTTGCCTAATTACATTACTGTTAATAATTGCATTTACAGTGTAAACATGATATTAACACATTTGTGAACACATGATTAATGAGTATGTTAACAACGCATTAACATGTGCATTAACAGTAATGTGATTAGGCAAATAACCTCTCCTCAGCTGCTGTAATGTTTTTCATAACGCAATGAAAACGCAACATGTGACCTCACCCTTAACATCAAGTATGTCGTCATCTCCCTAAGGTGTGACTACAGTGCTTAAAAATGCAGGAGACAGCTTCAAATCCAAAATTTACAATAGAGTCCACACCTGCATATAACCCCCTCACACGGCTTGGATTTGAGACATTTGCAACTAAAAAGTCTCGAAAAGAAGACAAAATTTGCTCCTGCCTGGATAGGCAAAAAAACTATGATACATGTCCCCCATTCACTATAATAATAGTGCACATGTAGACCGCTGTTCTTTTCATACTCACGGGGGATGAATATTTAAGGTACACATTCTGGTCAGTGGCAGGGATCACAATAGTAAAAGCCTTGATGTTCATACAATTATGATCTATTCTATTTATTGGTCAACCATATTAAAGAAAAACTTTAGTATCCAGTTCACGAAACGATCTGGCAACATCCATAAAAATGATACTTCTTTATTTCATACTTTTCAAATCTATATAATTGACAACATAGGAAACACACAAACACAGCTCACAGCCTACATGTTTTGGAAAAACTCCTCATTCATGCCATGAATATGTCATCCCCCTGGTCACATGACATGCTGAGAAAAGGTATGGGGCATGGGGAGGTGTAGATGGAAGGGACCAGTCAAGAGGGGCACACCCCCTCTGATGCCAGGTAATATAAGATAGCGTTTCTTTTATGGAGAAGATAGGGAAACAATTTGTAGTTAAAGGAAGGGTGTCTGTTAGTTAATAGGGCTATATGAGGACGTGTCATTAGCTGTATTTGTGAAAATGTAGTGACAGGTTCCCTTTAAAGAGAGTCTACCGTAAGATTTTACCATGAAAAACTGAAGACAGTGTTAGGTAGAAGCCCTGAAGAGGCGTGTAAGCATAACTGTGTGTTAGCAGTAGCAGTACAATGAAAATGCAGGATTGAAGCAGGACTTGGAGAGTTTCTTCATACTACCGTTTTACGAGATATTACATTTAACTATTCAAAGCTTCTTCCCACTACTCTGAGTGACTGCTGAAGTATTTACAGCTCTTACTCATAGCAGAAGGGGAAAAAATATGGTGCAGTTCAAAGCAGAAATCTTACAACACAACACACTAACCTGCCATGCAATGACTTTAGTTACAGCAATTATTTTGGCATTTGTAAAATGTTGGACTCTCTTTTGACTTTTTAAATGTTTACATTGCCCTCTCCAGTGGGTAAACAAGTGGGAATGGTTGGCCTGTTGAATCAGATGAATTAACTGGCACATAGTAACAAAGATGTTTACAGTTTCTTCAAGCCAATGAGTTTAAATTACATTGGTAAACACAATGAGGCTTATTTACTATGGGTCCCGCAGAACGCACTTTCGTCAGATTTTAGAAATTTTCAGTATTTGCGGCGATGTGACAGGTATTTAACTGGGGATTGTGTCGCACTTGATCAGATTGTGGCGCAATTGCGCTGACTTTCATGCGACAAAATTCGGGGGAGGGCTGTTGGATCAGACTGATTCGGACTGAGTGCAGGAATTAAAATTCAAATTGTGTCGCAACCAATGCCCTTACATACACCGGGAAGAAGATGGTGAACTCTGGCGGACCTGAGCGGGGAAGCGACAGATGCAGGAAAACGGCGCACAATCTCGTGTGAATTGCACGAGAGTGCATGATCGTCGGACACTACGTATTTCAGGAACTCCTGTGGTCGGGTAAGTAAATGTGCCCCGTTATCTGCCAAACTGATGCTGTTATATAATTAACCTAAAACAAAAGCATTTTGGTGAAGATAATGTAAAATCTGGTATAACACTAAATGAGAACTGTCCATTAATGAAGACAAAGATGTGTCTGTGCACTCAAAAGATGGCATCTTCTGATTTCATTTCCAGATGTTTGGCCTCTTGGCATAGTATCTGATGAGTCCTGGAAGGAGACATGTAATGCATACACCAATTCCTCAGAGAGCATCAGCTCTTTGGCTTTCAGGAGGATCAATCATCACATCTGTGCTTACACTGATATAGCATTAAATCTAGGCCTGATAAAAGCCCTTGAGGAGTGGGAGCTGTGCTCTATGGCCAAAGCCAGCTGGTTCAACACTAAGCTCTGGAAGACTAAAAATTGGATATTCTAACTCCAAGTCAATACGCTAAAAGTGCTTTGTGTGCATTTCTGAAGCGGTGACACAGGGAATATATAATGTGACCTTTACCAATGAAATCGAGAACTAAATGCAAATCAGATTAGGGGCCTGATAAGGGATTGCATGTAAAAATATTTTGATTTCACCATTTTCTTAATTTTTTTCCAGTTATATCCAAAAACAGAGATGAAACTTTTGCATCTGCTGTATATTCAGTAATTTATCAAAAGATTATGCGGTTTCTTCAGGTGTCTTTTTTGGGGACAAATCGGCACCTTCATTCATATAAATTTAGGACCTACATGACGTTTTGATCACTTTTTATTCAAATGTTTATGTATTGAAAAATTGGAGGAAAAATGGCAATTCGGACATTTGAACACTATTTTCCACCACATTAAGCACAATGGTTGTTATATTTTGATAGATTGGGCATTACGAGATTGGGCAAGAGAGATATATTTTATTTTGTAACTATTATTTCAGACCCCCTTGGGTACTTCAGATGGTTCTGATCCATCTCTGTTTAATTAAACTGATTGGATTTGATAAGAAGAGGCACACACCTGTCTATATAAGACCTCACAACTCACAGGGCATGTCAGAGCACATGAGAATCATAAAGTGTAAGGAACTGCCCAAGGAGTTCAGAGACAGATTGTGGCAAGGCACAGATCTGGCCAAGGTTACAAAAGAATTTCTGCACCAATCAAGGTTCTTAGATGCACAGTGGCCTCCATAATCCTTAAATGGAAGAAGTTTGGGATGACCACAACTCTTCTTCGACCTGGTCGAACAATCATGAGAGAGGAGCCTTGGTGAGAGAGGTAAAGAAGAACCCCCTAGATCACTGTGGATGAGCTCCATAGCTGTAGAAGAGAGATGGGAGAAAATTTCATAAGCCCTCCACCAGTCGGGGCTTTATGGCAGAGTGTGCCTCTTCTGAGTGCAAGACAAATAAAAGCATGCATCAAGTTTTCAAAAAAAACAATGACATACTCTTAGACTATGAGAAATAAGATTCTCTGGTTTGATGAGAGGAAGATGGAACCTTATGGTGTTCATTTTAAGTGATTATGTGGAGAAAACCAGGTACTGCTCATCACCTGCCAAATACAATCATAACAGTGACACATGGTGCTGGCAGCATCATGCTATGGGGTGTCTTTCAGCTGCAGGGGCAGGACGACTGGTTGCAATCAAAGGAAAGAAAAATACGGCCGAGTACAGAGATATCCTGGATGAAAACCACTTCCAGAGTGTTCTGGCCTCAGACTGGACCGAAGGTTCACCTTCTAACAAGACAATGACCCTTAGCACACAGCTAAAATAACAAAGCAGTCGCTTCAGAACATCTCTGTGACAATTCTTGATTGCTCCAGCCAAAGCCCTGACCTAAACCCAAACTGGCTTCCATCAACCTTCACCATCCAACCTGAGGGAACTGGAGAGGATCTGCAAGGAAGAATGGCAGAGGATCCCCAAATCCAGGTGTGAAAAACTTGTTGCATTTCCAAGAAGAATCATGGCTGTACTAGCTCTAAAGTTGCTTCTACTCAATACTTATAAGGGTATGAATACTTATGAACATGTGATATTTTAGTTTTCCTTGTTTAAAAAATTAGCAACATTTCTTCATTTATGGCTTTTTTCTGTGGAGAGTGTACATTAATGGAAAAACAAAACAAAAAAGAAGTTCTTTGATCTAACCAATTGTCTGCAATGAAACAAAAAGTAAAAAATTTAAAGGGGTTTAAATACTTTCCGTACCTACTATATGACAGCTGCTCTCCAAATATTTTTGCCTGATAATATATGTCAAATTTACTGACTATAAAATCCTGCCACCCCCATGTCCTCACTGCAATGATGCCCAAAAATGAATACATGAATAATATTAGAATGCATTACACTGCAAAGCGAAAGCGACTAGCATTGTGCTGCATTGTAAGCGTAAGTTCTTGAAGCTTTCCTACAATGACTGGTTAGAAGCAGGTCAGAGATGCTGAGCACTCGATTTAATGATGCAAGAGGTCCTCTCCAGTTCATTCTTCTGGTGGAGATCGTGATACATTTCTAACAGGGAGCAGGGAGCCTCTAGCAGAGGCAAAATAAAGGGACAGATTCCAGCTCTACATGCCAGTCATACAAATCCTCTAATCCCCTGCAAATTAAAGCTCTGTAAGTGTAATCGGGACTTTATATGTGAACTCCCTTCTAGATGCCACCGATAAACAGACAATGTAATGTAATTAGTGTAAAGCAGACTCCCTAACACAGGCTTTATAACCTGCAGGTAGTTAGATGGTAATTTATCTCTGTAGTTCAGTACACATTACAGGGACAACTTCTGCCAGGTCACTAAGCTTTCTTATTTGTCCAAGGACAGTTCAAGGATACTTTCAAAGGTCAAGGGTCCTCATGTGCATTTACCTGCCATTATAAAGGCATTCTTTGACTGCAAACATTTAAAACTTCTAACGGAAGATGTTCTTAGGGTGGATATAAGGTCATGTATGTGTTTGTCTGGTATACAGGATAAAATAAGGAGATAAGGTGGAATAAGAAAGAGGGTATACCCCTGCCACTGTGTCATTTGGAGGGTCTGATTGCCGGTCACATGGAAGTATTTCTATCTATTTCTACTTCTATTATGTGTTGGGCATTGTGCTTTATGTAATAATGGTAGGGATCATTCCAGGGAGAATATTTTCTAATGCAAATCCTGTCTAAAAGCATAAACCATAAATCCATTGCATCAAAGTGACCTGTCATAACAGTGTCTGGAACATGCTCCCACCCCCTCATAAACACTGACGGTAGTCACACTTCTGCCTATAAAGAATGCTGCTTAAACTTCTTTTTTAACCAGTTTTAACCGTATCTTTCCAAAGCAGCAAAGCTTTTCTCTATGACACAGATCTGCTTCACTACAAGAAAGATGTATGTACAAAAAACATGTCTAAACTCTAAAGATTTTGATAGATAAGCACAATAAACCATCCAGCATAGAAAAAGTTTCCTCCAAGCTACAGAGAGCCTGTAAGGATACATTCACACACAGCAATAGTGTGCAGAGGAGACCCAGCACTGTGGATGATATCACCTATAAACTCAATAAAAATAATAAATAATAATAAAACGTTCACTATGAGGGTGTGTTGTTGCCACTAAATATGTTACACAAACAAAATCATAAAGAACTTTACTCAGGGTTATTATAATTTTAGCATCACCCAGGTAATTACACTGTCAGATAAGGCTCGCTACAGACTTTCCTTGTGTTCCTTTCTTTGTTTGAGAAATCATGTTTTATTCAGATGCAAATAGTGGACATATGTAATTCCATGTGTCTTACCAGGATGACAGGTACCCTGACACACTGCCTCCATCTGGGGGTCATCACTTACGTCCACCTTTTATGTGTTTTGATATAAGTCATGCTTGGACCAGTCCCTATCCTCTTTTGCACAGGCTTCCCTCTTTTTAAGTACTGCTATGACAAATTATTTCCCATATTTGGTCTAGCCTGAGTCCCCATGATGTCTAGTGCCCCCCTTTGCAGTGTGTTCATTTTTTCATGAACTTGTTTTCCATTTGTATTTTATTGTACCATATAGAGGCAAATAGCCTGAAGTACAGATTTGCCGAATGCCAATGCAGATGATGTGCAGAGTATTGCAGCACTGACATGTCAGTTTGTGTCACGCTGTACCACTGTGTATCGTCACTGAAGATGCTGCTGGGCTGCAAGCGAAAGAGCCTAGGAAGATCCGACGGGGTAGAGGAAACAGCAGCGGCGGGGAATACCAGAGATAAGTATTAATTTTATTATTTTTTTGCTTCCCACATTTTTTTACACAGTAATAAACTATGGGAGACTGTATACTGATAAAACTTTATGGGGGCCGTTTACTGATAAAGCGCTGGGGGAGGTGGGCTGTATACTGATTAAAGTAAGGGGGCTGAATAAATATATCATTATTATGGGGGCTCTATTTATTAATACTATGGTGGCTGTGTATATTTGTATTAATATTATGGGGGGCTGTATAGATAGCTTTGTATATGTATGAAGACTATGTGGGTGTATATTAATACTATTAAACCAAGTGGGGGCTGTAGATTATTAAGCCATGGGTGAGCTATATAATAATAAAACTAGAGAGGCTTAAGGGAGGTATTTAAATAAAACAGCGGATGCTGTATATACTGAGAATATGTCAGGCAAATTAACCACACAAAACTAAATATATTTTCATTTTCATAAACTGCCATTAGAAAGTATTGCCTTTATCCCAGCCTGTGTGTGTATGAGATACTCCTATACACATGACTGATAGCGTGTTTTACACTCCTGGTGCTGTCTCCTCTATGTGCTTCCTGGTTCTGTTGGCCACACCCCCTGCAGCCTGTGTATGTATGAGATACTCCTATACACATGACTGACAGCATGTATAATAATGTGAAACTCCTGGTGCTGGCTGCTCTATGTGTTTCTTGGTTCAGGCGCCCTCTGCAGCCTATGTGTGTATGAGATACTCCTTTACACATGACTGCATCCTGTAACACTTGTAACAGCCTGACAAGCTGTTACTCCTATACACTACCACTGTGGCTGATATTTATGTCTCTCACAGGCAGCAGATAAATCACAAGAACTAGAAATACTCTACAATACAGTACATAGGGGTAACAGGTGTGGCACTTTCTCTCCATGTGCCCAGGCTCATTTACATAATAAAGAAAAGCTAATTTTAGAATGATTAATGTATGAATTGACTAGCTAAAGGCTGGGGAAGGAATCCATGTGATCTGCTCCAAGGGGTAGTGGTGACTGTATATAGTTTTAATCTGTTTTGAATTATTAATAATTATTACTAAAGTTAAAGACCAACACACATGTGTGGGACATTGTTATCCAGATGACATTAGACATAAAAGTGTTATTTTTAAGGACACAGTGTGCATATGTGTTGCGAATTCAACAGTCATGACCAAGAGAGTCCTCTTTCTGATGGAGTAGATCATCCCCTGTAAGGTAGTAGATGCCACTAATGTCTCTGTTACTGACTGACTGCTAGTGTCTGAGACCACATCAGCTTGCATAGTGCAGTCACAGGGTATCAGTGATCTGGAGACAATGTTAGGGAAAGTTATCTGTACATTCAGATTAGAATGAAGCTTTTTTGTCTGTAAATTCAGTTGGCCAAATATAGCAGGGGATCAGAGCATAGGGGAGGGGGGATTTTAATTTTCGCCTCAGGCAGCAAAAAGGCTAGAATTGGTCCTGGGCAGAGTAATACTATTTAGACTTAAAAGCCTTCATTTCCTGTTTGCTTGATGCCTGCTTTCAGAAAACAAGTGATGTAGTGCAGAGAACAGCTAGACGTCTCTCTATAGACATAGCTTGTTACGAAGATTCACAAGGGATGTGCATTCACGCTTCATGCACAGTGCAGCACTGGGAAGAAATTAGCCTAACCTGTAAACAATCATAAGCCTGTAGGAGATCACCTGCATGTACTCCTAATGATACATTTCATTTACTACAAACTCCTTTCTACGGTGGTGGTGTTGACCTTCATAATGACCATCTACAATTCGGCTCTTTAATCTACTTAATCTAGAAAAAAACTAAAATAACAAAAAAACATCTAAATATTTAAACAATTACAAGAATAACTTTCTTGCACATGTATAAAAAAGTATGCTCATCGGAAATAATCAGTTATAGTTGACTGAGTCAATAGTTCACAGAAAGTAGAAAAAATCAAGTAGTAAAATATATATTAAAAAAAGAAAATCTACTAGAATCAGAAGTTGGTTAGAATAATTGTCCACTCACACATGTTCATACAATCATATACCATATATACTCGAGTATAAGCCGACCCGAGTATAAGCCGAGACCCCTAATTTTACCTTCAAAAACTGGGAAAACCTATTGACTCGAGTATAAGCCGAGGGTGGGAAATGCATTAGTCACAGACCCCCCCAGTATGTATACAGCCTGCCCCCAGTAGTATACAGCAGCCCCCAGTAGTATACAGCCTGCCCCCAGTAGTATACAGCCAGTCCCCAGTAGTATACAGCACTGCCCCAGTAGTATACAGCACTGCCCCCAGTATGTATACAGCACTGCCCCCAGTAGTATACAGCAGCCCCCAGTAGTATACAGCCTGCCCCCAGTAGTATACAGCCTGCCCCCAGTAGTATACAGCCTGCCCCAGTAGTATACAGCCAGTCCCCAGTAGTATACAGCCAGCCCCCAGTAGTATACAGCCTGCCCCCAGTAGTATACTGCCAGTCCCCAGTTGTATACAGCCAGTCCCCAGTTGTATACAGCCAGTCCCCAGTAGTATACAGCTTGCCCCCAGTAGTATACAGCCAGTCCCCAGTAGTACACAGCACTGCCCCCAGTAGTATACAGCACTGCCCCCAGTAATATACAGCCAGCCCAGCATTCAAAGAAAATAATAAACTTATATACTCACCCTCCGGTGGCCCCGACCTGCAGCACTGCTCCCCCGATGTCCGCGCGGGTCCTCTTCTGGCTTCGGCGCCCGTCTTCTGTCTTCACTGACTTCGTGCCGGGCGCCGCCATTGTTCTCTCCTGGACGGCGCCTAGTATGACGCGCCGCGGCTGACGTCATACTAGGTGCCGTCTGGAGGAAAAACATGGCGGCGCCCGGCACGAAGCTAGTGAAGACAGAAGATGGCCGCGGGAGCCAGAAGAGGACCCGCGCGGACATCGGGGGAGCAGCGCTGCAGGTCGGGGCCACTGGAGGGTGAGTATATAAGTTTATTATTTTTCAAAGATTTTTTATGACTGTATGACTCGTGTATAAGCCGAGGGGACGTTTTTCAGCACATTTTTTGTGCTGAAAAACTCGGCTTATACACGAGTATATACGGTATATATATATATATATATATATATATATATATATATATATATATATATCTATATATATCCTCAATACACACATACACTATGTATACAACAAATATACATATGTATACAGTATTACACACTATATATACACATTCAGAATGAACACACATATATACAGTACTATATAAAGACATATAGCATGTGAACACATATAGTATATACTGTACACACCATATATACAAACATACAGCACAGATGCATTTACATACATTATATACACACCATATATACACACATACAGCATATACACACAGTACCATATACAGATATACACCACATACACAAATATGAAGCATATACACACCACATAGCCCCCAACACTTCGGGTGCTATAGCAGATGCTATGGCTGCTACTCCTGTATTTACGCTCTAGCTTCTAACCATAAAAATCTATAGTGAAAGCCTAGAAATGTTTAGAGCTATTTGTGGTTGTTCCATAGCTTAATTGGAAATGAAGAAGGTATCAAGTGGACCACAAGGGTTTAGGAGTATGTTACCAACATGATTCAGTATAGAATTAAACCTTCTTTGATGGGAGTCTACCGCCTTTAAACTTGTAAACAATTGCACTGCAATTTCCAACATAACTTTGTTTTTTTTTGTTCCTAATGCCATTTCTAAGATATTCCTGGCATAATCTGTATATTCCATATTCCCAGTGTAATCTATATACTAATGAGATAGTTGGTGCACTAAAGACACAGCCTTGGGGCACCAATGGCTTCTTTAGCGTATTGATACAAATTTCTCAGAAATTGCATTGCATGGACAGAAATAGTACTAATGGGAAATGTATTTAAGGGTGTTGCTCATATAATAAATGAACAAAATTAAAACCAAATTTGGATTATGCCTTCCTTGCTCAACAAATATTCATATGTATTATTAAAACTCCTATGCTTCATCTCATGGATAAAATGTTCAAAGCTATACAATTAAAATGAGTTATTCCATCAGATTATAACACTGCATGTGGGCATTTCATGCTTTGTGTTATCTACCAAAAACGTCTTCACCCGTGCCAATGTCTCCAACAGAATATCTTATTGTTAATTGAGCAAGGACTTGACAGGCATTAAAAGATGAATAACATTATAGAGAGCTCATGGCAATGGATTATTTGATGTTAATCACTTCACTCCACATTGTTTGTCAGGCATCAAAAATAAACTGCATTATAGAAAGGCTGAGCAAGTATACTCCAGACCTAAACTAAACTCAATTTTCACAATATTTGCTTCAAGTAACTAAAAGCCCAAGGAAGGAACTCCAACAATACTGTCCATTAATACCGTAAACTGTCTGAAAAATGTATCATGCAGTGTCAAACAGAAATGTGTTGCACGCTCAATGTCAAAGGTGCACTAAAAAAAGTTGGTGTACTCTCTTGGGGCAGTCCAGGGGGCGCCAGATTCATGAAGAACATGTGCCACAATTCATGAATCTGTATCACTCTGCATTATACACAGGCAAACTGTGTCTAGTGCAGTTTGCACTTCTTTTGTTAAATGTGGGCCACTGTCTTATATTCATTCCTGCTCCTAAAAGGGCACTAGGTCTTATTTTCAGGGATGTCTTATTTTATATGAATAAAATGTATATATATATATGTATGAGTTTATATGAATAAAAATGCATGCATTGTTCAACAAAACCTCAGCAACTTCTGTAACGTCCTTCTAACTCTCCAAACTCTGAATTTCATGCTGAATTTCTTGTAAATCCATTTGAATTAGATTCATTGACCTCAATGCCTCATGTTTAGCACTTTCCTTCAATGACCCCTTCATGTCCCTGTCGCTGCTTGATACACATTTGTAATACAACAAACAGTGATTTTATCCCATGAATTCTTCACCATCTCACAACCTCTTGTAGTATCTAAATTAACTACTAATACTCATGCATGGTGTGTGTGTGTTTTGGGGAGGGGGGTACCTGTAGCAATGGCAGCCACTAGGACTTATTTTCAGGGAAGCAGACTGCCTGAAGATGGAAACCCAAGAATAGTATCCAATAACAATAAATAAACAACAGTAAAAAACAACAACATTATCATTGCTCTCCCAAAGAAGACCCCCTAAAAAGACTCTCCAATTAATAGATTACCTAAAAAAGGAAACCCAACAACATCTATAACAGTCTGGCTACAAAAGTAAAAATAACAATACTCTCCTATAACATTCTGCCAAAAAAGGAAAACCAAACAGTACTATCCAATAACAGTCTGCCTACGGAAGGAAACTAAAAATATTATCCATTAACAAGCTGGCTACAGTGGGAAACAACAATATTATCCATTAACAGTTTGCCTAAGGACACACCCAACAATACTATCCAATAACAGTCTACCAACAGGGGGGAAACCCAACAATACTATCCTATAACAGTCTACCAACAGAGGAAAACCCAACAATACTATCCAATAACAGTATACCTACAGAGGAAAACCCAACAATACTATCCAATAATAGTCTACCTACAGAGGTAAACCCAACAATACTATCCAATAACAGTCTACCTAGAGAGGGAAACCCAACAATACTATCCAATAACAGTCTACCTAGAGAGGGAAACCCAACAATACTATCCAATAACAGTCTACCTAGAGAGGGAAACACAACAATACTATCCAATAACAGTCTACCTAGAGAGGGAAACCCAACAATACTATCCAATAACAGTCTACCTACAGAGGGAAACCCAACAATACTATCCAATAACAGTCTACCTAGAGAGGGAAACCCAACAATACTATCCAATAACAGTCTACCTAGAGAGGGAAACCCAACAATACTATCCAATAAAAGTCTACCTACAAAGGGAAAACAACAATACTATCCAATAACAGTTTACCTACAGAGGGAAACCCAACAATTCTATCCAATAACAGTCTGATCAAAAAAGAAAACTAAAAATATTATCCATTAACAAGTTGGCTACAGAGGGAAACAACAATATCATCCATTAACAGTTTGCCTATGGACAAACCCAACAATATTATCCAATAGCAGTCTATCAACAGGGGGGAAACCCAACAATACTATCCAATAACAGTCTACCAACAGAGGGAAACCCAACAATACTATCCAATAGCAGTATACCTACAGAGGAAACCCAATAATAATATCCAATAACAGTCTACCTAGAGAGGGAAACCCAACAATACTATCCAATAAAAGTATACCTACAGAGGAAAACCCAACAATACTATCCAATAACAGTTTATCTACAGAGGGAAACCCAACAATACTATCCAATAACAGGCTGATCACAAAATGAAACACAACAATACTATCCTATAACAGTTTGCCTAAAGGCAAAACCTACAATACTATCCAATAAAAGTCTACCTAGAGAGAAAAACCCAACAATACTATCCAAGAAAAGTCTACCTACAGAGGAAAACCCAACAATACTATCCAATAACAGTCTACCTAGAGAGGGAAACCCAACAATAGTATCCAATAAAAGTCTACGTACAGAGGGAAACCCAACAATACTATCCAATAACAGTCTACCTAGAGAGGGAAACCCAACAATACTATCCAATAAAAGTCTACGTACAGAGGGAAACCCAACAATACTATCCAATAACAGTCTACCTAGAGAGGGAAACCCAACAATACTATCCAATAAAAGTCTACGTACAGAGGGAAACCCAACAATACTATCCAATAACAGTCTACCTAGAGAGGGAAACCCAACAATACTATCCAATAACAGTCTACCTACAGAGGGAAAACCAACAATACTATCCAATAACAGTTTACCTACAGAGGGAAACCCAACAATACTATCCAATAACAGTTTACCTACAGAGGGAAACCCAACAATACTATCCAATAACAGTCTGATCAAAAAATGAAACACAAAAATACTATCCAATAACAGTCTACCTACAGAGGGAAAACCAACAATACTATCCAATAATAGTCTACCTACAGAGGGAAACCCAACAATACTATCCAATAACAGTATACCTACAGAGGGAAACCCAACAATACTATCCAATAACAGTTTACCTCCAGAGGGAAACCCAACAATACTATCCAATAACAGTTTACCTACAGAGGGAAACCCAACAATACTATCCAATAACAGTCTGATCAAAAAATGAAACACAAAAATACTATCCAATAACAGTCTACCTACAGAGGGAAAACCAACAATACTATCCAATAATAGTCTACCTACAGAGGGAAACCCAACAATACTATCCAATAACAGTATACCTACAGAGGGAAACCCAACAATACTATCCAATAACAGTTTACCTACAGAGGGAAACCCAACAATACTATCCAATAACAGTTTACCTACAGAGGGAAACCCAACAATACTATCCAATAACAGTCTGATCAAAAAATGAAACGCAAAAATACTATCCAATAACAGTCTGATCAAAAAATGAAACACAACAATACTATCCTATAACAGTTTGCCTAGAGGCAAACCCAACAATACTATCCAATCACAGTCTACCTACAGAAGGAAACCAAACAATACTATCCAATAACAGTCTACCTACAGAGGGAAACCAAACAATACTTTCCAGTAACAGTCTTCCTACAAAAGGAAACCAGCAATACTATCCAATAACAATCTGCCCAAAGAAGGAAACCAAACAATGCTATCCAATAGCAGTCTACCTACAGAAGGAAATGAAAAATACTATGCAATAACAATCTGCCTAAAGAAGGAAACCCAAGTATAGTATCTTACAGGTGAACGGCACTCACATGCTCACATAGCCAATTATTTGCATCCCTAAAATGGTCGTGTGCAAGATGCCATAAGCAGATTCCACACAATGCACTTCAGGCAAGCACATTGGGAGTTAGTCCTTATATGTCCTTACATAATGATAACCTGTTGCATTTTTTGTCATTGACATTTTTGCAAAAATACCAGCTACTACTGAGCAGGTTTTAGCTAATAACATGAAGCAATTTAATGACATTTAATCAAATATAATTGCAGAATATTTTCTGCGCTATTTTAATAAATATTGATGTTTTAATTCTTGAGGGCGTTTTGGTGATTCATTAGTAATGATTCTCTGCTATTGTCACATACTGTGTGATAATACTGCAGCATATTGCTATCATGTTTCCAGCAGGGAAAACAATGTGGTAAATTATTATATAAATAGCTTCATAACTGCAGAGGAGAAACAGAATGGATGTGCTCTTCACATTTTGTCTAATTTAGATCAACCTTTTTAAAATGCTAAGGTTATTACAGCAACCTAGTGGTAAGGAGCCCCTCGTACCAGCTCTGCAGAAAGCGACATTCGGCTTAGCTGAAAGCTCTTGGGGGTCAAGGGTGTCTGCTAAAAAGAATGATATAAATTGTTGAAAACAAGGCTTCATTTTCCCTGAAGCAATGTCAATGGTAGCAGCATATATAGGAATCAGGCAAGGTTTAGTTATATCTAAGGTAACTGTGAGGATATGAAGGCTGAACCACTATTTATTTAAAAGATATTTGTTTGATGTTCATTGAAATATAACATCCAAAGAACCTGTCCTGAATATACTTAACTGATACCCATATATAGCCTGTAGTGATATATTTAGGGTTATTCCCATCTCAGCTATTTGTGGTCTAGATAGGTTAGGGCATGTCTCTAAATAGAAAAATGGAAGTTGTGTCCAGCACTCCAGTCTGAATAGTATAAAATGTATTAACTGTCCAATAAAAAAGCTTTCAATGGACATTTAATAAACAGTACGTCTAATACTTTTCAGACTGGAGTGCCGGATAAAACTTCCATTTTCTATTTAGCATATTGGTCTGCCGACAAGACTCTCCTTGATCCGAGCACCGGACTATGCAGATGGATACAATCTGGTACGATAAACACAAGTCCATGTAAGTGAGCAGAATACTTAAACATTTGTTACTATGGGACATGTCTCTGCCTCCCTTAGGTGACTAAAATTGTGGAAACAACTGAACTATGAGTCAACAGTTTTCTTAGTAAGGCTATATTCACACTGCCGTTGCCCGCCCGTACCGTAGCCCCTCTCCATAGCAACCTATAGCGCACGGCCCCGTATTACGGGAAAAGATAGGACATGTCCTATCTTTTTCCCGGGTACGGAACGGTACGGTGCCGCACGTGTGCTGCACCGTACCGCTCCCGTAGGGTGCCGTGCGCTCATAGGAGTGTATGGGGGACGTATATCGGCCGTATATACGTCGGCCGTATATACGTCCCCCATACGTTCGTGTGAATGTAGCCTAAGACTTGAGTCCACAGTATGCTTAGTAACACTTGAGTCCACAATATGCTTAGTTAGCCTTGAGTCCATGGAAGACTTGAGTGCAAAGTTTGTTTAGTTAGACTTGAGACCATGGTATGCTTAGTTAGACTTCAGTCCACAGTATGCTTAGTTAGACTTAGTGCACAGTATGCTTAGTTAGACTTCAGTCCACAATATGCTTAGTTAGACTTCAGTCCACAGTATGCTTAGTTAGACTTCAGTCCACAGTATGCTTAGTTAGACTTGAGACCACAGTATGCTTAGTTAGACTTCAGTCCACAGTATGCTTAGTTAGACTTGAGACCACAGTATGCTTAGTTAGACTTCAGTCCACAGTATGCTTAGTTAGACTTCAGTCCACAGTATGCTTAGTTAGACTTCAGTCCACAGTATGCTTAGTTAGACTTGAGACCACAGTATGCTTAGTTAGACTTCAGTCCACAGTATGCTTAGTTAGACTTAGTGCACAGTATGCTTAGTTAGACTTCAGTCCACAGTATGCTTAGTTAGACTTCAGTCCACAGTATGCTTAGTTAGACTTCAGTCCACAGTATGCTTAGTTAGACTTCAGTCCACAGTATGCTTAGTTAGACTTAGTGCACAGTATGCTTAGTTAGACTTCAGTCCACAGTATGCTTAGTTAGACTTCAGTCCACAGTATGCTTAGTTAGACTTCAGTCCACAGTATGCTTAGTTAGACTTAGTGCACAGTATGCTTAGTTAGACTTCAGTCCACAGTATGCTTAGTTAGACTTCAGTCCACAGTATGCTTAGTTAGACTTCAGTCCACAGTATTATGCTTAGTTAGACTTCAGTCCACAATATGCTTAGTTAGACTTCAGTCCACAGTATGCTTAGTTAGACTTCAGTCCACACTATGCTTAGTTAGACTTCAGTCCACAGTATGCTTAGTTAGACTTCAGTCCACAGTATGCTTAGTTAGACTTCAGTCCACAGTATGCTTAGTTAGACTTCAGTCCACAGTATGCTTAGTTAGACTTCAGTCCACAGTATGCTTAGTTAGACTTGAGACAACAGTATGCTTAGTTAGACTTCAGTCCACAGTATGCTTAGTTAGACTTCAGTCCACAGTATGCTTAGTTAGACTTCAGTCCACAATATGCTTAGTTAGACTTCAATCCACAGTATGCTTAGTTAGACTTCAATCCACAGTATGCTTAGTTAGACTTCAGTCCACAATATGCTTAGTTAGACTTCAGTCCACAGTATGCTTAGTTAGACATCAGTCCACAATATGCGTAGTTAGACTTGAGTCCACAGTATGCTTAGTTAGACTTTAGTCCACAATATGCTTAGTTAGACTTCAGTCCACAGTATGCTTAGTTAGACTTCAGTCCACAATATGCGTAGTTAGACTTGAGTCCACAGTATGCTTAGTTAGACTTTAGTCCACAATATGCTTAGTTAGACTTCAGTCCACAGTATGCTTAGTTAGACTTCAGTCCACAGTATGCTTAGTAAGACTTCAGTCCACAGTATGCGTAGTTAGACTTCAGTCCACAGTATGCTTAGTTAGACTTCAATCCACAGTATGCTTAGTTAGACTTCAGTCCACAATATGCTTAGTTAGACTTGAGTCCACAGTATGCTTAGTTAGACTTCAGTCCACAATATGCGTAGTTAGACTTGAGTCTACAGTATGCTTAGTTAGACTTCAGTCCACAGTATGCTTAGTTAGACTTGAGTCCACAGTATGCTTAGTTAGACTTCAGTCCACAGTATGCTTAGTTAGACTTGAGACCATGGTATGCTTAGTTAGACTTCAGTCCACAATATGCTTAGTTAGACTTCAGTCCACAGTATGCTTAGTTAGACTTGAGACCACAGTATGCTTAGTTAGACTTCAGTCCACAGTATGCTTAGTTAGACTTCAGTCCACAGTATGCTTAGTTAGACTTCAGTCCACAGTATGCTTAGTTAGACTTCAGTCCACAGTATGCTTAGTTAGACTTCAGTCCACAGTATGCTTAGTTAGACTTCAATCCACAGTATGCGTAGTTAGACTTCAGTCCACAATATGCTTAGTTAGACTTGAGTCCACAGTATGCTTAGTTAGACTTCAGTCCACAATATGCGTAGTTAGACTTGAGTCCACAGTATGCTTAGTTAGACTTCAGTCCACAGTATGCTTAGTTAGACTTCAGTCCACAGTATGCTTAGTTAGACTTCAGTCCACAGTATGCTTAGTTAGACTTCAATCCACAGTATGCTTAGTTAGACTTCAGTCCACAGTATGCTTAGTTAGACTTCAGTCCACAATATGCTTAGTTAGACTTCAGTCCACAGTATGCTTAGTTAGACTTCAGTCCACAATATGCTTAGTTAGACTTGAGTCCACAGTATGCTTAGTTAGACTTGAGCCCACAGTATGCTTATTTGGGCTTGAGTCCACAGTAAGCTTAGGTAGGCTCTATAAACCAAAAGTCACAGTATTCTTTGACCATATTAAAAGGGTTTGCTCTTGAAATAAAGATCTCAAATCTTGATCCTTTATGCTAAAATGATAAAGTTAACCCCTTACTCTACAATTTTATTCAGTTTATAGCTCCCTCTGCTCCTATCACTGCATTAGTTTCTCACTGTAAGTTGTGTGGGCGGGCAGTAGCTGGGAAGACACTTCCAAAATCCTCTGTGTTGTGTGCTGACAGTGTGCTTAGATTATTAGGGTACAGGGTTCATCTACGCTTTCATTTAGCTTCTGAAGATTCTACTAATATCTGACACATAGAAAAAAATATTAGACAGATCAGAGTCAGGAAGTAGATATTAGGCACAATGACACACTCATCTCAGCTATTTCACCTAACCAAACCACACTCATCACTGCATGCAGCTTTTTATACCTCATTTGTCCAGAGGACAAACTAACATTCCAAAACATGTCTGATGCTTTTGGAAGCGTAGTATGGAACAACAACATTTGAAGTATTAATCAGACCCTAATGAAAAATGTCTTAATTGGCACCTAGACACCTACCATATTCCATTGATGTGACCTGCTGTCTTGCACCCCCCAATACTGTACCTAAATCTAGTGCACTGGTATACATTCAGTTTGAAAAGACCTGATATGTTACTAAAAGTTTCTTAATTTTTGGTCCCTCTGGGCTTCCCTGTTGACTACTTTACCTTTTTTTGTAGGGTACAATGGAGTATGGTAAGTTAATCTATGTTAAAAATCAACTTCTTAAATACCAATTGGAAAGATTCTGTCAATGTGACAATTGTCATAAGTTAGGAAATAGGATTGTAGCTCTATCCAATCATATTTGCCGAAAACATATTCTTTATAAAACTAGACTGTGATATAACCATGCACAATGAGAGGAACATGAATTCTCAGCAGCGATGAAATAAAACAAGAATATATAAAACATACATAGAACCGATTTCATTATCTCAGACTTAATTGACTTTTTGATTCTCTTTGTCCTCAAGCTACGGTATGGTGTTAGTAACAAAAATAACATTGGCTATTGATTTTAGTGATTTGAAGACAAGTTATAAATGTCTATACATAAAAGTTGATCTATAGCTATTTAGGACTAAAGCCCAGGAGGGTTCTCTTGTGATATTTTTCCTCTGTAACACACCCAACAATCCCCTTAAGGCAAATGGCTATTTTGCAAATTGCTGCAAAGTTATTGTGTAGCATAATTATTACAGTATAATTGGCTTGTGGTTGACATAACACTACTCCTATTTATTGATTCTTATAGGAATTATCATCTTAGTTTTATTACAGCTATCATTGTAAAAACAGACATTTATACTTTCTATTATAATAAAATGCAGCAGGCATGTGAAATAATAAAATGTATGTACCTCCTGCAAGGATCCTTTCTTCAAGATCTGCCATTTCTTTCTTGTATGCCTTCATGGCAGCCTCCTTAAAGCTTGGACGAATGCATTTTTTCTTTGGGACCTCGAAAGATTTCTCAGGCACATTTTTGTTCTCGTCATCATTCTTAGCATTCTCTGTTACGTCATATACTATTTCACATTCAGGCTCTATTACATCCTCAGAAGCAAAGTCATCATATGGAATGTTGTACTCATCCATTTGTAAACCAGCAAATTCTGGATCATAAGAAGTATCATCATACTCTTGATATTCTTGCATTTGATCAAGATTTTCATTTGTATTTGTTCGGTTTTCAAGTTTTGCCAGAACTTGTTCCATCACTTCTACATAATCAGCTCCATTGTCATTACCCGCTATGGATTCCCCGTAGTCAATGTCATCATCAGCTTTGTAATAGTAAGGTTCTGTGTAGACATCAGAATCAAGAGTTGTACTAGATTCATTGGCAGTAGACTGTGATAAAGTACGAAATCTGCCCATAAACGAGGAGCCACTTTCATCATAGCCACTTAAACTCTGTGTACTTTTATTCCATACGACTTCCAGGGCTGATCTAGCACGTTGAAGAGTGGAGCCAAACTTTGGGAAGCTAAAGGTCTTATCGGAGAGATCAATGCTTAGTCGGCTATGCCATGATTTTGGTGGAGCATCCTCTGAGTCATCACTTTGTAGCTCACTCTGACTGCGGTACATCATAGGCAATCTTCCCTGACTCTGGTAAATTTCATTGGCATTTGTCTCAATATAAGATTGATATTCACTAGTCCATTGATTTTGTGATGCAGTGCATATTTCTGGACAAGATGGAGAATTGCTATCAAGATTGTAATTATAGTTTTCTGCATTATATGGAAGATCTGTACTTTGGCACTTTTCATAACTGTTTGCATAAGTTTCCCTCTGTTGATCTGGGGGACAGTTGGCATTAATGGCAAAACCATGTTGTGTAGATGCATCAAGTCCAGAATCTGTACCTTGATCTAAATGGTGCCACTCTTTCCATGGTGATAAGTCACCATGTAAAGAAAGCTGAGAATCACTATAGTGACTGCGATCGCCTGAAGCACAAAGTATTCCATTGCTGACCCCACTGTCAACGGTCTCGGTGTTCTCCATTTCATTTTCTTCGTGGTAAGGCTCTGCATCATTACTAAAAGCTTGTTCTTGAGAGCTGGCATACCAGTTTGATGAATTATCTTCCTGTCTTCTTTGCCAGAGTTCACGATCAGAGGAAGACAACAGAGAACTTCCATTGGTTCTTATGAAGTACTGGTTTTCTGAAAAATCTTCAGAGTACGACTGACATAACTTTGAAAAATCTGATTCTGAACGACTCAGTTTTGGTGTAGAAAAGTCCGTCTGTGAATGCCACAATGGAGTTGAATCACTGTAATAAACTTTGTTTTTTTCCAAGCTATCAGATACAGGTGACTGAAAATGAAGGTCTCCATAATCATCTTTACTTTTATAACTGACCTCTTCAGATGTTCTGTGAGGTTTTTTATGAGATGATTGTCCACTTCTTTTGCTCCCGTTTGATTTCATGTGAGCTTCAGACTTGGAGACCATTGCATAACTGTTTCTGTTTATGTCTGCTTCCAACTCCTTATCGCTGTCTTCATGGGACTCCCATTCATCATGATTAATCTTTGGCTCCGCTGCGGAAAATTTCATGTCCATACTCTCATATGTCTGGGATAATGGAATTGCCTTTTCTTTTTTCACTTTCAGTTCATGGGAAATAATGTCTGTAGAAATCCCAATTCCAGTTCCTTTTAGCTTATAACATTTTTTTAAAACTAAATCTCTATCTTGTTGTGTAGCAAAATAGACAAGAATGGGTCTAGGTTTTGCATTCGGACAATCTCTGTGTTGCCCTAGTCTGTGAGCAATTTCAATTTTCATACTGGTTTGTGCCTCTGAGAATCCCATTTTTTCTATTAAAATTCTATAAACAACATTTTCACAAAGTTCATTTTTTTCTTCAGGCACATTTAAAAACCTAAGACTAAGCTTACTGCTGTGATGACCTATTTGCTTAATGTAGTCATGGATATCTCGGGTTTCTCTTCTTGATTGTACAAAACCTGACCGTAGCTGCTCAATTTCACTTTGCACAACCTCAACACTGCTAGAAATTTCATCAATTGATTGCTTTAGGGAATTCACATGACCTCTTAATTCTGACAGTTCAGTTTCAATTTGACTTATCCCTTGAAGTTCTTTAAAGATCATTTCCATGACATCATGAGTTTGACTTATGCAGCCAGTAGAGCTGAATCCAGGTTCCAGTGCATTGGTTTTCTGCTGGCGGACTGTTCTGTCCAAGGACTTGCTCCGTAATCCCCAAGTTTTCTTCCATGTGCTTACCTCTGAATCCGAGGAAACACATTCTTGACTCTTCTTCCATTTTCTTAGTTTGCGTAAAGCACCCATTTTTAGGCTGTGCAATGTGCGTTCCCCATCTGAGCTTCCATCAGAAGGTGCTAGGCTGTTCATGCTTTTTCGGTTTCGTCTTACTGGCATGGTTTGTGATGAGTATTCCTTGGTTGTACTACCAGCCCTTGTTTCACTTAAAGATTCTGAATAAGAACTATCAAGAGAAGATATTTCCTGAAGTGCATCCTCATAATTATTGCCAGCTAGAATATTGTTTTGAAGCCCATTGGCAATTGCTACTCTATAACTGAATGTTGGAGAAAGTGAAAATTCCCTTCGACCAGTATCTTCTTCAGTTGATAGGTTGCAAGAAGAAGAACACTTGGCAATTTTCTTGACAGTGCTTTTGATGGTAGTTGATATATTTGGGTTTTTGATTAGGCCAAATTGAGGAATATCCTGTTCCTTTTTGCTCGGACTTTCTTTCTTTTTTGTAGGATTCCCCAGTTTCTTTGTAAACATTCCTTTGCAAAGCTTATATATATAAGAGAAGATCAGGCTCTTCAATAGGGCAGAAACCATCAGGGGAACTTTATATTAACCTATCCTTGCAAAAAAATGTATCTCTGGCTCCTGAGCAAGATAGTTATGTCCACACGACATGAAGGTGTAGTAGTAATAAACACACACTTGTACTTTGTTAGAATGTATGTCCTACACAAGGACCAGAAAGTGTCGGCTTCTCATGCCTTCTGGAAGTCTCTGCAATAAAGGCAGTTTAAGCATCACTGATTCATACAGGACAACTCATAATAAAAGGCATAGGACATAGTAATATAGCATGCAACACAAACATAGTGGGTAGTGGCTGATAAAATAAAGTCTACATTTCATGACCACTAATGATTTAACAAGCCAAGCATAAGTCCCAAGGATTAGACTGTAGATCCATACTCTATTGAATCCTCAGCCAATTACATGTCAAGGGTTAGGCTTCTGAATAAAACATGCATAAAGGACAGTCTTTTCCAAGTCCTTCACAGCATCAATTTTATATTAAAACATCCTTATTAATATTAATAACTGAAACATAACAACACTAGAAATGTATTTACAAAGAAATGTATTTACAAAGCTCATTCGACATTGGTCTTCATGATTGGGTTTTATCATTATTTGACAATGAAACAATGTTCTCGTATGAATAAAGTTTGCACTTTACATCTAACTTTTATTGAAATTAATAAAAGTAAAAAATTATATAGTATTGTAATTAGATTTCTAAGAGAATGCTATATGTTACTTTAATTTTAAGAATCATATTATTAATTCTAGATGCAGGTTTTTTATATTCGGTTCTTTCACTCAATTAGTTAGAATCCCTTATGACTCAAGACTACTTTCAAAAGTTTCTCAGTGCTACTCATCAAGGACTTCTACCACCAGGATGGAGGATTGTATACCAAGCACACTGACATACTGGTGTGTGCCCCCTCTGGCAGGATCTGCTCTTCTTTTACCTTCTAATGTCCTGGTTTTTACTAAAAAGGCTTTGAAAAGGATGCAAATGAGCCTGAAGGGTTCAAAGTTCTATTGACATGTATGGAACCTGGAGCCCCTCAGGCTCATTGCATCATTTTTAAAGCCCTTTCATTTAAAAAACAGGACATAAGTAGCTTAAAGAAGAGCAGATCCTGCTAGAGGGGGCACACACCAGTATGTCAGTGTGCTTGGCTTATAATCCCTTATCCTGGTAAATGTCCTTTAAATCACTGTAAAAACATGGATGTAAGTTGCTACCAAAATATGGTACCTTCTAAAAATAGAAAAAGTTTTCTATAATGTCATTGGCTTTCCATATTTGAGCTTTGTAAATAGATCTCTATTCACAGCACGCTACGCAATGTCTTACTGAACCCGAGATCACTACAATATGGTGACTTCATTCTTTTGACATTTACCAGTGTATACATGAGTTTACACATCAACAGGACACAAAACAACATGTTTGAATGCAACTGGAAATTTAGGTAATAAATCTCTTCAACTGGAACACAGGCAAAAAATATAAAAACATACGTACATGCGCAATCTTAACCAATATGATCACCTGAAAGCCAGACAACAAAATGATTCATTATATCACAATGTCAACATATAGTCAAGAGTATAATGCACATTAGTCTGGTCTGGTCCATTACAATAATTTGCATTAGTGGAGATGTTTTGTAGCATGTAAATTACATGCAATCATGTCTTAGACATGTCATTTTACATTTTCACATGTCTATTTAAATAGTCTATGGCTATATTGTATAGGGAATGTGAAGTAAGTCTTAAATATGGAAATATATCTGTATAGTTTGTAATGAGTCCCTATAAAAATAAGTCATGCAACAAGTCAACCCAAATACAACAAGGTGCTCTGTGACTCTATTTTGTCAAATATTACAAAATTTCTTATAGTAATTCCAGTCTGCTTCATCCCATGCCTTTGTAGTGGCTGGAGCTAGTATGACTCTAACTGCCGTTAAAGGGGTTGTCTACTTTCAGCAAATAATTGATATGGTTTGTGTAAGGAAAAGTTATCCAATTTTCGAATATACTTTCTGTATCAATTCCTCATCGTTTTCCAGATCTCTGCTTGCTCCTATTACTCACTGTGATACTAATGACTCGTGCACATGATGTCTATCACATCACATGGACAGATTTCTATCCAATGGAAGTAAACATAGAAGCTTTGTATTGGAGGGCAGCAGGTAGAGATCTAGAAAATCATGAGATATTGATAAAGAAAGTATATTGTAAAATTGGATAACATTTCCTTACATAAACTATATCAAATATTTGCTGAGAGTGGACAACCCCTATAAACCTGGGGGTTCCCCAATCCTAAATATTGGAAGTGCCCTTTTTACATGATAATTAAAAATGTTCAATGTATACTGAAATGGAGGATGTAAGGCCCTGGTCACATGTGTTTTTTTCTTCTATGCCCATCTATAGACATAGGTACAGTTCTGTAACCATAGCCTTTGATATAGTCTACATAATAGCATTTCAATAACTTGAACTTCAGTTTCATGTATAAACCTATGGATAGTTACAATCTACAAATGTGGCCTTTTTATTCTTGCTAGGGCAGCAGTACACTCAAGCAATGCCTTGGTGAAAGTAGCAATTCTCTGCTATATTGTATGAACAACACTACATGACCAAAGAAGCACATAACATTCCGCAATATGAAGTTGCTTCTTATATTGTTAAGGAATGCAATCATATACAGTTAGGGTCTATAGTATATTGAGAGCTTTTTAAACACCAAATATATTTGATATGTTAGCTAAAAAGCAATGGGCATACACTATGGTAGGAGTTAAAATATTCTTTCCCCTCCTGTATCAGTTGTCTGAATTAATGATATATTGGCCTTCATTGTCTCAATACATAGAATAGAACTTTGGGACAAAACTGAAGATGTCTAGAACCATAAGATTTACCATAAACAGTTTAGCCATTATACATAAGCATCTATACCATGGCTTGCTATTCTATAGAAAATTGCTCTGCAGCAGTATATCAATCAGCTCCTATTATCTAGAAGATTGCTGGGATTCCCACTTTCTGATGGGTTAACTCGCAGTGAAGGGACAGCACAGTCACATTAACGCCTGCAAGTCATATTACATCAGGCAAATCCAATCTGTATTCTTGGCTAGCTGAATACAGATGAGCATAGGAAGATTGGATTTTCAGATCAAAAGAAGTCAAAGAAGCACATTAATTTTTAAGTAGACCAGTGGCATCAAGGCACTGCAACCCCCGAGCCAGGAGTCCCACTTTAAATAATAGTTACTTCCAGTGCTGGACTCAGGTGTTTAATTTTTTTTTATGTGCAACCAAACATATGATTAGTATTAGCAGCTTGCCGCCAGCCAAAATGCAGTAACCCTTTGCACGCCAGAGTACACAAAAACATCAGACAACACCTGACTAAGTTCTGATAACAATTTTGCATGAAACGTTGTTATACAATATTGAATATGAAAAGAACATAATTAATTAATAATTAACATTCATTTACCCACATTTCCCTATATTGCAATGGGATATAATTTATCCACTCCCCTTTAGCACTGGTCTAGTTGTGTTCACAAAGTGCTGCCTCCAATTTTCTTATCATGTTCAGCACAAATCACAATTTAATCTGAATGACAATTGCTCCAGAGAATAATCTACGGGGCACGGACGCTGATATTCTCCGATAAACTGCAGGGTGTTCATCTTGAAAGATTAATCAAGAAGCAGAAATGCATAAGCATCTGTAAATCTCAATTTAATACTAATCCTTGGGTGAACTAGAAAAAAAAGTATTTCACATTAGCAGCAGCAGCAGCAGCTCCACCAAACGCTCCCTGCTTGACATGATGCTCAGCCATAGGCAACAGCTCTATGTGTGTAGTAATGACACAATTCGACTCTCTCCCAGGAGTGCTTGATTCGGAAATTCTCTGCTGTCCTTAAGATGTGCTACTTAAAGAAATACACCCTTACACCCTACGCTATGACCAGGGATTCATTTATAAAGAGTCCGGTTTTAACCCTAAACATTTCGTAAACCAAGAGTCTCAAGAATGATACAGTATCTCCGCCCGTCTACTGAACATTTACATCTATATTCCTCTTCTACAGTTTCTTCCCATATTAACTTTGCATGCTAATGTGGAAGTACAATGTCATACAAACATTACTAGAAGAGTACTTCGCCCTTAGGTAAGTCTACAAAATCACTGCAGAGTACATGCTAGAAGTATCTTCAGCACTATCAATATGTAGAAAATACAAGTTGAGACAAAAATAAAATATTTGGGGATAAAATGGATACATACCTGGCAACAATCTCTTCTCAAAAGAAAGAAAATTACATACCACTTGGTCTAGGGCACATTTTTTTTCCTTATTTCCATTGCTACATTCCTATTTTCCATTCATCCACAGCACGTTACAATACAATATGAAGCTGCTTCACAGTGATTTGACTCAAGTGCAGTCAGGCATGTTGCTAGTCTGCAATGGTATCTGTTCCTCTAAATTCCACCGCGCTCTCCTGGCTCCATCGTCAAATGCATTTTTATAACTCCTCCTGCTATTTCTATCTTTCGCTAACTGAGGCTTTATTTATACGGTGTGGCTGAGAGAACCAAACACGAGTCACATTCCCACTTCTGCGAAAAGAGAGAAGGAACTGATGGTAGTAGACATCCCGGTGTTTACTGAGCTGGGAACTTCACACATCGCTGTTCCTTCTGCCTGTGGTTCTGAATGCAGCATTCACTGCACTAGCCACAGCCCACCTCTGTGGAAAGCAGCCCCTCCACTTCCCAGCTTGAGCGGAAAAAAAAAAAAAAAGAGATAGAGAGAGCGAGTGAAAGAGAGAGATACACACAGGCTTAGTGAAAGTCCATGCTCACACATCAAACACACACGATGCACTGTGGAAGCCAGCAGGTGCATCCCTAGCCCCAGCACTGAGAGCAAGCCCAAGTACCGCCTCTAGCTTGTAGAGGAAATCTGGTTGCTAAGGCCATGTCTCAGCTAACCTTTCATTTATCACAATAACGTGACCAGGAGTGACAAGTGTGCAGCCATTTCTTTCAGCAGAGTCTTTTCACTGTGTCTGGACACTTGAATAATAAAGCTGACGGATGCTTCAGAGATTGTTGAGGCATGACTGCTGAAATGATCACTAAAATGCCCCAGTCTGCTAGTTATCTCATTGTTTCTTACTTTCATTTATACCTTTAAATGAATAAGGAAAGGATCTAACATCCCAGAAAGATTACAGCCTCCTATAACTGTATCACTGTTTTGCAGGACACTGATAACACCTTGTGCTATGACTTCTTCTCAGGGGGTCCATGTTTTTGGCACACAAATCGTGCCATAATTTACACTAGGATGTTAAATTGTGGTGCAAGGTATTAATAAATTGATGCATTAAAGGTTCTTAACTGTCTCCACATTCATGAAGTTGAAATAGAACTTGGTAGCTTTTAGCTTCTTTATTTGTTAGCCAAAAATTGACCAAAAAAATTTCGGGATTACCAAGGCTTGCCAAAGATGAGTGACCAAAAATGTAAAAAAAAGCAGGTCGGAAAATGCCCAATATTGTATCATAAATAACAAGGCTGAGCAAAGGAAAGAATAAATCTGCCAACAAGTTGGTATAAAGTTAATAATGAATTCCCCCCTTTAAAGGACACCTGTCATCAGGTCTCTGCCACTAGTCCTGTCACCTCTAGCTGTTGGAGCAGCTCACAAGGATCCCATCTCAGCCTTTATCTAGTTATTTCATACATTATTCATTGTAAAATCATCTATTCTTTATCATGTAAATGAGGCTGGTCACATGGTCAGAGGCAGTGATGTCACCCCTGTTACCCCTCCCCTCTCCTCCCCCTGCTCATGTCTGTGTGTAATGTATAGTAAAGTATTGCTAGTGTGAGTGCTGCATCTGGTGACATGCTGCATCCTAATATACAGGTGAGAGACACAGCCATCAGCTACACATGAATCTGACATGTTCTGCTGTAACATGGCTGCCTGGAGCTGCTGTATCTCTCCTAAACACACACACACATACACACACAGGCTGCAGGGGGCGTGGCCACCAGCACCAGGAAGCACATCATTATACAGCCTCACATCATTATACAAGCTGTCAGTCATGCACTGGGGGTGTGGCTGTGCCTCCCACTCATGAATAGAGTGGACAGCTTGAATATGCTAATGCTTCATTGGACATTTCACAGGTCATTTGCATGCAGCTTTAGGACCTCATTGCTTAGGTTTACAGGCATGTAGAGGGACAATGAAGGGATAGAGGCAATGCTCTCTAATGGCAGTTTATGAAAATATATTTAGTTTAGGGGGGTTATTTTGCATGACGGGTTCTCTTTAAGCTTTGTTTTTGTAAGTTGAGGCTGAATTTTTGAATTACCCAATAAAAAATGGATTTTCTATAAGTCCAAGTTCATAGCTCAAGAAAGCAGAATTTTTCTATAAAGGATTTCCCATGTCTTTTCACTGCACTGTTTGCTTGCAGAGTTCATCTGAAAATTGTTTATGCCCAAGTTCTAACAATGGTCAGCCCATTAGAGTGTAATAATTTGCATCACATTTGACCTGTTACATAAAAGTTATTATGAAACTCAGGAAGTCATGGATTCACTACAGTGTGAGTTCTTGTTAAGAGCTGGCGTCAATTATGTAATCACACTTAGATGCATAAATAAAAAAACTTCAATGAGTCACGATAAGTGAAGAAATGATAACTTTCTGCACAAAAAATAGTTTATTACATTTCTCAAAATAAAGAATAGCAAAAGGCTGAAGTGTCAAGGAAACAGTCATTGCCATAATTTTAAAGCAGGAGAATTCGTAGCAATAAATATCTCTTTCATTAACTATCTCTGCGTTGTTGGTTAGATGATCTGATGATCTGGATGATCATTCTGTTTCTATGACTGCAGTAAAATCTTTCCAGAGTATACTGCACCTTCTTAGTGAAATGAAAAAACACAAAGCGGGATCACAGGTTGATTTCAGATCAGTGGGGTCCAACATTCATAAACCCCCACCCACTGATTAACTGTTCCAGGCAGGATACAGCAATGGAACAACTGGGAGAGGGCAGCTGGAAGAATAGCTCTTTTTCTTTGTACAGTGGCAAAGATGTGTAACTGCAGCTCAGCTCACATTCACTGGATACCAAGTAAACTGCAGATAAAGGAAACCTACCACTTGTAGTGGCAGGTTTCTGATGGAAATACCAGGCACCAGCTCAGGGTGAGCTGGTGCCAGAGCTTATTTTCGTTAGTGTTTTAAACCGCGGTATCGCGGTTTAAAACACTTTTTAAACTTTATAGCCGGCGCAGGCAGGTACGCGCTCGGCGCTTACCATGCGCGCGGCTACATAGGAAGTGAAGGAGAGCCGCGCACATGGTAAGCGGTATTTCCATCAGAAACCTGCCACTTCAAGTGGTAGGTTTCCTTTAATGGCCACACCAAAGAGAATGGTGCTGGACTTCTGGACTGTAACCTTTACTGTATTTCTCCTAGGTGTCACATATTGAACTTGAACTTATAAATAAAATCTACTTAAAGCAGTTGCATGAAATTGAGACTGGGGCAAAAGGGTCAAAGCTTCAACAGACAGCGCTGATGGATAAGTGTGGTTTATGCAAAGATATTTATTTCTAATATATAAACCAAGCCCCAGCTCTTACCACTTCCAGTTGGAGTGCTGCCTTTTAATCTCCAAGTTAACAAAAAAAAGTGTGTAAGAATAGCAACTAAAGGACCTGCAATCATTTCACTGGTCACATGTGAATGTGACACAAGGCACTGTGTAAAAATGTTGACAGAGTATTTCCCACCTCTACATAGAGCTTTATATGTCTGTAGTTAAATATTAGCCGACGGTCCCTAAGTACAATGTGGCAGGACAGTGATTTGAAGAGACACAGAGCTGTTAAAATAAAGGGGCATGGTTCACTGCCAGCCTGTGAGAGAGAAGAGTCACATACACCAGACTTGAGTCAAAAAAACTAATTTGCATATCAGAAAAACATCAGTAATGAAGGTACAGTGCCTCACTTTAAATGTTGTGCAATAAAAGTTATCCAGTTTTCCAATATACTTTCTGTATCAATTCCTCATGGCTTTCTAGGTCTCTGTCTCCTGTACTCTTATAGAAAGCTTCCATGTTTACTTCCAGTGGATAGAAATCTGTCCGTGTTAATGTGATGGACATATGCTGCACAAGCCGTTAATATCAGGAGACTCTCATTACTCTCCATGCACCTGTGTGACATCACATGACCATGGACAGATTTCTATCCACTGGAAGTAAACATAACAGCTTTTGAAATCTTTTTAAAATCTATTAAAACATAAATTGCCACAAATGTGCTTTTTTGCCAATTTCACCAATTTTGGAATTTTATTCAACCTTTGCAGTAGACAGCATGGAATATTAAATACCATCACTAGGAAGGGCATTTTGATGTGTAGAAAACAAGCTCTTATACAGCTCTGTACACGTAAAAAATGGAAACAGAAAAATGGAAAAAGGGCAGTGACGTTCAGGGGTTAAAGCCTTATCTTTACTTATCTTTATCATAAAAAATAAATTAAGTAATGATTGATCAATGATCAAAAATGATGATTTATCAATATAAATAGTATCAATCAAAATTGTTGGTTGCCAATACAGTGAAAGCAACAGTGGATTATAATATAGGCGTTTTCGGAGGATGCCCAAGGCCCAAGGGTTTTAGGTGGCCTATGAACTCCCAAATCAATTTCCATGTTTTATACTGCCCTGTAGATACAATAATAAGGCCTTCAGTCATACACTACTCATATAAGTTGCTGATTCCTGACTAACATTGCTATAGCAACCATTTCAGGACCTTTAAATGGTTCTTTATAGGTCCTTAAAGGGGTATTCTCGTCTGGGCATTCACATTCAGTTTCATTAATCTGCCATAGATAAACATTTCTTTAATTAGATGTTATTTAAAAAAATGTTCCTGTGTGAAGATAATTTCTCATAAATGTAGTCATATGGCTATAAGAAATAAGACTGTGTCCTTGGATACGGCCACCTCTGCTGGAGTTATTGCACAAGGAAACAAAAAGTTTCTGAATATTAAATGTCCGTGGAGTTACTGCATGTCCCACAGCCGTCCTGTGGTAATAAACACTGAATCCAGGAGGTCAGACAGGGCTCAATAGTGCATGTCTGGCCACCACTGTCGGAGTGTGGGGTGGTCGTATAATTTTTAAGGGTCAACATGACAACATTTATGAGATATTATCTTCACACAGGAACATTTTATTTAATAACATACAATTGAAGAAATGTTTACATATGGCAAATTAATTACCCAGATGGGAATACCCCTTTAAACTGTAGTGCTTAACTAAACTCTTTTCATATGTTTTTTCTGTGAGATAAGCTTGCTTCTGGTACTCTATTTAGGTAGTTGTTATCAAACTATTAGACTGGTGAGGGCCCACAATTACATAGAGTATAGGTCCCATGGCCATGCACGCCTGACAGGAACCACAATGGAACTGCCATAGAACCAAACATGAAAACACGATCCAGCATATGATAAAAAAAAACTGTCCTGCTTTATTTTCAAATGTGCATGTGCAGTAATAACATCCCATGTAGATGTTATTACTGTATATGCATGTTGGAAAATAAAGCAAAACACAGTTTTTTCTCATATGCTGGATCATGTTTTCATTTGTTTGGATGCTACACGCCTCGAGCAGAGAGGAGATCCGTGCAACAATGAAGCTGTGATATGGGTGCTCATTTACTAAGGGTCCGTGGACCCCACTATCGTAGGAATATCCGATGATTTCCGATGTGTGCCGCATTTAGAAGGGCTTTTTGTGGCGCGTGAACAGATTTTGGCGCATCAGCCCGGATTTCATGAGACAGTAGCTCCGAATCCTCGTCGGACAATGCACCTCAGGGATCGCGACAGGACGGGTAAGTAAATGTGCCCCATGGTCTTGTTTTACATGTATGGAAACTCCCATAGAACACCTGAATATATAAGTGTTGGACTGGTCTCATAGCAAATACATATCCTATAGATATAGGCGGGAAACCTTTTTTAGGGATGTGATGAGACTGATAATGGATTTCAGAAGCTATATGTGATAGACATCACAAATGGACCTGCATTTACTATTCAGCAATAATGAAGACTCTAAGGTGGACTATCGGTATATAGAGGACAAACTGACAAGTAGTACTGCATCGCAATGTCCCCTAGAGAAATCTTACATCATTTTCTTCTATCTGTATGGAGAGCTCATTTATTGCTGTAAAGCTTGTGACTTCTTTGGCCTTCCGGGTGCCTACAGTAGCTGCTCCTCTACCCGGCCTTGTGTAATGTGATATGGTGGTGCGTGCAGATATCTAACTTGATTGATACAGTATATTTGTGGTGCAATGCACTGTATATGCTACGACTATGGTAAATGTAGCGCTTGGGTTACTGAAAGAATCCATGTGTTATGAAGAAGTGTCTGTCACATTGCTCATTATTGATTCATAAGGCTGCTCTCTCTCCTCACCATCTGTTTTGTCTTGCCAAATGAGGTAATGTGCTTAGCATGACTATATACTGCTAATATTCTTCTAGGAAGCATCCCAGTTTATGAAAACTCAACAGACATAGACATCAGACATCAAAACATTATCCTTATCAGTCCAACACCTTATCAAATGCCTTTCTTATCTTTGTCTTCTTTCTTGGCAATAGTGAACCATGACTAGTCTTTTGTATTATACAAGATCTACTAATCTACAACAACATGTATAAGACTTTGTGTAAAGAATGAGCCCAGATTTATCACAATGGCTGGTGGCAGACTTATGATTTACCAGTTCTACATTTATACTGCTTATTAGATGGCATATTTGTAAAGCGCTGCAGAATTTGATGGAGCTATACAAAGATTATTATCATCATTATTATATTTGCAACCATGTTGTTGCACATGGTCAGATACCAAATTGCAGATTTTTTCAAAATTTTCAAATTTTCAGAATTACAGCCACCATTCCCCAAAATGTAAATGGGAGATGCTTCTCTACATATAGCTACTGCCCATTGTAGAGATCATGACAATTTTTTCAGGTTCTGCAATCTTCGTATATGATGGGAATAACTATTTATTGTGCATGAGCTGAAGGTTGGTCCCCAACTAACCAAATATATGCAGATACTATAGGCCAGTGATGGCAAACCTTTTAGAGACCGGGTGCCCAAACGACAACCAAAATCCACTTATTTATTGCAAAGTGCCAACACAGCTACTTAAAAAGTAAGTTATTGCTCCTTGCTCTGTCACAACATTCATGGTATCGTCAGTTGAAATAAGAAGGTCAAATTTGGAACCCTCCTGTACAGGAATAAACGTAGGGTCAGCAGGACCTCCACAAATAATCTGATCCTTTCCACACTTTCTCACTCTTCCTGCACCCCCAAGTGGCCAAGGATGTATTGTGTTAAAATATCGCTGAAAGCCGCATATCTTGAGTTGCCTGAGACTGCAGTAATATTCTTTGAGTCCTGATCATGACTTGGGTGCCCATAGAAAGGGCTCTGAGTGCCACCTCTGGCAACCGTGCCACAGGTTCGCCACCACTGCTATGGGCCTTCAATTATAATTCACAGCAAATCATTTGAGGTCCAAAACAATCTCCATTGTATGCACTCCCACAAATAGGTTTACTTTCAGGGTCATTGAAAAGATCTATGATTGGAGTGTAGCTACTCATTTTACTAGTGATTGATTTGTGAGTTATCTACTCCTTACTGGTTCTCAGTTGGGTCTTGACCAGAAATCAGACTGACATAACATCTTATATGTGCAGAGATGGAAGTCAGATTATCTATTGATTACTACAACAGCTTGATGGAAGCCTCATGGTAAATGAACTGACCTCCTGTATGTAGATAAGATGTTGTGTCCTACATTTAGAAATCTAAAGAGGGAGGATCAGAAATTCTCAAAAAGAAAGTGCACCAAAATGAGGGACTTTTGGATGCCACAGAATGCCACATTTTATGATAGATTGCAATAATTGAATTAAAGGTAAGATGTTACATTTAAATGGTCATCTTTGCTAGAATTATAGTGATACGATTGTGATGTTACATATTGGTTACACATATAAAATGCTTTGCTTTGTGAGACAGATGGAGGCACATTAGGATGGTACAGAATCTTAATGTATTTCAGTGGGCTGCATAATGTGCATAGCAATAACCAATGTACTGTACATTATACATATTTGTCAAGATTAATTGAAACTGATGCACTAAAGATCGTTTACATTAAACAAAAATGATTAAATATATCTTTCTCTTAAAGGGGGAAATCATAGGATAGGGCAGTGATGGCAAACCTTTTAGAGACTGAGTGCCCAAACTACAATCAAAACCCACTTATTTATTGCAAAGTGCAGACACAGCATTTTAAGCAGCACATCATTGCTACCTGTGGTCACATATCTCAATCGTGTCGACCTCTTGAGGACGCCAATACAATTGAAAGAAGGGAAAATTTGGACCATATTGTATCTTCTCTCCAGGGTCCCTCTGTATAGGTAGAAACATGGGGCCAGCAGGACAATCTCCGAAGATAATCCCTTTCTACACGTTCTCACTCTTCTTCTACACGTCCCACGCAGCCAATGATGCTTTAAAATAGCTCTGAGAGCAGCATATCTTGAGTTGCCTGGGACCCTTTGAGTCCTATCAGGCAAACGTTGCGCTGGGTTGATGACCTGGGTGCCCACAGATAGGGCTCTGAGTGCCACCTCTGCCACCCGTGCCATAGGTTCGACACCACTGGGATAGGGGATAACATTCTGATTGTTGGGTGTCGAACTGCTGGGAACCCCTCCAATCACGAGAATGTGGATAGGGGATAATCAAAGTTAGTACAACCCCTTGAATACCTGCCATTAGGTGCTAACATCTGTCTGTCTGTTCTGGGCACCATCATTCTTCAAGTGTTTTTCCATCATTCAGAATTTGTATTATTTTATTTATTCCTGTTGTGTGCAGCAGTGTTTTGCAGTGCTGCATTATGATTGCTGGGTTGTTGGCAAAAAGTGACATCTATTGTGAAAACCGATAAAGCAAACCCTAGAAATGATTCCATAAAGAAATATGGATGCTATCTCTACAGCTTTTCTACACCACACCTAAGAGAAAATGATAGGGATTCTGTACATACATGTGAACGAGGCCATAGTCTGTGTGCAAACATTCCAACAGCGTTTGACATGTCTAAAAGTCGGCAGTTATAAAATATAGTCTTTGATTATGAATTTTCGTCTATGTAGATATCTTAATGAATGTGTTCATCCATTAGTCAATGGTGTGTATTTTTCTTCTTTTATGAACTGTCTTGCATCATGTGCATCATGTCCTTTTGGGAAATGTTCTTCTAGCACCCTCTGCTGGAATTTTACTGTATTTCAATGAACTTGTCTGCTCTACAATGAAAAATAAAACTATACTGATGTTTCTGTAATTTGTTTTTTATTAACACAATTATTGCGTGTTATACATTGTGTGGCTGCTTGGCACATCTTGCTACTCACATACATACTTACACCGTGTACCTGTGTGACATCACATGACCATGGACAGATTTCTATTCACTGGAAGTAACGATAGAAGCTTTCTATAGCAAGAATTGATACAGTGAGGAATTGATACAGCATTGGCATATAAGCCCCTCTAGTCGTATTTTTCATAAAAAGCTCTCACTTTGTTACTTTTTTACAAATATTTATAATTTGAATGGAATCAGCTACCTGTTTTATGTATAATACGGACATCCATTTGAATCTAAAAGGAACCTAAATAGCATTTCAACATTGCAAAGCTCAAAAGTAGAGGAACACTTTCTGGAGATTATAACCCCTTTTCCAATGCATGGTACCATGATCCATTTACTTGACTTAAAGGGAATTTGTCATCAGGAAGGTTAATTTTACACTATGAGTGGTTCCAAGAATGTCTGGCATGTTAATTTAAAAAAAAGTCTTTGTCTTGCGTCTGAATAATTCCATTGTTTTAATAGTCTCTTTAACATTACCTGGCTCCCTGCCAGCAGTGTGTGGTGAGTCCCGGGAGAAGGAGGCAATTCAAACAAGAATTGATTGTGGCAGTGAGCTGATGTAACCGGGGGAAGGGAGCAGGGGAGGAGGTGGTGGGCAGTTCAAATGGCACAATTTATATTCTTCACAATGCCTCCTCCCTTAAAACCCTCCCCTCCCTCATAACTCTTCCCCTCCCTTAGCTTCCTGCCGCAAACAATTTTAACTGCCCCTAAACCCTTGGGACTCACCACACACTGTTGGCAGGGAGACAGGTAATGTTAAAGAAACAATCAAAAAAGCAGTGGAATTATTCATGTGCACAACAAAGTTTCCTAATGAACTTTAACCTCTCTCAGACCGCCCGCTGACTTCATTTAAGGAAATTGTGTTTTAAGTCTTCCTGTCTGCATAAACGATTTTGTGCTTGAGCAACTTTCCGAAAAGTACTTAGGATGGTATATGGATAGGAAACTCGACTGGCATTGGAACATCAACCAACAGATTAAGAAATTTCAGTGCAGGTTGTACTTTCTTCTTACCATATATACTCGAGTGTAAGCCAAGTTTTTCAGCACAAAAAGTGTGCTGAAAAACCCCATCTCAGCTTACACTCGAGTCTATTAAAAATAAAAAAAAGTGTATTCTCCTTTCAACACCCCCCGGGGAGGTCCTTTTCTGTCCATCTGTCCATCGACGTTCTGGCTCTGGCTCCCTTTCTCCCTGCGGTGCCGTCGGGTGAGCTGTGATGTCAGCGGCTCATTGACATAAAAGTGTGTGCCGATGGCGGCACACACACTTGAACGTCATCGAGCCACTGACGTCACAGCTCAAGCAACGGCATCGCACGGAGAGAGGGAGCCGGAGCTTAAACATTGATGGACAGAAGAGGACCTCCCTGGGGGGCATCAAAAGGTGAGTAGACTTTTTTTTCTTATAGGCTGAGCATTCCTCATGACGGGCTGTATACTGGGGGCTGCAGGCTGTATACTAGGGACAGGGGGATGCAAGCTGTATAGTAGGGACATGGGGCTGCAGGCTGTATACTGGGGGCAGGGGTTGTAGACTGTATAATGGCAGGGGCTGCAAGCTGTATACTGGGGGCATGGGTTGTAGACTGTATAATGGCAGGGGCTGCAAGCTGTATACTGGGGGCAGGGGTTGTAGACTGTATAATGGGGGCAGGGGCTGCAGGCTGTATACTGGGGGGCATGCACTAGCTGGCTGTATAAACTGGCAGGCTGGAACGAATGCATTTCCTACCCTCGGCTTATACTTGAGTCACTAGTTTTTTCCAGTTTTTAAAATTAAGGTACCTTGGCTTAACCCGGGTCGGCTTATGCTCTAGTATATACGGTACTCAGATCTTTTAATATCTGAAGTCGACTTTTACATGGTTTCTATCAATTGGTACTGGAAAGTACATTTTTCGTTTTCGGTTGCAGCATGAATTGGAATTGCAACTAGCCATAGATGGAGAATGGAAAGCAAGATTAGGAAGGTCTGGTCTGTCATTGGTATTCCTATGGAGTCTTGTGAGACATTGATTAATGGAAGGTATACAGTTTAAGAGAGAACTTAGAAAGGTGGTATAATCACTGGATTATACCTCTTTAGACTTTAGAGACTAAAGAGAAGATTTATTCAGACTGAGTTTATTAATGCCCCATCTCAAGAACATATCAGGCATCCCTCCCTTCCTCAGTCCAGAGTCTACAAAATTTCTTGTCCATGCTCTTATCATCTCCTGCTTGGACTACTGCAACATTCTTCTCTGTGGTCTCCCAGCTAACTCTCTAATGCCTCTACAATCTAACCCAAACTCTGCTGCCTGGCTAATCCATCTGTCTCTTCGATTCTCCTCTGCCTCTCCTCCCTGCCAGTCTCTCGACTGGTTAGCCATTGCACAACAAATTCAATTTAAAATACTAACCATGACCTACAAAGCCATCCACAACCTGCCCCCTCCTTATATCTCTGAACTCATCAACCAATACCGCGCCACATGTAATCTCCATTTCTCACAGGACCTTTAGCTTCACTTTTTTACCATCCACTCTTCTCACAACCACATCCAGGACTTCTCCCATGCATCTCCCATACTCTGGAAAACACTACCGAAATGTGTCAGACTTTTCCCCACTTTCCAAACTTTCAAACGTAACCCAAAAATCCCAGGATCACTTACACCGCTCATTAACTGCACTGCTCCGACACCTTGTGTTTCCATCTTATTCCCCCCCCCCCCATCTAGATTATGAGCCCTCACGGGCAGGGTCCTCCTCCCACTTGTCTTCTGATCACTGTAGTTTTGTATCTTCTACTTGCATTTATGTTGTGTCTTAATGTAATGTATATGAACCCCTTACTGATTGCACAGCACTGGTGCTATATATATAAATAAATAATCTCCAAGAAATCTTGAGCCAGTTCCTTTGAAGCTTGCACCCACATTGGATTTAATCCGGTTACCCCAAAGTGCTGCTCCTCCTGCCTAGCTATCATCTATATAAATAAATAATAATAACAGGCTATATACTTTTGTGTGGAAGGGAAACATATTATGATAACTTGACGATCAAGGTTGTTATAGTGTGTTTTAATGTGCTTTTATACTAGTTTATGTATATAGATGTTTTCATTTATTGTATGTATTGTTTTTCTGGAGCACTGTGTAACAATTGTATTTTCACCTCGGAGGACAATAAATGGATTGTTATTATATGACATTGGTGGGTGAGCAGAGCTCACTGCCTATGTCACCATAAAACGACTGCATCCGGCTGCAAAACAGATCAATAAAAAAATTAATGTTTTTGGGCATGAGGCCTTATCCTGTGGACAGGGGATAATAGATTGGTACAACCCCTTTAATACACTATAATTGTCATGCTGATGCATAACCTTTTGATTATTTTTTCTTTTGATGAAAATATGGTGGTGATCTTGTTGGGTTCTGAGCCCAGGTATCAAGAGTAGAAAAACATAGCACACACGCGTTGAAGTCTTTTGCTTTTCTTTGGATTCAAATTTTTATTTACATCTCCACCACAAGATAATTATATTCAAAAATAAAGAAAACATATCACATTGTACTTTGCAACATTTCAGTCATCCCAACCTTTGTCAAGCTAGATATGCATTGAGTCTCTATCAGTAGCCTGGTCTGTCTGGTATGACTTTTGATGCGACTCACACAAACAACCCAAATAGGGACAGATGTATCACTGTTCTGAGCTTAAAGGGGTATTCCGGGAATGTGAACGTCTGATACAAAAATCCATAATGCTATAAATAATTGAATGTAACAAAACTTAATGTCATTAGTCACAAAATGGAGCTTAAATAGTTTGAATTTATGATTCACAAAATTTTATGGCCTCTCTAAAGTTATCACCAAGATAACCACTGGAATCTACAAGACCTATGATCCTTTAGTTCTCAGTAACTCCTCCTACCTCTTATGCTCTGCTACCAGTGATGATGTAACAGGTTTTCTTGCTCTGTTACCATAGTAATGATGTGTAACTGCCATCACCAAAACGCTGGTTATAGTGGATGCAGTGCAACCAACCGACTACAGCCAAACGTAGTGGTGATCACATGACCTGCCCAGGCAGGTGCAGGACATGTGATGTGGACATGTGACCAGCTGCCATCTTCTGTCCTGTGTATGCTCTGCAACGGACCGTGCGGAGGAAATTAACGGACTGATTAAAGGGCCAGTAGCATTTTAATTCTCCATTCTGGTCTACGCCATCAGCATTTTCTGCTAACAGGAGCAAAATTTTAAATAACAACTAATTACATATTAGCTTATATTTTAAGGATCCATATATATATATAAATTATGCTGATTCCTGGAATACCCCTTTAAGTGTAATTGTTGGCCGATATTCTGGCACATTGTTATTCCAGAATTATCATAAGCTACAACCATCTATGATGAGTTGAGTTCCAGCCTGTTATTAATCACTTTACTTTGGGCTGAATTGTGGCGCAGTATAGGTGCTATACAGGCAAAATGTTAGATTTGGGCATGTGATCCTGCTACAAGGGGTGTCAAGGGGTGTCACACCCTGCACCCAGTGATCTTCTCAGCAGTGGCTACTCCAGGAGGGGAACCTCCAGTGCTGATCTTCTGCTGTCCCCCTGTAATACTGGCCAGTAGTCCTCCTCAGACACCAGTGAGGTCATCCTGTTACACTTTTCTGTACTATCTGCAAAATCCTGCTCGGAGCTGCTGCTTTTACATATTTTTTCCAAATAGAAGGTCATGAACTTTAAACAGAAACTGAAAGTAGTGTCTGTAGTGTCTGCTGAGCTCTGCTGCTGATACACTGCTCTGCACAAGAGCTCAGTGTTGCTTCTCAGTTGATGCCACCTTCAGGCTGGAGCACTTGTGCACCTAAATTGCGCAAAAAAACAAGTGATACACCTGGCCCAATGAATGTGGTGCCAACATGTCATAATGACTTTGCACTGTCCTATGTTAATTTGGTGCAATGGAAGGTTGAAAAACTGCATTTGTACAACAACTGCACCAAAACACCGCCAAACATAGACAAAAAAAAAAACTATGAAAAATTACTGTATAAAATTGTCTCAAGGAGCCTGTCTAATGATAAATTACCCCCACTGAATTTACTATGAAGACAATACCAGAAATAGGAATCTGAATATAAAGATTGTGATAGATGATGAATAATGATCTGGGCAGTGCATAAAAGATTATTCATTTTTCACATTGCTACTACTGACCCATCACTGCATCCAATATGGACAATTGATGAGGTCTGAGATTACTAATAATATCTACTAATAATATCTGCAGAAAACATGCCTAGAAAAAAATCTCCATAGACCTCAGTGAGTTGGGTCCAATTTATCACTGTCCAGGGCCATTAGGCTGCTGCAAAGTACATCCTTAAATGCTGTTATTAGAGCACAGGAAAGATGGCAGCTCCCATAATCAAAATATAGAAGACAATAACTTATTAAAAGATAAACATAGATTAGGTAAAAAATTAAGAAGTTTTGCCATCTGGTTTTAACAAATCAAAAAGTCTCTGGGGGAGATTTATTATGGCTTCCATGGCAGAAAATTGGCATAGAAGCCCTTGAATGATCCCAATTGCCATCTTCATGGCTATGGAGCGTGGAAGGGTTTAAGAGGGGCAGGGAATTGGGTACGGGGCATCCCTGGCATAGAAATATTTTCTGCACAGCTAGCCATCAATTACTTCAGCAGGTCTAAGCTTCCTGATGTGTGCGGGGGCTCCGGAGGGGCAGAGACTTCATATGCTGGAACACAAGCACTGATGCATGATAAATCTCCCCCTTTGTCTGTGAATAATTGATAATTATACCTTACTCATTCCTTTGTTATAAGAAATAAACATGATGCTTAACAATCGTATTTGTTAAAAGAAGTCAGAGCAACACTATATTTTGTTAAAATAATACACAGTAATAGAGCGGGCGCCTACTGTGACATGACACGGCTCACTTGATATCTGATCCTCATAGTGTACTGTTCTTTGTACAGCAAACACAAATATCAGTGTCTATTCCCTATTATCTCATTAAAAGTAGAGACAAGATGTCTAAATTGTGTCAAAATAACATTTCAGCTAACATCTTGAAAATCAAAATTTAGAAAAAAGGTGCCCATGGGAAACTCAATGGCAAGGCAGTGCAATGTTTTTTGATGATACAGTACATTTATACTCTGATTCATCTATTGTAAAAATCCTTGGAACAATGAGTGGAATAGAATTCTGTAACATATAGAAATTAGATGAGAAAATACTTACCATGAAACAATTACTGAAAAATTGGTAGATTTAATTCATTATGCATATTTAGCATACTAAGCCGTGTACATGAAGAGTTCTACTATTTATGGTATTCTCATAAACTGCACAGAGACTAGAGGACTATCAAAGCGTCTCTATCGCTCCTGCAGTAGCAGGAACATGAAGGTCATTGCTGACCAGCACTTATGAGAAATTATTACTTGTCTGTGTCAGAGACTCTGCTCTCTCTCCCTTCTTCTGCTCACTCCTCTTCCTTCCCTCTCCAAAGACTTCACTGATTTGCTGAGATTTTGACTTTACAGGTGGATAAATGCTTAAATGTCAGTCTGGCTCTGCTGGGGATTCTGGAAATGAAATATTCCAATACATATTCTAGGTTGGTTTAAGGAAATCTTCGCCTCAGTGCTGGCTTAAAAGGCAGCTTCCTATTCATTAATGGAAGAAAAACATCATGTGGGATAATAGCCAAACCAATAAGTCTGTTTCAAAATGAATAGATTCCCAAGTTGGACAGTGCTGTTTGTGAGCTGACAGTGTGGTTATATTATCAGTGTACAGAGTTTATCTACATTTTTATTTACCTTCTGAACAATGTACACTATAGTATCTGACACATAGAGAGAGATGAGACAGATCAGAGATGATGAGATCCATTAGATGCCTATTGCACACAATGACAGTCAGCTCTCCTACATTTCTGCTATTCCACAAAAAAAACTAGATCTGTTGTGCCTACTGCTGTGCCTCCCCAGATAAAGAACTTATCTGTCTGTAGCATTACACTCCTCACGCTCCTGCTGCCCGTAGGAACTCAGTGTATGTGTCAGAGCTCCATCCTTCATGGCAGGGGGGCAGGGCTAGAGTGCAGGGAGCAGAGAGAGAAACTCAGCTCCACGGCGTCACACAGAAATTCAAGATGGCTTCCCCCGACCCTAAGTCTTGTTACAGGGTCGTGTCTAGGGGCAACTGAAATTGTTTACAGCAGGTACTGATAGGTTGGACTTATATCTGGGAAATGCTGTGTTTTTGTAATAACAGTGAATTAGAGAATATGTTATTTTGTTATACTGAGTATATATAGGAAACTTGTCTTTGTGGGAATACTCCTTTAACTTTGGATTACCTTCTAGAAAAGACGCAAAATAAAAGAAAAATACTTAATAAATAAAAATGAAAAGAAGAAAAAAAATGTACACTGCCGGGTAACAACTTGTCAGCTTGTGTTAGTGTTACATTAATTGGTTTTGGCCACAGAGGGCTAGCTCCAGGTAGTAGGTGGCCGGCAGCACAATGTCTCTATGGGGTTTGGACTTGATAGTCATTGAAAGACATTGCTTCATTCAAGTACTTTGAAACATTGTCATACCCCTAGGAAGCAGATGCCTAGACACTGTTGTATGGCTCTGTAAGTTTGTAATAGCAGCTAGGACTACTGGGCAGGAAACTCTTCATCTGTTATGACAGAAATGTCAGAACAAGTTTGACTTTTGTCATTTACAATGATTCTTCAATCACTGTAATGGATGGCTTCTCTACTAATTCCTCATTGCTGAACATGTCATCTCCCTCTACTATTGCAGCTGTATTTTTCTCATTGAATTTCTTAATAAACCTACTTTTGTTTACACAAATGAGGGGGTTTGCAATCCATTATTAACTTAGATTTTATATAAAAGATGGAAAAAAAGGATAATATATAAAATGATAAATCTCCCCTAACTAACTATATATACATAGTTAGGGGAGATTTATCATTGGGTGTTTGGTCTATGTTTGGCGTTGTTTTGATGCAGTTGTGGTACAGATGCTGTTTTGTGACTTTTCATTGCGCCAATTGAACATAGGACAATGGAAAGTCACTTTAAAATAGACCTAGCTAGAACCAAATTCATTCTTTGTATAGACCAGTTTTCACAATACTGACATAAATTAATGATTTGAGATTTAGCGCAAATTTTTGTTTATGCACGTTTTTTCGCAAAATGACTCTAGTCACCCCCGTTATAGAAAAAGGAAAAAAACATTTTGCAATAAACGCAAAAAAAACAATATTATGAGACAAACCAAAAAAAAAAAACAAATACAACAAAATAAACTCACTTGATGAATTCAAAAATGTAATTGAACATAGACAAACAAGTCAAAGAAGAATTGTAATCATAAATTCCCCCCATTGTTTCCATAAAAGTTATATTAAAGCAAATAACTTTTTTAAGGATCATCACAACCATTGGTTAGTTATTACAGCAGAGGATAGGACTCCCTGTGATTACATTCTGGCACTGCTGTCCCGCTGCCAAGCAGGGACTCCATGCATTATATCTCGCTATTAACTTGGACACTGTGGTAGGTCCATGAAACAGGATACTGCATAGTGCATGATTTACAGACCAACCACTTAAGTCTGTGGGAACCCAGAAACCTAAGACCTCATCTGTTCTTGCTCCCTTGATCAGTACATAGTTTGTTAATTTAACAAAAATTTCTCCAAAACAGCTAAATATTTAGATAATATGTTTATATTCGTAAACAGAGTCCAATATCTGATGCATTTGCATGACAAAGTTACCGTCACTGACCAACATCCCCAGTGATCACCTTGGGACTGTAACTGATCAATTATCATGCCTAATACAGAAAGGAAATAAATCTTGCCGCGTCATGACAGATACATTTCTGGCAATGGCACCACATACTCCTGAGACACTGAGATGCAATCAGTAGGAAATGGCATATTTGGTAGTCTACTTAAATTTCCTAGAAGACAAAAATCCTAGGAAACTTATTCCTTGGAGATGATATATATTTCCTGGACACACAATACCTTTTACTGTATATGATTACTATAGGGATCCATTCTATTCCTTCATAATTGGCAGCTTTGATTACAGAGGACTCTCTGCCTGGGAGCGATTCTCCTCTCATCCATAAGCACTTGCTTCCTAAGTTACATTTTTCCTGTTCAACACTCTACAAAGCTCCGCGTTATTCCACTTGAGATGGCCTCTACAACAGCAGGGAAGCAAAAATTCATTCTTTGTATTATACTAATGTGCATTGCTTTCAATTACAAGCATGTAAAATGTATTGTCAGAGTTTCGCTGTTAAAATTGCAAAAAATAAATTCAATTCAGCCAACACTAGATTAATTCAATACAGGCAAGTTGGGAAATGAGTCAATGTTATGAGCTTAAGTAAAAAGCTAATCCCCTGCTCTTCAGATTCCTTTTTTGTTGTTGTTTGCATAGTCTAAGTGAGTTGTTCCATACAGATTGGATTCTCAGTGCTTTGTCATTATTTTATTTGCCTCTTATGTGACTTCTAGTTTGGCACATGAGCCAGACAAGAAATCAATATCCTGACAGTACTGAGACTGCAGTTATTCCTGCCTGTAGTAGACACCGAGGCATTGAATCACCAAGAGCATCCATCAATGGTGCTTTCAAAATGTAGCTTAGGGAGAAAAAAACCTCTGAGGAGTTTACACATTTCTTCAGAAAACCCTCCACGACAGAATATCTAATTATTTATGGAATACTGCACATCTAGTTCATTTTATCCTGATGGATGTCACTCGTCTGTGTACATCAAGGACCCACTTTCTTCATGAATGAATTGAAAAACATAAATTTACATTGAATTTTCAAAATACTGCATATACTTGAGCATAAGCCGAGTTTTTCAGCACCTTGGCTTATACTCGAGTCAAGAAAACAAACAAACAGTGTGCTCACCTTCCGAGGCCCCCGGCAGGTCCTAAACAGCGATGCTCCAGCATCGGCTTTGTGTCCTGCAGGGATCGTAACGCCAACCACTCACTGACATTCTACTGTGTGCGCCGGAGAGGCACACACTGTGATACCGGTGCATTGCTGTATAGAAGAGTACCTGTTGGGGGGGGGGGGTATCGGAAGGTGAGTACACTGTTTGTTTTTTTCCTACAGGCATTATATTGGGGGCAGGGGCTGGCAGGCTATTTACTACAGGGGGCTAGCAGGCTATATACTGCATGTGGCTGGCTGGCTATATACTACAGGGAGATGGCTGGCTACACACTACAGAGGGCTGGCAGGCTATATACTACAGGGGGCTGGCAGGCTGTGACCAATGCATTTCCCATCCTGGACTTATACTCAAGTCAATAGGTTTTTCCAGGTTTTTTATGTTAAAATTAGGAGTTATACTTATACTCGGGTCGGCTTATACTCTAGTATATACAGTAATTGTGTCCATTGTAGGTAATTTATGCTGATTGGTTATTTGAGAATAATTGAAGCTTCTTGCACATAACAAAGCTGTGTGCACAGAACCAGTACAATACAGTACCAGCACAGAACATTTCTCTCTAAATGCCACTTATCTCTATTAACTATGATAGCTAGCATGGAGCTGGAATGGAGATGGAGTTTTCTCCTGTGGCATAATAGATTAAATATTTTCACAGTAGCTAAATCTTTGAAGCAAATTCTTTTTTTATTTCATAAATTAATAGACCCAATGATGATAGTAGATGATGATGATTTGCAATAGTCTACTATCTCTGTGTGTTGTTTCTGCTTATTTCTCCTGTAGTGAGCAGTGTATCTGGAAGCATTTAGAATTCTCAAAAGGAGGCTAAATGTGAACTCTTTCCATTCCTAGAGAATAGAGATGATTTATCTGTCTGAATTGACTAGATATTCCAGGGACTGTTTGTTAAGAGTAAAGTAATTAGACACTTTATCAGGTTCCTTTATCTCTCAGCTGTCAGTGGAGTATGGGGACAGGGAACTGATTTACACAAACTGCTTGAATAAGGAAGAAAGGGGAAAAAGAAGGACACAGTGACAGATTTCTTTAATAAATATATTACTAAGGTTACTAGTATGACTCGCACTATTGACTTTGATTATCCTCTGGCTTTCCCCTGTCTTCCAGTATCTCCACTGGCTACCCATTCCACAGCGAATTCAATGTAAAATACTAACCATGTCTTACAATGCAGTCTATAACTTGTCCCCTCTATATATATATATATATCTGAACTCATTAGCCAATACCATCCCACTCATAATCTTGGTTCCTCACAGGCCCTTCCGCTTCACTCTATTATCATCCGCTCTTCTCAAAACCGTATCCAGGACTTCTCCCGTGCATCTCCCATACTCTGGAATTCTCTACCAAAATGTATCAGACTGTTCCCCACTTTCTAAACCTTCAAACGTAATCTGAAAACCCAACTGTTTAGGATTGCTTACAATACACAATAACTGAACTGCTCTGCTCCATCACCTCGTGTCTCCTTCTACTTGTTTCCTGATCATTGTAGTTTTGTATTTTATATAATGTTTGTGACCCCTTAATGAAATTACAGCACTATTAATTTAACCCCTTAAATCATACGTTGTCTGCGGGTGAATGGAGAGGGCTCCCGGGCTGAGCCCTTTCCATAGCCGGTAGGTCTTTAATGCATATTGCTGTAACCCACGATCTTTGCTAACCCATACATCTGAAAGCTGCCAGCGGCTTCAAAAAGAAGGCGAGCATAGATTGGTTGCTATGACAGTCTCAGGCTTTAGGCAGGCTTTAACCTATTCATTGTAATAAATGGGGAGGAAAATTAAAAAGTAAAAAAAACTAAACAAAAAAATATATAAATATCAATAAACATTAAAAATCATAAACAAGATATTGCCAATTCCCAAAATGCCCAATCTATCAAAATATAATTTTTTCATGGATTTAACCTCATAATGGAAAATGGCACTTTTTTGCCATTTTGAAAAATATAAAAAATACAATTAACAGTGATCGAAAATCCTAAATATAAAAGCGTTGAAAATGTCATCAAAAGTCACAAAAATGATCTCACAGACCCAAAGTAGACATGTCAGTGAAAGCCATAAAATCCAAGCGCACAAGAAAATGGCGCAAATGCATTTTTTCAGCAATTGCACGGAATGAAATATAAAATACTGTCACTATGAAGTGCAATTTATTACGCATAAAACAAGCCCTCACACAGCTCTTTACATGGAAAAACAAAAAAGTTATAGATTTTTGAAGATGGGGAGTGAAAAATGAAAACGCAAAAACTAAAATGGACCTCGGCATTATGGGGTTAATGGTGCTGTTTAAATGAATAATAATAACAGTTTAGTTATACTTTAATCTCTTTTTAGAGCAAGTTTTAGAATTTTTCTATAACAGATGAAGTGTAATACTAAACAACCAGGTTGTGACACAAGATCACAATGGTTACATTTAGAGTCAGCTGTGTGCAGTCAACCTCAGAACTCACCATTCATGTCGTAGTTCAGTAGGAGGCAGGGGGTATAATAGACAACATACTGGGGGTCATTTACTAAGGACCCGATTCGTGTTTTCCCGACGTGTATTTATAATAAGTGCCAGACCATCACGTGCACACGGCCGCGCGCAGCGCCGAAGCTACCTCGGGTCTCTTCATCAAAATGTGTTTAAACCGCGATATAGCGGTTTAAAACACTAGTAAAGGTTAGCTCCGGCACCAGCTCACCCTGAGCTGGTGCCCGGTGTTTACAGCTAATACCTATCATTAGCAGTGGTAGGTTTCCTTTAATGTCCATACCAAACAGAAACACTATTTTTTATCACATCGAAAAAAGTTAATTTAAGCACATACTGTAATAGAGAACATAACAAGTGAGGTATTCTAAGGTATATAGATATAGGTCATCCGGTTCTTCCTGGCATCTCCAGTAGATGTTGGAAACCTTGTTATGTATTTTGTCCATAGCTGATAGAATTATAGCTCTTCCTGTCTACCAAAGAAAAGTGGTTTTCTGAGTGGGTGAAAAAATTGAGAATTTGAGAATATGTGGTACTTGGTTTTATGCTGTTATGTCTTCAAAGTGTCAAAAAAGGCAACAGCTGCAAAGGCTCTAGATCTCAGCGATGTAGTCTTCATCACTATGTTGTGACACAACTTCACATGAAAGTGATCTAATGATACAGCCACATGACATTACTATGAGCACAATGTCACTGAGGCCAAGTGTATGATGTGTATCCATAAGGAAATGGAAAAAAAAAATCAGCACTTACAAAACACTGTAAAAACTGTTAAAAACTACTTTTTCACTATGGAAAAACAGTTGCAAAAATATGCAACAACATCTTGGACAAAAAAAAAAATCATGGGACAAAAAAAAAGGGTCAAATGAGATACCACAGTACAGGAGGAAAAGTAAAGAGTGCAAAAAGTGTGCACTGGGCTTTGTTGTTTTTTGCAACTCGTAAAACAGCCCTGTTTTACTAAATCCCTGTGTTTGCAGTCAACACCACTATAGACACCAAAATGCACGGTGCGAGGAAAACCAATGGAAGAGATTCAATGTTACATGTTTATTATACAAGACACCAAAATACAAATTTGGTAAAAACATTGGATACAAAATTGGGTATGCTAGCTGTATTCCAAGAAGACAAAGTTGGTGTGACACAATATTTGTCCTATGACAGCCAAAAGCCACCCCTATACATATGCCAAAAGCCACCCTACACATATGCCAAAAGCCACCCCCATACTTATAAATACAATAAATGTCACTAGCATTAATATAAGAGCGTACAAAACAAAAACATCTATGTCTCAATAAGATTTAAGCTGCCAATAGAAAGCATGCAATACCCTTAATGTGTGTGTAAGTGCGGGGGGTAGGATATTAGGTAATTTACCAATACACATCTATAAAATTTCTGCACATCTTCCGTGATATGTGAACTTACGCCTCCCTTCTTTTAACTCATCAGCCACACATTCATGTCCATAAAATGGCTGCTGATGGAGGATGATGTGATCTATACATAAACAATCTCCCTGCCAGGACCTTCATCTTATATTGATTAATACTTTCAAAAGGTCCTGGAAGGACAAAAGGTAGACTGGAGTCCCATTTCAGGAAACAAGATATACCTGTACACAGAGGATGTTGACTCCTCGACATCTGGCCACAGAAGACACAAAAAAATATAGGTTTCAAGAAAATGGCCGCTTCACATAAGCTACACATATGGCATTGACTAGCTCATAGTCCATGCGCATGTGTACACATAGCTATTTGAAGTGGCGGTCTTAACCCTCCTATTAGAAAGAGAATTGGTAACACCCATTAGTAAATCAAGTATCAGAATTTCAAAGAGAATAAGAGAGCAACTCTGTCAAAGTACTGTCAAACCCTTACAAAACCAGTCAACTTCGTATTTAAAAAATCCTTCTAGGGGTTATTCTACAAGAAGATGGCCAGTATGTGTCCTTAATAGTTGCCTTCTTAAATTGGCCATGTGTGGTTTCCTTAGTCTCATTGTGGAGGATTGATAAGTATCATATACTTTGTTGCATTAAAACTACATCCCATCTGAGATGTAAGACTGTAAAAGAAGCAAAGCTCTAGTATTGAGTGATGAAGTAGCTGGCAAAAGTCCTGTCAGGTCTTGTAAAGTGCGTTAAGTAGCCAATCAATAGCGTTTATAAGGTGACTTACGCACGTGTCCCCCCTTCTTCATTCTGTACATGAATACGTTTTAGAAGTGTCTCATGTCTTTTTAAGAAATAAATATTTTCCATCTGCTCATGTTATATCTGAAATGTGTATTTTGTGTAGCATGAGTGCCAGAGTGTAGAAGTAGATAAGACCGAGCATACTTCTTGTTCCATACAGATTTATACTTATAAGATTACTAATGGCAGATAAAAGCCCAGTCAGAGTTCACCGGGAAATCACCCAGGAGATGAAAGATCCAACAAAGGTTCTGGCACTCATATATTTTTGTATCTGGATAAGAATGGAGGATAAAACATCTTTCTCACTGAGGATTTAACAGTCTAAAGCTTCTGCTATGGGTCTAGCTGCCTGTATGCCACACAGTGAATGTAATCTGAAGGTTGTGATAGAGAGCTGTGCTGTCATGGCTGTATAAGCCAAAGTGCAGACATTTCTTCTCTAATCTGTAGGGGAGGAGATTGAGCAGTACTGGCCAGAGCGGCACTGGAGTCTGGCAACCAGTAATATCAAACTAGAAATGACAGTTAACAGTATATACACTTAAAGGGGATGTCCACTTTGAGCAAATAATAAGCAAAGTACAGTCATGGACATAAGTTTTGAGAATGACACAAATATTATATTTTCACATAATCTGTTGCCCTCTGGTTTTTATGTGCGTTTGTCAGATGTTTTTTATCACATACAGAAATATAAGTGCAATCATATTATGAGTAACAAAAGCTTTTATTGACAGTTAGAATGAGTTAATGCAGCAAGACAATATTTGCAGTGTTGCCCCTTCTTCTTCAGGACCTCTGCAATTCTCCCTGGCAGCTCTCATCAACTTCTGGACCAAATTCTGACTGATAGCAGTCCATTCTTGCACAATCAATGCTTGCATTTTGTCACAATTTGTTGTTTCTTGTTTGTCCACTCGTCTCTTGATGATTGACCAAAAGTTCTCAATGGGATTAAGATCTGGGGAGTTTCCAGGCCATGGACCCAAAATCTCTATGTTTTGTTCCCTGAGCCATTTAGTTATCACCTTTGCTTTATAGCAATGCCTTTGCTCCATCATGCTGGAAAATGCATTGTTGATCACCAAGCTGCTCTTAGACGGTTCGGAGAAGTTGCTCTTGGAGGATATTCTGGTACCATTCTTTATTCATGGATGTGTTTTTAGGCAAGACTGTGAGAGAGACAATTCCCTTGGCTGAGAAGCAATCCCACACATGAATGGTTGCAGGATGCTTTACAGTTGGCATGAGACAAGACTGGTGGTATCGCTCACCTTGTCTTCTCCGAACAAGCTGTTTTCCAGACAATCGGACATTGCTGAGCAAGCTCTGCACTATTGGTAGCCCGATCCCGAATCTGAAACACTTTTAAGAGATGGTCCTTGCTAGTCCTACTTGGGCGTCCTGAAGCCTTTTTGGCAACAATGGAACCTCCCTCCTTGAATTCCTTGATGATGCGATAGATTGGTGACTGAGGTGCAATCTTTCTAGCTGCAATACTCTTCCCTGTTAGGCCAGTTTTGTGCAGTGCAATGATGAGTGCACGTGTTTCCTTAGAGATAGCCATGGTTAACAGAAGAGAAACAATGATGCCAAGCACCAGCCTCCTTTTAAAGTGTCCAGTGGTGTGATTCTTACTTAATCATGACAGATTGATCTCCAGCCCTGTCCTCATCAACAACAACACCTTTGTTAATGGAGCAATCACTGAAACAATGTTAGCTGCTCCTTTTAAGGCCGGCCTGCAATAAAGTTGAAATGTGTTATGGGGTAAAAAGTTCATTTTCTAGGCAAATATTGACTGCAATTAATTGCTGTTAAGCTGATCACTCTTTATAACATTCTGGAGTATATGCAAATTGCCATTATAAAACCTTAAAGGACACCTGTCATCAGGTCTGTGTCACTTGTCCTGTCACCTCTACCTGTTGGAGCAGCTCACAAGGATCCATCCCAGCCTTTATCTAGTTATTTCATACATTAATCATTGTAAAATCATCTATTTTTTATCATGTAAATGAGGCTGGTCACATGGTCAGAGGCAGTGATGTCACCCCTGTTACCCCTCCCCTCTCCTCCCCCTGCTCATGTCTGTGTGTAATGTATAGTAAAGCATTGCTAGTGTGTGTATGTCATCTGCTGACATGCTGCATCCTCCTAATACACAGGTGAGAGACACAGACATCAGCTACACATGAATCTGACATGTTCTGCTGTAACATGGCTGCCTGGAGCTGCTGTATCTCTCCTAAACACACACACATGCACACACAGGCTGCAGGGGGCGTGGCCGCCAGCACCAGGAAGCACATCATTATACAGCCTCACATCATTATACAGGCTGTCAGTCATGCACTGGGGGTGTGGCTGTACCTCCCACTCATGAATAGAGTGGACAGCTTGAATATGCCAATGCTTCATTGGACATTTCACAGGTCATTTGCATACAGCTTTAGGACTTCATTGCTTAGGTTTACAGGCATGTAGAGGGACAATAAAGGGATAGAGGCAATGCTCTCTAATGGCAGTTTATGAAGATATATTTAGTTTAGGGGGGTTATTTTGCATGACGGGTTCTCTTTAAGCAGTAGACTTTGTAAAAAATAACATTTGTATCATTCTCAAAACTTATGGCCATGACTGTATGCTATATTAAAAAATGCTGACTTGTAGCACCAAATGTGTCAATAAAATTGACGTTTAAAAAAAAATGCAGACCGATACCCCAGTTATTCGGAGCTGACATTGGTTTAATGTTTTTTATTGGTGATAAAAGGAGTCCATAAAATAACAAAAAAACTATTCCTTTTGACAACGTGTTTTGCAACCACAGAATGAGGGCTTAATCAGGTCTATCTGTAAACACTGGGTGAAAATGAACCTTCTTTATTATTGTTATTTTTTATGTATGTTATGAACCAAAACAGCTGACATAACAAAAATGTGGTTTTCCATGTAATAAGCTAACATGTCTGCAACAAATCAAATATTTATGTCTATACCCTTTAGAGAAGTTTTCCAGAGTATCTATTTGTGAACCGAAATCTTAGGAGGTTGGCCGGTACAGTACAGAGACAAGGATACAATACCCAAGATTGATAACCAGAATAAACGAAAGATAAGCAATAGCACAGGGACAGATTTATCAAGCTGTCTGAAAGTCAGAATATTTCTAGTTGGCCATGGGAACCAATCAGTTCAGCTTTCATTTTACCAGTGCTCATGAATATTTTAAAGGGGAGCTGTGATTGGTTGCCGTGGGCAACTAGAATATTCTGACTTCCAGACAGCTTGATAAATCTGCCCCACAGAGTTGAGGTTTAAGGTCTGAAGAGACTGAGCAGGTATATAAAGTGGAGGAGCTGTCCATCACACCAGTAACCCTTTGCTGGACAGGACTAAAATAGAGGGAGCCATGTTTGGCTGGACAAACAAAAGGCTAAACCACAGTTCAGACATGGGAAACACAAACAGACATTAACGACTTCCTAGACGCTTTCTGCGGACAGAGGATTATGCCAGTACGGATATTATACCAATATTATATGGGTGCAGACACAAGTGGCTTTCAAACTAAAACACAATTCAAAAGTTTTAAAGAAAATATTGGGGTACATTTACTTACCCGGTCCATTCGCGATCCAGCGGCGCATTCTCTGCGCTGGATTCGGGTCCGGCCTGGATTTATTAAGGTAGTTCCCCTGCCGTCCACCAGGTGGCGCTGCTGCGCTGAAGAGCATCGGAACGCACTGGAATACACCGAGCCGGGCCGAGTGAAGGTAAGTGCAATTTTCGCGACACATTTTTTTTTTAAATGCGGCGGTTTTTCCGAATCCGTCTGGTTTTCGTTCGGCCACGCCCCCGATTTCCGTCACATGCATGCCAGCGCCGATGCGCCACAATCCGATAGTGCCCGGGGCAATTCAGGGAAAAACGGCGCAAATCCGGAATATTCGGGTAACATGTCGGGAAAACGCGAATCGGGCCCTTAGTAAATGACCCCCATTGTGTTAACATCCCCACTACAAAATGCTGAATTGCATTTGAAAAAATGCCAGATATCACTGCACCCTATAACTTAAAATAATACAAACGTTGATGGAATTATATAAATATATATATATATATATATATATATATATATATATATATATATATATAAAAATTATATATATATATATATATATATATATATATATATAAATATATATAATTATTGATGATGTCACATACATGATATTATTATCTGTACATCATTACTATTCTATGGCATCAAACTGTGAGATACAGTATGTTCTACATGTACATATTTAGTACATTATATCGGCTGCCAAATTTCATAGGACAGGCCTGACATCATTGACAGGAAAATCGAAATGTCGAAAAATTGAAATGTCTAAAACTATTAGCTGGGCTTCCATTCATAAGTGAGCACCATTGTAACTGCAATAAAAATATAGTATCCTTCCCAACGGTAGTAGTTTCAATCAAAAGACTTGATTTATTCCATATACCTCACTTTATCAGGGCTTCAGGAGAACTGTTCAAGACTTAAATGAAGAACTAGTCTCAGTCTTTATTACTACTATGCAGGGCCGAATGAAAGTTGCTGGTGGGGTTCCCACTGAATGTAGCCCAGATAGTGGTACACATTACTATTCTAAATTATCATTAATATTCTAAACTGTCTTCTGCTTACATGTGTGAAATATTTCTTTATGATAAATTATGATAATGCTATTATTTTTATATGCTTTCTGATTATGCTGAAACTAAGATGATGCCAGACTGTGGATGAAAGCTGATCAGAGTGCCCTCCTCTGCACCGAAGAATGCAGGACACCTTGGACTGACGTTTTACATTCATGATTTACGGATACTACCTGTTCTAGGGAAAGCAATGACTTTTGCTTATGCGATATCCATGTGATAATTTACTAAACAAAGAAATATGAACATTCATTCCTACCTAACCAAGCCCAGGTTTCTGTATAATCCTTTGTGACTCAAAGGTACAGTGGCAGTGGTGTAAGCCTAGCTGCTGACCTAGCTGGCACAGTGTCAGTGGTGTAAGCCTAGCTGCTGGCCCAGCTGGCACAGTGGCAGTGGTGTAAGCCTAGCTGCTGGCCTAGCTGGCACAGTGGCAGTGGTGTAAGCCTAGCTGCTGGCCCAGCTGGCACAGTGGCAGTGGTGTAAGCATAGCTGCTGGCCTAGCTGGCACAGTGTCAGTGGTGTAAGCCTAGCTGCTGGACTAGCTGGCACAGAGGCAGTGGTGTTAGCCTAGCTGCTGACCTAGCTGGCACAGTGGCAGTGGTGTTAGCCTAGCTGCTGACCTAGCTGGCACAGTGGCAGTGGTGGTAGCCTAGCTGCTGGCCTAGCTGGAACAGTGGCAGTGGTGTTAGCCTAGCTGCTGGCCTAGCTGGCACAGTGGCAGTGGTAGTATTACTAGTCCAAGTCGTCACGCCAGACTGACTGGCTAGGACTCTGCTGGCATTCATTTTGGGTAACCACTTTTGGCACAGGAGGGAGGGTCAGGTCTCACTCTGCATGCATCACTAAAAAACATGCTGAATGCAAGAGATTGAGTATGGGAGTGCAACAAACACCGCCCCCCCCCCCCCCGCCCCCCTTGACATTTCTTTGGTAGCTGTGGACATTCAGGGCCCAGAATACTGGAGTGGCTGGCTTATGCAGACTTGGGCACGCTATGGTCATGGTGCTTGGTATGGGGGCCGAAGGGCTGACCTACAGCCTGGCAGGTCTCCAGCAGGTGGCGTATGCAAGAAATATGGAGGGAGAGGCAGATGAAGAGGTTTTGCCTGGGGCAACCTCTGAGGTGCATATAGCAGTCCCTGGATGATGGAGGATTGGGAGCCCGTGATGGTGAGGCAGCCTGATCCAGGTATTACATGGAAGCACATTGTGCAAATCAAATTACAGTTTTTTATTGAACTTCAAACGGCAAGCAGCGGCCTTAACATCAGTAGTGGATTCAAGAAGCTGGATGCTCACAGCCTGCTAGTAACTTCAGGCTGTGCTGGTAAAATGGAGCTGAGTGCAGATGGTGGACCTCTGCTCTGGGGCTTGCTCTCTTCACTTGCCCAGGGTATCAGGTAATGGCCTGAGGCACCTCTGCTTCTTGGTATTAGGACACTGGCTGGTGCAGCTCTGCAGGAGCTCTCCTCTGTTTGCATTGCTGACACTGATTCTGATATTAAGTACCAGTCCATAACAACCACTGAATTTCTTTACTATTCTCTCCATCAATACCCTCATATAATACAGGAGAATTAGAAGCACCAAAAGATTCTCTGACAGTCTGATTCAATTCAGTACATTTATGCTGCCAATAAAGAAATATTAACACATAGATATATCCCAGGAGCCGGCGATCTCACGGCTAATCCTGTTACAATGTGTGAAGCAAAGCTGTCACCAAAAAAATTTTGTGCAATATGCAGGCATCATGTTATAGAGCAGGGTTATCTTATTAGTCTGGAGTATTTTCTACACTTTGCTGTTCTATGCTGTGAGGACAGACCTGCTTGGATACATCTATCAGTCCTGGATAGGACCACCTCCATGACTTTTTTAGAACAGTAGGTGCAGAGACACAAGTGAAAACACCAGTGACACTGCATTCTTGTCTACCAGAACTAATTATAAATCTGCTCAGGGCCTCCTGCTCTATAACATTCTACCAGCAGATTACACTACATAATTCAAGTTTATTTTAATGGCAGAATTCGGTTTTTTTATACTCTTTTGCATCATTTCTTCTTCCAGTGTTGCAGCTGTTAATGGGAAAAGTTCTTACTGCTGGATTAAAAATAGTTAACTCCGACAGTGTCAGCTATTGAATCCTGGATTCCTGCAGCCTCTGTTCACTGTCTCCAGAGCATGGCTCCTGTAGCCACAACATATCCCGCATATACGTTATTCTAGCCTTTCATTTATTCCCAGGATGCCTATTGTTATCCAGTTCTCCCGCTCATCAATTATGCAAAGCTCAGGATCACAGGATTGGATGCAAACGAAAAAGTCCTGAAAATTTATTACAACGCTAACCTCCTAGTCCAGATAAAAGGTACATGCGAGTTCATCTAATGGTTCATAAAGAGCCATACACCTCAGCAACATATTAGGTCTGGCTGACAGTCAGGGCACACAGCACTCTGCTAATATTTGCTTAGTCCATCATCTCTGTTGTCTTTTCTAGACGACAATCCTAATGTTTTATTAATCCGCCAACATAGTTGCTGCTCCCAGAGAAGAAGCATTCAGTAGGTCAGCTCAACATGATTAGAAACAAATCGCTTTATCCCTGTGTAGTGAGGACTGGCAAACACAAATGTTTTTACTCACTGAACTCCAGCCTGCTGTCATGAATGGCCAATCTTTAATACTGCTTTTATTATTTTGGTAAAAACATGAATATAATTATAATGATCATATGATAGCCCCACTGCTGCTCTGGCATAGCCTTGATAAATATCCCCCATTGTTTGTGGGTTATGGAGGATGATGTTCCCCTCCCTCAAACAAATGTGAATATCACTGTGGACAGGAAGTGGCCTTCCAAATGAACCTAATTCTCAGCCACTAGACCAAATGCCACCCCTCCCCCATCCATCTTGCTCTGCCCCATCAATATTAATTGATGTAGACTTAGTATCGCCTTCTTTGCTTTTTTCCTATCTTTTGTCTCATGCCTTGGAATGGGTGCTGAGGACTATGTAAAATTATACTTCAAAGCCAGCTCTGTCATAGATTTTAACTACTTGTTTATGTAATAATACCCAATACTCCTGGGTTATCAAGTGCGCAGAGTCAGGAAACCAACAAAACAACTATAACCATGCACATGACCGTATTGGTGGCCATGAAAAGGCAGGACAAATTGCAGACAAATCATGACCTTCATAGAGGTTTATTACAACCGGTCACAATGTGGTGAGCACATCACCTCACTATACCATGACAGAGGTAGGCGCCTGCGCCACCAAATGTAGAGCTAGTTGCATCTTTGGACCAATTTGTGGTGTGGTCGCTTAACATAACATGGAGAGGGGAGGGGTGAGCAGCACTCACCTTCCATCCTTTTCCATTTGGCCATGTGGCTCACCTGTGATCTGGCCCAGGTAAAGCACAGGCTTCTCATACATTTGGAGGGGTAAATTACTATTAAGTGTCTATGTGCTAGCGGTTAGCTTGTGTTCTGCTTTTTGCAGTGTGTGTCTGAGTGAACTTGTACTGTACCTAGATTAGTTGTGTTTTGGTGTATGTGCTGGGAGTGTACTGAGTAGGAATCCAGTAGACCATAACAAGTTGGACTGACAACAATAATTGTATGGAAGTGTGACTGTATTGGTAAGCAGAGTAGCTCTTTGCAGTCACATCCATAGTCACATGAGCAGAGTGAGTTGTTGCACCCCCTGAGCTATGTGTAGTGATTTCCCTGACTATCAATAATTGAAAAGTTTTCGTAATTATTCAATCAATTATATTGTATAGATTTTTGATGGTGGGGGTGTGAAATGGAAAAACAAAAAAGTCGTTAACAGATTAATAACGGTGTAGGACTTCTTTCTTAAGAGAAACTGTGAGGTATCTAAGAAAGCTAGGCAAGGGCATTGGTATAAAAAGCAGGATGCACTTCTATAAATGACGGAAAAACATAGCCTCATGATCAAAGTTCTCCACTGCCTCGCCAACTTGTTTTTCCCATTTCTTGGATGCAATAAAGGCTTGTTTATCTTTTTAGCAAAAAATAATAAAATGTTGACACAGAACTATAGATGCGTAAAATTTTCAGACATATCATAGAAATAGAGATGGGAGAATGGGGGTTTGATGGAACAGTCCAAAGACATTAAAATACTGTGAGCAAATATAATTTTTTGTACTTTAAAAACATTAACTGGAAATGTAAAAAAGATTAGTCATCTAAAGCAAAGTAGCTTTATTATCAATAATATTCATTTCAATTGTCCTATGTAAAATAAAATGTAAAACCTATGTATCAATTTCTAAAAGAATAGATATAAAGACATGAGATTTTGAAAATCAATAACAATGCTTTCCATGGTAGACTGGGCCACAGAGAGTCATACAGGCTTTTGTATAGAGAAATTGATTGGGGAGGTAGAGTGAAACTTCATTTGAAAATATGTGGTCTTTCTGAAAAAAAGCCAATTGTTGAGTGATTTTTTAATACCTTTTTTTCTTTAGTACAAGGTTTTATCGGCAGAAAAATGAATGCTTAAATACTCTCTCATTTGTTTCGCAACAACAATTGAAATAGCCTAATCATCATTACCGACTAAGGGGGAGATTTACCAAGCACTGGAGCATCGATTGTCTGCACTTGATGTTCCCCTTACCCCTTTGGTCCCATAGGATGTACCATGAAGCTCCAGCTTCTAAGTATGTCTAGCATATGTACAGCTCTGGAAAACATGACATGTGGCCCCATTCTGTGGGCGGCGTCAAAACAAGTAGGGGTGGCCCTGTATATTGCCAGCCAGTCCCCCAGTATACAGCCAGACCCCCTATATATAGCCAAAATCCCCATATACTACCATTGTATCAGAAGTTCATAATTGTAACTGATAAATAAATATATGCAAGTGGAGAAAGTGGAGGTAGAAAACCAGAAAGAAAAGATGACTGAAAATTATTTTGATAAGTGGGGAGGATATATGGGTAGTATAAAATCGATAGTACAACCCTTTACGAACACCACCGGGAATTTAAAAGCAGATATAGCAGACACCTTGGGCAGGCTCAAATAACTTGAAGGGAATATGGGCATTCTATGTGTAGTCTTTAGTCTAGGTTTGTTCTTAAGTTGAATCTGTTTGTAAGTCAAAACTGTATATTTTATAATTGTAACCCCAGCCAAATTTCTTTTGGTCTCATTGACAATTGGATTTTAAAACTTTTGGGCTGTCATAAGAACCAGGATTAACAATAAAGCTTAATTGCAGACACCTTTGATAACTGTTACAGCTGATCATTATAACCTGGGTCTAAAGTACAGTAAATTACCAACATCCAGAGGGCCATTTGTAACTAGGGGTCGTATGTAAGTCGGGTGTTCTTAAGTTACAAAAAATAATAGAATAATATATATGTGTCGTACAGTTAAATCAACAAGGAGAAATTTATGAATTTTCCTACACTGATCTTGTCTGTAAACCTGTCGCTCTGTTTCAGATGACGTTCTTCCACAAATGTTCAAGGGGTATAACAAGAGGAAATTTCATTAACTTCTGCAACCAAGAAAAATTACAAGCAATCATGCCAGAAACAGGTATAAATCATTGCTTACATCTATGGCTGCTCCTAAGTGACCAGTATTTCACTTTCTGGCACACAGGTCCAGAGATGCATCTGATAGGTAAGAGAGGAATGCTTGCTAATCTCACTTTCTGCATCGCACCATGGATGGAAACTGGAGCATAAAACATTGTTCATCGTTCATTGTTCATCATAAAACCACCACTCCTCATCCCATGTCAGTATTCTACAGCAAACTTGGAACTTTGAACCAGGATAACTTGAACTCTGCTCATCCCTGTATAAAGGAACATTGCAACATCTTATAGATAACAACGAGCATAATGAATGATGCCATAATCAATTTAGCTTGTTCTAGTAAATAATGGTGACATTACGGTGAAAAGTGGTTTGGAACATCAATAGTGAAAATTTTATAGGGATGATCCTCAACTGTAAAACTGTAAAACTGTGAATCCTGACTCCAGGGGCGGATTAAGACTGCTTTGAGCAATGAACTGTATGGATATTATAGTCTGGAATTAATTTCCTACATATGGTAATAGGATCAAGCTTCTTGGAGAATGGAGGATGTTCCCCTTCTGCCTACTTTCAATCTGCAGTTTCAGGACCTTTAAAGGACTTTAAAAGGTCCTGAAATGGCTCTTGTATACATGTGTATTGAGAGAAGGAACAGATGTATGAGGATTTCATAGGTGAAGGTCCTTCCCAGTATAAAATTTGGTGGGCAGTTTAGGTGGCCACTACTGCCTGACTCCTAAAGGGCCACTAGTCAAGGGCTTGTCTTGATATTCAAATAGTTAGGCCAAACCTGCTTTTTGGAAACTTTTTAAATTAGATATCAGAACTTGCAAAATGGAGGAATAATTAGTGAGGGAAGGGACAATACAACACAGAATACATTTGTGTAGATCACTTGTGCACCATCATTGATAGATAAAAAGGAAGTGAAATAGATACCCTCCAAAGTAATTTGCCTGTTTGTAGTAACTGTATTGTGAATACAGAAATGAATGGGGTTCCCAGCCTTGTAGTAATTAATGGTCTATCCTTTCAACACCTCTTGGCACCCTTGTTGATCAGATGTTGGATGAGGCCATTGTGCTCATGTGAGAGCTATTATGATTTGTAAAGCGCTACGGAATTTGATGGCGCTATATAAATAAAGATTATTATTATTATTATTATTATAGCCTAGAAAAAGTTTACGCTTAGTTTCAGGCAGGCTCATGTCTAATTTATATGCCGTAGTCCAGGGTATTTCAACAGTGTCGCATTCACTTGAATAGTAAAAAGCTACAAAAATGATGCTGCTTTAGAAATATGGCAGCAACCTTGGATAAAGATGAAACTGGTTGAAGCATTTGCATGAGTGCTGTGGTCTCTTCAACCATCTCTTTCATTGGATTGTCAACAGTCAAACCATGACCACCCCTTTAAGGAAGTGAAGACATGACATAGATGTTGAGGAAACTACAGAACGTTAGCTGCATCTGAAATGTGATGAAAACGTATGTTGGTTGCTGAGCCCAATAACCCTATCTAACCCTATCCAACCTATTTAACCTATGAACCTATCGGACCCTATAGTTACATAGTCTCTAATGTAAATCACAAGACTTTCTTAACAAGATTATATATGGGTTTGGCATAGCTGACATTTCTAGGAGCACACTGTATCACTCAGGAGTGCTTGTTGTCACATTTACGGCCGCATACTTGTACCATTTGTGAAGGTCAAGCAGTTTACTATCAGCCATTAATATGCTCCGTAATGTTCTTTTAAAGCTCCGCTATTAGATCTCCTGTAACGAATGTTATACCAAGGTATTTCAGAGACAGTGCCATGCCCCATTACTCTTAGCCCTGTGAGAAGATAAATATTCTTGTTACATTTACCTGTCAATTTCTGAAAATGATTTTATTATGCCACTACATGATCTGCCTATATATCTGTATCTATAGAATAATTGCATTAAGGAAAACCAGTATGTCACAAGCTTAAAAATCAACTAAGGTTGGACCACAATTACCATAGAAAGGAGAGAGCAGCTTACTGCAGACACACTAGTGCACTATGGTGTAAGGCCAAATGCACAAGAACATGTGTGCATTTTTTGGGGGCTACAAGTAATAAGGTGTGTGGTGTTGCTTGGGCCCATCTGACATTATAGGTTGAATGCCTCTTCCACTGTCAATGACCATAGGAAGTGACTGCCCCTGCTGCAAAAATAGCACCTACCCAATTGTTTTAGGTGTGGACAGTGAGAACATTCAGTGAGGCATACATATGTCATAAAATGTGCCCAATATAATGCTATGGGACAGTTTGTGCAGATAGCTCAGGGACCAAGCACACATTCATTAGGTATTTCCTAGAGCATTTGGAGCTGGATAAAAGATCTTCGTCTAGGTCATGCTATTATTGCCATCCACCAAGATGTGTCATCTAATTGATCACAAAGTGCCTGTACCTAATTGGACTACTAATTATTAGCTGCCATATTGTTGGGGAGACTAGCAGTAAGGCTACATTCAAACTAACGCGTGCCCGCCATGAGGTGGGCACGCATTAATACATGGGAGAGGAGGAGGGGGTTAGTGCTGCTCGCCCCCACCCCACTGCATAGATATATACGGCACACGGCACCATCATGTCCTATCTTGTCCCTGGGTGCGGAACAGTACGGGACTGCTCCATGCTCCCATTGCCGGCTATGGATATACGTACGTCCCCCCAATGGTCGTGTGAATGTAGCCTTAGTGTTCAATTTCCATACAGCACTACTGCAGGGAAACTTAATTACACAATGCCCTTTGAAAGTATTGGGTTATTATTAGAGATGAGCGAACATGCTCGTCCGAGCTTGATGCTCGGTCGAGCATTAGGGTACTCGAAACTGCTCGTTACTCGGACGAATACTTCGCCCGCTCGAGAAAATGGCAGCTCCCGCCGTTTTGCTTTTTGCCGGCCAGAAACAGAGCCAATCACAAGCCAGGAGACTCTGCACTCCACCCAGCATGACGTGGTACCCTTACACGTCGATAGCAGTGGTTGGCTGGCCAGATCAGGTGACCCTGGGATAGACTAGCCGCTGGCCGCGCTGCTCGGATCATTCTGTCTCTGGATGCCGCTAGGGAGAGAGCTGCTGCTGGTCAGGGAAAGCGTTAGGGTGTTCTATTAGCTTACTGTTAGGCAGGAGTGATTCTCAAAGAACCCAACAGCCCTTCTTAGGGCTACAATAACGTTCTACTTTTTTTATTTTAATTTGCATCTTTTACCATTTTGTGAGGAATTAGCAGGGGGACTTGCTACCGTTGTGTTTAGCTCTTAGTGGCACACATATCCATAGCAAAGACCGAAGTGGCAAAATTCAGTAGGGGTTGGATTTCTATTAGGCAATAACTCAGTGTCATCTCATCTGGCATAGTAGTGTGCTTCCTTTGATACTTGGCTAGAAAATAGCCATAGGAGAATACAAACAGCTTCTTGAAGCCTACAGTAGCGTTCTATATATTTGATTTCTGGTTGATCTGCTGGTGGCTGTAGTTTCTGCAGTGCATGTACTTGCCAATTCTGAGCAATTTGTAGTGAGACTTGCGACCGCTGTGTTCTGCGCTTAGTGGCGCACATATCCATAGCAAAGGCCGAAGTGGGAAAATTCAGTAGGGGTTGGATTTCTATTAGGCAATAACTCGGTGTCATCTCATCTGGCATAGTAGTGTGCTTCCTTTGATACTTGGCTAGAAAATAGCCATAGGAGAATACAAACAGCTTCTTGAAGCCTACAGTAGCGTTCTATATATTTGATTTCTGGTTGATCTGCTGGTGGCTGTAGTTTCTGCAGTGCATGTACTTGCCAATTCTGAGCAATTTGTAGTGAGACTTGCGACCGCTGTGTTCTGCGCTTAGTGGCGCACATATCCATAGCAAAGGCCGAAGTGGCAAAATTCAGTAGGGGTTGGATTTCTATTAGGCAATAACTCAGTGTCATCTCATCTGGCATAGTAGTGTGCTTCCTTTGATACTTGGCTAGAAAATAGCCATAGGAGAATACAAACAGCTTCTTGAAGCCTACAGTAGCGTTCTATATATTTGATTTCTGGTTGATCTGCTGGTGGCTGTAGTTTCTGCAGTGCATGTACTTGCCAATTCTGAGCAATTTGTAGTGAGACTTGCGACCGCTGTGTTCTGCGCTTAGTGGCGCACATATCCATAGCAAAGGCCGAAGTGGCAAAATTCAGTAGGGGTTGGATTTCTATTAGGCAATAACTCAGTGTCATCTCATCTGGCATAGTAGTGTGCTTCCTTTGATACTTGGCTAGAAAATAGCCATAGCAATAGGATAGGATTGTTTGGTTTTAAAAACACAAAAAAAAAAAAAAAAACACAAAAAAACACAAAAAAAACCAAAAAGAAGTAAAAAAAAAAAAAAAAGTTATAACTCTCATTTTAAAAATGTTTAACCCGAGGGCTAGGGGTAGAGGACGAGGGCGGGGACGTGGGCGTCCAACTACTGCAGGGGTCAGAGGCCGTGGTCCTGGGCGGGGTGAGACACCACCTGCTGATGAGGGAGCAGGGGAACGCCGCAGAGCTACACTCCCTAGGTTCATGTCTGAAGTTACTGGGACTCGTGGTAGAGCACTGTTGAGGCCAGAACAGTGCGAACAGGTGATGTCGTGGATTGCTGACAATGCTTCGAGCAATTTGTCCACCACCAGTCAGTCTTCCACGCAGTCCACCCATGTCACCGAAATCCCCACTCCTCCAGCTCCTGCACCTCAGCCTCCTCCCCCCCAGTCTGCCCCCTCCCAGGAAAATTTGCCATTTGAACCGGCATACTCTGAGGAACTGTTTTCTGGACCCTTCCCACAGTCACAAACCACTTGTCCGGTTGCTGCTGAGCAATTTTCCGATGCCCAGGTTTTCCACCAGTCACAGTCTGTGGGTGATGATGACCTTCTTGACGTAGTGGAAGTGTGTAAAGAGGTGTCCGACGATGAGGAGACACGGTTGTCAGACAGTGGGGAAGTTGTTGTCAGGGCAGGAAGTCCGAGGGGGGAGCAGACTGAGGGATCGGAGGATGATGAGGTGACAGACCCAAGCTGGGTTGAGAGGCCGGGTGAACACAGTGCTTCTGAGACGGAGGAGAGTCCTCGACCTGAACAGGTTGGAAGAGGCAGTGGTGGGGCCAGACGGCAGGGCCAGAGCTGGTGCATCAGCGCCACTGTCAACTAGTGAAGCTCCCGTGGTGAGGGCTCTTGCGGCGAGGGCTAGATCTTCAGAAGTGTGGAGGTTCTTTAAGGAAACACCGGATGACCGACGGACTGTGGTGTGCAACATTTGCCAAACCAGGCTCAGCAGGGGTTCCACCACTACTAGCTTAACTACCACCAGTATGCGCAGGCATATGAATGCTAAGCACCCCACTCAGTGGCAACAAGCCCGTTCACCTCCGGCCGTGCACACCACTGCTCCTTCCCCTGTGTCAGCTGCTAGTCAGCCCCCTGCCCAGGACCCTGGCACAAAAACCCCATCGTCGCCTCCACGATCCTCCACAGCATCCACCAGCGTTCAGCTCTCCATACCCCAGACGCTGGAGCGGAAACGCAAATATAGTGCAACCCACCCGCACGCCCAAGCCCTTAATGTGCACATCTCCAGATTGCTTAGCCTGGAGATGCTGCCCTATAGGCTAGTAGAGACCGAGGCCTTTCGCAACCTCATGGCGGCGGCCGCCCCTCGGTATTCGGTCCCCAGCCGCCACTACTTTTCCCGATGTGCCGTCCCAGCCCTGCACCAGCACGTGTCAGACAACATCATCCGTGCCCTGACCAACGCCGTTTCTGACAAGGTCCACCTGACCACGGACACGTGGACGAGTGCTGCCGGGCAGGGCCACTATATATCGCTGACGGCACATTGGGTTAACTTGGTGGAGGCTGGGACCGAGTCTGACCCTGGGGCTGCTCATATACTGCCGACGCCGAGGATTGCGGGGCCTACCTCGGTCCAGGTGTTTCAGGCCTACTATGCCTCCTCCTCCTCCCACCCCTCCTCCACCTCCTCCTCCGAACTACCATCCGTGGGCACGGCGCCATCAGTCGGTAGCTCTAGGCACAGCAGCAGTGCCGTCGCTAAGCGACAGCAGGCGGTGCTCAAACTGCTGAGCCTAGGCGACAGAAGGCACACCGCCCAAGAGCTATTACAGGGCATCACGGCGCAGACTGATCTGTGGCTGGCACCGCTGAACCTCAAGCCGGGAATGGTTGTGTGTGACAACGGCCGTAACCTGGTGGCGGCTCTGCAACTCGGCAGACTGACACATGTGCCATGCCTGGCCCATGTGTTAAATCTGATAGTGCAGCGTTTCCTCAAGACATACCCCAATCTGTCTGATTTGCTCACGAAGGTGCGCCGCATCTGTGCGCATTTCAGGAAGTCCAGCCCAGATGCTGCCACTCTCAGGGCAGCGCAGCGCCGCCTCCAACTGCCCGCTCACCGACTGTTGTGCGACGTGCCCACGAGGTGGAATTCAACACTGACCATGTTATCCAGAGTTTACCAGCAGCGCAGAGCGATTGTAGACTGCCAGATGTCAACTTCCACCAGAACTGGTAGTCAGGTCAGTCAGCTTCCTCAAGTCTACAATGAGGAGTGGACGTGGATGTCTGATATCTGTCAGGTGCTGAGTAACTTTGAGGAGTCAACACAGATGGTCAGTGGCGATGCCGCCATCATCAGCCTCACCATCCCGCTGCTTGGCCTGTTGAAAAACTCTCTGGTCAGCATGAAGTCGGAAGCTTTGCGCTCGTCACAAGAGACGGGGGAAGAATATTCCCTTGTTGATAGCCAAAGCACCCTGAGGTCTGTTTCTCAGCGCATATCGGAGGAGGTGGAGGTGGAGGAGGATGAGGAGGAAGAGGAGGAGAATGTTGGCGAGACACAAGAGGGGACCATTGTTGAGTCCTTCACTGTTCAGCGTGTATGGGCAGAAGAAGAGGAGTTGGAGGAGTTGGAGGAGGAGGAAATGGACAGTCAGGCCAGTGAGGGGAGTGAATTCTTACGCGTTGGTACTCTGGCGCATATGGCAGATTTCATGCTAGGCTGCCTATCCCGTGACCCTCGCGTTCAAAGAATTTATTCCAGCACCGATTACTGGGTGTTCACTCTCCTGGACCCACGGTACAAGCAAAATCTTTCCACTCTCATCCCTGCAGAGGAAAGGAGTGTGAGAATGCATGAATACCAGCAGGCCCTGGTGCACAAGCTGAAACAGTATTTCCCTTCTGACAGCGCTAGCGGCAGAGTGCGTAGTTCTGCGGGACAAGTAGCGAGGGAGAGTAGGCGAGCAGGCAGCTTGTCCAGCACTGGCAAGGGTACGCTTTACAAGGCTTTTGCCAGCTTTATGTCACCCCAGCAAAACACTGTCACCTGTCCCCAGTCTCGGCAGAGTAGGGCTGATCTTTACAGAAAGATGGTGAGGGAGTACGTAGCTGACCATACCATCGTCCTAAATGATCACACAGCTCCCTACAACTACTGGGTTTCAAAGCTGGACATGTGGCACGAACTGGCGCTGTACGCCTTGGAGGTTCTTGCCTGCCCTGCCGCTAGCGTCTTGTCCGAGCGGGTTTTCAGTGCAGCTGGTGGCATCATCACCGATAAGCGTACACGCCTGTCGACTGACAGCGCTGACAGGCTGACGCTTATTAAAATGAATAAAGGCTGGATTTCTCAGAATTTCCAATCTCCACCAGGTGAAGGAAGCTCAACCTGAATAATTGATCCACTCCTCCTCCTCCTCCTCATTTTCCTCCTTCTCCTCCTCTTTGTACAGTAAAGCAGAGGAAAATGGCTATTTTTTGACAGGGCCCACTGGCTCTTGCTATAGTACTTCATGCATTTAATTTTTCTGGAGGGCCACCTACCCGGTCCTCTGTTTGAAACAATTTTTGTGAGTGCCACATACAGGCACTCAATCTATTCCATTTTTCTGGAGGGCCACCTACCCGGTCCTCTGTTTTAAAAAATTTTTGGGACTGCCACATACAGGCACTCAATCTATTCCATTTTACTGGAGGGCCACCTACCTGCTCCTCTGGTTTGAAACATTTTTGGGACTGCCACATACAGGCACTCAATCTATTCCATTTTACTGGAGGGCCACCTACCTGCTCCTCTGGTTTGAACAATTTTTGGGACTGCCACATACAGGCACTCAATCTATTCCATTTTACTGGAGGGCCACCTACCTGCTCCTCTGGTTTGAAACATTTTTGGGACTGCCACATACAGGCACTCAATCTATTCCATTTTACTGCAGGGCCACCTACCTGCTCCTCTGGTTTGAACAATTTTTGGGACTGCCACATACAGGCACTCAATCTATTCCATTTTACTGGAGGGCCACCTACCTGCTCCTCTGGTTTGAACAATTTTTGGGACTGCCACATACAGGCACTCAATCTATTCCATTTTACTGGAGGGCCACCTACCTGCTCCTCTGGTTTGAAACATTTTTGGGACTGCCACATACAGGCACTCAATCTATTCCATTTTACTGCAGGGCCACCTACCTGCTCCTCTGGTTTGAACAATTTTTGGGACTGCCACATACAGGCACTCAATCTATTCCATTTTACTGGAGGGCCACCTACCTGCTCCTCTGGTTTGAAGAATTTTTGGGACTGCCACATACAGGCACTCAATCTATTCCATTTTACTGGAGGGCCACCTACCTGCTCCTCTGGTTTGAAACATTTTTGGGACTGCCACATACAGGCACTCAATCTATCCCATTTTACTGGAGGGCCACCTACCTGCTCCTCTGGTTTGAAACATTTTTGGGACTGCCACATACAGGCACTCAATCTATTCCATTTTACTGCAGGGCCACCTACCTGCTCCTCTGGTTTGAACAATTTTTGGGACTGCCACATACAGGCACTCAATCTATTCCATTTTACTGGAGGGCCACCTACCTGCTCCTCTGGTTTGAAGAATTTTTGGGACTGCCACATACAGGCACTCAATCTATTCCATTTTACTGGAGGGCCACCTACCTGCTCCTCTGGTTTGAAACATTTTTGGGACTGCCACATACAGGCACTCAATCTATCCCATTTTACTGGAGGGCCACCTACCTGCTCCTCTGGTTTGAACAATTTTTGGGACTGCCACATACAGGCACTCAATCTATTCCATTTTACTGGAGGGCCACCTACCTGCTCCTCTGGTTTGAAACATTTTTGGGACTGCCACATACAGGCACTCAATCTATCCCATTTTACTGGAGGGCCACCTACCTGCTCCTCTGGTTTGAAAAATGTTTGGGACTGCCACATACAGGCACTATCCAAATTAAATTGTCTCCATAGCAGCCTCCACACGTTGTCTCCATTGCTACCTCCAAAAGTCGTCCATATAGCTGCCTCCATACATCGTCCCTTTATCAAACGAGGTGTGTCAGGCAGAAATTTGGGTTGTTTTCATGGATTCCACATCAAAGTTGTTAACTTTGTCGCCACCCTGCTGTGTTATCCACAAAATATACTGGCAAACTTTTACCATTTAGGGATATTATTTCAGCGCTTCTTGCGCATCTGTTTACATTCCCCTCACCCGGCATATCCTAAACTTATAAGAACGCTACTACACTTGATCTTATACAAAAGGTTCTTAGAAGTGCTGTTTGGGGAGTAGCCTAGAGACAGGGGCTTGGATTGGCGAAAGCTCGCCTGGCAGCGGAACGCCAGCTCCATGCGCATCATGTGCTTCTTGCGCATCTGTTTACATTCCCCTCACCCGCCATATCCCAAACTTATAAGAACGCTACTACACTTAACTTGGTGCAGGCTGGGACCGAGTCTGACCCTGGGGCTGGTCATATACTGCCGACGCAGAGAATTGCGGGGCCTACCTCGGTCCAGGTCTCAAAGGCCTACTATACCTCCTCCCACCCCTCCTCCACCTCCTCCTCCTCCGAATTACCATCCGTGGGCATGGCGCCATCAGTCGGTAGCTCTAGGCACAGCAGCAGTGCCGTCGCTAAGCGACAGCAGGCGGTGCTGAAACTGCTGAGCCTAGGCGATAAAAGGCACACCGCCCAAGAGCTATTACAGGGCATTCCACATCAAAGTTGTTAACTTTGTCGCCACCCTGCTGTGTAATCCACAAAATATACTTGCAAACTTTTACCATTTAGGGATATTATTTCAGCGCTTCTTGCGCATCTGTTTACATTCCCCTCACCCGCCATATCCTAAACTTATAAGAACGCTACTACACTTGATCTTATACAAAAGGTTCTTAGAAGTGCTGTTTGGGGAGTAGCCTATAGACAGGGGCTTGGATTGGCGAAAGCTCGCCTGGCAGCGGAGCGCCAGCTCCATGCCAAGATCCAACTAACATAGTTTTAACTGCAGCACCTTTAATCTACTACTAGTTCACTGCCTCCATACATGGTCCCCTTATCAAACGAGCTGTGTCAGGCAGAATTTTGGGTTGTTTTCATGGCTTCCATGTTAACTTTGTCGCCACCCTGCTGTGTAATCCACAAAATATACTGGCAAACTTTTATCATGTACCGATATTATTTGAGCGCTTCTTGCTCACCTCCTTTGGTTCCTCTCTGCCACCCATTGGTTTGAAGCCTGAGTCCATTTAGGGTATGTCGCCATGCCACTCTCTAGCCTTCCGCTGCTGCCGCTGCCTCTGCATGCCGTCCCCTATAGTGTCAGGGTCAATTATTGGATGTTTTAGATGCTATCTAGCTTCATTCTGTCACTCTGTCATGGCCATGCTGTTGCCCATAATTTTGGCATAATGGTGCGATTAGGCAGCCTCAGAGGCATCCATGCATGCTGCCCCTGCTGTTTCCTGTCCATTTCCGTGGTGTTTCCATCCTTTTCTGAGGTTCCCAGGTGTTTGGCCAAGCTTCCCTGTGCAGAGCCTTGGTCCCCTTGAAAAATGCTCGAGTCTCCCATTGACTTCAATGGGGTTCGTTATTCGAGACGAGCACTCGAGCATCGGGAAAAGTTCGTCTCGAATAACGAGTACCCGAGCATTTTAGTGTTCGCTCATCTCTAGTTATTATTCATGCAGTAAAGGGCAGTACAGATTCTCCAATGCAAGAGGAACTCTTTGTGACAACTTTTTAATCCAGTCAAATATGAGGATTCTGGGCAAGGAATCTCACAATTTTAACTTTAAGTTTCCTTACAGTGTAAATGGAAAGAGGATTTTTACACAGATGACTAGTTTAGTTACAGTAGTTGTCTAGTAAAGATATGTTTGGATCCAATATCAAGATGGATTGATGAATGCAGAGACTTGTAGCTCAAAGATAATAATGATTCTTGGAGTTCTGTTCTATCAATTACAGCCCTACATAGTCTTTATTTCTGTGTAGATGGATGCCAGGAGGACGGAGAATTTCCACCAGTCATGCTCTCTTTGGAGACATGATCTCTGGAAAGCTAATTTCCATGTCATCAGCAGCTTTCCCAGTATCCTGAACTATTTACACTGTTGATATAGCTGCTTAGAGAGCAATCGATTTCTGATCCAGGTTGGAGCTGGAGAAACAAAAGGTTATCAGAGCAGCCCCTTTTATAAGCGGCCCACCGGGAATCTGCCCTACTGGGCGATTGTTGGTCTGGACCTAGGTGTATGAACAGCAGGTGTACATCACATGTGGACAATGATTTGTATTTAATGATCAGTACTGTGTTGCAAGGGGATCAACTAGACAACATCTTAAGAAAGGTATAATATTTTTCTTAATCAACATTTATGTTCTGAATATAAATTTCATGTTGGCCAACATTTTATCCAAGCTGATTTTCTGCACTGTTTTCATCAGTTTAGAAATAGGCTTCAGGAGTAGAGATAAGCAGGATGGCTTTTTAGGTTTGGGTACAGAGTTCTGGTGCATCCTGCATGACCAAGACATATTGCCAGTTAGGCGACTGTACACCCAATCCTATCCCTACTGGTTACAGGCGGTCCCCTACTTAAGGACACCCGACTTACAGACAACCCATAGTTACAGACAGACCCCTCTGCCCACTGTGACCTCTGGTGAAGCTCTCTGGATGCTTTAAAATAGTCCCAGACTGCAATAATCAGCTTAAAATTGTCTGCAATGAAGCTTTATTGATAATTCTTGGTCCTATTACAGCAAAAAAATTTGAAACTCCAATTGTCACTGGGGCAAAAAAAAAAATTGTCGGGAACTACAATGATAAAATATACAGTTTCGACTTACATACAAATTCAACTTAAGAACAAACCTACAGTCCCTATCTTGTATGTAACCCGGGGACTGCCTGTAATCACAATTATGGCTAGTAGGTAGGGACATCAATTTGCAGGATTGGCTGCTTGCTGGCCAGTGTCTGAAGTTTTTATTGTTCTAGCTATTTATGTTCTAGGTATGATAAGAAAATTACTATGTACATAAATATTATATTGAAATTTATTCCAATGGATGGGTGCTAACTTTTGATGAGATTCTTTATGTAGGACTCAAGTAAAAGCTCAAAAGCTTACTTTCTGCAATAAAAGAAATCATGGGATCACCTTACCTTTTGTATAGCTCTGCTCCATCTTTCTTTTGCAACGGTACTTGTGAAAACTGAATCTTCATTCCTAAGGAAAATAAATTGATGCTTCTTACCATAAAGGAATTAGATACTATAACTATAAAAAGCCTTATTTTTGAACAAAAAACATTAATTTTAATGTATCAATGTAGAGAATTTATCAAGCATTTATCAAACATTTGTTTTCAAGCTACCAGGCAATTTAACTATATTTACTTTATGTTAAAATCTGTAAATCATAATTCAAAAATATGTCTAACAAATAGTGTTGAGCAGACATGAACCACAAAGTCAGATTTGGCTCAAATTCCCCCTGCGGTTAATGCCCAATCGTGGCATTAACTATTTAAATGCCGCTAGCAAATTCAGGTCTACTCATCACTACTATTAACAACTTAAGGACGCATAGTTTTTTTGCTAATTTCTTGCTCCCCAACTTCAAAAATCCATAACTTTTTCATTTTTCCGTTTACAGAGCTGTGTGAGGTATTATTTTGTGCGTAACAAATTTTACTTCCCCGTGATGTTATTCATTATTCCATGTCGTGTACTGGGAAGCTGAAAAAAAATTCCAAATGTGGAAAAATTGAAAAAAAATTTGTGTCACATTCTTGTGGGCTCAGTTTTTACGACTTTCACTCTGTGCTCCAAATAACACCTCTACTTTATTGTTTGGTTCTGTACGATCACAGTGATACCAAATTTATACAGGTTTTAGTGCGTTTTAATACATTTTCAAAAATTAAACGAATGTGTATGAAAAAAAAAAGTTTGCTATCTTCTGACGCTGAAAAACTTTTTCATACTTTGGTGCACAGAGCTGTGTGATGTGTCATTTTTTGCGAAATGAGCCGACGTTTCAGTGCTACCATTTTGAGGACTTTTTATTACATTTTTTATGCCATGTAAAAAGGTGTAAAAGTCGCATTTCGGACATTTGGGCACCATTTCCTGTTTTGAAGTTCACCGCCGGCAATAACCGTTTTTATATTAGATAAAAAAATATATTAGATAGATTGGGCATTTTGGGATATGGAGGTACCTAATGTGTTTGTGATTTTTAGTGTTTATTATGTTTTATGAATATTTTACATTTTTTAAACTTTTTTTCTTTTTTTTTCACTATTTCTTAGACCCTCTAGGGTACATTAACCCAACTCATTACAATGAGCCACTTGTTCATTGTAATGGATCTTCTGAAACCATGCAGCCTCGGGTCTGACGAAGACCCGAGGCTGTCATGGCAACTGATCGCCACCCCCGATAATGTTCGAGGGAGCGACGATCTGGAGAAACATGGCAGCGCCCATGCGCCGCTACGTTTTAAGTGCCCCCGGCAGAAAAAAAGGTTAACACCCGCGGTCGGCGGATAGCGATGGTTCTTTGCTACAATATGCAGCAAAGCCCATCTCTGCATGAAGAGGGCTCAGCCTGTGAGCCCTCTTCATACACCCTTCATAGCTCTGTGGTGGATATATCCGTCACAGAGCGTGAAGGGGTTAGGATAAGAGGCTTACCACTTTAAACATTACGTGGCTCTCACTCCGGTTTGCATTAGATCAAGACTAGACATGAGTGAATCAATTTGGTGATTTGTAGCTTTGGTACAAATGTGGCATTTGCTTTGGAAAAATCCTTCAAAATAGGCTAGCTAATAATATCAATCATCCCAGAGATTAGGGATGGGTGAGGGAAAATTTAAAACATTTGTAGAAAATTAATGAAACAAGAAAGGAGCTTTTTATGGAAATCTGTTAGTAAGAGGATTACAGGGTTTTATACCAATTTCGTTGACAACTAAAAAAACATCCATTTATTCTAGAATCGATTTTTAACCAAATTAGATATTAAGAAATATTTGGCAAAAAACTTCAGTGAATCGAATCTTAGATGATTTGCACATCTCTAATCAAGGCCAGTGTATGAAATGATAGATTTAATAAATGTGAAGTAACTAAACCCTTGAGGTTAAATAAACTTTGATGATTGGAAGATTTGTCATTTGGTCCAAATGATTTCTACCAGCCTGTATAATGGGAATGCATATTATAATGATTGGACTTTTTAGAGAGTGATCATAGCATTTGTAATTTTCTACTGGGTAGTGAGATATGTGAGGCCATCCTTCTTCCAGTGGAAAATTGGCTTTAAATAGCATATTCTTCTATCCAACGTGGCAAATCCCAGCACAATAATTGAGACCTTGAAACATTTCCAGTAATCCCTCCCCCCACACACAAACAAAATCTATTCAATATAGCATAGTAAATTTTTTTTGTTAATGTCCTTTAGCAAATATAAAATTCCCTTAGGATTTATTAAGATGAATTCAACTAATGAAACTCTTCCCTGAAGTCCTGACCAATTTGCTAAATGGAAATGCATGCTATACCTAAATACAACATCTTATAGAAATTTTCTGTCACAGCCATGTGCCTTACTCTGCCCCAGGAACCTGCCTGCTAACTTACCTCTCCTTCTCCTGGCGCATGTGTTCCCATCTTAAAGGGCGCTTGCTGGCTGCCTGCAAAGATAAATTAATGCCCCTTCCTGTGTTTCCTGGCAGATCTTTGTGCCTCATAGCCTTAGAGAAAGCTTTCCTGATGCTCTGTGTGAATATCCTGATTTCCTGTTGCGACCTCAATTCCGTTCCTGACCTCGCTCCTGTGCTGCCCGTCCTGACCTTCTGCTATGTCCCCGACTCTGATTCCGTGCTGTCTATCCTGACCTCCTGCTACACCCCGATTCCAATCCTGTGCTGCCTGTCTTGACCTCCTGCCTGTTCCCGACCACGAGTTTGCCTGACGAATCTGAACTACGCCTTGGCTGCCACCGTGGACAAAGTCGAGACTGTGGAACGACCTGGTGGTACCATGCCGCAGCAAGTCCAGCAAGTCCAGGTTTGGCTCTGGGGAAAACCGGGTACCACTTAGATTCCCGTCCCAGGTGTCGGCTTACGTCATCGTCCGTTGTGGTTCAGAGGATCCACTACCTCCGATCCTGACAGTAAGATCTGGCTATGAATCCCACTGAGGTTCCGCTACCTGTTCTGGCGGATTTTGCCACCATCATGGCTCAATAGACCCAGTAAGTTGCCGTGCAAGCTCAGCAACTCGGACAAATTTCCGCTATGCTACAGCAGCTATTGTCATCCCAGCAGTAGCAGCAGCATCCGGGTCCTGCGGTACCCTCCACTATTGCAATCACATTATCTTCTGAAGAACCCAGACTGTGTCTATCTATGCTATCTAAATATGCAGGGGCTTTATTACTCAATGCTCCCTGCACATTGAACTCATGCCTACACAGTTCGTCACTGAACAGTCCAAAGTGACTTTCATCATCAGCCTCCTCTGCTGGAAGGCCCTGGCATGGGCTACTCCCCTCTGGGACAGGAAAGACCTGGTCAAGGCTAATATCACCACATTCTTTGCCGAGTTCTGGTCCATCTTTGAGGAACCACCCCGGGCGTCATCTGCTGAGAACGCCCTGCTGAACTTGCATCAAGGGGACTCATCTGTTGGTGACTATGCGGCTCAGTTCCGTACCCTGGATTCTGAGCTTGCCTGGAACAAAGCCGGCTTGGTCGCAACCTTTCAGATCAAAGACACCCTGTCTGCACGGGGCCTTCTGTCTAAGCTGAGTGAACTAATCTCTCTGGCCACTGGTAGACATCCAGTTTACTTAGTACTCTGAGGATCCAAGTCAGGACCCGTCGTCTGCCCCGCTTGGCTCCGGTCTTCCAAAGACCACCTCAGCCGTCTTCCATGCCTGTTGCAGAGGAACTCATGCAAGTGGATAAGGCTTGTCTATCTCCTCAGGAACATTCCAGATAAAGACAGGAGAATCTCTGCCTCTATTGTGCCAGCCCAGAGCAGAATATATTGTAATGGTTTTTCCTTATTGATACATGTGCCATTTTGGGAGTTCAGTGAATATGTCTCCAAAAGTTGAAAACAGCTGTTTTCTACGCCTGGTAAGGGCCAGTCATGGATTTGTGCAGAAATTTTTGACTTTTTTGCGTCTGCATTTAGGTGATAACTCAGAGAACACTGCAGAAAATTAGACAATGGTGATCTTTGAAGGGAGACTGTTTTAGGCACAAAAATAGTCATAATTGTGCACATGCACCACATAAATTCATAAAAAAGAAAGCAAAAACCATGCCAAAAATAAGATGCAGATATCTGTCTTTTTTCTTCTCTCTATGCATCTGTCATCTATTCGGAGCACATACTCAGAGAAGGAATTTTGAACCATTTGCCCCCTGGGATTTTGCACATGGCCCAGCAAGTCGGCAGGGGCAGTGATACTGGGTAAGCTCAGAGCCTGCACCCTATTCTTTGCCTTGACATTTGAATCCTCATTTGTTCCAACTTTGCTCAAATCTGATATTAAAGGAAATCTACCATCAAAATCAGGACTGATAACACCAGGGACACTTACTCATAGATCTAGGCATAGTGACTGTGGTAGTCATCTTATATTTGTTATCCATGCCCTTCTTCCTTTTAAAATCAACTTTCAAATTCTAATAATTAGTCTGAAGGGCTCTACGTGTGTTTCCAGAGCCACGCCATGCTGCAGCTTCATAGCCTGTTACACTAGTTTAACCTTTCCCTCTGCTTCTTCAGTACTTCACCTACTAATGTAATCTCACTTGCAGCAGAGCTTCAGCTGACAGAAGAAGGGTGACGCACATCAGGGTACAAAGTGCATCTAGTCAGTGATGCTGCTTTCTAGGGTATAAATCAGATGGTAGATTTCCTTTAAGGTTTCCTGCCCACAAACTTTAAAAATCGATCGCCGGATATCGCCTGGACAGCAAAGGAACTGAAATCAGACCACACTCAGGTCCAAATCAGACATTTTTAGTGAACAAAATGGTAAGATTTTACACTCATTCGTGGGCAACTGACCTAAAACTAAGCCACTCCCAAATACAGTAGTTTCTGTATAGTCATTGTATAAATACTCATTGTATAACAACATTCTTACAAAACAGTATTCATAAAAGTTCTGTATATTTGCTTATTAAAACGCATTCATTTTTAATTTCCAAAAACTCTTTTGTATGCTAATTCCAAACATTTGCAAAGCAATTAATGTTGCATTCTGAAGCAAACAAAGACGCAAATACTAAGCATGATTTGTGCGCCACAGCAGAGCATAATAACTATAAAATTAGAAATAATGAAAATAGCTATTTCAAAAACTTTATTTTTCTTTATGATTTATCTCTAAGTTGTTTTTCTCTTGCATTGATTTTTTTTGTATCATTCTTTTTTTGCATATGAAAAGTAAGTTTTCCCTTACATATTATGAACACTTTATACTTTCACTTACCATTCAATTAGTCAGGGGTTGGCTGCTTCCTTTTACAGAGCTGCTTAAACTCCACTTTCAGTGAAAATAATTAGAATCTCACCTGTACCCTCTGGCCCAGTGTTGGCAGCCCAATTACAGCTCTTAATGTCTTTTGTTTTGCATCTTGGCGCTGATTATAGATTACTATTGCAGCCTGTGACTCACTGTGGGAATCTGTCTGTATGGCAGGTAAAATAACAAAGTTGATTTTATGGGGAAGTGAGGGAAACAATTGTTAGGGTGGCAAAAGAAGGGTGGCATTTTGTTAATAGGGCTCTATGGGAGCCTGTTACCAGCTGTATTCATGGAAAATGTGGTGATAGATTCCTTTTAAGCAGATATGGAAAGGAGCTTGACAACCCCTTTAAACCTTATTCATTTCACCAGAGAGATTAATGTTGTTTAGTGTAAAGATTCACCTTTACTTAAATATAGCATATTATTAACTATGGGTTATAATGCACCCTCTCCCCAAGCTAAATGTTGAGGGGAAATCAATTAATGTAGACTCTTCATCACTAAATCCTATGTGTATGTATTTCATGTCTGTGAAATCGTGGCTCAGATTATGCATAACTATACGTCAAAGCCAGCCTAGTCATAATTCATATATTTCAATTTCTTGTCAATTAAAGGGGTTGTCTGAGTTTAAAAAAAAAAATATATGTGGCCGGGAGCGGGCTGCCTAAAACAATAAAGCTGTACTCACCTTTCGGTGCCCTCCGGTATCCAGCGCTGCTGTCGCTCTGGTCCGGGTGCCATGTAAACAAACATGGCCGCCGGAGCAGCGCTGCATTCAGCTTCCGGACGGCTGTGGCCGGGTATGCCTATCCGTCCCTATACACAGTATTGTGTATGGGGGCCGGAAGGTTGTCGGGTCCGGCCGGAAGCTGAATGCAGCGCTGCTCCGGCGGCCATTCCAACTTGATACATGTGTAGCTCCGCCTCTCTCACATGATATAGGGGACCGATTAGGAAGTTAATCAAAAAGAGCATTCAAGCATCTACACAAGGTCAGTTTCAGGAGAGGCAATCCAAATTTGCAGAGCTGTCCAGGATTTCATTGGTTCACCTCTGGGGATCTCTTTGCCAGCTAAAGGTCTAGTTTTCTTTATTTTATACTTCTTTATTATATCTGTTATGTTTATTTCAGCATTTCTTGGATTCTATAAGCCTTGTGCCTTTGCATATTAAAATCTCCTTTAATTAGTTATTCTACGTGGGTCTATACGTTCCCATACCTTTTGGAGAGATGAATTCCCGCTAAGCTGTATTTCCCTGTGAGTGTATGTGTACTAGCAGTTAGCTATAAGTAGTGTGTGTCCAGGTGTACTGTACAGTACCTAGAGGGGTGTGTATCTGGGTGTATGTGTGCGGTCCTGGTGTAGGCATCTCGTAGACCCAAAATTAAACAGGTGGTGGCAGCTAGGAAGTAGAAGAAACACATGTACACTCACCGGCCACTTTATTAGGTACACCATGCTAGTAACGGGTTGGACCCCCTTTTGCTTTCAGAACTGCCTCAATTCTTCGTGGCATAGATTCAACAAGGTGCAGGAAGCATTCCTCAGAGATTTTGGTCCATATTGACATGATGGCATCACACAGTTGCCGCAGATTTGTCGGCTGCACATCCATGATGCGAATCTCCCGTTCCACCAAATCCCAAAGATGCTCTATTGGATTGAGATCTGGTGACTGTGGAGGCCATTTGAGTACAGTGAACTCATTGTCATGTTCAAGAAACAAGTCTGAGATGATTCCAGCTTTATGACATGGCGCATTATCCTGCTGAAAGTAGCCATCAGATGTTGGGTACATTGTGGTCATAAAGGGATGGACATGGTCAGCAACAATACTCAGGTAGGCTGTGGCGTTGCAACGATGCTCAATTGGTACCAAGGGGCCCAAAGAGTGCCAAGAAAGTATTCCCCACACCATGACACCACCACCACCAGCCTGAACCGTTGATACAAGGCAGGATGGATCCATGCTTTCATGTTGTTGACGCCAAATTCTGACCCTACCATCCGTATGTCGCAGCAGAAATCGTAACTCATCAGACCAGGCAACGTTTTTCTAATCTTCTACTGTCCAATTTCGATGAGCTTGTGCAAATTGTAGCCTCAGTTTCCTGTTCTTAGCTGAAAGGAGTGGCACCCGGTGTGGTCTTCTGCTGCTGTAGCCCATCTGCCTCAAAGTTCGACGTACTGTGCGTTCAGAGATGCTCTTCTGCCTACCTTGGTTGTAACGGGTGGCGATTTGAGACACTGTTGCTTTTCTATCAGCTCAAACCAGTCTGCCCATTCTCCTCTGACCTCTGGCATCAACAAGGCATTTCCGCCCACAGAACTGCCGCTCACTGGATGTTTTTTCTTTTTCGGACTTTTCTCTGTAAACCCTAGAGATGGTTGTGCGTGAAAATCCCAGTAGATCAGCAGTTTCTGAAATACTCAGACCAGCCCTTCTGGCACCAACAACCATGCCACGTTCGAAGGCACTCAAATCACCTTTCTTCCCCATACTGATGCTCGGTTTGAACTGCAGGAGATTGTCTTGACCATGTCTACATGCCTAAATGCACTGAGTTGCCGCCATGTGATTGGCTGATTAGAAATTAAGTGTTAACGAGCAGTTGGACAGGTGTACCTAATAAAGTGTCCGGTGAGTGTATAAAGTAGATCTTCAGCTCACCTATCTGGCAAAAGGTTTGTATTCCAATATCCCACATCCAGAGCTGGTGTGAACGGTGCCCGCGTCTCAATGGAGAAAATCCTGTGCCGTTCCAGGTATGACACTTCAGAAAGATGCAGAATTCACTTTTTTCTGAGGCAGCTAGGAAGTGTATGGCATAAGTGTGTGACTCTATTTGTGAGCAGTGTGTGTGTGTAGAGCCAGGGAATCTAATGAGAGTAATTTCCATGAGCTTTCCCTGACATAAAGTAAAAAATATTTTATAGCATTCTGAGCTACTAAAATTATGCAAAATTAATACGTCACAAGCTGCCAGTTTCTGTTTTGCCTAGTACTTCTGGTTTTTGCCCATGCATCCCACCAAAATTTTGGGGGAGTCACAGCAGCACTTCATTCATTACTTTCTTACTTTTACATAATTACATAGTTGGCCCCCCTGCACACAGCCGTTGTGGGAACAAATATCTGGCTGCAAGTTTGTGGATGTGATGTATATACACCCCCATAGAAGGCTATTAGCTCCTGGCGGTGGTATGGTGGGCTATGGCTGGTGCAAGCATACATGTGTGTGCATGTAGCCTTAGTAAGGTTGAAAAAAGGCACAACTCCATAAAATCCAACCTTAATTTTTTCATCATTTTTATTTCTGCTACTATTTTATGTTGCTTTTTTGCAGTGGCAAGGGGGCAGACCCCATTCCACACCATGATGTGTGATCATAAATCCACAGTGCAAAACCGTTGCTGGTATAGATTTTGCCTGCAATTTGTGTCTAGTATTTTCACTCATTCTACACCACTAAAATATTGTGCTTTGAATTTACTGCAAATCTGCAGGTCATATGCTTCATGTGTGCCCCCCCCCCCCCCTGTATAGTGCGCCTTTAACTATAAACCACATATTTTTTTTAATGGACAATAAAAATTCACAGACACAGGAAGGGATTTTTTGCTTACACAAAGCCTTTGCTTTTCTTGATCTGTTCTCGCTATGTTATCGTTATTGATGAAAAACTCCTGCTCATGAACTGCCGTAGCAAATGTACTATTCTCTAGGCAAATGAATGTTTTCATAGAAAATGTTAATAAAAGTTTAATGAAACCGCTGTAGCTGTGTGCCTATGAAGCATGTTTATGGAATACTAGAACATCGCTTAATATAGATAAGGATCATTTATGCATGCAAATAAATGCTGAAACACCAGTGGCACTTTATAAATTCTGGACAGGAAAACCGTTCTGAAAGTAAATGTTTTAGGTAACGTTTTTATAGTTGCATTATTAAACACTAAGCTTGGAACAGAATATATAAAATTTAGAGATGAGCGAACATGCTCGTCCGAGCTTGATGCTCGGTCGAGCATTAGGGTACTCGAAACTGCTCGTTGCTCGGACGAATACTTCGCCCGCTCGAGAAAATGGCAGCTCCCGCCGTTTTGCTTTTTGGCGGCCAGAAACAGAGCCAATCACAAGCCAGGAGACTCTGCACTCCACCCAGCATGACGTGGTACCCTTACACGTCGATAGCAGTGGTTGGCTGGCCAGATCAGGTGACCCTGGGATAGACTAGCCGCTGCCCGCGCTGCTCGGATCATTCTGTGTCTGGATGCCGCTAGGGAGAGAGCTGCTGCTGGTCAGGGAAAGCGTTAGGGTGTTCTATTAGCTTACTGTTAGGTAGGAGTGATTCTCAAAGAACCCAACAGCCCTTCTTAGGGCTACAATAACGTTCTACTTTTTTTATTTTAATTTGCATCTAGTACCATTTTGTGAGGAATTAGCAGGGGGACTTGCTACCGTTGTGTTTAGCTCTTAGTGGCACACATATCCATAGCAAAGACCGAAGTGGGAAAATTTAGTAGGGGTTGGATTTCAATTAGGCACTAACTCAGTGTCATCTCATCTGGCATAGTAGTGTGCTTTGATACTTGGCTAGAAAATAGCCATAGGAGAATACAAAGAGCTTACTTACGCCTACAGTAGCGTTCTATATATTTGATTTCTGGTTGATCTGCTGGTGGCTGTACTTTCTGCAGTGCATGTACTAGCCAATTCTGAGCAATTTGTAGTGAGACTTGCGACCGCTGTGTTCTGCGCTTAGTGACGCACATATCCATAGCAAAGACCGAAGTGGGAAAATTTAGTAGGGGTTGGATTTCAATTAGGCACTAACTCAGTGTCATCTCATCTGGCATAGTAGTGTGCTTTGATACTTGGCTAGAAAATAGCCATAGGAGAATACAAAGAGCTTACTTACGCCTACAGTAGCGTTCTATATATTTGATTTCTGGTTGATCTGCTGGTGGCTGTACTTTCTGCAGTGCATGTACTAGCCAATTCTGAGCAATTTGTAGTGAGACTTGCGACCGCTGTGTTCTGCGCTTAGTGACGCACATATCCATAGCAAAGACCGAAGTGGGAAAATTTAGTAGGGGTTGGATTTCAATTAGGCACTAACTCAGTGTCATCTCATCTGGCATAGTAGTGTGCTTTGATACTTGGCTAGAAAATAGCCATAGGAGAATACAAAGAGCTTACTTACGCCTACAGTAGCGTTCTATATATTTGATTTCTGGTTGATCTGCTGGTGGCTGTACTTTCTGCAGTGCATGTACTAGCCAATTCTGAGCAATTTGTAGTGAGACTTGCGACCGCTGTGTTCTGCGCTTAGTGACGCACATATCCATAGCAAAGACCGAAGTGGGAAAATTTAGTAGGGGTTGGATTTCAATTAGGCACTAACTCAGTGTCATCTCATCTGGCATAGTAGTGTGCTTTGATACTTGGCTAGAAAATAGCCATAGCAATAGGATAGCATTGTTTGGTTTTAAAAACTCAAAAAAAAACAAAAAACACACAAAAAAAAAAAAAACACAAAAAAAAAAAAAAAACACAAAAAAAACAAAAAAAAGTTAAAAAAAAAATAAAGTTATAACTCTCATTTTAAAAATGTTTAACCCGAGGGCTAGGGGTAGAGGACGAGGGCGGGGACGTGGGCGTCCAACTACTGCAGGGGTCAGAGGCCGTGGTCCTGGGCGGGGTGAGACACCACCTGCTGATGAGGGAGCAGGGGAACGCCGCAGAGCTACACTCCCTAGGTTCATGTCTGAAGTTACTGGGACTCGTGGTAGAGCACTGTTGAGGCCAGAACAGTGCGAACAGGTGATGTCGTGGATTGCTGACAATGCTTCGAGCAATTTGTCCACCACCAGTCAGTCTTCCACGCAGTCCACCCATGTCACCGAAATCGCCACTCCTCCAGCTCCTGCACCTCAGCCTCCTCCCCCCCAGTCTGCCCCCTCCCAGGAAAATTTGGCATTTGAACCGGCATACTCTGAGGAACTGTTTTCTGGACCCTTCCCACAGTCACAAACCACTTGTCCGGTTGCTGCTGAGCAATTTTCCGATGCCCAGGTTTTCCACCAGTCACAGTCTGTGGGTGATGATGACCTTCTTGACGTAGTGGAAGTGTGTAAAGAGGTGTCCGACGATGAGGAGACACGGTTGTCAGACAGTGGGGAAGTTGTTGTCAGGGCAGGAAGTCCGAGGGGGGAGCAGACTGAGGGATCGGAGGATGATGAGGTGACAGACCCAAGCTGGGTTGAGAGGCCGGGTGAACACAGTGCTTCTGAGACGGAGGAGAGTCCTCGACCAGAACAGGTTGGAAGAGGCAGTGGTGGGGCCAGACGGAGAGGCAGGGCCAGAGCTGGTGCATCAGCGCCAAATGTGTCAACTAGTGAAGCTCCCGTGGCGAGGGCTCTTGCGGCGAGGGCTAGATCTTCAGAAGTCTGGAGAAGTCTGGAGGACTGTGGTGTGCAACATTTGCCAAACCAGGCTCAGCAGGGGTTCCACCACTACTAGCTTAACTACCACCAGTATGCGCAGGCATATGAATGCTAAACACCCCACTCAGTGGCAACAAGCCCGTTCACCTCCGGCCGTGCACACCACTGCTCCTTCCCCTGTGTCAGCTGCTAGTCAGCCCCCTGCCCAGGACCCTGCCACAAAAACCCCATCGTCGCCTCCACGATCCTCCACAGCATCCACCAGCGTTCAGCTCTCCATACCCCAGACGCTGGAGCGGAAACGCAAATATAGTGCAACCCACCCGCACGCCCAAGCCCTTAATGTGCACATCTCCAGATTGCTTAGCCTGGAGATGCTGCCCTATAGGCTAGTAGAGACCGAGGCCTTTCGCAACCTCATGGCGGCGGCCGCCCCTCGGTATTCGGTCCCCAGCCGCCACTACTTTTCCCGATGTGCCGTCCCAGCCCTGCACCAGCACGTGTCAGACAACATCATCCGTGCCCTGACCAACGCCGTTTCTGACAAGGTCCACCTGACCACGGACACGTGGACGAGTGCTGCCGGGCAGGGCCACTATATATCGCTGACGGCACATTGGGTTAACTTGGTGGAGGCTGGGACCGAGTCTGACCCTGGGGCTGCTCATATACTGCCGACGCCGAGGATTGCGGGGCCTACCTCGGTCCAGGTGTTTCAGGCCTACTATGCCTCCTCCTCCTCCCACCCCTCCTCCACCTCCTCCTCCGAACTACCATCCGTGGGCACGGCGCCATCAGTCGGTAGCTCTAGGCACAGCAGCAGTGCCGTCGCTAAGCGACAGCAGGCGGTGCTGAAACTGCTGAGCCTAGGCGATAAAAGGCACACCGCCCAAGAGCTATTACAGGGCATTCCACATCAAAGTTGTTAACTTTGTCGCCACCCTGCTGTGTAATCCACAAAATATACTTGCAAACTTTTACCATTTAGGGATATTATTTCAGCGCTTCTTGCGCATCTGTTTACATTCCCCTCACCCGCCATATCCTAAACTTATAAGAACGCTACTACACTTGATCTTATACAAAAGGTTCTTAGAAGTGCTGTTTGGGGAGTAGCCTAGAGACAGGGGCTTGGATTGGCGAAAGCTCGCCTGGCTGCAGAGCGCCAGCTCCATCCCAAGATCCAACTAACATAGTTGCAGCACCTTTAATCTACTACTAGTTCACTGCCTCCATAATAATAATAATAATAATCTTTATTTATATAGCGTCATCATATTCTGTAGCGCTTTACAAATCATAGGAAACAAATACAAATGTAATGTAACAGAGCACAACATTTGTATGGAACAACAGGAGTGAGGTCCCTGCTCGCCAGAGCTTACGGTTTATGAAGATGATGGGGTAACACGAGGTAAAAGAATATTTAATGGTCAAGCCATTCTTCTTAGGGAATAGAAAAAAATATAATAAATGGAATTGCTGTCGCTTGAACCACTCAGCCGTCATCTTATATACCAGGTCCAGGGTGAATGGGACTGCAGAGAAGTCTGGTGCCTGTTGGTTGCTGGATAACAGATGGGAGGACGACACAGGACGGGTTAGTAGAAGAGTTAAAACTTCATGCAGTTAATGAGTGTTATAGGCTTGCCTAAAGAAATGGGTTTTAAGAGCACGTTTGAAACTTTGGAGGTTAGGTATTAGTCTGATAGTCCGGGGCAGAGCATTCCATAGAATTGGTGCAGCTCTAGAGAAGTCTTGGAGACGCGAGTGGGAGGTCCGCACTAGGGTAGAGGTTAATCTAAGATCACTGGCGGATCTAAGAGCACGGGTTGGGCGATAGACTGAGATAAGAGAGGAGAGGTAGGGGGGTGCAGCATTATACAGAGCTTTATGGATGAGGGTTATTATTATTTTAAGCTGTATTCGAAAGGAGACTGGCAGCCAGTGCAGCGACTGGCATGAACTGTAAGCATACATGGTCCCCTTATCAAACGAGCTGTGTCAGGCAGAATTTTGGGTTGTTTTCATGGCTTCCATGTTAACTTTGTCGCCACCCTGCTGTGTAATCCACAAAATATACTGGCAAACTTTTATCATGTACCGATATTATTTGAGCGCTTCTTGCTCACCTCCTTTGGTTCCTCTCTGACACCCATTGGTTTGAAGCCTGAGTCCAATTAGGGTATGTCGCCATGCCACTCTCTAGCCTGCTGCCGCTGCCTCTGCATGCCGTCCCCTATAGTGTCAGGGTCAATTATTGGATGTTTTAGATGCTATCTAGCTTCATTCTGTCACTCTGTCATGGCCATGCTGTTGCCCATAATTTTGGCATAATGGTGCGATTAGGCAGCCTCAGAGGCATCCATGCATGCTGCCCCTGCTGTTTCCTGTCCATTTCCGTGGTGTTTCCATCCTTTTCTGAGGTTCCCAGGTGTTTGGCCAAGCTTCCCTGTGCAGAGCCTTGGTCCCCTTGAAAAATGCTCGAGTCTCCCATTGACTTCAATGGGGTTCGTTATTCGAGACGAGCACTCGAGCATCGGGAAAAGTTCGTCTCGAATAACGAGTACCCGAGCATTTTAGTGTTCGCTCATCTCTAATAAAATTCCATTAACATCTATGCATCACAATGGCAGCACGTCAAGGAGTTACAATATTGGGCCAAGGCGAAATCCTGTTCAAATGAGACTAAATTTGTCTATGAAGGCATTTTGAACACATTGGGGCACATTTACTTACGCGGCGGCTGGAGTTCACCGAATGTGCATTGTCGGTTGATAATGCACTGTGCCGCGATTCACTATGATCGTGCGTCCGATATCCTGCATGTGTCGCTTCCCTGCTCAGGTTCAACAGAGTTCACCTTCTTTTTCGTGGTTCATGTAAGTCCATTAGCTTGCCAAACAATTTGAAAGTTAAATCCCGCACTTAGCCCAAATCAGTTGGATCGTCCGATGGCACATCCACGAATTTGTGCCGCAAGGAAGCCAGCACATGCTGCGCCAGAAACCTATTGCGTGCGCCACAACCCCAGTGTAGACACCTGTTAAATACCTGTTCAAGCCATGCAATCCCCAAAAACAGCAAACAGTCCGATGAAAGTGCGATCCGCCACCCTTAATAAATGAACCCTGCCCTTTTTTTGTGCTACAGATTGCACTAGAATTCTGGGACTTGTTTCTTCAAAGATTTCCCCTGTTATATCTAGAAGTAAGGAAAATTCACAAGATGTAACTAAAATTTGGAGAGCATGCACTACCAATGATGAAGAAAGGGAGCATATGATAGTAGAAATTCAAAATTTATTAAATACATAAATAAACACACAAAATGCACGTACAACATAGAATAACAAGGTATACCTGGTGGCAAGTCTGGTGGACTAAGTCCTCTGCGGACGCTTTTATGCCGTACTACATCTTGCCACCAGGTATACCTCGTTATTCTATATTGTACGTGCATTGTGTGTGTTTATTCATTGATTCACTTACCAAACAATGTTTGCCTTACAATGTATTGTACCTGTTGGCTAAGCACTAAGCACTTTATAAACGCCTTTTGCCTTTTAGCCTTATTCCGGCACCTATATGATTCTGCCTTGTAACCACCTCTCTTGTTCATATGTTCTTTTTTAAGTGTATTTAATACATTTTGAATTTCTAGTATCACATGCTCCCTTTCTTCATCATTGGTAGTGCATGTCTTTTTGAACGTATTAGCCTTATATCTTTTGTGCCCTTCTTTATTTGAGCACTATTTTGCCCCTAAAAATGCGTACTCCTTAGTTCAATTTGTTAAATAGGTTTTGTGTAAAATTTATAGAAACCAGAAGCACCAACCAAATGGCCTGTTCCCCAATTACTTGGAAAAGGAGCTATGGAAAATGCTCTTATTTTATACCATTGGAGTGCTGCCTGCTTTTTACAACTTTTGATTATTTGTGGACCCTGCAAGAACCTGTGGGGGAGCTGCACTCCTCCTTTTGAGGAGTACTTACACTGTGCGGACTTGGCTTTTATTGTTAGATAGATAAATAGATACTATCCATCTATCTATAAATACTGTAAATACTCGAGTAAAGTCTGAGTTTTTCATCATAAAAAATGTGCTGAAAAACCCAAACCATCTTGGAATCAAAAGAAAGTAAAAACTCACGTTTCCAACCCACCCCCACAGGTCTTCTCCGTGATCCGTCCTGCAGTGGCAGGTCAGTGTCACGGTCCGGCGCAGAAGCTGTGATGTCAGTGGTGGCGTGACATGCACCTGCCGCTGCCAGACGGAACGCGGAGAAGAGCTGTTGGGGACTCGGAAAGGTGAGTTTTGACTTTCTTTTTTTAATTAACTGAGCAAACTGGGGCTGGTGAAAGGCTAGCTATAAAATGGGGCAGGGGACTGGCTACATAATGGAGCAGGGGTCTGGCTACATAATGAGGCAGGGGTCTGGCTATATAATGGGGCAGGGGGTTGGCTATATAATGGGGCAGGGGGCTGGCTATATAATGGCTATGAGGGGAATGCTGGCTACATACAGCGGCAGGCTATATACAGGGGCAGAGGGCTGGCTATATAATGGGGCTGGCTATATACTGGGGAAATGCTGGCTGGCTATATACTGGGGGTAAGGGGCTGAAAAGCTATATTCTGGGGGTGGTTGTGACAAATGCATTTCCCACCCAAGACTTATACTCCAGTCAATAAGTTTTCCCAGTTTTTTGTGGTAGAAGTAGGAGCCTCGGCTTATATTTGGGTCGGCTTATACTTAAGTATATGCGGTGTGCATATAACTCAGAATAAAGTCCTATGCCTTCACTCTGTAAAATTGATTGACTGAGAAAGAAACAGATGCAGGGCTCTACTCTTAGGGGGGAGGGAGCAGAGAGGCTGAGGGAGGGGGAGGGCAATGAGTGAGGAAGGAAAGAGAAAATGAGAAAACGACTTGTGCCATTTGAGCGGCCCTTTTCCCCTCCTCCCAGGATTCACCAGATAATTAAAAGGCATTGGAATTATTCAGATACATGACAAAGGCATTTTTTAAATCAACATGCCAGAGGCTATTGTAATCTGTCATCATGTAAAAATGACTTCCTGGTGACCGGTTCTCTGTTTAACACTGCTTTGGGAGATACAGACCTGAGGTATATGCCAACTTTCTGATTGCCATGATCATTAACCATGAAATGGGTCAAGATAGCATTGTAAGCATGTCTTAAATGACAGACACTAGATGCTATGCAGGGGTATAGGTAATTGTTTCTTTTAGGTTTGCTTACCTGACTAGTAAGGACACATATAGATGAATATTCTTGAAGTGTTCTCAGTGGCTGCTTCATTAGCATCCACATACTGGTCCTCCATTGGCATACATTTAGCCAAGCATGCTTTATTTTCACTAAAAAGGTATGTGAATTTATTATAAGTCTTGTACTTGAGATCCTAATTGAAAAAGAAAATAGATTCTCTTTCTCTAGCTTTAATATTTTGTGCATTACATCATACTCTCATACTGATATTCATTATTACATAAGGCATGTAATGGCGTACTAAGGGGGTAAAATGTCACTTAGGCTGTTAAGTAACAGGATATTTTTATTCTTATTCCTTATATCTTATTATAGTAATTGCTCCATTTACAGGCAGGGGTGTTCCCATCACAAAGCAACTAAATTGCGTAAATCAAATTTTAATGGTTTCCTTTCAGCCCACAGAACAGTCATTTATATTCAAGAATATTGGATATGACAATTATAATAAAAATTGCACTAAGGTCTAAAGCAGGTCAGAAAAACATGTATTACACATAACAAATACCAATTAATGTTTGACATTGATGTGCCCTCCTTTGCATACAGTTATTCAATTGGACAGTTACATCTCCTTTAGGCTACATTCACACGAATGTATATGCACTGGGACCCAACGCGCGCCGTGCTACTATGGTAAGGGGTCGTGCGACACAATTTGAAAGTTAAATATGGCGCTCTGTCCGAATCAGTCGGACTGTCCGACGGCACGCCCCCTAATTTATGTCACATGGAAGCCAGCGCAGCTGCGCCACAAAAGAGGGTTGCATGCAACATAATAGCAGCGCACACTTCTAGCTACCTGTGCAGCCATGAAGAACATGCACAGTCTGACTAAAGTTCAGCGCACGACCCTTAATAAATGTTCCCCTGTATTTCCAGTCCTGTGCATAGCTGATAAGTTGTGATTCTGGCACAACCCTTAAATATTACTATTATATTTTACAATGCACAGCATTGCTCAAATATTCACTAAGAAACTTAAACCTGTCAGATATTTGGAGCAACTATCCCTCAATGTACTGAACTGTCTATTTGTTGGAAGGTATCATATGAATATTTTCCAGATAGCAGTCATAGTCTAGAAATATTTCATAGCAGTTTACAGATAGCCAGTCATAGTCTAAAAATATTTCAGCAGACATACCTTCCCAGTCATTTACAAGAGTTTACAACACATCGTTTTAGCATATACATCTGTTTATACTCCTACATCTGGGAACCTATCCCTAAATCACAATAGTTTTACATGACTGGCTTCCTGTTGCTACCAATATCCATCTGCCCACATGGCACTGAGCCCAATAACAAGCCAGGAATATCTCTACCCAAGAGTATAGATGTCAGAGTCTGATGGCCTCAGGAAAGCAGAGAGCAGGACACTGAACAATTAGAAATTTTAGATGAGACAGCATCTTCTTCTGGCTTCTATCACTGCAATAACATATGCACTCAGTCCAGTCCAGCCAAAGCAAATGGGAAAGGGTGTTTGTACAGGACAATGTAGGAGCATTGTAATTGCAAATGTTGTACAATGCTATATATTTTGATTTCAAGGTCAAAACATTTCTGATTTTAACATAATTGTGACCACCTATAGTAATTTTCCATCAAATAGGTGCAATGGGATTAGGATTCAAGCCTCAGAAACTGATCTTGCGGTATACTTGATGATGGTTGAATACCAGCTAGACAGTCCTCTTTATTAATACTACTATTAGTGTCGTTGTGGTACCTGCCATTCTGAGGTCATGATTGCCCGTAGCCTAATGCAAGCTCCCAGGCCTGTTATTGTAGTAGATGTTAGCAAAACTATAAACAAAAAGTTTACAGATATTGCAATATTGGATTGCAATGCAAAGGATTTTTTTTTTTTTTAACAATAAGGGTAGATTATAAGCAGGCCCTCATTCCCATTTTTCATCCGACGATGTTATTGCTCTGTTAGTTCTTATTTTATTTCTACCTGTCGCCCATGATCTGTAAAGCACTTTAGAATATGACGGCAGTATATAAATAAAGATTTATGATTATTAAGGTAATGTGTAAATTTTACCACTAATCAAACACCGTAAAAATTGGAAAAAAAAATGTTTTTTTAACCACAGTCGCCATACAATTCCATTTTTATTTGCTGTCTTGCACTGCACTATATAAATAATAAAAAGCTGCCAATACAAAATACAATTTGTTCCCGCAAACAATAATCCTTCCTGAAATCAATAATCTTAATTAACAAGTGATGCATTTTGCAGGGTCATGTACTACTGGTACATTGTTGGTCTGGATTTTTATCAGGTATTAAAGTAAAAATGTGAATTGTGTACTCCCATTATGGGTTTCATGATTTTTGTTGCTGTACAGTAATACCCAGGCTTTAGAAATACATGCGTTCATCCTTTCAGACTGTTTACAGGAGATACTTCACTTGTAAGGGATCAAAGAGCTCAAGGCCAGTTTGGACCAGTCTTGAGAGGTATTGCTACCCGTGGATGGCGCTCTGAAAGTCTCCAAGATTCCCCTGCTTTATTTGGCATGGGTGAGTAGATACTCCATTGAAATAGAACCCCTACTTCCCACCAGTTCCTTTCATCTCTTCTTTCTCCCCCATGGTTTTATACTTTTGTTCATGTTCAGACTGTTGAAGTCCTATAGGTACTGTGATGCTCAGCTTGTCTTACTGATATTTTAATGGGTCTGATTTTACCCTGTTAAAGCATAACTGTAAAGTTACTTTTCAACTCCACAGCTGGTGAGAGACTTTGACAACAATTACAATGATACCTAAATCATGCTGTTGGTTTCTTCCTACCCTGAGATATAGAGCTAATAGATATATGAGACTATCTTTGAAATCCTCTCAGCTTTTCATGATGTGGGCAGGATTTCCTGGTTGTGACATCAGCTAAGGGCAGTGAGGTCAGAGCACTGAGGGCATTCACGTGAATGTGCACAAACAGCTCAGCTAATCAGGACACAGAAGCAGTGTTACTGCTTCTACAAAGATCTAGGGAAGAGCAAAGCACACAGTGAAACCGCTCCAGAAGACCACCTCTATGAGAGGACCCCCTCCTTAAAAGACTGGTTTTATATTCAGTCACTGATTTTTTTTTTTGCCATTATACTCTATGGAAACTGCCCCCTATCTGCACCCATTTCCACCCCTTTCCTGTGCAAAGAGACTGCACTGTATATATACTTTGCTGTGTATGCAGGATGTGATGCTATTAATTAGAATTGAGGGGGAGCCTGAGCTCAACAACCACAACAACCAACCATGCAAAGGCAGCCAGAGGGACAAGGTAAAAGCCCGGCTAGCAGGAAAATGGCTGCAGATAGCTAATGATATTAAATTGGGGAATTACTTATTTTAGCTTATTTTAGTTTTTATACTTTTTTTATAAGTTTTTTTTGCTTGAGTTTTATTGTCTGTATGTCTTTGGCTACTTGTAATCTCCTACTTGCTTTTGACACTAAATTGGGGCACTTGACATTCTACTGCATTTACTCTAGGCCACATTACTTCCACAATTCATTGAATGCGAAGTTCACACATTGACTAGCTAACTGTTATGTAGCCTGTTTATTGTTTGGCTTCTTTAGTTCATTTATACTGTACTTTCTTCTCCTGCATAAGTGGGATTCTTTCTTTGGTGGACTTTGCGTGATAATGTATTCATGTTACATTGAACCCCAGACATTTTATTTGTGGGCTGAAAAGGTTGTTCACACAGTTATAAACCAACATGGCCTTTTAAACCCTTCTAGTATGATAACCTATAATGTAGACAAAAGCAAAAATACGTAGCAAAATAAATGAATAACTATATTCTGTTGAAGAACTAAGGATACTATTTTAATACTGCAATAGTTTTATTGGATTATATCTCTATTAAATATGGTGGTTTATTAGCATTTGATGTATATAAATGATGTGATTTTGATACATGTTCCAATTAATACAATTCTTATTTCATGAATATAATTATTTTGGCCATCTGAGACCTGGTGCCTGAAGGAGAAAATATAAATAACATATTTCTGTATTTTGACCTTTGGTTGGATTTAGGGTTTGGACGCAAATGACTCCTAAAGTATAGGACAGAAAATCTATGAAGTCAGCATAAATGAAGTCGAGGTGGCATTTTATTAACCTCAGTCATAATTAACAAGGAAAAGAAAACTGTAGTTACCGTCCAATATATATAGTAGAGCTGTTTTTGCAGTGCGTATATGCTCATTAAATAAAAAATGAAAAGTGATTTTGATCTCTATTTGGTGACTTATTTAGCACAAATAGGTCGCCAAAGTTTGATGATTAGTGATAAAGAAAACCTCTGCATCTCAGTAACATCATATTATACAAATACTGTAAAGGCTGCTTCAAGCTGCATGTTAAGCAGAAAAAAACTAGGAATAAACATAAAATAATTTGGAAGTCTTGCAAACCCAAAACGTGTTATAACATGGGTAATATTTTTTTTAAAATGAAAATGACCTATATCTAATCCCAACTTCATATAAAAGTTTGAAGCTATGCTGACCATCCTTTACTAATTGTACCAATCCCTAAGTAAGGCTCCTGAGGTTTGAGGATAATTTCCATGACAGTACCCCAGATACATACACACCCAAAAGTTGTGCTTATTGTGTTGCATGGCCTTATTTTTCTCTGATATTTTATAATAACTTATTGTCCTATAAGCGTTCTTTCCCCCTCTTGTCAAACCATATATTTTGGTAAACAAATTAAGAAACCCTATGGTGGTGATGATGTAACACTGATATTGGATGCAAACAGTACCTTGTTTCTTTTTTGATGGTACTAAGAATGTACTTCTGTGATAAAGGGCAAAGTTCTGCACTGTCAGAAGAGACCTCATTTTCATCGTTACTTAGATCTTCCTGGTTTTCGATCATGCCATCTGTAGAAGCAATTAGTGAGAATAAACTACAGTATTTGATAAATAGGCAACATGGGTATTTTTGCAAACAATTGAACATTTGGAGCTAAAATTTAATCAGTTTGAATTATTATCACATCTGTTTCATATTTCTTGTTGACAGCCAACTGAGGCTACACATCTCCCATGGCAAAGAGCACAACAGTGTTAAGAAGAAAAAGTAAAAACATGTAAACCTGGACTTTAATTATAGGAGTCATCAAGTGAGGCATCGCAAAACATTACAAATAGCTTTTAGGAAGATATTGCAAATTTCAAAATTCTAAAGTTTCTTGAAAGATAAAAGTTGTACTGTAAACAAAATATTTTGTCTGTTGGCTTCTTGAAAAATTAAATTTATATATGGGACCATAAGTAAAAATAATTCTTTGTCATTTGTGTTTTTACATGCTTCTGTGGATGACAATATGTGGACAAGACTATTCAAGAACTCCATGACAGATGAAATAATTACAGGAGCAACATTAAAACAAAGTTTGTCACACATGGTTTTTCCTGTCATGTGACTCAAGGCTCAAGAAAAGACACTCATTTGACCCCAATTGATCACAATTCAAAAACATTGCACGGATCAGTATATGACTCAGAAAAAGAGAGATGTTTTGGATTTACAAGACACACTCAAGCCCAATGACTTGAATAAAGTCACTGAAGTTATTACCTAAAAATCGCATTAAAGGGAACCTGTCACCAGGGACCTAATTTTCACTAAAGACAGATTATAGAAGCTTATTACAGCTGCAAATATGGCTATTTTCTCTAAGCATTTGAATTACAATAAAATTGTGTGTTTTAACTTTACAGGCTTCCCGACAGAATCCTCTGTTAAAAATCCAGGGGTTGGGCTTTGGTTTGGATGCTTTTCAAAAAACAACACTTGATTTGTCTGTGCTGTTTATTCCGCAGCTCTCTGCCCCCACCATTGTGCTCCTTCATAGAAACAGAGCTCACATTGTGATGAGCTGACATCAGTGGGGGACGGAGGAGCTGTACAGGAGCACAAAGGTGGGGGGGGGGGGTGAGCTGAGGAGTTTGCAGTACAGACAAGTCACTTGTCGTTTTTTGAAAAGCATGCAAACCAAAGCCCAACTCCTGGGACTTAACAGATGATTCTGTCAGGATGCAAAGTAAGTTAAACACATAATTATATTGTAATGTAAATGCATAGAGAAAACAGAAAGGCATATGGAAACTCTAGGCATGTTTTCTTGTATAGGGCACATATGATATGGTTTTATTTACTTTAAAGTATGGTTTAAAGTATTTACTTACCAATATGAATGTTTTTAAATGAATAAAATACAATTTTTATTAGTTGATTATTGTGTAACAAGTACTTTTATTAAGTTATATTACTACTGATACATTTGCCATTTCTTCGTTTTTGTGAATGAACTGTTGATGCCGCCCACAAGAGGGCAGGTTTGTCACCAATTTAACCATATTCTTGTGTATGTATTGTTGACATGTCTATTACTTGAACTCTGTTCCTTAAGTTTTATGCAGACAGCGGAGGGTGGCAAAGTTTACTCTGGCAGTACATGTCTAGCAGATTCTTCTCTATCGTCTAATAAACGGGATGTTCTAGCATATCTTTCCGGTGGACTAAAGTCTAGCAGCAGCCTACGGCCGCACAAGCTACATGCACATCAAAAAGATATGTGCTTAGTATAACTGGATATCTAACAAATCACCTGTGCCTCCCATACAAAAGTTAGAGGAAACCTACCACATGATATGGTAGGTGTAAGACTGAAATTCCGAGCACCAGCTCAGGGTGAGCTGGTGCCGGAGCTTATTTTTGTTAGTGTCCTAAACCGCTGCATCTCGTTTTAAAACACTTTTTAATCTTTATAGTCGAAAGCTGCTTGGCGCACCAAACGCTCGACCGTGCGCGCGGCTCTCCTTCACTTCCTAAAGACCATGTCCATTAAGTTCAACCAAGAAAAGAATGGATGGGATAAGGAAGGGATATAATGGAAAATAATTCTATATTATAACAGAACCATCAATGTTATTTTTTTGTAAAAAGGCATCTGGACCTATTTGAAGCTCTCTGCTATCCCTGCTATGACCTGCACCTGAGGTCCACAGATTCATACTACTTATAGTAAAGCAGCCTTGTCGCTTTTAGAGATTAAGCCACTAGAGAAACCAGTTCCCACCATATTTTTCTATGGACCATTCTTATATTTATAGAAATTCATCAAGTCAGCTCTTAGTCATCTCTTTTCCAAATGAAATATATCTGATTCTTTGAATCTTTCCCAATAACTGAGACCCTCCATAGCCATTATCATTTTTTTGTTCTTTGTTGACCCTCTCCAACTCCAGGGCATCCTTTTTATGGAACGGTGCCGAGAATTGACGTGCATATACCTCTTTTGATACATGACAAGATCTTGCTGACTTTAGAGGCATGGTGTTATTTAATCTATGGCCTACTGGTACATCCTGGTCCTTCTCAACAGTGGAGTTTCCCAGATTTACTCCCTAAAGGACATATGGAGTCTGTCGAAATCAGCTTAAAACGCAACCTATGAACATCCTCAATAGACTGTATTATACTACACAGCACGGTGTCATCTGCAAATATGGACAAAGTGCTATTATTTCCAAAACCTATACCATTAACTAGTCCCCTTCTTCCCATTGATGTTTAATGGCTTGGGTCCGGAGTCTGCCACCAGAACAATTTGAATTGTTATTCAAATTAACTCGGATGCCACCTCTTGTCACCACCTGGATTTCATTCATCCCCCCCTGCCTAAAGCCCCCCCCCCCCCCCGACACAAGCTGTTTGCAAATCTTGCAAATGCACATTGTTGCAGCCGGCTGAGCTGCCAGTTTTGTTGAGATGGTATAATTGATGGTATATGTCCTTTAAATAATAGTGGGCCTGACACTTTTTATAGTGGGCACACAGTCAGGGTACAAAGTAATCCCCCATAGACACTCTATATACCACAACAGGGGAGACAATGGTTACCAATGCACATCAGAACCAAACAGCTGTTAAATCTGCAAACAACAGACACATTTAAATTAGATATACACAGTATGTAATATAAGGACCAGGTAGTGGCCCATGATATAACTCACATACCAGCGGGGATGTCTCACTTTCCCTATCAAATAGTAACACCTAGGAAGAGTACAAGTAAATAACAAAACAGTAAGTACAAAATGTATATGCACAAAATGGTGATATATGTAAATCATAAACAAATAACAAATATACCGATCAATATAGTGAAGCTGCCTTGGTGTGGGGGGTCACATGAAAACTCCCTACCCCATGTGTATCACCAGCTGTTTGGCTTCCCTGGGAAATAAATATTGATTGTCCAACACAACTTATAACACTTTAGATACGATCCTTCAGCCAGTTTTCAATCCAGGGGCAAATGATTCTTGCCAAACCAATAGACCTTATTTTACCCATGAGACGGCTATGAGGGACAATTTCAAATGCCTTTACAAAGTCCAAAAACACAATATCCACAGCAGCTCCTCTGTCCAGGGATCTGCTCAGCTCTTCACAGCACCAGATCAGTCTGACAATGTCTATCATTAGTAAACCCATGCTGGCTGTCACTTATTATACCATGTGGTGCCACATATTCCTGTATCTAGTCTTTTAGCAACCCTTGCAATATTTTTCCCACAATTGCAGTTAAGCTTACATGCCTGCAATTACCTGGTGAAGTTGTAGAGCCTTTTTTAAATATTGGCACTAAATTTTCCCTGCACCAGTCACTGTGATTCATTTCTATATACAACCTGGCAATCTGATGAGTATCCAGGATAATGCCTCTTTCACACGGACGTATGCTATGTCTGGGCTGAGAACCGAGTGTAGAATATGTTCTGATGAAGAGGTGGTGGGGTACTCCTCACCTCTCTTCACAGGGAGCCGTGTAGCTAGAGCATACTGTACCTTTGTTTCCAGCTTTGGCATGGTACAGTATGTGCTCACCATACTGTACCATGCACAATACATTTTTTTGGCGGCTGTATGCTACGTGCTGTTCATATGTATAACACCATATATGGTCATGTGAAAGCTGCCATAACAGCTAAGAGACAATGGCTATTGTAGTTCCGCGGTTTGTTTAATAAGCGTATTTTGGAAAGCGTGTGGTAAAAATTTTTACTCAAAACATAGTCTATGACATTACTCAAAGGAGGTGACTGAACGAAATGTTGTAATGTTGAAATGTTGTAATTTTAAATGCGACGGTGTGAATTCCTTTGCAAGACATACACATACATACATTCAACCGGTTTCCAGTATAGTGTCCCGTAAGTTGTGACTTTCCATTCCAAATGATCTAAGTTATTAAATGGGACTAATATTCAAGCATTTTCCAAGGTAAAACACAAATAGGGGTCTCAGTTCCAAGTTTATTGTCACGTCATAACTTCAGTAAGGATTAATTGGGGAGGAGATAGAGTTCTGAAACTCCTGCACCATTTAAAGTCTACAGGACTTAAGAAGAATATACCATTGGGGCACATTTACCAAAATTGTCCTAAACTTAGACATTGCAACATTAGACGGACAGTTGAAAACTGCACCAGATATATCAAAGTGTGTTTTGCAGCTGTCTAACAACTATGTAACCCGTGACAAATGGGGCGCAAGGTCTCCTGTGTCAATCATCTATATAGAGGCCTGTTCCTTATCATAAATTAGGCACATGCTGCATAGTGCAAGGGGGTATCAAATCCGGCATGAAAACCATCAGTCTAGGTGCACACCCACATTGTTTAAAGGTTAATTGGGGTATAATAACCTCCACTCCATTAAAGCAATAATAAAGAATTCCTTACAGATTTTGTGAATAAGTGGGAGTGTACAAAAATAGTGCATAAATCTAAAGAAGGCATTTAGTAACACCTTGAATTTTACAACATCTCCTACAGGATCTATTTCATACTTGATTATGTACCGGTAACAATAATTTTCTGATTACACAATTATACTTTAGCAAAATGTTATTCACCAGACAAATGTATTGCAACCAAGAACCTGGATTGTATGTATAAGAGTCCACCTCAAATATACATATCACAATGCCAGCAGCTGTACCCACACTGTTTTGCTGCCTAAATCTATTTTTCCATTCTGTATCCTCTAGATTCTGAGGACCTCCAGCTGCTAGATCTAAGAATTAATTGACTTGTCTTGCCTGCAGTGTTCATGCTGCTTCCATAAAAGTTTAATAGAAATCCAAAAAACATAACCCTGAATATAGTGGAAAAACCAGAAATGAAGATGCTTGTGGCATTTATATACACGTTAATAAGACAATATATATCGATGATACATCACCCTGTCAGAAAGAATGCTACCGCGATAATGATCCTGTGCTCACGGTGAATGCATGAAAAGAGTTGTGTGGGTAAAGTATTCAGAGACCAGTGAGCACTTGTAGCATATACTATGATAAGCAATTTCCAAAAAAAGAAGGATTCAAAACTCCATGGGGGACAAATCATTATAATATCATTTTTCACAACTCTGATGGGTCAAACAAATGCTACTCTACTTTTGTATAGTTTATGCTATAGTTTAATGACTAAAAGGAAATCTACCATCAAAATCCATCATGATAAATCAGGGACACTTCCTCATAGATCCAGGCACTGTGACTGCGGTTATCTTCTTATATTTGTTACCCATGGCCTCCTTTCTAAAATCAACTTTTAAAATGATGCTAAATAGCAGGAGGGGCTAAGCCTAGCCCCTCTGTGATCTGGCTTTACAGGATGTTACACTGTTTAATCCTTCCCCTGCTCACTCAGCAGTTGTGTACCAAATACTGCAACAAAAAAAAACTTCAGAAGGAAAGTTATAACAGAGATTATTTACTGGAAGACCTGGGAGCCTTTGAGAAACTCTCAGGTTTCATGGCAACCGTTCGGTTATAATACTGTACTGAAAAAAAAAACAACACAATGCATTTCATATTAATGTATACTTTAGTTATAGTTATTTATTTTCTCTTTTTTAACCATCACAGCTTTTTTTGTAAGTAATAGTAAGGCTTTTATTTGAGGCTTGAAATCCATTTTTTTATTTTGTGGTAATTTGAAGGAGCAAAGAAAGATAAAATCAAGAGTTGGCGTGGTTTATTTCACGGATCGTAAATTTTTCAATATGAATTCAATACATACAAGAATACTTCGTTATGTTATTTCAGTTTACAGCAATGCCAGACACAGGTACAGAGCATCATATTATTTTCATTAATGACAGGAGACATTTGCTCCCAAAGAAATCTTTTTAAATGTGCTATAATTGCTCCTCTAGTTATTCAAGCATTGTAAAATAAATCAAACATTTTCATAAAGTAGAATTCACCAAATGTAAAATTTCAGAAAAGAGAATTGCACCTTTTCCCCTGCTGATATAGAGGCGGCCTGTGCCATATTCTTGCACATATTATAGGGCAATTCTCTGCAGAATTATCTGCATATACAGTCAGGTGCTGTATTTACTAAGAGGCTGCAGCTTCTTGGTATGTCTGGTGAATATGGATAACATGTAGATCTCCACCAATACCGGTAGTCCCTGGGTTACGTACAAGATCGGTTCTTGAGATTTGTTCTTAAACTGAATTTTTATGGAAGTGTTTTTAATCTTATTCTTAGCCAGATTACCCCCACAGACTGAGGGCTCATTCACACTGCTGTCTGCGGGGCCTTGCGTGCAGTGGCAAATTTGCGGCCGCATGTACGTCCCCATAGACGGCACATGTGTGGCACCGATCCGGGCCACACACCACAAAAATATAGAGCCTGCTCTATCTTTCAGCGAGTGTGCGGCCGTGTCCGCTGTTTTCTAAGGAGGGAGGAGGGGTCACCTCCTCTCCAGCACACGGCGGTATGCCCACGCGGCAGGCATACCGCGTGTGTATGTACCCTGACAGTGATTCATTAATTAAAGGATAGGTGGTCCAGGGAGTAATAGTATATATGGATGGAAACACAGAGCTTGAGCAAGACCTTTTAGCACCTTCAACAATCTCAGGAAGACCTGATAAATACCCCTAATAGTCTTTAGGAGTGAGGGTACGTGTGGTATTATTCTTTAGAAGCGGGATTACATCTATGGAAATGCAATTAATAAATATCACTAAAATATATTGATAATTGTCAAGTGTATATAGGTCTTTAGTGGGGGTGTGTCCAGACTTAGTGTCAAGGGTAGAATGAACTGTAAATACTGCCTGGCTACCATCCTGTTCTACCAGCCCACTGCCACTACCAGCTCCCAGATACTGAAGTAACATTAGTCACACTTTGAGAAGACACAGAGTCCTGGACCCCTGTTTTAGCAATTGGTGTGGGTTCCAGATATTTGTACTGTGGATAGATGTTGATAGAGATGGAAATGTTCTAAAATATTTAGGCTTCTAGTTACTTTGGTAACGTTGGCTTTAGTGAGTTTGGTACTAAGCTATGAAACATTTCAATTTCTTTTACTAATTACATATAACAGTATTTTTCGGTCTATAAGGCGCACCAGATTATAAGGCGCACCATCAATAAATACCTGCTAAAACGTCTAGGTTCATATATAAGACACACTGGATTATAAGGCGCACCTGATTATAAGGATTAATGACCAGCAGGTGGCAGACCTGTGCACAGTTCAAGGCAGCTGTTGTCTGTAAGTATGGTTCATATATAAGGCGCACTGGACTATAAGGCGCACCTTTGATTTCTGAGAAAATCAAAGGATTTTTTGTCTGCCTTATAGTCCGAAAAATACGGTAGTATTATATTAACTTCATTTTTGTGATTTGTGTTTCATGCAGTATTTTGGACACTTTACTGATACACTGAAGGATAATATTACAGTATCTGCAATGAAATACACTAATTATTAGTAGCTGGAACCTTACAGCCTTTTCTCTAACATCTATAAAATAATGAGCCTCATAATTATCATGCTCAATGTAGTAGTTACAGCTATTTTATATCAAGCCATACATATTCGCTTTTTATATGTCTTAGGGCTGCATTGATTTACAGGAGAAATAAATTCTTTCTAGAATGAAAGTTAATTTAGAACCTTTTTGAGGGGGCTTTATTTCACTATTACACGGCTTCTGCTCAATATATTGATTGTGAATACAAAAGAGCTTATTATTTGCCAGCTACACTTCTCAAAATGCAAGACTGATTTATGTCTGCACATATGTTCGAGGTGCAATACACTAATCACCCTTAAGACCTCTGTGGCGTCTTGGAGCCATAATACATCTACAAAAGTTTCAATTTTTTTTCTTATTAAGCATCTTAAGCATAAATTCTCCAGAAACTGGGGATACATTTACATACTAACTAGATTCTGCGGTGGAATTTCTGATAACTGTATGTATGCATACAGATTGGATTGCAAGATTAAATACAATGGCATTTGCAGCCCTGATGCACATATTAAGGGTTTTGAAGACCTCAGGAAAAGGGGGAAAAAAAGTAATACTAGAATTAGATTAAAGAGACGTTGACTTAATTATCACTAAATGGGGTCACAGGCCTTATTGTTGTCGGATTTTGGAAACCTTTTTTAACCCAATCAGGCCAACACTATCCATCATTTCATCAAGTTTTAATCATTCAGCCTGCTGGGGTGAGATGCTTAAGAATTATTAAAGGGGTATTCCCATTTACGAATACACATTAAATTTAATCTTCATTTACATACAGTTCTTCAATTGGATGTTATTAAAAAAAATATTTACCTGTGTGAAGATAATTTGCCATAACGTAATAATGTTGTTCCTTGGAAACAAGAGAGCTGTCCTTGGATACAACCAGCTTGGCAGTGGTGGCCAAATATTTTGTAGGAAAAAACTATTTCTTTCTTTGTGCAATCACCACAGCAGAGGTGGCCTCTATTCTTCTATGAAGAATAGTATGCAAATAACAGTTGAATGTCAATGCCCAGATGAGAAGTCTGTCTGTCAGAGAAGTACCTACACTTACTATCTTCTTTTATGTGGAAGAGAAAAAACAAAAATTACAATTTTCTGATGTGAAATTCCCGTCGCTTTTGATAGGTCAAATAAAGTAACCTTCTTGAGATTGTAATACCTTTTAATGGCTAACATATTTCAGTTAGCCATTAAAAGGTATCACAATCTCAAGAAGATTACTTTATTTGACCTATCAAAAGCAACAGGAATTTTTTCAACTGGCTAGCACGGTACAAAACTTTTTTTCTGCGGTGCAATACATGATACATTGGTGCCAATGGGATATTAAAAATCACTGACAGTAAGAACAAAGATGACAGAGCAGGGGAATACATTAAGGCACATTTACTAATGGTCCGTCGGACACATTTCTGTCGGGTTTCGCAAATTTTTCCGATTTGCCTTGAATTGACCTGGGGTTTTTGGCTCACGGGATCGGATTGTGGCGCATCGGCGCCAGCTTGCATACTATACAAATCGGGAGCATGGCTGTCAGACAACCCGACTGATTCGGACAAACCGCGGAATTTAACTTTCAAAATTGTGTTGCAAGATCAGCACTCACATACACCGGGAAGAAGATGGTGAACTCCGGCAGACCTGAGCCAGGAAGTGACACAGTGCAGGAAACTGGACGCATGATCTAAGTGAATCGCGGCAGCTCCGAATCCTTGTCAGACATTCCGGACCGGTGGCGTCAACGGGACAGGTAAGTAAATGTTCCCCAGTGTTTTCTTGGAATAACCTCCTTATGGCTGGGATGTATTGGTGTGTCAAAAACAAATGTACAAAATATGTACAAAAATGTACAAAATAAAAGAATGTAGTGTCTGGTCAGTAGATATAGTACAGATCAATCATTGGGCCAGATCTATTATTTTGACTGTGCCAGTTTTCTGTCTAACTTTGCACTAGAAAAAGCGTCATTGGAGGTTGCACATGTATTTATAAAGTGTTTGCGCCAGTTTTGTGTCACGGCTGCACTGTGCTGACAAGACAGAAAAATGTGCATCTAAAGAGGTGTGTTAGTGCTTAGTCGAAGTTTACAACACATTTAATATATTGAATCAACAGAATTGTGTGGTGTATGCTGTATGTTAAAGGAGCACCTAAAAATAGATGGTGCACACTTCCCGAGCAGTACAGGGTCCACCAAATAATGGAAGACCATGCGCCAGTATTCAATAACTGGCGCACCCTGTAAATTTGTGCGGCAGACTGCACTGGGCTATTTAGTACCAAATTCATTTCTACATATTAAACACAAGTAAATATGTTTCCTCAGAGGTTCTCTATAATATTGCTGCCCTGTTTTGAGAGGTGCTTTTACACTAGCATGTGCTACTATACTGGTTGACTGTAAAAGACGGGGGCTTTAAAAGTCAAGGCTCCGCCCCCTCTGTTGTGGGCTGACAGAAAACGGCTCTTCTTTAATGTAGCTGTCAGCTGACTTTGGCTGCTCACAGTAAGTAGTGATGTGGCTTCCGTCATCTGTCCCTGCCTATGGTTGGTTGATTTCAAAATACATAAAATAATTAATACTGGTATTTTTACACCCACAAATGTTATCATATCATGTTAAAGGCAAATTTGTAAATATCCCTTGAGGGAGGCCACAGCATATTAGGAATGAAAATATCATAATCATAAACACTTTTCTCATCATTTCTATCTTTACAAGAGTAAAAATTATTTTGCTTTACTTAGTACTAAATTTCTATTTATTTTGTCTGTTTGCTGAGGCAGATTATTAACTCTTTTTCTTCTGAAGCTCTCTGCATTTATATTGCTCTGATCTTGCTCCCTGAGGTGCTAATAAAACCAAAAACATTCTTGTCACTTTTACTGATACACCTGCTCATGCTGTAGATATTGGCAAAAATAATAGAATTTTAAATCCTTAGTCTTACTTAGGTATGTGTGTGTCACCTTAGGTAATATGTAGTGACAACACAAATTCGCTTTTATTAAGGTTTTCTACATCGTACATCTTTTATGTTTATCTTTAGGACTATGCAGTGATATCAAAAGGGGGTTTTACACAGGCACATTACTTGCTGCCAGGGCCGATGCCAGCACTGGGCATACCTGGAAAAGTGCCGGGGCCCAGAGATGCTGGGGGGCCCACATAAAGCTGTAAAGAATCCATGGGAGATTAAGGGGGTGTATATAAAATAAACATGAAGGGACTGTTTGGGATTATAAACTAGGTAATATTTTAGAGAACAGGAGTCTGTTTTAGTTTCATAATTTTAATTCTGCCACATGATTTCACTGCAAAGGCGCCCATTGAGGTACAGTCACCCAGGGGCCTACTGATATCTAGAGCCAACCCTTGTTGTTGCACTATGATTAAAGGATAGGTTTTATTAAGTCACACTTTATTTTAGCTTCTGAGTCTGGTAAGTATGGCTTTCTAGTAAGTAACTGCAATATCACAAATTTGTTTTGCTCAAATAAGCTCACACTTCATTTTGACATTTCCAGTTTGGTTGCTGCAGTTCCCACCTCTAGAACTTGCATCTATATAGAAAACTCACATGACCCTTGTATCACTCCTGTGAATATAATATAAACACCTTAGGTGGGAACCCCCCTTCAAAGTATGTTATCACATGGGTTTCAGTTTGGCTATCAGCTTTGGTGACATTACAAGTACATTATTCTAAAGAACAGTAAATCTCACAAGTACACTAGAGAGGGACATGGTGTAAAAACAAACTCGTTTTCTACTAAGGTCAACATGACAAAGCTCAGAACTCAATCTGCAAATACAATTTCATGATATTAATCTATTTAGCTAATTGAGATGAATATCAAAATCATTTTTTGCAGCATTTTTTATTGAAATAAATAGCTTTTATTAAAACAATTGATGATGGTAGATCATTCAGGAGATCTTATCCTGTTTTTGGTGCCTCACACTGACACCAAAGTAGCAACGATAAGCAGTGGCACTTTTCCCATATAAACAAGCCCCAAGCATTGTAACAACCCTCAAGGTAGATTCATGTCTAGTGAAATGAAGAGCCAGACAAATATTTTGTTAGTGACGGCAGTAGGTTCCATACACACACAAGACACTAGAATTCCAGTGGGTTAGAAGAAAGTAGAATATTATGAATCAAGCAGAGGCAAATAAAATTAATGCTTGATGGAATTTAATAAGAAGACAACTCCCTCTTCTCAAATATAAAACCAAAGTGGCCAAGAAGTTCAAAGAAATATATAACTAACCTCAAAGGAGCCAAAAAGAAAAAAACAATGCAGCCACAATATAAGCACCTACCTGCTGCCAAAGTACAAAAATTGTGAATGTTTTTCATTACTTCTCGTTTATGTATTCTGTAGGATTGGTTGGTATTGTATGTTTACTGGCCACAAAAGGGTTAAAGTGCCCTTGTATTTTTGTGTAGTATTGCTTAAAGGAAACCTACAAATTTCGATCTACCTATTAAGGTAGATTCTGTGGCAAATACCATTGAAGCCATTTTTAGGGCTAATCTTTCAGTGGCCAATAAGTTTGTAAATCTTTTATTTCCCTAATATGCAAATGAGTGAAAGAGGCTACTGGGGCGTGGAGTAGCGGGAGCTGAGGCTACATGGTTTCCTTTAAATGGCCATATATTTTTATTGTGTATATAATTGTCCTTAGTACCACTAAAAACTCTGACCCATAGTGACATTTGTGATGGATTTACTGGCCAATAATTTACGCTCCTCCTCTTATGCCACCTTCACGCCAAGTGGGCATGGAGGAGTGTTCAATGGGCTGTGCCAGTTTGTGGCGTAGGTTATAGCAAGGCATAAAATGATCTGGTAGCACAGTCATACACTGGACATACTAAGAGCCAAGAGCCTGGCACGATCCCCCTTACTTTGCAGTTTTACTGAGTTTTATTGCTGTTTATACTCCATCAGTGATGGTCGGTGTAAGATTCAGCATTGTGGGAGGGCAAAAGCTAAGCAGACACTTCATGTTTCCCCTGTGCAATGAGATGCTGTGTGCTGACAATGTGCTTAGATTTAACAGGGTACAGGTTTATCTACATTTTCATTTACCTTCTGAACATTCATGAGATGGATAAAAGACACAATGACACACTCTGTTACCTCACCTTATAAATACAACACACACCCAGCACTCAGATGCGTTCCTTCCCTCAAATTAAGAGCTTATACCCCCTGCAGTGAAGAATCTGCCCCACCATAGTCAGAAGATTTATGGCTTTATCCAGAGAGAGCCAAAACACCAGGACTGATACAGACAGGTTGGAATTGTATCTGTGAAACTCTGTAACAGTGTATTTGAGAATTGGTTATTTTGTTATCCTGACTAAATTTAGGAATCTTGTTATTTCGGGAATACCCCTTTAAGCAATGTTTTTGAGGTAATGGTGAAGGCTTGAATGTTCAGCCTTAAATTCATTATTTTTGTCTAATTTATCACAAGTGTATTTTACTGTGTTAAATCTATCAAATCACTTTTTTGTTATTCATTTGGCACTAGTTTTCCTCCTTTAATGAAAGAAACACCAATCCTTTTTTGGCACAATTCAGCTTATTTGTGGCAGAAAAAAAGCCACACGATCAAACAAGCACATCCGCCGAGCTTAGATAAAGAGGGCAAACCTGAGGCAGAAAACAATTTCTCTCATTTTAAACAACTTATGAAATGGGCGCAAAAATACATTTATGCACAAACGCAGTGCATAACTCTACATACAGTAGGATTATTTTCATTTTAATTTGCTGTTCCTTCATTGCTGAGCTGTGGAAATTTACATGGATCTGATCCATCCCAGTAGTATCCTCCACTACTGTTCTATTTGCTTGCTTCATCAGCCTCAGAATATACAGTAAATTTAAGAATAAATATTTAAGAATTTAATCTAAGTCATTCCATAAATGTTTGCATTTATGAAATATAACATAACACTGTTCTCATAAGATAGGAATACGATATTATACAAAATAGCAATACATAAATAAATAGAATAATAGCCGGAGCTGCCATCGTGCCATGTAATTCCAAGAAAATTGAAAAAACTAAGCAGCTGGAACAGCACCAAAAGTTAAACAATGGTAATATTTACTTAGTGAAAGTACGGCAGTGTGCTCTAGTAAAATCACCTCTGCCTATGTAGCATGGTAACAATGGCCTGCTGGCATGGTAAGCTAGGTGTTCCATCAAAATATTACACAGTGTTCTCTGTATGTAGACTGGAGATTTCTATGAATTTGTAACACACAGCAAGTAGTGGCAGTCATGGAGGATGTAGTCACTGAAAAAGAATGGAGACCAAAGCTATGTTGTAGAAATTGATACATAAAGCTTTATACAGCTGATACATAAAGCTTTACATAATGTGGTAATATTTGTGACGATATTTATACATCTTCATGCAGGTAAATATAGGATGATTCAACTCCCAGGTGTTTAAATATCCTAGACCTAGGAAATAGAGATTTACAATGGAATTAGTAGTTATTGTATAGTGATATACTGACCTCTGCTGGGCTTTTCAGTACTGTACTTGCATGACACAACTACTATGTAACATAGAGCTAAGATGCAGAGTACATTTCTTACCATATTTCTTGATCAAGTTACATAATGATATAAGGAGAATGCAACCAAAGTGTTCTCATGCTTATTCAGCGGTAACTGAAGATATTCACTATTATGGGAGCTGCAGCTGTTGTTACAGCTTATGCTTATGCTTTTTGCACTGTTTTTAGTAAATGTGAGCCATAATCCTATCAGAGCTTAGAGGAGATGAACACAACAAAAACATTGGGGCACATTTACTAAGAATGTGGGAAACTGCACTAAAAGTGCTCTGCCCGTGTATAATTAATTAAGAACCTGCACCAGAAATCATGAATGTGTCGCTTCCCTGCACTGGCCCAACAAAGTTCACCAACTTTTTTGTGGTGCACCTTTAACATAGAGCGTGTGACAGACTTTGCATGTTAAAAACGGCGCACGGTCCGACTTAGTGCCGGAACACCCCCTAATTTGTGTTTTTCCTGGTGGCTAGTGCAGCTGCGCCACAAAAGGGTCGTGTGCGACTCATTTGTGGTGCAGATAGTCTTTAAATATCTGTGCAAGCAGTTTATACCTAAAAGAATGTGCAAAGTCAGTTAGAAAACAGGCACAAAGCCCTTAGAAAATTTATCCCAGTGTTAAAAACCCGCCAAACATTTTTCTTATTGAATCCTACATAAAATACAATAAAAGTGATCAAAAAAACATATGTACTCTAGAAATATACTGTTGCAAATTACAACATGTCCCACAAAAAACAAGCCATCTGCCAGCTCCATAGCCAAAAAAGTAAAAATGTTATGCCACTTGGAAGATGGCAATGCAAAAATGATAGATTTTTCCATAGAATAAAGAAAACATGATTATTAGGCTATATGGTCAACACCAAAAAAAAAGTAAAAAATCCAGTACAGAATTGATGCTTTTCTACTCCTGCCCTAAAAAAAAGTTCCTAAGTTTTCAACAATAGGAGATACCAACCCCAAAATGGTAACACTGGAAAAAGTATCTCATCCCGCAAAAAAAGTGCCGTCACATGGCCCCAATAACGAAAAAGCTAACATTTTATAGCTTACAGAAGGGGCCAATGAGGAAAACTAAAATCCTGGCAGCTGCAGGGTGCTCCTTCCCTTCTGCGCCTCGCTGTGCGCCCATAAAACAAGTAACGGCCACATGGGGTCTCTGTACTCGGGAGAAATTGTATAACAAATTGTAAGGTGAGTTTTCACTTTTTATCTTTTTGGAAATGTATAAATTTTAGGGCTAAATGAACGTATAACTGAAACAATTTGACCATTCTAAATTTTACCTCCATTTTGATGTAATTACTATGAAGATCTCAAGGGGTTAACAATCTTCCTAAAATCTGTTTCTGATAGTTTGAGTGGTGCAGATTTGAATATGGGGTGATTATATAGGCGTTTTTTCATATTAAATATGTAAAATTTCATTGAATTCTTGAAATACGTAAAAGCGATATTTGATTTGTAAGCTCCGCGACATAAAAATAAATTATCCGGACATTTTAAAAATGAAAATATAAAATAGACATATGGGAAATGTTATTCGGTAAGTTATTTAGGTGGTAAATCTACCTGCCTGAAAACGCAATGATTTCGAAAATTTTTGTTCTTTTTTTGTAAATATACACAAAACTTATCAGCCAAAATTTACCCTTAAAAAGACGTACACCATGTATGGAAAAAACTATCTCAGAATAGCTTTGACAAGTAACAATGTTCAAAATTTATAACCATATAAAGCGACGCATGTCAGAATCCAAAAAATGGGGCAGAGCATTAAGCTATGAACTGGCTGCGTCCTTAAGGAGTAAAGGAACGTGCTTCTGTTTCATTCAGAAGTAGATTATGTTCTAAACAGGAATCACATTTTATTTGCTTTATATCTAAAAATGAAATTTTCTTCTTGCGAAGCTTGTACTACGACCTGCAGTAACAGAGAAATGTATAACATCGGACTGTTTGCTTTTTCCCTTTACAAATATGTACAATGTATCAGTGGTTTGTATCTAAGTAAATACAGCTTGATGGGACAACATAAATAGTATGCGTTCTAGCTTAGATCTGTAAGGTGAGTGATGGGAGAAGTTATGAATGAAGCAGTAGATAATATTAGTCTTTTACTAATGATGCGGAGCAGAAAGGGTTTTGCGTGTATCGCAGAGTCTCAGGATGAGAAGTAAACTACTTGACATGGGTATTTGCATCGAATTCAGTATTCCTTTTACAGTTGAGTTGGATGAATTGATGCAGAATCAGCCTATGCGTGACACTATGAATGTGGATGAAATAACTGATAACAAAGTCTATAAGAGTCAGTATAAGATAAGGATTGAGTTAAGTTCCTATATGGGGCAACCAAGAATGGACCAATCAGTCCAATCATTGTTAATATCAGCTGCGGGATTCCAGTTACATGGAAAAAAACAAAACATGGAATTAGCAATGCACTTAAAGGGGTTGTTCAGGATTTGAAAAATAAAACTATACATGGGGGCGGAGGGCTTTGAAAATAATAAATACCTTATACTTACCACCTCCGACACTCAGGTTCACCCACAGCCCATACATCCCTACTGGGCCTCTATTTGTTTACTCATTATGCTCATTATCGTAATTTTAAATGTTCATTTTAGAAGGAAGGAGGATAACAAATATAAGAACACCACAGTCACAGTGTCTGTATCTATGAGTAAGTGTCCCTGGTCGATTTTGATGGTAGATTCCCTTTAACCCTCTAAGGACCCAAAGGCTAATTTTCACCTTTGCGACATGATCAAATCTGCAATGTGTTACTATGTGTATTATAACTTTGGAACACTTTAACTTATCGAGATGATTTTCAGATTGATGTTTTTTTGTGTGACATTGACTTCACGTATATATATATACTAATTTGGAAATTAGTTGAAAATTTGGGAAATTTCCAAACAGGTTACTAATTGACATTTTCTATATACAGGCAGTCCCCGGGTTACACACAAGATAGGTTCTGTAGGTTTGTTCTTAAGTTGAATTTGTATGTACGTCGGAATTGTACATTTTATAATTGTAGCTCCAGACAAAAATTTTTTGGTCTCTGTAACAATTGGATTTTAAAAACTGTTGGGTTATCCAAAGAACCAGGATTAACAATAAAGCTTCATTACAGACACCTGTGATAACTGTTATAGCTGTTAATTGTAACCTAGGGCTAAAGTACAGTAAATTCCCAAAATCCAATGGTCTGTTTGTAACTAGGGGTCATCTGTAAGTCGTGTGTTCTTAAGTAGGGGACCGTCTTTACCTACTTTAGGTTGGCACAATTTCTTTAATTTTTTTTTATGAGCATGTAAGCTTACAAATCAAACAGCAATTTTCCAATTTATCAAGGAAATTTCATATTCAAATATTTATAAGAGTTTTACAAGTTGCAGCTATTGGAGACTACCCTACTCAATTTTGAGTTACTGCACTTTGCAGGTACACGACTATATTTGTCCAGATTCGGTTGCTAGTCTGGCTTCCCGGGAAGACCAGTTGTAGCTGAATCATTACACTCCATTGGTGGATTTCCGGTGTTTTTAGGTTTCGACATTATCCTTTTTTTGTTTGTCACTCTATTAATATATTACTAATAAAAGTTAAATTCTAATCTCCTGGCTATGGTGCCTTTGGGTTGATTGATACCCCCTTTTGGATTTTTTTTTTTTTTAATAACCTGCCTTGGAGAGATCCCTCTCCCCTCTTCTTTGGTATATTGGAAACTACCCACAAATCATCGATTTTTAAAACTACAGCCCTTAAAATAATTAAAACTATTCAAAGCTCCTGGTTAATACCTCACACATTAAATGTAAAATTCTCTATAGGACCATAAGAGGACACAGGAGAGAGATTTTAGATATATCTCTCTTAGCATATTTTGCTGGAACACATTTTGGGTGCTATGTAGCAATTTCTGAGCCCCTAAGATAGTAGCACAGTAAAATCCTCCAAGAAATTACCCCTTATTGGAAACAAAACCCTTCAAAATATAAAGTAACACTATTTTTTAGGTTGCAGTATCACATGGATTAAATTTTATTGACTTTTTTTTTAGCAACAAATACCTATTCTGTAATTGAAACTGTAACTTTCTATTTGTTTTATTCATCAATTAATACATTAATCAATCTTATGTTCTATGGGTCAGTACAATTACTGATTAATGTAGTTTTTTGTGTTTGGCTTGTTTTACAGATTTGGAAAGAAAAATCACTTGTTTTTGCATCACATTGCAAATGCGTTTTTTCACCAATTTCACTGCATTATTAATTTTTTTTTCCCGCTTCCCAGTACATGGCATGGAATATTACATGCCATCATTTTAAAGTGCAATTTGTTACACAGAAAAAAGCCCTCACACAGCCCTTAACATGGAAAAATAAAAAAAATTATATATTTTTGAAGGTGGGGAGTGAAAAATGAAAACACAAAAGCAAAATAGGGCTGCAGCAGAAAGGGGTTAATGGTATCATGATGGGCTAACTGTGACATTTTGATCACTCTTTGTTTCATTGGACGCACAAAAACCATAATTTTTGCCACATTTTTTATTTGATTTTTTTCATGTATTCACCATAAGGTTTCAGTAATTATTCTATTTTATTATACAAGTTGTTTTGGATGTGATGATAACTAATGTGTGTGGTTTGTGTGGTGATTTTCAATTCTTTATGTTTAGGAGTTTTATAATGTATGGGGCATTTAGTGGACTTTTTTTTCATTTGTTGTATTTTTTTTACTCTTTTTACATTTTGTGACTTGAACAAGTGGTCATATTGATGTATGGAAGTGTATTATACCAGTCAGTCTATGCACCTGCCCCTAGCTTCCTTGGACCCCAGAGTTGAAGAGAATGGAAGAGATCGGCAACCTCCAAATCCATTTTTTCTATATTAAGCTGCATTTATAAATATAGAATTTTCACAAAGTAGGAGAGACCACTTTTTGGTTGTATGTACTTTTTAAGGGATAGTTTACCCTCTCCATCTTAATGGCTTTAGTAGTCCTGGGTGCCTTTGCATATCCAAGTTTTCTTGGTGATCAGATGAATAGGGGCTCACCTGGAGCTGCACTAAAGTGAACAAAACTTCCTGACCATCCTATTTTTGGGTACCATCCAAAAATGTACCAATGTGGACAGGTGAGAAATGTCCTTAACCCAACAGGAAGTACTGGTATAGGAAGTACTAGAAGTATCCAAGAGGTGATCAAACACCCCACAACAACATCCAAAGAACTTTAGGCCTCACTTACCTCAGTGATGAACACAGTAACTTGGCAAAATGTCCTACATGGGAGAGTTCCAAGACAACAAATACTGGTAAGCAAGAACACAAAGGATAATCTGTTTTGCCAGAAAACAGCTTCATTATCCCCAAAATTTTTGTGAGAGGACTTACAAGACAAAAGTTTAACTTTTTTGGAAGGTGTAAGTCCCATTACATCTTGTGTAGAAGCAACACAGAATTTTAGAAAAGGAACGTCCTAACAACAGTAAAAATTGTGGAGCTAGCATGATGATATGGGTATATATTTCTGCTTCAGGACCTGGAAGACTAGCAAATGATAAATGGAGACATGAATTCTGCTTTCTACCAACAAATCCTGAAGGAGAACGTCAGACCATCTGTTTGTGACCTCAAGCTGAAGTGCTCTTGGGTTATGCAGTAGTACAATGATCCAGAACACACCAGCAAGCCCACCTCTGAATAGCTTAATAAAATAAAATTTACGACTTTTGAATGGCCTTCTGAAAGTCCAGACATTAGTCAGGTTGAGCCACTGTGGCATTACCTTAGAAAACCAGTTCATGCTCGGAAACCATCCAATATGGTCAAATTACGATAATTCTGCAAAGATGAGTTACCGAAATTCCTCCAGGGCATTGTAAGACTCATTGTCAGTTATTATACATTCTTAATTGCAATTGTTGCTGCTTAGAGCCAAACCAATTATTAGCTTTAGGGGCAATTACTTTTTTACACAAGGTTCTACAGGTTTTGATTACTTTTACCTATATACTAAGTTTTATGTTTCCTTGCAGTTTTTCTAATATTTAAATTTGTTTGGTGATATAAAAGATGCAGCATGATAAATATCCAAAAGATTAAGAAATCAGGAAGATGGCAAATACTTTTTGACAAAACTGTAGTCACCATTCAGTCTGAAAGAATTTTTTGGACCCTCAACCTCACAACAGGATTCCACTACAGGTAAAAATTGATTAACATAATTATACAATGGTTCACAGACTCAGGCTGATGCATATTTGAATAAAATCCAAATATCAGTCTTGACAAAAGAAATGAAACAAAGCCAAACAAGCAGAAAATGGAATTAAAAGAATTAGAGGTTAATGTAAAAACTTTAGTATCTGATAAATCAACTCATCTGGATGAATGCACAGAAGAATTATATAGTGGTTAACACCCACATTTATTCAATGTCCTTCTTTAACCTTTCAAAACGTGTATTGTACGTTAAGTTAAAGCACTAGATATACACTGCATATATAAAATCTCTTCCCATGGTTAAGACAACATCCCCCACTGGGGCCTAGCATTTTCCTGTGGGCCTGGAGGCAACTGGGGCACAGAATACTGGAGTGTATGGCTATTCCAGCCTTGGGCATGGTGTGATCACGGTGCTTGGTATGGGGACTGGAGGGCTGACCTACAGTCTGGCAGGTCCCCAGCAGGTTGTGTGTGCCAGAAATATGGAGGGAGAGGCTTATGCAGTGGTTTCTCCCTCTCAGCAACCCATTAAGTGTCTGTAGAATGAGTCCCTGGGTAATGCATGGGGGAGCCGTTGTGTTAACAGCCATATCCAGGGATCATTAGGAGGCAACGTTCTGCAAATAAACTTACAGTTCTTTATTGAACTTCAAACAGCAGGCAACGGCCTAACATCAGCAAACTTCTTCTGGAAGGAGATAGCTGGTCGGATCTGATTCCTTAGGATGATGGGCTCACAGCCTGGCAAGGTGGCTTCAGGCTGGAGGACAGTGGGCTGCTTCAGCAGCAAGGTTGTTATTTACTTGCTGAAATGGGTATATTGCTTTAAGGACAATTTTATCTCTATGCTGTAACTGCACCCAAACCAAATACATTTTTGCATTAATGTTATTAAATTAAAGGCACAAGGATAACAACATTGTATATAACTAACCAGTAAACCACCATAGACATACAAAAGAAATTTCCTCTGACATATCTCAACATTCTGTGAGTCTGAGACACAATATAAGAATAAACAAGGAAGTATCTTTCTTTTGAAATGGAAAGGGTATTGGATCTAAGCCAATTTCTTCTCATTATGTTTCACAAGGAACCTCATGATTACTCAATGAGGAAATGTTTCAAACACTCCAAGTAGCATTTCACTTACCGAATGGCACTGCAAAGAAAAGATCCAAAAGTATCTCATGCATGGTTGGGGATCTGGTACCAGAAAAGTCATTGTCATTTGTGATAACATCTGAATATAATGTCCACCATTCTCCAGATCCTTCCTAAAATAATATAAAAGACCAACATCAGGGCTGGAATTATTACTCAATGGAAAAATGCAGCACGGAGCTGATTATTTTTTATTGGAGTTTGATTAACAATTTTAGTACTATTACTAAATAAACCTAAAAGGTGGCTAACTGGTTAGCATTACAGACTTGCAGCCCTGGGGACCTGGGTTCAAGTCCCAGGGTGAACATCTGCAAAGAGTTTCTATGTTCTCTCTGTGTTTGAGTGAGTGACAGAAATGGGACATGTGATGTGTGGGGGGTTTCTTGACTCTGACTGAGAAATTAACTGACTCATTAACATTTGTCTACAAAAAACTATTTCTAACTATATAGTAAATGTTGTGATCACAGTACATATATTACACATCATCAAGATATAAAATATTGATTATTGATTAACCCCTTCCCGTGATGCCCTTTTTGTTTTGGTGCTTCCATTTTTGCCACCTACTTTAAAAATCTATAATTTTTTTTATTTTTCCATGTATGGAGCTTTATGTGGGCCTTTTTGTCTGTGTAACGAATTCTATTTCTTAGTGGCAGTATTTCATTTTCCACGCCGTGTACTGTTTTTAAAAAAAACCTGTTAGGGTCATTTGGGACACTAAACTTTCCATAGGTCCTAATGGACCAGTGGTTTAGTGTCCCAAATTGCCCTCTAGCTCGTCCCTGTGTGCTTTATAAAAATAAAAAACCCTTTATAATTACCTAGATATGTGTCCAATAAGGCACATCAGACCTTTCTCTTGTGTTCCTTTCGCCTGAGCAGTAATACATTGAAGCCGGAGCATTTCACCCCGGCTTTATTGAGCAAGCGGTGCACCCATGGCCCATTCGCAGTGAAGAGGGATGTAGAGCACTGGCTTCGCTGTATGACTGCGCAGGCACACAGAGCTTCAGAGTGAGGTAGGTATAAAGATTTTTTATTTTTAAAGTGATCACAGAGGGACTTGCTAAAGTGCGATTTTAGATACGAAACCACTGGTTCATAAGGACCCTGTGGGTGATTTAGTGTTGTTTAGTGGGTGGTTTAATTGCCCTAACAGGTCTTATTACTATTGGCCCGAGACAGGGTTAAAATAATAAAGAACTGATATTTATGTTTGTGATGTCACATTGAATGCACCCAGTACTAACACAGACCACATTATCATGTATTTTTAATACCATTAAATACATATTTGCACAGTAGGTCTATTGAATATATTAGATTGATTTTGTATTCTAGTGTTAAAGTCTAGCTTTATCCCTTACATATGCTTCCATCGGTCATTTTGGTGAAGGACGATCATGTTTCTATGTAACCATAGAACCAAAGAAGAACAGGAGCCAAGATTAGCCATGGATCAAGATGGAGGGGCAGAGCTATATTGTATTATGTATTTTGCAATGTGGTCTGATCATAAATGCATTCAATAATATTGGAAGACATGGTTGTCCTAAACTCAAAAAATGTATAGATAACTTATCTATGTGTTGGGAAGAAATATTATCTTTGAGCTTCACAAATGTCTGCAGCTGCCTACTTGCCAGCAGTCTGGGTTGCAATCCCTACCCTGAATAAGTGCATCGTACAGTATTTAAAGAAACACAAGAGGTACAATATGAATAAGAAGGAAAATAGTCAAGGTTTAGGCAAAAGGTCAGTATTCACACACATTCCCAGCAGTGATAGGCTGTTGACTTGTCGATTCCCTAACCCTACACAGAATAATATACCTGGGTGTGGTGTTAAGCCAAGAGAACTCAATCTGCTCAGCTATTTCCTACACAAGTTCTGACAGTATGTAACTAATGATATCAGTTTCCTGTTAAGTATAGAGTCATAGAGTGGCCTAGTTCAAAGTAATCTCTAAGTGAAATATGTATCAAATTTATTTTTAAACGTGGGGGGCAATTGCAGAACATAAAGTACATTTTAAACAGTATATTTACACTTTCTTTACATACGTACATCTGTGGCATGTTTAATCTTTTCAAGGGGGATCCACACATTTCCTAAAAGGGAATCTCGAATCCACCCACACTTCCAGACTTGTATAAGGAGACCACTCTGTGGGTCATTGAGGTCACTGAAACAGAAAACTGTGATGTGGTAAACTTATTGATTTTCACATTACATAGATTTAACAAAGATATATGCAGTGCATAGTCAATTAACCACTTAGAGCCTACAGTATATAAATCCATGAGGTCTAATCATTCTCAGAATGATAATCTGCAGAGAATAACTCTGCCCCTGCTAGACATAACCATTACCAAAATCAGTTGATAAGTATATGGAATTGCAGTACTTGAAGGGATAAGAAAATAAGGGAAAAGTGCAAAAAGAGGATAAAAAATTGTTCTAACAAATGTAGTATTAGTATGTTATAAGGACAGATGTGTTCAAAGGCAAAGATATGCAAAATATAACATTTTTGGATACATTTGGCACAAATTACGTTATTGTAGGCTCCAACAAAACTGACTTTGAACTCCTCCGATTATAAAGCTACTCCACTATCTAAGGGTTGAAATATTGAAAATGAGTGCATAAAGGACTCTCTACTCTTCTGGATTGCTGTGTCATCTTTGCTTGCCTTAAAGGGGTATTCCGGGAATATGAACGTCTGACACAAAAACCCATGATGATATAAATAAATAAATACAACAATACTCAATGTCATTAGTAACAAAATGGAGCTTAAATAATTAGATTTTATGATTTACAAAATGTATAACATCTCTAAAGTAGGTGGAGTTATCATTAAGATGGCCGCCACTGGAAACTACAAGTTCCATGATCCTTTAGTTCTCAGTAACTCCTCCTACCTCTTATGCTCTGCTCCCAGTGATGATACAACAGACTTTCTTGCTCTGTTACCATAGTAATGATGTGTAACTGCCATCACCACAACACTAGCCATACTGAATGCACTGCAACCAACCGACTACAGCCAAACGTGGTGGTGATCACATGACCCTGCCCAGGCAGGTACAGGACATGTGATGTGGACATGTGACCCGCAGCCATCTTCTGTCCTGCAACGGACCGCGCGGAGGAAATTAACGGACTGATTAAAGGGCCAGTAGCATTTTAATTCTCCATCACAGTGTATGTGCAAAGCATTTACCGCTAAGGGGAGCAAAATTTTTAATAACAACTAATTACACATTAGCTTATATTTTGAGTGCCCACTTCTATATGAATTATGCTGATTCCTGGAATACCCCTTTAAGTCTTGGGTCAGAGTGATGTTTCCTGGCGTCTGACATTGTGTTTGGACCTACCATAATGATGATACTTGCTGATATGTTTATTCCTTATGTTTGCTAATTCACAGTGTTTGGAGGCCCACATTTACAATACTTTAGGTATCCTTCTGGTAACGCTTTAATTATTGGGTTTACCTGAATTTTCGGTAAAGTATATGGAATGTGTGCTCTCAGAGGACTCTATGAGGAACAAATTGAATAAAGGAGGGAACACTTTTGAAAAAATAAATTTGTCTATGCAGGAAGAAGAGTTTGAGGTGAAAGTGATGCATTCAGTAATGTACACTGTACACTCATTACTATTGTGTCCAAACTAGTCTACTGGAATCCTAAGTGACAGTGCAGCACTGCACCCCATGTTCACTGCACACTGAGGCCTCATGCAAACAGCCGTATGCTCACCCGGGCCGTACCCAGGTGTAGCACATGGTGGGTGGAGAAGCTCTCCTCACCCCTCCCCTCTCCATCGAAAGCTGAGTGCTCACCGCATCATGATTGTGTGCCATAGACCTCCATCGTACGGTACCATGTCACCAGCCTCCATAGAGTCTTGTGTAATGGGCCTCACAATTCTCACCACCTGGCTGCACAGTGACAACAGCATTGTATCCCCACCTCTATCCGAATTCTAGAATTTGACAATTATCCTAGAGATCAGAGTCCCCTTCATTCCTTATGCTATGGATATGAAATGATTTTATCAATGGTAAATTGTAAAACTGTTGAATAACTTACAAAGAGTAGTCTTGCTCCCAGTATGGGTCACTCCCTGGTCTAGAAACTGTGGAGCTCTGGAGGCTTTGTATCTTAATAACCACATAAGTATTGCATGTGTCTGAAATATAAAAGATCAAAACATTACAAAATACAAAACAAATAATGTAAGCATGGAGCTGGCCGCAGGTAGGCGGAACGCAGCCATGACAGGACGGACTAGGAGGGTAGAAAAAAGGAAGGAGGAGCAAATTTGGTGGTTGGAGTTTAGTAGCAGTTGATAGGAGGATTTGATTTTGAGGGGAGGAGCCAGTGGGGTTTTTTAAGGGGAGACAGGAAGGACCCGCCATTTTTTTGGTAGCCAAGAAAAAATTGATGTTGCTTGTCAATATAGAAAAGTGATTTCAGCTCTGTTGTCCACTTCCTTTACATAAATATATCTGTACTCAAAGAATTTTGTGTTGTATATTTTATTATGTACTAATAAAGTTTATATTTTATAGAACTTTGTTACAAGAATTCAATAAAGCTGTGACCAGCACCTTTCCAACTAAAAGTTGTGTGTGTACTTATTTAGTTAATGTTTGGTAAGGAGGCCTTTTTTCTGCCTTGCAGCCATTTCCTCCCTGGTCTCAGCCCTGTCCTGGTCATGTAAAATCACAATTAAATCACTTTTTAAGCCCACAACATTACATGTGATAGTGAAAGGCTGATACACGGAGGCACATAACAAAGATTTGTTTCCATGTTTAATTACAATACAAGACTGGAAAGAAAAACCAATCATTGCATATTATAGTTTATGTAATACTGTTTGAAAAAGAAAGTTAGATGTTATCACAGAAACCATTTATCTTTATAAACATTTGAGAAATTTTGCTATGGGCAACACATTTGTCTACTGAAAAAAGTTTGACATTTTTTAGGACTTTTTGTGGTTGTGTGTAATGTTGCACTGTGCCAAGCCACGAGAAGCATGTAACCCTCTCTACACATCCACTGCATATTAATGCTTCTGCCCATTTAGTATGATTTCCTACACAGAACTTGCACTGCTTGATACTTCTATATTTGTATATTTGCCATTTTGATGGGCTGTCTACTGGGGATGAACATCCATTTTTTATAAGGTTGGCTTCTTTGATGTAAAGTGCTCAGTGAAATGTAATTCTAGAAAAAGCTGCGGCCACAGCTTATTAAATTTCATTTTTAATACAATACAATTGTCTTTACTAAGATATGCGAAACATGAAACATTTATATTTACCTGGTATTCCATGAAAATGCCCTCTTTTAACTGCAAAGGAAGAAAAGAGAAATTAACTGCTTGTAGCACTCTTTTTAGTATATGAATGTATTATTTAATGATCCCCTTTGAAAGAGTAGCCTATTACAGCTACATGTTCACACCCATAATAAGCAGAAATGCATAGTTATGAGTCCTCTGTATTCATGAGTGGGGTCAACCCCAATGTGTCTTTAACCCCTTAAGGACGCAGGGTATTTTTGCTAATTTCTCGCTCTCCATCTTCAAAAATCCATAACTTTTTCATTTTTCCGTGTATAGAGCTGTGTGAGGGCTTATTTTGTGCGTAACAAATTTTAATTTCCCATGATGTTATTTATTATTCCATGCCATGTAGTGGGAAGCCGCAAAAAAATTCCAAATGTGGAAAAATTGAAAAAAACTGCATGTGCGTCATGTTCTTGTGGGCTCAGTTTTTACGACTTTCACTCTGCGCTCCAAATAACACCTCTACTTTATTCTTTGGTTCGGTACGATCGCGGTGATACCAAATTTATACAGGTTTTATTGCGTTTTAATACATTTTCAAAAATTAAACGAATGTGTACAAAAAAGAAAAAAAAAATTTTGCCCTCTTCTGACGCGAATAACTTTTTCATACTTTGGCGCATGGAGCTGTGTGAGATGTCATTTTTTGCGAAATGAGCCGACATTCTCATTGCTACTGTTTTGAGGACTGTGCGACATTTTGATCATTTTTTATAAAATTTTTTATGTCATCTAAAAAGGTGTAAAAGTCGCGTTTTGGACATTTGGGCGCCATTTGCCGTTTTGGAGGTCACCGCCGTCAATAACCGTTTTTATATTTTGATAGATCGGGCATTTTGGGACGTGGAGATACCTAATGTGTCTGTTATTTTTACTACCGTATATACTCGAGTAAAAGCCGACCCGAGTATAAGCCGAGCCCCCTAATTTTACCACAAAAAACTGTGAAAACCTTTTGACTCGAGTATAAGCCGAGGGTGGGAAATGCATTGGTCACAGCCTCTCCAGTATGTAGCCAGCCAGCCCCTGCCCCAGTGTATATAGCTTACCAGCCCCTGCCCCAGTGTATATAGCTTGCCAGCCCCTGCCCCAGTGTATATAGCTTGCCAGCCCCTGCCCCAGTGTATATAGCCTGCCAGCCCCTGCCCCAGTGTATATAGCCTGCCAGCCCCTGCCCCAGTGTATATAGCCTGCCAGCCCCTGCCCCATTGTATATAGCCCCCCCCCTTCCCTGTTGTGCAGCACAACAATACCGGATGGATCGCACAGAAGATCTACGGGTGCCGCCAGAAAGGCTAGTTTTGATTTATTTATTTTTTTGACTCGAGTATAAGCCGAGTTTGGGTTTTAAGGTATTTATTATATTTTATATCAGTTCTAGGGAAAGGGGGGTGATTTGAACTTTTAATATTTTAGTATTTTTTTACATTTTTTAAACTTTTTTTTTTCTTTTTTCCCCCACTATTTCTTAGACCCTCTAGGGTACATTAACCCTAGATGGTCTGATCGCTCGCTCCTGCCATATACTGCAATACTACTGTATCGCAGTATATGGCATTTCTGCTCACTATACATTACAATGAGCCACAGGCTCATTGTAATGCATGTGCAGAAGCCATGTATCCTCGGGTCAAATGAAGACCCGAGGCTACCATGGCAACCGATCGCCCGATGACGTTCGGGGAGGTAAGACGCCATCGTTCGGAGGTAAGATGGCGGCGCCCATGCGTCGCCAAATTTAAAGTGCCGCCGCGGGTGATAGCGATGGGTCTTTGCTGCGATATGCTCAGCCCGTGAGCCTTCTTCATACAACCTTCACAGCTCCATGGCGGATATATCCGTCACGGAGCGTGAAGGGGTTAAAGAGGACCTGTCACTAGAGATGAGCGAGCACTAAAATGCTCGGGTACTCGTTATTCGAGACGAACTTTTCCCGATGCTCGAGTGCTCGTCTCGAATAACGAACCCCATTGAAGTCAATGGGAGACTCGAGCATTTTTCAAGGGGACCAAGGCTCTGCACAGGGAAGCTTGGCCAAACACCTGGGAACCTCAGAAAAGGATGGAAACACCACGGAAATGGACAGGAAACAGCAGGGGCAGCATGCATGGATGCCTCTGAGGCTGCTTAATCGCACCATTATGCCAAAATTATGGGCAACAGCATGGCCATGACAGAGTGACAGAATGAAGCTAGATAGCATCTAAAACATGCAATAATTGACCCTGACACTATAGGGGACGGCATGCAGAGGCAGCGGCAGCAGGCTAGAGAGTGGCATGGCGACATACCCTAAATGGACTCAGGCTTCAAACCAATGGGTGGCAGAGAGGAACCAAAGGAGGTGAGCAAGAAGCGCTCAAATAATATCGGTACATGATAAAAGTTTGCCAGTATATTTTGTGGATTACACAGCAGGGTGGCGACAAAGTTAACATGGAAGCCATGAAAACAACCCAAAATTCTGCCTGACACAGCTCGTTTGATAAGGGGACCATGTATGGAGGCAGTGAACTAGTAGTAGATTAAAGGTTCTGCAGTTAAAACTATGTTAGTTGGATCTTGGCATGGAGTTGGCGCTCCGCTGCCAGGCGAGCTTTCGCCAATCCAAGCCCCTGTCTCTAGGCTACTCCCCAAACAGCACTTCTAAGAACCTTTTGTATAAGATCAAGTGTAGTAGCGTTCTTATAAGTTTAGGATATGGCGGGTGAGGGGAATGTAAACAGATGCGCAAGAAGCGCTGAAATAATATTGGTAAATGATAAAAGTTTATTAGTATATTTTGTGGATAACACAGCTGGGTGGCGACAAAGTTAACAACTTTGATGTGGAATCCATGAAAACAACCCAAATTTCTGCCTGACACACCTCGTTTGATAAAGGGACGATGTATGGAGGCAGCTATATGGACGACTTTTGGAGGTAGCAATGGAGACAACGTGTGGAGGCTGCTATGGAGACAATTTAATTTGGATAGTGCCTGTATGTGGCAGTCCCAAAAATTTTTCAAACCAGAGGAGCAGGTAGGTGGCCCTCCAGAAAAATAGAATAGATTGAGTGCCTGTATGTGGCAGTCCCAAAAAGTTTTCAAACCAGAGGAGCAGGTAGGTGGCCCTCCAGAAAAATGGAATAGATTGAGTGCCTGTATGTGGCAGTCCCAAAAAGTTTTCAAACCAGAGGAGCAGGTAGGTGGCCCTCCAGAAAAATTGAATAGATTGAGTGCCTGTATGTGGCAGTCCCAAAAAGTTTTCAAACCAGAGGAGCAGGTAGGTGGCCCTCCAGAAAAATTGAATAGATTGAGTGCCTGTATGTGGCAGTCCCAAAAAGTTTTCAAACCAGAGGAGCAGGTAGGTGGCCCTCCAGAAAAATAGAATAGATTGAGTGCCTGTATGTGGCAGTCCCAAAAAGTTTTCAAACCAGAGGAGCAGGTAGGTGGCCCTCCAGAAAAATGGAATCGATTGAGTGCCTGTATGTGGCAGTCCCAAAAAGTTTTCAAACCAGAGGAGCAGGTAGGTGGCCCTCCAGAAAAATAGAATAGATTGAGTGCCTGTATGTGGCAGTCCAAAAATTGTTTAAAACAGAGGAACGGGTCGGTGACCCTCCAGAAAAATTGAATAGATTGAGTGCCTGTATGTGGCACTCCCAAAAACTGTTTAAAACAGAGGACCGGGTCGGTGGCCCTCCAGAAAAATTAAATGCATAAAGTACTATAGCAAGAGCCAGTGGGCACTGTCAAAAAATAGCCAGTTTCCTCTGCTTTACTGTACAAAGAGGAGGAGAAGGAGGAAAATGAGGAGGAGGAGGAGGAGTGGATCAATTATTCAGGTTGAGCTTCCTTCACCTGGTGGAGATTGGAAATTATGAGAAATCCAGGCTTTATTCATCTTAATAAGCGTCAGCCTGTCAGCGCTGTCAGTCGACAGGCGTGTACGCTTATCGGTGATGATGCCACCAGCTGCACTGAAAACCCGCTCGGACAAGACGCTAGCGGCAGGGCAGGCAAGAACCTCCAAGGCGTACAGCGCCAGTTCGTGCCACATGTCCAGCTTTGAAACCCAGTAGTTGTAGGGAGCTGTGTGATCATTTAGGACGATGGTATGGTCAGCTACGTACTCCCTCACCATCTTTCTGTAAAGATCAGCCCTACTCTGCCGAGACTGGGGACAGGTGACAGTGTCTTGCTGGGGTGACATAAAGCTGGCAAAAGCCTTGTAAAGCGTACCCTTGCCAGTGCTGGACAAGCTGCCTGCTCGCCTACTCTCCCTCGCTACTTGTCCCGCAGAACTACGCACTCTGCCGCTAGCGCTGTCAGAAGGGAAATACTGTTTCAGCTTGTGCACCAGGGCCTGCTGGTATTCATGCATTCTCACACTCCTTTCCTCTGCAGGGATGAGAGTGGAAAGATTTTGCTTGTACCGTGGGTCCAGGAGAGTGAACACCCAGTAATCGGTGCTGGAATAAATTCTTTGAACGCGAGGGTCACGGGATAGGCAGCCTAGCATGAAATCTGCCATATGCGCCAGAGTACCAACGCGTAAGAATTCACTCCCCTCACTGGCCTGACTGTCCATTTCCTCCTCCTCCAACTCCTCCAACTCCTCTTCTTCTGCCCATACACGCTGAACAGTAAAGGACTCAACAATGGTCCCCTCTTGTGTCTCGCCAACATTCTCCTCCTCTTCCTCCTCATCCTCCTCCACCTCCACCTCCTCCGATATGCGCTGAGAAACAGACCTAAGGGTGCTTTGGCTATCAACAAGGGAATCTTCTTCCCCCGTCTCTTGTGACGAGCGCAAAGCTTCCGACTTCATGCTGATCAGAGAGTTTTTCAACAGGCCAAGCAGCGGGATGGTGAGGCTGATGATGGCGGCATCGCCACTGACCATCTGTGTTGACTCCTCAAAGTTACTCAGCACCTGACAGATATCAGACATCCACGTCCACTCCTCATTGTAGACTTGAGGAAGCTGACTGACCTGACTACCAGTTCTGGTGGAAGTTGACATCTGGCAGTCTACAATGGCTCGGCGCTGCTGGTAAACTCTGGATAACATGGTCAGTGTTGAATTCCACCTCGTGGGCACGTCGCACAACAGGTCGGTGAGCGGGCAGTTGGAGGCGGCGCTGCGCTGCCCTGAGAGAGGCAGCATCTGTGCTGGACTTCCTGAAATGCGCACAGATGCGGCGCACCTTCGTGAGCAAATCTGACAGATTGGGGTATGTCTTGAGGAAACGCTGAACTATCAGATTTAACACATGGGCCAGGCATGGCACATGTGTCAGTCTGCCGAGTTGCAGAGCCGCCACCAGGTTACGGCCGTTGTCACACACAACCATGCCTGGCTTCAGGTTCAGCGGTGCCAGCCACAGATCAGTCTGCGCCGTGATGCCCTGTAATAGCTCTTGGGCGGTGTGCCTTTTATCGCCTAGGCTCAGCAGTTTGAGCACCGCCTGCTGTCGCTTAGCAACGGCACTGCTGCTGTGCCTAGAGCTACCGACTGATGGCGCCGTGCCCACGGATGGTAGTTCGGAGGAGGAGGTGGAGGAGGGGTGGGAGGAGGAGGAGGCATAGTAGGCCTGAAACACCTGGACCGAGGTAGGCCCCGCAATCCTCGGCGTCGGCAGTATATGACCAGCCCCAGGGTCAGACTCGGTCCCAGCCTCCACCAAGTTAACCCAATGTGCCGTCAGCGATATATAGTGGCCCTGCCCGGCAGCACTCGTCCACGTGTCCGTGGTCAGGTGGACCTTGTCAGAAACGGCGTTGGTCAGGGCACGGGTGATGTTGTCTGACACGTGCTGGTGCAGGGCTGGGACGGCACATCGGGAAAAGTAGTGGCGGCTGGGGACCGAATACCGAGGGGCGGCCGCCGCCATGAGGTTGCGAAAGGCCTCGGTCTCTACTAGCCTATAGGGCAGCATCTCCAGGCTAAGCAATCTGGAGATGTGCACATTAAGGGCTTGGGCGTGCGGGTGGGTTGCACTATATTTGCGTTTCCGCTCCAGCGTCTGGGGTATGGAGAGCTGAACGCTGGTGGATGCTGTGGAGGATCGTGGAGGCGACGATGAGGTTTTTGTGGCAGGGTCCTGGGCAGGGGGCTGACTATCAGCTGACACAGGGGAAGGAGCAGTGGTGTGCACGGCCGGAGGTGAACGGGCTTGTTGCCACTGAGTGGGGTGTTTAGCATTCATATGCCTGCGCATACTGGTGGTAGTTAAGCTAGTAGTGGTGGAACCCCTGCTGAGCCTGGTTTGGCAAATGTTGCACACCACAGTCCGTCGGTCATCCGGTGTTTCCTTAAAGAACCTCCAGACTTCTGAAGATCTAGCCCTCGCCGCAAGAGCCCTCGCCACGGGAGCTTCACTAGTTGACACATTTGGCGCTGATGCACCAGCTCTGGCCCTGCCTCTCCGTCTGGCCCCACCACTGCCTCTTCCAACCTGTTCTGGTCGAGGACTCTCCTCCGTCTCAGAAGCACTGTGTTCACCCGGCCTCTCAACCCAGCTTGGGTCTGTCACCTCATCATCCTCCGATCCCTCAGTCTGCTCCCCCCTCGGACTTCCTGCCCTGACAACAACTTCCCCACTGTCTGACAACCGTGTCTCCTCATCGTCGGACACCTCTTTACACACTTCCACTACGTCAAGAAGGTCATCATCACCCACAGACTGTGACTGGTGGAAACCTGGGCATCGGAAAATTGCTCAGCAGCAACCGGACAAGTGGTTTGTGACTGTGGGAAGGGTCCAGAAAACAGTTCCTCAGAGTATGCCGGTTCAAATGCCAAATTTTCCTGGGAGGGGGCAGACTGGGGGGGAGGAGGCTGAGGTGCAGGAGCTGGAGGAGTGGCGATTTCGGTGACATGGGTGGACTGCGTGGAAGACTGACTGGTGGACAAATTGCTCGAAGCATTGTCAGCAATCCACGACATCACCTGTTCGCACTGTTCTGGCCTCAACAGTGCTCTACCACGAGTCCCAGTAACTTCAGACATGAACCTAGGGAGTGTAGCTCTGCGGCGTTCCCCTGCTCCCTCATAAGCAGGTGGTGTCTCACCCCGGCCAGGACCACGGCCTCTGACCCCTGCAGTAGTTGGACGCCCACGTCCCCGCCCTCGTCCTCTACCCCTAGCCCTCGGGTTAAACATTTTTAAAATGAGAGTTATAGCTTTAATTTTTTTTTTACTTTTTTTTGTGTTTTTTTTTTTTTTTGTGTTTTTGAGTTTTTAAAACCAAACAATGCTATCCTATTGCTATGGCTATTTTCTAGCCAAGTATGAAAGCACACTACTATGCCAGATGAGATGACGCTGAGTTATTAAACAAAATAAACGTAAAATAAAAAAGGACAAATGGCAGACTGTGCCTAATTGAAATCCAACCCCTACTAAATTTTCCCACTTCGGTCTTTGCAATGGATATGTGCGTCACTAAGCGCAAAACACAGCGGTCGCAAGTCTCACTACAAATTGCTGACAATTGGCTAGTAGATGCACTGCAGCAAGTACAGCCACCAGCAGATCAACCAGAAATCAAATATATAACGCTACTGTAGGCGTAAGCCGTTTGGATTCTCCTATGGCTATTTTCTAGCCAAGTATGAAAGCACACTACTATGCCAGATGAGATGACGCTGAGTTATTAAACAAAATAAACGTAAAATAAAAAAGGACAAATGGCAGACTGTGCCTAATTGAAATCCAACCCCTACTAAATTTTCCCACTTCGGTCTTTGCAATGGATATGTGCGTCACTAAGCGCAAAACACAGCGGTCGCAAGTCTCACTACAAATTGCTGACAATTGGCTAGTAGATGCACTGCAGCAAGTACAGCCACCAGCAGATCAACCAGAAATCAAATATATAACGCTACTGTAGGCGTAAGCCGTTTGGATTCTCCTATGGCTATTTTCTAGCCAAGTATGAAAGCACACTACTATGCCAGATGAGATGACGCTGAGTTATTAAACAAAATAAACGTAAAATAAAAAAGGACAAATGGCAGACTGTGCCTAATTGAAATCCAACCCCTACTAAATTTTCCCACTTCGGTCTTTGCAATGGATATGTGCGTCACTAAGCGCAAAACACAGCGGTCGCAAGTCTCACTACAAATTGCTGACAATTGGCTAGTAGATGCACTGCAGCAAGTACAGCCACCAGCAGATCAACCAGAAATCAAATATATAACGCTACTGTAGGCGTAAGCCGTTTGGATTCTCCTATGGCTATTTTCTAGCCAAGTATGAAAGCACACTACTATGCCAGATGAGATGACGCTGAGTTATTAAACAAAATAAACGTAAAATAAAAAAGGACAAATGGCAGACTGTGCCTAATTGAAATCCAACCCCTACTAAATTTTCCCACTTCGGTCTTTGCAATGGATATGTGCGTCACTAAGCGCAAAACACAGCGGTCGCAAGTCTCACTACAAATTGCTGACAATTGGCTAGTAGATGCACTGCAGCAAGTACAGCCACCAGCAGATCAACCAGAAATCAAATATATAACGCTACTGTAGGCGTAAGCCGTTTGGATTCTACTATGGCTATTTTCTAGCCAAGTATGAAAGCACACTACTATGCCAGATGAGATGACGCTGAGTTATTAAACAAAATAAACGTAAAATAAAAAAGGACAAATGGCAGACTGTGCCTAATTGAAATCCAACCCCTACTAAATTTTCCCACTTCGGTCTTTGCAATGGATATGTGCGTCACTAAGCGCAAAACACAGCGGTCGCAAGTCTCACTACAAATTGCTCACAATTGGCTAGTAGATGCACTGCAGCAAGTACAGCCACCAGCAGATCAACCAGAAATCAAATATATAACGCTACTGTAGGCGTAAGCCGTTTGGATTCTCCTATGGCTATTTTCTAGCCAAGTATGAAAGCACACTACTATGCCAGATGAGATGACGCTGAGTTATTAAACAAAATAAACGTAAAATAAAAAAGGACAAATGGCAGACTGTGCCTAATTGAAATCCAACCCCTACTAAATTTTCCCACTTTGGTGTTTGAGGTGGATATGTGTGCCACTAAGAGCTAAACACAACGGTAGCAAGTCCCCCTGCTAATTCCTCACAAAATGGTACTAGATGCAAATAAAAAAAAAAAAAAGTAGAACGTTATTGTAGCCCTAAGAAGGGCTGTTGGGTTCTTGGAGAATCACTCCTGCCTAACAGTAAGCTAATAGAACACCCTAACGCTTTCCCTGACCAGCAGCAGCTCTCTCCCTAGCGGCATCCAGACACAGAATGATCCGAGCAGCGCGGGCAGCGGCTAGTCTATCCCAGGGTCACCTGATCTGGCCAGCCAACCACTGCTATCGACGTGTAAGGGTACCACGTCATGCTGGGTGGAGTGCAGAGTCTCCTGGCTTGTGATTGGCTCTGTTTCTGGCCGCCAAAAAGCAAAACGGCGGGAGCTGCCATTTTCTCGAGCGGGCGAAGTATTCGTCCGAGCAACGAGCAGTTTCGAGTACGCTAATGCTCGAACGAGCATCAAGCTCGGACGAGCATGTTCGCTCATCTCTACCTGTCACCCATAAATTGGGCAAAAGGAGATGCTTACTGGCTCATTGTAACGAATCTGCAGAAGCCATTAAGCCTCGGGTCAAACGAACCTACCAAACGGCTACCATGGCAACCGATCGCCTCCCCCCGATGACGTTCGGGGGCGCGGCGATCGGAATAAAGATGGCGGCGCGTCGCAGTCTTTTAAATGCCGCTGGCGACTTTGCCGGCGGCAATGGACGGGTTAAGCACCGACCGCAGTTATTAGCGGTGGGGGTTTGCTGCAATATGCAACAACCCCCACCTCTGTATGAAGAGGACTCAGCCCGTGAGCCCTCTTCATACATTCCCTATACCTCTGCGCGGTAGAGCTATGGCGCAGAGCGTTAAGGGGTTAAGCGGATCATTAGCAGCAGGGGCTCTATTTTGCACAACTGGTTGCAACAAAGTGCTCAAACTGGATCCTGGCAGCCAAGAGCACCAGTAATGACTGAAGCACATGAAATGTTAGTGATCACAACCAGAGCCTTACCGCAAGTCAGGAGGGACTCTGCACCAAGGCTCCAGTGGCAGCCAGAACCAGGCAGCTTAAGTGCCGGTACTTGGCAAAAGTAGCGCTACGAACGATGTCTCTTCTGCCAAACCAATACCAGCAGTACATCACTAGTTCCCCACAACACTGTTTGCACGGCACCCCTCGTGTAATATCCCCTACACATGTCTGTCTAGTCTGTGTCTATGTGTTATTGTGACTAGTATATTTTCCTACCATAAGTGCTTTCCCATATATAATGTAATGTGTTCATGTAACCTGCATTGTGCTGTATTTCAATGTCCTGTAACTATGTTTGTAAGCAACCAAGGAACTGGCAACATGTAAGAACGTGCCTCCCTAAGTATTTATGTATTTGTATTGTTATAACTATGCAAAAAATAATTTCTCCCCTGAGGAATCATTACAGTTGTATTGTATTGTACGATAGCCCCACTGCTGCATTTTCGCAGCAAGTGCTGGCCATAAGCTAGCATTTCGATTATTTCAGGACGCAAAGGCCCTGATAAATATGTCCCATTGCTGGCATGTGCCCATTTTTAGACATGAAATTGTTCTGTAAGGTGAGGACCTATGCTTTGGCAGAAGAAAGAGGAATTTTGTTAGTAAATGTGCCCCATTGGCTTCTCATATTAGTATGTTTGATAAACATGAAGTGGCCGCTGTAAAGAAAAGCTCTCTATAATTGGCAAGTGGCAGCCTATTATTAAAGGAGTATTCCCTTTTCCCAATATACTTTTTGTATCAATTCCTAACATTTTTCTAGATCTCTGCTTGCTGTGATTCTATGGGAAGCTTCTATGTTTATTTCCAGTGAATAGAAATCTGTCCATGGTCACACAGGTGCACCGCTAATTAGTATCACAGAGAGTAATCCGAGCTGTGCACCTGTGTGACCATGGTCAGATTTCTTTCCACAGGAAGTAAACATAAAAGCTTTTTATAAAATGACAGCAAGCAGAGATCTAGAAAACGGATACAGAATGTATATTGGAAAATGATGTACCTAATGTGTTTAACCCTTTAAACCTTTTAACGACCTATGACATAATAGCAGGTCACGGGTTGAGCCCTCATCATAGCCGATCGTGGGTGTTGACCTGCAAATCCTCCCCGGCAAAGCTGCTGGCAGCTTCAAAAAGGCGCAGTAATCTTGGTGGAGATTGTCGCTCCCTGTGACGTCATCGTGGAGCGGAAATCAGTTACCATGACAGGCTTGGGTCTTTCAAAGACCTGGGGTTGTCTCATTTTAACCCATTCATTACAATGTGCGATTCGCACATTTTAATGAATGTGGAGGAAAATCCCCATATACTGCCATACTGTATTATGGCAGTATATGGTAAGATAAATTAGACAACCTAGGTTCAAAGTACCCCAGGGGGTCTGAAAAATAGTAAAAGTAAAAATAAAAAGAGTTAAAAAAAATTATAATAAAAAAACCTAAAAATTCAAATCACTCCCCTTTCCCTAGAACTGATATAAATATAAATAAACAGTAAAAATCACAAACACATTAGGTATCGCCGCGTCAAAATATAATAATGGTTCTTCACTGTGTTTAACCCTGTAACAGAAAATAGCGCCTGAATTATAAAATGCTACTTATTTGCCATTTTAAAAAATCAGTCTTAAAAATGGTAACATTGAAAACTTCATCAAAATTTGCAAAATATTACACTGCCCACAGCTCCATACACCAATGTATGAAAAAGTTATTAGCCCCAGAAGATGGCAAAATCTAAAATTTCACCAATTTCACTGCATTTGGAATGTTTTTCGCGCTTTCCAGTACATGACATTGAATAGTAAATACTGTCACTAGGAAGTGTAATTTGTTACGCAGAAAACAAGCCATCACACAGCTATCTACATGTAAAAAATAAAGTTATACATTTTTGATTGTGGGGAGTGAAAAATGGAAATGAAAAAAACAAAAAAGGGCCAAGTCTTTAGGGTTAAGGGTTAAGGAATGAGAATTGCAGCATGTAGTGCTTTTTATTAAAGTCTTGAATCTACAACTTTAATTAACCTTTTCAAAGAATTACCAGTGCTTTACAGAGGTTATCATCTTTATAGCAGTCCTCCCTTTATTAGGGATGTTAGCATGCCTTTAATACGTTACTTTTGTATTTATATAAATGTGGTTTAAAAGCTCTTAAGGGACGTTACCGGAGTCCCTCAGAGCTCCAGCGTCACACCCCCCGCGTCACGGTGGTTGCTGCTTTGACGTCACCAGTCCTCGGGAATACTCACGTATGTGCGCTACCCTATTTACTGAGTAGCAGACGACAGTAGGCGGATAAAGAAGGTATGGTTTAATATAAAAACTTAAAATAAATTTGTCATTTTCTTGTGACAAATTTCCTTTAATTTAGTTAAGATTTATCTGTCAAGGGGGAATATGATCATGGCTAGGAGAACCCAGATCTCCTCTCAGTCCAGGCAGGTTCTATAAATACTTTTTGCATCTCCTAAGTGTCTTGCAGGAACAGGACTAAATATGTGATTGTAGTAGAGAAAGAAGAGATCAGCAGCTGCAGCTCCTCCAGCTAGAAGTGATATCATTCCTGTACCTGGTTTATAACATCTCTACATACACACTGCATGAGGCTATCTTCTAGATATCCAGGTTATGCAGCTATCTAGGAGTTACTTCTATTGTTACAGTGCACGTCAATTGAGTCATTCTTTGTAGTAAAGTTTAGCACAGTGTCATATGTTACCTTTCACACAGAGCAGCACCATGTCCCTGGATCCGCACACAGTGGTGTCACACGGAGAAGCAGAGCTCTCATCTGTCAGTCCTTCTCCCGCCTCCCTCTCCAGTGACTACCAGCCCACACTGATAGGTGCCGTCTGGGCGATGAGACCTGCACAGCTGCAAGTACGGCTGTGCCCGCCCACTGTATCAATAGTTCCCTGTAACCTGCCCACATAGTAAACATGCTATACATATGTTATTACATCACGTTGTATATTATTTCTAGGAAGCAAGAACATGCCGGTAGTTTCTGAAGTGACTACAAGCTGGAAAGTCATGGACATGTCAGGGGTCTGTTCACACTGACATTCATCATGGACACACCCTGGATGAATGAAATCATAGGCATAACCATAGCTTTTCCTACAGGAAACTAGCAGAGCGAATACAAGGCTTTGTGACTAACATGAAGGAATCGTATACTATGCTGTGTGCTGAAGGGTCAGCTCCTCTGACTGGCAGCTGTGCTGTATCCTACAGGGATTACCATCACTAATGACTGTTGTTCTTGCTTTAATCTGAATTTTTAAATATTGCATTGTGTACCCAGTCCTGTCTTCAGATTTGGGCATCGGATTGCTTCGCATTTGAACTGAATCTCATGTTTTGCTGAATTTTGTTAAATGGCAAATCCTATAAATACTATTTTTATATTAGTGTGTGTGGCATGATGAAGAGTTTTTTTTACTTGAAACGCTTAGCTGTTTGTGGATACCACTATGTGCTGATCGATTTTATATGATTATTTAATAAAGAAGCAAGAATTTTTCATATAAAAAGTGCTGGATCGTTTGAATCTTTTTCATTGTCTGCAAAAACCTGCAACCAGAGGGTGTATCCTTTTGCACTTTCAAGAGGACGGGGAGGATCACCAAATGCTCCCAGGTGTAAGCATTTCCTACAAAACACACTTGCCGCATGGACTTTTCTTTTATATCATTTGGAACGCACAATGAAAGTCGTAAAAACTGAGCCCACAAGAAACGCAAATGTGTTTTTTCACCTAGCATGAAATAATGATTAATGTCACTGAGAAGTTAAATTTGTTATTCAGAAAAAAAGCCCTCACACAGCTCTGTACACGAAAAAAGGAAATAGATTTTAGAATATGGGGAGAGAAAAAAGGCGGCATCCTTAAGGGGTTAATATTAGATAGGTGTTTTTTTTTTTTTTTAAATGCAATTACATCAAAGGATGAATTCTGCTGTCACTAGTTGAAGAAAGAAGTAAGGTATTGTCCCAAGCAGTTTATCAGTTTTTGTTTAGTCTTGGTGGCTTTATATATTTGCATATTTAAAACATAAACAGTCCTGACAATTTAGTTCTTTCTCATATTCTTGTCTGGAAAGCTTACACCACTCTTAGTTTCACACATACTTATGGGAAATGTTAGCCCACATAAACTAAGCTGTCCAGCTCTAGGCGACTGAAAACTCATTACTTTTTGGTCTTGCAATCAGTGATGAAAGCACTCATCGGGGCAGTAGGCCGGGAAGTGGTGAGTACTTCTAACGTGTACTCACTGCTCCCAGAGCCTCTCCTTCTGCACCACTTCAAGTCCGGATCAGCACCAAGGGCAGTGTAGATAACGGAGCAAGAAAGGATCTCCTCCTTCTCTGAAAACTGGACTGCTCTGAGTCCGGGTGCCGGAACATTGAACCAACATCAGGGCTCTGACTTGTGCAGTAGAAGAGAAAAGAGAAAGTCCACAATGGAGCAGGACGGAGAAGAACAACCAGTGGAGGTGAGTATTTGCTTTTCGTTTTTTTTTTTTTGTCTGTATGATAGTCAGGTTTCAAGGGTCTGGGAATCTCCAGTATTACATGTCTGCTCTGGGGGTCTGCAGTATTATGGTCAGATCTGGGAGTCTCCAGTAGTATTATAGTCACCTCTGAGGGTCTCCATTGTTTGTCTGCTCTGAGGGTCTCCAAAAGTATAATAGTCAGCTCTGAGGGTCTCCAGTATTATATGTCTGCTCCGGCAGTCTCCAGTTTTATAAATCTGCTTTGTGGGTCTCCAATATTATTATGGGTCTGCTCTGTGGGTCTCCAGTATTTGTCTGCTCTGGTGGTCTCCAGTGGTATTATAAGTCTGTACTTGTGGTTATAGTAGTATTATAGTCAGCTCTGAGGGTCTACATACAGTATTTTAGTTGGCTCTGGGGGTCTTCAGTATTTTAGGCTGCTCTAGGGGTTCCCAGTATTATGGTGTGCTTTGGGGGTCTCCAGTATTCAAGTAAGATTTGGGGTCTCCAGTATCACAGTGAGCTCTGGGGGTCTCCAGTTTTTGCATCTGCTCTTAAAGGTCTTCTGTATTGTAGTCTGCTCCGTGGACCTCTCTTATTAGCCATATTCTCTGCTGGTCTCCCGTATTATATGTCTGCTATGGGGGTCTCCAATCTACATTATTATTATTGTCTGGTTTTGCATTGTATTTATAGTCTGCTCTTGAGTCTGTATTAGTTATTTCAGGAGTGGCATTTGTTCTGTATTGTGGTTTTTGGTGCATCTAGGATGCTGTTTACTAATGAAGCCCCTTGAAGATGAGTGGTATGACAATGCAGCCCTTGGACCGATAAAGATAGTGCCCCTGAAATAGAGGATATAGTAATATTAACATTTAAGATCCCCACATTCCTAAAACAATTTAAAAAAAATGTAATGTAACAAGTGGTTAACAATTGGTTATTTTAAGGTAAATATTCCCTTTAACCTTTTCATGAAACTTTACAAGTTAAGATCCTGCTCCAATGTCTCCACAATGGCAGAATCTCTAGAACCACACAAGGCTCTCTATGCCAAATTAAAAGAGACCAATTTAAAATTATCCCCTTAAGATGACATTACATTAGTTCATGAAGAGTTATTAGAAAGAAATTGATTTTAAGGCTCATGACTTCATGAAATTGGAATGTTCCACCTGCAGTTTATAGACCGTGTTAAACAAGCCTCTTACACGCCTTTTTTTTTTTTTTTAGTTAACCTCCTATTACTTTGTTTTCTCTTGTCCATAATGAATATGAGAATGTATAATGATTCCATTATCAAGGTTTATGCACAGACACATTTTTTCAACAAAAAAATCAACAGGTAAAAAATTATGCAAATAGAACACAAAATATTTTATATAAACCTGTTATTTCACAAAAATTGATTTGTGCCTATTTGTATCAATTGCAACATCCCCACCAGGGCCTAACAGTATATGGGGGCAGAATGAGTGGCTGGCTTGGTTGCGATTTAGTCACGGTTGTTATGGTAGCACAGTCCTGGTGTAGGCCTCTTCTACAACTGTCAGGACCAGCATGGTATAGCAAGAAAAGGGTGGCCAAGTGGTAACAAGTTTCTCCTTGGGGCACCCTTGGTGTATGTAATAGGTCCAGGGCAGGCAGGGCCGACGCCAGCACTGTGCATGCCAGGGCAAGTGCCGAGGCCTAGGGCTCCTACAGGGCTCCCACATAAGGTTGTATATAAGGAATCCATGGGAATGAGGGGGGCTGTATCTAATGAATCCATAGTGGAGAAGGGGGGCTTTATATATAATAACCATGAGGGGGCTGTGTATAAAATAACCATGAGGGGACTGTTTGGTATGATTAACTAACTAATTTTAGGGAACAGGAGACGTTTTACTTTTGAATTTTTAATGCTGCCACGTGAAGGCCTGTGATGTTAGTGGCTTTAGCCAGGAGCTCACACGTGAACCAAAGATGGCGAAAACATTCTTTATTGTAGCACAGCACGTGTAAAAACAAAGTTTTTAAAAATAAATTAAAAAATTGTAAAACTAAAAAATACCCCAATAGACGTATCCATAAGAGAGCTTGGCTAAGCAAAGATTATGTAATTATACCCGCACTAGGAAGGGTATAAAAAATAAATAAAAAACTATTTCAAAAATGCCATTTTAGTTCTGTGTGGTGAACTGCGTACACATTTTATTTAAAAAGAATTGTCGTTTTATTCTGTTCACCCACAGGAAAAGGTTAATAATCATTATGCCATTTTACCATAAAAATGAAACCAATGGAAAATACAAACCCTCCCACAAAAACAATCCTTCACATGCCGATGTCAGACAGAAAAGTTATGTATTTTGGAATTAGAGCATGGATATACAAAAAAAAGTGCTGTGTCCTGAAGGCCGTTTTAGGCTGTGTGCTTAAGGTGTTAAACTAATAGTTAAACATATTTTTTTCTAGAATTCCCCCTTTTAAAAGCTCTACCTTTTACCGATAATAACTCTCCTCCAAAGTCATGTGTAAATGAGCAGAAGAAAGTAATATTTGACTAAGGTGACTAAGGTTTAGAGGTTGCAGGGGGAGGGTCACTTCAGACGCCCCTTTCTTTGGCTTGGTTCTATAATAACCTGGGAACAGGCTTTTAGTGTCATTAAAGATAAGAAACAGATTTTTCAGTCTGTGGTCTATCTAATCGGAGATTTACATGCAGCTCTCATTTCCAACTTAACTGTCTGTATCTCCGGTTCTGTAGTCCACAGTAGCACAATGGTATCTGAAAGATGTTTAAACGGAACCTGTCACCAGCCCCCATGCTTGTAAACCACAAAAAGTACTGTATATACTTGAGTATAAGCCGACCCGAGAATAAGCGGATTCCCCTAATTTAACCACCGAGAACTGGGAAAACCTATTGACTCGAGTATAAGCTGAGGGTGGAAAATACTTTGGTCACAGTCTCCCAGTATATAGCCAGCCAAACCCTGTAGTATATAGCCAGCCAGCCCCCAGTAGTATACAGCCAGCCAACCCCTGTAGTATACAGCCAGCCAGACCCCAGTAGTATACAGCCAGCCAGCCCCCAGTAGTATACAGCCAGCCAGCCCCCAGTAGTATACAGCCAGCCCCCATGTAGTATACAGCCAGCCAGCCCCCAGTATTATACATCCAGCCAGCAAGCCCCCAGTAGTATACATCCAGCCCCCAGTAGTATATAGCCAGCCCCCAGTAGTATACAGCCAGCCCCCAGTAGTATACAGCCCGCCAGCCAGCTCTTTGTAGTATATAGACAGCGAGCCAGCTGTAAGTTTATTTTTTTTCATTGACTCGTGCACAAGCCAAGGTGAGGTTTTTCAGCACATTTTTTGCGCTGAAAAACTCGGCTTATACACAAGTATATACGGTACCTTATATGTCAGTTTTCAAAGTTGCTGGCCACATCTTTATAACTTTCCAAAGCTGCGTGCAGCCTGAAAAATGGGTTTGGGGTTATCGCCTGAGCAATCAATGAGGTACTCTATGTCATGGCCACCTCATCAGCTAACTATGTCTCCTTCTCTGCATGGACCCTAACTATGTCTCCTTCTCTGCATGGACCCGCACGGACTACGATTAAAAACTATATTTAGTTTGAAACGCGTCAGTTTTTTTTCACCATGGTACCGTTTTAATATTTTAAAGGATTAAATAAACTTCAACTTTTTTATTCACAATTTTGTCTTCATACCTGCCTGACTGCTGGATTACCGTTCGCATTTTTCCTACAAGCACTGATCCGGCTCAGTTTTATCCGTGCACCGGCGATCTACACATGACTGCACACAGTGGGTGAGCTGAAAAAACCTCCCTTTTTCTTTTCCATGGACCCGCATTAAGCCCTACCTCCTCTAAAAAAAGGGATTCTAGAAAGGATATTTCATACCCTTATTGTGGGGTCTAGCAGTTTAATGGGGTAAAATCTGCTTAGTGGATCTATATCCAACGAGCTGTAGTTTATATATATTATTTGGAGAAATGTACATCCTTATATCACTTTTTAGTAGTGAAATAGCACAAAGAAACATTTTTGAAATTTTTAAATTTATTTTCATGTCATTCAACATTGTTATTGTTGTATTTTTTGAACCCAGGAATAGAAAATGTTTTGTTTCATTTACTGTTATTCATTTTTATAAATGAAAGGAGGGTAAGCCTAAGGCTCCATCTGATGTGCCATGGTCACCATTATCATTTTCCAAAGTTTGATGAGATAACACTTATTTCACGGGTGCTCCTGCCACCCACGTCCCGGGTCGCAGGTGAACCTGTTCCCCTATCTGAGCCCCAGTGTCCCCCCAGCCTGTCTTAACTGTCCGCGTTCCTGCTGTGTCTCCGGCAATCCGGCGCGCGTGTCCCCGCCTCCTGGGGCCCACACGCGCCGGCTCTCAGAGATTTAAAGGGCCAGCCAACATCTAATTGGTGTTGGTCACCTAGTACTTGATAAATAGCCAGCCTCTTCCCTTTTGCCCCGTCGGATCTTTGTGTCTCCATGCCATTGAGAAAGCTGTGTTCCTTGCCCTGTGCGTTTAGACTGATTTCCCGTTGTGACCTTGATTCCGTTCCAGACTCTGATCCTGTGCTGCCTGCCCTGACCTTCCACTACGTCCCCGACTCTGATCCCATGCTGCCTGTCCTGACCTTCCTGTTCCCGACTCCGTCTCAGCCTCACGATTCTGCACCTCACCTTGGCCGCCACCGCAGTCTTACCAAAGTGGACCAAAGTCTCGACCTGGTGGTATCCAGCCGCAGCAAGTCCAACCCGCTTTGCGGCGGGCTCTGTTGAAAACCGGGTACTACTTAAACTCTGCTCCCAGGTGTTGCTTATCTCATCGTCCAAGGTGGTTTAGTGGCTCCACTACCCCTGGATCCTGACAACTTATAGATGAGAAGTATCTTCAGCCCTACCCTTCTCTGTATTTCTAATATACTACTATTACCCTATATCTATGCATACAACAAATGGGTTCTAATTTTGTTCTGCATGCATTGCCACTATACAGTACTTCTGCTCTTATCCTGCATATATATTTGCACTGAACCAAACTACTACTCCTAACCTGGATATGTGGCACAGCACAGTACTATGATTCTCATCCTAAATATATATACGCCATTACTCTTATATTGTATATATGCACACAACACTGTACTACTACTCTTATCCTGCATATATGAGCACTATACAAACTACTACTTCTGTAGACCTAAATTAGTGACACAGCAAAGCACAGTTTAGTTCTGGTAAAAAAAAAATTAAAAAGTTATTATGCTTTATGTGCTTTATATTGCTTCATAGCACTTGTGAACCTGGGGTCTACTGCTCCGAACGGAAAACATTTTGTCCTTTTAAAACTTTCTTAATGACTACTATTTATTCTTTCATAAAAGTGCAAAGAGAAGCCAAACATTTGCGGTTATGAACACACTGTTCTTTCTAAGGAACATCGTTTATATTTTATGCATTCATTTTTTTCTTTTCTGAAGTCAAAGATTTATTAGTTTTTGTGACTGAAGTTGTAAAAGTGTTTAAGATAAAAAAAAAAGTGTTCAAAGTAGTTTGACTACTTTGTGACGAAAGATGTTTCTGGTTGTAATGCCAAAGAAAAAATTCACCTTTTGAATTTGTAAGGTTGTTGGAGATCTCCTCTCCTCAATTCCCTTATGAACAGAGACAGTGGTAATGTGTGCAGAGTCCACATGAACAGAGACAGTGGTACTATGTGCAGGTTTCATATGTACAGGACCATAGTATTGTGTGCAGTCTCCATATGTACAGGACCATGGTATTGTGTGCAGTCTCCATATGTACAGGACCATGGTATTGTGTGCAGTCTCCATATGTACAGGACCATGGTATTGTGTGCAGTCTCTATATGTACAGGACTATGGTATTGTGTGCAGTCTCCATATGTACAGGACTATGGTATTGTGTGCAGTCTCCATATGTACAGGACCATGGTATTGTGTGCAGTCTCCATATGTACAGGACCATGGTATTGTGTGCAGTCTCCATATGTACAGGACCATAGTATTGTGTGCAGTCTCCATATGTACAGGACCATGGTATTGTGTGCAGTCTCCATATGTACAGGACCATGGTATTGTGTGCAGTCTCCATATGTACAGGACCATGGTATTGTGTGCAGTCTCCATATGTACAGGACCATGGTATTGTGTGCAGTCTCCATATGTACAGGACCATGGTATTGTGTGCAGTCTCCATATGTACAGGACCATAGTATTGTGTGCAGTCTCCATATGTACAGGACCATGGTATTGTGTGCAGTCTCCATATGTACAGGACCATGGTATTGTGTGCAGTCTCCATATGTACAGGACTATGGTATTGTGTGCAGTCTCAATATGTACAGGACCATGGTATTGTGTGCAGTCTCCATATGTACAGGACCATGGTATTGTGTGCAGTCTCAATATGTACAGGACCATGGTATTGTGTGCAGTCTCCATATGTACAGGACCATGGTATTGTGTGCAGTCTCCATATGTACAGGACCATGGTATTGTGTGCAGTCTCCATATGTACAGGACCATAGTATTGTGTGCAGTCTCTATATGTACAGGACTATGGTATTGTGTGCAGTCTCCATATGTACAGGACCATGGTATTGTGTGCAGTCTCCATATGTACAGGACCATGGTATTGTGTGCAGTCTCAATATGTACAGGACTATGGTATTGTGTGCAGTCTCCATATGTACAGGACCATGGTATTGTGTGCAGTCTCCATATGTACAGGACCATAGTATTGTGTGCAGTCTCCATATGTACAGGACCATGGTATTGTGTGCAGTCTCCATATGTACAGGACCATGGTATTGTGTGCAGTCTCCATATGTACAGGACCATGGTATTGTGTGCAGTCTCCATATGTACAGGACCATGGTATTGTGTGCAGTCTCCATATGTACAGGACTATGGTATTGTGTGCAGTCTCAATATGTACAGGACCATGGTATTGTGTGCAGTCCCCATGTGTACAGAGACGGTGATGCTGTCAGAGCCCCTGCCAGCCTCAGCCCTACCAAGATAGCCTTAAATAGACAATTTGTAGTGATCCTACTAAAATGTGTTCTGAATAACCCCTGCAGTACTTGGGGAGGGCAGTATGATTAGCTCACTCCTACAAGCTATCAAGCCCCTGTCTGATGAGTAAGGTGCAATAACAATGACACCTGCTGGTCTTTATTTTCACTATGGGGCAGATTTTTCAAGTAAGAATTTTGTCAGTATTAGTAGAATTTGGCTTGTTTGACTATCATTATTGACTTTTTTGAGATTTTAAATATATAATATTAGAAACCCTGTATGAATCATCCTATTGTAAATCTGCAGTCCTCAAACTATCAAAACAGATTTTAGGAAGATTCTTATACTTATATATCAAAGTAATGAACACAAAATGGAGGTAAATTTAAAATGTTCTGATTTTGTCAGTATTATTTGCATTTGCCCTAAAATGTACAGAAATAAGAAGAGAAAACCCATCTTAAAGGGAACCTTTCATCAGGGGACCTTTTTCTGGCTCCCCTATGTCGAAATAGAGATGAGTGGGCACATTGCCACAGAGTTTATAGTAAAACTGTCTTTTTCCCCCCAAAAAAAGAAATGTTAGATAAAAATTATCTTTCTGTATGGTGTCCCTAGTCCCCTGGGAGTGGCCAGTGAGGTATGGGGCAGACATGTATGACTTCCTGAAGGGGCTTCCTGAAGGTCATGCTTGATATTTAGGGGGCTGCCTAACAAGGTAGCTAAAAGAGGTGGGGTTTTAGTTATCCCATCCTGGAAAACTTATTTGCATAAGGTTCTGTCTGTGACTTAGATTAGACCCCAGGGGTGCCATAGCATCTCCCTGCAGGCATTTAAATCCTGCATTCACTTTGACTGCAGCATTTAATGCGTTAACCTCTAGAAGGAGAAGGAAAAGGCAACGGGGAAGCAAAGTGATGTTTTGCAATCCTGGGTGGTAGAAGTATGTGTACACCAGAGCAATTCCTGCATTGGGCTGAGCCACCACTACATTGACCCAGAGGGAAGTTAAAGAGATGTAACTTTCCTGGCCATGCTCACTTGTACATGTATCAGTTGTGATGTGCACCTTGTAACCAATCCGAGTGCAGGCAGCAGGGTGGGCATGGCCTGGCCACAAAATTAGTGGTGGCTGGGAATGACATATTGTGGGACATCCATCACCATAAGATTTTTAATGCTGTCCGGAACGGTTGCTTTTCAAAGGCCAGGTCTCCAGTGACATCTCTGCCCATGCTTCCTGGAATAGTCGGAGCAGATAAAGTGCTGGAGGGGCAGAGCATGGAGGTAGCGGAGCACATGGTAAAAAAGCTTTTTCTGTCGTGTTGTGTCCTCCTCCTCCATGCATGCCCTGCTGCAGACACATGTGCTCCTGACTTCTTCATGCATGCCTTGCTGCAGACACATGAGCTCCTAACTTCTCCATTCGCATGAAAGCCAGCACAGCTGCGCTACAATCAGATCACATGCGACACAATCCCAGCGACACAACCCCTGTTAAATACCTGTAAAAGCTGCGCAAATCCTGAAAACGGCACACAGTCCGATGAAAGTGCGTTCCGCGACACTTAGTAAATAAGCTCCACTGACTTCTATAGAAAAGAGTGTTTAACATTTAGACTAAGTTTCTTGACATCAGTTCCTCTATTCCATCATGGAATAGAATAATGGCCGCCTAGAACTGATGGTAAACAGAAGACCTCAGTTTAACATCCGTAGCCATTGACTTGCATTTAAGCAAGTTCTCTTCTCACCCATCGGTTATTTATAAAAGCAAAAATAACGCTGCAGCCCACATTATTTATGCTGCTAAACATAAATACATTTATCGCAAGTCACCACAAATGGTGGTGTAAATCGAGCCTTACTTCCCTATACTATCCCATAGTAGCTAGGTGAAGGGCCAAGGACATCTCTTTCTTTCTGTCTAGCTAAAGCAAAGCTGTTTTTCTTTTTATTGTGTATGTTGTATTGTTCAAGCACTATACTATGCACCACATATTTGGTGGGGCTGCACCTCAAAATATAGAGCAGGTCCTATTCCTGCCTGTTTTGTGACATGGCGGGAACTTTTAATGGACATGGGCAGGGGGAATAGATGGACCTGTAAATATAACCTGTTACTACTAGCTACTGGGGCCACTGTTACTACTAGCTACTGGGGCCACTGTTACCACTGGCTACTGGGGCACTGTTACTAGTGGCATTCAGGGTCTCTGTTACCACAGGCTGCTGTGGCCACTGTTACTATTGTCTATCCAGGGCAGTGTTACTATTAGCTACTGGGGCACTGTTACCACTGCCTACTGGGGGCCCTGTTACTATTGGCAACTGGGAGCACTGTTATTATTAGATACTGGGGGCACTTTTACCACTGGCTACTTGTTACAAATGGCTATTTGGTGCACTATTACTTTCAGCTAATAGCAGCACTGTTACCATTGGCTACTGGGGACACTGTTACTATTGGCTACTGGGGCAATTTTACTGTTGGATACGGTGGCAACTGTTACAATTGATTACTGGATGCACTGGATGTTACTATTGGCTACTGATACTATTAGCTAGTGGGCACTCTCTTACTACTGGCTACTATGGTCCTCTGATACTATTGACTGTTGAGGTCACTGTTACTACTAGCTGCATGAAGCTACAGCGGCAGTACACAACCAGAAATGTCATGGAGTTTTATGGAATCTTGTGAAGTGCCGCTTTAAAAGTCTCTGGGTAGCCTACAAGATATTACTATTTTCTTTGTCAATAGGAGTTGTTCCCATTGATGAACATTTTTTTTCCCAGTTTTTGCAACTTTTTAGAATCAAATCTGCACCTGGTCCAGGGCAGAGGAAGGATTTTCATGGACCTTGTTTTCACATGTAAAATTTAATTAGTCCACATGCTTTAAATGTTTAAAATTTTCCAAATGAACCTGCTGGGCATTGAAAGTTTTTTTTCTTTTAATTACCGTATTTTACGGGCCATTAGGCGCACCGGAATATAAGGCGCAACAGTCCGATGCGCCTTATATATGCAATAATTCCATATATAAGGCGCATCGGACTATAAGGCGCAGGGTCCGGGGGTGTGGCGGAGGTCCGGGGGCGGAGCGGAGACCCGACAGGACGCGACGCGATGCGGAGAAGAGACGCGGAACGCGGGGAAGGTGAGCGGGGAAGGTGAGGGGGAGGTAGAGAATAGAATACTTACATAGATCCCCGCTACCGGAGACAGCAGATCTCCAGCGGGAACTGCAGACCACGCGGCAGAAGTTGTTCGTGCCGCGTGGTCTGCAGTTCCCGCTGGAGATCTGCTGTCTCTGGTAGCGGGGACCTATGTAAGTAGGGTCCGCTGCCTCATATAGGGCGCACCGGACTATAAGGCGACTTTGGATTTCCAAGGAAATCCAAGGCTTTTAAGTGCGCCTTATAGTCCAGAAAATACGGTAATACATTTTTGCATTTACTTTTTATTGAAATTTATTCGCCATCGGTAATGTTTGAGCTGGGTTTTTAAACATATTGCAGAAATGCATTTGTTTTACATGTTACCATGCATTTGGCTGGTAAGAAAGCATCTCTTCATTGCCGGAAGTGTCAGCAGCTGTGAATAATCTGCAAATTACTCACGTTAGAGCCAAATAAGCGTGATTGTTTAATCCCACATTGTTTGTAAAATTGTAAATGGTTTTGAAGTGGATGAGACTTTTAAAAACTAGTGCGAAATGGCAACTTTGGGTAAATTTTAGGAGGTGTGTAAAACGGGTTAATCAGCCATTTTAAAACCTGTACAGCAGAAAGCACATAACATCTCGAATGAAGGACAGTATTAGCTAGCCGCCATTTTGAAAGATTCATCCATAGTGAATTCCAAAAATATTTGGATTTGATTTGGTGCCTGAAAAATGCCAGATTTGTACAGAATCTACAAACCAATGAACCCATGTGCTCATCTCTAGTAGTAAGTTATATTTATACAGAAGACAAATCTAATTGTGTAATGTGTTCTCTACCTGTAAATCCTGTATGTAAATAACACTAGATAAATTGTCTAGTGGAATAAATATTTATGCACCTCCAAGAATAATACATTTCCCCAGAACATTGGACAGATCATTGGCGGGTAAATATTCCACCTTCTAGACAAACTGGAATAGTTTAGCCTAATCAAGTCCCGATTGATTGTGAGGTCATCCCGCTCTGACACTGTAAATACGTCGCTGTTTTCTTTAGGTCAATAAATGATATGACGCCCTGGAAGTAAAGATGAAGGAATTTTTTTTATTTTTGCTCATGGATGGTTGTCTATGTAAATGTAGTATCTTTTCATTAAATTATTATTATTATTATTATTATGGACTTTTGTAGCGAGAAAGAAGGCAGCTAAATGTTTTTTCAGTTTCAGACAAAAATTGTATTACAATTTTATTTATGTGTTATTTGTTGTGCCACTTATATCGCAATGGAAGCTACTACGCATGCACAAGACTGGGACATCGGCTTCAGAGGACACTGCTGCAGTTGGCATGTAAGCCGTGCTTCAGGGGAGGGGTGTAAACGCCATAGTCCCCAGAGCACTTGCAGTTAATCTGCATATTTTAAAATGTCTTATTTAAGGACAAAGAATTCCATAATTGAACTAATAAAGAACAAAGCCAGCTTCAGGGAGCCCTGGGGAATCTGTCAATGGAGCTACTTGGGTAAGTAGATTTAGATTTCGTTTTTCATTAAAAGGTTTATCTAGAAAAAAAAAACTATAAATAGCTTGTCAAAAGGGCAAGTAATTAGAGATGAGCGAACATGCTCGTCCGAGCTTGATGCTCGGTCGAGCATTAGGGTACTCGAAACTGCTCGTTGCTCGGACGAATACTTCGCCCGCTCGGGAAAATGGCAGCTCCCGCCGTTTTGCTTTTTGGCGGCCAGAAACAGAGCCAATCACAAGCCAGGAGACTCTGCACTCCACCCAGCATGACGTGGTACCCTTACACGTCGATAGCAGTGGTTGGCTGGCCAGATCAGGTGACCCTGGGATAGACTAGCCGCTGCCCGCGCTGCTCGGATCATTCTGTGTCTGGATGCCGCTAGGGAGAGAGCTGCTGCTGGTCAGGGAAAGCGTTAGGGTGTTCTATTAGCTTACTGTTAGGCAGGAGTGATTCTCCAAGAACCCAACAGCCCTTCTTAGGGCTACAATAACGTTCTACTTTTTTTATTTTAATTTGCATCTAGTACCATTTTGTGAGGAATTAGCAGGGGGACTTGCTACCGTTGTGTTTAGCTCTTAGTGGCACACATATCCATAGCAAAGACCGAAGTGGGAAAATTTAGTAGGGGTTGGATTTCAATTAGGCACTAACTCAGTGTCATCTCATCTGGCATAGTAGTGTGCTTTGATACTTGGCTAGAAAATAGCCATAGGAGAATACAAAGAGCTTACTTACGCCTACAGTAGCGTTCTATATATTTGATTTCTGGTTGATCTGCTGGTGGCTGTACTTTCTGCAGTGCATGTACTAGCCAATTCTGAGCAATTTGTAGTGAGACTTGCGACCGCTGTGTTCTGCGCTTAGTGACGCACATATCCATAGCAAAGACCGAAGTGGGAAAATTTAGTAGGGGTTGGATTTCAATTAGGCACTAACTCAGTGTCATCTCATCTGGCATAGTAGTGTGCTTTGATACTTGGCTAGAGAATAGCCATAGGAGAATACAAAGAGCTTACTTACGCCTACAGTAGCGTTCTATATATTTGATTTCTGGTTGATCTGCTGGTGGCTGTATTTTCTGCAGTGCATGTACTAGCCAATTCTGAGCAATTTGTAGTGAGACTTGCGACCGCTGTGTTCTGCGCTTAGTGACGCACATATCCATAGCAAAGACCGAAGTGGGAAAATTTAGTAGGGGTTGGATTTCAATTAGGCACTAACTCAGTGTCATCTCATCTGGCATAGTAGTGTGCTTTGATACTTGGCTAGAAAATAGCCATAGGAGAATACAAAGAGCTTACTTACGCCTACAGTAGCGTTCTATATATTTGATTTCTGGTTGATCTGCTGGTGGCTGTACTTTCTGCAGTGCATGTACTAGCCAATTCTGAGCAATTTGTAGTGAGACTTGCGACCGCTGTGTTCTGCGCTTAGTGACGCACATATCCATAGCAAAGACCGAAGTGGGAAAATTTAGTAGGGGTTGGATTTCAATTAGGCACTAACTCAGTGTCATCTCATCTGGCATAGTAGTGTGCTTTGATACTTGGCTAGAAAATAGCCATAGGAGAATACAAAGAGCTTACTTATGCCTACAGTAGCGTTCTATATATTTGATTTCTGGTTGATCTGCTGGTGGCTGTACTTTCTGCAGTGCATGTACTAGCCAATTCTGAGCAATTTGTAGTGAGACTTGCGACCGCTGTGTTCTGCGCTTAGTGACGCACATATCCATAGCAAAGACCGAAGTGGGAAAATTTAGTAGGGGTTGGATTTCAATTAGGCACTAACTCAGTGTCATCTCATCTGGCATAGTAGTGTGCTTTGATACTTGGCTAGAAAATAGCCATAGGAGAATACAAAGAGCTTACTTACGCCTACAGTAGCGTTCTATATATTTGATTTCTGGTTGATCTGCTGGTGGCTGTACTTTCTGCAGTGCATGTACTAGCCAATTCTGAGCAATTTGTAGTGAGACTTGCGACCGCTGTGTTCTGCGCTTAGTGACGCACATATCCATAGCAAAGACCGAAGTGGGAAAATTTAGTAGGGGTTGGATTTCAATTAGGCACTAACTCAGTGTCATCTCATCTGGCATAGTAGTGTGCTTTGATACTTGGCTAGAAAATAGCCATAGGAGAATACAAAGAGCTTACTTATGCCTACAGTAGCGTTCTATATATTTGATTTCTGGTTGATCTGCTGGTGGCTGTACTTTCTGCAGTGCATGTACTAGCCAATTCTGAGCAATTTGTAGTGAGACTTGCGACCGCTGTGTTCTGCGCTTAGTGACGCACATATCCATAGCAAAGACCGAAGTGGGAAAATTTAGTAGGGGTTGGATTTCAATTAGGCACTAACTCAGTGTCATCTCATCTGGCATAGTAGTGTGCTTTGATACTTGGCTAGAAAATAGCCATAGGAGAATACAAAGAGCTTACTTACGCCTACAGTAGCGTTCTATATATTTGATTTCTGGTTGATCTGCTGGTGGCTGTACTTTCTGCAGTGCATGTACTAGCCAATTCTGAGCAATTTGTAGTGAGACTTGCGACCGCTGTGTTCTGCGCTTAGTGACGCACATATCCATAGCAAAGACCGAAGTGGGAAAATTTAGTAGGGGTTGGATTTCAATTAGGCACTAACTCAGTGTCATCTCATCTGGCATAGTAGTGTGCTTTGATACTTGGCTAGAAAATAGCCATAGGAGAATACAAAGAGCTTACTTACGCCTACAGTAGCGTTCTATATATTTGATTTCTGGTTGATCTGCTGGTGGCTGTACTTTCTGCAGTGCATGTACTAGCCAATTCTGAGCAATTTGTAGTGAGACTTGCGACCGCTGTGTTCTGCGCTTAGTGACGCACATATCCATAGCAAAGACCGAAGTGGGAAAATTTAGTAGGGGTTGGATTTCAATTAGGCACTAACTCAGTGTCATCTCATCTGGCATAGTAGTGTGCTTTGATACTTGGCTAGAGAATAGCCATAGGAGAATACAAAGAGCTTACTTACGCCTACAGTAGCGTTCTATATATTTGATTTCTGGTTGATCTGCTGGTGGCTGTATTTTCTGCAGTGCATGTACTAGCCAATTCTGAGCAATTTGTAGTGAGACTTGCGACCGCTGTGTTCTGCGCTTAGTGACGCACATATCCATAGCAAAGACCGAAGTGGGAAAATTTAGTAGGGGTTGGATTTCAATTAGGCACTAACTCAGTGTCATCTCATCTGGCATAGTAGTGTGCTTTGATACTTGGCTAGAAAATAGCCATAGGAGAATACAAAGAGCTTACTTACGCCTACAGTAGCGTTCTATATATTTGATTTCTGGTTGATCTGCTGGTGGCTGTACTTTCTGCAGTGCATGTACTAGCCAATTCTGAGCAATTTGTAGTGAGACTTGCGACCGCTGTGTTCTGCGCTTAGTGACGCACATATCCATAGCAAAGACCGAAGTGGGAAAATTTAGTAGGGGTTGGATTTCAATTAGGCACTAACTCAGTGTCATCTCATCTGGCATAGTAGTGTGCTTTGATACTTGGCTAGAAAATAGCCATAGGAGAATACAAAGAGCTTACTTATGCCTACAGTAGCGTTCTATATATTTGATTTCTGGTTGATCTGCTGGTGGCTGTACTTTCTGCAGTGCATGTACTAGCCAATTCTGAGCAATTTGTAGTGAGACTTGCGACCGCTGTGTTCTGCGCTTAGTGACGCACATATCCATAGCAAAGACCGAAGTGGGAAAATTTAGTAGGGGTTGGATTTCAATTAGGCACTAACTCAGTGTCATCTCATCTGGCATAGTAGTGTGCTTTGATACTTGGCTAGAAAATAGCCATAGGAGAATACAAAGAGCTTACTTACGCCTACAGTAGCGTTCTATATATTTGATTTCTGGTTGATCTGCTGGTGGCTGTACTTTCTGCAGTGCATGTACTAGCCAATTCTGAGCAATTTGTAGTGAGACTTGCGACCGCTGTGTTCTGCGCTTAGTGACGCACATATCCATAGCAAAGACCGAAGTGGGAAAATTTAGTAGGGGTTGGATTTCAATTAGGCACTAACTCAGTGTCATCTCATCTGGCATAGTAGTGTGCTTTGATACTTGGCTAGAAAATAGCCATAGGAGAATACAAAGAGCTTACTTACGCCTACAGTAGCGTTCTATATATTTGATTTCTGGTTGATCTGCTGGTGGCTGTACTTTCTGCAGTGCATGTACTAGCCAATTCTGAGCAATTTGTAGTGAGACTTGCGACCGCTGTGTTCTGCGCTTAGTGACGCACATATCCATAGCAAAGACCGAAGTGGGAAAATTTAGTAGGGGTTGGATTTCAATTAGGCACTAACTCAGTGTCATCTCATCTGGCATAGTAGTGTGCTTTGATACTTGGCTAGAAAATAGCCATAGCAATAGGATAGCATTGTTTGGTTTTAAAAACTCAAAAAAAAACAAAAAACACAAAAAAAAACAAAAAAAAGTTAAAAAAAAAATAAAGTTATAACTCTCATTTTAAAAATGTTTAACCCGAGGGCTAGGGGTAGAGGACGAGGGCGGGGACGTGGGCGTCCAACTACTGCAGGGGTCAGAGGCCGTGGTCCTGGGTGGGGTGAGACACCACCTGCTAATGAGGGAGCAGGGGAACGCCGCAGAGCTACACTCCCTAGGTTCATGTCTGAAGTTACTGGGACTCGTGGTAGAGCACTGTTGAGGCCAGAACAGTGCGAACAGGTGATGTCGTGGATTGCTGAAAATGCTTCGAGCAATTTGTCCACCACCAGTCAGTCTTCCACGCAGTCCACCCATGTCACCGAAATCGCCACTCCTCCAGCTCCTGCACCTCAGCCTCCTCCCCCCCAGTCTGCCCCCTCCCAGGAAAATTTGGCATTTGAACCGGCATACTCTGAGGAACTGTTTTCTGGACCCTTCCCACAGTCACAAACCACTTGTCCGGTTGCTGCTGAGCAATTTTCCGATGCCCAGGTTTTCCACCAGTCACAGTCTGTGGGTGATGATGACCTTCTTGACGTAGTGGAAGTGTGTAAAGAGGTGTCCGACGATGAGGAGACACGGTTGTCAGACAGTGGGGAAGTTGTTGTCAGGGCAGGAAGTCCGAGGGGGGAACAGACTGAGGGATCGGAGGATGATGAGGTGACAGACCCAAGCTGGGTTGAGAGGCCGGGTGAACACAGTGCTTCTGAGACGGAGGAGAGTCCTCGACCAGAACAGGTTGGAAGAGGCAGTGGTGGGGCCAGACGGAGAGGCAGGGCCAGAGCTGGTGCATCAGCGCCAAATGTGTCAACTAGTGAAGCTCCCGTGGCGAGGGCTCTTGCGGCGAGGGCTAGATCTTCAGAAGTCTGGAGGTTCTTTAAGGAAACACCGGATGACCGACGGACTGTGGTGTGCAACATTTGCCAAACCAGGCTCAGCAGGGGTTCCACCACTACTAGCTTAACTACCACCAGTATGCGCAGGCATATGAATGCTAAACACCCCACTCAGTGGCAACAAGCCCGTTCACCTCCGGCCGTGCACACCACTGCTCCTTCCCCTGTGTCAGCTGATAGTCAGCCCCCTGCCCAGGACCCTGCCACAAAAACCCCATCGTCGCCTCCACGATCCTCCACAGCATCCACCAGCGTTCAGCTCTCCATACCCCAGACGCTGGAGCGGAAACGCAAATATAGTGCAACCCACCCGCACGCCCAAGCCCTTAATGTGCACATCTCCAGATTGCTTAGCCTGGAGATGCTGCCCTATAGGCTAGTAGAGACCGAGGCCTTTCGCAACCTCATGGCAGCGGCCGCCCCTCGGTATTCGGTCCCCAGCCGCCACTACTTTTCCCGATGTGCCGTCCCAGCCCTGCACCAGCACGTGTCAGACAACATCATCCGTGCCCTGACCAACGCCGTTTCTGACAAGGTCCACCTGACCACGGACACGTGGACGAGTGCTGCCGGGCAGGGCCACTATATATCGCTGACGGCACATTGGGTTAACTTGGTGGAGGCTGGGACCGAGTCTGACCCAGGGGCTGCTCATATACTGCCGACGCCGAGGATTGCGGGGCCTACCTCGGTCCAGGTGTTTCAGGCCTACTATGCCTCCTCCTTCTCCCACCCCTCCTCCACCTCCTCCTCCGAACTACCATCCGTGGGCACGGCGCCATCAGTCGGTAGCTCTAGGCACAGCAGCAGTGCCGTCGCTAAGCGACAGCAGGCGGTGCTGAAACTGCTGAGCCTAGGCGATAAAAGGCACACCGCCCAAGAGCTATTACAGGGCATTCCACATCAAAGTTGTTAACTTTGTCGCCACCCTGCTGTGTAATCCACAAAATATACTTGCAAACTTTTACCATTTAGGGATATTATTTCAGCGCTTCTTGCGCATCTGTTTACATTCCCCTCACCCGCCATATCCTAAACTTATAAGAACGCTACTACACTTGATCTTATACAAAAGGTTCTTAGAAGTGCTGTTTGGGGAGTAGCCTAGAGACAGGGGCTTGGATTGGCGAAAGCTCGCCTGGCTGCAGAGCGCCAGCTCCATCCCAAGATCCAACTAACATAGTTGCAGCACCTTTAATCTACTACTAGTTCACTGCCTCCATAATAATAATAATAATAATCTTTATTTATATAGCGTCATCATATTCTGTAGCGCTTTACAAATCATAGGAAACAAATACAAATGTAATGTAACAGAGCACAACATTTGTATGGAACAACAGGAGTGAGGTCCCTGCTCGCCAGAGCTTACGGTTTATGAAGATGATGGGGTAACACGAGGTAAAAGAATATTTAATGGTCAAGCCATTCTTCTTAGGGAATAGAAAAAAATATAATAAATGGAATTGCTGTCGCTTGAACCACTCAGCCGTCATCTTATATACCAGGTCCAGGGTGAATGGGACTGCAGAGAAGTCTGGTGCCTGTTGGTTGCTGGATAACAGATGGGAGGACGACACAGGACGGGTTAGTAGAAGAGTTAAGGCTTGCCTAAAGAAATGGGTTTTAAGAGCACGTTTGAAACTTTGGAGGTTAGGTATTAGTCTGATAGTCCGGGGCAGAGCATTCCATAGAATTGGTGCAGCTCTAGAGAAGTCTTGGAGACGCGAGTGGGAGGTCCGCACTAGGGTAGAGGTTAATCTAAGATCACTGGCGGATCTAAGAGCACGGGTTGGGCGATAAGAGATAAGAGAGGAGAGGTAGGGGGGTGCAGCATTATACAGAGCTTTATGGATGAGGGTTATTATTATTTTAAACTGTATTCGAAAGGAGACTGGCAGCCAGTGCAGCGACTGGCATGAACTGTAAGCATACATGGTCCCCTTATCAAACGAGCTGTGTCAGGCAGAATTTTGGGTTGTTTTCATGGCTTCCATGTTAACTTTGTCGCCACCCTGCTGTGTAATCCACAAAATATACTGGCAAACTTTTATCATGTACCGATATTATTTGAGCGCTTCTTGCTCACCTCCTTTGGTTCCTCTCTGACACCCATTGGTTTGAAGCCTGAGTCCAATTAGGGTATGTCGCCATGCCACTCTCTAGCCTGCTGCCGCTGCCTCTGCATGCCGTCCCCTATAGTGTCAGGGTCAATTATTGGATGTTTTAGATGCTATCTAGCTTCATTCTGTCACTCTGTCATGGCCATGCTGTTGCCCATAATTTTGGCATAATGGTGCGATTAGGCAGCCTCAGAGGCATCCATGCATGCTGCCCCTGCTGTTTCCTGTCCATTTCCGTGGTGTTTCCATCCTTTTCTGAGGTTCCCAGGTGTTTGGCCAAGCTTCCCTGTGCAGAGCCTTGGTCCCCTTGAAAAATGCTCGAGTCTCCCATTGACTTCAATGGGGTTCGTTATTCGAGACGAGCACTCGAGCATCGGGAAAAGTTCGTCTCGAATAACGAGTACCCGAGCATTTTAGTGTTCGCTCATCTCTACAAGTAATTCATTTTAGTTTTGTGGGAATACAATATCTGATAACCCTGTGAATCCATACCTCTACATTCCCTATGACCATAACCCTGATTTTGTTTGACCAGAGTTCATTTGAGTTCCTGAATTATTCAGCTCACCCTTTGGGGTACTGCAAATCATTCCACAATCACTAGATCAGAGTTTAACACACAGTTCTGAAAGTAGTTTTCCACCTTCTATATCTTAATGGCCTATTGATAGTGAGGATTCAACATACATGTCAAACTCCAATCTTTGTCTAGTGGCTGCTACCGGGGACAGCAGCAAAGCTTTAATTTTATGATTGTACTAGATAGATAATGCATCTTTTAAAACTGGAAACACCCTTTAAATTATTTAGGTGTTCATACACTCATTGCAGTGCAAAAACTACAGTATTTTAAATTCTGTAGGCCACAAATATGAATATTCTCTGTATTACTAAAGAGTAACAATAGGATAGTACATTCATTTTACTAAAATTACATAATGAGAAACTACTGCAGATTCAGCTCATATCCCTTGAAAGTATGGAAAGTAACCTTTTGCCTTGTACACAAAAAGCAGGAAACAGGATAAGAGAAAGAATGTGCGGATCTGATTAGTGAACGGGATACAATAATGTCTCTGTGAGAGTGATACTGTGTAATGACACACTCTTACAGCACCTATAAATGACCTCCCTTGTAAGACATACTGCTTACTGTGTTGTGTTACAATGTAGCATTAATCAATACTCTTTTAGGAGCCTTAAAACATGTTCAAGCAAATATGTTTCCCTAGGGCTGGAGACTAGCAGTCTTTCAGTGATAGTTTTTGCTGCAGTTCTTCACAATATATATATTGTTATACTTGAGTATAAGACAAGTTTTTCAGCACAATTTTAGTGTTAAAAAAACCCCACTAGGCTTATTATACTCAAGTCTATAAAAAAAATAAACTTAACACTCACCCTCCGGCTCTGACCCCAGCGTCCTCTTCTCCCCGGATAACCTCTTCAGGTTCCCGGCCACTGCGGCAGATGCATGTTTATGAAATCTGCCGCCACAGAAACTATGACACGCCAGTGCCACCACCTTCTGACACCAGAGTTTGTGTGCCGGCAGATTGCATAGACGTGCATCTGCTGGAGTGTCCGGGAACCCAAAGAGGTTCTGCGGAAGAAGAGTTTGCCAGGGGTCAGCGCCAGAGGGTGTGTACTTTTTTTTAAAGTTTATTTTTTTATGGGGGCACTCTTATGGACATTATATTTATGGAGGTACTCTGCTGAGCGTGATATTTATGGGGAACTCTGCTGGGCATGATATTTATGGGGGCACTCTGCTGGGCATGATATTTATGGGGGCACTCTGCTGAGCATGATATTTATGGGGGCACTCTGCTGGGCATGATATTTATGGGGGCACTCTGCTGGGCATGATATTTATCTGGGAACTCTGCTGGGCATTATATTTATTGGGGCACTATGCTTAGCATGATATTTATGGGGGCACTATGCTGGGAATGATATTTATGGGGGCACTCTGCTGGACAATTAATTAATTGGAGGGGCTGCTGTGGACATTTCATTCATGAGGGGAGACTACTGGACATTTAATTGATGATAGGTGACTGCTCAGCATTTTATTAGAGAGTAGATGCCGCATTTCCCACCATAGATTTATACTCGAGTCAATACGCTTTCCCAGTTTTTTGCCGTAAAATTAAGTACCTCGGCTTATACTCGGGTCATCTTTTACACCAGTATAAACAGTATATACTAATGTTTCCGTTTTCCTTTTAAACTTTCACATTTTAGGACCCACTCCTAAATACTACAAAATACTTGAAAAGATTGTGCATGACTGCAGGTGATTTTTTGCAGGCGATTTGGCTCTGATGTTGTAATTAGAGATGAGCGAACACTAAAATGCTCGGGTACTCGTTATTCGAGACGAACTTTTCCCGATGCTCGAGTGCTCGTCTCGAATAACGAACCCCATTGAAGTCAATGGGAGACTCGAGCATTTTTCAAGGGGACCAAGGCTCTGCACAGGGAAGCTTGGCCAAACACCTGGGAACCTCAGAAAAGGATGGAAACACCACGGAAATGGACAGGAAACAGCAGGGGCAGCATGCATGGATGCCTCTGAGGCTGCTTAAACGCACCATTATGCCAAAATTATGGGCAACAGCATGGCCATGACAGAGTGACAGAATGAAGCTAGATAGCATCTAAAACATGCAATAATTGACCCTGACACTATAGGGGACGGCATGCAGAGGCAGCGGCAGCAGGCTAGAGAGTGTCATGGCGACATACCCTAAATGGACTCAGGCTTCAAACCAATGGGTGGCAGAGAGGAACCAAAGGAGGTGAGCAAGAAGTGCTCAAATAATATCGGTACATGATAAAAGTTTGCCAGTATATTTTGTGGATTACACAGCAGGGTGGCGACAAAGTTAACATGGAAGCCATGAAAACAACCCAAAATTCTGCCTGACACAGCTCGTTTGATAAGGGGACCATGTATGGAGGCAGTGAACTAGTAGTAGATTAAAGGTGCTGCAGTTAAAACTATGTTAGTTGGATCTTGGCATGGAGCTGGCGCTCCGCTGCCAGGCGAACTTTCGCCAATCCAAGCCCCTGTCTCTAGGCTACTCCCCAAACAGCACTTCTAAGAACCTTTTGTATAAGATCAAGTGTAGTAGCGTTCTTATAAGTTTAGGATATGCCGGGTGAGGGGAATGTAAACAGATGCGCAAGAAGCGCATGATGCGCATGGAGCTGGCGCTCCGCTGCCAGGCGAGCTTTCGCAAATCCAAGCCCCTGTCTCTAGGCTACTCCCCAAACAGCACTTTTGTATAAGATCAAGTGTAGTAGCGTTCTTATAAGTTTAGGATATGGCGGGTGAGGGGAATGTAAACAGATGCGCAAGAAGCGCTGAAATAATATCCCTAAATGGTAAAAGTTTGCAAGTATATTTTGTGGATTACACAGCAGGGTGGCGACAAAGTTAACAACTTTGATGTGGAATCCATGAAAACAACCCAAATTTCTGCCTGACACACCTCGTTTGATAAAGGGACGATGTATGGAGGCAGCTATATGGACGACTTTTGGAGGTAGGAATGGAGACAACGTGTGGAGGCTGCTATGGAGACAATTTAATTTGGATAGTGCCTGTATGTGGCAGTCCCAAACATTTTTCAAACCAGAGGAGCAGGTAGGTGGCCCTCCAGTAAAATGGGATAGATTGAGTGCCTGTATGTGGCAGTCCCAAAAATTGTTCAAACCAGAGGAGCAGGTAGGTGGCCCTCCAGTAAAATGGGATAGATTGAGTGCCTGTATGTGGCAGTCCCAAAAATGTTTCAAACCAGAGGAGCAGGTAGGTGGCCCTCCAGTAAAATGGAATAGATTGAGTGCCTGTATGTGGCAGTCCCAAAAATTCTTCAAACCAGAGGAGCAGGTAGGTGGCCCTCCAGTAAAATGGAATAGATTGAGTGCCTGTATGTGGCAGTCCCAAAAATTGTTCAAACCAGAGGACCGGGTAGGTGGCCCTCCAGAAAAATGGAATAGATTGAGTGCCTGTATGTGGCACTCACAAAAATTGTTTCAAACAGAGGACCGGGTAGGTGGCCCTCCAGAAAAATTAAATGCATGAAGTATAGCAAGAGCCAGTGGGCCCTGTCAAAAAATAGCCATTTTCCTCTGCTTTACTGTACAAAGAGGAGGAGAAGGAGGAAAATGAGGAGGAGGAGGAGGAGTGGATCAATTATTCAGGTTGAGCTTCCTTCACCTGGTGGAGATTGGAAATTCTGAGAAATCCAGCCTTTATTCATTTTAATAAGCGTCAGCCTGTCAGCGCTGTCAGTCGACAGGCGTGTACGCTTATCGGTGATGATGCCACCAGCTGCACTGAAAACCCGCTCGGACAAGACGCTAGCGGCAGGGCAGGCAAGAACCTCCAAGGCGTACAGCGCCAGTTCGTGCCACATGTCCAGCTTTGAAACCCAGTAGTTGTAGGGAGCTGTGTGATCATTTAGGACGATGGTATGGTCAGCTACGTACTCCCTCACCATCTTTCTGTAAAGATCAGCCCTACTCTGCCGAGACTGGGGACAGGTGACAGTGTCTTGCTGGGGTGACATAAAGCTGGCAAAAGCCTTGTAAAGCGTACCCTTGCCAGTGCTGGACAAGCTGCCTGCTCGCCTACTCTCCCTCGCTACTTGTCCCGCAGAACTACGCACTCTGCCGCTAGCGCTGTCAGAAGGGAAATACTGTTTCAGCTTGTGCACCAGGGCCTGCTGGTATTCATGCATTCTCACACTCCTTTCCTCTGCAGGGATGAGAGTGGCAAGATTTTGCTTGTACCGTGGGTCCAGGAGAGTGAACACCCAGTAATCGGTGCTGGAATAAATTCTTTGAACGCGAGGGTCACGGGATAGGCAGCCTAGCATGAAATCTGCCATATGCGCCAGAGTACCAACGCGTAAGAATTCACTCCCCTCACTGGCCTGACTGTCCATTTCCTCCTCCTCCAACTCCTCCAACTCCTCTTCTTCTGCCCATACACGCTGAACAGTGAAGGACTCAACAATGGTCCCCTCTTGTGTCTCGCCAACATTCTCCTCCTCTTCCTCCTCATCCTCCTCCACCTCCACCTCCTCCGATATGCGCTGAGAAACAGACCTCAGGGTGCTTTGGCTATCAACAAGGGAATATTCTTCCCCCGTCTCTTGTGACGAGCGCAAAGCTTCCGACTTCATGCTGACCAGAGAGTTTTTCAACAGGCCAAGCAGCGGGATGGTGAGGCTGATGATGGCGGCATCGCCACTGACCATCTGTGTTGACTCCTCAAAGTTACTCAGCACCTGACAGATATCAGACATCCACGTCCACTCCTCATTGTAGACTTGAGGAAGCTGACTGACCTGACTACCAGTTCTGGTGGAAGTTGACATCTGGCAGTCTACAATCGCTCTGCGCTGCTGGTAAACTCTGGATAACATGGTCAGTGTTGAATTCCACCTCGTGGGCACGTCGCACAACAGTCGGTGAGCGGGCAGTTGGAGGCGGCGCTGCGCTGCCCTGAGAGTGGCAGCATCTGGGCTGGACTTCCTGAAATGCGCACAGATGCGGCGCACCTTCGTGAGCAAATCAGACAGATTGGGGTATGTCTTGAGGAAACGCTGCACTATCAGATTTAACACATGGGCCAGGCATGGCACATGTGTCAGTCTGCCGAGTTGCAGAGCCGCCACCAGGTTACGGCCGTTGTCACACACAACCATTCCGGGCTTGAGGTTCAGCGGTGCCAGCCACAGATCAGTCTGCGCCGTGATGCCCTGTAATAGCTCTTGGGCGGTGTGCCTTTTGTCGCCTAGGCTCAGCAGTTTGAGCACCGCCTGCTGTCGCTTAGCGACGGCACTGCTGCTGTGCCTAGAGCTACCGACTGATGGCGCCGTGCCCACGGATGGTAGTTCGGAGGAGGAGGTGGAGGAGGGGTGGGAGGAGGAGGAGGCATAGTAGGCCTGAAACACCTGGACCGAGGTAGGCCCCGCAATCCTCGGCGTCGGCAGTATATGAGCAGCCCCAGGGTCAGTCTCGGTCCCAGCCTCCACCAAGTTAACCCAATGTGCCGTCAGCGATATATAGTGGCCCTGCCCGGCAGCACTCGTCCACGTGTCCGTGGTCAGGTGGACCTTGTCAGAAACGGCGTTGGTCAGGGCACGGATGATGTTGTCTGACACGTGCTGGTGCAGGGCTGGGACGGCACATCGGGAAAAGTAGTGGCGGCTGGGGACCGAATACCGAGGGGCGGCCGCCGCCATGAGGTTGCGAAAGGCCTCGGTCTCTACTAGCCTATAGGGCAGCATCTCCAGGCTAAGCAATCTGGAGATGTGCACATTAAGGGCTTGGGCGTGCGGGTGGGTTGCACTATATTTGCGTTTCCGCTCCAGCGTCTGGGGTATGGAGAGCTGAACGCTGGTGGATGCTGTGGAGGATCGTGGAGGCGACGATGGGGTTTTTGGGCCAGGGTCCTGGGCAGGGGGCTGACTAGCAGCTGACACAGGGGAAGGAGCAGTGGTGTGCACGGCCGGAGGTGAACGGGCTTGTTGCCACTGAGTGGGGTGCTTAGCATTCATATGCCTGCGCATACTGGTGGTAGTTAAGCTAGTAGTGGTGGAACCCCTGCTGAGCCTGGTTTGGCAAATGTTGCACACCACAGTCCGTCGGTCATCCGGTGTTTCCTTAAAGAACCTCCACACTTCTGAAGATCTAGCCCTCGCCGCAAGAGCCCTCACCACGGGAGCTTCACTAGTTGACAGTGGCGCTGATGCACCAGCTCTGGCCCTGCCTCTCCGTCTGGCCCCACCACTGCCTCTTCCAACCTGTTCAGGTCGAGGACTCTCCTCCGTCTCAGAAGCACTGTGTTCACCCGGCCTCTCAACCCAGCTTGGGTCTGTCACCTCATCATCCTCCGATCCCTCAGTCTGCTCCCCCCTCGGACTTCCTGCCCTGACAACAACTTCCCCACTGTCTGACAACCGTGTCTCCTCATCGTCGGACACCTCTTTACACACTTCCACTACGTCAAGAAGGTCATCATCACCCACAGACTGTGACTGGTGGAAAACCTGGGCATCGGAAAATTGCTCAGCAGCAACCGGACAAGTGGTTTGTGACTGTGGGAAGGGTCCAGAAAACAGTTCCTCAGAGTATGCCGGTTCAAATGCCAAATTTTCCTGGGAGGGGGCAGACTGGGGGGGAGGAGGCTGAGGTGCAGGAGCTGGAGGAGTGGGGATTTCGGTGACATGGGTGGACTGCGTGGAAGACTGACTGGTGGTGGACAAATTGCTCGAAGCATTGTCAGCAATCCACGACATCACCTGTTCGCACTGTTCTGGCCTCAACAGTGCTCTACCACGAGTCCCAGTAACTTCAGACATGAACCTAGGGAGTGTAGCTCTGCGGCGTTCCCCTGCTCCCTCATCAGCAGGTGGTGTCTCACCCCGCCCAGGACCACGGCCTCTGACCCCTGCAGTAGTTGGACGCCCACGTCCCCGCCCTCGTCCTCTACCCCTAGCCCTGGGGTTAAACATTTTTAAAATGAGAGTTATAACTTTTTTTTTTTTTTTACTTTTTTTTTTTTTTTTTGTGTGTTTTTTTTGTGTTTTTTGTTTTTTTTTGTGTTTTTTGTTTTTTTTTGAGTTTTTAGAACCAAACAATCCTATCCTATTGCTATGGCTATTTTCTAGCCAAGTATCAAAGGAAGCACACTACTATGCCAGATGAGATGACACTGAGTTATTGCCTAATAGAAATCCAACCCCTACTGAATTTTGCCACTTCAGCCTTTGCTATGGATATGTGCGCCACTAAGCGCAGAACACAGCGGTCGCAAGTCTCACTACAAATTGCTCAGAATTGGCAAGTACATGCACTGCAGAAACTACAGCCACCAGCAGATCAACCAGAAATCAAATATATAGAATGCTACTGTAGGCTTCAAGAAGCTATTTGTATTCTCCTATGGCTATTTTCTAGCCAAGTATCAAAGGAAGCACACTACTATGCCAGATGAGATGACACTGAGTTATTGCCTAATAGAAATCCAACCCCTACTGAATTTTCCCACTTCAGCCTTTGCTATGGATATGTGCGCCACTAAGCGCAGAACACAGCGGTCGCAAGTCTCACTACAAATTGCTCAGAATTGGCAAGTACATGCACTGCAGAAACTACAGCCACCAGCAGATCAACCAGAAATCAAATATATAGAATGCTACTGTAGGCTTCAAGAAGCTATTTGTATTCTCCTATGGCTATTTTCTAGCCAAGTATCAAAGGAAGCACACTACTATGCCAGATGAGATGACACTGAGTTATTGCCTAATAGAAATCCAACCCCTACTGAATTTTGCCACTTCAGCCTTTGCTATGGATATGTGCGCCACTAAGCGCAGAACACAGCGGTCGCAAGTCTCACTACAAATTGCTCAGAATTGGCAAGTACATGCACTGCAGAAACTACAGCCACCAGCAGATCAACCAGAAATCAAATATATAGAACGCTACTGTAGGCTTCAAGAAGCTATTTGTATTCTCCTATGGCTATTTTCTAGCCAAGTATCAAAGGAAGCACACTACTATGCCAGATGAGATGACACTGAGTTATTGCCTAATAGAAATCCAACCCCTACTGAATTTTCCCACTTCAGCCTTTGCTATGGATATGTGCGCCACTAAGCGCAGAACACAGCGGTCGCAAGTCTCACTACAAATTGCTCAGAATTGGCAAGTACATGCACTGCAGAAACTACAGCCACCAGCAGATCAACCAGAAATCAAATATATAGAACGCTACTGTAGGCTTCAAGAAGCTATTTGTATTCTCCTATGGCTATTTTCTAGCCAAGTATCAAAGGAAGCACACTACTATGCCAGATGAGATGACACTGAGTTATTGCCTAATAGAAATCCAACCCCTACTGAATTTTCCCACTTCAGCCTTTGCTATGGATATGTGCGCCACTAAGCGCAGAACACAGCGGTCGCAAGTCTCACTACAAATTGCTCAGAATTGGCAAGTACATGCACTGCAGAAACTACAGCCACCAGCAGATCAACCAGAAATCAAATATATAGAACGCTACTGTAGGCTTCAAGAAGCTATTTGTATTCTCCTATGGCTATTTTCTAGCCAAGTATCAAAGGAAGCACACTACTATGCCAGATGAGATGACACTGAGTTATTGCCTAATAGAAATCCAACCCCTACTGAATTTTCCCACTTCAGCCTTTGCTATGGATATGTGCGCCACTAAGCGCAGAACACAGCGGTCGCAAGTCTCACTACAAATTGCTCAGAATTGGCAAGTACATGCACTGCAGAAACTACAGCCACCAGCAGATCAACCAGAAATCAAATATATAGAACGCTACTGTAGGCTTCAAGAAGCTATTTGTATTCTCCTATGGCTATTTTCTAGCCAAGTATCAAAGGAAGCACACTACTATGCCAGATGAGATGACACTGAGTTATTGCCTAATAGAAATCCAACCCCTACTGAATTTTCCCACTTCGGTCTTTGCTATGGATATGTGTGCCACTAAGAGCTAAACACAACGGTAGCAAGTCCCCCTGCTAATTCCTCACAAAATGGTAAAAGATGCAAATTAAAATAAAAAAAGTAGAACGTTATTGTAGCCCTAAGAAGGGCTGTTGGGTTCTTTGAGAATCACTCCTGCCTAACAGTAAGCTAATAGAACACCCTAACGCTTTCCCTGACCAGCAGCAGCTCTCTCCCTAGCGGCATCCAGAGACAGAATGATCCGAGCAGCGCGGCCAGCGGCTAGTCTATCCCAGGGTCACCTGATCTGGCCAGCCAACCACTGCTATCGACGTGTAAGGGTACCACGTCATGCTGGGTGGAGTGCAGAGTCTCCTGGCTTGTGATTGGCTCTGTTTCTGGCCGCCAAAAAGCAAAACGGCGGGAGCTGCCATTTTCTCGAGCGGGCAAAGTATTCGTCCGAGCAACGAGCAGTTTCGAGTACCCTAATGCTCGACCGAGCATCAAGCTCGGACGAGCATGTTCGCTCATCTCTAGTTGTAATCTATGTAAATAATGTAGTTTTCCCATTGGACACTAGATGTCAGTATAAACCACATCTATACAGCTGATAGAGAACACTGCTTTTCAGCTCTGCTGTTAAAATTAAAAAGCACAAGAAAAATTTTGAAGATCCTAAAGATTCAGCATTTTTGGTCTATTATAAATGAATAACAAGGGGAGAGAAAGACAATGAAAACCAACAGAGCCCAAAAGATTGCAATGATATTTATTTGGGCTCTATTGTGGTTTTTATAATTTTGCTTAGTAATTTTTTTTACTTAGTTGAGTGACACTTGCCAAAGTGTGGCAGGGCTGAACACTATAAAGAGCAGTGTAGTGCTTCTACCACTGCACAACACAACTGATATCCACACTATGAAGGCAAGAAATTCCATAAATTAACTCTTGGCAATTGAATACAATTTAGGGTGGACTGCCTCATAAAGCTGATTGAGAGAGTGTCAAGATTTTGGCAAACTCTTTTGGGAGACACAAATTGTTCCAAAATATCAGAAGGGCAAAAATGGAATAAAGGGGGTCATGTTTAAGTAAAAGGAGATCATGCTATGGATCAGAGATGAGCGGGGGCACTTAATGGGGTCCTTGAGTAAAAGAGGGAGTTATGCTGAGTACCAAAATTAAGAGGAATACCATTCTGGGGACCATGAATAAGGGAAGTAGCCATGATGGTGACTAGGAATAGGAAGAAACCAATGCTAGGAACTAATATCTGATGCCATGCTGGGGCCAAGTATCATGTAACCCCCACAAACTAGAGAACAGCTCAACATAATAGCTAAAAATTGAGGAGTTCCTGTGGTTATAAATTTACACTAAGGAGGCTTGTTAGTCTGCGCCAGGTTATGTGCAATATGCACAGTTATATTGTTATATATTTAAGTACAGGCGGTCGCCTGCTTAAGGACACCCGACTTACAGACAACCCATAGTTACAGACAGACCCCTCTGATCTCTGGTGAAGCTCTCTGGATGCTTTACTATAGTCCCAGGCTGCAATGATCAGCTGTAAGGTGTCTGTAATGAAGCTTTATTGATAATCATTGGTCCCATTACAGCAAAAAATGTTTAAACCCAAATTGTCACTGGGGCAATTTTTTTTTGTCTGTATCTACAATTATAAAATACACAGACTTACATACAAATTCAACTTAAGAACAAACCTCCGGAACCTATCTTGTACGTAACCTTGGGACTGTATACCATCCATATTTATCATTACTTGTTTTGGAGGCTTTACCAGTTTGTGTTACATAGTTTATACAGTTGAAAAACCACATGCCCATCAAGTTGCTGTGTGTATACAGCTTGTATCTAATACATTATCAAAATTTTATTAAGATACAATTTCTAGACAGTCAGAAGTGATTATGGAGCAAGGTGTTATGACTAGACATACTATACACTAGATCATTAAAATGCAATATATGACAACTGCTAAATAATCAGGTTTCAGATGTCTATATCAGAAGTCATTATTAACCCATTACTCTTGTTCTAATGAACTGGTAGACAAAGAAACTCCTGCTACATCTGTTTATGCTTGATAAAGACACTATTACAGGCCAAAATCTGGAATCAATGAAGCTTAATTATTAAAGTGACAAGTTGTTTGCTTCGAATCCTTTCCGATTACCAAACCACAATCCCGCAGGCTTATATTATAGACATAGGAACCAAAGTCATATTAGATACATATTTATCTGGAAAGGACATGGACCGTGTGATTTCATTATATTTACATGCTGTATCTTTAGTTACTACAATATGAAGGGAGGGATACTGTCTGCCTGGTGTAGTCAGATATGTCAGGGCCTGGAAAAATAAGCCATTACATTGTTTAATCAGCAGATAAATTGCTTATGGACATATTACAAAGAAAGAGTAATAAATTGAGTCAGACATTCGTTTTATTGCATATCACTTCTTGATTATTTCATAATCTGTGCACACAATGGGGCACATTTACTTACCCGTACCGTTGACGCCGACGATCCGGAAAGTCCGACGAGGATTCAGAGCTGCCACGATTCACCAAGATCGTGCGTCCAATTTCCTGCATGTGTCGCTTCCCCCGCTGAGGTCTGCCGCAGTTCACCATCTTCTTCCTGGTGCATGTAAGTGCTGATCTTGCGACACAATTTGATTTTTTAATTCCGCCGTTTGTCCAAATCAGTCAGGTTGTGTCAGATTTGTGTCGCATGAAAGCCACAATCCAATCGCATGCGCCTAAAACCCAGGGCAATTCAGCACAAAACGAAAAAATTTGGGAAACCCGTTGGAAATGTTTTTTCGATGGACCCTTAGTAAATGTGCCCCAATGTTATTTATAGCTGTAGGTTTTCAATGTATTCAAAATGCATAAACTCAGTCTTAGCATACTGTACTCAGACCATAGCCGTGAAATTTGGCTAAGGTTAGTCCAGATGATGTGGTGATTGTTTGCCGCCATGTAATAGTCACCTTCTTGTATATATGTGCAAAACAATCTTGTGTGCAGACAAGAAACCTTATGCCTACACCACAGACGCCACAGCAAAAGCCACCTGAAGACAGGTCGTTTTTGGTGCGGCTCAACGCAGCCTTTAACCTTTGTGTTGTTTGTGTTGTGGGTTTGCAAAATTCTTGCCAGCTAACCCATTGTGTTTTTACGTAGGCTGTCCCTGGTCTCCCATATCTGGCTGAAGTGGGTCCCGGGTTCTCCGAAGGTCCCTTACACATGAGTCTCCAGTATGAGACAATGCATGCTACTGCTTTAAGTTGTTTGGTTTTATCTAATGTAGTTTCTAATTACAAATGGTGTGGCCCGACACATAGTAACACACCCTCTTTTTCAACATCACAATCCAAACAAGAGAGAAAAGCAGCAGAAAATCTCAGATTGATAAATGAGAGTGTTTTTTACAGTGTTTATTTTCTAGTTGCCACTTACATTTTTTGTGTTTACTCATAAAATGTGAGCATTTCAGAACTGAAAATTTATGGCAATTTTTTTTTTTGTGTGTGTAAGAAGAATGTTCAATAAAGAATTCCTACATACAGCCTCTGACTCTGAGCAGACGCTTGCAAAAACACTTTAATGGATAGTAAAGATCCCTTGGGCAGTGAGTAAACATGCTCCTTCATTTCCACTGACAAGCCCAGACATTACTCATTTATAGTCCACACATTGCCATCTAGTGGCCTCTCTGGTAACTTCAGTCACTATGTACTAAACTCTTTCACATGCTGTCAGATAGTGATAGTAACTTTCCTGTTTTTTTCTATACTGCCAATGACAAAACAATAGCATGGAAAATATAATCTTTCTTTCACACCATGGGGCAGATTTACAAAACTACCTTACAGCAAAACTGTTTTTGTAGCCCGTAGTAATCAATCACATTTAAATAGATTTCTCCCAGCAGACCCTAAGGGTATCTGCAGACGTGGAGGACTTTACCTCATTGATAATTCTGCAGCATTGATGCAAATACTTATCCTGTGGAACCTGCAGCTGACTGTCATCTGGGGCTTTAACTTCCCTAATACCGTCCACTCTGTTCGTATGGGGTCGCTGGTTAAGGTGCTGCATTATCCTGTTTTGGAGGAGAGATAATTATTGTGTCCAGTAGGTGGCAGCACTGCATAGTGATGCTACTTCGTGCTAGGGCTAGAACACCAAGAACATGGCTGTTGGAGAAAGAGAAGGGGAGAAATATTTAACCTTTACACATCTTCCTGAAATAGAGAAGAGGTTGCTCCTCAGCAGGTGATTGACTGTGGAGTGTTGAATGGTTACACACAGACACATACCTACAAACCTTTGAACAAGAGAAAGAGGAAAAAGTCCCTCCATTTTTTCCTAAACCACACCTATTGTCCATCCCTTGCCCCACCCATTCATAGTATAATATCATACTTAGAAGGCCCCACATAGTAAAATGCAACATAATGCAACTCAGTAACATATTGCTCTCTTCTTTTGTTCCCCCACTTTTATTTACCTCCCCAAACTTATTATGGCTGAGCTTTCTGTACTGCTACTCCCTCCTCCTCATATTGTGGCCCCTGTTCTCCATCCCCATCATATTGTGCCCCGCTCATCTCTCCATCATATTATGGCCTCCTGTCGTCCATCCTCCTCATATTGTGGCACCCAACCTCATATGGTGGCCCCCTACCTTCATATTGTGGCCCCTGGGCAGCCTGGCAGGGGGGGGGGGTGTTTGCAGCATGACAAGGAAGATGACAAGGAAGTAATGTCTGGGTGCAGTGTGACATGGATATTCTGTGGGGATGCAGTGTGACATTGATGTTATGTGGGGGTGCAAGGAGTGTGTGACATGGAGGGAACATATGGCGCAGGCATGTCCACATGCGCCAGGCCAAAGGCCTATGGCCGCAACTGAGATGGCGCAGGTGGAAGTTTGATGTCATCATATGTCGCCTGCCCCTGAGCTCTGCAGAAGACAACAAAGCTGAGAGGAACAAGGTAAGTATGGTTTTTTGGTTAGTATTTACTATTGGCTACTGGGGCAGCAGTGAGACCACTTGGTGGCAAGCACGGTGACTACTTGGGGACAAGCACGGTGACTACTTGGGACAAGCACTGCAGCAACTTGAGAGGAAGAACTGTGACTTCATGGAGGCAAGCACCGTGACTACTTGGGGGTAGCACTGGCTACTGGGGGCATCTCTGTGACAACTTGGGGGCATCAAGGTGGCTTCTGGGGCATCCCTGTGACTACTGGGTACTAGAGCATCATTTGCTTCTAGGGGCTACCTCTTGGCTTCTTTGTGACTACATGGGGGCAGCCTTGTGACTATTTGGGGATAGCCTTGTGACTATTGGGGGCAGTCCTATGACTACTCGGGTGCAGCCCTCTGACTTTTTGGGAGATATCCTGTGCTATTTGGGGGTAGCACTGGCTCCAGGGGGCAGGTGCTGTGACTATAGCCACTTTAGGAGGATAACTGTGATCTCTAGGTGAATAACAGAACTCTATTACATTTGTCATTATAAAGTAGAGGAGATACTGATAAAATGAGGGACTTAACTTTTCGTCTTTCTAAATCTTCAGAGCCTAGTTGTGGCTGAAAGAAGCTAACGTATCCTCCAGATAAAAAGATGAAAGAGTATTCCTCAAAGAAGCCATGTGTGAGTTGACGGATTTACAGTAAGTGCTGTTTTTACACATTACCTCACAATTATCCAATGGTTTTTGTTCTGTTTTCATGTCCTTATGCAATTATACAAGGCCTTCATGATTAAAGCGGTTGTCCAGGCTTGCATAATTTTTACCAGTGGAGTGGGGAGGCTGTAAAAACAAGAAAGTATTTACCTCCTTTTGATGCTCCGGTCTGACACTGTGCCTCCCATCATCCCCGATCTCTCAATGTATACAGAGATGCAGCAGTGATATCATGACAATAGCGCACCCCCTGTGTAGCCTTTGCCTGTGGCCTGTGGCCTGTGCAAGCATTTCACAGACCACAGCAAGGGCCTCTTGTTGTGATGTCGTTGCTGTGGTTCTGTATACATACAGACCAGGATGATGGGAGGCACATCGCTGGACCGGAGCGCCAGAGGGGTAAGTACAACTGCTTTCTTGTTCTGACTCCACCCCACCTCCACCTCCCTCAGCTTGAAAAACCACTTTAATTATTAAAGGCACTGTATATGTTAGTGGGTCAGTAGCATTGGGTTAGTTGAGTTAGGTTTAGTTGCCTTAGGGTTAGTGGGCACATTTAGGTTCCCGGTGGTTATGGTCACACACTGCGCTTGAATTACATATAACACAATTCATGAACAGTGAAAACTCCTCCCCACTGTGCTGGACTGTGCAGAGTGGGAAGGCAGCCGGAGGGCGCATTCTGATGATACGTTTGCAATTTAAATGCATTAGGCAAAACGTATAAGACGCATGAGATGCATATGTTCTATGTAAGTAGCAACATGTGTTTTGTCTCTAAACGTTAATAGTGATGACTAATAATGTTGCACACTACACACATGTTGTTACTGAGAAAATGTATTTACATTTGATGATGTATTTTGCGCAGTGCATTTCTGCTAGTAGAGGACCATTGGATAGACTCCTCCTGGATCTAGTGCTTCTCTCTTCTGGTAATATGCTGGGGTTTAAGGGCAGAGGCCTTGGGGTGACGGCTCCAATAGAAGGCGTAAGCACTGAGAGTGCTCATGGCAGCACCTACACTAAAAGTCCTCATGTACCCTCCTGTCTTCATGCCACCCACTCATTGTCCATCCCACTTTCTCTGTCATCTCCCTCCATAGAGACCTTTCTGTTGATATATGTACATAGGTACATCGTATGTACATAGGTCCTCCATAGACAGCAATGGCACACATGCGGCACTGTAACAACTCCGTACACAGGAAATAGATAGGATATGTCCTATCTTTCCCCGTGTTATGGCCCATAACCAATGGATTTCTATGGAGAAGGGAGGGGTCACCACTCCACCTCGTCATGGCGCCGGACGTATGCCAGCCTGGCCGTAGCCGGGCGGGTATACATCACTGTTAATGCAGCCTTAAACTTTGACTGCTCACTTCATGTAACAAGTAACCTTCCCTTCCCCATGCTAATTTAAGTTGCCCTTCATGTCGCCCCTCTTACGCATATCATATCAGATAGGAAGGTGAGCGCTAACTACCTCACTCATCTCCATAGGTGCTAAGCTGCCATCTGGCTCAGTCACAGTGAGTTGAGGTGCTCCCCTATATAGGTTTGTGTGCATGTAGCCTTAAAGAGGACCTGTCACCCATAAATTAGGCACTGGGAGCTGCTTACTAACACTGCAGTGTTATAATGATAGCGTTACCAGAAACCTCCGATAATGCTATCTAACACTGTGGTGGAGCACAATGTATACGCCGGACCGCTCGCAAAGCAGTCCGATGTATTCATGAGGGGGGACGGGATTAGGGGTGGTGACTCCCATGGATAGGGCCTAACTTTTGTTTATGGGAAAACCTCTTTAAGACTCCATGGACCCTAGGGTTTATAAACATTATAGCCCCTACAAGTCTGGAATTCACTTCCTACATATGGTACTAGAAACAAACTTTGTGTGGAATGAAGGATGGATGCCTTCTGCCTGCTTTCAATCTGCGGTTTGAGATATATGATGATTTCATAATGAATGCCCTTCTTAGCATAAACTTTGGGTGGTTTGGGTCCTCGGTTACTTACAGGATAGGTTCTTTAGGTGTGATCTTAAAGCGTAACTGTACAGTTATAATGATGTTACTAAATTATTATATGTCATTCCCCCTTTAAAAAAAAAACAGAACAATGCCTACTTTGTGATTCTCACTATTTTCTTTCCAAAGTTATGACATTTTCTGTTCTGAAAGTGTTTGACAAAAATCTTTCTCACCAGAGGTGAAGTGGGCGGAGACTAATATCTGTTAGTCTTTGCCCTCAGGCTGAGACCAGTATGCTTGCTCACAGATCCCATTTTACTTTGTGTTCTCTCTCAAAGTAATTTAGCATTAAACCCATTTAGTTGCAGTGCACATGCAGGATGTAAGTGGTGACCAGCTTGGCAGCTTCCATCACATGGAAGAGCAGGGAACATGTAATGAGTGGAAGAAATCATAGGGAAACCAGTTACATAAAGTCTATAGCCTGTGTCGTGTGAGAACTAAGGTTAAATAGCTTATCTGCACAGATAAAATTCTGTAGAATCACAGTCTGGGATGGGGGAACTGATGGGGAACAGGGAGCGCTTGTACCTCCCTATTCTGTGCAGGAGACATCTGTATCCACTGTCTGGAACACATCCAGCTCTGCTACATACACAGAGAGTGCTCTGTCACATGACCTCCTCCTCTGTGAGCAGGGAGCAACAACCCCTCCCCTCTTATGAAACTGACAGATAAACAAACTATAAACTATTTCACAGGGCTTGTCAGCACAGGAAGAGGAAGCAGCCATTGCAGCTCTGAGGTAATCTGAGGGATATAGCAAAGAAACTACCACATGTGGGTGGCAAAGTTGTTTTACATACCAAGAGCTATTGATTTGTGGGGAAAAAAACCTTAACAGTTACTCTTTGCAGACAGCCTCCATCTCTTGAAGCCGACACAGATCGCTAAGCATGGCGCTAGGCAATTTCCGTCAGCTCCATTGAGATTTATGGAGCAGAACGGTCACGTGCTGACCCATCACTCAGACCCCCACCGATCAGCAAGTTAGGCCCTATCCAGTTGATGGGGCCTAACTTGATTCATGGGAAAACCCCTTTAAGTCGGGAACTGCCTGTATCTGACTAAGACTGAGACTGATAACTGCATATCGAGTTTTCCATCAGTGTGACATTTGTATCTAAGTAGGCAAATGCCTGCATAAAAAAAATATTTATAGAATGAATGAATGAATGTACTTGTTTCATAGCTTATACTAAATCAATCTCAACAACTCGTTGGAGAATAATCAAGACTTTGTAAGAGTCTAGGATTCCGCAAACCTAGTAAAGTCTATGGCCATTAATGTGGATATTAGCTAAAAATAATAGCAAAATTTCTATATTCCTAAAATAATTTCAATTCTCTTACTCCATAGCTACTAAAATCATCTTTTATCTCCTAATATTTAGTGTTTTATTCTTACATTTTATAAAGCACAACCTGCTCAGTCGTGGTTCATTTCTCTACTTCTTAACCTCCCAGTTGAGAAACCTGACCCATTCATCCCCTAATTACATCAAGGAGACATATTTAAATAAGTCATCTAATCAGTATTATGTCCAATTTCTTAATGTTCCCTTACCTATAAATTTTATGGCTGTTTTATGACTTCAGCCTTCCAGGTCCTGAAGCACTCCCATATTTCACCTTGACAGCTCCGCTTAGTTGTGTGTAATCTCTGGAAGTTATTTACTGGTTGTGCCGCTGTAACGTATCAAAATGTGCCATAAATAAATAGTTGTGCGGTATTACCTAAATACAAGCACGCAGAACATCGCTCATTCTGTTTGTCCTTCACTAATTTGTTATATGACACCTGCTCTAATCAGAAGAATGATTTAATCTGCCAAATTTCCAAATATCTGGAAGTGTGTGTGAAGGTGTTACAAGTGTGTAGTTTATCTTTAGAAAATAATAGCTCCGGTGACATGAAATGTAGCGTTGCATCCTCTATATTTTACAGTACGATACATAAGATAATACAATAAATTCTCACCACCTGACACGCCTGGGTTGAGGTAATCTAAGTTAATGTTACTTCATTTCTCAGTGTGCTGACATCTGTCAAGCATGATTTTAGCGTCTAATTGTGGAGTTTAAGGTCTACAGCAGCCCATGGTTTCTACAATATGTCCAAAAATGTGAAAGTAAAATTGGGCATAGACAAGTACATTGAACACAATTCTGAGCAAGAACTTTTAAAGGGATTGTCTGTCTGTATTTAAAACTCTGGAGGTGGGCTGTGGAGGATTGTTTAAAATAATGAGGCTGTACTTACCTCCTCCAGTGCTCCCAGTCTCCCATGCCATGGTCTGTCAGAGCCATGCCCCTGTATATTTACAGGGGCAGAAAAAGGATGCCAGCTCACCTCCTCGTAATTGCCTTCTGTGTCAGATCCAGGCACGGGCCACCCTTCTGCGCGGGCGTATAGCAGACCAAAATATATTCACGGTCCAGCCGGATACTTGACATCAAATTGTTTTATTTGGTTACATCATAACCTCTCCATGAAACATACTTGGTCAACGCGTTTCAAGTGGTGCAACCGCCCTTACTCATGACATACTCATGAAATATATTTGTCATGAGTAAGGGCGGTTGCACCGCTTGAAACGCGTTCACCAAGTATGTTTCATGGAGAGGTTATGATGTAACCAAATAAAACAATTTGATGTCAAGTATCCGGCTGGACCGTGAATATATTTTGGATATTTACAGGGGCACAGAACCTTCACTCTTCCGGTGGCCTGGGACGTCCACCCGTTTCCTGTCCGAGTGCTTAGACAGGAGTCTCATTGAGACTTTTTTTGTGCCAAAATAAAAAGTCAAACACAATGACAAAACCCCCATTGTCTAAATTTTGTGATGCATTGGGGCTCATTTACTAAGGGCTCCGTGGCCGCACTTTCATCGGGTTTCCCGAATTTTTCCGTTTTGCACCAAATTCCACCGGGATTTTGGCACAAGATCAAGCACTTACATGCACCAGGGAAAAGAAGGTGAACTCCGGCGGACCTCGGCGCAGCAGCGACACCTACTGGATATCGGGCGCACGACCTTAGTGAATCCCGGCAGAACCCGAATCCACATCGGACAACATGTTGCAGGATCGCGACTGGACCGGGTAAGTAAATGAACCCCATTGTATAGCTCTGTTAAATTGCTGTCCAGGGGTCCTAGAATTTGACCAGGGGTAACAACTGCATGGAGTTTTGTACATTTACAGTCCCTGTTGTATAAGGGTTAGAGTGGATGTTTCATCTGAGGATGACTGCCTGGGACATTAACATGAGCAGTAATAGGACCTGCTCTATATTTTGTGTCTTAGGAAAGCGGCTAATGCTACGGGCAGGGACATTCAGAGCCGTGTGTTTGAGCCCATAGAATTGATAAGGGCGTGTGCTATCTGTAACAACAGCTAATACCTGTCCCCATTTCCCTGTACTGTGGCTCTTAAGACAGTCGCTGTCTGCTCTCTGTTAGTGAGAAGGGTACAATACATGGGAGGTGCTCACTTCTCACCAGCAGGTGGCGGACTGTATTGCAGGTAGCAGTTCATTGTAGAACTTTTGGATCACCCTGATCTTGTGCCTGACATCCAAGCTGCTGCTTTATATGCAATGTACAGCTCAACACCTAAAATAATAGTAACATGGCATGCAAATCTTCTTCAAGAATCCAATATATACACACCTTATATGCAAGTAAACAGGTCATTGTGCATTTTAGACAATAATCTGAATTCTCATGGTGAATCAGTAAAGCACAATGACCTGGAGACAAAGCCTCCTTGTGTGAGAACGCCTTGTGTAACACTTGTCCTATAAACATTCGCTGCTGTAATAATGTCTGAGGTGTTTATAGTAAACACCTTCCTTCTCACTGTCTGTTTACAGTGAACGCATAGCTCCAGGTAGATGCTCTAAAGTAAAAGTATAAACAGAAAGGGACAGTGCTAGCCCAGAACAAATGTATCCAATGTGTCCTTAATGAGGTGCCGGGGAATGGGCCACAAACAAACCCGCAGATTAATGCTAGAGGTGTATGAAGAGTTAATAGACCTGTACATATAAACCCCTTAAAAGAAAGCTACCATGAGGAATATACGATTACAGGTAGATCTGCTGGCCTCTGCCCTAATCTGTAATTTAATAATCCTGGAACATAACCTAAATCGTTAAAAACTTTATTTTAGTAATATGTAAATGAACTGCAGAGGCTACTGGGACTGTACTAGCCTGGCCGGGCACTGGCAGCTAAGGCTAGTGCAGTAGCCTCTGCAATTAATTTACATATGACTAAAATAAAGTTTTTAACAAGTAAGGTTATGTTCCAGGATTATTAAATTACAGATTAGGGGAAAGGCAGGCAGGAGGAATCTACCTTCAGAAATACTTCTGATCTTAGATTCCTAATGGTAGGTTTCCTTTGAGGTTCTGTGGACAAACACATTTTAACCAAATACATACACTCATCGGCCACTTTATTAGGTACACTTGTCCAACTGCTCGTTAACACTTAATTTCTAATCAGCCAATCACATGGCGGCAACTCAGTGCATTTAGGCATGTAGACATGGTCAAGACAATCTCCTGCAGTTCAAACCGAGCATCAGTATGGGGAAGAAAGGTGATTTGGGGCCTTTGAACGTAGCATGGTTGTTGGTGCCAGAAGGGCTGGTCTGAGTATTTCAGAAACTGCTGACCTACTGGGATTTTCACGCACAACCATCTCTAGGGTTTACAGAGAATGGTCCGAAAAAGAAAAAACATCCAGTGAGCGGCAGTTCTGTGGGCGGAAATGCCTTGTTGATGCCAGAGGTCAGAGGAGAATGGGCAGACTGGTTCGAGCTGATAGAAAGGCAACAGTGACTCAAATCGCCACCCGTTACAACCAAGGTAGGCAGAAGAGCATCTTTGAACGCACAGTACGTCGAACTTTGAGGCATATGGGCTACAGCAGCAGAAGACCACACCGGGTGCCACTCTTTTCAGCTAAGAACAGGAAACTGAGGCTATAATTTGCACAAGCTCATCGAAATTGGACAGTAGAAGATTGAAAAAACGTTGCCTGGTCTGATGAGTCTCGATTTCTGCTGCGACATTCAGATGGTAGGGTCAGAATTTGGCGTCAACAACATGAAAGCATGGATCTATCCTGCCTTGTATCAACGGTTCAGGCTGGTGGTGGTGGTGTCATGGTGTGGGGAATATTTTCTTGGCACTCTTTGGGCCCCTTGGTACCAATAGAGCATCGTTGCAACGCCACAGCCTACCTGAGTATTGTTGCTGACCATGTCCATCCCTTTATGACCACAATGTACCCAACATCTGATGGCTACTTTCAGCAGGATAATGCGCCATGTCATAAAGCTGGAATCATCTCAGACTGGTTTCTTGAACATGACAATGAGTTCACTGTACTCAAATGGCCTCCACAGTCACCAGATCTCAATCCAATAGAGCATCTTTGGGATGTGGTGGAACGGGAGATTCGCATCATGGATGTGCAGCCGACAAATCTGCGGCAACTGTGTGATGCCATCATGTCAATATGGACCAAAATCTCAGAGGAATGCTTCAAGCACTTTGTTGAATCAATGCCACGAAGAATTGAGGCAGTTCTGAAGGCAAAAGGGGGTCCAACCCGTTACTAGCATGTTGTACCTAATAAAGTGGCCGGTGAGTGTATATATTTAATGTTTTACTATAAATGAACATAGTTACAGTTTTTTTACATGGATGCGGGGTTGCGCGATGCCACCAGTGAGCATGTGTCAGCTAACCTGTACACGGCAAGTGAAGACTATTGTGCACTGGCATGAACATGTACTCGTATAGATACATGGCTTTTGGACCATCTGTGGGATTAATTAGCAACTGGAGTATTCATATCCAAATGCCTTCCATTGTAGCTCTAAATTTAATAATTTAAATTCCACTGTAAAATCCTGCCTAGTAACAGAGGGTGGCATTCTGTCATTATATATCATGAATAAGAACTAGGTTGGATTTGTCACTACACTTACCGCACATAACCAAATGTAGATGTTAATGGATTTTCAATAAAGGTGCAGATAATGCTAATAACTAGCACATATTCTGTCTGAGGTCATTTCTATAAATGAAGAGTTAATGTTGGATTTCTTAGTGTCTGTCTTAGTTTCTGTTGTGGTTCTGTTGTAGCTAATGTTTAGCGTGACAACACGACTGCTCTTATTCTAGTCTAACCCAAAACACTACAAGCTTGTACATCAGGTTCTACTCTTCTGGGACATCCATACAGTGCAGTGAGCAGATGATGAGGGGAGAGCACTGATACATCTTACAAGGTAAGAACGCTTTAGTATTTTTGGAATAAAGTATAATTCTAATTTTTAAAATCAAATGCAGAAGAATCAAAATGTGGATGGCATATCATTTTAGTAGAACAGTCCTTTTACTTGAGAGGTGGTGTGTTTGTACATTTTTAGGTGTTGTGATTTCCATAATACAGTATATTAACACATCCAAATGGGACTCTTTGGTGCAGGTGAAGAATAACACCCTTGCTTCATTTTCTTGTACTGTGCTGCTTCCTTTTGCTATGTTTGGATGGATGGATAATAAGATATTAGCAGACTTCGTTTCTAATAATGTGATGCATAATGTATTGCTATTGTATTTCACTTGCTTGCGTTTAGGTTATTGCTAAAATAATTCTGGAAAACTCTTTTTGTTATTCTATATCCATACTTAATCTTGGCCACAGTGAACCACAAAGTGGCATGCACATCACAAAAATGTGTGATTTCCATTGAATAAATGGCCCAGAAGTAGAAAATGGACTTTGATAAATATTGAGAAATGTTTACCATACTTTAGGGCTTATATGTAGAGTCGGCTGCAGACGGCAGTGTTATGTCGGTGGAAATTGACCCATATGCTGGTCTGAACCTGTCCCTGTCTGCCAGCAGTTCTTACAGTTGAGGCACTGAAGTTTGGCTAGCAAAAAGGTAATATTTGCATAATATTTCTGTATGATTCAGGGAGTCCTATGCTATGCTATGTAGGATCGGACCAGCATACAGGTCCATTTACATGGGCTGAACATGTTTGTCTTCAGTTGGCCTTAAACCAAGTACACACATAATATGACCTTATATAATACTCCTTATATTAAATAGGTATGAAATAGTTATGGCTTACGTACAAGATAGGGTCTGTAGGTTTGCTCTTGAATTTGTATGCAAGTTGGGACTATATATTTTATAATTGTAACCCCAGTCAAAATTTTTTTGGTCTCTGTGACAATTGGATTTTAAAAATGTTGGGTTGTCATAAGAGCCAGGATTAACATAAAATCTTAATTGCAGACAAATTTGACACATTTTATTGTAGCCTAAGGCTAAAATAAATGAACAAAATCCAGAGGTCCGTTTGTAACTAGGGGTCATCTGTGAGTCGTGTGTTCTTAAGTAGGGAGCCGCCTGTTTAGATGATTTTTTTTTGCATCAATACCCAAGTCCGGGTCTGGGTTCGGCTCAAGCACCCTGCCATTAACACCCACAATGGGTGGCGATACCTATTGTGGGCTTTAACTCTTTAAATGCTGCTGCCAAAATCACCAGTGGCATCTAAATTGCTATGGCCTCTTCATCCCCAATGACACCATCGAGAGCAACGACCCTCCCCAATATGGTGACATGCAATCAAGGCGCCATTCCATTTAGATGGCGCTGTCGCTGACTGGCTAGTACCGTTTGCGGGTGTTAGTGGTTGGGCCCAAACAAAGTATTTAAATTTGTCCAAACCTGAATAGGAATGGGTCCACTTATGAATACTTGTGAATTCCTTTTGTATCTCTTGCTTTTATTGTATTTTCTAGGACATTATTGTGATGCAATTAGATATGTATACACAAAAAGGCCTGAACAAATTGAAGGTACAATATCACTTGACTTATTCCCTTTGGGTAAAATCTTTTTTGCAATAGTAGTAAAGCTTTTTGCAACTTTTTACTATATCTCTAAGAATTCTGGTAAAATCCTAAGCTATAAAATTCAATAACTTATCAACCCCTCAACATTCTGACCCCATCGGACCCCCCTTTCTTGTGATCTGTGATCTCATCACTGAGACCCCCCTGATCAGCAAGTGAAGCTCTATCCTGCATCTGATGCACAAGACAAGCAGGAACATAATGATCATGTAATTGTATTTCAATGTCCAAAAAGCACCAGCTTCCTCTCATTCAATACACAAGCACTGCTTGGGCAAGAATTAGCATACATGGGTAAGCACAAAACTAAACTTAGATCACATCTCCGTGGTCACATGACATGCTGAGAAAAGGCATGGGACAAAGGGAGGTGTAGATGGAAGGGGCAGACCGATCAGGACACGGCCCCTTCAGGGCCAGGTACTATAAGATAAGGTGAATTTATGGAGATGTAAGGGAAACAATTTTTAGCTTAAAGAAGGTAGTTAGTTAATTGGCCTCTATGGGACCCTGTCACTAGCTGTATTTTTAAAAACCTGCTGACAGATTCCCTTTAAAGGTAGCATGGACAGATAATTTTGGCTTGTTCACCCCTGAGCCTAACATCAAAGAGTCATAGATTGATGTTCTGTAGACAATAGAAGAAGACAGAACTCCAATGAATCTTCTACTGACACGAGTAGCACTGTTGCAGGTAGAATGATGAGGACAATGTTGGCATTATTCCTGTGTGCTGGATGATTCCTGACAATCTCTCTACAAGTCACACAGCCCACATAAAGAGATCTTGTAGAGTTTGCACTTGTATGAAGTGATTGTGTGCTCCGCTACCCAATTTCCCCCTTTACGTTCAACATAAACCATTTTAATTAATACTGTGTCACCAAAAGGGATTGAAATGGCCAATTGAATTTTGCCAAGATAGAGTCTTTTGATGAAAACATATCTTTATTGATTGCAGAAGACGAAAATCATTCTTAAAATGAAATCCCAAGAAAAATCATATCCCTGAGAGAAAATTTCTGAGTGGCAGGCCAAGATTAACATCATAAAATTGAATTTTTGCTGCAAAGCTTTGATGTAATCAGCAGCTGGGAGATGGTATTGCCCTTGCAGTGCTCTCTTAGATTGCGCTGAATTATTGTGTGGAATGAAATAAATGTTTCTTGTGTCATTCTTTCTTCAAACACAAAGCCAGGGGCTACAAGACAGTTGTTTTTATAAAACATGAAATTGGTTGTATTGTATTTATCATTTGTGATCATTGCTCTTCTCTCTAAACTCCTGTAATGCTCGCAGTTGAATACAATTTACTTTTCACTGTCTAATGGGCTTAAAGAAGAAAGACAGTACTAGGGAGATAGCGGAGCAGCTACTGAGGGTCATTCCAGATTCTCTCTACTCCTGTCGTTGGGTAAAAACAATCCATTATACAGTTAAATAAGGTATACGCTCCCTGTTGATCATTTTATTATATTTTTTGTAATATTTTTTGCATTTTTTTTCATTTTGTAAATGCATTGCTTATCTTGTAGTCATCTTGGGTTGTTGTACAACCATTTATATACTTTAGATCACTGCTGCAGTCAATATTCTGCTGGTTTTCAGCAAATATATCCCTAAGGATGATATCAAATAATGTGGAATACCATGCAGTGCATACAGTATATGTTTAAAGGGGTTTTCTCACAAAACAAATTAGGCACTATCCACAGGATGGGGCCTAACTTGCTGATCAATGGGGGTCTTAGTGATAAGACCCCCACATAACAGGAGAACAGGGGGTCAGTTGTACCTACGTTGGACACCTTGTTACTCCCCGAGATGAACGTAGCAGCAGGACACAAATGGCTGGGCTGCCCGTTCATCTCAATGGAGCTGACAGAGATTGGCAAGTACGACGCAGAGCAGCTGCAATGGCTGCTCTGCTCATCTCGGGGAGTGACGAGGGGTCCGACCAGGGTACATCAGACTTCCCGTTCTCGTGATCTGTGGGGGGCCACCACCCATCAGCAAGTTTTCAGCAACTATGTTTCATGGAAGAACCCCTTTAAAAGGGATTTTTTGGAATTAAGTTATTAATGACCATACAATCTCAGTGATTTTAGAAACTTTAGCAGAGTGTAAAGCAGGCAGCTTGATAAACTTTGTATCTGCTGTTCCCAGTTCCTACAGATAAATTACTTATATCTCAACAATGGAAACACTCTTGCTTAAAATTCCTATTTATTGCACCTGTATTGAAGCAGAATTTTATGGAATATTGGAGTATTTTAAAATTTGAATTATAGTTTCAGGATTTCATGGTTTAATGGCCCATGGACGGTTGTTTGCAGCCCGGGCCACAACACCTGCAGGAATAGGACCTTCTCTATCTTTTGTGGCCTGGCCTGGTCTGCTCATGCACTTTCATGTGAATGTGAATAAGCCCTAAGAGCAGATGCACACAGCAGTTCCATGCAGTGCCCTGACAGAGTGCACCAACACCAACAGTCTAATTGAGTCCTGGAACACCTATTACAGTGCAGAAATTTGTGTTGCGTCAGGTATATTGCAGCCGTGACACAAAGTGTTGTGTGCGCCACAATTGTGACACTTTATAAATACATGAGCAAGCAGTTTGACCTAAAAAGAATGTGCAAAGTCAGACAGAAAACTGGCACAGGTGCTATAATAAATTGGGGTCAAAGTGTTTGTGTAGAACTATACTACTTCTATGACCTTTTACACTTCTCTGGTTTAAAAGATAATTCCAGCAAAGAATGGTAGCCTTGCTATTGCTATGCTTCTTTCCTTAGAAAACCCACATTTGATGACATTTAGGGAAAAAAAAGTAAAACCAATGATTTGCACCTTTTGGGGCACACGGCAAAGTTCGGCACTTAGTGGTTTTGAGTCCCTGCGCCTTATCTGACATAGTGAGTGCGTCCTATACAGATGTTTGCACGGGATCTATCACAAATTTGCACCTGAAAAGGCGCAAAAAAAGACGCAGAAATGCACCTACTCTGAGCAGGTGCACTTCCAAAAAACTTCCCTTTTCATTACTAAAAACATACATTTTAGGTTCCCAAATGAAGAATTCCCTCTATGCAACATGGAAAATACTTCGGAGCAGTTTTAAAATGTAAAATTTCTCCAGTAACGACTTCATCACTTTCTATGGGATCATATCTGTGAGTGATTATTGTCTTATTGTACAGATCTGAGAATATTATTAGACTCCATTTACTGTAAATTATAATAAAAAAAAGCAAAGACTCATTTCAGCAAGAATTTTTTTTTTTTTTACTGTAACTTTTAGTCCCTGCAGTTACATCACAATGATAGTTTTTTTTGTGCAGAGATGAAGCCCTGAACGTCCTGTCATCTTTTCTAAGTCTCCTTTCATTATTGCTCACAAAAGAGATCTAACAATTTGCGCCAAATTTGGCGCTAATTTAGGCGCAAATGAATCGGACATGCAACAATTCCAAAGTGCATTTACTAAGGCAGAACTAGATCCATCATAGATCAGGAGCCAAAAAGAAGAGCAAACCGGGCGCAAAAATAGGCGAACCTGAGACCAACTATGATTAATGTCCCCCTTTAACTCCAACTTTAGTTTAATAAATGTCCCCTTTATGTAAATTGCACCTCTCACCATGGGTGAATAAACATTAATCCTTTCCAGCAGAGCTGCATCCCTGCAATTTACTACTACGACTACAACTACAACTACTTACCTGTGAGTCAGGTTTGTTCTGAGGTCTGCATCTTATAGTTTGGTTTTTAACCCTTTTTCTTTGTGCTGCTCCACAAGTCCTTCCTTTATCTGCATAATCTGGTAATCAAATACCCTTCGATTAGATAAATAAAAGCTATTGGGGCACATTTACTAAGGGTCCGTTGTACGCATTTCTGAAGGGTTTCCCTGAATATTTCCGATTTGCCCTGAATTGCACAGGGGTTTTTGGTGCACGCGATCAGATTTTGGCGCATCTGCCCCGGCTTTCATGTGACACAAATCGGTGGTTGTGGCCGTCAGATACAACCCGACTGATTCGGACAAACCGCAGAATTTAAGATTCAAATTGTGTTGCAAGACATGCACTCACATACATCGGGAAGACGATGGTGAACTCCGGCGGACCTGAGCGGGAAAGCGACACATGCAGGAAATTGGATCTTAGTGAATCGCGGCAGCTCCGCATCCTCGTCGGACACCGCACCTCGGGGATCGCAAAGGTACGGGTAAGTACATGTGCCCCATTGTGTCACAACCACCTTTAGTTTTGTTTAATTAGCTGATTGCTGGAAGAAATTTCATTAAGCCAAAATGATATAATTATGCAATATTAAATATTTTGAAGCATGAATTTGTGTGCGTAGACCAACAGGTTATTGTATGTTGAGTAAACAGGGACGCTGCTGCTCCTACCAGACTTGTTTTTTGTACTCCTCTGCTTTCCTCTGCTCCTTCTCTAATTAATTGAAAATAACAGGCGGGAGAGAACATAAAACTAAGTTCATTGCCTAGTGGCAACATTTGTGAATTTTGGCATATTAGCGTACCTCATACCACTTGTCTGGGCGTTTTGCGGTATCGTTGTACGAGGAAAGTCCTCTAGTGGCCAGATTTACTATATTTTACACCAGATAGTGGCCTAAATTTTAGATGAAATCTGTGCCAGCCTTTAGCTGGCGAAGATTTCCATTTAGGAGATGCTCCTCATTCAATAAAATTCATTAACCTCTCCAGGGAAAGCGAGATTACAATCAGTTGCACACACGTGAGTTTCTTCTGACAAACTCTCTCTGTAGAGTCATACTGCAATCTTGAGTTGCCCAGCTATCCGTTAACCCTTCAATGCACTATGCTGTTACTGTATGTAGGGGTGCAGTGAAATCTCTTTTGAGAGCCCATGATCCTGTGAGAGTATTGTGCAAGAGAAACTTGCATCTAACCATCTGTCCCTCGTGAGGCAACCACCTTGATTATCAAGATGTCAGTATATAGAGCAATAACCACTGAAGGCAAGTGCCTGTTATTGTTCCAACCTGTAATCCAGATTGTTACCAATGTGACACCATTATCTAATGGGAGGGTGAAAAATAATAGTGTGAAAAAAGTGCTATAAAATATGACATCTACAGTGCGCGACACATGATGTATCTCAACATGTTTCATTTGACATTGGCAGAAATTAGTTTGATCTTGTTCTTTTTGGTTTCAGCCTGCAATGACTGCAATGCCTGGAAGAAGCAAAACAGGTTTTCTATGACTGTGATCTCAAGCTCACATTATTGCATGTAAAGATTTTTTTATTATAGTACATTTAAGAGGTTGGACAGTAAATTGCCACCTAGGATCATGGAATTTTTAGTCTTTTTTTGGTAGACTTGAATATGTTGTAAGTTCCATGGCCACTAGATGTCAGCGCTACAATATTTCATCATTCATTTTTACTATGAGTAAGACAAATTTCACATGGAAGTATACAGATCTGTATTTTGTGCCAAAGCCAGAAGAAAAAACTTAAAAGGCATCTTCACCAGGATGAAAGACTGTATGCAAATGAGCTTGAGGGGCTCCATGGGTGTTAATGGAGTCTGGAGCCCCTCATGCTCATCTGCATACAGTCTTTTATCATAGATGTCCTTTAAGTCCTACTTAAAAACTGCCAAGTGTGAGACCTCAGCGCGGGTGCAACAGCTGAAGCTGACAACTTTTCATAGAAAAAAATGGCATAGAAATGACATAGAAAAAACATTGCAAAGCCAGCCTCCGGATAAATCAAGATGTATCTTGATATATGCAGCTGTGCCCGGAGGGTTGGCAGGGTACAAGAGCTGGCCTATGATTACTAATACCACAAAAATCTGGACCTTCCACCTCATTTATTATCACAGTGCACCAAAAATAATAATTTAAAGGACATCTACCACCAGGATGTAGGATTGTAAACCAAGCACATTAACATACTAGTGTGTGCCAATGTGGCCGGATCTGTTCTTCTTTTTAGCTTCTTATGCCCTTGTTTTTAAGAAAGAAGACTTTAAAAATTATGCATACTTTTAAAAACCAAGGCACACGAAGAGAACAGTAGATCCTGGCAGAGGGGGCACACACCAGTATGTCAGTGTGCTTGGTTTTACAATCCATCCTGGTGGTAGATTTTAATTACATTTTGTTGGTGCAGATATAGCACTGCCATGCACCACATTAATCTAATATCTTTAAATTTTAAGTAATTGGGCTCTCTGTTAGATAATGCAACACCTCTAACCCCAGCAGTACTCCTACTAGGATATAAACCAGCAAAGGTTAAAAACAGAGCCAATCGCTTAGACCAGTTTATAGTCTTAGTGACTAAAATTCACATTGCAGCTAAATAGAAATCTCTGGACCTATCCTTTACCGCGGTTAAGAACAGAATCAACCTACTGATGCTGTTTGAGAGAATTGAGGCGACTAGGACAGACACCTAGTCTGGAACCTGTGGATCGCTTCAGAAGGCTCCCCACCCTCGAGAGAGCTCTATCCCTGCCCTCTTAACAGGCCAATATGCATCAACATGGCTCCAGCACTTCTCCACACATAGGGGCACATTTACTTACCTGGTCCTGTCACGATCCCCGATCCGACGAAGATGAAGTCAGGCGCGATTCACCAACACTGTGAGAACCTCCTGAGGTCCGCTGGAGTTCACCTTCTTCTTCCCGGTGTATGTGAGTGCATGTCTTGCGACACAATTTGCAATGTTAAATCCCATGCGTTGTCCGAATCCGTTGGATCGTACAACAGCCGGCCCCCCAATTTGTGTCATGGGAAAGCCAGCGCCGATGTGCCAAAATCCGATCGTGTGCGCCAATAACCCCTGTTAAATGTGGTGCAACACGGAAATAGTCGGGAAACCCGAAGAAAATACGGTATGCGGACCCTGAGTAAATGAGCCCCACAGTCTTGGTTTACCCATATTCTACACTATACAGATCTTGTGATCTTGTTGTCTGGATGCTTTTCCATGGAAACCTGGATGCTGTTGTCTGGAAACCTCCATAAAGTTTTCAGGCACAGCTTTTGGGGGTTATCATACACCGGCTGCTGCTCCGGATTCTTGATATATCTGGCGGGGGCCTGCATAGTGTTTATCTCTATGCCAAGCAGGCCCTGGCGAATTTGCCGACTGCAGCAAGTGTACAGGGGAGGGGACAGGAATGCCCCATGCCGGTCCACTCACCCACCTGGCGTGAAGGTGGCGGATTGGGGAAAATAATTGCAAGTGCTACTCAAGTACAGGCCTGACGTGGCGCAGAATCCCTGATATGTATCCCCCTTTTATTCACTTTCTTTTTAATGTTTGTCATAGGTTTTATGCATTATGTAATGTATACATTATTTATTTATTTAACCATTCCAGTTTGCAAACCAATGTATTATTTAAGGTATTTTCCATGGGAATACAATGCTTCCTATGTTGGGATTACATAAGAATATCATTCCCTTAGACATGTCCCGTAATTGATTATGTGGGGATCTCTAACCATTTCATGTGCATTAAGAGGACCCAAGCAACTTCCGAACGACATCATTGGGGGCTCAGGCATTGATGAGTCATGTGTTATGTTAGGGCTTCCACATTGAGCCTTCAAAGAGATATTTTTATTCCCCTGGAATTCTCTTTTAAATGTTTAAGCTAAATAAGTTTAGATAGAATATCTTCCTAATGACTGTTAATTGTTCTTTTCTTCTGCACATTATCAGAATTACCTAAGATGTTCCATCTATTACTACATGTGTCATGTTTTGGCTTTGTATTTTCCCATATAGCTCTTTTTATGTTTGCTTCATAATATATAAATATTGTCATGTAGATTTATGAGTTGACAACATTGAAACATCACTATAAATATTGTGCTACTCAATGCAAGAAAGAATAATATACATACAGACATAAAAACTCTTTTTGTAGAGGTAGGGATTTTTTAGTTTTTCTAATTGTTCTCCTAGTATGTTCCTTATAACATAAGCCTCGTCCCTCTTCAATATAGATTGTTGTACTCTGTCCCCAACGTTTCTCTAATTTTTATCCTCATACCCAGGTTCCTCTTCGTTCTTCTGTTGCATTGTCTCTTCCCGGGGCTGTGTTCATGTCATGTAGTGTGTGTTACAGACTCTCCACACTGTGGTGCTGCTGCTCTTTCCATGTGACGTTCATTGATTTGTGCTTGTGTTAAACTAGTGCTTGGATTTTCTCTATACATCATTTTTCTGCTGGGGGCCCATAAAAGAGATAATATTACTGTATCAGAATGAGAGATTTTCACTTTCTATTTAATTCCCACAATTATGTTTTATGGCAGCCCAGAAGAAATACTGAAAAACTAATAAATATTGGAAATGTATAAATATCAGAGCAGACATAAGTTCTCATACTACATACCATAACCCCATAGCAGTTGCATTGTCTTTATGCTATGTATTTAATATAATGGAAAGAGGGATTACTTAAGAAACTGGTTGTAGGTTGAAGGGTTTTCATCCTTGACATACATTTCCAGTTTTTTTAACCCCCCCCCCCCCCCAGATGAGTCAAATATAATCATATGTTTTAAAACTGGTGTTTGTTAAGATTTGGGACCATACTGTTTTTTTCTGTTTATTTTTTTGTCATTGGGGTTGTTTAAAAGAAATGGGCTTAAAGGGGAATTCCCATCTTGGCATTTACATTTAATTAAATTCATTTGCCTTATGTAAACATTTCTTCAATTGGATGTTAATAAAAAAAATGTTCCTGTGTGAAGATAATTTCTTATAAATGTAGTAATATGGTCCCTTAGAAACGAGATACTTTCCTCGGAAACAACCACGTCTCACGCTGGCAGCGGTGGCCAGACTGGCGCTATAAAGTCCTGCCGGACCACCTGGATTAAGCGATCATTACCACAGGACGGCTGTGCGACATGTAGTAACTCCCGGACATTTTATATACAATAACCTTTTGTTTCTTTGTGCACGCACTCCATCAGAGGTGGCCGTATCCGAGGAAGCCATCTCGTTTCTAAGGGACAACATGGCTGCATTTATGAGAAATTATCTTCACACAGGAACATTTTTTTTTAATAACATCCAATTGAAGAAATGTTTACCTATGGCAGATTAATGAAAATGAATGCGAGTGCCCAGACGAGAATACCCCTTTAAATACTCATGAAACACAGTGAAAGACCCTTACCCCAAAGCTAGATCTTGGTATATATTAAATAAAGGTCATCTAACTCCAGAAATATTTTTAAAAAATGCTAAAAGCCAAAACAGAATAAAACTAATGTTATATACAGCTGCTGTGTTTCAGAATTCAAAAAAAGATATAAAAAGCATCCACAAAGGCATCAATGCACTTCGTATCAAACTAGCATCATGCCAGCTGCACCCATACAGTATCATTGCGGTATAAGCACAGAACGACTTATCTACAGGTGCAGATCTTCCCATTATACTTTATTCCTGTGGAGTCTATACAACTGGTTTTGACTAACAATAAGTGATGAAAACAACCAACCAATACAATGGAACTATTTTTCTGTTATGTACTACAAAAAATGTCTCAAAACAATTCATCCAAAACATGACCTAAATGCTGTGTATCAACCCAGTCTTGAACAAATATACAGCCTTCCTCTCTGCCAGGCAGTTGAGTGAAAGCAAAAGTATGTACCATCAAAATCCATCATGGTAACGCAGGGACACTCACTCATAGATCCAGGCACTGTGCCTGTGGAAATATTCTTATGTTTGTTAACAATAATATAATTATCTTTATTTATATAGCGCCATCATATTCCGTAGCGTTTTACAAATCATTGGGGACATTTACAATATACAAATAAAATAATACATTATAGATTACAAACAGTCATATGGAACAATAGCAGTGAGGGCCCTGCTTGTAAGAGCTTACAGTCTACGAAGATGAGGGGGTGACACAAAAGCTTGTATAATGGCCCAGCCATTCTTTATAAGGGAATGAAATACAAATAACTTAACAAATAGAAATCTGGCTGCTTGAACCAATCACCAGCTCCCATCTTGGGACTAAAGATAAGCCTGGAGCTTGGTATGTGGATTTTACCGCATAACAGATGGGATGAGTGCACAGGATAGGGTAGTTAAAAGAGAGTTGAAGTTTCATGCAGTTAGGGCCATGGCCTCCTTCAACTTTTGAAATTATGTTAATACTAGAAAGGTTCTGGGAAGTATTAAAGTGCACTCCATACTGTGGCTTCACAGACTATTTCCCTGTGCAGGAGTATCCCCCCTCCTCCCACTGTGTAAAATCACATCATTCACAGGAAGGGGGCGTTGAGAAGTGATCCTGCACAGTGTAAAAGCCTGTGAAGCTGTAGCACAGATTCCTGTGGTAACGCCCCCCAGAGTTCTTTTGCACAGAAAATCACCACAGTTACAGTGCCTGGATCTATGAGTATGTGCCCATGGTTTATCATACTTGATTTTGATGGTTTAGCAGGTGTGAATGTGACTGCTTGAAACTTAAGTACAGAAAAGAATTATGTTTGGTAAAGATTATTTTGACCAACCTGTTGGACAAGAAATTCCTTTGCAGTTTTCTACAAAACACATACTGTAAATGTTTCAACATTCAGTACCAGGACAGCTAATACCTGGCTCGCAACATAACTCTTATTCTGCTGTATGCAATGATTATATGTGCCATAAAACCAATATATAATTAATATCCCAGTGGGGTTTCAGGGCATAGTATGTCATTATTATAAAGAAAACCTTACATCTATGTAAAATATACAGACAGGAACAAATGTTTTAACAAAAGGATTTTTGCTTCTACTAATATTCCACTTGTTAACCAGATATGATGTCCAAATGATCATCAATGTTCTCCAGAATATGGAAAAAACAACCCTACCTGTCAATTGCCCAGCCGTTTCCAGCACCGATCCTGGCTGATCCACCTGACCAGTGGAGCCAATCACTGTCCTAGAAGGTCACATGCTATAAAGTGTTTGGCTGCAGAAGTCACATGGCACTAGGCAAACAAAGACTGTGGAGAATCACCAGGTCCTCAGCTCTAGAATGTCAAGGATTTAACAATTGTTAAATGTTTGCTTATTATTTTATAGCTTTTCTTAAATCTACTTTAATTTATTGGAAACGCCAGTAAAGTGTTAAGTTGTTTAAACTATATTTTTTCCAACATTTTAACACCGTACTAAAAGTGTTTAGTGGTCTCCATCCATCTACTATACAATGAGACCATTCATAATGCCCATTGAAAGACAAATCTAAATTTAGATCATTGTGTTATTGTGAACCAAAGGCCCAAGGGATTTCTTTTTTAATCAGTTGCTTATATAAAGCTTCTGAAAATTGAACATTTTTCGGTAGAAAATGGAAGTCTAAATAAGTAAGATGGCTTTCTATGGCAGCACTAGGTTTGCTATATTAGAAGATTATTGTCCTCCATTGTGTATTGAAATTAATCCATGAACCGAAGAGGGTATCTCCATGGACACTTCAGCAAAATGGTGAGATTAAAAGGAAAAAAAAAATCTATTTTCAAAATTACAATCTCAATATAAATGACAGATTGACTGAGCTGTTATTTACTCTAATTCCGCAGTTAGAGACTGGAGGACCACACGCTTAGTATGTACATCACAACTGTGGTGTGAAGCTGAGGTGGAAGACATTTATGCTACAACTGCAGAGGACAGAGAGAGGACTTGAAGTATGCTGATTGCTAATCCATAAAACATAACGTTCTGGTCAAATAAAAAGTAAGCCTACTAGAAAATGACACAGCACGTGCCATGTTTCTTCACAACCCCCTCCAGCTGGTCTGTGACCCACGGCAAGGTGGAGTCAAAGGGCACATTTTCTCCTTTTTTCTTTGTCTCTGAGTGAACTGCGGAGCAGCTGCTCGCAGATAGAAGAAGAGGCATCCTACCTCTCCATACATGGCTTCTCCTCTAATTAGAAAGGAGCCACAAAATGAGACATTTCTCTCATCTTCCATCACAGCCATTTAATCTAGGAAGGTAGCTTCCATTTTTCAGCTTGCAATCTGAATGCCCAGTCTCTCCGAGCACTGACAAGTGATGTAAAGTTTGCTTAATGGTATGGTTATGTGAATTATGAACACATACTTTATTTTGTCACAAGTGGTAACATCTCCTGGAAACTGCTAAAGCTCATAATATTGTGCAGTAAATTACGGTATTTTTGTAGGTGGGTGGATGGGATGTCGAGGTCATCTCTATGGTTGCTCATCAGTTATTTTTTATTGTAGCATTTAGATTCCATCTCGGTGATGACGGTACATCTCATATACTAATAGATTTATAGTAAAATCTATGGAGCCGACATCGAGTGGTAAAGGAGTCTGAAGTATATTTCTCTCCAACATGTTGTACACCCCTCTGATTCTACAGAAATAAAGCATCATACTTTATTACATGCTGCACAATACAGCTGCGGATCCAGGTCATAAATTAAAAGGACAGCTCAAGTCTGTTCTGAAAAGTATGTAAAATGAGACATAACATATATTTGGAATGTTTGAAATATAGCAGAGGATTTCATATTAGTTGTATGCAGAACAGAAAGGCATAAAGCATATGAATAATACTAACGCAATTGCTTGTATTACAAATGCAGCCAATTTGTCTTAAAGGGGGTTTTCCAGAATTATCTACCAGATACATAATAATTGTTTGATCACAGGGGGTCTCACCACCGTACATTCTCACTGTTGTTCCATCCAAAGCCTCTGGAACTTGTCTATCACCAGTCGCATAGGGATTTTATTAAAGGAAATCTACCATCAAAATCCATCATGATAAACCAGGGACACTAACTCATAGATCCAGGCACTGTGACTGTGGTATTTGTCCTCTCATATTTGTTATCCATGGCCTCCTCCCTTCTAAAATCAACTTTAAAATGTATTCTATTGAGCCATATGTGCTCTACCAGAGACGCTCTGTGCTTTGTTTTCATAGGATGTTACACTGTGTCACCCTGCTCCCTCTGCACGCCCCCCCCCCCTCCGTGTGTAATCTCAGAGTAGCAGAGGATTTTCAGCACAGTGCTATATGGATGTGCGTCAGGGAAGTGAATCTTGTAAACTGTAGCAGCATGTGAATCTGCAGCATGGAGAGGCTCTTGTAACACCCCAAAATCTTTCTGGGTAATTAGCAAAAAATAGTTGATTTTAGCAGGAAGGAGGTCATGGATAAGATTACCACAGTCACAGTCTATGAGGGGTATTTATCACTAAAGTGGTGTAGAAGCCCTGAAATAATTACAAACGCTAGTGTATTGCTTGCTCTTGCGTCTTGCGATTATTTCCCCTTTTTCCACCTCCACACCAAAGGACATGGAGGGGTATGAAGGGGGGCGCACCTGGTGGGGATATGGGCAAGGCTGGCAGGGGAGTGGGATGGGGGGATTGCAAAACGGATATGTGTTGGTACATGTAGAGGCCAAAGCCTCTTGATGTATACGGTTGCTCCGGTGGTTCGGCAGGGATATCATACACCGGCACACAAGCAACGGCATATGACAAATACCCCCCCCCCATGAATCTATTCCTGGATTTATGAGTAAGTATCCCTATTTTATCATTCTTGATTTTGAAGGTAGGTTTCCTTTAACAGAAAGTGCATATGCATTTAAAACTACTTCATTCAAAGTGAGATGCACAAATCCTGTTCTCTTAACTGGTGGGGCTTAAGCTGGGGATCCCATGGTTCATCATCTATGTAAAACCATTCAATCCTGCAGCTTGAACAGTACATTGTATATTGATATTGATAAGTTAGACATATTTCATCTAAACCTTCTTTTCTTTCTATATAGTCCCATTTATTTTTGCTATCTCTGTTTTGCTTTTTATAAATTATCTATGATGAAAGAATAGCTTAAAAAATGAATCATTAATAGAACAAATAGCAAGAGTTGTAACCATTTCCCGATGCAGTTGTGGATAATAATGCCGGCTCTCTAATAGCTGTCCATCTAATTGACATGAGGTGCAGTGCAGAAATGTCAGTAGACGCCGTCATGCTGACCTTTATTCATTGTGCCTGTGCTTGATATGGGCAAGGTATGATTGTTTTCTACAATTAAGGAGTGGTAAGAGAAGCTGACCTGGGGTTAGCAAGAACAATGGAGAATGAGGTGTCCTGAGGATCCTGTTGTGTGTAAAACACAGGGATATTGTCAGCCGCATAGTTGATGAACAAAACCAATATTTATATAGAAAAAATGGAACAAAAACAGTGTTGGTTATATAAAATAAAAACTGACTTAAATGAGTTCATTGAAAGTAGTTTCATACTAGACTCAAAAGGATATACAGAAAGATTATCAAGTGTGACTGGCTGACATGTCCTTGTATGCCACAGTACCTTAAATCAGGTAAAACATCAACCCAGCATAACAAAACTTCTTCTCAAACTTAGACAGAGATATCAAATATTTAATGCATAAGTAAAACATAAATACTATTTTACCTTGATTGGTTTAGAAGTCCTAACATAGTCCCTTCTTTCTCCAGATGCTATCCTATACTCCTGAAACATAATGAGGTAATTAGTTACTTAATTATTAAATTGATTGATTACTTATATTATGGTGAGGGTCACTAGTTAGGTCATGCACCTCTTAAAGGGGAAGTAGATTAGTGGGGGTCCGACATCTGGAAGCCCCAACGATTTGTTTGAAGCAGGTGTAGCACTGCAGAAAACACTGGTCAATGTTGTCACATCGATATGTCACGTGGCTAAGTCATAGTCATATAAATGGGGCTGAGGTGCAAGCATAGGCACTATTCAATTTAGGGTGATGTGCTAAATAGGGAGTAAGGAGCTTGTGTGAATGTTGATGTGATATTTAACAAACGTTTAATACGTTAACGACCACCCACCACTGTACACTTCAAAACACTCAGGTTTAACAAAATGACATCATATTTATAAATGCTGTGTCCCCTGAGCCCTGACACAAAAGATTGTATGGGTTCAGAGTCACAAGGAGAAACTGTGCCAGTTTCTTAAAAACAAAAACTTTAAAGCTATTCTCATATCAGCTTTCTGATTTCATTGAAATATTTTATGTTTTAGATTCTATGCTATAAGTAGATACCATATACGTTATATTTTCTGTAGGAAACTGCTTCTTTTTGATAGTTTGGAAGTTTAAAATTTCTCTGTAGCTACTGCGAAACCTTCCACAGTGATTCATTCAGATGCTGACAGATCCTCCTTGTAACATCTGTCAAGTTATTAAGCCAGACATCACCATGTCTCTCACATCAGTTTTATGAGGACAGAAGAGAGAAAAAGGAGTAGAGAGTGATGGGGGAATAGGGGAGAGGAGGGTACACTGCAAAATGGTAATGAATAGAGAAGACAATGCTAAACAGAAGAGAGACAATGGCCAAGAGTTGGGACTCTGAAAGCAAATCATAGCAGTTCACCAAGAGCTGAACTACAGCTCCCTAGGATGTCTAAAAATACAAATGATTGCACCTCCTTCCACCATCAAGGTTAAGACGAATAAGGAGACAATGAAGAATATGGGCCGATAAATTTACTTGGTGAAGCAGCAGTATGTGGATAGTTAAAATAATGGAACTTTTTTAATGCTTGCATTTATAACATTGGTAAATACTGTATGCAGTGCCAGCAGCTAAACAATGATTCTAGTATATCGGGTGCCTAAAGGCTCCTTTGTCATATAAGTAGCAATCATAAGCAGCCTATGGACAACACTGATGAAGAACTGTTCCCCTGAAAAAAAGTATATTCAGTAAATATTCAGTAAAACTTGCACCTTTAGCTATAAAGTAATGTCCAGTAAAGTTACCATGTAAATCTTAAAAACACCACGTTAACTGTCACTGATGACAAGTGCACCGGTCCATCTTTGAAAGTCAGACTTATCTCACTGACACTACACATGCTGAGAGGTGCCTCACAAACTTGATGCACCTAAAGATACTACAGTTACTTGCAGTCCAATTTCCCTTGTGGCCTAGACAAAAGAAAATGATGATAGTATGTATTTTGCTCCTCCAGTTAGAGATTTTATACATAGCATTACTTGGCATTGTGCCCCCTCTCTCCTGCAGCAGCCTCACTCACATGTCTGTCTGCGGCAGGCTCCTTGCTCTGGTGCACGTGCCCCTGCGTTCTGTTATTTAAAGGCCCAGCGCCGATAATTGGCCCTGGCCAGTTGCCCTTCTTGTTAAATTCCCAGCCCCTTCCTGTGTCCTCTGCCAGATCTTTGTACCTCCATGCCATAGAGAAAGCTGCGTTCCTTGCCCTGTGCTGCCTGCCCTGACCTACCGCTATGTCCCGACTCTGATCCCGTGCTGCCTGTCCTGACCTCCTGTCTGTCCCCGACTCTGCCTCACGATTCTGCGCCTTGGCCACCACCGTGGACAAAGTCTTGCCTGTGGAGCAACCTGGTGAAAGCTGTGTACCACTTAGACTGTCGGCTTACATCATTGTCCGTGGGGTTTTAGTGGGTCCACTACCTCTGAATCCTGACAACCAGTTTTTTTCCTAGTAAGTAGTATTGCCATAGTAAGTTATTTTATATAAAGGCAGTTCCCGAGTTACGTACAGATAGGTTATGAAGGTTTGTTCTTAAGTTGAATTTGCATGTAAGTCGGAACTCTATATTTTATAATTGTAACCCCAGCCAAAATCTTTTTGTTCTCTGTGACAACTGAATTTTAAAACTTTTGGGTTGTCATAAGAACCAGGATTAACAATACATCTTAATTACATACACCCTAGGTAACTGTTACAGCTGATCCTTGTAGCCTGGAACTAAAGTACAGTAAATTACCAATATCCAGAGGTCCGTTTGTAACTAGGGCTCTTCTGTAACTCGGGTGTTCTTAAATTGGGGACCGCCTGTATAGTGTCTCCCCTTTCAATTACCTTTTATATACAGTGCTTCTTCTTATAAATATTTAATATATTACATAGAGTACCTCCCTCTTAGAAAAGTATTTATGCTACCAATTTTCCTTGCTCCAGCGTTATGTGGTACTAAAAAAGATCTCAGCTGTTGCCTACTATTTATTATTTTATGCTAGTGTACTGCCTTACTTCATAAGACAGGAGAAGTTATAGAAGTTTTTCATTGAGTCAAATGGTTTGAGTACCAAATTCCTCTCATACTGAAAGCTTTGTCAGACATGTGAATTGCTCACAACTGGTCACCTTAGTGAGTTTGTATTCCATGGCCCATTTATTTTTGGAGTGCAGAATTAAATGGGTTAAAGCTGTGGAATATTTCTGCCTGAGCAGGCAGACCTGGCTCTGCTACACACGTCATGCTAAGCTCCAGTGCATTAGTCACAATTATGCCTCGGGCACTCTTTGACTTTGCAAAGACACATTTTGTATATATATTTTTTAACAATAGGGTCGAGCCGCTAGAATACAGGCACATTATTATCACACTGTACATTTCTTATCAGAAAATAGGTTTAGATTGGCAGATATAGAACTGACCCACCAACACTTCAAGACTTGTGGCATGACTTCATCTAGTGAGATTGAAGATATGAACTGGACTTTAAAGAAGTATGTGAGTAACAGTTCTGACCTTTTCGCTTGCTTGGTTATTTTACTCCAAAATGTAATGGCACCAGTGAGTGAGAGCGCTGCTCAGTGTGAACACTGTTTTGCTATGACCTGCTCTTTGTATCTGCTCTTCCTATATGAGATTATGCCTTGTTATTGTGATATGGGTGGAGTGTAAGGCAAAAACGTCATGACATACAAATAGTCATATTGTATTATACTGAACGTGGCTGGACACAATTTGCTTCACATGCAAGATTTGTCTTCTAACCACTTTGCAAATTTTGACAAATCATGAGACACCATAAAACTTTTGTTGTGTATATATATATATAGATAGATAGATAGATAGATAGATAGATAGATAGATAGATAGATACAGTGGATACGGAAAGTATTCAGACCCCTTTAAATTTTTCACTCTTTGTTTCATTGCAGCCAATTGGTAAGATCAAATAGGTAAACAAGGAAAACTGATATATATAAGTATTCAGCCCCTTTGCTCAGTATTAAGTAGAAGCACCTATTGAGCTGGTACAGCCAGGAGTCTTCTTGGGAATGATGCAACAAGTTTTTCACACCTGGATTTGGGGATTCTCTGCCATTCTTCATTGCAGATCCTCCCCAGTTCCCTCAGGTTGGATGGTGAATGTTGGTAGAAGGCATTTTCTGATTTGATCTTACCTATTGGCTGCAATGAAACAAAGAATGAAAAATTTAAAGGGGTCTGAATACTTTCTGTACCCACTGTATGTACATACGTATATAGTGTATATTCCTCAATTTTATCCCCAATAAATGATTTATGTTTAGTTCTATAGGAGCTGTCACATAAAATAATTTCCTCATAATATTTTGTGTTATTGTTATTTCATTAATAGTTCAAGATTGGAGACTTATGGCTTGTATTTTGTAGCTGGTTATAATTGCCTTTTTAATGCAAGGCCATAATTGTGTGAAAATGTTGACATTCCTCCTGTCTGTGCCCCACTTTTTTTTTTTGATGGGAAACTAGTTGAGAATAAAGCAGGGCCTAGCAACCCAACAAATGTATTAATAATAGGGATTAGCACCCTAACCTTATTAATAATTATTTATGGCTTATTTATTAATATTATTATTATTATTATTATTATTATTATTAAGCTGTCATTGGACATTGGATTTTCATTTTTATTTCAAGTTTTAGGCTCTATAGATGCAGATTGTTTTCATTTCTTTTTGGGTGAAACAGACTGTTATATAACTACATGAAAGTTTTCACTTTTGCAACGGCAGCAGGACCAGACGAAGTAATTGAGCTTAAAAGTAGTTGTCCTAAAAAGATTATAGATTGAGGGATTCTCGAATTTTAGAACTCACCAATCTGTGGATATTGCAGCAGCCTCCCAGTACTGGAATAATATTTTAGAACTTGGGACAGAGTCCAGCTGAAGTGTATGTGAGAGGGATCTAAGCTGCAGTTTCTGTTACTGTAAACTGCACAGGGAATGAGGCCGGTCTTCTAGCTTTGTTCTCTACTTTAATTTCAGTTGCAGAAGGTTGTCAGTATCTCCTGATTCCTGAATCTGACATCTCCTGAATAATTGCTGATGGTCTATCCTTTACATAGGTCATCAATTTCTTTATACTTGATACCCTTCAAAATCAGTACAATTGTAGCTTACACAGGTTATATCTGCTTGTAAAATATAGTGCAACACTTGCTAGAAGAGGGATTATTTCATAGTTGGATTAGTAGTAATGGTATCTCCCAGCTTCAGCAGTTCACTCTCTCTGCTAGACTTTACTGCAGAGGCATCAAGACAGACCCATTGGGCATCTATCTGGTGTCAAACTTTTCTCACTGCAGTGGTCTGTATAGTTCATTGCCCTACACATAACACATTCCTAAAGTAAGTATATGTAAGTGTCAGCTTGTTACTGCATTTCTACAATCTCTTTTCATATTAGAGAAATATCAGCAACAAATATGATGCATGTGAGGATACCCCAAGACACATAATGACAAGTACTGTTTCAAAGGTCTAGCCATAATAATGAAACTCTGTGCCACAGACAGACAATAAGAATTACTTCTATATATTGAGCAGTAAATATTCCTAAACCTATAACGTTCTATAGTAATTTCCATAGACTTGCAGTACAGATTTATTATACTTGGAATTACCATATATACTAAAAAACTTCTGTCTCTGATGCTCCGGTGCCACCTCGGGTCCTTTGGATCCTCTTTGGGTTCTTCCGCTCATCTTCGGCTCCTCTTCAGGAAATTCCGCTCCTCTTTGGGTCCCCTCGCAATGTCAGTGGCTCACAAACAATGACGTCGGCAAGCGGCTGACATCATCCTGTGTGCTGGCTGAGCACGGAGACCGAAGAGGAGCCGAAGATTAACGGAAGAATCCGAAGAGGACGAAGGACCCGAGGCAGCACCAGAGCATCGGAGACAGAAGAGGACCTACAGGGAACGTCGGAAAGGTGAGTACAGTGTTATTTTTTTCCTACTACAGGGGCTGGGCAGGCTGTATACTAGAGGGGCTGGGCAGGCTTTATATTACAGGGGCTGGGCAGGCTGTATACTACAGGGGCTAGACAGGCTGTATACTACAGGGGCTGGGCAGGCTGTATGCTACAGGGGCTGGCAGACTATAATAATAATAATAATAATTCTTTATTTATATAGCGCACACAGATTACGCAGCGCTGCACAGGCATATCAAATTGGTCCCTGTCCCCATGGGGCTCACAATCTAAACAACCTAACAGTATGTTTTGAAGTGTGGGAGGAAACCGGAGGACCCGGAGGAAACCCACGCAAACACGGAGAGAACCTACAAACTCTTTGCAGATGTTGACCTGGGTGGGATTCGAACCCAGGACCCCAGTGCTGCAAGGCAGAAGCGCTACTCACTCAGCCACCGTGCCGCCCTATACAGGGGGCTGGCAGACTGTATACTGGGAGGCTGAGACCAATGCATTTCCCACCCTTGGCTTATATTCGAGTATACACAGGAATTTGGTTATTAATGTAATCAGAAAGCCAATGATTTGAAATCAAGTTTAAACTCATGAAAAAGTCTCAGGATACCGCACTGTACCATAGTTATCATTGTTACAGTCAATATAGTCAGGCATGCAGCCAAAGGGGAAACCCCTTAATATACAGTTTCCCCTCATTTTATTAGATAAAGCTGTGAATGCAAAGAAAGGTAATTGTTTTTGACTGCGTACAACAAGAACAGATAGAGTTCAGGGCAGGAATTATCTACTGATGCCATAAAACTTTATTTTTAAAGGAAGTAAACTACCATTTTATAGTAGGTCAAATATTCTATGGAACAATTGTATGGATTTCTACATTAGCGCTGATAGGAATATATTTAGGAAATCAAAGGCACCTAGTACAGTGAGTAAGCAATTTGTTATCCTCTTTAAAAGCTGTACACGATAGGGGAGCGGAGAGCCATTAATACAGTAAATTGAATGGCTGTAGAATGTACTCGTTTGTAGGCATAGAGTGTGCTCTAAGAAGATAGAGTGTTCACTCTCATCCCCGGCAATAAATTGTAATGGTACAGTGGCAGATAGCATCCACAGCAAAATTGTGTTTTTGTTTTCTTTAGATTTCAGCATCTTTATATTTTCCCTTGTCATATGGCGTCTTTTGTCATTGTGGCTAAAAGTGACAAGATAGAACACCGGGCTCATCAAGATGCTATTGTGATGTTTTATGTGCTAAATAGTATAATAAAACAAGAAATTTCTTAGCACTGTGAAGGTTGTTTTATTTCTACGGATGGTAACCCTTGCTTTGCTGGGGCAGTTTTATAGCAGCTGGCAAATGTTGATATCATCAAATACTGGCTATATAATTTTGCTGCGTGTAGATTATCTTCAGACAAAAAAACACAACGAAGAATGCAAAAATGCCGCATTGGAAGGAGCATTTATTTGCTACTATTAATTTCTAATAAATAGCATTCCTAAAAATCCTCCTTTTGGAGAATACCAGCATCATCAAAGCAATTTATATTGAGAAGATCCTTAACCTTATAAAGGCTGTTGAAAATAGCTCTTAACTATGTATGAGAGGCATTATCTGCTGCTGTTTAATAATTGTCCCACTCTTACTTCTAGTTGGGTAAATTTTATTATATTTATGTAAATTTTGCTGGCTAATATATGAAGCCTTTGAACAAATACCACATAGTTTTAGTAAAACCTCATGGTCCAATGGTTACATGTTCAAAGCAACTTCCAGTATGGGTTGTCCATTAAAGGCAACTTCATTCAAAGAGGAACCACCGCCATCAAAAGGGTAACTTTTAGATCCTCTGCTCTGGTACAAAATCTGTAACAGGGCCACTTACAAGACTGGTAACCCTGTATGTGGCACCCTAGTGTCGCTTATACCTCTGCAACCCCTTTACCTATGTCCCAGGGTGCAGTGGGTGCTTGGGACCCATAGTATTATAAAGTCGCCTGATGAGTGGCTGTTAAAGACCCCCATCCATTAGGGTTATGTGTAAATTTTAATAATTATAAGATTACATCATTGCGACTAATGTACGTAAATTGGGTTGATTTAGGTTGAGAACTACTGTATGTTTATTTGAAGATGGGGCTTTTATATTTGAATTTAGCTCTTTTGGAACTAAGTTGGTGAGTGCTGGTATTTGTCCTTTCCTCCTCCCTCTATATCAGTAATGCAAACCTATGGCATGGGTGGAGCCCTTTCTGTGCACACCCAGCCTGTCGCCCCAGGACAGATTAATTACACAGGAATTGAATCTTTCTGCAGTTCTCAGATGCTGCCCTCAATGCTCTTTTATGCTGGCACATCCTTGACTGATTGAAACTGCAGGTAGAGTGATAGTTGTGAACAGGCCAGATTATCTTTTGAGGTCCCCTTGCTGGCTCCATGATTCTTCCTGTGCAGATAAGCTACAGGCACGGTTTTTGCTGTTCTTTCTTTTATGACTAATTGATGCGGTTGTTGGAACCATGAAGACAAAATTGTGGCTGTATTCACTTGCATTTCTTGTTATTTTGACAGTGAGCTTTGTATGGCTCTAACAGCCAAAGTTGCTGTTAATCCGTAGCATGTAATAACACAAGTTGTAAACTTTTGTTTTGCTTTTTTTTAAATTTAAGATCCTTTGTTCAAAAATAAAAGTTATTCATTTAATGATCCAAATTTTAAGACTACACTTATTTTCAAATTTGCTGAATCTTCAGTGAAGAGAATTCTTTGTGTTGTGCAGGCAAATGATGGTGAGCTGTTATGCGACATATGAAATAGGTATCATTATTTCATTCTCCAAGTCTCTAGATGCCAAGTGATGAGCTAAATTATAGATCTTTGTTTGCAGAAATGGGGACTAGTAAACAATTATTCAGCCTTGTATTTGCTATGGCGAGGTTAACAGGTTATCATTCAACATTGGTCAAGTGTTTTTTTTTTAAAATGTGGTGAGGGGCAATTATATTACACGTTTCAGTATTATTTATTACCATTAATTACATCCAAGTCAACAAGTCAGGAAAATACACCTTGAGTGACATGTAATAATACATGATATTATTATCATAATGGAACTTAGTGAACTGATATTTCTTTTTGTGAACTAGGACCAACTTTGCATGGGGAGGATCCAAATACAAGTGTTAGAATTCCCTAATGCGCAGTTTTTTTTTCAGATTGGCAAAATAGTCTCTTTCTCCATAATCTACTCCTGATTTGGATTGTATTCGCACCTTTTTGACACTGATAAAGTTATAATAATATATAGGGATGGGCATTCAGCACTTACCTGGTCTGGGATATCCTGTATCCCACTAAACAAGGTGGGCATTGGTGACCACTTTGAACAGGGTTGGATCAAGGTAGGTGGAGGCCCCTGAACGCAAAATCTGGTAGTGGCCCCTCACTGTATGTAGCCCAGACAATGGTACACATTACTATTCTAAATTATTATCATTAATATTCTAAACTTTTTCCTACTTACATGTTAGCCTAGATGACAGCCTGGCTGGCACAATGGCGGTGGTGTAAGCCTAGCTGCTGGCCTAGCTGGCACAATGGCGGTGGTGTAAGCCTAGCTGCAGGCCTAGCCTGCACAGTGGCAGTGGTGTTAGCCTAGCTGCTGGCCTAGCTGGTACAGTGGCAGTGGTGTTAGCCTAGCTGCTGGCCTAGCTGGCACAGTGTCATTGGTGTAAGCCTAGCTGCTGACCTAGTTGGCACAGTGGCAGTGACAGTAGCCTAGGTGCTGGCCTAACTAGCACAGTGTCAGTGGTGTAAGCCTAGCTGCTGGCGTAGCTGGCACAGTGGCAGTGGTGTTAGCCTAGCTGCTGGCCTAGCTGGCACAGTGGCAGTGGTGTTAGCCTAGCTGCTGGCACAGTGGCAGTGGTGTAAGCCTAGCTGCTGGCCTAGCTGGCACAGTGGCAGTGGTGTTAGTCTAGCTGCTGGACTAGCTGGCATAGTGTCAGTGGTGTAAGCCTAGCTGCTGGCCTAGCTGGCACAGTGGCAGGGGTATGGACTATTATCATTAGTTGCCATACCAGTCCCATGCGCCACTGCTTTTTCATGAGAGTTATCTCCCCATTCTCCCCTGTGGCACAGTCTGAATCTTATCTATTTGATATCTAGTAATATAAAATGGCATAACAAATTATTTAATGCATAAGCATATATATTGGCTGATGTATATTTGGAAATTACATTATAACCAATTCCCTGTTAGTCTCTATTTTTGTACATATGAATAAAAATTAACCCATTAATAAGGTAAAACATTTGTTCTGGTCTTGTAGACAGCATTGTATAATGTAGCTGTCAGGTATTTCTGTGACTTGTTTAAAAGTGAGTGACAGACAGCTAACACAGTAAATGCTTGGTAGGGAAGAGTCGGGTACTGCTGGAGTACTGACCAGGGAGTAAGTCTAAATCTTCTTTTCCTCCTCGTAATTGGCATTGGAGGCCTGCCACTAATCAATACTCTGCATAACAAACAACTGTTTGACTCTGAATCCATTTGACAGAAAACTGTTCGTGTTTAACAAACTACTTTATAACATAGCAGCTCACTGACAGTAGTAAGCCATAAGCACATGTTAAAAAGGTTCGCAAAGTTGCAAAATGCAGATTATGGGTTCATGGGAATACAGATCGCTACAAAGTGCCAGTGCTACGACAACACTACAATATCGATTCCCATGTTAATGATTTCCTACATTTACCAAAAAAAGTTACAAGAATTCAAATGAAAAAAAAAAACGGCTGAAACACTGTGCAATGTCCAAAGCCCCCTAGGGGTCTGGATCATGACATGAGCATGACATATTGGGGCACATTTACTTACAGGATCCACGGATTTCACAGAAAGTGCATTGTCCGACTATAATGCTGTGTGCTGTGTGATTCACTAAGATTGTGCGCCTGAAATAATGAATGTGTCCCTTTTTCAAGTCTGACAAGGTACACCATCTTTTTAGTGGTGCATGTAAGTGGTTGGGCTTGCAAAAAATTTTTAAAGTTATATCCTGCGTTCAGTCCGTATCAGTTGAACTGTCCAACAGGACGCCCCCCTGATTTGTGTCGGATGGAAGCCAGCGCAGCTGTGCCACAAAAAGGGTCGCGTGCGCCACAATCTCAGCACAGACACTTTTTAAATAATTGTGCAAGCTGTTTTAGTGCCGAAAAAGTTGCACAGTCCAACGAAAGTGTGCAGCGCGACCTTTAGTAAATGAGCCCCATTGTCCCAATGGAAGCCAAAAGTTTGAACATTCACTGGGAAATGGAAACCTATAGATTATGCTTAAGGAGATCTTTTGGTTCACGGAAAAACACTATGTGAAACTACCCTTAATTTTTCAGGAGGAATAACAGGGGAAAGTTGATAGGTCCTATGTAATTTCTACAATGTAATTACATTGGGGGTCATTTACTAAGGGCCCGATTCCCGTTTTCCCGATGTGTTACCCAAATATTTCCGATTTGCGCCGATTTTCCCTGTATTGCCCCGGGTTTTTGGTGCACGCGATCGGATTTTGGCGCATCGGCGCTGGCATGCACGTGACAGAAATCGGGGGGCGTGGCCGAACGAAAACCCGACGGATTCGGAAAAACCGCCGCCTTTAAAAAACCGAAAGTGTCGCGGAGCTTGCACTTACCTTCATTCAGGATAGGCCGGTTTATTTGAGTGCGTTCCGATGCTCTTCAGCGCAGCAGCGCCACCTGGTGGACGTCGGAGGAATTACCTTAATAAATCCCGGCTGGACTCGAATCCACCGCAGAGAACGCGCCGCTGGATCGCGAACGGACCGGGTAAGTAAATCGGCCCCATTGTAGTGCATTTTCTCTACAAAAAAAGATCCATGTTTTTTGCCATGTGTTTGTTTCCTTTTAATCTAGTAGGTGGTGCAGTTTCACACAAAAATGGTTCCTAATAATAATTACAATTCCTTTATTTATATACAGATTATGTAGCGCTACACAGAACTTGCCAAATCGTATGTATGTCTTTTGAGGCTGAAGTTTTAGCTTTTACTATAAAAGTTACCCTCTCAATTGCAGGTCAAGCTGAAGATGAAGAGCACAACCCAGGCCGTGGCATTATGGGGAAACCGGGCCCCTGCTCACAGTGTAACAGCTATAATGATAACAGATGACCAGAAAACAATCGTCACTGGAAGTTTGGAGGGGCAGATATGTCTCTGGCACTTGTCAATGGATATGAAGGTTTGTAAATTAAATGTTTTATATCCACATATCTTGTAATACAGTCATTTACTAAATAAAGAGTTTATATAGAGGTTTTTATATTCTCTGTACAATGTGCTGTACATTTTTTAAGGACAGTCGTCATCTTGACAGCAACCAATAGTTTGCTCTTGCAAAGCACAGAAATAAAACCTGCCTGTAATAGTATCCAATGTACTGTTGAGATCATATAATATGATTTCCCATTCAGTAATTTCATAAAAAGTAAGAAAATATCTAAATATGTTACATAGCAAAGTCAAAAGTGCAGTGACCTTTAATGCAGGCAGCCTCCATATGTGCCTTTCTCATATCCTAATACAACAGAGATTTTAGCTACATAGTCGTTTTATTGATCAGCTGAAATAACCAGAAAGCAATGTCTTTTCATTTGGAGACTGTTTGGGATGTTGGGAAACTCATATTAATAAATAATAGTTTCCTATTAGAAGTATGTCTGGCATCAGTGATCTGGAATTCTGTCATTTACGCCTCGGTTTGACCAGCAGAATTGTAATTACATGAGAATACTGACTGTGTCTGGTTACAATGAGAGAATCAGTCTTAGAAGAGTATAATTTTATGGTTCACATCTCTTATAACAGAAGTGTTTGGCCCAATGGGCCTTAGAGTTTCAAGGTGTGTCTTATTGTGGATGAAGGAAAAACTAGTAATATTGTATATATAAAACAATGGCTTTTAGCGAACTTCACCATTAGACACAATTCTATCTTTGTAAATCTATGAATTATACTAATATTATTGTCCTGTTATGTATTTGTTCTTAATTGCCAGGTTACATCCAGAGCAATTCTGTTTGGTCATACAGCTGCTATTACATGCGTAGCAAAGGCTCGGGAATTTGAAAAGCAACCCTATGTGGTCAGCGCATCAGAGAATGGGTACGTATCTGGCTCCTGCTAGAGAAATTTACTATTATAGGCACTAATATTTCCTACACAGTGTTATTAAAAGAAAAACGACATGAAAAATACCAATTATTTAGTTGAAGATCACGTAAATTTTATGATCGTATAGTATTCATCTAATGCTAGATGCAACCTGTGTGTTGCAACCCCTTTTGGGGTTAAACAGCCCTTTCGTGTAGATCACCTATGTCCATCAGATATGTATGTTTTCTGATGGTCTTAGGAACCCATGCTCTGCTGCTCTCCATCTGCCACACACAGCGTAAGCACACGGTCTGTGTGATATTAGATGCGGCGCATGCAATGTGTGATTATGGTGGACGCATGATGTCATCACAAGTCACAGCTGCAACATCGGAGTGAGCAGAGGCAGCAAGAGAAGGGACAGAGATGAACAAGGTAAGTATGTTATAGGTTCTTTTTTTCCTTATGCTACTTGGGGCGTTCCTGTGATTGCTGGTGTTGCTGTGACTACTGGCTACAGGAGCATGCGCTGTGACTACTGGCTGCTAGGGCAGGGGCTGTGACTTCTGGTTGCTGTGGCAGGCGCTGTGACTACTGGATACTAGGGTCAGGCACTGTGCCTACTGGATACTGGGGGCATCACTGTGTCACTATTTGCTGTGTAAGGCCTTCTTCCTTCTAAAATCAACATTTACAATTATGCTAATGAGCAAGTAGGGCTCTGGGGGTGCTACCAGAGCCCCTCCGTGCTGCAACTTACAGACTTTTACATTGGAGCACGTCCCCCCTCTCAATGTGTTAGATTACTGAAGGCAAAGGGAGGGGGAGGTGCCTAGGGAGCAGAGGAAGGGGAAACAGTGTAACAAACTGTGAAGCTATAATATAGAGGGGCTTTGGTAACACACATCTCCCACCCCCAAAGCACTTCTGGCTCAATAGTATAATTGTAAATGTTGATTTTAGAAGGAAGGAGGCCATGAATAGTAAAATATAAGAACATTACCACAGCCACAATATTAGGATCTATGAATATGTCCTTAGTTTACCATGATGGATATCAATGGTAGTGTTTCTTTAAGGTCTGCTGTAAAAATTGACAAAAAGTTTAAAATTTTTGCCCAACTGATTCCTCAATATTTCCTATGTCAGGAGGGAATTGGAGTAGTTTTGTGTTACTATTTTAACTGTCACATTTTATCAATCAAACTTCAACATCCGGATTGTAGTGATAAATAAGGCGCATGGTAGGAGAATTAAAAAGTGGAGGTTGTAGAAAAAAGTTGTAGAAAAAAGTGTGCACAATGGCAACAATTTATGACATGAAAAGTGACATATAACGCAACAGATAGAAATTCTCCCCAGAATCTACTACTTAGGTATTAGATAGTATTTTCGGTAATACAAATTAATTCCATGTTAGATCATGTAAAGCAAAAATACTCATTCCGTAGCAGATGAAAAATCTTTAACAAAAATGTGCCATCTTCAAACATTACCCTATAGTAACATATTAGTCCCACATTAAGTCATTGCCATATGTTCCCATTATGCCATTAGAACATAGTAACAAAACAATTCTAAGCATTAGGGTCACTTTGTTATAGAGAAATAAAAGGCATTACCTAAAGTCTTCTCTCCAAACTGCAAAGAGAAGGAGCTAACATGGAATAATCCTCATGGTGGTGCTGTTTAATCTTGGGAGCACATAATGGAGAAACAACATAGACACAAAACACGTGCTGTAAAATGTATGGCTGAGGTTCTGTGAAATGACCCATTTTCAGCAGGATGTAGTTCTGAAGAATGATACTTCTGGTGACACATTGATGAGACATAATGGCAGTATACGTACAATTCGTTTTATTCCAGGCATGGCCTTAAAGTTAGTGTGATGCTGAGCAGCAGGGTGTAATTACCTAAACAAAAGAAGAGACGTTCTGTATGCCATCTTCTCTTAATGACCACCACATCTTCTTCTCCCGTAATCGCTATCAAAAATGCTGTGTAAATAATAAGTGTTCACTTAAATACAGTTTTTACACTTAAAAAAAATATGACACGGAATTGTCCCCACCAACTAAGTAGAAATGACAGCGAATAACCTGAGGTTATGTCTTACAGGGAAATGTGTGTATGGAATGTCAACACCGGACACTGCATTGAGAATGCAAAGCTGCCATATAGGCACACAGCAATTTGTGTAAGTATGAAGGATTTGTCACTACACTTTGTTATGGTAACAATTGTTGCTAGAGGTATCCTAAGGTAAGGTAAGTATTCAGATTCTAATGACACAAAGCTATAATGTCAACTGTTTGCAGAAAAACATATAGGTACCTAATAGAAACCGACCATGAGGAATCTAACATCAGAAGCAGTGGCGTAACTTGAAGCTGTTGGGCCCCAGTGCAAAGTCTATGCAAGGCCCCTGACCATAATGTATGGTATGTAGTACTAGTCTTCTCATATGGGAAATTGATACCTTATGGGCCCCCTAAACCTCTTGGGCCCAGTTGCGACCGCACCCTCTGCACCCCTTCAAGTTATGCCCCTGATCAGAAGTAGATCTGATGGTAGATTCCTTCTGCCTGGCTCTCCCCTAAACTTCTTTTTACTAAACCTAGACCCTCAACCTAACGTTTTAAAATATTTAATAAAGTAATATAAAAATTACCTGCAGCGGCTACTACAGAGGCGTGGAATAGACTCGCCGGCACAGACTACTCCGAGCCCCGATCGGCTTTGCAGTACCACCCCCTAGCTTGTTGTTTTCATGTTTGAGGCTGTACTCAAGCACCATCCACACCACCAGCTTTCCACGAAGCTCTGTGCATTTTTCTGTGCTGGGTTGAGCAAATAGTCGCACATGCGCTCTACACTATGCATGTGTGCCGCTCCACTAGGGGGTGGGACTGCAAAGTCTACTGGGTAGTTAAGTAGCCTTTGCTGGCCAGGCTACTCCACGCCCCTCTAGAGATAGCAGATAATTTACATATTACTTTGCTTTAATTTTTTAAAATGTAAGGTTTAATAACATATGTAAAGTTTAAGGCAGAGTTAGACAGGAGGAATCTACCATCAGATCTACTCCAGATGATAGATTCCTCTTGGTAGGTTTACTTTAAAAGAAGTAGAGCTACTCTATACATTTATACTTTATAAAGATAGATAAACATTTCATAAATGGATGGAGGGAGAAATATACAGATATTTCATATAAAGATTAGATATAGAATCGATATTAAACATATATAATAAATAATTATTGTAGATAAATCGATACTTAGATATTGCATATGATGATTGTTATGGCAGATAGGTTTCATACATGAATTAACATTCTAGAAATACATACTGGGGCACATTTACTTACCCGCTCCATTCACTATCCAGCGGCGCGTTCTCTGCGCTGGATTCGGGTCCGGACGGGATTCATTAAGGTAGTTCCTCCGCCGTCCACCAGGTGGCGCTGCTGCGCTGAAAAGCATCGGAACGCACTGGAGTTCACCGAGCCCGGCTGAGTGAAGGTAAGTGCAAGCTCCGCAACAGATTTTTTTTTTAAATGCGGTGGCCACGTCCTCCAATTTCCATCGCGTGCATGCCAGCGCCGATGCACCACAATCCCATTGCGTGCACCAAAATCCCGGGGCAATTCAGGGGAAATCGGCGCAAATCGGAAATATTCGGGTAACACGTCGGGAAAACGTGAATCGGGCCCTTAGTAAATGACCCCCACTGTAGATAGATAGATAGATAGATAGATAGATACTGGAGATAGATAATGGAGATAGATACTGGAGATAGATAGATACTGGAGATAGATAGATAGATAGATAGATAGATAGATAGATAGATAGATAGATAGATAGATAGTGAAATAAGTCCTTTACTTCACCATGTGTGTAAATAAAGGACAACCACATATGTTTCACTGACTGGGAGTACTGTTTTTTTGTGTGAAATTACCATTGGACACTTGTTGGTTTAAGGATTTGGATAACACCCTGACCCATAGACTGTGCAGCTGCGTTTTGCTATTTTTGTGTTGTTAGATAATATTAGCCATTTGCTATGCTGGCTTGATATTACCTATGGTCTGCACAGAAGCACGGTATGGAGGCAGTGCTTCTTTGCTGGAATCAGTGTAGTTATCCTCCTTACTGGCCGCAGCTTTAATTACAGCTCAGCCAACAAAGGGAAATCTTTATTTCTCCACTGACACATCACCAGGTAGTGTTCCAGTCAATAGACTGTGTACAACAGATAAACAGAGGCCGTTCTTATCTGTACTTTAGTGTTATTTAAGCAAATCCTTTTGTTCCTATTATATAAATTGTCTAAATTCCTGAATAAAGTGATCAGTATTTCATAGAATAATATTCGTCTTGTTCTGTTGTTGCTGGCAGTACTACCATTGCTCATTCCGCATGACAGGCGAAGGTTGGCTGCTCTGCTGTGGTCACTATCAAGACATCCTCATTGTTGATGCAAAGACCTTGCAAGTCCTTCATAATTTCAAGTCTCAGTGTTCAGACTGGATTTGTTGCATGTGCATTGTGCACTCTACCAGAATTCAAGGTGAGCAGACCTAGGGGTCCGTCTATACAAATAATGCACATTTGTGGAGATTCCCAGGATACAGGAACCATGTCTGTATGACGTTGCAGTTTTATGGCTGATGTTTGAACTGCAGATAAGTCTTTACTATGTCTTAACCTTTCAACTTGTACAACATGTTGGTGTAGGTATCTAGTATGACCAGGATACTGTGATTCCTTTAATAGGTCCAACTTTTCAGTCAATAATCTTAGGGATGAGTATTTTATAAGCAAATATGGCTCATTTTGTTATAGCACAGATTTCAAGTGACCAAAATTTTAGTATTTTAGGCCTAACATACTACATGTTGGCGGTTGTCCAGCTTATGTGTCACATTGGAGCCCAACCCTTTTTACCAGGAAAACAGACATGTTATTTATAATCATGGACAAACCCTTGAAATAAAATTCTCAAATTTCATAGCCCTAGTGATGTTTACACAATAAAGATCATTGTTAACCCCCAACTTAACAATTGTACTCAGTTTTATTGCTGTTTTAGCTCATATCACTCCCCAGGCTGGTCAGTATAAAATTAGTGTTGGCAGGGACTCTCTAAGCAGACACATTATGATCCCACTGTTCTAGGAAATGCTGTGCTGACAATGTGCTTAAATTTATCAGGGTGCAGGTTTATGTACACTTTCATTTAGCTTCTAAATAGAAAGAGAGATGAGACAGATCAGAGATGAGAGCTCCATGAGATGCATATAACACATCACATAACACATGATATTTCTCAGCTGTGCTATCACAGCCATAACATACACTGTCAGCTCTGCTGTGCCTCCCTCCCCTGGATAAAGACATTATTTGTATGTAGCTTGTAGCTTTACACTCCTCGCGCTGTTGCTTGCCCTGAGTGTGTGTGTGACTGTAAGCTCATCTTGGAATGTAAGGGTGAGGGGGCTGCTGCAAAGAGGCGTTGACTCCTTGAACAATGTGTCCTGCTCGACTCTAGATTTCTGATTTAGGGTTAGATCCCGGGCAACTGAAATTATGTACATCTGGAATTATATCTGGGAAATGCTGTATTTTGTTAATAACAGTGAATTAGAGAATGGGTTATTTTGTTATGCTGAGTATATTTAAAAATCGTGTCTTCGTGGGAATACCCCTTTAATTATGACATTTTCCCAGAAATGATTTTAGCTTGGAGCAAATAAAAAAACTGATGAAATCAGACACAATTGGATTGAAATCGGAGGTCTTTAGACTTATTAGAGATTATCCACTTTATATTAATTTTGGCAATTCATATCACCAGAAAAGAAAAACATGTCTAATCAGCCATTTGTTCCTGTTTTATCCCATATAATGTTATAACCCTGTAGCTTATTTTAGATGATCAGTGAAAAAATACATGTTACTTATATTGTACTCTCTAACATTATGCTGTATATTACTGTATAAAGACAATTTTAGGGGAGATGTGTCTAAGAGGAGAATTGTTCTTGTAGTCTATGGTAACCAATCAGAGTTAAGCTTTCATTTTCCCACAACTGTTTATAAATTTAAGGCTGAGCTCAGATTGGTTTCAATGGGCAACTAAAACAGTTTTACCTCAGACACTTCTGATAAATCTCCCCCAATGTCCTTAAACCACTGTTCTAGTTAGTAATTCATACTTTATTTTTGCAGAAGATTCATTAGTTGCAATATCAACTGCTGGAGAGTTAAAAGTATGGGACCTCTCATCCTCTGTTAATAGCATTCAGGTGGGTATTACTATTAATTACTTTAATGAGATATTTTAAGGTTTACACCTTTAAAGGTATTAATCTGGGACATTTCTCAGAAGTTTCTGAGAGCAGAACTGTTGTAGTTGCCCATGACAACCAATCAGAGCTCAGCTCTCATTTTATAAACAGCTGTGGGAAAATGAAAGCTGAACTCTGAGAGGTTTCCATGGGCAACTGGAACAGTTTTACCTCAGACACTTCTCATAAATCTCTCTATGTCTATAATTGTTGAACCCCTATGGACCCTGACCCCCATAAATGAATACAAAAAAATACTACATAAAGCAAGCCTTATTGCAGTAGTGTATTACTTGGACAGTTACATAGGAGAACAATTGTTCATTAAAAAACATAGAACACCAAATATACAATGGGCAATAATCCAATGTAACAAGTAACAGTTTGTGAACTCGCTTGGCCACACATCAGGTTTGGGTTTTAGGTATAAGTGATACAATTGGCTTGCACCGGGGGCAGTTTATGACACAGGCAGTTTGAGCAGTTGTCCAATGCCCTAGGCTTCTAGGCAGCCCAAGGGGCCCCAAACCAAATGTAATTTGCTATAGAGATAATAAAAAGAGTGAACTCCAGCACTGTAATTCTCATCCATGTGTGTCGCTTCAAAACACACATGTATACAAGAGTACTTGCAGGACCTTTGAAGGTCTTCCAAAGATCCTTGGATTGCAGAAGTGAAAGCTGACTGATTATACACCCCCTTGGTCATGGTATTTTATATGTAGTCAATATATATACCTACTTGTAGCCCATGCCTCACAATAGTCTTAAAGGGGTATTCTCGTCTGGGCATTCACATTCACTTTGATTAATCTGCCATTAATAAACATTTCTTCAATAGATGTTGTTAAAAAAAATGTTCCTGTGTGAAGATAATTTTCCATAAACGTAGTGATATGGTCCCTTAGAAACGAGATAGCTTCCTCGGATACGGCCACCTCTGCTGAAGGGATTGCACAAAGAAACAAAAAGTTTTTGTATATGAAATATCTGAGAATTACTACATGTCGCACAGACGTCCTGTAGTGATGATCACTGAAGCCAGGTGGTCAGGCAAGGCACAATAGTACATGTCTGGCCACTGCTGCCTAAATGTGACGTGGTCGTAACCGAGGAAGCTATCTCGTTTCTAAGGGACAACATGGCTATCTTTATGGGAAATTATCTTCACACAGGAACATTTTTTTTAATAACATCCAATTGAAGAAATGTTTATATATGGAAGATTAATGAAACTGAATGTGAATGCCGAGACGAGAATACCCCTTTAATCTTTATACCCTTAACCTCCTGTTCATTGATCTGAACTTTGCTCTAACAATGTCATGAGTACCTCATTAATCGCTGGCCTTAAATAAAATAAAACACAGTATATTCAGGCCTTCTTTCTTCCAGTAAGAGCAATCCTGGGACTATTAGGTTGTGCACATTTTTTTGGGAATTTATTCATAATCAGTAAGATTCCACCAACAAATCCCACTATTATCCCAAATAAGGCTACTTTATAAAGAGAGGGATATACCTTTGCTACAAAATCAACCAAAACCCTCACAAAGCTGCATCAAATGCCACATTTCATATTAGTCTTTTATGTCCGCATAGTCATTTGCTGGCCAATGACCCTTTGGCTACACAATAGGGAGAATATACCTAGAAACTAATAGGATTTGAAAAAGGTGTAAAGGATTTCCTGCATTGGGATAATATTTAGACTTATGTTACATTATTACATTGCATGTGTTAGATATGTAGAAACAAAATTAAACAATGGAAGATTTGTAAAAATAATAACGTAATAATATTTTTAACCTACAGGAAAAGCTAAATGTGTATGAAACAGAATCAAAGTGTTTGGAGACAGCGAATTACAGCGCGGTGCGATTCTGCACGTACACGGAGAGGTTACTGCTGGTGATTTGCTCCAGTTCCTGGAAGGTGCTGATCTTCTTATTAGACTCTATGTTTCTTTCTCTGTAACAGCATGAACAGCCTGGAAAATAACCGCTTGTGCTGATATCCATATTTTTCTCACTGTATGGAGATGTTAAGCTTATAAAGTGTCACTTCTCATCTTCATGAAATTACACGGCTGGGATATGAAATCTTTTATTCTCTCTACAGGTTGTCAACAAAGAATGTAGTTCTGTTCAGATTACATGAAAAACTTTTTTTCCTACATAAATGGGAATAGTGCTGTTAGCCCACAGTAGAGCCAGTGATGTATAAGGAGAACCTGCTACCATAAAAATGTCACATTTACCAGCATTGTGTTGTAAATCCGCAGGAGTTGAATAGATTGATATATAGTTTTGTGGGGAAAAATTCTGTATATCTTACATACTGTTTCAAATCACTGTTCTTTCTTTATGTTTTGGAGTATATGGCTCAGTAAATGCCTATCAATGATTGATTGGCACCACCCACTGGACACCTAAGAATTGAAAGAGCAAGTATTTCAATGAGTAAATTACAAGTTATGCTGAGTCTTTTTCAGGTATTGTCAATCTTCTCAGCACCTTCTGCTCTATAACATAGTGCTGAGCAGACAACTTAAATGAAATCTAAATTCAAAATCAAGAATGAAAAACCAGGGGCATGATAAATCAACATTAGCATAATTTAAAAAGTTAAAGGGAACCTGGCACCAGAAGAGTCGCATCCATGCAATCTGCCAGCCTGCCCACGCTATGATGCAGTGGTGTCGCCGCTGATGACTTCATAAGTGGCGACACCGCCGTATCATAATGTACGCCGGCCGGCAGATCGCATGGACGGCGAAGAGAAGAAAGAAAAGGAGCCACGACCAAGGAACGGGGGTGAGTATTGCCGAAGGGTGAGCATTAAGTTACTTTATTTTTATGTTCTTGGCATACAGGGGGCTGGCTGGCTCTATACTACATGCAGCTGGCTGTATACTACAGAGGGCTGGCTGGCTGTATACTACATGAGACTGGCTGTATACTACATGGGGCTGGCTGTATACTACATGGTGCTGGCTGTATACTACATGGGGATGGCTGTATATTACAGGGGGCTGGCAGGCTAAATACTACAGGGGGCTGGTAGGCTGTATACTACAGGGGGCTGGCAGGCTGTATACTACAGGGGGCTGGCTGGCTGTATACTACATGGGGCTGGCTGTGTACTACATGGGGGCTGGCTGGCTGTATACTACATGGGGCTGGCTGTATACTACAGGGGGCTGGCTGGCTGTATACTACTGGGGGCTGGCAGGCTGTATACTACAGGGGGCTGGTAGGATGTATACTACAGGGGGCTGGCAGGCTTTATACTACATGGGGCTGGCTGGCTGTATACTACATGGGACTGGCTGTATACTACATGGGGGCTGGCTGGCTGTATACTACACCCTCGGATTATACTTGAGTCAATAGGATTTCCCAGTTTTTGGTGGTAAAATTAGGGGTCTCAGCTTTTACTCCGGTCGCCTTATACTTGATTATATACGATATATTTTCTGTAGAGAAGCCCATTCAGAAGTCTGCTATGGGGCCCTGCCACTCCTAGTAACACCCCTGCGGCAGGGGTCCATGTCCAGCGTGCACACCCAATGTGCATTTCAGAGATACTCCTCTGTCAGGGGTCCATACATTTTTTTTTTTTGTATATCAGGGCTTTATACAGGGTTTCTTGAATTGTTCAAGGTATAAAATAGGATTTCTGATATCCACAGACCAATGTGTGATTGGCTGGGGTTTGATTCTTGGTACTCCACAATAAGCTCATAATAATTGTGTGTGGAGGTCTCTTTATATTAACCATAGATTTAATACTAAAGCTGAGCCCCACTAACTATTCTAGGACAGAGTACCAGTCATATCCTCACCAAGATGATTCTGTTTTACAAACTATAGTGAACCTATAGCAGCACTCAACAATTCTTACAAGTCTATCACCAGGGTTCAGGATTTGCTGCTAAAACAACCACTGATCACACATTGACAGAACATCCTAAGGTGTAATGTTAACAATAGTGAACCTTTTTTCAACCAAACTAAGCTTATCCTGCTCTATAACATGCCACATTCATTTCAGACTACTTGAACAACAATTCAAATCCAATGTAAACTTTTACATTCATATTCATCCTGAAATCATCCCTCTATCTGTGCTAAGTACCAGTCATAGCCACATTGGGAGGATTTAGTGTGACTTACAGCAGTGAATCTGACTGTCCCTACCGTTTGCCAATTTTTGGGTCTTGACTAAATTGTATTTTTTAACCTATTGACCTGAAAGCATCTTAGTAGCAATACTGGCACTTCCTAGTCTAATTTTATGCATGTAAAGTCCTAAAAATTATGAATATTCTCTCTTTATACATTGTTCTCATATTCTGCAGAACATTATAGACATTTACAGACAAAATAAGCCAGTAAAGAAAATTACATAGTCAGATTGGATGAAGAGCTTACAATCCATAAGAGTGATTCTCTAAATTCTCTAACAGGTATCTAATGTTTGTGGTACTGCTCTAATATCAGTTTTATGACTCTCTTTTTCTCCAGGTCTATGATTACTGTGATTTTTCTCTACTTTGTGGCGATGTTTGTAAAAGTGGCCAGAATTTTGCTGGGGGGGAGTTCCTAGCTACTAACCGACTTATCATCTGGACACAGGATGGGCACAGCTATATCTACCAGCTGCTGAACAGGTGGGCTCACACAGGACTGGGGTATGATAAGTCCAGGTACAAAGTAAGCTGTTTGTAAGTGTATTGTAGAAAATCCCTGCTTGTCACACTTGATCAAAACCCATAACAAAACCCCTTTGACATTAGAACATTTGGCTTGAGTTTGGCACTCTTCAGTCTTTATGTGAAGCAGCAGGAGATGAAGAAATAAGATTACCCATGTAGAACTTGATTGGGCAGATGGTGCTATGATTTCCAAGAACACAAAAGTAATTAGTTTCCATCTTTGCAACTTTTCTTTTGGTGCTAAGAATTTTAACCCCATCAGTCACCTTTTTGTTTGATGTCATTTTAATGCCTCATGTTGCTTTCTTTCTGCAGTGGCCTTTCTAAAAGTGTATGTCCGGGTGATGGAGGATTACTTAAAGAAACAATCACCCCTCACTTGCTGTGCTCCACAAGGGTGATGGAGGAGGTATTTTTTTGTACTTTTATCCACAACATACAAATAAATCACTCAAAATATTTTACTTCCATTAGGTTAATTCAAGTAAATTAATCCTTAGCTTCATACTGACTTATCCGGATGCTTGTCAAATCCATTAAGGGGAGGTGGAAATAAGAGAAAGGTGTTTTTCTTATAACACAACTACATAGCAGATGACCTATTGTAAATGCAGCAGGAACATCCGTTCAGATGTAAAAAAGGACAATGGTAAAGAATAGGTCGACACACAAAGGAAACTGAATGGGTTGAAAACATGTGATAAATATGACAAAGTAATTACATGTTGTCATTATGTAACTGTACAGAGAAGAAACAAGATGAGGGGTTTGATATCTGAAAGGCGCAAACATTATTTTGTCATAATAGCACAAGCCTTTATTGCATCTGTGGTGTAAATCACAAAGCCCCTTAACTAGCCCAGCCATTAGTGTCCTTATAAAGCCCCTGCCTCCTGTGCAGTGGTACCGCCAGCCACTATAGAGGAACAGCAATCATACAAGAACCAGTCAATCCTAAAGATGTATTGCAAAACTTTATGAAATTCTTAAACTTTCTTAAAATTTGTTGATGGTTATTTTAATGACAAGGTAAGTGAGACATTCATCGGATGCCTGCTACAAATGTTTTATACTCTAAATAAATAATGTGCATAATGATGTTAAAACATATATAAAAATTGGATGTAAATGAAACATATATGTGTGATAGTCTTGAAGGGATTTTCCACTTTTGTTGAGGCAGAATTTGTTGAAAAATAAAAAAAAATGTTATTCTTACCCTTTGGACAGTATGTTTGAGGCCAGGAATTGGCTCAGATGTAACTTGCACGTAATGTAAATTGTGGACAAAACGAACGGGTGTAACAAATGGTTGCCACTGGAGACCGGGATAACATCCATAGTGGAAAGTATAACTTTAGCTTCTATTTTTCCACCAATGCCTTACATCTCAGCTGAGACCTTTGATACTTCCATTTTTTTTTCAAATTCAAAGAATACGTAAGTTATCTATTCCACGGACTGAACAGAAAAAAGTTGGGCACTGCTTACGGTTAAGGAATGTCAAATTTCATCACAAAGTTCAGCAATATTTTACTGTCTGAACATAAAATAAGTTAAAGCCATTTTATTATTAAAAGTAGAGATTAGACACCCATTGTAAAGGAAGCTTAAAAAGAAGCTGTGGATATACTGTATGTAGTTTATGGAACCACATAAAAACTGAGTTTCCTCTAAAATGAGAGACAGGAAAATAGTTGCAGTTTTTGGATTGTAAAACATTTGTAATTAAAACTGTTTTACCTTCTGCTATTTTAAACAGAGTTCTTCATGTACTATGGGATTCATCAATGAAAGAAAAGAACCATTTTTTAAAATACTGTATTCCGGTGATGTAAGTGGGAAACTCAGCTTCTGGCATATCCCTGATGTTCCAGTATCACAGTGTGATGGTTCTCCTTTGGGTAAGATATGTATTTTACACTAGACTATCAGAACAAATTACAATGTTAAAAATGATGTTTATTAAAAATAATTGTTCCTATGCCCCACATGAAGTATATATAAGAACACAGTTCTGGACTATCTATCACCCTATAGTGACCATAAATGTTGACCATAGTGTTTTTACCAACCTTAAGGCGTTTAGTAAGATATGGAAAGTTGTGTGTAATACTTAACTATGTTGTAGCAACAAATGCTAACTAAAGGGTACACATTTTTGATATTTCTATTTATTTATTAAAATTTATTTACCCATTCATATGTCCATGGATGTCCATACAAAGTCCATTACGGTAATTTTACAAAAGTTACAAATATTCTAGTAATAATTTCCTGAATGACCCCCATAATTCAAAATATATTAGAAAATTGTATTTTTTTTTCATGCAATGCTGCCAAAACATTAATATAAAAAAAAATATTAAGTCTTTAATATATAGTAGACAAAATTAAGATCCAAAACCATGGACTTATTATTATTATTATTATTATTATTATTATCTCTTCTTCTAGACATCTAGCCAGTTTTCCATAGAGTTTTCCAGAGAAGTGACCAAGCATCAAGCATAACTAATAAAGAGATGTAACCACTTAACCAAAAGAGGACAATACTCTTCTGGGAAATTGTGTAAATCCTCTTGTGTTCAACACTTACCACAAGGCTTAAAAGGAATCCTAAAATTAGTGTTTGGATTGTGATAGCAAAGGACCAGATTAACATTTCCACTTTACTACATGAGAAATTAGTAGTCCTGCTTTCGACTACATAGTCAGAAGACCATAAACTACGTTGTTCTCTAACTTATGGTGTAAATAGCCTACTGAGATGTATTGAAAAATATCGTCTCAGTCCTTTCTCTTACAGAAATTTTGATGATGTAATCATCTGTCAGTGATAATGGTGGCAGTCAGATGTTATCACAAGTTTATCTATACTGGTCCTGGGGTTGGCAGCACGCAGTAGATGAGTATGTGTAGCGGACAATAGACATCTTTACTCTGAAACCTTCTTGTTTAACTAATAACATATTTCATTGATAGTTCTATTTGAGAAAGTGACAGAGTTTGGCAAATATTGACCTGACATCTACTCTATAGATAAGAAGTTTCAGAGATAAGGACTACAATTCGTTATTATGTTCTGGATAGAAGGCATTTCATGTCCGTACAATAGCTTCACTTTCCTTTAATGATAATGGTGATATGCTCTGTGTATTTTTTTTAGAGATACCACTAAAGGTAAACGTAACTCTTCAGGAAATGTTTGACAGACATAAATCGATGTCTGAAGGAATCATAGATCATCTATGTACCCCTGACGATGGAGTGGCATTTGCCACAGTCACTGCCTCCCTTTACATACCCAGCCTTGATAAGCTGGTGTGTGGCTGTGAAGATGGTAGCATTGTCATAACGTTTGCATTGCATGCCGCCAGGGCAAGGCTTCTCCAAGACCATCCCCTATTAAGAGGTAATACTGATGACACCACAAATTTATAGTTTACCTAAATAAGAAATCATTTCTATGTAATGTATTATATGATATTATTGCATCTGAATAGGCATTATATGAAAATATGATGAGCTATTCAGAGATAAAATGGTCAAACATAGAACCCAGACCTTGAATAAGGTGTGTCAGGGTTCTAATATAGTGACCCATAACATTAGAGTTACTTTAACTTAACCTGCACTATGATGGCACCATAATTCTTGATGGAAATTTCCATGACTGGTCATGTGATGGAGGTACAGGACACGTTACTTACATGCGTTATCTGAGCTGTGTCTTTAAAGCTTGACCTCTCCACTGAGCATATAAGTCGTTCAGCAGGAGGAAGCTGGTGGTGAATAGTGATGAGCGGATTGACTGAAATTCGGGTTTGGCCAAGTTCATTCGAAACCCAGTTTAAAGAATCTGTTCTGGTCCTGGTACCGAACCAGGACCTGAACCTGCACCAGTAATATCCGTGATCGGTGATAGCAACAGTTGTAAGCAACATTTAAAATAATGCGGCTACACATGTGCTGGCGCTCAGATGATGTCATCAGGCAGCGACGATCCTCCTCAAAATGGTGGCATCCTGTGATGTTCAGTATCAGCGCTCAGCCAAAGCTACTTAAATGCCGCTGGTGACTTTGCAAGGGGCATTTAAATATTTAATGTCTGCTGGCACCAATGAGGGTGCAGACACACGTTCAGTTTTTCAGATGTAGTTTTTGAAGACAAAAGTGTGGATGATAAAGATTTAAGACATATAATGATAGGTGCTACTACTTCTACTATTTTTACTCCACTCCTTGTTTGGACATCAAAAATTGCTTCTGAAGGACTGAACGTGTGTCCACACCCTTGAAGGTATTAATGGCAGGAGGAGGTGAGCGGGGTTGTTGAGCTAAACCCAGACCTGAAATTCTAATGAAGTTCATGGTCATGTTCGAGTAACCCGAACTTGCAAAATTTGGTATGAGCCTGAACTTTGTGGTTCTGGCCCGCACAACACTAGTTAGCCTGCATTTACACTTTGCTTTTAGCTCATGACATATACACTGAGGGTACCTGTTGACATATATACCGTATTATGTGAAAAAGACAGGATGGAAAGATGTAGAAAAGTATGACTGGGTTCACACCTTATTCCCACCGCCGTTTCCTTACAACATATGGCATGGACGTATCCTACTCTATACTTATACTGTGGGACATGTCGCCCAGTGACTTCTCCTCCATGCTGAATAGGAGGATCGAACAATGGCAGCAGACAGCGATTGGCTGCTGCTGATGTTACGAGTGTTTCCCCGGTAATATTACCGGAGTCCTCCCTCCTGCTGAGCAATGTATCTGCTTGCTACGTCTTTCAATCCTGTCTTTTTCATAGGACATGTCATATACTGAGTAGAAGAAGGCAAGAACTATGCCTCTGTCTGCCAGTATGTGTCAGCACAATCAGCGTATACATCAGAAGCCTTCCTGTCTTGTTCCTGTTTATGCTGAATGTATACTAAAAAAGAAATGTGAACCCAGCCTACAACTTTACATCCTGCTTCTTTCTGCTGAGCATCATAATACTCTCGGCAGAGGCAATAGAAGCCTATAGGGAGTGGATGCAATGGCTCCCAGCCTCTGCTAAGCAGGAAGGAGGCCTTTAGTGATGTCACTGTCCATAAAAGGACAGTGACAACGCTGGGGAAACACCCCTTACATGGGTAGCCAATCACTGGCTAGTTCAACCCCCCTTTTGCCCCTCCCGTCGCATTCAGGAAGAAGGAGAAGCAAAAATCAAGGTCTAAACCTAGTCTAAGAGTATGAAACCATGGCCAGAAAACAATGTGCTTAAAATGGGACCATATCTGCCCTCACATTAAAGGCATATCCTAGTGACCAAAACATTTGATCACTCCTAAATTAGGAAACTCCTAAACCAATTTCTTACTATTTGCACTAAGCAATAGGAGCAGCCGGTCTCATTACTTTAGCATTAAAGAGGTATTTTTACATAATATTTTGTCAAGCTGATTCCAATGTACAAACCTCCCATTTGCTTTAATGGGAGCAGAATCCTGCATTGTCCTTACACAATAAATGGATCTATGTATCCATCCAGCTGATGGACATGAGTGCAGGCTGTCCACACCTCCAGCGATCTTACATTGATCTACCCTATATATATAGGCCATTAATATGTTTTGCCAGGAAAACACGTAAAGAAATATCACCTCTGCCTTTGCTCAGGTTTTTATGTTGATGAGTTCAGAACAAATTCAGAAACATTTGTGCCTTATTATCTGTATTGTTGCTTCTAGGTTCCTTGCCACATAAGATCTTTGCAGGCCATGATAGCAGTGTGACAAGTTTACTTTACCCACATGGACGTTCGGAGAAGTATGATCCAAGTTGGCTCATTTCTGGGGATCAGAATTCATCTATAATTTGGAGAGATGTGTTCACAGGGGAAATATTTCACAGGTTCACTCTGCAGTCTGGTGCAATCCTAAAGCTGCTCGTCCCACCTAATGACTACAAAGTAAGGAGAAAAGTTCTTGAAGAGAATATATGCTATATGCAGAGTGTGCAAACTTGTAGAACACAGTTTGCCATTTAGTACAAACCATTGTGATGTTGAGTAATTGGTATCTATCATGCATTGAAATAGAACACCAATGCAGATGTTAGAAGCATGGGCAATTGAGAAAGCCATGGGCCCTGGGAGCTATGAATATTATAGTCCCTACAAGTCTGGATATGGCAATAGAATCATGGTTCTTGGAGAATGGAGGATGCGCATCTTCAATCTTTGAAAATGGCACCTGTGTACATATGAATTGAGAGCAGGAACATATGTACAAGGATTTCAGGGGTGAAGGTTCTTCTGAGCATAAAATTTGGTGGGAGGTTTGTATGGCCATGGCCCGACTAGAATGCCTGGGGCTACCGCCCCAAACCCCCTGTATTATAATAAGAAACCTTACATTAAGCTGCCATTGAATTGGGATAGTGATCTTCAGGATAGTAACGCATAAGTAAAATGTCTCTTCTGGTCTTCAGTGCTTTAGGAGGAGACTGCGCTAGTCTTGACAAGGTCTAGCCATGGTTATCGATTAAACTAGGCCAGTGGTAATTTCCCTATAATACACATTTTGGCCTATGACTACAGTAAAATATTACGACACAATAGCAAAACCCTTGAAAGGCCACAACTCACCCACAACCTTCTGGGCGATAATGTAGTGAAGTGAAAGTGTATTTAAAAGATGTTAATGTATAGAGACACACATATGGACATGTCCAACCAACATCTATCAATAACTAATGAAAAACTCCAATGATCATTTTATTTTGATTTCCCAAAAGACTTATTGCAATACAAAGAAAAAGCCCCAAAGAGTTAACTTAGAAAGCTCTGCTACATGTGTCTATATATTTCAGACACGTGTCAGCTTCGGTAAAGTTATATTCTGTTTTAATTATTGATTGATGCACTTTTGTTTTGGCGCAGTTAAAAATAATTTAAAAAGACAGCTTTAGGTCAGCGGAACTTGACATTTAAAAAAACGCCTGACCTTTTGAATAAAATACATAGAACTATGACTGACAGTCAGCATGCAACACAAAAGTCTCCATCCTGCAGTGGGGAAAAATCTACAATATGCACTTTTATGTCAAAGGTAAATGTAGTGCTGCTTCCGATTGCTACCACTATACATAATTGTGATATTACTTACACAGTATGTAGTTATAAATAATATGACATTTATAGATAGATAGGTGCTATTTTCAATGGCAATGAAGCACTGGTTTGTACTTGTTTGGGACAGTTTCACAACAAAGAGAACAGTCAACTGACTTTAAAGGAGTTTTCTGGGATCTCTGTGTCTTAGTCCCATTCAAGTGAACCAGGCTACGTGACAAATGGACATGAAAAACAGACGCTCTCACCAGGTATTGGACCCTGCCAATATGAAACTTAACGGGGCTTGCCTATGAAAAAAAGTTCTCAAATTTTATTCCCCTACTGATGTTTACAAAATAAGATAAATTATAAGCCCTTTCTTTACAATTTTAATTCTGTTTCTGTTCCAATCACTCAGTGATCAGTGTAAAATCCACAGTGTGGGTAAACACTGGCTGAGCAGACACTTCATGATTCCTCTGTGCTATGAGATGCTGTGAGCTGACAATGTGCTTAGATTACAGGGTACAGGGTTCACTTTCATTTATCTTCTGAACATTTTACAAGTATTTGAAACATCGATAAGAGAGATGAGACAGATCAGAGTCATGATATAAGACATAATGGGGCTCATTTACTTACCCGGTCCAGTTGCTATCCCGCGGCGTGTTGTCTGCTGGCATTCACTAAGATCATGAGCCCGATATCCAGTAGGTGTCGCTGCTGCACCGAGGTCCACCGGAGTTCACCTTCTTCTTCCCGGTGCATGTAAGTGCTGATCTTGCGATACAATTCTTTTTGTAAATTCCGCGGTTTTTCCGAATCCGTCGGGTTGTCCAATGGCCATGCCCCCGATTTCTGTCGCATGAAAGCCAGCGCCGATGCGCCACAATCCGATCATATGCGACAAAATCCCGGGGCAATACGGCGCAAAACGGAAATACTCGGGAAACCCGACAAAAGTGCGGCGTTTGGACCCTTAGTAAATGAACCCCTATAACACACTCAGCTCTGCTATCTCACCTATAAAACACACAGTACTGATATCCCCCCTCCCCTCAGATCCAGAGATTATCTTGTTTGTAGAGCTGCTGGTGTCTCCTCTGCACGCTGCTGCTGCACAGGAAGTGCCTGTGTCTGTAGTGCTCTCTGCCTCCTGCTCCTGCAATATAAAAGAATCTAGAGGAATCTTCTCGACCATAGTTAGGAGTTTATGGTCTTATCTAGGGACAACCAAAATGTAAATACCAGAACTGATAGAGACAGGTTGGAATTATATCTGTGAAATTCTGTATTTTTGTTACCAACATTGAATTATAGAATGTGGTTTTTTGTTATCTTGAGTATATTTAAGAATCTTGTCTTTGTGGGAATACCAATTTTAATGATTTTTCATTTTTACAAACTAAAATTATACTATAATATCTGAATCCCTGTGGTATTTGCCTCTGGGTAAAATATTAACTGAGTTTCATGAGTATCACTATGGATGACAGGATGTTGTCTATTCTAATGTAAGAAAATGAAGGCAGGAAATATACTGAGCTCCATCTTCTACGAAGTATACTGAAAAGGTATGGAGTCAGCTCACCTGAAGATCATGCAGCAGCATCTGGTAAGGTTAGAGCACAGACAACTCTTGTTCCCAGTCCAGCACAAGCAAAAACATGTAGCGGATCCAGCTTCACACAACCATCCAGGGTCAGTAAAAACATAGCAATTTATTTCATATTCTCTAAAAATTCACAGAGGCAGGTGAACATATAGGAGAACACAGACATACACAGCGTAAATGCTTACGCGTTTCGGAAAAAATCCTTAATCATGGCATATCGTGAGGCATGGACAGGTGATTCTTAAATAGCCCGCAACTGCGGTCATGTGATCACGTTAAAGGAACATTACGTGTTTAAAAAGTTTTAATCGTACGTGTGCCCGGTCATGTGTGAATAGGCAAAATGCACGATATAAGGTGCATACAAGGTATAAGGTACAAAGAGGCAGACTTAATATAGTCAATCGTTCGTTATTTAATACAATGGATTAGTCATTTGGTTTCCAAAAAAATAATGGGAGCTGGAAGGTTGTGGAGTTGTTATGAAGAAGAGGAGGTATATAAAATGTATATAAAGACATTTATTAAAAACAATTTCTTAATTATTTGTTTAACACAAAACCCATATTCCATCCTTTATTCTGTCTTTTTCTTTGACAGGTGAAATTGTTCCAGAGCATATACTGTTTATGTAGTGATAACTCAGTGGCACTTCTCAACCTCCAGGAAAGAGCTTGTTTTTTCCATGCTAGAAAACATCTATTCCCAGTAAAGTCTCTGAAATGGCATCCGGTGGAGGAAGTCTTAGTTGTTGGCTGTGAAGATGGCTCTGTATATGTATGGGAGATTGAATCAGGTACAGTAGCCTCATCTTTTATTGGTTTCTCAGTGTGAAGAGACTAAACTTTGGCTAAAATAGGGCAATGATTTCTTGAATCACCATAACATTAGCATTTTAACCATTTTCTACCAAAATATGTTAAATTTTTAATTAAACCCCTACAAGTTTTAGCCTTAAAGACCAGGCTTCATTTTTTAATTAACTATAAGTGGATATAACTTTGTAATGCTTTAACATATCCAAGGGATTTTGAGATTCTTTTGATATCTTTTGCATTTAGTTATGAAATTAACTAAATAACAGCATTTTTCTCTGAAAGGGGTTGCCAGAGGTCTGCTTTACTTCTTTTAATAACACCTAATTGGTCAGGATAAGATAGATGAGGACCACCCAAAAGTCTAATAACTGATATTATAATAAGCTGATATTATAATAAGCTGATATTATGCCTTGGTAGAGTAGGGCTAGAGAAAAATGAATGACTGAATCATGATGAAAGACCTCCAGGTGGATCCACTTTTAGTTGGACCAGTTTTTCTGGTCAGCCATGGGCACCAATGGCCCTGTCAGTGATTTACTGTTTGTACCTCTCCGGATGAGTTTTTGTAGGTACTTATCATTTTTAATTTCAAAGACCTGCTATCTAGGAGATATTCTGCCCTACACATGGAGCTCTTGCAGGTTTGTTCTCTGGGACTGCTCACTTTCTGGCTTATGCATCTGACGCCTTGACAGGTTCTATTGCTAGAATATCATCAATTCCATTAATATCCCCTGTTCTTATGCTATGGCTGATTGGTGTATATGTAACTGTAAATATTGCTGTGCTATCACTGCAATAATATTGAGATAATACTTGAGAAGACAGATTGACATAAAGTGATTGATTCCATATGTTGGACCTATTATGTCTATTGATTAGAAAATGTACACATTCTAAGTGACCTCTCCACACTTACTATTGAGTGATTGAGTGTACTGCATATTATACACTCATCATCTATAGGAGTGATCCATGTGTTTGTATTGTCTAGTGCTTCTAGTGCTTCTTTTTATAAACTGTAAGTATTGGAAAAGCAAAGTGACTTAATGATCATGTAGCGACATAGGTTTTCATATCTGGCATAGTAGATATTGTAATGAATAGTATTATTTGGAACATAGGACTTCACCGGTTTGTTCAGTTTTGATCTAGTTTTTTATATTAATGTATAGGTTTAATAATTGTTTTCTAAACTCACAAATACTGAAATTGGGAATTGATTTTGTTGCATCTAATTTCTTCTGAAATGAAAAGGATACAATATATTCTAATAGTGTGGGTATTTCTCTGGGATCTAGCAGAAGGCTGTCTTGTAGTTGTCATAAGCAGTATCTGTCAGTTGCTCTGTTTGACCTTTGCAGTTAGTGATTGTGTCTGTCTTTCGGACTCCTGCTCTGTACCGTACCTACTCTTAGCGTAATTGTTTGTTTGTTCAGTGACAATGAGTGGCAGATGGAGTCGGTTAAGATGAGGACTGTATTTTCAGGAATGAGATAAAATCAGCTTTTATTTAATTTCACAGTCAGGTTTAAAATTAATTGGTTTTGAAATACATGGAGGATGAATGACTAGAACCAAACCATCAGAGGAATGTCTGCTCTAGGTCTATTCAAATCAGAGCAAATTACCTTCATCTATGTACATCCTATTATAAGTTGTGAGGACTGATGTATGCTTTCACTGCCCCATACGTGGTTAATTGCTGCCAAGTAAACTGCTTAGGGGATGACCAGTAATACCAAAGTATACCAAAATGTATACAATCCCCTAGTATAGTCATCAATATTGTTCTTACCCTGGTAAAACTTCTGCCCAGATGAGCTTTGAGTCACCCAACACCAACGGCACTCCCCTCCAACCACTGTCATGGGAATGGTTGAGAGAGGAGGCGTACATTCAGCAATGAGCACAGGCTAGCACTTGGCCCTCTGACATGCTAGAAGTGCAGTAAGATACGGGACGTCACTTGAAGTTACGAAAGCCAATGAAGGTGGGTCATGTGAACCATTGCTTGTCCTGGTAGAAGGCTAAAGTTTAGCAGGGTAAGTACAATAGTAGTTGATTGCACTTGCCCTGGTAAGACTCACATGATTTCATGATGACTAAATATATGACCATCTACTCCCTGTTTTTTTGTTTCTTCTGCTCCTTAACTTGTAAGGAAATATTAATTTCAGTCCAAAGCAATTGTGCAATTGCAGTTTCTTGGGGCCCCAAAGGGTCCACACAGAGATCAAATGGAACAGATTCTCCCAGAGAAGCAGCCAGATGGGGGACAGGGAAGATTTGATTTTCAGTGTAATATCTATACTGAAGACACCCAGTATTTTATCTCTTTTGGTGACATCAACCCTGTAACTCCACATAACACCAATTATAGATCACTTTCTGTCTCATACATTATGACCTCTATATTGGAAACTGAACAGTTCAGTTTCTTGCCTTTCTACAATCTACATACATACTATAACTCCAAGGCAGATACCCATTGTCTTGGGGCTATGCTTGCTAGAATCTTACCTTTTTGTGTATTATAAACTTTACGATGTCTCATTGCTGTCCTGTTTCCTTCTCATAGTGGTAACAAATAAGTCTTCCCTTTTCCAAGTTTTTTCTACTTCAATCTGTCCTGAAAGCTGCAGCATCACTCACCTTTCTATCCATCCAGTAGCCCTCTATACTCTCAATGTACCATCCTCTTTCTCTTTCAAAACTTAATGAAATCTTTTTCCTATCCATTCAGTAGGCTTACATCGGTCTATCACCCTACCCATGTTTTATGATTAATTTAACCCATAATTTGCACCTCTCACTTCTGGCCAGGGGCGTAATGACTGGACCCTTAGGGAAGTGTGGGCCCACGAATGTTACACTTTAGTATAATAGAATCTGCTCAGTGTGCTTCACCAATGCATAAAGAACACAGTATGGGTGCACTACACGCAGCAGATGCTGTTACATTGAATTATAACAGCCGTGGGCCCCCCTGTCAGCGGGACACTGCTCCAGATGTAAGTTGTGGAGTTAGTTGTAGTAGTAATAGACTCTGCCACTGTACACACACCTGACAGGGCTGGAGCGATCTGTGGCAGAACAGTTCTGCACTCTTCCTCTCTCATCTGTTCTGTCACTGTGTCTCACACAGGAACTGCAGTGATGTCATTGGGTCATTGAATGCCTACAATGGATGCTTGTGAGTTATGCTGGGGATGGGGAGCTGATGATTTGTGGGGGGAGCTGATTGTGTGTTGGGGGGCTGAGGGGATAGAGAGCTGATGATGTGAGGGGGTAGGCTGATGGGATAGGGAGTTGAAGATCTGTGGGCGGAACTAAAGGAAGGGGAGCTTATTGTGTGTGTGTGGGGGGGTGATTGTGTGTGTAGGGGGGGTCTAATGATGTGTGGGAGGAAGCTGAGGAGATAGGGAGTGGATGATGTGTGTTGGAGGGCTGAGGGAATTGGGAGTTGAGGATCTGTGGGTAGAGCTAAAAGGATGGAGAGCTCATTGTGTGTGTGGGGGGGGGGCTGATTGTGTGGGGTCTAATGATGTGTGGGGGGAAGTTGAGGGGATGGAGAGCTGACGGTGTGTGTTTGGGTGGGCTGATGATTTGTGGGGAAGCTGATGGTGTGTGTGTGGGGGTTGATATAATGGGGAGCTGATTATGTTGGGAGTGGTTGAGGGGAGAGGGAGCTGATGATGTGTATTGGAGGGCTGAGGAAATGGGGAGTTGAGGATCTGTGGGTGGAGCTGAGGGATGGAGAGCTGATTGTGTGGGGGGGGGCTGATGATGTGTGGGGGTTTGAAGGGATGGGGAGCTGATGATGTGTGTTGGTGCTGAGGGGATGGTGAGTGGATGATCTGTGAGTGGAGCTGATTGTGCATGGGGTCTAATGATGTGGGGGGTACTGAGGGGATTGGGAGCTGATAATGTGTTGGAGGAGATGGGGAGCTTATGATTTTTGGGGGGAGGTGATGGGAATGGAGAGCTGATGGTGTGTGGTGGGTGATCTGATGATGTATGGGAGGGGCCTGAGGTGAAGGATTTAGTGAATATGGTGAATCGGGAACTGAGTGTAGAAGAAGAGCGCACAATAATTATAAAATTGGGCACTTAAAAGGGGAAATATTAAACATGAACTAAGAAGTGACAAGGAACTGGACAGTAACTCTAAAAGAGGGTACTTAATATAAATGGAGATATAACTTAAAAGGAAGCATAAATCTTAGTCTGGGCAAGGGAGTGGACAGTTAAAATAATAGCAGTAGGAGGGCACTAATCCAAATTGGGAGCAAATAAATGAGTGGTAAATTTCAAAGATGGTGGGACACTAATGTTCCAAGAGGGCAGGGGGTGTACTCACCTTATGATGCAGGGGTTACCTAAATTTTGGTTGGTGTGGGCCCTCTAGTTACGCCACTGCTTCTGGCTACAAGTTTCAAGTCCCTTTAAATGTAGTGATAGAAGAATATATGTAATGTCATCCTTTTTATCTCAATGGTACTACTGCAGCTGACTAAGCTGCTCAGCTATTGTCATTAGCCCTATAGAGTTTGACGGACTCTATAGGGCTAAACTCACATGGGCAACCTCTTTTCTGTCAAATTGGGTGCTTGAGCCTAATCTTGGGTTCCACTTATAAATAATCTTTATTTATGTAGTGCCATCATATTCTCCTTTACAAATCATAGGGAACATACAAAAATAAAATAAGACAATACAGAGTCATACACATAGTCATATGGAAGCAATAGGAGTGAGGGCCCTGCTCACAAGAGCTTACAGGTATAGAAAAAACAATTATCAAGAAATTGTTCTTTATGCAGTTGTTATTTGTAAAATATTTTTTTAAATGTATTTAAAAATAATACTATCAGGTATACCACAGAATTGAAAAACATAATTCATAATGAGTGTTCATATTACAACTTTAACAAAACTCTGCCTGTGAGAAAATCATTATGTATTATTTGATCATATACTTCCATAAATTGATATTCTAGAAAAAATTTTGTTTAGGTGATTATTTTTCTTAGAAGTTTAAGATTCGGCTCAGTGAAACTCTATAGACATCGCTGGTCCTTTATTAGTAAGTTTTAACTTTTCCTATTTCAACAGTGGTCACTTTGAGCAGTCTTTTGTTTGGTGGCTATGTCTGTATTATCCCTTTGTTTCCATCAGCCTTTGTCTTTCAGACAGCAATAGTCATCAGTCAGAATTATATTTGAGTGGGGATGTAGCCCTCAACTGTTATATTCTGCAGGGGTTTTCATCTGCTGGAGGCTGGGACATTGCTGGGGTCAGGGTCACGGTGGTCAGTAGCATGTATTCGAGATACTCTGTGTTTACCCTTAAGGCTCATGTGTGCGCAAAGCTTTCTTACCAGCCTGTGAATGTGGCCTATAACTTTAACCCTTGCCATACGGCTAAATTTACTGCACCATCTTTTGTTGCATCAGTAATTGAATCTTGTGCTTGGTACATCTGTGCAGCAATAGCTGGAGAAAATACATTTGCTTCCATATGCTTTTATCAATGTTGTGCCACATCCTTTGGATGTAGTAGAATACATTGAATGAGGTGCCGCTCATTTATTTAATGCTTTTCTAATTGCAACCTATTGATTTATTTGCAAGTTCTTTTTTTTAACATGAATGATCAAATTGTAGATAATAAATCCACTGCAAATATTTCCATCTAATAATCTAGAAATAATTTGTTTATAGATGTAAATGGAATAGGGCAGAAGACTCTTGAATCAAGAATTGATAATCAGGATAATTAACGTGCAAATAGTCGGAATTAAATTCATGGCACAGCCTGCTCTGAAAATCCAATCAATTATTGTTGCATCCATAAGATTGCAGATTTTTTTTTTGTAAATGCTCCAGGATACATGACATTAACTTAAAGAAAAGCTACCATCAGGAATCTACCTAATAAGGTACTTTCTATGGTAGGTTGCTTCTAACTGACTTATCCCCATTCTGTCCTTGTCTAATCTAAGGGTTTTGTAGAAGGAAATGATCTTTCGGCCATGGTTACTGTGGGATGGGGGGCATGCCATGATGTGCAGCTCTGCATAGATATTCTATGCAGAACCCTGAATCATGGAGCGTCCTTTGGCTCTAAAGCCGAAGCTTCTGCGCATGCACAGAACACCAGCTTCAGCATAAGGACACAAAGTGAAGGCAGGAGCATGGCAGGTCGTGCTGTAGGCAGCATCGGCTGAGGCTGCTGGGATGGAGCGGCTAAGCCTCAGTAGCTGTGATAATTTGCATAAGTAAATTTTCTTAGGACAATCTTTAGTTTACCTTTTCCTTCTTACACTATCTTGTGGTGCTGTTTCTAGCTGCTTCCTAAATTCCTGAGTTACAACAACTGCTTCTCTAATATCATTGCTGATATGGTTCTTTCTAGGCATCTTGTTTACAAACCTGAATGCTCCAGACCAGAAATCTTACAACTTCTGCTGTAATAGAGGTGGTCACAATTGCTGATGGTTAGCCAAGACCTTTTGGTAAGCAGCACCTGGCTGCTAGTTACCCTCTTGATACCTATGGAAGCATAAATCAGTGTATTTTAATGTCTTTTTTCCAAGAAAAACACATACTTACCAGTTCCTTGTTGCTTTAGTACTTCTAATTTCAGGCCTTGAGCCCAACTTGAAGTTCTGGGGGGTAACAGGACTTGCTTCATCTAATAATAGGCCTCCTTAAACCAGGGGACCACACAGTAAGTCATTGGATGAGCAATTCTCATAACCCTCTGGAATTTCCAGTTGAGTGCAGGAGATGAACCCAGGACTTGGAGCTAGGTAAGTATGTGTTTTTTTCCCCCGGCCGCCTGTAATCCTTTTAATTTTCCTTATTACTTTTGCAATTTCTCTTAGGGATTGGTAATAAAATGACACAGTTGAATCTATTGTGTGGTTTCATTTACTTCATTTTAAGATTAAGAGCCATTTTTTTGTTTCTTCTTTATGTTCTATAAATGCTAAATTGGAAAATTTATATAGGACATACTTTCTTTATCGCATGGCTATATATTTATAATTCTTGCCGTTCAAAGCCCTATAAATTATTGGTATTGCAGAACAACCAAACTTTAAAGGGAACCTGTCGCCAGGTTTTACCCCAATAATCTACTAGTTCCCTCAGATAGCGAATGAAATGTCCTTTCTAAATTCCCTCTTTTATATGAAATCTCATTCATTTACCTATATAAAATCCCTCCCACAGTCAGGCAAATAATGAATCTTCTTGCCCCATTTTTACATGAGACGAGTCAAGTTTAGTGGTTGTGGGGTTGTGTCAATTCCACATCCCCTATCTCTGATTCTATAGCAGCTACAAACATTATTTTGGTGTCAAATTAAAGAAAAGAATGTCATCTTGCAGATGCCTTTTAGCTTATGCTATCAGTTTATGGCTTTCTAATATAAGGAAGTGGACATACAAGTAGTTAAAAACAGCCAGAACATGGATCTTTATTTACAGCTTGTTTTCCAAATATATCTTTAGCTGTCTGTTTAATATGACACCAGTGTCATGTTTATAGGTACTACGGAACTGAAGATAGGGGCTTCTAAAGTGACTCTACCCCGGCAACAACTAAACTTGACTCATCTGATGTGAAAATGAGGTTAGAAGAGTCATATTTCCCTGACTTTTGAGGAAATTTTGTATAGGTGAGATTTGACATTAAGGAAGGAACTGCCTTGGGGGCTGGGGGTTTCAAGGCTTTTTAAGGCGCCTTTTGTGCTATCGTTAATGTTCAGTAGTTGAATGAAATGATGAAATTATTGTACCAAATGTACATTCTCCAAATCTTAACAATGTATTTGCTGTACCCCTGTCATATATTTCCTCGAGTACGTATGTGACGGTTAACACAGCAAAAAGCCGCTGACCATTCATGTATTCCTGCACTCAAATGCAGTTACTGTGAAATAGCTTTGCTAGAAAGGGGCACAAGGTTGATCTTTATGCCGTTCATGTGAGCGAGGCAATGAACTTCATCTGTAAGTGATGAGAAATGATACATCTTCAATTGCTCAAAGTTCCATGATAGATACGGCGTGATTCAGCTGTCACTCACCGGCTTCTTGAACTCTGACAGAAGGCTTAAAATAATAAGCAGCCCTGTCAATGCAACATATTTTATTGTTTGACAAAAAGAAACCTTAGTTTGTCAGTGCAAACAAAACGTATTTCCAGTAATGGAGCGATATTTCTATTGAACACCTTCTTGTACAGTTAATTAACCGTGTTTCATGTATGTGTCATGTATGCATACGCAGCGCGTGGAGCGTTCAATAATACATCATACTTTTTATGTCAAATTAGGAATCTTATCAATTGTTCTGTCAAATGTGCTGTAAATTATAATGGAAATCCCTGAAGTGGTTGAGGAAGTTCCTGGGGCTTAAATGTCAACATAATCCAAACTTCAAGATTATCAGTGGTAGCGAATCGCATCTTCTCATTTCCATAAATTATTCATGGCATATGTTGTTAATGATGCCTGTAACAATAGTTTGATACTAGATACCAATATTATTTGGCAGTTGAATAAACTGGCATTTTGTCCATCATCGAGGAAGAACTACCCACTATGCAAAAGAAGCAATTCCTTGGGGCCTGATCGATCAGGAGGGCCCGGCACAGTGGCATAGATAGCCAGTACCCCAGACCAATAAGTAAAATAATTGGGATTCTTAGAGGGGTCCCCAGATAATTTATGCTTGAGGCCCGAGAAGTGGCCACCATGTACTGTATCATGTTTAGAAGAATGTTGGCTGTAATCCCATGGATAGACCCATGAGTGAAAAATATATAAAGACATCTAAAAAGGTACTGTGTGTGGGTGGGGGGTTGCTAGTGACATGTTCTCTTTAAAGGCAATGGGATTGGCAGAGATTGCTCCATCTCAGATATTAAATCGGGAGGCAGGATAAGACAACCTCTAAAACTGGGCGGGGGGCTCTAAACCCCTTTCTTATGATTCATAGGAGATACAGCAACCATACATTTCCAGTGCACAGGTGAAAAATGGGTTTCATGGTATATGCCTTTAGTAAAATAGTTAAGAGTAATAAGTAGAATTTTATACATTTTAAATCACTTTAATTATTGATTTCTTACTGGCTGTTATATAGAATGGTATAGCACTATGGCAGTGACATGCTCAAGTCATAGGCAACCCCTTTAATAATTTTCAGGACAATATATTTTATATGAAAAAGTACTTATTATTATTACGTATAATTACTACATTGCAGAAACTGCTCAAAATGTGTTCTGTAAAATAGATACTTTGCCTATTATATAAGTATAAAATACTTCATGCTAGTGGCCAATATTCTTACTGTTATAGGAATATCTATTATTATTATTTGCTTGTACTGTGATAGATTTAACCTAAAAATGTGATTATCCTGTTTTACACATATCTATGATTGTTTTTGTGAACCAATGTTTACAGCACAAACAATTATGTAGGCTAAAATGTTGATATATGGGTCCTTATTCTTGTCTTCATTGTCCATTAAAAGCATAAATAGCTAGCTCACTGGTAGGAGATCTACCAACTGCATTGATATGATTAAGTGAGTTTTCCAAGTTCCACGTATCTGTACTTCAGCACTAGACATAGTAATGTGCAAAGTTCTTTTTCTTTTTCAATGATGTCTGAATGTGAGGACAGTCAAAGGTGGCCCAGAGGTAAAAGACTTATGAAGAAGGATTGATGGTCTATAAGGGATTAAGAAGAATGTCTCATTGGGGAACAGATCATCATCATGTGCAGTGAAGGTCTGACAAGGCATAATGATAGTGGGGTATTTTTCCTTTAAATTATAAATGTTAATCCTAAAATCTAAGACCCGGAATAAGCAGGAGATCTAAAAAAAAACACAAAAATAATTATTTTATAAATGGTGACAAGAACGCGCTTGTTGTTATATGGCAACAGATTTTGATACATTCAGGATATAACATGTGGATGACCTTACAGATTGCTAACTGAGAAATCAGGAAGTTAAAGGGAGGTAGCATTTAGAATCTTCTGTATTTGTCTTATTTGGAAAAAAAAATATTTTGAAGAGAAGTGTTCTATACCTAGACGGTGTAAATAGCATGGGTAAACTCTAATAAATATTGTATATGTGAACTTTAAAGAACACAAAGGTCCTTTCAGCAAGGTTAACGGGAAGGCTTTGCTTTTCAAGAGCCAGTTTTATTTACTTGAGTTGGAACCATATTAGAAACATACACTTACTTATTGATAGTTCTTCAGGTTACCACAACTATCTATCTATCTATCTATCTATCTATCTATCTATCTATCTATCTATCTATCTATCTATCTATCTATCTATCTTCTATTCGTATCTATCAAGTTGCACGTTTTGATTTTAGACATTTGGCCCATTTTTATTTATTTATTTTTGCCCCACAACATTTTATATTGGTTTTAGGTAGTATCTTAGTATTGATCTTCTTGCACTAACTCTAACTCTAATATTTGAAGGGTACCTTTATGTTATAAGATCAAAGCGATTGATCAGTCTAGCCTGAAAACAAATACTCCTCCACAGGGGTGATCAGTAGCAGGGGATTGAGCATGATTCCAGCAAAGGGATCTCATTTCTGAAACCTCAGTTGGAATGAGAAACATTAACATTAATTTCAGAAATAACAATAAATAATGCAGGATGTTTGGGAGATGGGATGATATAGAAGTGGGCAATTGTGCTATTGGTGTGTAGATTCTTGGTATACATATGGTTTACAAGTCATAATGAACAAAATAAAATCATCTATAGGGGGGAAATTAGTTCTGGCCACAGGGGCCTTCATGACCCTTTTGAGAGCCACATGTTATGTGGCCTCCAGGCTGCTTGATGTCCAGTACTGCTTTTTTTTAAGAAAGGACAAAATCAATAATCTCTCCTCCTTCCTTCTTATGCCAGCTGGGACACGAGCAGAAGAGCTGTTTTAAACCTGTAGAATAAAAGCTTACAGAAACCACAGGACTTCTCTTACCCGTAGATACACTGTCATTAGAAGAACCCTTATATACACTAAGCATCTTCTACTGCTGCTCCAGACCCAACACAGAAGAGATCTCCATTCTGAATGTTTTGCTGATTCATAGATTTACTGGAATCTTTTGACATTTTCAGTTGTATGCACATTATATTTTTAGTGTACCTTACTCAAAATAGATTTGGAGTAAAATACATCTGTTTTGCACACTTCAATTAAAATTATTATTACAAATTCTGAAAATGAAATTTGTTGCTAAAGTGATAAGACATTGATAAAGAATACAATAATTTTATAATATGCTTCTTCTAAATAGGAACATATAATAGCTTCCGAGACACCTGTTGGGCGTCTTTCGGACTGATAGGGCTGATAACTCCATTGGGCAATAAACTGGCATGGGGGCATCCACATAATAGAGGCTCTTGGGCAAAGAGGGCAGGAAGCATCTATATTCTCATACATTGCCTGATTCTGAATAATGCCCCCAGTGGAAGTTTTCCATGACACATGCAGGTTTGAATTTTTTATGAATATGCTCTGTTTTATTGGGCAACTTCCTCAAAATGCACAAATTCAGGTAATAGATCAGCTTTATAAATTGCCCTATGAAACAACAGCATATTATTGTCATAGACTAATATTATCATATGTATTGCCAAAAAGAACACTAAGTGTTGAAGTGCCAGACTCATGTTTTGTTGCCTTTTGCATCACAGTGCATTTTAATTTAATATAATTTAATTCAATATGTGATCAATCCATTTATTGATTGTTATGGGCAACAAAGAGACTGGTTCAAGAATGTTCAGCATAGTGTATTAGTCCGGTGCATTTACTTGGAGAACACTTCTGTTCATATGAACATACACAGGAGCACATCAGCTACCATCCTAATCTGTAGGAGAGGCAGGTACAGTACAATTAGGGTAAAGAACTATTAAAGCACATTTGTAATCTGGTGGTAGAGTGTCCTAGGCTGCTTGTTATGTCTAGGGGATGGGGGCATTTTTATTGCCAAAATAATAACTTTGTAAAAGTGCCAGGGCGCTCAGGCTGACGGTGCCTGACGTTTCTCGGTCTATGCAGACTTTAATATATTCACATCCCCCACTGCAAGCCTCCTCTTGCCACCGGCCAGAGAATTACGATCTCTCCGGTGATGTCAGAGGGCCAGAGCGTGGAGAGAATGGGGAGTGTGCTCTATCCTAGTAGCCCGTCCCACAGCAGGAGGAGGCTTGCAGCGGGGGCATGAATATATTAAATATATATTCTCATCCAGGGAAGCCGAGAGGTACTCGGGCGGCGTCAGCCACTTTTACAAAGTTATTATTTCAGCATTTAAAACGCTGAATTACATGTGAAAAACTGTACCTTCTTTGCCCCTAGGCATAACGAGCAGCCTATTTAGGACACTCTACCACCAGTAAAAACACCAGAAAAAAAAACACATTTGCTTTCTGGATAGAATAATGCAGCCTTTTATTGGTGTATGGAGCTAATAATTACTCTTAACTGGAATGTATATTATAAGTGTCATTCTGATTAATATATTAGGCATCAAATTTGAAATGTGTAGAAAACAGTAATAATGTTTAAGTTAGGTCAATCCACACATTTTAACTTTTTTATAAGGGGAACATTCATATTTGACAAATTTGTTGTCACCTTTCCAATGGCTTAAAATCTGTTTTAAATGTCGTATATTAGAGATGAGCGAATCATTCAAGATTTGCTTCCCTGAAACTTCGCTGAAATCTATTCTGCCTGAAAAGATGCTGCTTTAATTGTCTTGGAAATTGGTATATTTCCCTGTAGTCCTCTAAAACACAGATTTTTATATAAAGGTACTGCTTAATTTCATGAATTTTTTTTTCTAATTTTTTACTTTTTGCCATTTTCAACAAAACAATAAAATTGGTAGCTTCACGGATATGGTACAAATAGACAATAATGGAAGCCATCACAAGGTAATTTGAGTCAATGGACATTGTAATAGCTCTGTTAGACTTGTGTAATTATTGTATATACAAATTCTTTCCAAATCTACACTCGCCTCTAGTTTATGCGAACATGCACAGAAATGTCCACAATAAACAGTCGCTGAGATTTCTGCAACAGAACTCCCCTATGTGAATGTACATTTGGTCATATTCATAGCTTGTTAAATTATATATGTATATACATCTTATGAATAGAAAGTAAGAGCTGTCCTATAAATGTGTTACCATAAGAGTGGAAACCTAAGATTCTGAGTTAGCAACTTGTGCAGTTTGAACAGTGTATTGATATGTGGAAAAGAAATAATAGCATTAATTGGACCACAGGAGGATTACAGTATTTCAGAGCAGAGACCTCCAATGATTTTCAACTATTTAACTGTGCTCTTCAAACATGGTGGCTGATTTGCGATACTCTCCTGACACCTCTGACAGAACGGTCAAGAATATCTATAGTTCAAGCCGGTAGGTTACCATTTGTTTTAGATCTTTGAATTGAACTGAATTTGCAGTTACTGTATGTACTTTAGTCATTTTGTTGAGTCCTGGAGCAATGGTTTGGGGTTTTTTAACGCTGAAAGAGAACAATGTAGGGTTAATGTATCTGTTTATTGTGCACTGTTAGTCTGTTACAAAAAAAAGTCAAATATTTGAAGAAAATATTGTTTTCTTCCAAATATAGCAGAAATTTTGTATGTTATTCAATGTTTCAGAAGAAGCATGGAAATGACTGTCTCAGTCGCATTGACCACGTTATCTCTGCATAGAGATAGGTATCCTGCTGGGAGAATGAGTGCTATCTGCAGTGGAGACTGTAAATGCTTTGGAGTGGTACATATTGCCCCATTAGAAATGTCTCTCTTCATTGCTTGCTTTTTGTTATTTATCTGTTTGAACACAGGAAGGCAGTGCTTATGCTGATGCATTGGGTTTTTTCAACTCTCATCGATAAAGAAGATTTTAATAAGGGCAATACATTTACCTTCTGCTTTGGAAATGACTTTTTTAATCAGATATGCTTAATACAACCAGTGAGGGGAGATTTATTGAAATTATTGATACTTCTTTCAATCTGGGGGACCAACAAAATGCATGGATACCTAAAATTTCCAGTGACAATTTTTATTTTCTGGCATAATGTTCCATCAATCGACCACAAAAACCCCAATAACATTTTAAAGGAGGTTTCTAAACAAGAACAAACCTCTATAAGGTGCTTCTCTGAAATTACTACATACAACAGCTTTCTGGAGTTGTATAGACCATGGCTTGGACATTCTGACACCTCTACTACCAATTAAATTCTCATTAAAATTGAAATTTTAATAACTATTGTATAAAAAACATGTTTTTCAACAATAATCAAGTTATGTATAAAGATGTAATGCATTATCTAAGGATGTCACATTTAGGCTCTAATAAGAACCAATGCCTCACAGTCTGTTAAAATTCATATACAAAAAAGTCCTGTGAAGTTTGTACATAGAAAAAGAAACTAAACTATATTGTATGACATATAGATCAGAGCCTAGTGAAAGTGGGGCATTCAACAATTTTGGCACAGAGTGGCGCAGGAAGCGTGCTATCATTTAAGTGGGACGTAAGTCTCTGCCGCAAAGGATTGATGAATGCACGGTCGAAAATGGTCAAACCTAACTCCAGCTTTTTGCTGCTCTAATTTTGCGCCCAAAATTGCCTCAAAAATCGTAAACCAGAAGCGCAGGAAAAGTGTTGGATTCCCAAGCTGCCCAAAATTATGCACCCAAAAAAAGTTGTGAAAGTCGCAAAAGCACTAATATTGTGGGACCGACAGTTCATAATTGCAACAGGCGCAGGGGAAAAAAAATCTGCCAGTCCTTTCCAGCCCCTTGCAGAACAATGGAAGCCCCAAACAGATCATTTGACATTTGGATTTTTAAAGGGTTTGTTTAAGTGTGTACATGGGAAATGTGACTAAATTGGACTGTAGTGAATGTGATACTATCCTAACTGTATTTTTTTAAAGGCACTGTCTAGGTGTGTCCATGGGAAAAACTGCAAAATGCTACACAACTGCTAATACTATACGTACAGAGCAATAGATGGTATGAAGTGTTTTCAGTGATTAGAAGTTGCACTGTTATAAGCTTAAGAATACCTTCAAACAGCTGATGAAGTTGCGGAGAGGACCCTCAGATATTGATGGCTTATCTTAAGAGTGGACCATAAGTAGTATGCACTGCTAATGCTCATTAAACTTAATTTGTTCACATACAACACTGGGCCACTTATAAGTTCATCGCTTTATATGTCTTTTAAGGTTTTAGACTTACTTTCAAAATACAAATATGAAACAGTGAAAAACACCCTCCCTAACAATACTTAACTGTGTTGAGATCATCATAGATAAATAAGTTGAGTTGCAGCGATTTTTTAAAATTATTATTTTTTATTATTATTTTTGTATCTTCCTCACATCAATTATCAAAGTGTAAGGTTGGTGAGTGTCCAAATGTACGAAGAATGTATGTATTGCCTGTAAGGTTGTTCTCATAGACATGGAAGGATTCTAGAATAGGTGTACTGTGTGTTTCAATTTATTTTCTTTTTTATTAATCAGGCACTTTAGAACGCCATGAAACAGGTGAGATGGCAAAAGCGATCCTTACTGCGTGTGACGATTTTGCCATTGAAGTCAACGACTCAGTGTTTAACACTGCTCAGGAGACACAACGACATAGTAGAACAACTTTCAAGTCATCAAACTCTCACAAACTGGGAGCCCTGTCCCATAGTTTATTGCATCCTGAAAAGCCATCCAACAAAGTAAGGAAACAGCATATTTTACTTTTATTCATAAATAATAGGTTCACAAAAATATCAACAATCAAATCTTCCAGTGTTTTGGAAAAAACTGTATAAACTGAATTTAGCTTCCTTTTGCACCCTATTCCTGCAGCACAGTGATTCAGTGCCTTGTTACCACCTTCAATAGTGGTCACGTGACTGTTGTGGCCAGTCAGTGGACTAATTGGTCAGAAAAGGGAGAATGGTAATGGTCACTGCTGAATGGCACTTCTTTCCCTGCTGTAACCACTGTTTCTAACAGTGAACTGTCTTACATCAAAAAGGACCCAGTAGCTTTTTTTTAACCCCCCACCGCCCCCACCAGCACCACCGCTACCACACACACCTTTTTAAGCATTTTTTAGGGAGTCTACGAGCAGATTTAACCACACAAAACTGCAGATGGTGATAGTTAGCAGCCCCATGGATCTGATATCTTTTATGGTATGGTGTATTTTTTCTGGTATGTTGTAAGTCGCCAATGTCAAGTAGGATACAATTCACTCCATAGATGCCTCGTTTCAAAAGCATTTTTTTTACTTTAACTTGCAAACTTTACATTCATATGAAACACTTGGAGCAGATTCATCTTCTCGCCGAGGGGACACACACATCAGATCTGTTGAACAAGCTGTACTGTAATGCGATCACGGCTATTGTAATTATTGTTGTATGGACTTTCTGTGTGTTCACTTTGGATGAATCTGTACCAAGTGTATCATTTGTAAATAACATTAATATAAAAATGCATTGAAATCAAAGCACTAATAGTGTGAATTGTATCCTGCTTGACATGAGCTAGAAGTGGAACATGGGAGGAACTCCATTTAATTCATCTGCCTTTTGTTCACATTACCTAGTAGTCGATGTAGCATTAAAATATAATAAAATATAAAACTAATAAATTTAATAAAATAATTAAGTAATTGGGACTTTAAAAACCAATTTAAATTCCTATATTGTAGCTGGACTAGGTGCATTCCTGCGTGGGATCTTAGAGCACAAACCCTCTCTTCTGCTCACACACAACACTGCAGCACACAACAGCTTAAAGGAAACCTACCACTTGAAGTGGCAGGTTTCAAATGGAAATACCGGGCACCAGCTGAGGGTGAGCTGGTGCCGGAGCTTATTTTTGTTAGTGTTTTAAACCGCGGTATCGCGGATTAAAACCCTTTTTAAACTTTATAGCTGGTGCAGGGAGGTACGCGCTCGGCGCTTACCATGCGCGCGACTGTGCGCACGGCTACATAGGAAGTGAAGGAGAGCCGCGCGCATGGTAAGCGCCGATACCGCGGTTTAAAACACTAACAAAAATAAGCTCCGGCACCAGTTCACCCTGAGCTGGTGCCCGGTATTTCCATCAGAAACCTGCCACTACAAGTGATAGGTTTCCTTTAAGGAGACTTCTCCAGTTCACCAAGTCCTGCAACAATCCCACAATATGAATCCATTTACCACAGTCCTGCTACTTACAACTCACACACAGGTTGATACCCAATACTGTCTGCAGATTTGTATGGTCAAAATTGCTGGTAGACTCCTGTTAAATGTATTCCTGTCCCTGTGAGATAGCTCCATGGCCCTTTGCTTGGTTTTATGGATCCAATCTCTCTCTGACTGCATTCATGATATCGTTATGAACATAAAAGTGAATATGAATATTTTATATTACAGCCATTCCCTGTATGTAGGTTCAGCAAATATTATATTATGTTTTATTTGATGTCTGGCACAAAGATTTGGGTTTGAAACAATATGGTGTCTTTAACATGAAACCATGATTCAACTACTGTGGATTAAAAAAAAAAACCTCAGGGGGATCGTATTAAGCTTTGTTCACTTTTTGATGTATTAATTTTAGCCTAATACAATCATGCATTATGATCAGAAGTAAATGAGAACATTAAGACTTTTATCTTGTTCCTTTAGCTTTTTTGTTCCAGAAAGATGAGATCCAGCATTACACATCTATAATATGGAAATCAAATACACTGTTAGATCTTATCCCACGTAAACGAAATGCGGTTTCAACAGATTGGATTATTATTTTTTAGCTGAATAATGTTTTTTAGTTATAAAGTTTTTATGCATGGATATTCAATATCCCCGTTCTGAAGGGTCAGTGGATTCCAGATTTTACAGCTCCTCCAGCATTGTGCCTTGAGCACTTCAGACATTTTCAATAACATCAAGTCTAGAACTTAAGAACTGGATTCTGGATTAGATTGTGGAACTAGGCAAATCCATGTCCTTTTGTTTATCTCCAAGGAAGAGAATTTTCAGTGTAGGAGTATCTAGTATCTATTTTAGTATCCTGGCTGAACCTGTTTGCTTTAAAAGGGTTGGTTCATCAGTAACCCATGTAAACAGTTGATTTTGACACCATTAAAATTAACAGCATCAGAAATTTCTACTGTAGTGCACAGTGAAGGCAAATGTAATGTTACATACAGATAAAAGCAATGTAAGGACAGCTTGAGTCAGTCAGAAGCTGAGAATGGATGCCAACTGTATAGAGATGGGAAGGGGATCCTCTATGATGTCCATATGTCCGTACTGGACATATGGACAGGGCTTGTCTTCATTAGATAACTTCTAATACTGTGATTTGTCAAACTACAGATGAAAAGCAATTGACACTGAAAAGACTTTCTAATTATGTCTAATTATTATCAAGGGTGATGTTAATGGCCATGTGTGCCTAATGACATCAGAAGGCTTGTGTGTTGAGACAGATGACGGCGCGGCTTTAAGTGTAATTCAGTAGTTATAATTCAATCAATAATGTCAGCCCAGTTTGTAACTATTCTTTGAGAAAATATTTTGTTCTTTTAAAAAATCTATTTAAGCTCCATCCAAGAGAGTAGTAAAATTGCATTCTCTGTTAATATCCTTATGTTGGTGCTTTATGATAGTGAAGTCCCCAATACATAGGAAAATGTTTGTCCACTGATTTTGCAGGACTATCCAGTTATCTTATATGTTTGGAGGTCTCCTGACTACTAACATAGCAATTATCATGGCCATTCTTTGTTCTGAATGCTACTAGCAAAAGTGATTGGCAATGGCTTGCTCTCCTCTTCACATACATGCAAATCCAAGTGTGCATATATATGGAGACGTTGGAAGGAATAGTTATGGTTTGGCAAACAGATATTAAAGGTGAATGTGCAGCTTTAGAACTACAAGGTTAGAGCAGATGTTCAGAACTACATGCAGTCCTGGGTTACATACAAGATAGGTTCTATAAGTCTGTAGGTTGAATTTGTATGTAAGTCGGAACTGTATATTTTATAAATGTAACCCCAGCCAGAAAATTTTTGGTCCCTGTGACAATTGAATTTTAAAAATGTTGGATTGTCATAAGAACTGGGATTAACAATAAAGCTTCATTGCAGACACCTATAATAACTGTTATAGCTGTTTATTGTAGCCCAATGCTAAAGTACAGTAAATTACCAACATCCAGAGGTCTGTTTGTAACTAGGGGTCGTCTGCAAGTCGGATGTTTTAATTAGGGGACCGCCTGTATTATACAGCTCTATGCATTGTTCTGCAGTGAAGTTTATGAAACTGTTTTGATCATTTGGCCGTCCAAAGAAAATTAATCTGGGAGCCAACCCTTCTGTATCTCGAAGGAAATAGATGCTTGCAGCCTCAAAATTGGGGTATTTTCTGATGGACCTCTGGGGTCGAGTATTAGGTAGAATCAGGGGCCACCGGAAAATCCTCTGGTACACTGGTGGGCCAGTCTGACACTGGTTTTACGTGCCATGTCATTGACTGCATTGTTCTATGTGAAGTGTCATGGCAAGTATGGCAGTATTTTATGGAACATGCTGAGCATAAAAATACAGTTTACTACCATAAATTTACTTATTTGCAGGTACATATAGTCCACAACACATGGAAGCAATATATATGGGATTTGTGTGACAGGGATCCAGTGTTCATCGTGGGTAACATAGTGAGCGGAGTTATGCATTAATCATGCAAATTAAGTGGAATTTTCATCGTAGACATTGATTATTTTGGTTCCTCAGAGCCTTGTGTACAGACAGTTGTTATTATGTATGCTGATGCTAGGTAAAACTGCTTTATTTCACTGTTCATATAGAAAGGATTCATGGTTACAGATCGGCTGCCTATTACACCGTAACTGCTTTTCTATTGTGTATATTTTATGATGCTCCATTGGTCTCATTGTAACAAACAAAAATCATAAGGGAACACATGTTTTCTACAGAGAGATTCTTATCCTTATGTTTTGTGTTCTAGTCTCACATTGAGGTCAATGAAGTACAAAATAGACAGCAGATGCAAAAAATCAGTTGAGCCATCCCATCCTCATAAATAAACATAACAAGGTCAATAGACCCCTATAGCACCCTCTGACCTTCTGTAGACTTACCTACAAAATAGTTTAATAGACCATGTCTATATATCCACCATCATTACAATAAGAATCATAGTACTGTGTATATATATATATATATATATATATATATATATATATATATATATATATAGAAAAAAGAAAAAAAGTTCACAGCGGCACTGCTTAACAAGTATGGTTGGGTGCACGCTCAAACGGGCCGGCTAGGTCCCACAGTCCATACAAAATAGAAAAATAGGCGGCACTCCAGTATTGTGGGAAAAATCAAGTGGTTTTTATTCCCAAGTTGCTACGTTTCGGCCTCATCCGAAGCCTTTCTCAAGCAATTGCTTTCTCATTGCTTGAGAAAGGCTTCGGATGAGGCCGAAACGTAGCAACTTGGGAATAAAAACCACTTGATTTTTCCCACAATACTGGAGTGCCGCCTATTTTTCTATTTTGTATATATATATATATATATATATATATATATTTATATATATAAATACATATAAAACTATATATAATATTATATATAGTTATAGTTAGGTCCATAACAGAGACAAATATACTGAATGTTGTCTCAGTCTAAATATTTATGTATTTATGGACCTAACTCTCTCTCTCGCTCTCTCTCTCTCTCTCTCTCTCTCTCTCTCTCTCTCTATATATATATATATATATATATATATATATATATATATATATATGATCTCCACATATACAATAAATAATGTATAGTCCCTATAAAATATTATATAATTACAACTTTATTTACATGGTAATGCAGGAGTTTTTAACTCCTTGACAAATACAACTTTTTGAGACAGAAATTTCAAAAACACTTTCCTAGAATTGTATTTTTATGGTGAACATTTAAGTCCTAGTACATGGCGTACCATGTGCGGCTGCAGAGGACAATGCGGGGGCAATGTGCTTCCCCTGGTTATATCTCACTTACTGCTGTCTTCATGCTTCTAGAGGGACCTGCAGGTTAATCTATTCAGATTTGCGTATCAATGCAGGAAGAAGCCTGTTCAGCACAGCCGCACTTCAAAGACTTGCTGTGTCACAGTATTTGTGCTCATGTAAATCTGGGTTACAAAAGAAGAATGCCTCAATTTCATGGTCCCCTGTCCTTTCTTATTTGGTTATTGTAGTGCACGTGCCAAGTGAACTCCCAGTAACAGAAGGCCACTGCTTGGCCTTGTGTGACAAATGCAGTTGACACAAGATCCATATTAATGTTGTCAAGCATCTTTGATGTATCTAAGCAGATTTTAATTAATTTCAACAGCACAATCTCTATGCTCCATTCTTTCATAGCCGTTTTGAGGAGCAATATTAACTCCTTCCCTTCTGGACATAACCACAACAGGACACTATATATTCTTTTTTTTTTTATGTAAAGCGTTTTCTCAACGAGCATAGAAATAAAACTTTGATATTTGCTTCTTCTTTTCCCAACAAAGGGCATTCATCAAGTCAGCGATTTGTGTGGCAAAGTGCCATTTGAATAGAGTATTGTTAGAATACTTATGGTCCGCTTGACAAGGACTCTTGCTGTAAATAGTGCAATTTGACTCCAGCTGTTAAAGAGTGTCTCTGACAGGAGCCAAATAGAATGGAGATGCTTTACTGCACCGCAGAAAAATCAATATTGGGTTCTTGTTCACAGTAACCTGCTCTTTTCTACAGATTTATACAATCATATATGGACCTTACAAAGGAGATGGAAAAAAATTCCTAACAATAAATAATAACATTGTAGCCTTGCATATAGAAGTGAGAAGTAATTGCCGTTGTAAACAATTATGACCATTTATATTATTTTTATTCTTTCTCCCCATATGTATATGTTTTATTTTTAGACTCTCACAAATAGTAAGAACACTGCAACGTGTCCATAAAATGTTATATGTGGCTTTGTTATAAAGATCAGGTGGAGCTGGTTTTCTATCAGCTATTTTATAGCGCATGCAGTCATAGGCACTAGAAAGCTTGAACGGATGGTAAATTAGTCACATCCGATGTGCATAAGACAGTAAAGTATCAGGTAAATGTAGTAAATTAATCCGATAAAGAAGAATACTAGTACAGAAATGCCATTATCATTGCCGTTGGATGCTTCTTTAGATAGTTACACGTTGCTGCTTTCATAAACTTAGGCTATAAAGCACAATATAGAACAACTCAAGATTGTTATTTCTGTGCTAACTTAAAATCTCACCGATAAGATAACGGAATACAGATTTTATTTTTTATTGTTAATATGCTTTTGAATCTATAGATGATAACATTGCTGGTGATAACAATTGCTGATAAAGCACGGCACAGACACACAGAAGACTTTACAATTAAAAATATGACACCTGCAGCAACAGAGATAAAGAACGTTGTGTCATCTAATGTAATTATGAAGAGCGTCATTCCTCATGTATTCAGCTATGTCTTTCACTTCACTAAAAACTTTTGCTTTCAATATGAAAAGTTATAAAATGTTTATATTTCGAAAAGAAACCAAGGAGAAAAACGTTAATATATATATATATATATATATATATATATATATATATATATATATATGACATCTGCAGCCACGGGACACATTACTAGACTCTCACACTGTTCTGCTGTGATTTTGGTCCTCTTCTTCCAGTCACTTCCACAATTCTGTGAGAGGTCCAACTCCTGTTGCAGAAACATTCCCCAGACCATGAAACTTCCTCCACCACTTTTCACTGACTTCTTTGCACACTTTTGGTTCAGCCTTTCCCCAATTTGTTGATAAACATAATGTCATTCATTCAGATCCAAATAAATTAACCTTGCTTTCATTACTAAAATAAATTGTGCAGCACTTCTCTGTCCAGGAAACATGCTCCTCAGCAAAGGTGAGTCTGTGTTTTTCAACCTAGGAAAGGAGTGTCTTTTAGTGGTATTCTTCTTAATCCATGCATCAGTTTTTACTAATAAAATAATATTACTGATATTTACGATTGTATTATGTACTTCCCTGTGTTGGATGTTGCCTTTTGTATGTACATTTTCAAAATTTAAACTCAAAATGCTAAAAATAAGAGGTTTGGTCACTGCAGAGTGGGCTTTCAGTCCAAATGCTCTTAAATGTTGAGGCGCTGTGTGACAGATCCTTATTATGTTCAATGCTAAACTTATGAGCAATTCCAGCTTCAATGTTGAAATGATTACCAACGGAGATTCTCCACATTATCCTGTCCTCTTTTGAATTTGTCTTTCGAGGGCGACCAGAGCCTTTGGCCTTCACCTGCATAACCTGCTTTCCGGATGGTTTCAGTCACTTTGGAACAGCAAACTGGAAAGTTAGGGTGCCAGTTATATAGGTTTTGTCAGATAATTAAGGAAATTAGCACCAAGTGCCAGATTACCACCAATAACTTGCAGAATATAGTTCTGGAAAATCTTGTACAATTTTTTCACATTTTTATTTTGTGCTTTAGAATATATCTAATTTATCAAATAAGCTTAATATACTGTCATTTTTTGCATGTGAGGCTATATTCACATAGGTCTTCACGGTGGCCATGGCATTTAGGAAAGTGTTGTTCTCTAATATTAATCTCCATATAAATAAAATCATCTTCAAAATCATATGCAAATTAGCTTAGGCAAATGACATGTAGAGCCTGAGGGAAAGCATTGCTGAATGAGCACTATTTAGGCCTCAATAGCATCTAGAACTATGTTTCTGGTGTCATAATAAAAATGTGAATTTCAACTTTCAAAATGTAATAGACTGCAATAGAAATAGAGATTCAGACACAAAACTATAAGCCTAATGCATGTTAAAAAATTAGATGATATTCTTTACAATAACAGTTTTAGATAATCTCTTGAAGTGACTCATCTCAGTCACTCTTCTAAGCTCATTTACATTTAACTTTTAAGATTTTTTTTTTTAGTAAATGGGAGAATTTTGTCAAAAAGAGAGAGTGATAAAAAAAAAACTATATTTCATTCCCTTCTCAAGAGTACTGTTAGTTTAGTGGTGTAAAATCTGGAGACAGTGTCCCTTAAAAGAAAAAACAATATTACAGTATTAAGGAATTCTTGCTTAAAGGAAACCTACCACTGCTCGCATGATAAAATCATGCGAGTAGACCACCCGGTAGGCTTTTTAATACTGATGCCGGCACATACTTTAGTAAGGCTGGGCGAACTTTAGTTTCGCTAAAAAAAACGATTAATTTTCATGTGTAAATAGCCCTCCGGTGCTACTCTACGTCATCTTCGGAAGGGCGATGGCTTCCGATGTTTAAATATTCACGCCTCCTTCATTGTAACCGTTCTCCTTCAGGTGCCGAGAGCCATGACGTCACCAAGCTCTCGGCACCTATCACCGTCTGGCTGTGCAAGAGTTAGTATCTGTGCATCTGTGCATGTTAGCACAGTATAGTCAGGCACTTAATTCTACCATCAAAATTAAGCATGGATAAACCTGCAACATATACTAATAGCTCCAGGACTGTGACTGTGGTGATCCTCAGATTCACAGGCTGTTACAATGAGCAGAACATGTCTCATGCAAACCCCTGATTTCTCACTCTTTGCCTGTGTAAACTAGCAGCAGTAGGAAGTGTAAGTGGTGGGGAGACCTGCTTTGCTTTTTTTCACCCTGTAAAGATACAATGCTAAGTGGTTCTGGAAACACCAACCAGAGCCATTCAGTCTCTTTAGAATAACTATAAAAGTTGATTTTGGAAGGATGGAGTCCATGGATATCAACTATAAGAAGAGTGCCATAGTCACAGTGCCTGGGTTTATGAAAGGAAATCAGGATCAAGGATTGTAAACCAAGCACACTTACATTCTAGTGTGTGCTCCCTTTGTAAGGATCAACTCTTCTTTTAGCTTCTTATGCGCTCGTTTTCACAATAAAGGCATTAAAATTATACAAATGAGCCTGAGGGAATCCAGGCTTCATATATGTAAATGGAACCTGAAGCCCCTCGGGCTCATTTGCATATTTTTGGGAATAAGAAGCTAAAAGAAGAGTGGATCCTGTCAGAGGGGGCACACACTAATATGTCAGTGTGCTTGGTTTACAATCCTTCATCCTGGTGGCATTTTACTTTAAGTATCCCTGGTTTATCAAAAGGAAGAAAGTTTGATAAATATACTCACCTGTTCAATAATCCATTACTGATGAATTACTACTTCAGTTGTCCCTACTGATCTTTGTTTATCATGAGACATGTGACCAGTGGTGTAACGTCACTGCGGGTCAAATGAAGAGGCTACAGCGACCACATGTTTCCCGCAATGGATCAGCAATGAGTGAACAGGTGATTTTTTTCTTTTTCACTAAAAAATATATATTATCCACCTTGTTGCTGTGTGATTTTTCCCTTTATAACAGTTGATAGTACATTAGAGATCAGCAGGGAACAAAAAGTTGGGATTATTCTGGTCACTGCTAGAGGATACAGGCAGTCCCTGGGTTAACAAGATAAGTTCTATAGGTTTGTTCTTAAGTTGAATTTGTATGTAAGTCGGAACAGCATATTATATAATTGTAACCCCAGCAAAATTATTTTCGGTCTGTGACAATTCTGTGACAATTGGATTTAAAAAATGTTGAATTGTCATAAGAACCAGGATTAACAATAAATCTTAATTGCTTAATTTGATAACTTTTTTAGCTTTTTATTGCTTTTTATTAAGGCTAAAGTACAGTAAATTACCAACACCCAGAGGTCTGTTTGTAACTAGGGGTTGTCTGTAAATTGGGTGTTCTTAAGTAGGGGACCTCCTGTACTCCAGTAAAGGGCAATTACTAGAAATGGACACCATGGTAAAATATTGGGAAAAAACTTACTTTACAATCTAGTAGTTCCTTTTAGCGCTGTATTTCCACTCCTTATGGGTGAGAACGTCTTGACGGCTGAGCATTGTCTTGCAGAGATAAATAGGGGAATTATGTGGCAAGAAGGCGACAAGTTGCTATGCCAGCAAGGGCTCCAGGAGGTCAGGTAAGACTTCCACTATCTCCTGATCTGGACATAGAGACATGTAATTGCCCAATTTCTCTTGCAAAGTCCATGCTCAGGGTCCCATTCTGAGAGTTTCTAGACAGAGAAATCCAAGAAGACATCTGGAAATGGGAGGAACTGTTTTCCCCTAGATGAGTCAGGGTTCTAGGAAAGTGGCTACATTTTGTGAGACTCCAAGACCAGGAATAGCACCAGGCCATGACAGAAAGTGCTTCAGGTAGTCTGGATAGGGCTTTAATGACCTCCTGATCTCAACACTGAGCTCTAAACTTGTGTCCCATTTCCCTTTTTCTCTTGGGGCAAACATAATGAAGGTCCAAGCCCTGCCAGGAAGGCCATGACTTCTACAACCTCCTGATCTCTGAACTACAGTTCTACAAACAGCCAGTAGATTTGGATTCGCACAGAATCAAATTTTTCATTAAGCATGATAAACCAGGGACACTTACCCATAGAAACAGGTGCATAAGAAACCCAGCACTTATTTTAGTTTTTCCATCCTCACAATCCAGAAGGCATACAAGTGCTTCTGTTTTGTAGAATGAGTGATAGAACAGCTTTTTCTATTATCTTTATTATTATTATCTTATCCCTGTGAGATCATAACTTGTTTACAGTTATGATACAGATAAAGTTGCACAGAGGGGAGGGACTCTGGAGGCAGCAGATTGCGGGGCCATCTGTGGATGTAGAATTGTCCTTTTCAAAATAGTAAGATAAAGTCTAGTCACTAAATAGCTATGTATGTACACACTTTGCATAGCTCAGTAGATATACTTGTAGGAATCTCATTAGATTTACTGCTAAATTACTGAGAATGGACAAGGCATAATGGGAAGTGAGGGCAGAATCTAATCGACTCCCCTTCAGAGCAAAGACAGGAGAAGGTTAGTCTCTGCCCGGTTCACTGAAGCTTCAGTAAATGCTATAACTTTGGAAAGACGAAGATGAGCAACACAATGGGGCACATTTACTAAGGGTCCGCAGCCGCGAATCCGTCGGGTTTTTCCCGAATATTTCTGCTTTGCGCTGTATTTCACGGAATTGTGGCGCACGCGATCGATTTTTGGCGCAATCGCGCCGATTTTCACGCGACAGAAATCGGGGGGCCTGGCCACCGGACAACCCGAAGGATTCGGAAAAATCGTGGAATTTAAAAAGCCATTTGTGTCGCAAGATCAAGCACTCACATACACCAGAAAAAAGCAGGTGAACTCCGGCGGACCTCAGCGCAGCAGCGACACCTGGTGAATATCGGCGCACGGACCTTAGTGAATCCCAGCAGACCTGAATCAGCGCCGGAGAACCCGCCGCTGGATCGCGACTGGACCGGGTAAGTAAATGTGCCCCAATAAGTGAATAAGTGCATTGATCTGTTTGTTTTTTAAGGTGGAATCACATAAGAAAATTTAGTAAAAATCATTATGAAATCAGAGTTACACTTTAAACATTTGGTATTATACAATAGAATTAACATGATAACAAATTCTGTGCTTCAGAGATAGCAAATATGTTTGTTTTATTTTTTTAATGTTTTACTGTGTTTGCATAAAAAACACCTTATTGGAGAGAAGCTTTTGTGTCACCAAGCAATAATTTTTTTTTTCCATCGAAAGAGCAGTGCTGTGGCTTGTTTATTATGGGGTGAGATTTAGTTTTGTTAGATGCCATTTTAGGTTATTTCTCACTTTTTGATTGCTTTTTATTTAAATTTGGCAGGCACAAAGCACATAAATAAATAAATAACACTTTTGGTGTTTGTTGATACTATATACTATACATAATTATTAATAATCTCTTTATTTATATAGCGCACACAGATTACGCAGCGCTATACAGAGCTTGCCAAATTGGTCTCTGTCCTGAATGGGGCTCACAATCTAATCAACCTACCAGTATGTTTTTGGAGTGTGGGAGGAAACCGCAGGAAACCCACGACTGAGAAAGCATACAAACTCTTTGCAGATGTTGGCCCTGTAACTTGAACCCAGGTCTCCGGTGCTGCAGGACTGTAATGCTAACCACTTAGCCACCGTGATGTCCTATTTGTTTGGTCTAAATTGTTATGAGCATGGTACTACCTGCTTCATGAGTCTTTTATAAAATAATTTATTTAATCAGTAAAGTATAAGGAAGAAAAGGGCAATTGATTTTATTTTCAATTTTACTTTTTACATATTTTTTAATGTTATTAAACTTTTTTTTACATCCCACTGGGGAACTTGTACATGCGATATGTTATCTTTCATATTGCAGTGTAGTTTACTGTCATTCTAACAGCCAAATCAACCCTCCTCCACCACAACAACCTGTGATCATTTTTCAGCAGTTGCCAAGGGGAACCTTGTTCCCTTTGTCCAGATTCTTAGACACCACTATCATCATTGACCGACGTGTTAAAATCTCGATCTCATCTTGAATTTAAAATTGACTGTTTTCTTCTACACTATTGATTTTGATCATTTGGTTAAAAGTTTAGTATAAACTATAATATTTTGAAGAAGTCTTAACAGGAGTGGTTATGGTAGGAAAACCTCACAGAACGATACACTGAGCTGCACAGAAAATCATTTTTATTTATTTTTATCCTCTTTATTGTCTCTAATGCTTCCAAGCGTCTCCGAAAGGGTCATTGGATTTTGTTATATATTTCATCTTTTTTATGTGTGACTGTATTCATTTTCTAGGTTTATGCCAGTGACAGGCATTCATTAATGTAGGTTCTTGTGCTCTGTATGGAGCATGATCTATGATGGTTTCTTCCTATCTGCCAGGCTGATAAAGAGGTCTGTCATACACAGAGAGCTGATAAAGCTGTGCAGCCCAAAAGAGGCTCATGAGGGAAGACAAACATTTGCATTGTGCAGCTGAGACATCTGCAGGATGGTTTTGCAGGAGAATACTGGAAAGAATTTCTCTAGTGCTGAAAATAGTAGACGCAAACCCAAAACTGGAGAGCAGATCATTTTTCTCCCCATGCAGCAGTTCTCAGCAAACAGAAAATCCTACAGTATCTGAAAACAATAAGCAATATAAAACCTATAAAATATAGGTTACTGCATATAAGTGATGTACATGCTTCAACTGTATGATATCTATAGGAGGTTATCCTTTCCCTTGTCTGTTACTTGTATTGCACAGGCCATGCAATTCAATTTGCCTGTTTGGCAAAAAATACTATCCTAATCCATAAAACGTGATTTTATTAGTACCATAGTAAAAGGTAGTAGTGAAAAAACTGGACTTGAGACTGAAATTAACAGCAACAAGCAGTTCCCCAATTTCCCCACTGGTCCCAATCAGTAGCCAACCCAACCCTAGTCACATTCTAAATTGGGTTGGACAGCGGCGCGAAGGACAGTGGTGGCAGCCATTTTGTTTATTACAAATAATTCCCAAGGCAGTAAAAGTGATCATCCATACGAGTTGTAGCTACATCAATACATGTTTCTTGGACTCAACTTTTAGCTATGCATTTAATATTGGGACGTTTCCTGTGTTTGAAACATCTGTAAAGAGGTTTTCCATCTCTGTTCAAATTATATGCCATTTATAGATGATCAATAGGGGTGCAATAATACGTATAATCTTTATTTATGTAGCGCCATCATATTCTGTATTGCTTTACAAATTATAGGGAACATATACACATATAATCCTACATTACAGAGTACAAACAGTCATATGGAACAATAGGAGTGAGGACCCTGCTCACAAGAGCTTACAGTCTATGAGGATAAGGGGGTGACACAAGAGGTTGTATAATGGTCCAGCCATTCTTTATAAGGGAACAGAATGAAAATAATTTAAATAAATGCTGTGGCTTGACCTGGCCATCAGCCGCCATCTTATATACAGAGTCAAGGTCAATAGGACTACAGAGAAGCCTGGAGCTGGTGTTTGCTCAGGAATGTCATAGGTTTGCCTAAATAGATGGATTTTAAGAACACATTTGAAGCTTTGGTGGTTGGGTATAAGTCTAATAGCCTGGAGATCTGAGTGGGAGGTTCACACCTGTAATAGGGGTCATTCAGCTTCAATACACTACAGATGAAGCTGGAAGAACATGGTTCATCTTGTGAACAGGTAGTTGTTAGTTATGGGGCCAGAAAATCCCATTGAGTGTAGCACCTGTTATTAAAAATCCATAAGATATTGGTGATTTCCTTATTATATGTACTTTTAGCTATTAGTCCCTGTACATCACTAGATATTGTACGTTACCGCATTCCCTCTTGCCTTACTTTAATAAGAGTAAAATATTGTACACCTACCATTTCTATCAACAACCAGGCAAATTCAGTGACATGACATATTTTTGTATATTTTTGACATATGGTTGGATTTGATATAGACATGTATAAGACATGTAGTTTATGAGTGCTCATACAGTATATATAATATGAGAGGGTATCTTTTTATCCATTGTTGACCAGAAATCTGTTCCTGCTATAAATCTCAGTTTATATTTATAATTTAAAATACATTTCACAGGAATGGCACTGCCATTCGTCAAATTCTGGATTGTGAAATCCTGCGCCTTTCTATATACTTCTAAATTGATCTTCCGATACAGTAATTTTTTTCTTAGAAAATTATTTGTATGGTCAATCAATGATAATCTAAAATTTCAAGCCACCTTCATATTACTGGTATTTAGAAATACCTACAAAGCATCACATCTGTTCTTGTAAAAAAGGAAAGTTAATACTGTACTGCGGTTTCATTCTTATATTTACTTTCTGAGCAGAAAACATGGATTCAAGCTTTAATATCCAAGTGCTGGGATACGATTGTGGCCCGGAAGGCTGCCTTATGGCTCATATTTTCCCCAAATATTTGAATATTCACCTATATTTTAATTGGTCTTCCACTAAAAATTGGACATAGCAAGCTCATTTCTCAGAATACAACCACCCACAGAGCAACCATAATAGAGTCTGAAAGACATTGCCAGCCACAGGGCACGAAACCACAGACTCAAGCACAGTGCCTCAGTAACATTGTCAATCACAATAATATGGCCAGTCAAAGTGCCCTAATGACATTGTCCGATATAATGATGCCATAACAGAGCTAGCCACAGTAAACTGTGTAAACTTGTAATAATCCAGTGTAGAACTGAACTTAAATGTTACAGATAGTTGCAGAGGCCCCAAAACTGAATCGGCCATGTAAGAGTGCAACTCCTATGACAATGTCCCTCACATGGAGCTCACATCAGTGACAGTGGAATAAAATGCAATTTTAACATAACCGAGTAGAGAGACGTTTACAATTTCTATATTCCCCCTTGAAAACAGTCAACAGTCGCTCAGATAAACCAACAAACACACTGAGCTCTTAAAACAGTTTTGTGCCCTATCCAACCAATACCCACTTCATAGGCACTCATCTATTTATACAAGGTGCATCCCCGGGTAACATCCAATTCGGGATAGTTGCTAGTATATTCTTTTCTAACATTAATACCTGAGGAATAATGCATGCTAGAGTTGTAGGACATTTTGTATATTATTTTGTATATTATTTTGTATATTATTACAGTCCAAATACCAGCTAGAAAGTTAACTGTTCTGGAAAAGACAATTCTTTAATTCTGTTTATATATGGTGCAGTATTTACAGTGGGGCATGTGTAACAAACTTTTGGATTGCCTTTTTCTTTAACTTTTGAGACTCATTGTGCTTATGCTAATTTATGACTTTTTTTGCACCCAAAACAGTCTCCCCCTCAAAGTTTTCAGCAGTGTTCCCTAAGTTATTACCTGAATCCAGATGTGAAAGTTGCGGCTTTTTTAAAAAGTCAAAAATTTTGGTGCAAATTTTGGTGCAAATCTTTGGCTGCCCCTGACCAGGTGTAGAAATGAGCTTGGAACGGATTGTGACTTTTGGAGCCTTTTCACTAAATTCCCTAAAGAGCAAACGCCACATGTATCAATAAGGAAAAAATGCTTAGCTACATCTGACCAGCAGAAAAGACAGTCAAAGCCAGACAAGTGGCCCAGTAACAGTAATGTTCAAACCTAACGAAATCACACAATGGGAGGAATTTAACATACCTAGTCCAGCAGTTTTCTAGTGGACAATGCATGTAAAAAGTTTAATTTCCAACATTTTTATAGTTTTTCCGCAGCATTTTTTCAGAAAGTGTGTGTGATGGTGTGAGGGGCAGAGCAGGTGGCACGCTGTATTTACTATAGCCTCTGGTGGGAAACTGTTGGAGACTACAGCTGCAGGCTATTGCTTTCTTGCACACTTACTTACTGCCAAAGAGGAGTATTTTTTGGTGCATAAGCATGAGAATGAATCTAACATTCACACACTGAATAGAATCTGACTCTTTTCTCATTTGCTTCATGCAAATCTTTTAAAATCATTTATCAGATTTTAGAGAGGGGGGATGGAAGAGGGAAGATGAAAAAATTCTAAAAAAAAATTAGCCAAATGTGATAGGAACTGTCCATGAAAAAAATTGAATTGGACCCTCACCAAATTTGTGAAAAATTAAAAAAAAAAAAAGACTTCAAATCAAATCTTTGATGATTTGCTCTTCTCTTAACTTGGGCAAACGATAGAAGCCTCCGTTGCTTATTCTATATAGTCCATAACTTCATTGATGGAGTCTCCCTGTCCTTTTCCTTACCTGACTCTTATGCACATAATTGTCATTTATCACATCTGTGGGAATTGTTCCGGAAGTGAAGTCATGTGATTAACGCATAGCGGAAACTATTATTGGCATTGAAGAGAACATCACATGTTGCATCTGTTACATAAGTCACATTTTGGCTTAAATGTGCCGTTCATTTCCTTTTCACTTCTGTAGTTCTGGAAATATCAGTTTTTCAGTTTGTATCAGTAAACCACCTTGTCTTTTATCTTCTATAAATTTCAGTACATGCTCAGCAACAACTTCACTTATTGTAACTACAGTACTTACATACCAGAAAATATTCATTATGGTTTTATTTCCTTCTGTAAAAGTTATTTTACATAGTGTCTGGCCAGAGATAGGGGTCAGTACAGGATTATGACCTAGTAATTCTCGCCAAGTCAAGTGAAGCAGAAGAATTGCCTGTCTGCCAGGCTAGCCCCCACTTTAATTGGTAATGATAGCAGGTATTCTCAGTAAAGTCATTGCTGAAAGAAAACAAAAAGTATCCAATATAGTAATTTATTACCAGTCAGTGGGTTTTGCACACTGGGTTGTTTTACCCCTGCAGTGGCTAGAGAAAGCGAAAAGGTACTCTAACACTTAGCCGAAAATGGAAGCCCTGCTGCTAGTAGAGATGCATGGTGGTCAAATGATTGCCTATGCCATTAGCTTGGTAATGTTTTCTCTATTGTAAACTCCGATCCCTGAGCTCCTTGTGTGCATCAGCTGCAGATTGAAGGCTTTCTAGTTTCTGTTCTATTTGTGCTGCCAATCATTGCTCCGCTATCCACCAAGTGAATTTTAAGAAGCCAACTTTTTTCCCTTATTGACAGCCATCTGTTGAACAAGCTGTGAGCTCTGACACTCAGGAGAGAGACAGAGAAGTATGTTTTCATTTACGCTTTCAAGATGACTTTTTAATAAATGTGCTTACAGCTTAGTAGTTTTTTTTTTTTTTACACCTCTGCTATATTTTTATTTTATTTACCAATAATGTATTAAAAATGGATTACAAAGTAAAGCTGAAATTGTTTTAAATATATATTCTCCAATGAAATTGTATCTGGTTTACAAAAGCCATTTTGGCTGGGTAGAAGTCATGGAAATTGGGTAAATCCTTGTGCTGTATCTTTTCAGTAATTTCTATTTGCATCTTCTAGAGATGCAAAACAGTCTAGAATCCTGATTATATTACTGCTGACCATCTACGGTTTGCATGATATGGCTATTCAAATCTCACCCAAGAATAGCTAAGGTGGAAATGACGATTTGAAAGAGTTCTCCTGCAAAGGACTCATGTCCATGTATTTGCCATTACCCCTGAGGAAGTCACCTGATCGGTGACAATACGCGTGGGGTCTGCTCCATTTCCCTCTCCGTCTGATGCTGCCGGCTGCTATACTTGTGTCTTACCTATATTTGGATTATTGATCTTTCACATTTGGGTATTGTATCATCTAGCAGCAGGTATTTTGAGAACCAGGTTTTTTGTACTGGATATGCACTTGCACATATATTTTATGGATCTAGTCTTTTTACACCTGTTTTTTTCCATTTATTTAACACTTATTATTGCCATTTGGTTCACAGTCAGATTGTTGAGAGGGATTGTAGGGCTCACATGCCCTTTGGCAGCTACATATACCCTTACAAGTATATTTTTAAGTGTTTTTATATTCCTTTCTTGTTGTCTTGTGGTCATTCGTTTGTATATAAGAAATAATAAATATTATTACTTTGTCCAGTCCTGTGTTCGCATCCCACCTTTCCTTTCTTGTTTTGTTCATTGTGATATATAGGGATGCATGGACATGTTATTCACTTATTTGTACAGTAGTGCCCGCTTTTTCTTGTGTATTTGACATGGATACATTCAATGTACAGATTTTACTAATTATCATGGGCAGTCTAGTACAAATCCACCAAGATAGATAGATAGATAGACATATAGATTGGAATAGATTAGAACACACAGTGGATTACTTGCTGCTGCTTCTGACATAAAATGAAAACAAGCATTTGACCCAAATCATAAAGATGGCCTGGTATAGCTAATCACATTTAAAATTAATATAATTATCATGTATTGCCTCAAAAATTCAGAGCACACAAATGTTAGGGTTTACCCTTAAGTAAGCCAATTGGTGAAGCCATTGACTAACTGAAGGAATGAGAGAGAGCAGTAAAAAAAAACACTAATATCTTTCAAGGGTTGTCACCTTTCCAATAGCAGGTCATGTCTCACAAACATATTTTATCTTACTTTCCACCTAGTCCCCTTCCAGTACGCCAAAAAAGAATGCCATTACAGGAAGATCAAACTTGTCACATGGCAAGGAAACACTTGAAAGTGCAAAAGGTTGAAGGTTATTCACATCTTGACATTTAATTTAATTCATCTTCCATATACAAACATTTCTTTCTTTGGATTTTATTTATAACATGTACCTGTATGAAGATAATGGGGCAGATTTATCAACCTGTCTGAAAGTCAGAATATGTCTAGATGCCCATGGCAACCAATCACAGCTCAGCTTTCATTTTACTAGTGCTCATGAATATTTTAAAGGGGAGCTGTGATTGGTTGCCATGGGCAACTAGAAATATTCTGACTTTCAGATAGCTTGATAAATTTTCCCCAATGTCCCATAAATGTAGCCATACTATACCCTTAGAAATGAGGTTGTTGTATCTTGTTTCTAAGGGACAACATAGCTTAATTTAAGGGAAATTATCTATACACAGGTGCATTTTTTAAAATAATATGCAATTGAAGAAATGTATGTATATGGCAGATGAATTAAATTAAATGTGAATGATCAGAAGTAGAACTTTTGGTTAAGATACTGTCATGGGTGCCCCCGCAATCCTTGTCTCGGATTGCGTTCACACCCATGCCCTCCCCAGACCCGCACATACCCCTCCATACTCTGGCTCTAGTCCGGACTAGACCACCTTTGCATTTCCGCTCCCTAAAGCGCATCCCTAGGGCAATCCCTGGGGATTGGCGCTGGTCAGTTCTGGCTCTGCTATTTAATCCGTTGACTCCCATCATTCCCCGCCAGATCTTCAGCCATTTCCTGTGAAGTGAAAGCCCTCCTGTGCTCCTAGTATTCCCATGTCTCCTGACTGTTCCCCTGTTCCAGTCTGTTCCTGCTTTCCTGTTCCGTGTGCCTGCTCCCGTGTTCCTGCCATGTATTCCAGTGTTCCTTCCAGCGCTGTTCTCCCTCTGTCATCCCCGGGCTTGGACTGTGTCCTGCATTATTACCTTGGCTGCCACTGCAGGCTAATTGCACCTCTGGAATGACCTGGGGGAACCCTGCCGCAGCAAGACCATCCCGCTTTGCGGTGACCTCTGGTGAAGACCAGGTGCCACTTAGACACTCTGGTCACAGGTGCCGGCTGTGGTGGTCCAGAGGGTCCACTGACCCTGAACCTGACAGATACTAGAACTTCACAGTTCCATGTGCTGGAGATAAACATGTTTTATACACGGAGGCCTTGACTTGTGACTTACAAAATTCGAACATAGTCGGCCTTACGGTAAATTCACATGGCCGTCTGCCGGGACGTGAATGCGGCCGCATGTACGTCCCCATAGACGGCATAAGCGGCACGGCGGGGATACGTCGCCACACATGTGTTGCACCGATCCGGCCCGCACACCGCAAAAAGATAGAGCTTGCTCTATCTTTCGGCGAGTGTGCGGCCATGTGCAGCTGTTTTTTATGGAGGGAGGAGGGGCCACCTCCTCCTCCTCTCCAGCACACGGCAGTATGCCCGCACAGTGGGCATACAGCGTGTGAATGAGCCCTTAATGTTATGAATGATGGATGTGTGTAAACATTGCACAGGAATCATAAACACATTATTACAGAGTCTAAACTAGGTTACCTAAGATATGCAAACTCCAAAACACAATTACTATAAAGTCACAGCACACAAAATTGTCATGAGAACCAAAAATTCTCCAAGGTTCTCTCTAAGCAGAAAAGTTTACAGCCAATATATCAACTGAGTTGAGTAAAATGTGTTCATTTTTAAAGCAGAAATAAGGAGGGTATTTGTCTTCCTGAGTGATTGCTCTCAGTGCATTCAATAATAATCTTGAAAGAAATTTCTTTGAGAACAGTTATGTTTCAAGTCTATAAAGAAGAAATCACAATAGGGGAAATTCTGTGACTATAGCTGCAGGGAGAACTGGTCACATCCAAGAAAGCTGTCAACTCTGCTGGCAATGGCAAATCACTTGTGTTCACGCAGACATCTGTAAGTCACTACTACTGTGAGTCAAGATAGCCAAATAAAACTCCTATGGTTAAAACTGCTAGTGTTGAAAATATGAAATGCAGCTGGCTTGTTAAAGGTAACATATTATAGTCAGGACCCAATTGTTGAAAAACCTGGCATTGTACAGTGTATTAAGTTTGATTCATGCTGTTACAGTTTGGAAGCTTTTTCTTCAATGTTACTTTTTATTTGAGCGCTTCCTGCCCTTGGACACGGGAACAAATACTGAGTCAGTGCCGTTTTAGAAGTGGTGTATAAAGAAATTATTTATTGAGCCAGTGCTTAAACCGTATACAGTGAATACTAAATAATGCAGAACAATTATAAGGAAAGGATTAGTTCCTGTAATATAATTATAATTTGAGGATTAACTGGTTCTATAGTAAGATTCTAGTCTTTGAAAAAAACAAACACTAAACATGCTAATTTGTATGGTATTATAAAAATATATTACTACCTATTTTCTTTATTATGCAGAACTGCTTTTGTATCAGCCAATCTTTGATTGAAAAGAGAATGACTAAAACCTCGATTAGTTTGGTTGAATTTTGGTGCACATTGTAGACCAAGTAAAAGTAGGTCTAAAGTAGGAACAGCCAGTCTAATCCTAAACCAGAATTCATCATCACAGTGATAATCTGACGCAGCAAAAGACAAGTGATTTGCAGCTAGAAACTGGCGGAGCCTGAGACACATTGTTAAATACCCCCAATATGTGACAACAATAGCAGTAGAATAGCAGGTTTTTGAAGCTTCCAGCTTTTCATTGGGCCGCAGGTAAAATTAGGATGTACTAATGCAGCACATAAGCGAAAAAATTAAATATTTTTTTTTGTACTTTTTGTCAAAGATTATTTTACTCCATAATCCAGAGGACCCATTTAATGAATTCCAAATATATTTGTATTGAAAGTATTCAGACCAATTAAAATTTTTCATTTTATGTTTCATTGCAGCCAATTGGTAAAATCAAGTATTTGCTCATTAATGTACACTCTACACCACATCTTGACAGAAAAACAACAGAAAAGTAGATATCTTTGCAAATTTTGAGATGATTCTACTCCTTCATTGGAATCCAACTGTGTTTAATTAAACTTATTGGACTTATTAACCTCTCTATATATGACCTCACAGCTCACAGTGCATGTCAGAGCAAATGAGAATCATGAGGTCTACGGAACTGCCCAAGGAGCTCAGAGACAGAACTGTGGCAAGGCAAAGATCTGGCCAAGCTTACAAAATAATTTCTGCAGCACTCAAGGTCCCTAAGAGAACATTGGCCTCCATAATCCTTAAAGTTTTGACTGTCCATACAATCTAAGCAATTGTGGGAGAAGAACCTTGGTGAGATACGTAAATAAGAACCCCAGGATCTATGTGGCTGAACTCCTGAGCTGCAGTAGGATAATAGGAGAAAGTTCCATAAAGTCAACTAGCACTGCAGGCCACCGCCAGTTAGGGTTTTTATGAGTAGTCCATAAAACCCCATAAAATCAGTGCAAGACATATGAAAGCCTACATACAGTATGCAGAAAAAATGCATAAAGGACTCCCAGACTATGAGAAATAAGATTCTCTGGTCTGATGAGACATAGATTTTTGGTGTTTATTCTAAGGAGTATGTATGGAGGAAACCAGGTACTGCTCACTGCTCATTCATAGCAGCATCAGTTTTTCAGCTGCAGGGACAGGAGGACTGGTGGCAATTAAAGAAAAGATGAATGCTGCCAAGTCCTGAGATATCCTGCATTAAAACCTCTTCCAGAGTGCTCCGGACCTCAGACTGGGCTGAAGGTTCGCCTTCCAACAAGATAATGACCCTAAGCACACTGCTAAAATAAATAAGTCGTAGCTTCAGAATAACTCTATGACCATTGTTGACTGGCCCAGCCAGATCTCCGACCTAAACCCAACTGAGCATCTCTGGAGATACTTGAAAATGGCTTTCACTAACATTCACCATCCAACCTGAGGGAACTGCAGATGCTCTGCAAGGAAGAGGCAGAGGATCCCCAAATCCAGATGTGAACAACTTGTTGCATCATTCCCAAGAAGACTCATGACTGTACTAGCTCAATAGGTGCTTCTACTCATTACTGAGCAAAAGGGCTGAATACTTACGACCATGTGATATTTCAGTTTTACTTGTTCAATAAATTAGCAAAAATATCTACATTTCAGTTTTTCCTGTCCAGAAGGGTACAGAGTGCATATTAGTGAGAAGAATTAAGATTTTTTGATCTTAACAATTGGCTACTAAGAAGCAAAGTGTGAAAATTTAAAGGGGCCTGAATAATTCCCATACACACTGTAAGATATGTTTTACATATTCCCAATGCAGAATGGCAAAAGACAAGTTGTACCCAACTCATGAAATTACAGGGAGCATAAATCTCTGGATAAAAGACTCAAGCGTTACACATATCTTACACTATTTATGTACATCCAGACAATATATCTTTATAACATGTTAAAGGACATGGTTGGGCAGAGGGAGAAAAAGCCTGGGACTGATGACCTGGTGTTTGTGTTTCAGCATACGGGTACCGCAACACTCCAGAAAATCAGGGGAGAAAAGCACAGAATCAAGGGGATAATCAACAATCAATGGGGTTTTACAGGGGTGGGAATGCAGTCCTTTAGGAGGCATAATGCCACCTCAAGATCTGATTCTATTTTATACTGTTAGGCCTATTCTAGATGACGCCTGGAGAATGCCCTCCAGCACTCTTAGGAACCCTGCTTTTTCTAACAGGTGCATCCACAGAATGTTACTGTAAGATCCACACTATAAAGTCCTCCTGTGTTAGAAGAATGTGAATTATGGTGGCGTTGTCTTTTCAGAGACACTTGTCAGTGGCCTGTGTGAACATGCACTTGGTTTGCTGGCTGATTTGGCATTGATTGCACCTCACCCTTATCCTCCTGCAGTCTGCCGTGTCCTGAAACAGTTAATGTTTTGATTGACAGTCTTCTTCTCCTATCAGCAGGAGCAGCCTCCTAAAAGTGTTTGGTTTTATGCATCAGCTGCATCTGTAATCTGAGATTTTATAGAACTGACAGGATGTGTTCTCTTTGAATATTATAAGAAATCTACCACTTACAAAATCACATTGTAAACCAAGCACACTACATTTAGAAATTGTCTTTCTAATTTATCCAAATTATCACAAATTAGATAATACTACCTTTCTATCTAACCCCTCTCTTGGATTCAGCAATGTCTGACAGCTACTGATGTCACTTAGCTCTCAAGAACGCTTGCGCATGCGCGGTGGGCTCCCTCACTACTCTCCCTCTCACAGTGCAAGTGCAGATGCCTGTTGTGGGAGGGCAGGGATTGAGGAGGTCGACTACTCATGTGCAAGTGTACTACAATACTACATGCAAATGTCAGATATAAACTAAAAAATTTGGACTGAACCCTGCTCACAACATTTTTTATTATTGACCACACTTCCAACTGATAATATTTGTCAATATTTAAAATATTTTATATCTAACTGGACCATGTTCTGCAAGCCCTCTGTGAACATTTCAACTTCCTCCAGGGATAAAATATATTTGTTTATAGTTAGTAACTTTTCATGATGCTCTTAGAGCACTGACCTAACCAGAATTATGTTGATAAGTAAGTGCACTAAATAAAATTTGGAAAAAATTTACATACAGAAAACTTCACTTTTATATTACTGTTTTTAATCTTAGATAATGGTAAATAAGAAAAAACTAAAAAAAAATTATTAAGTAATTCAATTTTCCAATTTTATAATGTCCTGGTATTTTTAAATAGAAGGACACAATAACATATTTATAGGATACTCACCTTTGTCTTCAGATTTCTTATTAAATGCATACCCTTTTCAATGGTCAGTTTACCAATTACCAGTTTAATATTGACTATGTAAAATTATTTTAATCCTAGGGTATTGATTTTAGCTACTTCTCAAGCCCATTTACAGTCATGCCAGTGAGATCTACATATAACATCAGTCTACATTTACTTCTATTCGACCTGGAAAAAGTTTTAGAACTTTTACAATGCTCTCAAGCCAATGGACTGAAGTCAGCAAACTCTTTCCATAGCTACGATGCTCTAAAAACAGCTAAGAGTTCCTCTGAGAAAAGACCTTTGACACTAAAAAGAAATAAAACTGCCGGATCATTGTATCAGATGGACGGCCAAGTCTCTGAATCCACCACTAAAGAAAATATCAGTCGACTTCTTGAAGAAAGTAGTGGCATCAAAAGGCACAAGAAGTTCAAAAGTACCAAGAAAAACAAAGGCCAGTCTGCAGGAAAAATAGATGTGAACATGGTAACAGATGCTGCAAAGCTCCTGCTCTCCTGCCTCTTACCTTGGGGCATAGACAAAGAACTGGACAATTTTTGCATTAGGCACTTGGACATCCTTAAGCTTCAAGGATCAGTCACATTTGGAGTGATATCAGGCATAGATCACTTGTGCTTGATGTTACCTGGATGGAATCAAATAAACCATGACATGACTGAAGAACATTCACATCACAATCTGTTGTCAAAGAAAGTGATTGAACTGTCTGCCAAATATTCTCTTGCTGCACAGAAACAACACAACAAAAAGGATAGACTGGAGAGCTCCATCACAAATGCAGTAGGACTTCATACTCTTCTACACTTCCTCAAAAAGTTGTTATATGTCAGTAAGTCGCTGAGGATGGATTTGATTTCAAAATGTAGCAGTCAATCTGGCAAGTAAGTAAATACAGGTATAGTAAATTATATATATCATTTTTTATTTTGTCTGTATTGGGATACCATACAAAAACACATGTCCCAAACTGCAGGAACACAACTTTGTAAACATTTTAGTTTTGTGAATTTTTACACAGTGTAACAAACAGGCTGGAAACAAATGGAATAGGAAGATCTATACTGCACACTGAGCTATATGCATATTTGCATACTGAAGTTTGCAAATATGTTTTCCAAGGTGTTCAATGAAAAACAATGCCTCCTTTTGCTACCTTGAAAGGCAACTCCCTTAACACCAAGCATGACCTACAAGTAGTCTAATAACATGAGGTGGGATTAAGCCAAACCAGTATATCTATTCTGGTAGATGTACTGGTTTGGCTTAATTCCTCATCATGTTTCCAATTACCCTGTGGTGTAAACAATTATTTAGCAAATTCAGTGTTTATACCAAAATCTTTATTAACACTCTCTCTCTCTCTCTCTCTCTCTCTCTCTCTCTCTCTCTCTCTCTCTCTCTCTCTATATATATATATATATATATATATATATATATATATATGTACAAAATCCAAATCCCATTACCCACATTAACCCAAAATACTTAAATCCACCCCACAATACACATGCAAGCATCAATACACATAGATATAAAGTTCCTTCCACTAAACTTACTTCCATAGAATAGAGTGATTAGAGGGGAAAGGGAGAAGTATGTAAGAGAGGTTAACAAGAAAAAGGGAAGGGATACAAATACTCAGTCAACAGTCAGTAAGGGAAGTTGAATGGAAGTTGTCTGTTTCAGGGGTCATCTTGGATGGTCTTTCCTCCTGGTAGCAAGGTCTGTCTTCCCTCATTGTAGTCTTAGAAAGGATCCCATGCTTTCCTTCCCAACCCTCAACTCCAAGACCCTTTTAAACCTATCCTTTGCGTTTTCTCTGAAGTTGCTAGGAAACAGATGTTTTAATCACACAATACTGTAAAAGTCCAGGACAAAGTGTGTACTCATCCGTTGACTCCTGTTCCTGAGAAAGCCACAGTTGAATATTTTTCTATGGGATATGATAGCCTTCTAAGGTCAGCCAAGGTACCCATATGGGTAAACAGGTGGATCAAATTTATAATAGTCAGAAACCATAACCAAGCAACTGAACAACAAGATTTAACAATAATCTTTTTTTACTTATAGCGCCATCATATTCCATAGCACTTTACAAATCATAGGAGACAATTAAATACATACAGCACCAACAAGTACAAACGATAGGAGTGAGGGGCCTGCCCACGAGAGCTTAGTCTATGAAGATGAAAGAGGAGACACAAGAGGTATAAGAGATTGTATAATGGTCCAGCCATTCTTTATAAGGGAACAGAAGGAAATAATTTAATAAATAAAAATGCTGCTGCTTGAATCAACCATCAGCCGCCATCTTATATACAAAGTCAATGGGACTGCAGAGAAGCCTGGAGCATGGTATATATCTGGTGTTTGCCTGATAACAGACAGGAGATAGGACATAGGATGAATTAGTAAAGAGAGAGCTGGGATCTCACACAGTTAGTGAGTGTGATAGGCTTGCCTAAAGAGATGGGTTTGAGCATGTTTCAAACTTTAGAGGTTGGGTATTAGTCTGAGAGTCCGGGAAAAGACATTCCAGAGAATTGGTGATTTAACAGATTACAGCCGACCATGTAAGGTCAGAGAAGTTTTTAAACATCAAGATCATTAATTAAGCTATAAGAACTTGGCAGTGCTGGTAATCAGAATGGGAAACAGAAGCAGTCAGTATTCTACTCTTACAAACCAGAAAATATAATAATCTGAAACAAACTTGCTCTCAGTTTTGATGAATTGATGATATTTTACCTTAAAGTGGACCTACCACCACGATTCTCCGGCCTCGGAGCTATGGCCGCACAACTGTAGGCCTGCGTTCTGCGCATGCACAGAACGCCGGGTACACAGATGAGGGCGTGCAGCTACGAGGGCTATCCTCACATCCCATTCATCCACCTACCACCCGATCGACCTTTATAGGTAGAATCGTGGTGGTAGGTCTCCTTTAAAGGGGTATTCCCATTTAAGAAAAATAATGTTATTGTTTGTTTTATGAAAAGTTATACAGTTTTCCAATATACTTTCTGTATCAATTGCTCACAACTGTCTAGATCTCTGCTTGCTGTCATTCTATAGAAAGTTTCTATGTTTAATACCAGTGGAGTCTGACAAATCTGACCATGGTCACACAGGTGCATGGCTCGTTTTATCACACAGCTGTGTGATCATAGTCAGATTTCTGTCCACTAGAAGTACACACAGAAGCAACCAGAGAGTGTAATTGTTGAAATAAATGAATGGCTTATAATGTCATTTTATGCTTCTATAAACCTAGATTACATGTTTCTTTGCAGTCAGGAGAAAATGGAGCCTAGTCGTGGAAAATGGAAAAGCACAGAGCATTTTAGTTCCTCATTTCCTACTTTTGCAGACATCTTACAGGGTATGTGAGCCAATGAAGTAAAGATTAATGGCGATGTACGTCTGTTTTAAAGAACAGTTTCCAACTTTTCAGTGGTTTAAGACAACATGCCAGTTTCTATTGTTAACACTTATCACTGCTTGTCTATGCTATCCTAAACCTATGCACATTGCATAACTAATGTCAAATGTATCTAAAGGAAATCTACCATGAAAATCAAAAGCCTGATAAACCAGGGGCGTCTTCTTCTTATATTTGCTTTATCTGTGCAATAGCATGTCTTACCTTCCCTCAGTCTGCTGTAATCTCCCACAGCTGGAAGGGGGGGGGGGGTGCTCTGCATAGTGTAACAGCCAGTGAAACTCCTGCATTTGCATAATTTTAAAAGTTGATTTTAGAAGGTAGGAGGCCATGGATAAGAAATACAAGAAGCTTACCACAGTCATGGTTCCTGAGTAAGTGTCCCTGATTTATCATGATGGATTTTTATTTCCTTTAAGGTACATACTGATGGCAGCTATCACATTAGAAACTGGCATGTTGTTTTAAACAGTTGACCTCCATGACACTTAATTTATTCATATATAATACCCTCCATAATTACTATAAAACATGTTGTTTATTTCTCTGTTCTAACTATTAAATATGTATAATGCACTTATTTATCCACTTAGATAAAAATGGCTCCAGTTTTCCTGATCCAGAAAATGTTTTCATAGTTAAAATAGTTTCTACCTGGAAGGATCAATCAGTACAGGTAAGTCTTTCGTTACAGAGACAAATGATTAAGTCTGGAGACAGATTATAACAGGGGTTCAATATCAGTACTTATTCAAAATTATTAATTATTAGGATGTGGATTTTCAACAGTCATGTGTTACTTTAGCCATTCTGCTTTGCTGAGTTTAAGGGATTGTAGATTTCACCCTTTACTCCCATATAGGGATGTGTTATTTGCATCCCCAAATTGTAAAACCTGCAGGGGTCATGTAAGATTAAATGTAGTACTAGAAGGAGAAGCGCTGTATGATCATGTGATTGTCATATGCACTGACTGACCCATTTGGGAGGGTAAGGTATGATTTTGACCGTGCATGAGCATAAGGAAATCATATATCACAAATGATACTTTATGCTACTTTCAATCTAGGTAACAGAGGCGATGCAAGCAGTCCTACTAGCAGAAGTCAGAAAATGGATGGACGCTATGAGACAAAATGTAGTCGTTACTCAGCCACTTTCTGTGGTGGATAACAGATGCCTTCCACAGCCATCAAACATGGAACAATCCTCCAATTTTGAGCAGTTGTTTCAGGAAACATCACCACAAAGTAAGTCGGAAGGTAAGACAAAAATGTGTTTCCTTACAAATGTAAATATTTTTTATACCTCTCTGCAAGGTTAAAGTAGTTTACTTAATTAATAGTATTAATAGTATAATTATTTAAATAATTGGTCTAATCTTGATTCTCATATGTTGGGCATGTTGCACAAACATAGTTAAAACCTAATAAAAGAATATGGGATTGAGAGGAGAGGGCCATAGGAGGTGGGTTAGGATTGCCTCATGGCTTTAGCTGGAGTACGGAGACCCTGGAGCTCTTTAGGATAATCTGCATAAGAATTAAAGTAATATTTTTTTATCAAAGTTTTGATTCAGGTAAAAAAATTGAAAGTCCTCTTTACTCCATATCCCAATATAGCAACGTTTCCGCTCGGTGTGAGCTTGATCAAGGCTCACACCGAGCCAAAACATTGCTGTATTGGGATATGGAATTAAGAGGGCTATCAATTTTTATACCGGCATCAAGTGGAGTGCTTCACTTTTTTCACTTCTTATGTATATATATGTATAGTATGTTTATATAATGAGTATATTAAGAAAGGAATTGCATAGTTTTCTTTTACATGTGTTCCTTTATTTAAAGGAGTTGCCTTTACATTTTGATTCATGCCATATTCTTAGAAATAGGTTAATAATTGATGTTGGGTTGAAACCGCATTGGATCCCACATTGATCAGCTGTTCCAATTTGGCAAAATACAAAGCTCAGAGTTGGGGGATTTTGTGTTTATTCTTTGTATCATGGCCAGGCACCCTAACTGCAGATGTGGCTTCCATTCACTTCTGTAATTATATTTTTTACTTTATCAATAAATTCAGTCGTGAAAAATGGAATATTCAGTATGTAAACTAAACCTCATCCTGCAACAAAAAAACACTACAGGAAAATGAAAGGAACCTGATTTTTAATCTTTGTGATTGATGAAAAAGTACATATGGTAGTTCTATTCTTCGTAAAAAAAGATGTTAAAGCATCTAAAACAAATTATTTTAAAATTCTATCAATGTCCACATATTTTTCAAAGCGCGAGATTCTAGAATTCAGGAATATAAATGCACTTCTGAATCATGCAAGTAATTGACAGCGGGGTCTGAAATTCCTCAGGTTTTATCCTAAGCTTAATCACACATTGGACTGCAGTTGTAATTGAAGATGTCAGTGCACAGTAAGTGATAATCCGTAATACCCTGCTGCTATCATTACTGGAAGCCATGTGTATTCTGTTAGGGTAATATTTATTTACATCAGCCATACATTATAAACTGCTAAATGTGCTTCAATAGACTTTCCCGATTTAATGTTCCCTAGATGATTTTCAGTTTATGTTTAATTCTATTTTTCCTCTTCAAAGTGACCGGCATAATATTTAGGGTTTCAAATTGCACTTATTTCTCGTAAGAGAATGCATATCCAATTATATGCTGCTGCCGCGTCTTTCACTTCTACTGCATTTCGTCGAAATGAAATGTTTTTGTTTTTCTCTTCCCGTGGCTGATTGTTCTGTCTTCGGACTGAGGATAAGAAAGGCTGCTGAGTCTTCTAAAACTAAAGTATATTTCCTCCCTTCTTTGTGCATTTTACTGGAGTTTAACAGTTTAATGTAGTAGAAATCAGATTTGGTGTGTATTTTTACACAAAATCAAATTGCAAAGGCGCCACCCCAGCACTTCACCCTCCTTCCAAATGCTAAGGAGGATAAGATTCCACCATCAGTTCTCACCGCAGTTAAGCATTCTTACAGGAAAGCCCTTCCTGTAAAGCGGAGATTGTACTTTCCAACTCAGGAATCATTTGCTGTAAATGCTGGTCCACTTCCTGAACAGAGAAATACACAGTGTTACTTACTTTGATTTTTTATTTAGGATATGGGCAATTTTATCATTTTTTTAGTTCCAACCTCTACAGCTCAAGTATGTGGGAAACACAGTGGTAAAGACAATATTTGACTTATTTGGCAAAAACTCTGTGTAATGTTGCGGAATCTGTATAAATAAAGGAATTATTATTTTACCAAATCACATTTAGATCAGTAGCTGTTTACAAACATTACAATAGCTTTAATCATTTCATTACATGTATACTGTTAGAATCTACTACTAGAATCATCAAACTGATTCAAGTTTTTATCAATTAATATTTGAAATTTATATCCTAAATACAATGACTTTTCATCAACATTTGGCAGATTTGCATTCGTATATACTACTTAATAGATGGATTCACACTTGTTTCAGAACTAACCAACTTGACTAGGTTGGATATTTCTTTCAATGGAATTTAAAGGCAGACATGAGAGACTGGATATAAGACCATAGGATTTAAGATGTTATAATATTCTTTGAATTATTGTTGACTTATGTAATGAAAACTGACCCATATTGAATTATCTTTTCATTTGCTATAAAAGTCTTATATTTTTACTGTTCAAACTCCTCAGATATTAGAATATACATAAATTAGAATATCATTAAAACATTTTTTTTACAGTAATTCAATTCAAAAATGGAAACTCATATATTATATAGTCATTACAAACAGAGTGAACTTTCTCAAGCCTTTATGTTAATGTTGATGATTATGGCTTACAGCCAATGAAACCCCAAAAATCATCTCAGAAAATTAGACCAACTGTTTGAACAAACATTTTTTGAACAACGAAATGTTGGCCAAATAGTACAGTAAATGCACTCAATACCTGGCCAGGGCTCCTTTTGGATGGATGACTGCATAAATGTGGCGTGGCATGGAGGCGATCAGCCAAGTGCAGTTTGTCTGTGAAGTGTGTAGAGCGTGCCAGATTCATGAATTGTGGCGCATGGTCTTCATGAATCTGGCACCCCCTGCACTGCTCTGGAAGTGTTCACAATTTTTTTATTAGTGCACTTTGTTCATGCTGCAGAATTGTTGCGCACGGTCCGACTAAGCAGTTACTCGTCCCTTTTGGTACACATTTTTAATGTCTTGTCAGACACAGTGCAGCCGCAACACAAAACTAGCGCAGACACTTCATAAATACATGTGCAAGCAGTTTGCACATTCTTTCTAGTGCAAAGTCAGAAAGAAAACTGATGCAAACACTTTAATTAACGTGGGCCATTGACTTTTGAGTTTTTTGGGCAACCGTGCGCGCCTACAGAGGAAGTGCCGGAGAGCCGTGCGCACGGTCGCTTGCTTGGTGCGCTGTGCACGTACCACCATCCGCCGAAGCAGCTTCAGATATAAACAAAAAGTGTTGAAACCGCGATACAGCGGTTTAGGGCAATAACGAAAGTAAGCTCAGGCATCAGCTCACCCTGAGCTGGTGCTAGGTATTTGCAGCTTACACCTACCATTTCAAGTTGTAGGTTTCCTTTAAGGTCTTTTTATAGATAATCAAACATGTTGCTACTTAAACGCAATAATATGTATGAGTTGGACAACCCTTTCATTCAATGAAAAACATTGGGGCACATTTACAAAGGGCTTTATGCCGCACTTTAGTCGGACTATTCACGTTCTTTATGACTAAAGCGGCTTACACATGTATTTAAGAAGTGTGTGCGCTGTGATTTTGGCGCACGCGATCCTTTTGTGGCGCAGCTGTGCTGGCTTCCATGTGGCACAATTTAGGGGGCGTGCCGTCGGACGTTCCAACTGATTTAGATTGCACACTGTATTTAACTTTTGAATTGTGTCGCATGACCTATGTTAAAGGTGCACCACAAAAAGATGGTGAACTCATGAACTCGAGCGGCATTGCAAGTAAATGTGCCCCATTATTGCTATATATTCTTTGTCAAGAACTGACAAGATAAGTATTTTTCATCAATATTGGTAAAATATGTTTTAAATTCTTTTAAAGCTTTTTTTTTCTGCTAGAGACTTAAGAAGAGAGGTTTAAGGAGAACAAATATGTCTACTACAACAACAACCGTTCAGATGTATTGTATAATTCTTGTCTCTCTATAGAATAACCCTATACTCTAGTTGTTTGCTAATAATTGAAAAAGTGATTCTCTAAGATGCCACTTCAGAGTTAAAATAACTATACAAGGTACCATTGTGCCACATACATATGTGAGTCAAAGGAAATCATTTTTGACACAACACCCATCTGGATAAGTGCCTAAAGAATTTTTCTCCTTTTAACAAGAATAAGAGTTTAAAATCTGTTTTTTTTTTATTCAGACATATTCTATAATGTTAGCAGGGAGATGTAGTAAGTTCTGCACTGGGAAAGCATTTGGTTTTCCTTTGTGATTTTTTTCCTTTTCAATCTCCTGTTGTTTTCTATCAAACTAAAGGTCAAGTGAAACACTTTTGTTAGGAACAGTCAAGTACTAACATTGGGAATGGCCGCTGTACGCAAAGGTTCCTTAACCCTTTGAGAGAAGTTCCTTAAAGAGCATCTGTCATGGAAATGCTGTTTTTGTATTTGCGTGTCATTTACGAATTAAATACTTGTTTTTTGGTAGAACTATTTTCTTAAAACACATCTTGATTTCCTATGCTTAGTTTTTTTTACTAGTTTATTAGTTTTAGTTTGTTAAGATATACTGTAGCTCATAGACTCATATAGAGATAGAGATAGACCTTAGACTTATTTGCAAGTAAACTGTGAAAAAGATTACAAAATATGTTTAGGGTCCCAAATCGACTTTTATGAGGGCTGTGGGGGGAAAAGGCAAAAAAAAAAAAAAAACTTTTATACTCGCCTAGATGTGAATCTGATGAGGCACATCAAACTCAGACCTCTTGTGCTGAGGCAAGTGAAGCCAGGATGGAGGGATCGAGGATGGAGGTGAGTATAAAGTTTGGGGTTTTTCTGGCACACACTTCAAAAATCATAAGGACCTGTAGGTGGTTTAGTGTCCAAAATTGCCATGACATGTTCCCTTTAACCCTTTCCTGAAAACGATCATTACAACTTGCCATTAGGAATGAATCAGATATTTTGACGTCTATAGAACTCCTCTTTCATCCTACAAGAGGTTAATTTTTCTCTGTGTCTTAAAATTTTATTTCACGTGTTCATACTTCTGTTATTAAAAAAAGACTCAGAAATCAATTCCTTGACGTTATAATCCATGTATGTTACACATGAGACACTGTTGTGACATCCCCAAAGACAGCCATTTATATCTCAGTAATGACAGCTTCCTCCAGATTCTATTAGTTATAGCCAAGCAATGGCATACAATGGCATGTGTCTGTGATAAACATCAGGCTTCAAAGTACAATGGTACAACACCAAACTAGAGAGGACTGATTCAAGAACAACATTGTTCTAACCTTCTGAAGGACAAGTAACCAAAAACATTGAATGTTGAACAGATTCACCAGTTTTTAAATGCCCCTACTTAGAAATAAAACATTTCCTCTCAGTAAACTAATTTTAACTTTATTAGATGTAGTCTCACATAATAAAGTACATTAAACATGTTATTACGAACAATCACCTTGTAAATGAACAATCACCTTAGAAATACTGATTGACAACACAAGAAATAAGAAAATGCTATCTAAAGGAATACATACCAATAAAAAACAAGCTTCTATAACTATGAGGGTTTATGCTAACAGGTCCCGGATTGCCCACTTTAGATTTATGGCCAGTGGCCCATCTTTCTAAGCCCGTGCCATAACTTTTTTACAAAACAGCTTTTAGAGGGTTGTCCAAGTGATCAAACAATCCAATGCCTGGTCCCTTGCTGCAAGCAACTGCAGGGGGACCTGGGTAGAAGACAGAAGGAGTAGTTAACTACTTTATCTAATACTGATAAGAGAATGATAATACACCATATACTGGTGTAAGGAGGCTGCTACCCCAGTTACAGTGGAAAAGTAAAATGTAAGGAAAAATAAATCTCTGAAAGGACCACTATGACCTTAGAGGGAAATAAAGTAAAATATTACAATGTAAACAATACATGCTTTTTACCATTCAATACAATCAGCTTTCGTGTTTTAAAGTTCGTTTCAATAGTAACTATTAAGACTAGAGATGATTGGACCCAAACTTTCTGCTTTCCCTGGCCAACTAGCTATGGCTCTGATTGGCCAAGGGTACACTTCTATGTAATGGCCATGGTTGTCAATTTGCTCAGTTGGCTGTTAGACCACTAATTCAGCAATATGTCCAGGTCTTGAAGGACACACCCAAACCCCTAACACAAACGAAAAATATTGGTCTGCTCATCTCTAATAAAACCCAAACATTAATAAGATAAGAATCTTATATTTCTCTAGAAATAAATGCCACAAAAATCACTAGCCTAACAAATAAAAAAGTAGACCCATGAAATGCAGATGTGCAAAAACTTGAAAATTGTGTCTGCTCCTGAAGGCTCAGTTATCCTGGTCCTGACCCGGTTACAATGCAATATACACTCACCGGCCACTTTATTAGGTACACCTGTCCAACTGCTCGTTAACACTTAATTTCTAATCAGCCAATCACATGGCGGCAACTCAGTGCATTTAGGCACGTAGACATGGTCAAGACAATCTCCTGCAGTTAAAACCGAGCATCAGTATGGGAAAGAAAGGTGATTTGAGTGCCTTTGAAAGTAGCATGGTTGTTGGTGCCAGAAGGGTGGTCTAAGTATTTCAGAAACTGCTGATCTACTGGGATTTTCACGCACAACCATCTCTAGGGTTTACAGAGAATGATCCGAAAAAGAAAAAACATCCAGTGAGCGGCAGTTCTGTGGGCGGAAATGCCTTGTTGATGCCAGAGGTCAGAGGAGAATTGGCAGACTGGTTCGAGCTGATAGAAAGGCAACAGTGACTCAAATCGCCACCCGTTACAACCAAGGTAGGCAGAAGAGCATCTCTGAACGCACAGTACGTTGAACTTTGAGGCAGATGGGCTACAGCAGCAGAAGACCACACCGGGTGCCACTCCTTTCAGCTAAGAACAGGAAACTGAGGCTACAATTTGCACAATTGTAGAAGATTGGAAAAATGTTGCCTGGTCTGATGAGTCTCGATTTCTGCTGCGACATTCGGATGGTAGGGTCAGAATTTGGCGTCAACAACATGAAAGCATGGATCCATCCTGCCTTGTATCAACGGTTCAGGCTGGTGGTGTCATGGTGTGGGGAATATTTTCTTGGCACTCTTTGGGCCCCTTGGTACCAATTGAGCATCGTTGCAACGCCACAGCCAGAGCCGGATCATCATTGGCGTTATTGGAGCGCTAGCGCCGGGCCCCCGGATCCGGATTTGTTGTTTGGGGGCCCCCGGCCTGGCGCTCCAATAGCGCCAATGTTCAGTCTCCTGCTGGGCCCCAACCCTGTATTTGGCAGTCGGGCAGGGGCCTCCGTCCGTCCGGACAGGAAGCTCCTGCCCGTCCCTGTATAGTGCTCGATGCGGCCGTTTCCGGCCGCTCGAGCACTATTACTGGAGCGATGTGGCCGGAATACAACCCCGGCGCACATCGCTCCAGGAACTAGGCTGCGCGGCCGCGTGATGACGTCATCACGCGGCCGCGCACCCCTTCCTGCCCGGACGCGGCAAGAAGATAGAAGCTGCGGAGCCAGAGGTGAGTAGAAGTTTTTTTTTTTTTTTTTTTAAATCAAACAGCAGTAAAAACATGGTGGGGGCTTGTATAAAAGCATTCATTTGGGATTTGGTGGTCGGAGGGAAGAACATGAAATAATTTATTGTGGTGGGCAGCATATCATATAATATATAATTCATTGTGTGGGGGGGCAGCATATCATATAATATATAATTCATTGTGTGGGGGGCATCGTATCATATAATTCATTGTGTGGGGGGCAGCATATCATATAATTCATTGTGTGTGGGGGCAGCATATCATATAATTCATTGTGTGGGGGGGCAGCATATCATATAATTCATTGTGTGTGGGGGCAGCATATCATATAATTCATTGTGTGGGGGGGGCAGCATATCATATAATTCATTGTGTGGGGGGGCAGCATATCATATAATTCATCATGGGGGGCAGCATATCATATAATTCATTGTGTGGGGGGGCAGCGTATCATATAATTCATTGTGTGTGGGGGCAGCATATCATATAATTCATTGTGTGTGGGGGCAGCATATCATATAATTCATTGTGGGGGGGCAGCATATCATATAATTCATTGTGGGGGGGCAGCATATCATATAATTCATTGTGGGGGGGGCAGCATATCATATAATTCATTGTGTGGGGGGCAGCATATCATAAAATTCATTGTGTGGGGGGGCAGCATATCATATAATTCATTGTGGGGGGGCAGCATATCATATAATTCATTGTGTGTGGGGGCAGCATATCATATAATTTATTGTGTGGGGGGGGCAGCATATCATATAATTCATTGTGGGGGGGGCAGCATATCATAAAATTCATTGTGTGGGGGGCAGCATATCATATAATTCATTGTGTGGGGGGCAGCATATCATATAATTCATTGTGTGTGGGGGCAGCATATCATATAATATATAATTCATTGTGTGGGGGGGCAGCATATCATATAATTCATTGTGTGAGGGGGCAGCATATCAAATAATTCATCGTGGGGGGGCAGCATATCATATAATTCATTGTGTGTGGGGGCAGCATATCATATAATATATAATTCATTGTGTGGGGGGGCAGCATATATAATTCATTGTGTGGGGGGGCAGCATATCATATAATTCATTGTGGGGGGGCAGCATATCATATAATTCATCGTGGGGGGGCAGCATATCATATAATTCATTGTAGGGGCAGCATATCATATAATTCATTGTGTGTGGGGGCAGCATATCATATAATATATAATTCATTGTGTGGGGGGGCAGCATATATAATTCATTGTGTGGGGGGGCAGCATATCATATAATTCATCGTGGGGGGGCAGCATATCATATAATTCATCGTGGGGGGGCAGCATATCATATAATTCATTGTGGGGGCAGCATATCATATAATTTATTGTGTGGGGGGGGCAGCATATCATATAATTCATTGTGTGGGGGGCAGCATATCATATAATTCATTGTGTGGGGGGGCAGCATATCATATAATTCATTGTGTGGGGGGGCAGCATATCATATAATTCATCGTGGGGGGGCAGCATATCATATAATTCATTGTGGGGGGGGGCAGCATATCATATAATTTATTGTGTGGGGGGGCAGCATATCATATAATTCATTGTGGGGGGGCAGCATATCAAATATTCATTGTGGGGGGACATATCAAATAATTTTGTATTAGTATTCCAGTATTCATTCTAGTATATTAGATTCTTAGTGGAGTGGTTAAGCATTTATCAAGAGGGATCACAAATAGTTCACAAGGCGAGGGGGGGGGCAGTATATTAGATAATTCATTGATGGGGGCAGTACATTAAGTAAATGTATTTTAAATAATTACTTGAGGTGACCAGCATCTAAAATTCATGGGGCACCACCGTATAATAGAGAGGGCTATAAATAGGTAAATTAATTAATTAAAGGGGGCAATAAAAATTAAGTCATTAATTGGGGGGGCAACATATATACCGCATATACCCGTGTATAAGCCGAGTTTTTCCAGCACAAAAAAATGTGCTGAAAAACCTCACCTCGGCTTATACACAAGTCAATTCAAAGAAATAACCGTAATACTCACCTTCCAGCGCCCAGATCCTTGGCGCAGCTCCTCATCCTCAGCGCGGCTTCTCTTCTTTCTTCTCTATCTCTTCTCTATCCATCAGAGTCGTGTCCATGCGACCTGCCGGCTGGCGCAAACTATGATGCGGCAGTGTCGTCGCATCATAGTGTGCACCGGCCAGCAGATCGCATGGACACGACTCTGACGGCTGTTACAGCAAATAGAAGAAAAAAGAGGAGCCGCGCCAAGGATTGGGAGTGAGTGAGTATCGCCGGACGGTGAGAATTAAGTTTTTTTTTTAATGTACTTGGCATACAGGGGGCTGGCTATATACTATATGGGGCTTGCTGGCTGTATACTACATGGGGCTGGCTGTATACTACATGGCGCAGGCTGTATACTACATGGGGACTGGCTGCGATACTACATGGGCCTGGCTGTATACTACAGGGGGCTGGCTGTATACTACATGGGCCTGGCTGTATACTACAGGGGGCTGGCTGTATACTACATGGGCCTGGCTGTATACTACAGGGGGCTGGCTGTATACTACAGGGGGCTGGCTGTATACTACATGGCGCAGGCTGTATACTACATGGGGACTGGCTGCGATACTACATGGGCCTGGCTGTATACTACAGGGGGCTGGCTGTATACTACATGGGCCTGGCTGTATACTACAGGGGGCTGGCTGTATACTACAGGGGGCTGGCTGTATACTACAGGGGGCTGGCTGGATGTATACTACATGGGGACTGGCTGTATACTACTGGGGGCTGGCTGGCTGTATAATACAGGTAGTTGGCTGGATGTATACTACATTGGGGGCTGGCTGTGTACTATATACTGTATATATGATATATGTGGGGGCACAGTGTGGTCAGTTGTGATGTGAGGGGTATATATGATATATGTGGGGGCACAGTGAGGTCAGTTGTGGTGTGAGGGGTATATATGATATATGTGGGGGCACAGTGTGGTCAGTTGTGGTGTGAGGGGTATATTTGATATATGTGGAGGCACAGTGTGGTCAGTAGTGTGAGGAGTATATATGATATATGTGGGGGCACAGTGTGGTCAGCTGTGGTGTGAGGGGTATATATGATATATGTGGGGGTACAGTGTGGTCAGTTGTGGTGTGAGGGGTATATATGATATATGTGGGGGCACAGTGTGGTCAGTAGTGTGAGGGGTATATATGATATATGTGGAGGCACAGTGTGGTCAGTAGTGTGAGGAGTATATATGATATATGTGGGGGCGCAGTGTGGCCAGTTGTGGTCTGAGGGGTATATATGATATATGTGGAGGCACAGTGTGGTCAGTTGTGGTGTGAGGGGTATATATGATATATGTGGGGCACAGTGTGGTCAGTTGTGGTGTGAGGGGTATATATGATATATGTGGGGGCACAGTGTGGTCAGTTGTGGTGTGAGGGGTATATATGATATATGTGGGGGGCACAGTGTGGCCAGTTGTGGTGTGAGGGGTATATATGATATATGTGGGGGGCACAGTGTGGCCAGTTGTGGTGTGAGGGGTATATATGATATATGTGGGGGCACAGTGTGGTCAGTTGTGGTATGAGGGGTATATATGATAAATGTGGGGGCACAGTGTGCTCAGTTGTGGTATGAGGGGTATATATGATAAATGTGGGGGTACAGTGTGGTCATTTTTGTATTTGAGGGTCAGGTGTAAGGAGTATATAGGATGATGCCAACCATGTCTGTTTTATAAACCTGCAGAGATGAGTCACGGCTGGAAGAAGCCTCATGGAAGATCAGAAAGAAGGGAAGAGACAACATGAGGGACGTCACCTGTAAGTGATTGGATGACACTGCGGCCTCTATGCAGGACTGGTATATACTACTATATGGTCACTATATGGTGGTATATACTGGTCTGTGTGTGTAGGTTATTACATAGTATTGCAGTATTATCCAGTTATTATGTAGTGGTAATAATCATGATGTAATGTTATTATTTGGGCTTGTACAGAGGTGCTATTAGTGATATTGTCCTCCGCTCGGTGGTGTGTGTATAATAACAATATGGCGGTAAAGATCATCAATAAATGGAGTTTATATGTGGTAAATTATTGGTAATACCGGTCTGTGTATAGAGTCTTGTGCTCATTATCAGGATGTTGGTATTATCTTTATGTTGTGGTGATGCTGTGTGCTGCATTTTGGAGGGATCATTTATAAATAGATGCGCTATTGTTTGGAATACTGGTCTTATGGTACTTTTAATTGGTAACAGTATTGTGGTATCATTATTTTATAATAGTATTTTTTGGTTTCTAATATCTCTAGAGCTTTGAAACAGTATAACTATGTGATATCTTTTTACTTATATTGTTGTGGTAGGGGGCCCCACGTCGGCTGCATAGCTGGGGGGCCCCATCCTAAATGAGGTGCTCCATACCACTGAGACCCTTAATCTGGCCCTGGCCACAGCCTACCTGAGTATTGTTGCTGACCATGTCCATCCCTATATGACCACAATGTACCCAACATCTGATGGCTACTTTCAGCAGGATAATGCGCCATGTCATAAAGCAGGAATCATCTCAGACTGGTTTCTTGAACATGACAATGAGGTCACTGTACTCAAATGGCCTCCACAGTCACCAGATCTCAATCCAATAGAGCATCTTTGGGATGTGGTGGAACGGGAGATTCGCATCATGGATGTGCAGCTGACAAATCTGCAGCAACTGTGTGATACCATCATGTCAATATGGACCAAAATCTCTGAGGAATGCTTCCAGCACCTTGTTGAATCTATGCCATGAAGAATTGAGGCAGTTCTGAAGGCAAAAGAGGGTCCAACCCGTTACTAGCATGGTGTACCTAATAAAGTGGCCGGTGAGTATACTAGGAAGGCTAATTCAACAATTCCGGAGGCATCATATAGGTGCAATAATGGTCAAAAATATATCATATGCATTGCATGTACTGGTTTATTAATCATCTTTCCCTCGGGTATGTACCGTTATAAACCAAATACAATTTTGTTGGTTTTCACTTTTGTGTATTGTATATTCATTATGACTGGATTAATTGTATTTTACACTTTTAGCATGGACTTTATTTTAACACAAAATAAAATGATTATATTTTATTTTTGTATAAATTGTAGGACAGACAGCTTCCCTCCTTTGTTCTACAGGTTATATGACACACTGTAAATGTAGTGGGCACATACCGTGGAATATGTTGGCACTGGGTAAATAAAGCTGACATCACCGGGTGCCATACAAAGCCTGCTGGGCCAGGTCAGACACTCAGTTTTGATAAATGTGCTGTACAGCTTCAAGATCTGAATAAACATAAATATGATGAAATTACCCGGTGTAACTAAATTTCCTTTAATCTTCCTAATCTTTTTTCTATGCTGAAAAGAGGAAGAATGGTTTATGCCTTTTAGAGAACTAGGCTTTTTGGATCTATTGATTCAGCCTCACAACTGCTCCATTTCTGTCTCTGAAGACAGAAGTGCTGGCTGGGGTTTACATTGTACTGGGATAGAGAGGCAAATATTAACAATGACGATCAATAAATCTTTATGTTCACTAAAAACCAAATCTATTTTTGTACAGTTACATAACTTAAGTGGATTCTGCTTTTATCTATGTTTTCAAAGGAGCAATGTAGTTAAACATAAAACAGACTGATCCCAGATATAAATGTACTACAAAGTAGGAAGGTACTCCATGAGATAGAAGGTTCAGCTACCGTCCTAATTACATTTAGCAACAATGAACCATTATTTCAACTCTGCTGGAGGAAATTTCAGGAAAAGAGTCAAGTGTTTTCTAACAGAACACCAGTTCTAATGCTTTTCATACTTAGTTGAAGTTTTGTACCATGTTAGTCATCTGTGCTCTACAAATTTCTGTAAGAGACTAAGAAGTAATAAACTTCGGTTAGAGAGATATGAACTTTTAAAGTTTCATAGGTTTGTTCCGTTTTTTTTATGTACGGTGCATGAATTCCGGAAAACTATTTTTCCTATTCAAGAAAAAGCATAGTGACATTGTTATATACGATAATGTGAAGTGCAAAGGCCAATCCACCACTGCCTAATAGTAGTTATTATATGTGATACTGTGATGTGGAATGGTCAGTCCACTACTGCCTAATAGTAGTTATTATATGTGATACTGTGATGAGGAATGGTCAGTCCACCACTGCCTAATAGTAGTTATTATATGTGATACTGTGATGAGGAATGGTCAGTCCACCACTGCCTAATAGTAATTATTATATGTGATACTGTGATGAGGAATGGTCAGTCCACCACTGCCTAATAGTAATTATTATATGTGATACTGTGATGAGGAATGGTCAGTCCACCACTGCCTAATAGTAATTATTATATGTGATACTGTGATGTGGAATGGTCAGTCCACCACTGCCTAATAGTAGTTATTATATGTGATACTGTGATGTGGAATGGTCAGTCCACTACTGCCTAATAGTGATTGTTATATATGATACTGTGATGTGGAATAGCCCATCCACCACTGCCTAATAGTAATTATAATATGTGATACTGTGATGTGGAATGGTCAGTCCACTACTGCCTAATAGTAATTGTTATATGTGATACTGTAATGTGGAATGGTCAGTCCACTACTGCCTAATAGTAATTGTTATATGTGATACTGTAACGTGGAGTGGTCAGTCCACCACTGCCTAATAGTAATTATATGTGAGACTGTGATGTGGAATAGCCCATCCACTACGCCCTAATAGTAATTGTTATATGTGAAACTGTGATGTGGAATGGTCAGTCCACCACTGCCTAATAGTAATTATTATATGTGATACTGTGATGTGGAATAGCCCATCCACTAGTGCCTGATAGTAATTATTATATGTGATACTGTGATGTGGAATGGTCAGTCCACCAATGCCTAATAGTAATTGTTATATGTGATACTGTGATGTGGAATGGTCAGTCCACCACTGCCTAATAGTAATTATTATATGTGATACTGTGATGTGGAATGGTCAGTCCACTACTGCCTAATAGTAATTGTTATATGATATACTATGAGGTGGAATAGCCCATCCACTTCTGCCTAATAGTAAATGTTACATGTGATACTGTGATGTGGAATGGTCAGTCTGCCACGGCTATTAGTAATTGTTATATGTGATACTGTGATATGGAATGGCCAATCCACCACTGCCTAATAGTAATTGTTATATGTGATACTGTGATGTGGAATAGCCCATCCACTACTGCCTAATAGTAATTGTTATATGTGATACTGTGATGTGGAATAGCCCATCCACTACTGCCTAATAGTAACTGTTATATGTGATACTGTGATGTGGAATGGCCCATCCACCACTGCCTAATAGTAATTATTATATGTGATACTGTGATGTGGAATGGCCCATCCACCACTGCCTAATAGTAAACCAGCATTAATAAGGCAATATACGATCACTTTGAATTTGATTTTTATTTTTTTACAATAAGGTCTAATTACATGATTTCCTCTAAGCCAAGGTTGCTATGGATGCAATACCCGTTTTGTGTTTTTTTTATGTCTTTCATTTAAATTTTGAACCCATTATATAGTTGCTTATGGAGAAAAGGGTGTTTTTAAAATGTTTTTTATGTATTTTCTTCATTTACTTATCTGGCCATTTTTTTACCGTCCTACTAGAGGACTTATACTTGGGATTCCATGATCCCTGTTACTATACATTGAGGCACTTCTGTACTGCAATATATTGTATCTGTCATATTAAACTGACAGTTTGCTTATTAGACCCAGTCTTAGGCTGTACCTAATAGGCTTCCTTCTGTAAGTGTCAGTCACAGAGTTCAGACCACCATCTGCCATAGGAGCCCCAAGACACCCACAATCGTGTTGCAGTGGGCTGGGGGATGGGGTTGCAAAGAAAACCCTGTTTCCTTTGTGCATCTCCTTAGCTTGTGAACAAGCTTGAACATGGCAGTTAGGAGGTTAAACTGACCTGCACAGAGAGATCTGGATGCAGAGCAGATGTAGCAGGGACCAGGATGTTTATAACGGTTATCACTAGGACAAGAATACTAGGACAAGTAACAAGCATACTCATTTTTGTCGTCAAGCAGTTAAGGGAGGCCTGCTATTTACTGAATTTTTGTTTCAGTAATTGTATTCTTTAGAGAAAAACAACACACATTGAGGCAGATTTACTTACCCGGCCCATTCGCGATCCAGCGGCGCGTTCTCTGCGCTGGATTCGGGTCCGGCCGGGATTTATGATGGCAGTTTCTCCGCCGTCCACCAGGTGGCGCTGCGGCGCTGAAATGCATCTGAATGCGCCGGAATACATCGAGCTGGACCAGGTGAAGGTAAGCGCGTCCCAAGCGACACATTTTCAGTTTTTAAATGCAGCGTTTTTTTTTAATACGTCGGGTTTTCGTTCGGCCACACCCCCCGATTTCCGTTGCGCGCATGCCGGTGCCGATGCGCCACAATCCGATCACGTGCGCCAAAATCCCTGGCAATTCAGGTGCAATCGCAAATCGGAAATATTCAGGTAACACGTCGGGAAAACGCGAATCGGGCCCTTAGTAAATGACCCCCATTGTTTAACTTAAAAAAAAAAAATCATCCAGTGAAGGGCATTGTGAACCTGATAGGAAGGGAAAATAGGAACAGAATTTCGGCAAGAAGAGGATAGCTTTAAAGGGGTTGTCTCATTTCTGTAAATAATTGATATGGTTTGTGTAAGGAAAAGTTATAAAGTATACTAATATATTTTCTGTATCAATTCCTCACCATATTCAAGATCTCTGCTTGCTATCATGCTCTAGAAAGATTCTCTATTTACTTCCATGTCACACAGGTAACTGGCAGTGATAATAATGGCTCGTGCACCTGCATGTCCATCACATGACCATGGTCAGATTTCTGTCCACTGGATGTAAACATTAAAGCTTTCTATAGAAAGATAGCAAGCAGAGATCCTTACACAAACCATATCAATTATTTGCTGAAAGTAGACAACCCCTTTAATGCATGAGGGTAGGCTGTATCTTCCTTTATATTTCTATATATATATATGTATGTATATATGTATAATTTTATAACTGGCAAATATTTATAAAGGTACGTCAGATAGACTTTTTCAACAGAGGATCCTCAAATGGGGTCAATGATTTCCAGTATTAATTCAGTGATACAGTCTTTGATACAGATACTTAAATAATTGAATTTTGTCTGCGAATTGCTCTAAAACAATTTTCAAGCTCAAGGATTCTCTCCAATTTAACTAAGAAAGAAAGTGGTAATATAATGCATTACTGTAGCCGAATTGTTCTCCTGGTCATGCAGGCATCAGTATTGGGTAGTTGATTACATATAGCTCCAAAATTGCTTCTATATCTGAACTTGATATTTGAACTTGATCAGGAGAATCTTTATCCTTCTGGAAAATTCTAATAGTCATTTTGAAGATCTCTGTGAAATTACACTCTGACTGCACCAACAAACTACTATGGAGTCAGAGGTGCTATTTGAACTTTACGGCTCAGTTGGCATTATTCAATTTGGTCTATTTTCAGAATTTCGGTGCTGAATTCTCTGGTTTCCAGTATAACATATATTTTTTTTTCAAATGGAATAGAGGATCGCAGATCTAACATGGAGAACTTTGAAGTCAATGATATATACATCATACTGGACTTCTTTTAAAAGTCAAATGTGCATTGTCTTGCAACACAAATTGAAAGTTAAATCCTGCGCTCAGTCCGAATCTGTCAGATCGTCTGATGGCCTGCCCCCTGATTTCTGTTGCATGAAAGCCTGCGCCAAAATCTGATCACGTGTGACACAATCCGCTGCTAAATACCTGTCAAAGATGCGCTAATCCCGAAAAACCATGAACAGTTCAACGAAAGAGCAATCCGCGGACCCTTAGTAAATAAGCCCCATAGTGATGTCATAGTAGAAGGATAATCAATACATTGACATTCTAGTCCAATTAGACACAGCAGATGTCTGCAATGATGTGCTGTATATTGCTTTATAATAAAACATACTAGTGCTGTGAAATTTTGAATGCTGCCTTCCTTTATCATCACTAACTGCTCCATATGAGTTGAAATGGGCCCCCTTTATTGAGGGGCCCCATAGATACAATGCCTTTACCTTGGTAGCTGCCCACTCTAGATGTAGAAATCGTTTCCAGATTCTAAAAGAAAATATATTTAAATACTACAATTTTTTCATGTCATATTGTGTTAGCAACCTAATCATAAGAATTACGTAAATCTGTGGATGTGAACAGTGTACCAACTTTTAAGTTCATTTAGGTCAGCCTATGATAGCTGATGCACCATATGTTTCGAGCCAGCGATGATGGATGATGTCCTCTGATACCCAGCCCTTAGTGGCTGCAAAGACTGAAGGCACACACATCTTATTTGGAGGTTTATCCCCAATAGAAAAGCAGTAATGATCAAGCTTGGAATTATAGGACAAAGATATAGAAACTCTGTGTTTCAGACAGTATATACAAGTTTTGTGATTATGTGTGATTTTATAAAATTGATTTCAAGAAATATTCATAGAGTAATTACAAATCTAAGTACATACAATTTGCTACCACTACCTTCCCCTACAAAAAGCAGCTGGGGAAGTTTCTCAAACTGTATGTGTATCCCCCCCTAGCTGTGCTACACTTCTCCTTTATTGAAAGAAGGATAAGTAATTCTGTTCCAGTGATAAGATCTGTTATTGGACTACTTATTCGTTTGTACTCTGTCTCTGCAGTGCCTACTATCATGGGGATTTGGTGTTAAAGGAAGTCTACCACCAGGCTCAAGGATTGTAAACCAAGCACACTTACATGCTGATGTGTGCCTCCTCTGCTCTTTTTTTAGCTGTTTAAACCCTAGTTTAAACCCTGTTTAAACCTTAGTTTAAAAGAATATGCAAATGAGCCTGAGGGGCTCAAGGCTCCATTGACATCTATGGAGCCCGATGCCCCTCAGGCTCATTTGCATACTTTTCCAAACCCATTTTCCCTAAACAAGGTCATAAGGTCATAAGAAAGTAAAAGAAAAGCAGATCCTGCCAGAGGGGGCAAACGCACTAGTATGTCAGTGCTTGGTTTACAAACCCTAATCCTGGTGGTAGATGTCCTTTAAGAAAATATTTGTAGCAAGTGTTAAATATGGGCATCTACTGTGTATAATGACCATTCATTATGGCACAGGAGTGGACACTAAACTCTTTGACGTGTGGATTGTGAGAAATATTTTTTTCAATGTTGAATGGGCTGTCAACAAAAAATACCACCATAACAATGAAAAGTAAGGGACATGTGCAAATATAATAAGTAGAAATTGCTAGGGGGTGCACTGCTATAGCCACCAATGCTCTTCCTCAAGCTAAAGGCCACTATGTAGGATTGCCTTTAGGTTTGTAGGTTTGCTTGTAGACTACAAGCTACTATCAGCTGGAGCTTTGGTGATGTACAGAGAAGTTGCTGTGTATTTATTTTTCCTATAATTTCCTTTCTGTAACTGGAAAAAGAAAATGAATTCAGATTGACAACAATAATAATCTTTATTTACAGAGGCATAACTACAGGGGTAGCAGCCATAGCAGCTGTTATGGGGCCCACAGTGTCAGTGGGTTGGTGTGAATATGCTATACGTATGCATTTGTGATGTGTATATGCTGTATGTCTTTGTATATGATGCATGGATATATATGGTAGTGTATGTATGTGTGTATATATGGAGTGTATATACTGTATATATTTTTTTAAGGGGTAAGTGGGGCCCCATCATGTTGCATAGCACTTTACACATCATATGGGACATATACAAATAAAATAAGACATTACAGAGTACAAACAGCTTACATACTATGAGGAATTTAATGAGAATTTCTGACATCTCTCCCTGTATAGCAGAAAGACAGGTATTTAGTCATTTAAAAACAAATCAAAAACATGTCAACTGGTCATTGCTAGTCCTAAACCTCCAAGGAGGGACACAATTCTGTTTAGTCATTGCTACATCTACATATTAAAACCAGTAGAAACAAAATCCATTCTAGTCTGATGTGATTCGAGATGGAGTAACATGAGGCACATGGACAAGTTTTACATCACATTACATTACACGCATGAAAATGAAGGTGATCCTATATGTGTAGTATGGAAAATTCTAATTATTTGTAGTTGTTTAAAAAGACATATACTATAGAGAGTGGTTTGAAAATGTTTAATATATGCATACATTGTATAGAAATCTATACATTAATATACATAGAAAACATGTGTTATTTAACCATTTACACTGTAGTATACATAATGACCGTTTCATGTGTGAATGCTCCCAGAACCTGTTCTCCTCACAAATAATAACAGTCACATAAATAGAGGAGATTGTGGTTATTGTTTGTGCTCCAGTTCTAGAATGACATCACTGGGTTACAGTTACAGTCGGGGCACATAATATTGTGCATTGGAAAGTAGCACAATAAAAAATCTGGTGCATCCTGAATCTTTGCTGTAATAAAGTAGCTGTTCATCTGTGGTCAGAGATCACCATAAAAGTCCTTGAGTTCCTTCACTTTATTTCACAGAAAGGTCATCAGACAGCTTTGCATCATCTAACTCTATCAATCAAGGCCCTCAACCACTGCTTTCTGCTGAAAGCCTTCCTGTTTGGCTCTGCCTTTCATAGACAGCTCAATAACTTGTCTGTGAAGCTGTGATAAATGTGGCATGTTCTCTTAAACTGCACCTTTAACGTTGGGCAGAATTTCAATACGCTCTTCCTTGTACGAAGCCGTTTGTGTTAGAGGCATGTTTATTTCCTTGAATTGGTCATTCGTCTTATCAGCGTGCTCATATTTTGCTCTTTTCTCTCTACAAAGTGTAAACGCTTGGAAATTTTTTCCATGGCAGCGCATCAATTAGGTGTGTTTTAGCCTGGAGATTTTTTATAAGGAAGTCTTCGGAGCCTTTGTAAAAACAGCTCACAATCGGGAGACTAATGTGGGCCATCTAATCCAAGTGCCTGCTATTAATGTTCGCAACAAATGGTACACATCAGGAAACATTGTTAAACGACAACTTTCTTTCTTTCTTCCAGCCATCTTCACTTTGATCAAAGCTAAAATGGGTTCAGTGTTGTTCTATCTGAACAGTTGTCAATATCTCTAAACCATCCCATTTTTGCTCAATTGTCTATCTCAGGAAGAAGGACTGAAATAGAGCTATTATAGCAAATGAATAACTTCTCACTCTGAGAAAGGATGGCTCTTTCAAATCAGGTTGGAGGTCAATGGCAGGGCAGGGCGTAAGAGCTCACATTGCAGCTGCCTGCAAATGAGGTGTACCTATACGTACAGCAGTGTATGCAGTGTGAAATACAGTGAGCACTTCTAGATATGTCCATGCAAATCACACACCTCAGCGCCCCAGATCTACAGGTATAATAAAGCACCAGAGGGAAATGGAAACCGAACCGATAACAGATGTGCTTACAGCAAAGACTGCATCATCTCTGCTGCTTTGCTTTCATCCACATCATCTACACTTTAAAAGAGAGGAAATAATAAGCACCATGATTATTAAAGTAAAATGACTGTATTTCTGTAAGACCTATCTACCTATCAGCTAGCACCTGTTAGCGTCCCTCAAGCTTCTGCAAATATTTTTTATTTTATCACTAATGGAGCATCTTGTTCTAGAAACTGTTATTAGTCATGAAAATTGTTCGATGAGTTGACTATTAGCATCAACAGTTTCTTCTCTTCTCTGTATATGTATAATATAACTGCACCACCTCTGTTTAATGCCCTGTCTCCTAAACCATTTTCCGTTTTATGCTCCCCTACTTTTTCAAACCCATTTTTTCAATTTACAGAGCTGTATGAGCACTTCTTCTGTATGAGCCTCACAATTTGTACTTTGTAGTGGTGCCATTTAATATTTTATGCCATGTACTAATTCTAAGGGCAGTAAATTGACTAATTACAACATTTGTGCCATTTTATTGTAGGCTTTGTTTTTATGGTTTTCAGTTCTGTTCAATTGACATCTCCCCTTTTACTGTTTGAGCCAGTATGATCACGTTAATACCAAATTTATGTTGTTTTTATTATGTTTTTATATATATAACTATAATATATAACTTTTTCATACTTTGGCATTGGAACTGTATAAGGTTTCATTTGTTTTGTAGAAGAAGCTGACATTTCTATTGAAACTTTAGTAATTGTAGGACCCTTTTATTCATATGTGTAAATAAATGGTAAAACAGTGGTGATTTGAATATTTGGCTTTTATCATTACAGGGTTCACCAAATGGTATAATCATTTTTAAGCTGTGGGTGGCTTTGCCCCTGGCACTTAAATGTTTAACACCTGCAATCAGTGCCAGCGCTTATTGCAGGTATAAGAAGGGGGAGTCTGTTGCATAATGCAGCAAACACCTGCTTTGTAGCTCAGTCTTGAGCACTCTCCTTACACCTTTAACTATATTGTGACATACATCATGTGTCATTAAGGTGTTAAGGAATCAGTGCATACAAAAACATCCTTCTCACCACACCAGTGCTACCTAAATGACCCTTTTACAACTTGGTTTGCTTTCTTGTTTTCTGTTCTCTACTTGATGTCCATGTATGACTCTTAGTTCATGCTACGTCAAACTCCAATACTTCTGATGCAGCAACATTTATGTAAGGCGTCTGTTAGGGAATGATAGTAAGATAGAATGGTAGGACAGACACAGATAGTAATCCCTTAGGATAGAACCCCCAGCTGTTCCTACCTATTTGGCCATTCTACACTAAATGGTTGGGGACTACTGGTCAATGTCTCCCTGTGTAATAGTGAAAACATGAAGACAAAAATAGGAAAAAACAAACACATAAGAATAATCAGTCAAATATGGGTTAAACGCCAAAGGAGAATGTTGTACAGAATCAAGAGACAAGTGAATGGTCAGATGACAGATAAGAAATAATGAAGTCCAGAAAATGCTTGGAAGCTCCAAGAAAAACTTTTGAAAGCATTGAAAAGTGGGCAAACAATCCTATTATGAGATATTAGACTTCCGCTCCAAAAGTTGATTGGACCAGTCCCCTGATATCCAACAAAACCAGACTAGCAAGGAAAAATGTGATTGCAGGAGACATCTTACCATCACACGTAACGTAACTTGTCTGTTAACAGGAGAAAGATGAGTAAAAGAAATAAATTACGACAGCCAGGAGGCCAAGTAAGGCAGTGTTCAGACTAGTGCGGGACAGAGTGTAAAAAGTACAAAATCATAGCAGCACATTTACTGCCATACTTTATAGGCAGAGAGTGTTGCTAAGCCCAAACAGACACAGTTGTTACAATCTTCACCCCTTGGAACATTGATAGCAAATCTTTTACAGACAGAGTGCTAAAACTGAAACCCAAAACCCATGGTAAGTATCTTTTGTTTACAGACCCCATGAAGGTCTGTGTTACCATATCAGCTGAAAATCAAATTGAGTTCAAGAGTTTATATACTAGAGAATTAAACACCAACCAACATTCCCATAGCTCTATCAGTCTATGTGGGCAGAATACATTGGCTAAAGTAAAGCAGGTTGTATCGGTTTACTAATCAATCACTTATAGTACACAGCTCTATGCCTTCACATAGTGAGAAGATGGACACTGAACTACATTATGTTATGGTTGGTGATCAGGATATAATACAGGAATTATCAGAAATCAGTTCTGATTTTTTTTAGCTTGAGAGATTCTGACCTACATTACATAGCTTTGACCTCCACTATGGACCTGAGTCCTGACCACTATAGTATGGCTCAATTGGTTTTGACCTTGCCCTTTATGCCTTGCCCAATGAACTGTTTACTCCTGTCATTTTGATAGATTCACCATTTTCTATGAAAGCAGACATTTGTTACTGTTGACATACAGCCTAGATTCCTCTAAAAGTAGTTGTAGTTCTCCATAAGCTTAGTATTTAGTTTGTTTGTTTGTTTGTTTCTATTCACAAAGTAAGTCTATAAAGTATAGTCCTATCTGAGGGTTCTGTAATGTATAGGTTTATATGACGGATTTCAGAGTAAAGAGTGGAATATATTTTAGCAGGGAGACACCAGGCTACTCTGCCCACACACAGTAATAGCCTTCTTTGTATGAGCACGGTAAACAGGACTCTAAATAGGAATTTAACTATTTCCCATAAGAGTCATATCATCACTGAAGAGTTTTTATCTAAATTGAGTACAGATAGCACCTGGGTTACTTACAAGATAGGTTACATAGGTTTGTTCTTAAGTTGAATTTGTATGTAAATCGAAACTGTATATTTTATACCTGTAGATCCAGACAAAAAAATTTTTTGCCCCAGTGACAATTGTAGTTTCCAATTTTTCTGCTCTAATTGAACCAAGGATTATCAGTAAAACTTCATTACAGACACCGTACAGCTGTTCATTGCAGCCTGGGACTAAAGTAAAGCATCCAAAAAGCTTCACCAGTGGTCACAGTGGGAAGAGGGGTCTATCTTTATCTAGGGGTCGCCTGTAAGTCGGGTGTTTTTAAATAGGGGGCTGCTTCTATTAAGATGCTGCATTCAAGCAACTTTCGTTTCAACTTAACTGTACTTATATATTTCATATAGATAGTGGATTGAAAACCCCATGAATTTCAACCCTTTTACATATAACACTATAGTCACTTGACCAATAAAATATAGGAATATTTGTCTTTGTTGGAATCATAAATCTTAAAACGGTACATTTTATATGTTCATAGCTAGCATGCTCCAGACCATTTATAGATTTATTTTAGCTGGTCCCGCTATGCAATGTATTTGTCCCCCGGTTGACATGCAGACCACATCTAGGCTAATTGAAATGCTTCCATTCGTTTTGAGTATTTTTTAAGTCTTTACTTTTAAACGGCTGACCTGGCAGCCCTCGCAGTCTGGGAGATTAGAGAATTGTGTAAGAATCAATTAATTTGTTTTTCATTAAAATCATTAAAATAGATGATGGGATCCTCCCTTGTGTTTGCCTCTGTTTAATTGGATTGGAAACAGCTTAAGCATTCAAATCTAAAAAGTCAAATGATCCCAGCTGTTTTAAAAGCTTAAGAGAACAAGACCATATGATCATGTCAAGGCTTGTAGAAAGGACTTTAATCTTCTTTTTAACATTGTGTAACACGTTGTAAGTTCTTTATATTTCTGAGGTTGTCCTCAGTTACCTTTGTCATCTAGCTGAGACACTGAGGATTATCTGACGAGAAAAATTTCACCACATTGTATATTACAAACTTGAAATGCTGTATTTTTGTTAATAACAGTGAATTAGAGAATGTGTTATTTTGTTATCCTGAGTACATTTAAGAGACTTGTCTTGATGGGAATACTCATTTAAGGTATGTCTGATGCAACAACTTTCTACAGCACCACATCAGAAGAAGATTGCAGGACACCAGTTCCTGCTGGTGTCGGCATAGAGTTGTGTTATAACAGCCCCAGCGCTTACACTTTTAATTGAAAAGCTCCCATTCCAGATTTTTAACCCCTTAGACACCACGGTCAAACATGGACGGCAGTGTCTAAGCTGCTGCATAGGAAGTAAGCCCCCTCTGCACCCATTGACACCGCACAGCAGCAATTGTGGGGAGCTGATGACATCACAGGAAGCCTGCGGGTCCTCTCAGGGACCTCCTAAGCTTAATGTAGTAGCTTTCTATAAGGCCATGCCAGAAGTAAGATAAAAAAAAAGTTAAACACAAACACATAAAAATTGCCCACCCCTTTAAAAATAACAATGTAAAATCACACATAATTTGTACTGTACCGATCCAGGCTAAACGCCATGATAGTAAAAAAAAACTCTTAAAAAGAAAATAAAGGAAACTAAATGCCCAAACTGACAATCTGTAATCATCCATCACACAAAAAATATGTCAAAAAGCTTTATGAATCCCAATCAATTCCAGCTGCAGTGACGAAACCATTATCTGTGGAGATTCTCCACATTATCCTGTCCTCTCTTCCATTTGTCATTCATGGGTGACTGGCAACTGGCATTTTTGGGATTTTGAAGGAATTCCACATGTTGTGAAGATGCAATATTCTAATCACAGACTACCAAAATTTTTGCAAAGTCAGTGCGAACTGGAAAGTTAGGCTGCCAGTTAAATATTATTTGTCAGATAATTAAAGGGGTATTCTCGTCTCGGCATTCACATTCTGTTTCATTAATCTGCCATATATAAACATTTCTTCAATTGGATGTTATTAAAAAAATGATCCTGTGTGAAGATAATTTCTCATAAATGTAGTCATGTTGTCCCTTAGAAACGAGATAGCTTCCTCGGATACGACCACGTCACACTCTGGCAGCGGTGGCCAGACTTAGACTATAGAGTCCTGCCGGACTACCAGGATTCAGCAATCACTACCACAGGACAGCTGTGCGACATGTAGTAACTCCAGGACATTTTATATACAATAACCTTTTGTTTATTTGTGCAATCCCTCCAGCAGAGGTGGCCGTAACCGAGGAAGCTATCTCGTTTCTAAGGGACCACATGACTACATTTATGGAAAATGATCTTCACACAGGAACATTTTTTTTAATAACATCTAAATGAAGAAATGTTTATTAATGGCAGATTAATCAAACTGAATGTTAATGCCCAGACGAGAATACCCCTTTAAGGATACAACACCAGTAACTTGCAGGTATTGATGTAACTTGCAATGTTCCTTTATAATTATCTCACTTACATTTTTATTATGCTGTGCTTCAGAATACCGGTAGTCTCCGGGTTACGTACAAGATAGAACCAGGATTAACAATAAAGCTTAATTGCAGACATCTTTGATAACTGTTACAGTTAATAACCAACATTAAGAGGTCAGTTTCTAACTAGGGATCATCTGAAAGTTGGATGTTCTTAAGTAAGGGACCGTATGTGTATACAATTTGTGAAATAAACTTAAAATACTGTTATTTGCTTGCTAGGAAATATACACATAGAACTACACAATGACCTTGACATTTAGGAAATTGAGTGTTGTTCTCTAATTTTGACTAAATTATTGGGTCTTTTTGTATCTTCTCCATAAAGAGTTGATAAAGTTCAATTATTGACACTCCAAACAGACACCACTAAAAAGTACAACTTGTTTCCAAAATAACAAGCCCTAAACCAGCAACATACATGGAAAAATAAATACGTAATGGGTCCGAGTTTGGGTCCAGATGCCTCAACGCCACCTCTTTAAATGGGGCAGCGTGTGCATTGTCGCTCTGTGACGATGCACAGGGAGTGACGATACTCCTAAGAATGGTGTCCACTTGTGCCATTTAACGGATTAATACCCAAAATTTGTGTCACTGGTCTCATCAGTGTGTTAATGTTACTGGTGGGGTAACTGAACCGAACAGAATTTTCCAGGTCATCTGAACTTTTTTGGGTCTTCTCATCACTAGACAGTAGGATCAAGATCACATTAGACAAGCTAAGGAAGCTGGTGGTATTAAAGGTAGGTTTATGAAACCTTCCTTCTTGTCTGGAGAGCTTCCCATAGTATAAGCTGGCATCACATTGCCTACTTTCTCTGCAGCCTGGTGCTGTGTAGTAGTCTTTTCCATGGACCTTTTATGGGAGCATGCTTTCTATTGAGTCGCTTGGCAGGTAGGACAGTCATGGGACAAACCCTTCAACATAGTAATCTACTATGGGAGAGCTGTAAGTAAGTCAGTGACTACAAAACCGGTCACGCACGGGCAAAAATGGCATCTTGCAATTATTTATCTGATCAAATTACAAAAATCACATTGGATCTTGCTTGTGCCCACATTCACTTTGCCCATCAGTGTTACCAGGTTGTTGCTTTAATTTTTCCTGGTGATAGAGGGCTGCTAGCAGCAAATCAAGTGCACCTAATGCTCAGCTGCTGTATGAAAAGCGGCAAGGCGCAAGTCCCAGCTGTTCAGCTTGATATTTCCTGATTGCCCCCTGTGCTCAATCTGTGAACTCTTTTCTGGACAGAAGATTTTTCAAGCTCTGGGGTTTTAAAATCTCATGCAGGCAGGCATCCTCAGATATGCCATTATAAGCTGCTGCCAGGGGATCTTCCCAGAGATAAATGGAATCTGTGTGAAGTAAATTAGAGTGAACCAGTCAATCTGTGTGTCAGCCCTAAATGTAGGGTAACTAGTCCGCCGACACAAAGGCCCTTGCCTTAATGTATAGGTGACTAGCTCTAGAGTTACATTGATGCTTTTACATTTCTGTCAATTTCCTTAGCAACTCCTTTGAAAATCATAACTAAATAAAATAACTTACTGATGATTCCTCCCACTGAGCCTAGGAGACTATAATAGAGGAAATATGTGACAAGGGGCTTCCCCCTTAACACATAATTGAATACATGCTTTTGAAATTCCATAGAAAACTCAGTCACTGTGGGAGACTTATAAAGTCTAGTGCAATGTGCATGGTTTACCAGGCGGATTTTATTTCTCCTGAGAGTGGCCCTCATCTTGCGACTCCGGGTTCTTCCAAATCTCTGTTCTCCTGTTGTGCCTGTAGAATAACAGTTTATTTACTGAAGCCACAATTTTAACATCCAAAGGAGTAAGAAAAACCGGCACTCACCGATCGCAAGCAGAGTAGACTTTATTCAGGAAGGAATTAGGACAGGGGTGATGCACGCCACGGAAGGCGACGGGCCGTTTCGCGCAGGAAGCGCTTTCTCAAGCCTCGGTCCAAGGTCTACTCTGCTTGCGATCGGTGAGTGCCGGTTTTTTCTTACTCCTTTGGATGTTGAAATTGTGTCTTCTGTGAAGCTTGGACGTGCACCCCGCAGCAGTATTCCCTCTGCCGGTCCCAACGTGTGGCTGTGTCTGTCGGACGTGGACTGTGGTTCCGTACCTGTGTTTAGGTGGTGCCAGTCATCCTTCCTATTACTGACTATTATTTACTGAAGCACCTTGAAAGTTTACATAGATTATGCAATACATAATCTGAAAAAATTAGGTTACCTAATTTTAGAGATTGGCTGTATTTAAAGGGCTTGTCCAGGAATTCTTTGGGCCAAGGTAGAGGTGAGAACATAGTTACCCTGCTACAGCTCCTGGTTCCTGTATTCTTCTAGTCTCCTCCACCCAGCAAGAAGTGCTAAGGGGTTACGAGACCCGCTCCGGAAATCTGTGGCCATCTCAGACCATGGGTCCGATGAGGCTTCTTTAAGGATAGAGCATCTCTCCCTGTGATCAGCTTTACTCTGTTATTAATTTTCACTTCTCACTGTACAGACTCATGCATAGGATAATGTTTCATTATATTTCTCTGCTGAAGACAGTTCGCTCTAAGATTAATGTCCCATACTCAGATAGGGGTGAAAAATAGAAACATAGCGTAGAAATCCATAAGTGTGGGTTTAATTTTTGAAATTCTGTACGTCTTAAGATGTTGTATGAGAATAACCTCTGTTTGGACAATATAGAATACATCCCTACACTCAGCAATCGCGGAATATTATGTCCTATACTATATCAATATAATTTTTGCGCTACTAGAACAGAATTGACAGGAAGGAAATATTTTTACATCAATAGGACTTTCTGTTCACTTTGTTACATGCTCTTAAATTGCATAGTGTAACTGAAACTCCGGACGCAGGTGTGAACTAATTAATTATAATCATATTTTCCCTAATGAAATAACTGCCTCTCCACGTACAGATATTTTTGGAAGCCTGGGCATGGGCCTCTGCCCATCCACAATAGCCAGTCAGGTCGAGACAAGCTGTACTCTATGAGGGGAAGTGCTGACTGTCCACATGATATTTAAGTGACAATGTGACTTTAAGCATGATATTTAAACATGATATTAAGTGACAATGTGACTTTAAGCATTTTACTAAAGCAGGAAGTAACAGATCATTTCTTAGTCTTAATAGAGCACACACTTGACATATGCATGGATGAATATATTGTAGATGTTAATACTACAAATAAAAAAGGTTTTCCTATCCAGAACAGTGTTGAAAAGACTTTAGTTTCAAATTACTTAAAGGGAACCTGTCAGCAGGGACCTCATTTTCACCAAAGGCAGGTTGCAGAAACCCATTACAGCTGTATTGCAAATCTGCCTTTCTGCTTTCTCTAAGCATTTGCATTACAATATATTGTGTGTTTTTACCTACCTTGCACCCATGTCAAAAAACAACATGTGACTGCTCACTCCTCAGATCTCAGCCCCCAACTTTGTGCTCCATCACAGGAACAGAGCCCTCAGTGTGGTGAACTGACATCAGTGGAGGAGAGAGGAGCTGCACAGGAGCATAAAGGTGGGGGCCAAGATTTGAGGAGTGAGCAGCATAGACAAGCATCATGTTGTTTTTTGAAATGCATCCAAACCAAAGCCCAACCCCTGGGACTACACATGGGATTTTTCCAGGAAGCCATGTAAGTTTAAACACACAATTATATTGTAATGCAAATGCTTAGAGAAAGCACAAAGGCATATTTGCACTGCAGCTGTAATAAGCTTCTGCAACCTGTCTTTAGTGAAAATTAGGTTCCTGGTGACAGGTTCCCTTAAATCCGTGGATCACATATAAAAAACCTTTTCCATTGCAAAAACTAATTTTAAGGCAGGAGTATCTCCAACCCACTCCAAGAATATTGCTTTTACTAATGATTCATGAGATTAATACATCAGATATACATATAAGATCATTACAAGAGACTGGGACGTTGCACCTACACCTCTTTCAACAGTTTCCAACATAATATTTAATTCCTATATGAATCTATATCATTTGATGCTGTCAATATACCTGCTCTGGCGGCAATAGGCAAGGAAGGATAGTCAGATATAAGAAATGGAAAGTGGAAGCCCTGCATATTGTTTATTGGAGAGAATATCTGCTCAATTTAGTATCTTATGCGGTACACTGACTACAGTATATTTCATATGAAAGTAGTTCCCCTTGGGTAATGGAAGTGGCTACCATGTCACTTAACAATGCATTTTCAGGCTGAATAATGTTTTAAGGTTTTTGCTTTAAATGAAACTTCAACTTAATTATTCAGCTATACATTTAAATGTCAGATCGGCTCGGAAAGAACATGGTAGTTTTACCCCTTTGGGCAATGAATCTCGACTACAATGAAAGCTGAGATGTTTATTTAACAATAGTTCCACTTCTGTTTGTGTTTAGCATTGTCCAATAATCTCAAAGGAACATATTCTTTAATAAATAATATATTGCTATATTCCATCATAGAGTGCATGGAGTTCAGTTATATATACCACTGACCATTGACAGGTGAAGTAAATGACATTGATTATCTTGTGGCAATGGTACCTGTCAAGGAGTAGGAATTATAAGGCAGCGAGCGAACAGTCATTTATTTAAGTTAAAGTGTTGGAAGCAGGAAAAATGGGGAAGCATAAAGATCTAAACGACTTTGACACAGGTCAGAATGTGATGGCTAGAGGACTGGGTTCAAGAGTTAGAAAGGGGCTATGGAGAAATGGATGAAGGTTGGCCTGGTTTAATAAATCACATTTTCTATTACATCCTTAGGACAGATGGGTTCTTGCATGTGGCTTAGCTTGAGGAGAGTTGGAACTGAGATGAAAAAGACTAGCTGACAGTGGTAGGTGCTTGGGTTTCTACCACCTGTGTAGAGAAGTGAAGGCTATGCACATCTCTCAATGCCAACAATTTTCTCTCATCACAGTGGCTTTGAGGAATTGTTTGAGGGATCACACATATTAGAAATGTTCTGCACATTTGCCTGTAATGTGTAAGATGGAAAAATGTTACTGTGTAGGGTAGCAAGAGTAAGGCCATGAACACATTGGGACCTTTGGCACCTATATAAGAGTAAGCCTTAGGAATGACTTGCTTAAGAAATTGAATGAGAACATTGCTATGGAAAGACAAAATAACAAAAGATTGCATAAAGCACTGAAAAGGTTCAGGTACATTTTTAGATTTACTGTTATTTGACCACTTTATTTCGGGCCATGTGTAACTGACTTATTTGTAGGCTAATTTGTAGACGTTCTGAAAAGGACACAAGATTAATAAATACTTCAGTGTTTTATTAGTAGTGACAAACTGGGTTCTTTTTGAGCTTTCTAGATATAAATATTCTGTGGACCCTTCCCCCTTTAACACCTATGAAACAGATCCTAGTAGCCTCCATAGGTCATATGCTTGACCTTTAGGGTCCAGAATGGGGTTAGAACCTGGGCTTACCAGATGCTTCTCTGTGACTCTGATGGGCCAATATGATTATGCTTCTCACCTGTTCTTAGAAGTACTTGGCTATCTCTTAGTCAAACTCTTCTCAATCTGTTCTATGAATTGGTGGGATTCCTAGCATTTATTTTTGTGATTCTGCATTAATTAGTTAAATAAAAAAAAAAATATGTATGAAAAATATATAATGCACTTTTATGGGTGATTTAAAATATAATAGATTTAGCATTTTGTATTGTGATTGATTGAATAGTTTTGCAACATATCATTGTGTCTATTTAATTTGCAGGCCCTGATGCCTCAGCAAAAAGTGAAAAAGTCGTAAACTTCCACGAGCCAGAAGCCATTATAGAAAAAAGTGGACTGGAGGACACAGATAGCCCAGGTAACTGAAAGTTGGACAAAATATTCTATCAATTATCCCTCCTCATAAAATGCAAGAGCCTAATACCTTTTTAGTAGCTACTGCAGCAAATTAGTAATCACCTCTAATGGTCAAGCCGCACAGAGATTATTCATTTTGCTCTTTCATCAAGATTTCATGTCTCAGATTGGCCAAAGGCTTTATGACTTCAGAAGAAAGCTGACACTACCACTTCATTATAATTAGTTTTACACTCAAGCCTTTTCCTAAATATATGTGCTGGGTCCAACCTCTGAGCGCACACTTGCCGACCGTTTACAATGACTGAATTTAGAGAGGCTGACACAGGCAAACTCTCCTTAAAGGACTTTAATTAATTTGAAGTCAAACCAATGCACATTACTTACTATTACTTCACAATTTTATTATTTCAGATAATAGGTACACAAAATAATATGGTATAGGCACCATAGGGGCAATTATATAATGAATGGCGCAATTTTTTTTCCAAGTGTGTTTAATTTCCCCTAAAATGTTGCAACTGTGTGATCTCAAAAATGTGATTCCTCTTCTCTTTAGCCTGTCAGCTTAGTTGAGAAATTTCAAAGTCTTGTAGCTGAGTTGACAGGGGGCAGCTGAGAGAAGTCACCTGACCGGCCTCCAGGGACAGGCTGGAGATCTCATCTTCCATGAAAGAGTGCAGCCTGTGTCTGTACACAGTGCTACTTCAGGTTCCAGTAAGAGTCATGTTGCTGCACATTTATGATTCAGTTTGTTCATCCAGACATGTAACATAGATGATATAGATTGGTCACTTAGTATTAGTTATAGTGTAACAGAAAGCTTATATTCTCTATGCTTCAAGCTGAGCTACAACCAACACTTCTCCTTCAAATCTATTTCTTGTAAGGTATCCAAGCATCAGGTTGTATAGATATTGGTGGCTGGCTGCTATCCAACGATTTAGTGCTATGGGCATTGTTTGTTCATCTTGAAACAGTGATCACAGGAACACAGAGGGACTTCTTGCTCTGCAATTTAATGTAGAACTATACATTGGGGCCCCGCAGAGTTAACTTACAGTTTTGGATCTGCTGCATATTAGGGAAGCAGGAACTCAATGCATTATATATAAAAATGATGATTTCAGAAACACATTTTTAGAAGGCCAAATGTGATATAGGAATAATTAATACTAAAGCCGCATTGACATGACCGTAGGAGGACATGCAAGCTTGCAGCCATACATACGCCCCCCATAGACTGGCATGGTACCGCTCCATACATAAGAAAAATAAAGTACATGTCCTATCTTTCCCCGTGTTACGGACCACCCTCCTCCTCTCCACCGCGGCTGACGTATGCCAGCCCTAGCTGTAACTGAGCGGGCTTACATCGGTGTAAATGCAGCCTAAACTACATGTTGCAGTACATTGCTTAGATATATTTAAACTACAACAAATTACACATATGTCTGGGATTTATAAATATTACCTACATGTGATTATAAAAAAAGCCCCATAAAATTTCCCCTAAAATGTGATGATCATTCATCACTTCTCTTCAGCTATGACATGCTTGTGACTGCTGTAGCCAATCTCTAGCTGCATAGCAAGTGGTTGGCTGCAGCAGTTACACTGTGTATATAGCATGATTCCTGTTGTTCAATAGGAAATCTCTGAACAGACTCCTTCCAAGGTGAACCTGCCACAATATTTTACGCCATTAAACTACTAGCTGAGGGTATGAAATGTCATCCTACAACTCCTTCCTTTAGGTGAAATCTCAAAATTTTACTTCTAATTAATCTTCTCCAAAATTATTTGAGAATTACCAAAAAAGAGTCCTATTTTACTTGAAATCAGTCAAGTTTAGAGGCTCCAAAGTGAGTGTCATTTCAAAACCCCCTTGCTTTTTTCTACAGTACCTACATAGATGCTTTAGTTTCATATAAAAGATAAGAATCTCATCTTTCCTAACACATCAAGCTTGAAGTTTTGTAATCTACAGAACTAGAGGTACAGGCATTTGAAAACTTATGGGAATTGGATTTTTATTAGCAGTTTGCATTTCTGACTTCCAGTATCTCTGATTCTTTAGATCTCAAAAACACATCTGATGTTATAAGATTCATATCTTTATTATAACACCAAAAGTAGGGTTATGGGTTCTATAGAACTGAAGATAGGGACATGTGAAGTGATGCTACCCCTGCAGACTTTAAACTTGAGTCATCTAGGGAAAATATGACTCCTCTCTACTCATTTGCACATGACTTTGGAGGGACTTTTTCATAGCAAAACAGAAGATTTCACATACGAGATGGAATTCTAGAAAGTGTATTTCATACCCTACCTGAGGGGGGCTGTTCGTTTAATGGGGTAAAATATGAAGACAGGTTCCCTTTAGTTAGAATCCCAGGAAAAACCTTTAATATCAATGTATTTCAATTGTCCCTAATGATATAGAATGTAGCCAAGATTAATTGTCAACTTTACAGCTTAAACTTTTACTATTAACATCCAAGTTATTCTCCTGTATTGCACTTCATGAACTAAATTTAAAAATTCTCTAGAACAGAAAAAAGAATTTGCTTATAATTTATTTCTATTCTGTCCGACACACCGCATTCTCCCTTACTACAGATATATGAGGCAGACTTGTGCTTTGAATAAAATTGATGACAGGGATCCAGGTAGAGAATAGGATTCTTCAAATATGGTATCATTATATTGGCAGTAAACAATGAATTGCTCAGTCTTCCCTGTGTGTCCATCCCTGAATTTTAAAACACTGTTCCTTATAACTCTGAAAAACCTCTGGAGAATTCAGAACTGGTCTCATTGCCTTCCACTGAGAATTTGTGGCTTGGTTGCCATAGAGACATCGTATTTCTCCAAGAATTGTTCATATTGATCCGTGGACAGGCGTAAATGGCCAGACTAGTGAGGAGAATAAAAGAGGTGGGCAGCACAGAAAATGACCAGAGGTTGGAAATAAGCTTACTGCAGACACACGCGCTTCGAGATGTTCATAAAGAAAGTGTAGATTTTTTGGGGTTGGATTTTGGTTTTTGTACTTTGTGCCATTGTTTTCATTCACTATAGAGTGAAAGAAACTTGTTAGTCACTTGTCATGTCAGATCTTTGGTGCTTGTCCTGACACAGCTGTCAGCCTCCGAGCTCTGTGTGCAGTTCAGGGACACACAACAAAGAGCTGGTAACATGAATTATTTATCTGCTCCCGTGTGGATGAAATTCTGTGATAAGAAATTAACACACTTCCAATAGGAGGGTAGGTAAAACAGGTTTGATCATGTAAATATTAAGTAACCATAGAGGATGGGTAGAAGATTAATGTCTACAGTTCACAAAAAAAAAAATATATATATATATATATATATATATCCATGCATATTCTAATGATAGAATTCAGGTAAATTTTAAATATATAAAAATTGAAAATACAGTGGTGTAAGGTTCAAATAAAGTCCACAAGGTGACATAGCTGAATATTCAGGAGGATAACGCTTCTCCACATCATGTATTACCCCTAACTGTGGCAGTCCCCAACTTAAGGACACCCGACTTACAGACGACCCCTAGTTAAAGACGGACATCTCTGCCCGCTTTGACCTTTGATGAAGCTCTCTGGATGCTTTAGTATAGTCCCAGACTCCAATGATCAGCTGTAAGGTGTCTGTTATGAAGTTTTATTCATAATTACAGCAAAAAATTTTGAAACTACAATTGTCACTGGGGCAAAAGAAAATTTTGTCTGGATCTACAATTATAAAATAAATAGTTTTGACTTACATACAAATTCAACTTAAGAATAAACCTATGGAACCTATCTTGTACGTAACTCGGGGACTGCCTGTAATACAAATTAACAAATATATACGGCAACAGAAGATGGGCGCATTCACTATACCTTATAGCTTGCCTGGCTCTCCCGAGCCTCCTACCTCCCTTTTGTATGAGGCATGCATGCAGAATGGACGCCCCACTAGCACAGCCCGACGGAGTGTACAGCAAGACAATGCTGCAAATATACAAGGTAAGTATACACAGTAGGGTTAGGGTTAACCCTAACCCTAACTTAACAAACCTAAAGAACCTTTCTTGTAGCTATCTCGGGGACTGTTTTATATGATGAGGTTAAAATGAGTATAAAGACAGAACTATAAATTCTTAATATATAAAGATTGCACCCTCCCGTTTGCAATCATAACATTTTTCACAGCCGCTCTCTGTGACTCAGGGGACGTCATAGACTAGGTTTTGAGCCGAAATTTTCACCCGGTGTTTAAAGTACCCTAGAGGGTCTAAGAAATAGTAAAAAAGTTTAAAAAATAATAATCGAATATTAAAAATTTAAATAATCACTCCCCCCTTTCCCTAAAATTGATATAAAACTGAATAAACAGTAAAAATCACAAACATGTTAGGTATCACCGCATCCCAAAATGCCTGCTCTAGCAAAATATAAAAACCGTTATTGCCAACAGTGAACCACGTAACAGAAAATAGCGGCCAAATGTCCGAAAAGCGACATTTATACCATCTTACATAACATAAAAAATGTAATGAAAAGTTATCAAAAGGTTGCACAGTCCTCAAAATGGTAGCAATAAAAATGTCAGCTCATCTTGCAAAAAATGACACCTTACACACCTCTGTACACCAAAGTACAAAAAAGTTATTCGGGTCAGAAGACGATGAAAGAGGTTAATATGAGTTCTGAGCTTTGATTGGTTATTACAGTATAGGCAATGGGGGGGGGGGGGTATTTATTATTAGGGTTTTTGTCGATGTTTGGCATTATTTTGGCGCAGCTGTGGTACAAATGTAGTTTTATGACTTTTCATTGCACCAAATGAACAAAGGACCGGGCAAAGTCACTTTGGCATAGACCCTGCTAGCTCCAAATTCATTATTTACTTAGACTAGTTTTCACAATTCAACTGAATTCATGATTTGCAATTTGGACCAAATTTTGGTTGAGGCGCAAGTTTTGGTGAAAATTGACAACAGTCCCCACCCTGATTTATCTTGCAACTTTGTTTGTGTTTTTTTTTTTTTGCGACTTTTCATGCACCTATCGCAAGCAACCCACATAGAAAAAAGCACTGCCAGCAGATTTATCAAGGGCTAAAGCCACTTTAATGAATCTGACTGCAGCGGAGCTCCAAAGACAGTGAGTATAAGACAGCTTATGTGTGAGGTAAGATGGATAGGGATACAGAGATAGGGGAGATTTAGCAGAAATGTCGGAGGTATAATTGTTCCAGTGGCCCATGTAAACCAATCAGAGATCAGCTGTAATTTTATATACAGCTGTGGGAAAGTTAAACTTGAGCTCTGATTGGTTGCCATGGGCAACTAGAACAGTTCTGCTCTTCTAAAATATCTCCCCATAGTGCCCAAGTGATGAGTGAGAGGCAAAGACACTCTGAGACAGTAAAAGGCAGTCGGAGACAGAGAGAACCAGCGTCAGAGACAGACACAGGCAGTAGGAGGCAGCCGGAGAGAGACACAGTCAGAGATTGGAAGTTAACAACAAATGTAACTGTAACTTTGCATGTAACTGTTACATGTGAATGTAACTTTGCACTGTACAAACAATATGAATCTTCTGAAAGATTTTAACTATTTACTTTATACACTAGAGTGTATGTCAAGTATAAGCCCCACTGAAGTATATAAAAAATAAAGTACTTACACTCACCTCTGGTGCTCACCTCCAGATTCCTTTTTTCCCCGGCAGCTCCATTTCTCTCCAGCAGCTTGGGCAGATGCACATCTATGCGTTCTGTTTTCGCACAGAGGTGCATCTGCTCACACTGCCGGACATTCTATTAGTGAGGGCAGGCTGCTTCAGGACATTTTGTTAAAGAAGGGAGGCTGTTGCAAGACATTTTATTAATGTAGAGGCTTCTGCTGGACATTTCATTTATGAGGGGTCTTTGCTGGACATTTTATTAATAAGGGGTAGATGCTGCTGGACATTTTAATAATGATGGGGCTGCGGGGTATTTTATTAATGAGGGGTGGCTGCAGCTGGACATTTCAGTAATGAGGGGAGGCTGCTGCTGGACATTGAATTAGTGAGGAGAGGCTGCTAGACATTTCGTTGATAATGGCTTATAAATCAATAAGTTTCCCAGTTTTTTTGTGGTAAAATTGTGTGCCTCAGATTATATTCGGGTCGTTTATACTGAGTATACCTTGCTTCATTGGAAATCATTGTGTTTTTAGGAATTTATAGCAGTTTTAGTTATGGTGAGTTCATGTTTATGAGGGTGCTCACAAACCACAATTCACAAGAGTGATTTCACGCCAAAATGGAGAAAATAAGGATATTAGAGCAAGGAAGATCTGCAGATACTAGCCTTAATAATTCAACATACATTGGGGCACATTTACTAAGAACTGAGCAAACTGCACTAAATGTACGTTGGCTCTGTATAGTGCAGAGTGCACCAGTTTGAAAACAGTTTGGGTCTAAAAGAACGTTCAAAGTCCACCAGAAAACTGGCGCAAGGGCCTTAGTAAATGTGCCACATTGTACTTACATTCTACACCTACTGTATATTATGTGTATATATAATGTATCATTGGATCCTAATGAGACATTTTATGATGTCACCGCTTATCTCCTTCCCTCAGAGTATACCTACAAAACTTCTATACACATCAATGAGGTGCTCCAGCCATTGGCAGGGGCAAATCACTAAATGGTTTACTAGAGCTCAGGCAAGATGGCAGCCTCCATAATTAAAGAGGAAATAAAAGGAAGCACTTGTGATACATTCCCTTTAAATCTAAAAACATATTTTATAATGGTTTAGAATAAGCAAAAAGCTAAAGCAAAATAATCTCACTGCTCCCCCACAGCTCCTTTTAACTCTAGCCATTCCAGCTGCAGAAATGACATCCAGAAACATGTCCCCTACACTACTGTTTACTGAATAGTTGAAAACTTTCAAAGACATTTATGAAAGTTTTGTAATGTATTTTATTTTGTTTCTTTTTCAGATGACATGAAGCAGAATCCCTGGATGTCTAAAGTGTGTTATTGTAAAGTGTGCTGAATGTATCCTGAATAACAAGCTATAGCAACATATTAAGCCATTACACAAGTATTTATCTATGATTTTTAGAATAGAAGAATAAAGCATATTTAAAATAATGCATATTATGATTTTGTCAGAAACTATTTCTGGGTATTGTTTCATAAGATATGAAAAATATCTATAATGATCAGTTTTATGTTAATACATTCTGACCAATTATATATAAGAATGAAGTTTCAGGACACCACAACCACATTATATAATCTGCATTTATGCCAAAGCACCTGGGACTGGACACTCCCTCTCTCCCATATGTCTACTTAAAGACAGCCTGTCGGTACAATTTGGGACCCTAAACCAACTATAGTTCCTTATAGAACAGTGGTTTACAGTACCAAATGAACCTGTATGAAGGCTGTGGGTGGCGAAAAATTAAATCAACTTTTTTACCCATCTAGATGTGAGTCCGATGAGGATCCTGCATCGGTGCCTACTATGGCAATGCGGCTGGTAAAGCCGCAATAATACACCAGCTTCATTGTGCATGTGCCATACCTACAGCGATTGCGTAGTGAAGCCATGATGTTCTCTTTCCGGGATCCACAGGCACCATGTTCATTTCTGTAGATCCATAGGATATAAACACCAGCTGTAATCTAGATTTGATTTAAAAAAGCAATGGGTTGACTGATACTTATACATCTTTGAAAGAGTCCATTTTTACTTCTTTTCATACTTATGTATGATAAGTAACATTCTCTTTAATAAAGGTTCTTAAAACTAAATCTGAAAAAGGATTTTTTCTGTATTGTAGCTTTAGTTTTGTGAAGTATTTGAACATTTTACATTTCTGCAGGTGAGGACAATTTTCACATAAAAAAATAAATGACAGCATAAAAAACTCTTGCTACCTTCTGCCATACTCAAATATTTTCTAAAAGTAGACAACTGTCCCATTTCCAAAATGCTATCAGACACATTGTAAACTTAGGCACTGTCTTGATATATACAGTATTTTTCGGACTATAAGGCAATAAATGCCTGCTGAAACGTCTAGGTTCATATACAAGGCGCACCGGAGTATAAGGCGCACCTGATTATAAGGATGAATGACCAGCAGGTGGCAGACCTGTGCACAGTACAAGGCAGCTGTTGTCTGTAAGTACGGTTCATATAAAAGGCGCACTGGACTATAAGGCGCACCTTTGATTTCTAAGAAAATCAAAGGATTTTTAGTGTGCCTTATAGTCCGAAAAATACGGTAGATTTTGATATGAGATTTTGATAAAATGGACAAAATATTGATGGTGACTCGAAAAGCGAAAAGTTAAAACAGTATTTGCACATAACCTTCTAAAATAAAAGCTCATTATGGACGGTGTTTGTACATAGCACTTTGCTGTCATGCACACAAATGTTAGCATGTCATATACGTTTTTTCAAAGTGTTTTTCAAATTATTTAGAATGTATATGTGGCCCACTTTGCACTTTGGTTTCAGCACATCACTTAACCCACTTAAAGGGACTATAATACCATAATACCATGATATTCAGCTATGACAGAAATGAATTTGTCTTTGTACACATTTTCTATTTGCATGCTTGAATGTTTTGAATAGTTTAACAAAAATGTTTTTTTTTTAAATGAATATGTGCACCTACAATTAACATCCAAGAAGAGCCTTACACACATTTACTTTGTCTTTTACAGGTCATAATTGAATTTTTCATTTTTTCATTTCATTTAGTGCCCTATAGCTGACTGCAGCAGGAGAACTGACATTCAGCTGCCTGAGCATAAAGATACCATGGCCCAAACATTAGAGACCTGAGATTCCCATCTAAAATCTACAGTGGGTGGTTAGGAACCAGTTAACTGTAGAGTCTTAGTAGTGTCCAACAGTAGGAGTTTGTTCAGTTAAAGTTGAGATTTAAAGGAGTTGTCAACTTTCAGCAAATAATTGTTATTGTTTGTGTAAGGAAAAGTTATACAATTTTCCAATATACTTTCTGTATCAAGTCCTAATGGCTTTCTAGATCTCTGTTTCCTATCATTGTATAGGAAGTTTTTATGTTTACTTCCTGTGGATAGAAATCTGTCCCTGGTCATGTGATGGACAGGCAGGTGCAGGAGCCATTAGTATCAAACGTCTCTGATTACGCACTATGATGATAATGGCTCGTGCACCTGTGTATCATCACATGACCATGGACAGAGTTCTATCCACTGCAAATAAACTTTCTTTAGCAGGACAGGAAGCAGAGATCTAGAAAATCGCAAGGAATTCATACAGAAAATATATAGGAAAATTGTATAACTTTTCCTTACACGGACTATATGAATTATTTGCTGAAAGTGAACAACCCCTTAAACTAGATTGCGTAACTCTCTAACAGTATCATTATGACTAGTATCAAACTAATTATAATGATAAAACAATTTCCTATGAAGTTATTTTGGTAACAATAAAGAATTTTAATTACAAAACAAAAAAACTTTACTCAGGTTAAAGTATATTAAGACATGACAAACTCATTCAAAATTATATTAAGATAAACCCTAAACTTTGAGCATTTGTTGTAGAATTTACTTTTTATTATTGTATAATTTGTTGTAGAAATTACTTTTTATAATTGTTTTTTGCAAAAATCAAAACACTTCTACTGTATTAATAGATAATCTTAACCAGTATTCACAAATACAGTCTAACAATACCAGATTGTTATGCTCGGAATTACCACTTGTGAATTGCCACCATAAGTAGCACCAACAATTTCAGTATATTCTGAAATGGAAGCTATAACGCTATCCATAGCTCTTCTGTTCCTCTATATATCTGCCTAAAGCAGTTAGCTCTTGCATCTGCTCTGAAACCATGCACATTATTTAAACAAGAGTGTCATAAAGGTAGCATGCAAGTGAAAAATGTCCTCGCTATGTACACCATACAACAAGCTTTGAAGAAAATTGGGCCCATGTGGGCTTTTCTGAACATCAGCCATTTTCAAAGGAATTGAGTAAAACCGTTTGTGACCCCAATAAATACTGCTGTATAATGTGTACTGAGAGAGCTGTACAACATTTGTGTCATCCGCCTGCACAGAGCTGTTTCAATGCATTTCTATAATGACTATCTCCATATAATTTCGAGTGTGACAAAAATATCCTAAATACATCATGTTGTATTCACATGTCTGAGATGTGAACTACAAGGAAAATCCTCTACAGAAACAAGTTATAATTTATACTGCGTACAGGATGAATTCCCGGATAGAAATTAAATCAGTTACAAAGATTAAACATTTCAAAGTATCTATCAACCCAGTAGTAGAATCTAAAGATATTGTCAGGACTCGGAGAGGACATTGTAAAGCATAAAAAGCCACAAATTGATCTTGCTGCCCCTGTCTGACCTGTCCAGGATTTAAAAACACAAAGTAGGCGATTTATTACCGTATTATTTTTTTAAGTTTTTATTTATTCAAATTTTTACATTTTTGATACCATTACAATAAACTGAAACTGAGTAACAAGACAGCCGGCTACATCTTATTTTTCAGCACATTGCCTCAGTAACAAATATAATCATATTTGCAGTAGTCCGTATAGTACATGTAGTATGCAGTTTATGTATGAAGAAGGAAATCAGAATATTGTAGCCAGTCCACTACTTTTTAACACAAATTAACCTTGATGCTATTTTGACGGGAACTGTAAAACTAATATTAACAAGATCACATTTAAAATATACTTCAGCAAATGATGCATAAATCTATTGTGCAGGGGACTGCAATACTACAACACACTTTGTTTTATACTTAACTAGAATAAAGTAATTGTCTCTCCACTTGCATCTCATGCCATGAGAAAAGGTAGATAAAATGTACTTTCTCAAGTGATATAATGGGGCACATTTACTAAGGGTCCGCAGCCGCGAATCCGTTGGGTTTTTCCCGAATATTTCCGTTTTGCGCTGTATTTCACGGGATTGTGGCGCACGCGATCGATTTTTGGCGCAATCGCGCCGACTTTCACACGACAGAAATCGGGGGGCGTGGGGCATTTGTGTCGCAAGATCAAGCACTCACATACACCAGGAAAAAGCAAGTGAACTCCGGCGGACCTTGGCGCAGCAGCGACACCTAGTGAATATCGGCGCACGGACCTTAGTGAATCCCGGCCGGACCCGAATTCAGCGCAGAGAACGCGCCGCTGGATTGCGAATGGACCGGGTAAGTAAATCTGCCCCAATATCTTCCTACAGGACCATCTGATTCATTAAAGCGGCTTTGACCCTAGATACATCTGCTGGCAGTCTCTTGTACTATGTGGGTTGTTTGCATAAGTCGCATAAAAACAAAACATCAAAAGTCACAGACCATAGACTAGGGTAGGGACTGGCATCAATTCACACCAAAACTTGCACCTAAACAGAAAGTTAGCAAATCATGAATTCAATCTAATTGTGAAAACTATGTTTGAGCGTGCCATTGGGGCATGAAGGGGAGGCGCGGCCAGCCGCATGGGGGTGTGGATGGCCGTGAGTGGGCCTGGGTGTGGCGATACTGTCTCCATGTCTACGCACTCGCAGCAGACGGCAAATTTTCACATATAATAAGTCGCCGGTTGTGTTTATTTCGCCGGCTGTGCCTATTTAAGCCAGGCGTAGAAATAAACGCTGTGCAGGACCCCGCCTGATACATCAAGAGACTTCATCCTCTTAATGTATCGGGCTGCGCAAGAGCCTAGAAGATTAATGTCATAATTTTATTTCTTTTTCTCATTTTTCTGTGTTGTTACATTTGTAAAATTTCTATTATTCTAAAGTGCATTATCTATCTGTGCAAAGACCTTCTAATACACATGTGCTTGTAATTGTGTACTCCATACACCTGACCTTCAGTCTTTTTAACCGAATTGTTTGTGTATGTATCTCAGACCATGAATAAGAACTGAATTGTTAAGTTCGAAACGCGTAGGTCTAAGGGAGTATGCAAGTCTATTCTTTTTTTAAATGGATATTAAATAAATAGTATTTATTTTTTTATACCTATCAGATTGAAGTGCCGGATACAACTTATTTTTTCTATTTATCTCTATGTCAAGGTGACCATGCATTGTTCTATGTTTATTTGACACAATGATAAAAATGAAAAGTTGCAAAACAGCATTTTTATCACAACTGCGCCAAAACAGCTCCAAACCTAGACACAAAAAAAATTCTAAAATACCCACATTGTGTTTGGAGAAAGTATAAGGGTGACTATAACCCTAAGAACACTGTCGCAACTCTGAAGTATTGGTGTGGAAACTTTATAATTTGGGGGTCCTTGTTTGCAAAGATTGTAGCCAACAATCTCCTTCCCTTATTAAGAGCACTGTAGACGACTGAGTCTTCCAGCATGGCCCAAAACACACAGCCATGGCAATTAAGTATTCCAAAGTCCTGGAGTGCCCTAGCCAATCTCCATACCTTAACCCAAATGAAAATCTTTGTAGGGAGCTGAAACTCAGTGAAAACCCCAAAGCATGAAAGATCTATACGGAGTATTCCGAAATCCTTGTGGCAGTGTATGCAAATCAGCAAACGTCTGACCTCTGTAAATGCAAACATAGGTTTCTGTACCAAATATTAAGTTCTGTTTTTCTTTGTATTAAATAATAACTTCATTCAATAAAATGCTAATTAATTATTTAAACATCATGCTATGTGATTTTCTTTTATTGATTTTCTTTTGGATTCTGTCTCTCGTGGTTGAAGTATACCTACGTTTAAAATGACAGACCTCTTCATTCTGTGTAGGAGGGACAACTGGTAAAATCAGCAGTGTATGCAATACTATTTCCCCCAATTATCCAATATTAACCCCTTAAAGCCAAAGCCACTTTTCACCTTCCTGACACGGCCCATTTTTTCAAATCTGCCCTGTGTCACTATAAGTGGTTATAACTTTGGAACGCTTTAACATATCCAAGTGATTCCAAGAAATTCTTTTCTCGTGATACTTTGTACTTCATGTTAGTTAAAAAATTTTGCTTGTATGTTTTGCATTTATTTATGAGAAAATCAGATATTTGGTGAAAATTTGGAAAAATTCTCAATTTTCGAAATTCAAAATGTGCTACTTTTTCCACACATGAGTCATAATACCAAAAAACGTAACAAATAACATTCACCGAATGTCTACTTTATGCCTCCATGGTTTTTTATACATACTATCATTTTTGTAAGGGGCTTTGAACGTCAGGTGCAATTTTTCACATTTTCATAAAAAAAGCAAAATCCTGCTATTGAGGGACTTGCTCAGGTTTGAAGTCACTTTGAGAGGCCTAAATAAAAGTAAAACCCCATAAATTACCCCATTATAGAAACTACACCCCTCAACATATGTAACACAATTTTTATGAAGTTTGTTAACCCTTTAATTGTTTTACAGGGGTTAAAAAAAATCGGATGCAATTTCAAAATTACTTTTTTTTTGGCTAAATGAATGTGTTTTTCATAAAATGTACAAATTCTCAGTGGATAAAATACCAAAACGTTCCACAAAATTTGATACCCAATCTCTCCCGTGTATAAAAATACCCCATACGTGGTGGTAACCTGCTGTATGGGCACACGCCAGGGCATCGAAGAGAAGCTGCGCCATTCAGAGCAGATTATGCATTGTCACTTTATAATGGCTATACAATCTTTATTTATTTGTTAATTTGGACATATAAGGGCTTATTTTTTTTGACATGAGATGCACTTTAGTAATACTTCATTTTAGTAGGTCTATAGCTTTTTGATGAGATTTTATTAACTCTTTAATGTATGGAGGAAAAGAAAATTGTAAATTTTTGGTTTCTTTTTTTTTGTACATTTACGTTTTTAACTTTTTTCTTTACTTTTACAGGCTAGCTTGAACAAGCGATCCACTGCGAACGTACCTCCCCCCATGCAGTAATAGTACGTCAAATGTCTGGAAGGGGTTAAGAATGTGTGGGTCCATTATTAAAAAAGTAAACTCTGAAGATGTGTTAAAATTTGCTACTCAGCGCCACTTCTCTTTCAGGCTTCCTATTTAACCCAGTATATCGTTATAACACAATGGGGCACATTTACGTAGCTTTGAAACGTTTTTCATTGCTAAAACGGCTTGCACATGTATTTAAGAAGTGTGTGTGTGACCCTTTTGTGGTGCACCTGTTATGGTGCACAAATTAGGGGGCACGCCATCGGACAGTCCATATGATTTGGACGGAGCGCCGTATTTATCTTTCAAATTGTGTCACACAACCAAATTTTTTTTTTAAAAATGTATTTTTTGTTTTACAAAAGTACAACATTATACAAAGGTAAACATCCACCTCAGGGAAGAACAAGTAGAATCGACGATCAGAACCAGAATATCAATACGGATCATTACATCAGCCAATGATACAGAAACAAGGGGCACCCTTTCCCAAAGGTGTAGACCTTACATTCAACCAACCATTCACACATCACACATACTGAGCTATTCCTCCTCCACACCCGAAGCAGTCTGAGCTGAACAATCGGGAGTACCTCAGAAGCAGTGTGAGTTTATAAACCGAGAGTTCCGCATTAATCAGCGAAATCCATTTATATAGCATAGAGCGCTTTGGAGGCTTCCAATTCAGCAAAATAACCCTCCTACCATAGAACAGTAGGAGTCTAAACAGAGCCCTCTCAAATTTAAAACCAAAATTTACCCCTACACTTCTCTGCAGATCATCAGGGCCTCTCCAACTTATAAAGTCAAAAATACCAAAAAGAAACCAGAATGGCCACAAAACACCAATGTATAAAAATATAATACTCTTTATTTGGAAATACATACATAGGTTTGACATATATACCCTCAAATGGGAAAATGTAAATACATACAATACACGGGGGACACAAGTAGCCCAAGATGAAAGAAAGGGCAGCACAGGAGACCAGTGGCTACCCCTATTAGCCCAGGGTCTGAGTAAAGTTGTTAGTAATAAAAATAATGCAGTCGAATATTTAGACTCAAATAAATAGGGGAAAAAGTGGCAACAAAGCATTAAAGGTAAACCGTACACAGCACTGGAGGATCCATCCAGTGTTGGAAAATAGTCATATTGCTATTGCACACTCACCCGAAGTCATGTTGGACTGACACTGGGCAGATCAGGGGAAAGCCAAATGATGCACCCCGACGCGCGTTTCGCACAAATGCTTCGAAGCATTTGTGCGAAACGCGCGTCGGGGTGCATCCTTTGGCTTTCCCCACTCAAATTTAGCCTGAAGTATGTCCCTTACCAGGCCCAGAAGACACACCCAAGGGGAGCAGACAACGGGGAGACGCAGACACTCGTAAATGTAAGAATGAATTCCCATCCAGTAATCCTGAATGGATGGACATTCTCAAACCATGTGAAAGAAAGTACCTGTACTCTCTCGGCACCTAGAGAGGAGTATACTCGATACAGCCACTTAACCTTTATCAACTGGTCTTGGGCACTGATTACTGTTGAGCGCCAGTTGTATGTAATTTCGTTGAGATGATGGTCCTCCAGGTCAGGGATATCACGTTGAAATATATGAAAGCTTCTTACAGCAGGTGATGGCTGGGAATCCATCAATTGGTTATAAAAGATGGATGTAGGCTTCTCAAGGTCTTTGATTCTGGTAACGGTTTCCATAGGACTGTGCTCAATCTTATTTCCTTCCTCCCAGACTGGACCCCCAGCATGTGGCGCAGTTGCAGGTAACTTTAGAAAGCTGTGGGAGCTATATTAAACTCTAGACTAAGGGATGCAAAGGTCCTGAAGATCCCATTCTGGTACAACTGAACTAGATATTTAATCCCGTTGCGCACCAAGAACTCAAAGTCTGGAAGAGGTTTCAACTCGGGTAAGAAGGGGCTACACCATAATGGGGTAACAGGAGAACAGACCCTGGAGTCATCCCCCAATAGTCCACTACTAGGTTACTGTTCCATACTGTACAGTCGCCACTATATTAGAGGTATATACGTCAAATGTTAAAAGTGCACCTCAAAAAAGATGGTGAACTCTGTTGCACCTGTGCGGGGAAGCGACACATTCATGATTTCAGGCACACATTCTTAGTGAATCGCCGCACACAGCATCATAGACGGACAATGCAATTTCAGTGAACTCAAGTGACCTTGTAAGTAAATGTGACCCAATGTCTATGTGAAATGCTTTATGAAGATAAAGGTTAAATATGGATGAGGGACTTATTTGGGTAATAAAGTTGTTCCATGTCAAAGCCACAAGATTTCAAAATGGGTAGATAAAGGCTTATCCACTAGTACACTAAAAGAAGTTGAAGAGTAAGATGTTTTGGAGTACTAGGAATGTTTTTGTTGCTTTTGGTTAGTCTTTAGATGTAGCCCACATTGAATTTACTTTTTATTACTGTATATGTGTAGTGTCATTTTATAGTTCTTTTTACTTACAATATCCCATTCAATATGCATTTATCCAATGGCATCAATGAAATAAAATAGAATTTCTGCAGCAATACAATCTGCATGCAATGATTTTTTTTTTTTTTTTTGACACTGCTCCATGAATTTTCATACAAATGAACAATAGAAATACAATGTTACTCTGCTGAATTGCTAGACTTTATTATGGCATGTAAGAAGTCATGATAAACCACCTGCCAGCAGCTTAATAGAAACAGCTCCCTGGAGTTTGCTCTAAAAATTCCTTCCTTCTCCTCAACTATCACAAAATGCAAGTTATTATAAGTAACGTATTCCAGCAATTGTAGGGCTGAAACTATTATCTTCTATCGTTATTTTCAGCCGGCTTTAATGTATATTTCATTTCAACAATGTCAGCCAGCTCTTTTCTAGCTTCTTTAAATCTTCAGAGGGATATTCCATTTTTCTTGTGATGTAATAGAGTTCTGAATGGGCGAATATTTCTAAGTTATACTAATAATTGAAATGATGATAGAATATACTATAATAAAGATAAGGAACAAAACAAAAATATTTACAGCATTAGTATTTAACATTCCCATTGTCACATTTCCCTATAGACTGAAGGTTATCAACAGTAATAAAACAATTAAATACAAATTGTGGCAATTAATTATACACAATTCTTTTGGCAATAATAGAGAAAAACTCAGGAAGGACAAGGTAAAGGCCACTGGGAATGCTACTTATTGTGTGTCAAAAAATAATACAGGGTATGAGGCAGATGTATCTTATTTTGTTTTTGTTTTTTTCATTTCTTTTTGCATGTTTCTTTGCATATGCTCATTTTTGGGTGACTTTTTCATGTGCTCTCTGAAGCTCATGGTGCACTGGTTTTCCTGCTTTGTGCCAATTTCATCTTTGAACTGCACCTGGTGTCAGATGTTGAAGCATGATAAGTCACTGATTTGCTTCTAAAATATTGTAAAAAAAATGGACAAATACGGTATACTCCAGTACCCACTAGGTGTAGGAAACCATTTTGTAAACGTTGCACCAAGAATTGCACATATTTCATAAGTTGCCCAAAAGTTTTCGCAAAAAAGAATGTGGTTTAATTAAAGGAAATTATCTACACATGATCCATTTCAGGACTTTTGAAGGGTCTGCAAAGGTCCTGAAACTGCAGATTGAAAGCAGGCAGAAGGGACTCATCCTCTATTCACCAAAAAACTTGATTCTACTACTATATGAAGAAAGTGAATTCCGGACTTGTAGGAGCTATGATCTTCATACAGCCCAGGGCCTATGCCAGTCTTTATCTACCCCTGCTATATAGTGTTACTGAGTATCTACCACTTAGCTCAGTTTGCTGCAGAATATAATTCCAAACTGTGGTCTGTTGACATAACTGTTTACTCAACTTAGACCTTAGAAAAGTCATACCCCTTTCAAAATACCACACGCCCTATTGTCAAACAAGTAGTAAAAGTAGTAAAAGTTTTTGAAAAAATGCCTAAAACCATTGAGAAATTTGATGCAAGGATTTTAGGATAGTTATTTTTTTTTACTTCAGTGAAAAAAAAGGGGAAAAAAACGTTTTCAGCTCACCATGCATAAATGAGTTGACGCTGACTTGTATATGCACCCGGTGCATGGACATGCTGTGCGGGGATCAGTCAGAAAATCCACAGTACCAAAGGAGAAGAGGTCCAGCATCCAGGCAAAAAATAATATGTTGAACAGGTAAAAAAATCCACTTTATTCAAAAAATGTAAACGTTACTGTCTGCAACAGATTTCCTGTCATAAACATTTTGATAAATATGCCCAAATATTGTTATTTTGTCAAAGCATGAAAATACTTCAACTCAAGACGTGATCTGTTTTATTGGTGGAGTTCATGACAACCTGTGTCTATTGGACCTGTGAAATATTACACTTCACACTTGGTAACTTCAAGATTATCCATGTTTTATCTTATTAATGTCTTTTGTATTTTTATTGAGCAATGTGATATAATTTAATTTTTTTATGCTCCTGAAATATTATAGTAATTAATTTTATTATTGACACTTAATAATAAGAATGGTTCCTAATGATTATAAAGGGGCTTATTTATAAATGGGGCTCACAATCTAATCAACCTACATGGCATCAACCCTTGATAGGGCATAATATTTTCTTTTACTCTTTCTTTTCAAAATGTTTTATAACTTTTAAAGGTTATAATCACAGGTTGGGATGCTGTATTTGTGATATATTTGATTAACTTACTTGCTTCCTTCATTGATATCTTAGGATATGATGGTTACAATAATGTTATTTTGAAGCTACATGTGATAGAGAGGATACAAACCATTTAAGGAAAGCAGATGATATTCTCTTTGTGCCTACTTAGTAAGAGCTTGGATTAAGTAGAAGAACATATCTCTCTGCTAAATGGAGTCACTTTTGTGGCTTCCTGCTCCTTCAGTGCATGCGGAAACAGGAAACATAAGGCATTTGAAATGAAAAGATTATAATCGTTTGCTTTTATGTATTGATCCACCACTGACTTCTCAAAATTGATTTTTTTTTGTTTCAAATATTACAAGGCAACTCCCCAAACTGATCTTCAGCATCAAACCAAGATTTTTATTGTTGTTTCCTACTAGACAGGATATTGGTGCTCTAGCTGCTATTCAATAAATTATTTCAAAATGTCACAAAGTCCCAGTCTCCACGCAGCCAGAACACTGAAGAACTTAGAAGAAATTACTATTTTATAATCAAATATTGCCAAACAACAGCATATATAGATTTATGGTGCATACTGCAATAAAATAGACACATTATTTCCTACATGTTGTCTACTTATTATTAATCTGCAGGCAGCATATTATAGAGCAGAATGAGCTGATGAGATTGCTGTAGACTTAGGAAAAATATTTACAATAATTTGTCTATCCACGTAGATCACTTCTGTGTATATGAGGAGTCAATGATGCAGTCTATTAGCAGCTATCACTGTACAGCTGGTGTAACTACAGTGGTAGCAGCCATAGTAGCTTCTATGGGGCAATATGTATTTTAAAGCCTGTGTGTAGGAATTAGGAAGGATGTGGAGTAGCGCTGTGTAAGAGAAAATGTTGGGTGCAGGTCTACAAAAAAGTCAGTCTAAACCCACATAAATCTTCAAAAGATCAGCACTCCATAGTGAAAAAAGTGTGGTTTCTTTATTCTACCATTAACAAGCAACGTTTCGCCTTCTCCATGAAGATATGATCAAGCAAGGCATTATCTTACCTTGATAATGCCTTCATGGAGAAGGCGAAACTTCGCTTGTTAATGGTGGAATAAAGAAACCACACTTTTTTCCCTATGGAGTGCTGCTTCATCGCCATTTTTAAAGATTTATGTGTGTGTATATGCTGTATATATGTGTATATCTATGGGCATATATGATGTGTATATGCTATATTTCTGTGTATATGGTGTATATGGTATATATATATATATATATATATATATATATATATATATATATATATATATATATATGTATATATGGTGTGTATACACTGGGGCTTATTTACTAAGGGTCCCGCGCCGTATTTTCGTCGGTTTTCCTGACTTTTCGGGGATCAGGCTGGGGATTTTGTCACACACGATCATTCTGTGTTGCAATCGCACCGTCTTTCACGCGGCACAAATCAGGTGGCAGGCTGTCAGACTATCGGACGGATTCGGACTACGCACAGGATTTAACATTTAAATTTGTGTCACAAGTCAAGCAATTATATGTACCAGGAGGAAGAAGGTGAACTTCTGCGGACCTGATCTGGGAAGCGACACATGCAGGATATCGGGCACACAATCTTCATGAATCACGGTAGAGTTCATCGTCGTCGGATATTCCGGATCGGGGATCGCGCAGGGACTGGGTAAGTAAATGTGCCCCACTGTGTTTGATTGTAACTCACATGTTTGAGTAAACAAATAGGTGTAATTTTTAAGGGGCAAGGAGGGTGCCATTCAGAAATCTGCTTTGGGGCTCTACCTCTTCTAGTTATTATCTCACAAAATAAAAGCCATAGCAATCAATAGAAAAAGTCCAATTATATATGGTTGTAACATTAATTTATATGATTACTGGTCAACTTAAGTGTCAACTAAAATATTGGCACATCTGTATGCACACTGATACAGTTGATGGCACACAAAGACGACAGGACGAGTAAGTAAATGTGCCCCAATGTCATAGATCTGCCTAAATGAGTAGCCCTCTGTCTTGGTGACAAATGTGCGTCCGGCTGTATCATCGGCAGCTTTGCCAGCAGCATGGAAAGGGTAAACAACTGCAATCATGGGTTTTAACAGTGGGTGTTTGCTACAATTTGCAACAAATTCCCACCCTGTATGGAGAGGCCACAGCCTGTGAGTCTTCTCCAAACACCTGGCCCAACACTGTGCCGTAATAGAACAACATAACGAGGTGGGATAAGCATATAGTTCCATACAATTTTTAGTTCTATTCATCTAATTTTCTCACACAATATGGCAAGAAACACTCAGAAAAGAGAAACAGCAATATGTCATTACTTAAGACCTCCAAACAATCTTAAGAACTTTGAAGGGATCCTCATGTGCAGTCATGAAAACCATCAAAGCTTTAAGAAAACTCCCTGATATGAGTTAAGCCCCAGGAAAAAAAAAGACCAAAGACTGCTGTTACTGCAAATGATGAGATTGGAGCCCAAATAAATTTTTCCCAGAAATCAAGTAGGAGATACATCTCAATATCAACTATTTAGAGTAGACCGTGAGAAAATGTCAGAAAATTGACTTTGGGTCTGATAAGCCCAACCATGCATAAACCAATAAAAAGGAATAGAATTCAGAGAAATGGGTGTCCACTGCCGTTTGGAAATGTTGACTTGATTTGCACGCCTGCGAGCCGGTCTCTGTTTATAGCCAAAAATTATGGATCTCCTGATACAAATTCTCCACAATAATTGGTGCAGGACTCCACAGAATAGTTAAAATTCTTATTTAGTTAAAACAAGTTATACAAATATAAAAGAATAAATCAAGAAAAAAACATATTGAGTCTGTACTGAACTCTTCTTCGGTTGCTATCTGTGAAAACTTGTATGATCTTAGTATTTAGGAAACCCGGGTATGTACATCATAGATCTAGTTGACCAATAAGGAAATACTATTTTACTGGAATACAAGTATGGAAGCCGATGTAGGACAATCGGGAAGTCAATGGAAAGGATTTTTAAAGGACTACAAACATGGAGGTGAATATTTCAAACTACAAATACGGTGACCAATATGCGAGATGTGATCTGTGAGATGTAGAAATGGTTAGAGGATGGTTTCTATGGTCTCTGGCTACAGCTAAAATATCTGCCAGGTCCAAAGCCAGAGCCTCTTAGTAGATCCGGGACACCATGGGTAATATTAAGACTTGTGTTTAAAACTTGGGTGCTGTTTTGTTTAGCATATTTTGTTTCCATATACATTTCATCATAGTTTTTATGACTCTGAGGTGAGTCCACAATATATAAAATAAAATTAATAAAAAACATGGAATAACATGGCCTGTCCAAATGTTTTCCTTATACTGTACATCAAGATCTTTGAATCTACAAATGAAAACACATTTTGCCTCTAGCAGCAATTTACTTTGTACTCAAAACAAAGAGTACTTTGAAGACTTTTATGTTATTCAGTTGGGACCAAAGATGTTTGATACCATATGAGTCCTTTGTGTTACTTGTGTTTTTTCCCAACATTGGTCTTCTGAGTTGTATTTTTGAGACAAAGTAGTGATGTAGATGAAGGATTGTTCAATGAAATGTATGGTCATCACCCTATCTATGATTGTTAGGGTTCACTTAAAAGGACTCCCATCATTCAATAAAGCAATGTTCTAGGCACCCCTAATGAATGAAGTGACAGGTGACGCTTTTATCATATTGCTCCATTCCCTTATGAAGAAGAATTTTTCTGCCAGTCAAATGTATCTTTATCTTTTTAAAAACATCTGGCTTTTGAGGAGTTACTTGAGTGAAACCGCGATTTCTTTTAATAGGAGTGTCACAAACCTCCATAAAGTTGGAAACGGCTCTAATCTAGTCCTTATGGCTGGTAAGGGACAGGTGTGCTTTTGTGGCCAAATTTGCAACTTTAGTTGTGTTTTTTTTTTAAAACTCGATACTGTCACATCAAGAATTGGATGATAACACAGAGAAAACTCAACCATGCTGAACTTGGAAAAGAAATTGTTTCAAGTCTCAAAAAGTGATAAAAGTGCACATTTGCAAAAAAAAAACCCCAAACTAAAAATTAGATACCTGTGCCCCATTGGGTGGCAGCAGTAATTAAGACAATTGTATTAAACCAATATCCTTGATAAGATGAGAGAAAAATATATGTGTTTAATGTCAATGTGTAGGTACAAATGAAACTTCTATGTATGAAGTATCAAGCAATTAACACTATATTGTAGTTTATGCTACATACCTGAAAATAAAATTGCAAAATTGTACCATTGAAATAAATCCTATTTAGATCCTTTGTTGATAGATCAAACAGCGAATAAATTGGCTTTCCAAATAAAGTGCTGTTTCCGTGATGGTTTTGGGCAGTATGGGTTTGTTGTTATGTATGGTACATAAAACGAGTGCTAGATCCCTCCTGGTCAGTCATTTAATGATAGTATCACAGAGGCAACCCACAATGTATTGCATTTCATTTAGGTGAGCAATTGCTGCACTGGCTCACTGCAGAGATGTCAATATCATAAAGCACTGACTGATCTCATCAGAACAAAGCCTAACAAAGCACTTGTACCTATTGTTGTGCCTGAAGTGAACAGACCAATACAGAGACTCATCTGTTCACAACAAAGGTGGATTGAGGAAGTATAGGAAGCAGCTGTATATGATGACTGGGCTGCTTTCAGCTAAGTGTAGGATTAGTGCAGTGCAATAAATAATGGCCCTCCTGATAGCAGACACTCATTTCCTTTAAAAGAACCCCAAATAATAGCCAAAGCCGCAAATAGATTTGGGCTTTTTAGCAAACCTTCTAATGCTTCAAAATAAAGAAGTGTTACAGAAAAAAAAAGATGTATTTTAGGTAAAGGTAAAATGGAATCAGATATTCAGAGACACGTGCAACATTTACAGAATTTATAATAAAATAAATAATTAATAGTACCAAATTGGACTCACTTGATTTGGCTTAATGTTGATAGACAACAAAAATGGTATCATAATTTAAAATGTAACTAAACTTTTGACAACATTTCATAAATGAATAGTGCAGGTAATAATAGTAAAATTTGTAATATACCTTCTTAGAGGTATATATATGTTTGCTTCTTTTTCACCTGACTTTTGTCCTTATTTAAGCAGTTTCTGTAAATCTTTTCTCCCTCCATATTTCCACTGAAAGCCAGTGATAAAAATGCATCATAAAGTGCCTAAAGACTTAAATCTACCATTTGATCTCATGCATTATGAACCGAACCAAACATACCTTTAGAATGCTGTAGATACACTGATGAAGAAACATATCTTGTTTAATCCCTGAGTGGAGTGGTTTCGCTGAAAAAACAATTATAACATTCAGGACCAAGCTGGATTGCATACTTGTTTACACATTATACAGAGCTTCCTGAACTGTCCAGACAGGACTAATCAACCTGAGCTGGATCACTCATACACAGCACCTGGGGGGACGGTGCAGTGATTGATTACTTCTGCCTGGCAGGCACAACACAGTGATTACATCATTCCCTGAAGCAGTGCATACTTAATGTGAGAGGTGAAGCGCCCAGCCAGTCACAGAAGCGGCAGAGCCTCATCATCATTATTTTATAATAGTTTTTTTCCGCAAAACCACTCAGCTCAGGAATTAAACAAGATATGTTTCTGCATCAGTGTGGCTACAGCATTCTCAAGGTATGTTTGCTTCATAATGCATGAAATCAAATGGTAGATTTCCTTAAATCTTTACAGGTAGTCCCTGGCTAGTCTAATCACCCTAGAAAGCAGAAATCTTCGGAAATTATCTCTTGGTATGAAAAGAATTAATCATTAGATTTGTTCCTTGCATGTCCACAAAAAACACATCCGTTTTGTGTTAGTATCCTATCTGTATCTGTTTCTTTTCACATCTGTTTGGTACCCACTGACTGGTCCCCATCATTAGGAAAAAAAACGGACATCACAAAAATGTCATGAGCTTTTTGTGGACCTCTGTAGGAGTCTGTGGTCTGTTAATCCATAGAAAAAAAAACCTGAAATTAGTTTAAATACATACACTAAATAATACATAATAATTAGGATTATTATGCTATCCTTAGTCAATCATGAATAGCATACTAAGAAAAAATAAAACTGATGTGTGAATGAACCTATATACAGTAAACTACACAAGTAGGAGTAGAAACAAAGCACAAAGAAGCTGTTTTACTTAAGGGGGTGGGAAAGTACTGTAAATAAATCCTTAATTAAGATTGTCTAGAAATATCAGCGCAAGCTACTACAGGGTTGAAATAAAGAAGGCAACCCAAATGTCTCCATTGCAACATGAACCAAAGACGGAAGGGAGAATTATAGGGAGGCTGCCTGCATATAACAAAAACCCTGATGATTGTTACGGTAAACACTGCGGCACTCAGTAGTGTCTTCGTACAATCATGGCAAAGCAAATGGCAAATCTGTGGCAGAAATCTAAACTTTAAGCCTTGGACCTTTGCCATGGATCCTAGACATCAATCTTAAGCTTTTTCATTTGTATGCTAATTATTTTACTAGATAAATATTTTTTGACACTAATTTACTTTAACTCTGAATCCTTTTATTTGACTGTATCTTTTTAATAACAATGGCTGCTCCCTTCAACCCCCACCGGATCTTTGCGCTACCAGCCTTAGAGAAAGCTTCCTCTGCGTTCCTTGTTCCTGTTCCCGTCTCCATTCCTGTTTCTCCGTTGATCTCCAGTTGTGACCTGGAACTTGACTTCTGACCTTGCATCTCTGACTCTGAGACTGCCTGCTGTATTTGTACCTTGACCGCGGCTGCCACTGAAGGCTAGTCGCACCTGTGGTATGACCTGGTGGCACCACGCCCCAGCAAGACCATCCCGCTTTGCGGCAGGCTCTGCCACTTAGATTCCGGTCCCAGATGTCGCCTAGTACCATCTCCCGAGGTGGTCCAGGGGGTTCACTGACCCCAAGCCCTGACACCCATGTATATTAAATTTCTTAAAAAACTCTTTAGCAGGACATTAAAACATAAGAAAACCATATTTGAAACCCATACATACTAAGATGACTACAAATAAAAAGAGAGTTGTATCGCTATGGCTATTCAGATAATAAACAAATAAATGCATCTTATCTGAAAGTTTTTTGCTACATTTAAGGAGAAGCAGTTTTCCAATGTTTTTCTTTCTTTGGTAATTGATATATAGTAGAGGTGTCAGTTGTGCTCCAGTTATCTTTTATATTGTATCTCATGTTGGGTTTTGGTACCTGGATCCTTTGAGATTAGAAGTAATATAAGTTTGGGCCTGTATTGATTATTTTTGTCATTGTGATGGCTCGGTTTCTATGTGGCATATCTGGCAGGCTTGTACTGTGGTTGACTGACTTTGGGACAAGGTAGTTAAGATGATAGAAGTGTTTGCAAAAGAACCTTAGGATTCCAAATTACTCCTGCCACTTGTCACAAACATGTACAGTAAGAGGTCTCTGCAGAGAGCAAGTAACGCTCTAATCAAATATATCACTATGGCCCATTGACTGACTGTTGTCTTCGAAGTGAGAAGGAATGAGTTGCCGACAAACTTTGTCAGAAAAAAGCACTGTCATTTTTGATAGAATGTCCCACATTTATGTAGCAATCTGCGCCATTATTCTGGCAAACCTCTGGCACATATATGTATGAAGTGTTTGTACCAGTATTGTGCAATACTGTGCACCTAAAGGGGCGTTCCAATGTGTATTCACACCGGTAGCCACATTTATGTCAGAAGTCTTACATAATTGTGGTGCACGTCCTTTAAACCAGAAAAAAATTTGGTGCACTCAATTTATGCTTTTTGGGCACCCACACTCCGCACGAGGTTAACTGCATGTAGTGCACTATTGATAAATGTGGGCCAATGTTTATTTTATTATTATAAATACTATTGATAGTATATTATTATAGTATTGATGTATGATCCAAAACATGCTAGTAGGTTATTAAGATTGTGAGCCCCATGGGAACAGGGTACAATTTGGCAAGCTTTGTGCAGCGCTGCGTAATCTGTGTGCACTATATAAGATATTCTTCACTCCTTACTAACACCAAAGGTGCAGCCACCTGTCACATACCTTCGGGCTGAAGATCTGGCAACCTACTTTAAGGATAAAATTGATTGCATTCATCATGAAATAATTGCTCAATCCTCTCACCCCACTAATCCCCTTCCCTCTGGTACCTTACCTTATTCTCTCTCTTTCTTTGAAGAAGAGGAAGAAGTGTCCAGGCTCCTTTCCGCTGCTTGCCCCACTACCTGCATCACTGACCCCATCCACTCACATCTGGTACAGTCTCTCTCCCCAGCGGTCACTTCTCACCCCACTAATCCCCTTCCCTCCAGTACCTTATCTTGTTCACTCTCTTCCTTTGAGCTAGTCACAGAAGAAGAAGTGTCCAGGCTCCTTTCCTCTGCTCGCCCCACTACCTGCATCACTGACCCCATCCACTCACATCTGGTACAGTCTCTCTCCCCAGCAGTCATTTCTCACCTCACTAAAATATTCAACCTTTCTCTCTCTTCTGGTGTCGTCCCCTCTTCTTTAAACCATGCTGTTGTTACCCCTTTACTAAAGAAACCTTCTCTGGACCCATCCAATGCTACTATCTACAGACCAGTTTCTAACCTCCCTTTCATCTCCAAACTCCTGGAACACCTGGTCTATTCTCGCCTAACTTGCTATCTTTCAGCTAACTGCCTCCTTGACTCCCTACAATCTGGTTTTCGCTCTATGCACTGCACTGAAACTGCTCTTTCTAAAGTCTTTGATGATCTCCTCACTGCTTAATCCAAAGGTGACTATTCTCTTCTCATTCTTCTGGATCTATCGGCAGCGTTCGATACTGTGGACCACCAGCTCCTCCGCAGGATGCTTTGCTGGATTGGCCTAAAGGACACTGCACTCTGTTGGTTTTCTTCATATCTCTCCCCCAGGGCTCAGTCCTAGGTCCTCTTCTCTTCTCTCTCTATACTGCCCCCATTGGACAACCCATCAGCAGATTTGGTTTCAGTATCATATCCTAGCTGATGCAGGGAAAGAGCCAAAACAGCACAAAACTGAGTAAAAATGCAAAGTTAGTAGTTAAAAGTTATTTTTATAATGTTAGGATCAGTAGCGGATGAAGATTTGAGGACTTTCTTTTGTGGGAAAACCTCTTTAATTATCTGACAAAACATATATAAATGGCAGCCTAATTTCCAGTTTGAACTGACTTAGCATAAATATGCAGCAGGTTATCCAGATGAAGCTAACCGGATGACCCTATCAGCCATAGCAAGAGAAGTTGGTATTTCCAATTCTATCATTTCTATAATACTGCATCTTTACATATGAAACTCATTTAAGTCCCCCAAAAAGGCTGGACGCCCTCAAAAGACAAATAAAAAAGAGAGAATGGGATAACGCAGAGAATCTCCATGGGTAATCATATTCACATTGCGGCTGGAATTACTTGCCAGTTCAGCACTGAACAGCGTAAAGATCTGTTATTATTATTACTATTATTATTATTGTTATTATTAGTATAATTATCAAAACCTGTGGCTACCATGCAAAGTTTTTGTTCAGGTAAAAAAAAAATTTGTTAATTGCTCTCATTTTGAGAAATGGGATTTGCATTTTTTTTAATTTGATTTAGATTTCAGCACAGAAACACATTTTTACCCACAAACCCTTAGGCTAGAAAAATGTTTGTCAAAATCCAATTCCAAATTATTTTGAAGGGAGGCAGGCAACCACTTTTGTAACAGGAGTACGACGTGCCCTATTTTTTGGTGTATTCTACAGACAAACTCTGCAATGGATAACCTGACATGTGGATTTTGTGATATATTTACTAAATATTGTATATTGCATTGCTATTGTATCTGCATGTGTATATGAAAAATCTAAACATATTGATGCACAGTTTTTTCTCCTTTATTGGATGATAATTTGACATTTATCTTTCTATCTATCAATGCAGTATATGTATATATATATATATATATATATATATATATATATATATATTCAGTTTGTTTTTTTTCATGAGTACAACTTAGTAGCTAACAATATCGGCCTTTTGCTGGTTTTACTTGATCATTTGCTCGGTGTAAGTGAAACAGAAGACATTGTTACAGCAAGTCAAGGCCAAGGTGGACAGATTTCTCTAATCACCTACATTATTGTGTTGACTGGATCATAGTTGCGGCGGATCAATACAAGCCTATTTAATGTTAGAACCTGAATCTGATATTCTTCATGTTTAACTCAGCAAACAAATCAATGAACAGCATTGATCGCCATTGATATTTGACAGTTTTTAAATACAATTAAACTACTTTTGCACCACTAAAAGCACTTGAAATAAACAATTGAGATCTATTTATACTTTAAAGAGCTACTCGAAAATACAATAGATCAAGTGTTTGTGTTGACAGTGTCAATGTCAAGGGAAGCATTGAGATCTATAATCTTCTGTATAAATAGAAAGCTGAGCTGCTCTGCATCCTTTAGCACTCAGGCTGCTTATAAAACACTATTATGCTGTTTAATGCTGACACTGTGGTATTGTTATTAGTTAATTATTTATTAGCATTTGCTCACAAATATGAAGCTTTGATCAAACACAACTTATGAAACCGCTAATTGCAGTCGGCAATGTCAAGCTGCCAGCTCGTGTGGAAGGTATGACCTTTCAAGGGATTTATTTTGCAGTTATCAACTTTTTGGTCAGATAAAGGAAATAATATTGTGATCATATCTCATATTATTTCAGTTCCAGTTAGAGCTCAATGTGATACATTTTTTGTAGCTGTCACTGGTATCTCTTCCACTGTGATGCGCCAATTTCATCCATGTTTGTACTTTCTATTTGCACTGCTGTATTCAGTTACCTTTGGGTTAGTATTTGATTATGTTGTACTAGATATATCGTAGCCAAGGTTAGATATTGATGGCATCTATAATGACAGCAAGGATTTCTGGTAATAAGAGGGTAGGAGTGTTTTGGGGCATTTGAGTCATTTGTTTTGAAACAAATTAATAAATCACACACATATCTAACGATCTAGATATACAAAAGGAATATTGCTCTTCTATTTGATGCAATACACAGTTACTCTTAGGCTATATTCACACTGCCGTTGCCCGCCCGTACCGTACCGTAGCGGGCAACGGCAGTGTACGGGGAGAGGAGGAGGAGGTGAGCGCAGCTCACCCCCGCCCCTCTCCATAGCAACCTATGGCGCATGGCGCCGTATTACGGGAAAAGATAGGACAGGTCCTATCTTTTTCCCGGGTACGGAACGGTACAGTGTGCTGCACCGTACCGCTCCCATAGGGTGCCGTGCGCCCATAGAAGTGTATGGGGGACGTATATCGGCCGTATATATGTCGGCCGTATATACGTCCCCCATACGTTAGTGTAAATGTAGCCTTATACTGTCCCTTTGTAACAACTCCCTAATGCTCTCCACTCTATATTTCCTAAATGTCAATGTCTTTGTGTAGTCCTATACATTCTAACATGAGTAAAATAGCAGTATTTTAAGCTTATTTCATAAACTGTGTATATTCTAAAGCACAGATTAAAAATGTTAATGATGATTGTGATAGAATACTGATCAAAATTTGAGAACATTTTCAGATATCTGCTAGTTATTGGTGTTAGTCTGGCAAAATTAAGGCAAAATTCTTAATTACATTCAGAATAGAAAAATAACATAATTTGTAATTTGATGTCTTTTTTAAAAATCAAACATTTCACATATACAATGATAACCTGTCTCCATCAGTTTTTCTTATGTGTAAATTGGTTTCCCGTGGACATGACCATAAACTCATCCTGAACACAGCCATGCAGATCTTCTTGTCAGGTTGGTTTCCATCATGTGAATGCGCGTTTCCTGTCTATGATGGGCGTCTACATCAGCTTTGGTGTGCACTGTCATGGCACCATCACATAAAGCACTGCACTGTACTGCCTATCTCTTCAATCGGGTTTTCCTGCAGCGTCTGCCCACACTGACTCCCACACTGAGGTAAAGCTTGTGCAAGCCGTGGGCTTGATTATTGGGACATAGCAGTAGTCTGTCTGTGGTTTGATGGTACATAGTAGTGGTGTGATGGGTTATGTGACATAGGAGAGGTGTATGTGATGGGTTATGTGACAGCAGAGGTTTGTGTACAGTTGGTTAGGTGATAACTCTCTATTTCTTTTATCTGACGTACATCTATCTCATTAGTGATCTTATATACATGTCATTTCTCTTTTTCTATATTTCAGAAATTATTAGTAGAATTAGAAAACTAAATGAAAGTGTAGCTAAACCTTGTAGCATGATAATCTAGGAAACGTCAACACATAGCAGCAGGAGGTTCATGTGCAAGAGCGCTGCAGGCAGAGGTATCAGGTAGTGTCTGCTCTGCACCATGTGCTTCTCATCTAGACCATGCCCACACATTAGAACCTTACACTGACCTAGCTGATGCAGGGAAAGAGCCAAAACAGCACAAAACTGAGTAAAAATGCAAAGTTAGTAGTTAAAAGTTATTTTTATCATGTTAGGATCAGTAGCGGATGAAGATTTGAGGACTTTCTTTTGTGGGAAAACCTCTTTAATTATCTGACAAAACATATATAAATGGCAGCCTAATTTCCTGTTTGAACTGACTTAGCATAAATATGCAGCAGGTTATCCAGATGAAGCTAACCGGATGACCCTATCAGCCATAGCAAGAGAAGTTGGTATTTCCAATTCTATCATTTCTATAATATTGCTATTGTAAAGTATCTTTACATATGAAACTCATTTAAGTCCCCCAAAAAGGCTGGACACCCTCAAAAGACAAATAAAAAAGAGAGAATGGGATAATGCAGAGAATCTCCATGGGTAATCATATTCACATTGCGGCTAGAATTGCTTGCCAGTTCAGCACTGAACAGTGTAAAGATCTGTCTCGTCATACAGTGTCTACATGATTAAGACCATTTGTACTGAAATCCCACTCTGCAGTGACCAAACCTCTCATTAGAAAGAAAGAATCAAAAGTCTAGACTTTGCTAATGAGCAGCATGTTGTGAGGCCAGAGCAGAAGTGGTCCATACTTCATTTTAGTGATAAAAAAAGGTTTAATTTATTTTGATGGGAAACATTATACTCATCCACAAACTGGGGAAAGACTGAACCCAAGGTGTTTAACCTCTTAACGCTCAGCGTCCGATATATCGGACGCTGAGCGCAGTGACTTAGCGCTCAGCGTCCGATATATCGGACGCTGAGCTGATGCCGGTTCAGCTCAAGATCTGAGCCGAACCGGCATCGGGAAACACGGGGTGCCGGCTGTGACTGATAGCCGGCACCCCAGTGTAACACCCGCGATCGGAGTTGTCTCCGATCGCGGGTGCTTAACCCGTTAAATGCCGCGGTCAGCGCGACCGCGGCATCTAACATGTATCTGGGGGATCTTTCCCCCACGATCGGCCCCCCCGAACCGTTTTCGGGGTGCGCCGATCGTTGCTATAGTAACTCTGGGGTCCGATCTGGACCCCAGAGTTACCTGCAAGAATTGCCAGTAAGATGGCGTCTGTGACGTCATCTTACTGGCACAGTGCCAGCCTATGCAAGTGTATAGGCTGACACTGATAATACTCTGCAATACATCAGTATTGCAGAATATTATCATGAAGAAGCAATCAGATGATTGCTTCTTCATGTCCCATGGTATAAAAGTGAAAAAGTAAAAAAAAAAAGTTATTCAATAAAAAAATAAAGTCATAAATCACTAAAAATGCCCCAAACCCCCAAAACATATAAAGAGACATATAACTCAAAAAAAAGTCTAAATCATAACACAAACCCCACATATATACTATCACCGCGTCCGTAACAACCCGTAGAATAAAAGTAAATCATTATTGAACCCGCACGATAAACGCCGTAAAAAAAAACTGTTATAAACCCTCCAAAAATTATGATTTTTACCTTTTCAATCCCACAAAAAAAGCTATAAAATGTGATCAAAAAACCATATGTACTGCGACATGATACTGGTGCAAAGTACAACATGTCCCGCAAAAAACAAGCCATCAACCAGCTCCGTAGCCAAAAAAGTAACAAAGTTATGCCACTTGGAAGACGGCAATACATAAATGATAGATTTTTCCCCACATTAGGGTTTTATTTGACAAATTTAGTAAAACGTAAGAAAATATATTCATGTCTGGTATCCCCATAATCGTATCGACCCATAGAATAAAGATAACATGATTATTAGTCTATACGGTGAACACCAAAAAAAAAAAGAAGTAAAAAATCCAGTACAGAATTGATGCTTTTCTACTCCTGTCCTCAAAAAACGTTCCTAAATTTTCAACAATAGGTGATACAAACCCCAAAATGGTAACATTGGAAAAAGCATCTCATCCCGCAAAAAAAATGGCATCACATGGCCCCAATAACGAAAAAGCGAAAATTTTATAGCCTTCAAAAGGGGCCAATGAGGAAACTAAAATCCTGGCAGCTGCAGGGTGCTCCTTCCCTCCTGCGCCTCGCTGTGCCCCCATAACACAAGTCACAGCCACATGTGGGGGGTCTTTGTACTCAGGAGAAATTGCAGAACAAATTGTATGGTGGGTTTTCTCTTTTTATCTTTTGGAAATGTGTAAATTTTAGGGCTAAATGAACGTATAAGGGAACAATATGACCATTCTAAATTTCACCTCCATTTTGATTCAATTACTATGAAGATCTCAAGGGGTTAACAATCTTCGTAAAAGCTGTTTCTGATAGCTTGAGGGGTGCAGATTTGAAAATGGGTTGGTTATATACGGGGGTTTTGATGCTAAATATGTAAAATTTCATTCCAAACTGTATTTATCCCCGAAATAGTCAATTCTGAAAATCCGGAAAAGCGATATTCTATTTGCAAGCCGCGTGACATCAAAATAAATTATCCAGACATTTCAGAAATTATGAAAATGTAAAGTAGACAAATGGGAAATGTTATTCAGCAACTTATTTAGGTGGTAAATCGATCTGCCTGAAAACGCAATGATTTTGAATTTCGAAAATGGCAAATTTTTCCAAAAATTTATCATATTTTCTTTTTTTTTGTAAATAAATGCAAAACTTATCTGCCAAAATTTACCACTAAAATGAAGTACAACATGTGGGGAAAAAACAATCTCAGAATCGCTTTGATAAGTAACAGTGTTCAAAAGTTATAACCGTATAAAGAGACGCAAGTCAGAATCCAAAAAATCGGGCTGAGCCTTAAGCTACAAAATGGCTGCGTCCTTAAGGGGTTAAAGAAGTCAGTAAAGGTGGTGGAGGAAGTGTCATGGGAAATGTTTTCTGCAACAGGAGATAGACCTCTCACACAGCTAACTGGAATGCAAGTGCAAGTGTGTATCAGAACCTTCTTCAACAACATTTGGCTCCTCTCTTACGTTTTTCACTCTATGAACCAGCAATTTTCATGCAAGACAATGCCCCCTTTTACACAGAAAAACAGATAAAATAGTTCCTTGAAATAGAAAACATTTAAACAATGAATTGACCAGCGATCGGGTTAATAGCCGCGATCGGTGCAAGCACCGACCGTGGTTATTAGCGGTGGGGGTTTTCTGCAAAATGCAAAAACCCCAACCTTTGTATGAAGAGGACGCAGCCCGTGAGCCCTCTTCATACACTCCTTATACTTCTACAGCTACGGCGCAGAGCGTTAAGGAGTTAAACAAAAAAAAACCTCAATAGCACTGAATAAGTAGAGTATCCAATACTTCATATGGTACACATAATTAATCTTTATTAAACACATCAATCATACACAATAACCAGAAAAAAAAAGTATTTAAAAACACCCCATTAAAAGAGATACACATAAAAAAACAACAGATAAAGATAATATGTGGACTGGGAGTTATCATACATCAAATCTGTAACAAGTTCCTGGTAAGACATCACAAATATCATGTATATATTTCCAGGGCCTTCCCTCTGAGAAGAGGGGTAAGGTACCAAACCCATTGGTCCGCATGTGCATGGTACCATTGATAATTTTTTTCAAAAGCTAGAAAAAAAGTGTCCAACTCAATGCCTTTATCCAGCATTGGGAAAGTCCTCAGTCCGTATCTTTGGCACATGGTTCTCCCGTAACACTTGACTAGCTGGAACAGACTGTTGTAGCTGGAGCATCTGCAGCTCGTGTTCACGATCCAGTTTGGCTTGCTCCCTCCATATGGGACTGACCACTTGCGACCGACAACTTGGAGTGTCTGGGCAGAGCTCCCCCTGCCTTGAACATGGTACTGCATCGTACTTAGTAATGTCCACAGCTGTGGCAGCATTCTTCCTTCCTTTGTTCATACTAGCCATACTTGTAGCTAGAATTATAAAAACACAGCGTTGCGCACTTCCACACCACAGGAGCTAACACCACAGTCCGAGACCGAGCCAACAAGCCCCACTTTAAACAATAAAGAAAGGAATATATAAAAAAACTCTGACCGGAGCTCCGAACGATTCCAATACGGCTGTTGTTCAAAATTCCTTCAAAGATCTTCAATTATATTTTATTGATGAGGAAAGTTTTGCAACAAGATGTAGGTCACTATTCAGAACGTCCTTAAGGTGTAGTTTTCTCCTTAAACTCACTCAACAGTTTGGTAGCAAAAACTAAAAGAGAAAGTAGGCAACGAATCACATAGTACGTTCTTAAAGCCTTGGATTTTATTCTTAAAAGTTATACTCACAAGAGTATGCGCATAAAACAGTATACAAAACGGGACGCCAGCTCCACTTGCTCGCCCGACCCTGGGTTTCACCGTTCTCAGCTTCTTCTGGGGCGTGTGCTGTTGCAGCTGTTGGTAACTAACAAAGAACTGCAATTTGATGTACCTCACACCTTACTGTAAATGCACTCTGCCTGTGTCTAGTGCTGAAATGGTCTTAAGATCCCAACACAAACGCTGCTGGTGGTAATGTTTAGTGTCTGGGAGTATGGATCACACACTCACATACACTATTATCTTGATCCCACCGCTTGCCACCAATCTGAAGGAAACCGTGAAGGTCTGGACCCCTGAAGGGTATACAAGGTCACGTAGTTATCCTTTTATAGAAACTCCCAGAATGCATGGGTTCTGAGAGTTGCGGGAAGTAATTTAAAGTTGTCCTCATCAAACTAATGAAGCCACCACCAGTTCTCCTTTAATATAAGCCTGTCTGTAATGGGATTATATAGGGTGAGTAACCAACCCGATAGCATGTATATAACCAAGAAACTTGGACACAAGATTCGTGAATCGAGATAAAAGAGCAAGACGGGTTCAATTTTATATTTAATTTTCTTAAGGGCACACTAGGCAATACAGTACACATAATAGATAGTAAAGAGAGTACAAAATACACAGGTAGCGCTACAAGTCTAGTTAAGTGAGTTAGTTACTTTGTTTGTGGGCCGAATGACGATGGAAAGTCCACACTTTAAGATCCTCCCTGCGCTTGGTGATGGTAAGATTTCCCCCAGGTGAAAGACGATGTGGCTGATTATATCAGGTGCAGACCTCCTACCTGGTATCCATAGCCATAGCTTCTCAAGGGGAAGTCGTTGGGTCATGGTTCTGGTATCATTGGATCCTGGTGAAACCCTGGATTGCATTTATACCAAACCCATTTGCTATGGTCCTATCCAAAGATATTGATATTTCTGGACCGAAGGATTGGGCCACTGTGATTTCCTGATGATAAGAAATCCAAAAATGTAGTTGACTTTGGGCTGAGATGGATCAACCTATTCATCAAATGGATCAAATATTCAACCTATTGGTTTAAGAGTTTTTATGGCTCTTTGTCGCCTGTTTGAAAATGGGGGGGGAAATGGGGGGAAAATGGGATCCTTTGAAGCTACCCCTCCTGGAGTGATCGTAAATAACCCAGCTCAATTAGGCCAATTAACCGGTTCGCGACCGCCCGCCGTGTATTCACGGTGGCGGTCGCGTTCCGATGCATGGAGAGGGCTCGCGGGCCGAACCCTCTCCATAGCCGGTAAGTCTCTGCTGCATATTGCAGCAAAAGGCTTACCGGTAACACCTTGCAGGCTTGCAGAACGCTGCCATCTTTCCGAGGATCGATGAGGAACGAGCCGTCACATAGCTTTTTACGTGTAAAAATAAAAAAGTTATAGATTTTGAAGGTGGGGAGTGAAAAATGGAAATGAGAAAACGGGAAAGGGCCCGGTCCTTAACCGGTTAAGCTGAGGCTGGGGGAAGTAAGGAATATGGGTGGCTTGATGAACAGGACAATATCTGGCCTGTGAATCTCCCTTGTACTAATATGTTCATCACACACATAATATAGTATCACCTGCTCATTGGAGATATATAATACAGTAAATTCTAAGTAACTTAACATCTTTAATTACAAAGTGATTCTTGCCATGTTACAGGGGTACAAATAAAAAGTTCTTTGAAAAAGTGAGCCATTATTTTTCAGCCATGTATTGAACTGTGTTTGTCATATGATTAATCTAAGGATAAAGGATTAACAATAATAAAAAAATATTTATGCACATAAGATACTTTGAACTTATAGAAAAAAATAAACAGATCTAGAATATTCCATGGAGGTGAATACACGTGAAAAAAATTCTACATAAACTCTTATGATTTACATTTATATTGGATGTTTATATTCATTTGTATTCGTTAAAATTGAAACTTCTAAAATTACAATAAGTTATCGATTTGACCTGGACAGAGCAGGTCACAGAAAGCTATATTTTTGAGCAGTCTCCCCATAAAGCAATGATTTTCCTTTACTTTCAATGCGAAGTGGACACAGTTCTACCTTTTCCACATAACAATTGAATTTTCTAAGCCAGAAATGGAAATAAGTTAGCAGGTTTGCTGTCAGACCCCACGATGACTTATATCCTACAGAATATAATATTTCTTTCTTACACTTTCGGCAGACTAGATTATTTATGTTATAGGATGCAGGGAAAGTCTTCCATTTTCCAGAAGTTGACATCCTATTAAAAAGGGAAGAAAGTAAACATTTCAGAATTAGGGCCTTACAGTTTCCATCAGCAACTTTTTTTTGCTCCTGTCATGTCTTGGCAGTGACTACAAAATGTGATGCTTAAACACACTTTATCATTGTCCTGCTGGAGCCACACAGTACCATACAGAGGAGGCTGAATAACGCTGATTACCTGTTTTGACTGGATCTGACTTCTATTCAATCATGTTAATATTTTGATTGTTTTCCAGGTGTTGTTAAAATGTCACTTGGATCTTCAAAAAGATATATGATATATACGACAAAGCTTTATAATAAAATATCCTGCTCTTGTGTTCTTATCTTGTTAATGAACCAAAATATGTATGTAATGCTTCCAAAAAGCATTTCCTGATGTTTTTGGAGACTCATATTTTTTACCTATACTATTTATACACATATACTTAGGTGAGGGCATTTAAACATAACTTTTAATCAATAATTTAAGAGTATAAAAAGGAAAGCAAAAGACCACCATGAACATTACCACATCATACTGACCACCACTTCATGGTCAGTCTGTCAATAGGACACAGTGATTGTCTGAGTCCTTATGCAGAGTATATGCAAACACAAACAGCATCAATTTTATGAACCCAACGTATTTCACTATGAAAAAATGTTCAGATCTCACCCATCCTGCGAGTTACGATGAAGAGGGATGTTGTCGACAGACTCAAGGAACTTCCAGATCAGAAAGGTGGAAGCACTGCACTGTAGTCGCTACAGGAGTGGACTATGCCACTGTTGATCCTCAATAATGACCACTGTTGGTGTCGCTGCAGCACTGATTTACATAAATTTATATGATTCCCCTGACGAAAATTCCACTGTTTGTGGCACTGGAAACACATCAGGAACGCTATCAGAACTGGACCCATAGGGCTTAATAGGGTTTCCTAATATAAGGGATAACCTGGGACCGTCCTTGTTAGGATGGGAGCTATGTTTGGGGGTATGAGGGGGAGCTGAGTTCAGGGCATACTAGGGGCAGTGCTTCCACCTTTCTTCTGACTTGGAAGTTCCTTGAGTCTGTCGACAACAACCCTCTTCATCGTAACTCGCAGGATGGGTGAGATCTGAACATTTTTTCATAGTGACACAACCTAAGATTACGTTGAGTTCATAAAATTGAGGCTGTTTGTGCTTGCATATACTCTGCATAAGGACTCGGACGATCACCGTGTTTTATGGAGAGACTGACCATGGATTGGTGGTCAGTGTGATGTGTTTATGTACATGGTGGTTCACATTACTTTGATGCTGTTTGTGTTTGCATACACTTTGCACAGAACTCTGACTGTCACCGTGTCCTATTGAGAGACTGACCATGAAGTGGTGGTCAGTATGATATGGTTATGTACATGGTGGACTTTTGCTCTTAAATTATTGATTAAAAGTTATGTTTTAAATGTCCTCACCTAAGTATATGTATATTGAATTGGGTTGGCGATTCTAATTAGCTGTCTATACATGCGGTCCCCTACTTGAAAACAGCTGACTTACTTACGACCCCTAGTTACAAACGGACCTCTGGATGTTAGCAATTTACTGTACTTTAGTCTTGGGCTACAATAAACAGCTATAACAGTTATCAAAGGTGTCTGATATTAAGCTTTATTGTTAATCCTGCTTCTTATGACAATCCAACATTTTTAAAATCCAATTGTCACAGAGACCAAAAAAAATTTGGCTGGGGTTACAATGATAAAGTATACAGTTCCGACTTATATACAAATTCAACTTAAGAACAAACCTACAGACCCAATGTTGTAAGTAACCCGGGGACTGCCTGTAAGTGCCTTTGGCAATATATGATTTCAGGCTATTAATTTATTTAATCTATGCTATTTATACAAAGCTATTTATACAAAGTGTAGCTGTTTGATTGTTTATCATTCAGTTTCTCAAAGTTCTCAATTAAGTTCTCAAATGTTACAAAATAAACACTGGATCAAATGCTTCCATAGTCTTCTATTGGCTGTTCACATTAAATAACGACCGAAGAGTACTTACCATGTATGGCAGTAGCCTGACAGTAGACCATTTAGATGTTAACATGTCTGATCTATTGTTACTATGTAGTAAAAAACTTAAAGATACAACTTAAAGAAAATCTACCACTAAAGTTAAGCTGATTATGCTAATGAGCCTGAATAGCTCTGGGGGTGTGGTCAGAGCCCCTCAGTGCTGCAGATTAACAGGCTGGTACAATGAGCAGAGCTAGCCTCACCCAACTCCTGCTCTCTTCCCCACCTTCAGCCTGTGTGCAGCTCCTGCTTCAAAGGCTTGCGGACATTGCCATTCCTTGCCTTTATATGGAGAGGGATGCTTTTTATCCTGGCCTTCAGACTTAAAAATAAATTATCATCGAAATGAAGCGTGATAAACCAGGGACACTTACTTATAGATCCAGGCACCGAGCCTGTGGAATTCTTCTTATATTTGTTATTCCTGCTCTCCTTCCTTCTAAAATCAACTTTGAACAATATGCTAATGAGTTTGAAGGGCTCTGTAGTGGTGTTACCAGAGCCCCTCTGTGCAGCTTCACAAGCTATTACACTGTCTCACCCTCCTCCCTGCTCTCTCAGCTCTTCCCTCCTACCTCTGCCTGTTGTAAACTCATGGCGTCAGAGGAAGTTTAAGCACAAAGTGGGAAAATGCACTGCACAAAGTAAGCAACAGCATGGAGGCACTCTGGTGACAGCTTCCGGAGCACTTTTGGCTCATTAACATAATTTTCAGACACGTTGCCTAGGTCTATGAGTCAATGTCGCAGGTTTATCATGCTTAATTTATTTGCTAGATTTCCTTTACATTTTAGATACATTAGTTCATGGCATTGGATGGAGTTCCAGCATTAGGACGCAACTACTATTGCTAGCTATGCTACAAGAGATTATTTCATATAGCATGAAACTAAAACTAGAGTATGAAATGAAATGGAATTTTCCTATATTTCTTAGCAGTGATATCTGTCTTGTGTAAATATGTATTCCTTATTGTTCTTCCATGTATTTATGGACACATTAGAGGACAGGAAGAAGGTTTTATAAACAGGTGACAGTTCCCATTCTTCCTGTGTCCCCACACATTGTTGTGTAAAATATGAGCACTTTCAGAATGTGTACAGTTAAGAGATCACATTCTCCCTTTTACTAAAGTTTTCATGTGAATCAGTCAATAGATGTAATGTATCCTTTGATGTTACTATTACCATTCAGTATAGGGTCCATGTTTACTTCTCTTGTCACCATCCTACTTTTTGGAGTCTTTATAGTTATTACCTAATGGATGTTGAGAGGCTAACAGAGTATTGCCAATAACTTGCCTGGGCTTTTAAACACAGATCTCCATTCACAGACATTTTAGCTTTCAAGTAAAGAGCTTTTGAATGTCTATTTCTGATGAAAAGGTTCTGTCATACATACAATATTTGTCTGTAAGTAACTGAGCCACTGCTCAAGAAGCAATACTATACATTAGTACATATTCTTGCTTTATCTATGCAATGTGTTTAATATCTCGTGTATACCTTGTCAGTATATACTAGATGTGTATTATTTCTATGATACTGATACAATAATGCATTATTACCTTAGTTTCTTTTATATTGCGTTATGTCCAAATCAAGAGATCTCTGATGCTCTTTTAACATTAGGATATTATGTGAACAAGAGTTCTAATCTATTTTCTCTCATAACCTTTGTTAAAATCTTAACCTTAACCTATACGTTCCTCTATGTATCGGTCTTGAGTCCATTGGACAACACCGTATATGGTGGCCGCATGCTAGCAGCTAACAAACGGCCGCCCTAGGAGTTCCCACCTCCCTTATGTCCCATTGTGGCTGGTATAGAAAGTCTAGGAGAGGTTGGGAGCCTGGGTGGATCATTTTTTACAACCCCTCACTAAGGTCTCCCCCACATTTCTTAGGGACACTAAACATGTCCTTCAGATTGTGGAAAAATTGAAATGGCATGACTCCTATAGCTGGGCCACTACCGATGTAGCCACATTATATTCTTCCATTCCTCATAATCTCTGGTTGCTCTATTTGGCTAAACATCTGGACTTCTACAGTAACTATACTAATGAACTGAAGGAATTTTTACTCATGGCTACGGGTTTTCTGTTGGAAAACAATTTTTTTCAGTTTAATGGTCAGTTCTTTTTCCAGGTGGAAGGAGCTTCCATGGGGCCTAAATTTCCCCCCTCTTTTGCTAATATTTATATGGTACAATGGGAGGAGAGATTAGTTTTTTAGTCCCACAACCCGCACCGGGCATTTATTAGGTGGTTGGCTAGATATATAGATGACCTGGTGTGGGTGTGGGTGGGATCCAAATCTCTCTTCCAGGAGTTTGCCCTCTACCTGAACAAGAACGACATGAATTTGACTTTTACTTACTTTTTTGGGGGAGACAGTGTACCGTTTTTGGACATCAGACAGGGGCAGGCAAGAACAGGTATGTGATGCCCCTTATCGCAAAGAATATGCGGGCAATTCAATACTGCTACCCCCCTCCTGTCATCCACCTCATGTGAAAAATAATATTCCTTATGGTAAATTAGTAAGAACAAAAAGAAATTGCTTGGATACACAACAACTAAAAATAGAAGCACAATCCTTGTCAGGTAGACTCCAACAAAAGGGTTACCGACTTGATGTTAGCAAAACGGCTGAGCAACGGGTAGCAAGGGTCAGTAGGAGTGAGCTGCTGTGTACCAGCAATGGAAAGCAGGATATCCAGGAAAACACCACACTTACATTCAGCACCCCGTTTAGCAAACAGTTTAATGAGCTGAAAAACATCATAAGAAAAAATCTTCCCATTCTTGTGCAGGATCCGGATCTATATGATCTTGTGAAGAATGGGATTAGATTTATCCGTAAGAGGGCCCCCACCCTGGGCAAACAATTGTCTCCTAGTCTTTTTTGTTCTAAAAACAAGAAAGACAAATTTTACCTGGCTTGCACATCTCGGCATTCATAAATGTGGTCACCGTGTCTGTAAAATGTGTTCCTACATTCGGCTAGGCAATTCAGTTATATGCTATTCTACAGGAAAAGAGTTTCCAGTAAAATCTTTTATTAATTGCAACACTACCTACGTAATATATTTTGAGTACAGTATGTAGGATGCACGACTGGCCAACTTAAAGTCAGATTACGCAGACACTTGTCCGATGTAACCAATAATGCGTTTAATGTCTCTGTTTAATTGTTGAGATTCAGAGATCTCAACAATGAGGATTGTTCTGGATTTGTTTGGCAGGCCATTGAAAGGGTTAATCGCCCCCTCAGAGGTGGCGATCATCAGAGGAAACTTGTAAACAGAGGGTCCTTTTGGATTTTTTCCTTGGACATCGGATACCTAAGGGCCTCAATGCTAGACAGGACATTATTTTATGTTATTAAAATTACTTGGACAGGTTAACTATGTACTTGTGGTGGTTTTTTCGACTTTGTTCATTTGCCCAAATATTCCCATTAATATGTCTTATGAAGAGTCCCGAGCTAGCTTGTCATATGTCTCCACAAAGATGGGGTCAACTCGTTATATATATATGTAATTATAGGATGTCCCATCTATATGCATTTCCTATACTTACTTATCCTGTCTTCCTTCTTTATTAATTCGATGCATTTTCCTTCCCCATGTTGCTGATTACTTTTACAACATTGTTGTTTTCCTTTTTTTAAACTTTAATATGTTAAATTTTTGTTGTATGTGATATCTATCCCCTCTCCAGCAAAACGTATGACATCCGTTTGTGTGAAGGGGCCAATGGGTGTGGTATCATAGATCCATACCAAATGAAAGAATAACATAGGTTGTAAGGTTTTAAAGGTAGTTATTACCTTAAAATAATTTTGCTGTTGTGGGGACTATTTTGAACCAAATTTCTAATCAGCCCATCACATGGCGGCAACTCAGTGCATTTAGGCATGTAGACATGGTCAAGACAATCTCCTGCAGTTCAAACCGAGCATCAGTATGGGGAAGAAAGGTGATTTGAGTGCCTTTGAACGTGGCATGGTTGTTGGTGCCAGAAGGGCTGGTCTGAGTATTTCAGAAACTGCTGATCTACTGGGATTTTCACGCACAACCATCTCTAGGGTTTACAGAGAATGGTTTACAGAGAAAAAGAAAAAACATCCAGTGAGAGGCAGTTCTGTGGATGGAAATGCCTTGTTGATGCCAGAGGTCAGAGGAGAATGGGCAGACTGGTTCGAGCTGATAGAAAGGCAACAGTGACTCAAATCGCCACCCGTTACAATCAAGGTAGGCAGAAGAGCATCTCTGAACGCACAGTACGTCGAACTTTGAGGCAGATGGGCTACAGCAGCAGAAGACCACACCGGGTACCACTCCTTTCAGCTAAGAACAGGAAACTGAGGTTACAATTTGCACAAGCTTATCGAAATTGGACAGTAGAAGATTGGAAAAAAGTTGCCTGGTCTGATGAGTCTCGATTTCTGCTGCGACATTCGGATGGTAGGGTCAGAATTTGGCGTCAACAACATGAAAGCATGGATCCATCCTGCCTTGTATCAACGGTTCAGGCTGGTGGTGGTGGTGTCATGGTATGGGGAATATTTTCTTGGCACTCTTTGGGCCCCTTGGTACCAATTGAGCATCGTTGCAACGCCACAGCATACCTGAGTATTGTTGCTGACCATGTCCATCCCTTTATGACCACAATGAACCCAACATCTGATGGCTACTTTCTGCAGGATAATGCGCCATGTCATAAAGCTGGAATCATCTCAGACTGGTTTCTTGAACATGACAATGAGTTCACTGTACTCAAATGGCCTCCACAGTCACCAGATCTCAATCCAATAGAGCATCTTTGGGATGTGGTGGAACGGGAGATTCGCATCATGGATGTGCAGCCGACAAATCTGCGGCAACTGTGTGATGCCATCAGGTCAATATGGACCAAAATCTCTGAGGAATGCTTCCAGCACCTTGTTGAATCTATGCCATGAAGAATTGAGGCAGTTCTGAAGGCAAAAGGGGGTCCAACCCGTTACTAGCATGGTGTACCTAATAAAGTGGCCGGTGAGTGTATATATACAGTATATATATGTGATCCTAAAAATGAAAACGGTTTAGTTCGCTTTAAAGTTGTATGCTGTAATATAATCACAGCAAACGTGTATGTCACTTTATACAGTAGGGGTCATCTCAGATGTGTTATGTGACAAATGTATTCTGGGTAACGTTTGCATCTAAGCAGGATCTAAAAGGCATAATCATAATCACTTAGAAAGCCAAAGTGCCAGACATCATGTTTACTTCTCTAATCAACTGTAAATATTTGTAATGTGCACCAAGTTATTCCTGATATCATTATGAAAATGGATGGGACTGCTCCGTCTGATAACCTTTCTGCAGACTAAACGCTTGCATTTACTAAGAGAATCTATTGATTGACCGAGAGCAAATGACTTACCTCAGGAAAAATGTTTTAGTGACAATACTTTACCTTTCTTTCTTTCTTTTTTATCTCTCCTTCTTCAAGGACATAGATAAGATGGTATTTCAGATTTACGTGGAAATCGGTTTGTTATGACCCATAGGCCTGCAACAGAAGCCTCCAAATATTTGATAAAACTGTATTATCAAGCCCAATGCACTATGTACACATGGATGTTATTGGCAGTCTGTGCTATCTGCCCAGGTACAGCCAAGCACTCAGAAAACCCAATTAATTTTAAAGTCACGAATACAGCAAACTTGTAGAGTTATTTTTTTGAATTATATTTGCTAAATGATAAACAAAGCAACTAAATTTTAATGCACTGAGGCAGAACCAGCACCTGAAGTCTCCAAGGAAAAGCTTTCACAGAGTTTATTGTAAGTCCATTTTACAGGGTAAGAAAAACAGTTTGTGCACAGAACTTTACTCAAACAGCTGGAAGTAACCAAAACTCATTAAAGTTATTTCCTGAATTATATGTATGGGTAAATCAGAAAGTGTATGATAGTACGAAAACTACTTACTGTGCAAGATCCATTTGAATACAGTTCTCACTGCAGTAAACATCTGATAACCAAAGTTTATAAATAAGTGTTAATGATTTGGGGGACTATAAAATACTTGTGTTAGATTTTACCTAACATAAAAACAAAAAAGAAAAGAGGAATGTTCTTTAATATTTTTGTTGAAACACATTTGGATTAAAGGAAATCTACCATCAAATCCATCATGATAAACCAGGGACACTTACTCATAGATCCAGGTACTATGACTTCTTATATTAGTGGGGATAATCTTATATTTGTTATCAATGGCTATTGTTTATTAACTTGTTTATTTATTGTTTATTAAATCAACTTATTCTAATTAGCTCCTCTTTGATCTGGCTCCATAGACTGTTATACTGTAGTCCTTCACTTCTCCCTCTGCACATGTGCAGTGAGCACTTTCCGCCGAGGGAGTAGAGGGCAGTGTGAGATGGTGTAACAGTCTGTAAAGCCAGATGACAGAGTGGCTAGGGTTGATTTTAGAAGGAAGGAGGCCATCAATAGCAAATATAAGAAGAGGACTGCAATGCCTAGGTCTATGAGTAAGTGTCCCTGGTTTATCATGCTTGATTTTAATGGTAGATTTCCTTTAATAAAATGTCACTCACAATATTTACCACTTTAGCCACAAGCTTTTTTTGTAGTTAATGAAGAAGTTATACATGCATTACATAGGACAACTATGCAAATCACTTGAGCCTCTCAGATTATGTGAATTACAACTTTCACACCACTTCAATGCCAAGGGGTGAGGAGTTGGCCGTGCCGCAGAGTTGGCCGGAGTGGGGCGGGGGATACCGGTGCTTGCACATTAACTATAGCCTGCTCCAGTTCCTGATGCAAATCAAATAGATCTGATTCTGCAGCAGGGTCATGTATAGGAGCCTCCCAGCAGATCTGGTGTGGCCTGCATGTCAATGGAGAGCATTATGTGCCAGTACATGATGAATTGCCTACATCTTAAAGAGGTATTCTCATCTCAGGTATTTATGACATATATATACAGGACGGATTCATTTCTCAACTTGCAGACATTTGGCTATTCCCCTATTATTAAAGGGGTATTCCCATTTCAGCAAATAAATGTTTTTGTTTGCATGGTGGAAAATTATATGATTTTTCAATTATACTTTGTCTATCAATTTCCTCAGTTTTCTAGATCCATGCTTGTTGTCATTCTACAAAAAGCTTCTATGTTTACTACTAGTGGACAGATATCTCTTCATGATCACACAGATGCACAGCTGTGTGACATCATTTGACCACTAAAACCATTGGAGGAAAATATAGAAGCTTTCTAGTCCAAAAAAGTTTTTTGTTAGTGCAGCTCACCTCCATAATGATAATATGTGTACGATGATGCATGACTTTTGGGTTGGGTAGCCAGGAAGCAATCCAAGGAATCAAATGAGTCCAGCTTTGATTTGCAACAGGAAATAATGGTAAAAATCCACTTTATTGAGAAAAATACGGTAAAAAAAACCATTAATAGACGTACATGGTAAAGTAAAAAACTGACGCGTTTTGAAACCAAATGGTTCTTAGTCGTAGCCTAAGCTTTCTAAACTTAAGCTTTCTATCGAAGGACAACAAGCAGAGATCTAAAAATGTAAGGAATTGATAAAGCATGTATATTAGAAAATTGTAAGTTTTTAAAAGCAATATCAATTACTGGCTGAAATGGGTACACACCTTTGAGATAGTTGTGGTTCCCAGTGATGCAGAAGTCCCGCATCTGTCATGTAGGGATGACATTTGAAATTGTCTATAAATAAAAAATATGATATTTTCATGTGAACCTGATATGAGAATTCCCCTCTAAGGTAAGGGCCCCTGCAATGTGCTTCACCATGTGCAAAAAAGTTCCCAATTCTGACTAATGGAGACAATCTTGAGCAAGGAAAATAATTAAATTCATCAATTATTGAATTATGTATTATTTCAGCAGAATGACTATGGACCTTATTCCTCTGTCTAGTTTTGAGTCTTTTGTTCATATTTGTTCTTTCCTATAGGCAATGCATGTGAACCCCTTTTTAAATGTACAGAATCATGGAATGACTAGTTTGCTATATAATAATAATAATAATAATAATAATAATAATAATAATAATAATAATAATAATAATAATTCATGCCAGATCTGATCCCAGAAAGTGCTCAAAAATCCATGGACCAATTGGACATAGATTTTCTTGGATAATATACTCATCCATGCACCAACAGTAAGTAGATGTCAAATGCTGGTAATGGTATTCCTTTCTACTTGCCCATACTAAATCTCATAACTAAAGTCCACAAGAAGGCCAAAACTTTATAACTTCCCCCAGCTGAACTACCTCTCAGGGAATCTGCATGCCCACAAAGTCTTCCATTAGAAACCACTGTCTCCGATTTGCCAGTCTCATCACCTGTTATTTGTTTTAGCTCTCAAGAAGTGGAGACTTAGATGTCCATGTTTCATTCTCTTCCAGACAATCGTGCAATCGATAGATTCCACATGAAGTATCTTGAATCACAACACTTATACCCAGTATTTATATATTGAAAACATATTATAAATTAGAGTGACAGATAATGTATGTATTATTGTACTTGAGATGACTATTTAATCACTTATAATGTTGTTTCCCTGTCCGCTGTAGAGTTGTGTAACTGTATAATTCTGCTAATGTACATTTCTGCCGGGAAGCTTACAGAGGTGGAGCACAGAGGATGCTAAGTGTCAGGGATGATGGCTTGAAAGCTATTAACACTCCAGTGGCAAGGTCATATCTGATGCTTCCTTTTGTTTGCAGGATCCAGATTAAGCAGCCACTTCTGTATTTTCCCTGTTACCTCACTGTCCTAAATAGGCTCCTGGGTCATCACGGAATGGATCATCTCTTACTGTTAGATGACCATTAACAAGCTGGTGGAAAGTACAAGAAGGTGGTTTGAGGTTAGCTCTCAAAGTGCTTACATTTTTTCTGGGAACAATACATTTCTCATCAACTTGATGAACACATTGAAATATTACTGCAAAATCAAAAGTCCTTCTTTACATTATTCTTCTTTTATTTTAGTTTTCTTCCAAAAATAAAAAAGGTGCAGGTTGAAAAGCTTACTGCCTGTCCCCCTTTCCCAAGACCAATATTATCACCAGACATTTTACTAGTACTTTACTGTTATTATCTGGGTGATGGTTGTGACATGTTGATCATACGTGGCAGTGAGAAAATTGATTTCCCTCAACAGAAAGGCAACCAATTTTCCAAGGGCCATAATTTTATGTCCACAACAAAATAAAAAGGGTCATTTTCCTGAAGATGAGCAGAATTGAAATTCTTCATACAAAGCAACTGTCCGAGTCTTATTTTTGCAAACTGAGACTTTCTTTTTCTGTGAAATGTTTAGAAATAGTAAAAAAAAGAATAAGTGTGAATTTGGAAATGTTAAAGTGTTAATCCCCATAGTGGCAAGGGCTAGATTTTATATGGTTAATAGTCATCTAGTTCTCTTAGCCTTTTGTTCAGCAAGTCACTGGAATATTAATTTAATTCAGAGTTAGAGTTGGTTAATGTTTTTAATTATTTCATTCAAATAAAAAAGGGAACATATTAATGTAACATAAACTACCAGATAGTTATGTGGTAATCATATGGTGTATGCAAAAGGTTAAAAACTAAGTAGTTACATTAATTCTAGAGATGAGCAAATCTTTTCATTCATTATAGATTCCTTACAAATCTGCCATTTTTCAGGTACTGAAAAAATCCAAATCTTTTCTGATACACTTCAGATTAATCTTTCAAAATGATAGCTGGCCAATACTGTAACCCATCCCAGAGCACTAGTAGAGGGATGGACTAGGGAAAATTTAAAAAAAAAACTTGTAAAAGTTAACAAAACCAGAAAGGTGCTTTCTATGGAAAAAATCTGTGTTTAAGAGGACTAGAGGGAGTTATATACTAATTTCCAGAACAAATGGAGCAACGTCGATTTGAAGAAACCAATGGAAACCAAATAGTTTAAAAAATTGGGCAAAACTTCTACGAATCACGTCTTTTATCCTCTCAATTTTCAAATTTTAGCAAAGAATAAAAAATACATTGCTAGATCTAGGATATTAACAGTCAGAAATATCAAAAAGAAAAGGAGACAGCAAAGCCACCCATGGCTTATTGCCACGAAACACATTAACACCTTTGTGGTGCGGACTCCCACAGTTCACACCCAGTGCTGTAATAGTATGAAGCGAAAGCGCAATGTACATTGCAGCGTTTTTTTTGGGTGAAAAAGGTGAAATTTAGCTCTTTATCGCTCTCCAACAGCACCATTTTGGTTTAGTATTGCTGGAGAGAGGAGCAAAGTGTTCCTGTGTTACACTAAGACACTATCTACTTATCTGATCCCTATCTGATCCTTCTGATCTCCTGATACTCTCCTGCATCCTGTGTATTCAACTGGCGTGACCACACTTGTCATGCATTTTTTCCCATATCCTGTCTGTCCCTTTTGAACACAAAAATACTTTCAGTGCGCTGTGTTAGCTGTTCTGCACTGGAAGAACTTTTTCACTGTGCCGTGTGAATAGCATGGCAACGTATCTTAAGAAGAAGTTAAGGCATCTTAGGGCAAGCTAGGTGCAGTTATAGCGCCTTTTTGTGCAGTACCCATAGGGTTTTTTTGGCACCTGGTATTATTTTTTTTGCAGGGCGCACATAGGTATGCCTGTATCTAATTTCTTTGTGTGCCAGCTCTGCAGTTTGTCTGTGTAGTTTGGTGCACATTATCCAGTTTTTATGTATGCAGGCTATGCGAATTGTCCAAATAGTTTGGTGCATATTATAAAATTTTCTTGGTGCATTTTAACAAATTTTTCTGGTGCACATTATCTTATTTTTCTGTGTGCCATACACAGAATGTCCCCTTTTAACTCTCCTCCACCTCATCTTACAGTGACCTGCAAAAACCCCCGAGAATGCTCCATAGGGTTTATACTGGAGAAGTGCCTTGGACTTCTGCGGGAGAAATGCCTGGGACTTCTAGGGGAGAAGTACTTGGGACTTCTACGGGAGAAGTGTCTGGAGCTTCCACTGACCCCACATGGGTAGCCCCAGATAATTATGCCACTCAGGTTCCAGATTTTATGAACCAAGCTGAAATATAATTTGACATGGCAGGACTCAGAGGTGTGGACTTTTTAAAATATTTTTTAAAATATATTTAATTGTAGTCCATACAAATCTCTATGCTGCTCAAACCCCACTTCATTTTATGCCCAACCCCATGTATTGGGGCATAAGTAAAGAAGGGGCCCCTAGTAAAGAAGCCATCAATCAGGGACTACTGGAGCACAGACATTCTGTACTACATGAGATGTTCTGCATGGCAATGAGAAGGATGCACTTTGAAGCCATCCATAACTTATTGCATTATGCAGATCATTTGTTTACGGTCAGGCCCATATTAGACCATTTTAGCACCAGGTTTGCCCAGGCACATACCCCCGGGAAACATGTGGCCATAGATGAGTCCCTAGTACAATTTAGAGGGAGACTTCAATTCCGCCAGTACCTGCCCAATAAGAGGGCACGATATGGTGTGAAGTACATCAGGGTATACGTAGAAGTTCAGGGTATATGAAGGGAAGGACTCAACAATAGTGCTCCCAGATTCCCCTATCTTCCTGGATATTACTGCAAAGATAGAGTGGTATTTGATGCACCCACTACTGGACCAGGGCTAACAGCTCTAACTAGACAATTTTTACACCAATACTACACTATTCAAGTGCCTCGCTTTCAGAAATACTGCGGCATGTGGCTCTGTATGCAGGAATCAGTGTGAGAACCTGCATCATGATTTTGGGGTGCTTGCCTCCAGTGGCATGAGCTGGGCACAAAATGACATAATGGATATTTTTTACTATGCACTATCCATTATTCACTTTCTTTGGGGCCCACCTGAGGGGTTAAAATATTAACTACACCCCTAGATTAATTCATGAAGGGGTGTAGTTTCCAAAATAAAGTCAGTTCTCAGGTTTTTCTACCGTACTGATCCCTAAGGGCATTTACAAATGCTTCATGATGTCAAAAAGAAAAAAAATATGTAAAATGTCTGTGCTCCAAATGCCAGTAATTCACTTTTGAGCCATGCCCGGTTCCAAACATGTAGAATATTGCCATCTGAGGTATTGCTGTACCCAGGATATCCTGCAAATATGAATTTTTGGGCTGTTTGTCTCCAGTGGCATAAGTTGGACTGAATACATTTCTCACTACAATGGCACATTTGAGAAAATTGGCCCATTCACTTTGTATTACATTTGGGACAGCATCTCAGGGATTAAAATGCTCATACAACCCTAGATACATTCTATGAGGGGTTCCCTTTTCCTAAAATGGGGTCACTTCTCTGGGGTTTCTATTGTACTGGTATCTCAGAGGCACCCCAGCACCAGTCTAGTGAAAACAGAGCTTCAAAAGCTAAAAGTTTGCTTGCTCCTTACTGAGCCCTGCCGTGTGCCCACCCTGTGGATTATTGCAACATGTAGGGTATTGCCATAACCGGGATAACCCACAGAATGATTTTTGACATGTTTGTCCCAAGTGGTATGAGTTGGACAAAATAAATTGGCACTAACATGGCATATTTGAGAAAAAAATGTAATTTTTACTCAGCTTTATTCACTATTTATTACATTTTGGCAAGCATCTCGGGGGATAACATGCTTGCTACAACCCTAAATAAATTCATTGAGGGGTGTCGTTTACAAAATGGTTTCACTTATCGAGGGTTTCTATTGTAATGGTACTTCAGAGGCTCTGCAAACATGACATGGCCCTCCAAATCCAAACTCAGGGACAAACCACAGAATGATATTTGGGGTGTTTGTCTAAAGTGGCATTAATTGGGAACAATATATTTGGCACTAAAATGGCATATTTGAGAAAAAAATGGAATTTCTACTCTGCACCATTTAGTTTTACATTTACATAGTATTACATTTAGGCAAGCATGTTAGGGGTTAAAATGCTCACTACAACCCCAGACTACATTTTACTCCTTCCCTTCTCAGCCCTGTTTGGTGCGCATTGTGTTATGTTTATAGGTTTTCTACTGAACTGATACTGAGGCTCCTTAAGTACATCACAAAAGTGCACCACAATACATTTGTAGTCAAATCAGCATGGCAATAACCCAATAGCACTAACTGTTCTGGACATCGCTGTGCGGCGAAATAGCAGCTGACATCCACATGTCTGGTATTTCCGTACTCAGAAGAAACAGGTCAAACATTTGTAGATGTATATTTACTAGAGATGAGCGAACATGCTCGTCCGAGCTTGATGCAGGAATCAGTGTGAGAACCTGCATCATGATTTTGGGGTGCTTGCCTCCAGTGGCATGAGCTGGGCACAAAATGACATAATGGATATTTTTTACTATGCACTATCCATTATTCACTTTCTTTGGGGCCCACCTGAGGGGTTAAAATATTAACTACACCCCTAGATTAATTCATGAAGGGGTGTAGTTTCCAAAATAAAGTCAGTTCTCAGGTTTTTCTACCGTACTGATCCCTAAGGGCATTTACAAATGCTTCATGATGTCAAAAAGAAAAAAAATATGTAAAATGTCTGTGCTCCAAATGCCAGTAATTCACTTTTGAGCCATGCCCGGTTCCAAACATGTAGAATATTGCCATCTGAGGTATTGCTGTACCCAGGATATCCTGCAAATATGAATTTTTGGGCTGTTTGTCTCCAGTGGCATAAGTTGGACTGAATACATTTCTCACTACAATGGCACATTTGAGAAAATTGGCCCATTCACTTTGTATTACATTTGGGACAGCATCTCAGGGATTAAAATGCTCATACAACCCTAGATACATTCTTTGAGGGGTTCCCTTTTCCTAAAATGGGGTCACTTCTCTGGGGTTTCTATTGTACTGGTATCTCAGAGGCACCCCAGCACCAGTCTAGTGAAAACAGAGCTTCAAAAGCTAAAAGTTTGCTTGCTCCTTACTGAGCCCTGCCGTGTGCCCACCCTGTGGATTATTGCAACATGTAGGGTATTGCCATAACCGGGATAACCCACAGAATGATTTTTGACATGTTTGTCCCAAGTGGTATGAGTTGGACAAAATAAATTGGCACTAACATGGCATATTTGAGAAAAAAATGTAATTTTTACTCAGCTTTATTCACTATTTATTACATTTTGGCAAGCATCTCGGGGGATAACATGCTTGCTACAACCCTAAATAAATTCATTGAGGGGTGTCGTTTACAAAATGGTTTCACTTATCGAGGGTTTCTATTGTAATGGTACTTCAGAGGCTCTGCAAACATGACATGGCCCTCCAAATCCAAACTCAGGGACAAACCACAGAATGATATTTGGGGTGTTTGTCTAAAGTGGCATTAATTGGGAACAATATATTTGGCACTAAAATGGCATATTTGAGAAAAAAATGGAATTTCTACTCTGCACCATTTAGTTTTACATTTACATAGTATTACATTTAGGCAAGCATGTTAGGGGTTAAAATGCTCACTACAACCCCAGACTACATTTTACTCCTTCCCTTCTCAGCCCTGTTTGGTGCGCATTGTGTTATGTTTATAGGTTTTCTACTGAACTGATACTGAGGCTCCTTAAGTACATCACAAAAGTGCACCACAATACATTTGTAGTCAAATCAGCATGGCAATAACCCAATAGCACTAACTGTTCTGGACATCGCTGTGCGGCGAAATAGCAGCTGACATCCACATGTCTGGTATTTCCGTACTCAGAAGAAACAGGTCAAACATTTGTAGATGTATATTTACTAGAGATGAGCGAACATGCTCGTCCGAGCTTGATGCTCGGTCGAGCATTAGCGTACTCGAAACTGCTCGTTGCTCGGACGAATACTTCGCCCGCTCGAGAAAATGGCAGCTCCCGCCGTTTTGCTTTTTGGCGGCCAGAAACAGAGCCAATCACAAGCCAGGAGACTCTGCACTCCACCCAGCATGACGTGGTACCCTTACACGTCGATAGCAGTGGTTGGCTGGCCAGATCAGGTGACCCTGGGATAGACTAGCCGCTGCCCGCGCTGCTCGGATCATTCTGTGTCTGGATGCCGCTAGGGAGAGAGCTGCTGCTGGTCAGGGAAAGCGTTAGGGTGTTCTATTAGCTTACTGTTAGGCAGGAGTGATTCTCCAAGAACCCAACAGCCCTTCTTAGGGCTACAATAACGTTCTACTTTTTTTTTTTTTATTTGCATCTAGTACCATTTTGTGAGGAATTAGCAGGGGGACTTGCTACCGTTGTGTTTAGCTCTTAGTGGCACACATATCCACCTCAAACACCAAAGTGGGAAAATTTAGTAGGGGTTTGATTTCAATTAGGCACAGTCTGCCATTAACTTTTTTTTTTACGTTTATTTTGTTTAATAACTCAGTGTCATCTCATCTGGCATAGTAGTGTGCTTTGATGCTTGGCTAGAAAATAGCCATAGGAGAATCCAAACAGCTTACTTACGCCTACAGTAGCGTTCTATATATTTGATTTCTGGTTGATCTGCTGGTGGCTGTACTTGCTGCAGTGCATGTACTAGCCAATTGTGAGCAATTTGTGGTGAGACTTGCGACCGCTGTGTTTTGCGCTTAGTGACGCACATATCCATAGCAAAGACCGAAGTGGGAAAATTTAGTAGGGGTTGGATTTCAATTAGGCACAGTCTGCCATTTGTCCTTTTTTATTTTACGTTTATTTTGTTTAATAACTCAGTGTCATCTCATCTGGCATAGTAGTGTGCTTTCATACTTGGCTAGAAAATAGCCATAGCAATAGGATAGCATCGTTTGGTTTTAAAAACTCAAAAACACAAAAAAAAACAAAAAAAACAAAAAAAAACAAAAAACACAAAAAAAACAAAAAACACAAAAAAAAGTTAAAAAAAAATTAAAGTTATAACTCTCATTTTAAAAATGTTTAACCCGAGGGCTAGGGGTAGAGGACGAGGGCGGGGACGTGGGCGTCCAACTACTGCAGGGGTCAGAGGCCGTGGTCCTGGGCGGGGTGAGACACCACCTGCTTATGAGGGAGCAGGGGAACGCCGCAGAGCTACACTCCCTAGGTTCATGTCTGAAGTTACTGGGACTCGTGGTAGAGCACTGTTGAGGCCAGAACAGTGCGAACAGGTGATGTCGTGGATTGCTGACAATGCTTCGAGCAATTTGTCCACCAGTCAGTCTTCCACGCAGTCCACCCATGTCACCGAAATCGCCACTCCTCCAGCTCCTGCACCTCAGCCTCCTCCCCCCCAGTCTGCCCCCTCCCAGGAAAATTTGGCATTTGAACCGGCATACTCTGAGGAACTGTTTTCTGGACCCTTCCCACAGTCACAAACCACTTGTCCGGTTGCTGCTGAGCAATTTTCCGATGCCCAGGTTTTCCACCAGTCACAGTCTGTGGGTGATGATGACCTTCTTGACGTAGTGGAAGTGTGTAAAGAGGTGTCCGACGATGAGGAGACATGGTTGTCAGACAGTGGGGAAGTTGTTGTCAGGGCAGGAAGTCCGAGGGGGGAGCAGACTGAGGGATCGGAGGATGATGAGGTGACAGACCCAAGCTGGGTTGAGAGGCCGGGTGAACACAGTGCTTCTGAGACGGAGGAGAGTCCTCGACCAGAACAGGTTGGAAGAGGCAGTGGTGGGGCCAGACGGAGAGGCAGGGCCAGAGCTGGTGCATCAGCGCCAAATGTGTCAACTAGTGAAGTTCCCGTGGTGAGGGCTCTTGCGGCGAGGGCTAGATCTTCAGAAGTCTGGAGGTTCTTTAAGGAAACACCGGATGACCGACGGACTGTGGTGTGCAACATTTGCCAAACCAGGCTCAGCAGGGGTTCCACCACTACTAGCTTAACTACCACCAGTATGCGCAGGCATATGAATGCTAAACACCCCACTCAGTGGCAACAAGCCCGTTCACCTCCGGCCGTGCACACCACTGCTCCTTCCCCTGTGTCAGCTGATAGTCAGCCCCCTGCCCAGGACCCTGCCACAAAAACCCCATCGTCGCCTCCACGATCCTCCACAGCATCCACCAGCGTTCAGCTCTCCATACCCCAGACGCTGGAGCGGAAACGCAAATATAGTGCAACCCACCCGCACGCCCAAGCCCTTAATGTGCACATCTCCAGATTGCTTAGCCTGGAGATGCTGCCCTATAGGCTAGTAGAGACCGAGGCCTTTCGCAACCTCATGGCGGCGGCCGCCCCTCGGTATTCGGTCCCCAGCCGCCACTACTTTTCCCCATGTGCCGTCCCAGCCCTGCACCAGCATGTGTCAGACAACATCACCCGTGCCCTGACCAACGCCGTTTCTGACAAGGTCCACCTGACCACGGACACGTGGACGAGTGCTGCCGGGCAGGGCCACTATATATCGCTGACGGCACATTGGGTTAACTTGGTGGAGGCTGGGACCGAGTCTGACCCTGGGGCTGGTCATATACTGCCGACGCCGAGGATTGCGGGGCCTACCTCGGTCCAGGTGTTTCAGGCCTACTATGCCTCCTCCTCCTCCCACCCCTCCTCCACCTCCTCCTCCGAACTACCATCCGTGGGCACGGCGCCATCAGTCGGTAGCTCTAGGCACAGCAGCAGTGCCGTCGCTAAGCGACAGCAGGCGGTGCTCAAACTGCTGAGCCTAGGCGACAAAAGGCACACCGCCCAAGAGCTATTACAGGGCATCACGGCGCAGACTGATCTGTGGCTGGCACCGCTGAACCTGAAGCCAGGCATGGTTGTGTGTGACAACGGCCGTAACCTGGTGGCGGCTCTGCAACTCGGCAGACTGACACATGTGCCATGCCTGGCCCATGTGTTAAATCTGATAGTTCAGCGTTTCCTCAAGACATACCCCAATCTGTCTGATTTGCTCACGAAGGTGCGCCGCATCTGTGCGCATTTCAGGAAGTCCAGCCCAGATGCTGCCACTCTCAGGGCAGCGCAGCGCCGCCTCCAACTGCCCGCTCACCGACTGTTGTGCGACGTGCCCACGAGGTGGAATTCAACACTGACCATGTTATCCAGAGTTTACCAGCAGCGCAGAGCGATTGTAGACTGCCAGATGTCAACTTCCACCAGAAGTGGTAGTCAGGTCAGTCAGCTTCCTCAAGTCTACAATGAGGAGTGGACGTGGATGTCTGATATCTGTCAGGTGCTGAGTAACTTTGAGGAGTCAACACAGATGGTCAGTGGCGATGCCGCCATCATCAGCCTCACCATCCCGCTGCTTGGCCTGTTGAAAAACTCTCTGATCAGCATGAAGTCGGAAGCTTTGCGCTCGTCACAAGAGACGGGGGAAGAAGATTCCCTTGTTGATAGTCAAAGCACCCTCAGGTCTGTTTCTCAGCGCATATCGGAGGAGGTGGAGGTGGAGGAGGATGAGGAGGAAGAGGAGGAGAATGTTGGCGAGACACAAGAGGGGACCATTGTTGAGTCCTTCACTGTTCAGCGTGTATGGGCAGAAGAAGAGGAGTTGGAGGAGTTGGAGGAGGAGGAAATGGACAGTCAGGCCAGTGAGGGGAGTGAATTCTTACGCGTTGGTACTCTGGCGCATATGGCAGATTTCATGCTAGGCTGCCTATCCCGTGACCCTCGCGTTCAAAGAATTTATTCCAGCACCGATTACTGGGTGTTCACTCTCCTGGACCCACGGTACAAGCAAAATCTTTCCACTCTCATCCCTGCAGAGGAAAGGAGTGTGAGAATGCATGAATACCAGCAGGCCCTGGTGCACAAGCTGAAACAGTATTTCCCTTCTGACAGCGCTAGCGGCAGAGTGCGTAGTTCTGCAGGACAAGCAGCGAGGGAGAGTAGGCGAGCAGGCAGCTTGTCCAGCACTGGCAAGGGTACGCTTTACAAGGCTTTTGCCAGCTTTATGTCACCCCAGCAAGACACTGTCACCTGTCCCCAGTCTCGGCAGAGTAGGGCTGATCTTTACAGAAAGATGGTGAGGGAGTACGTAGCTGACCATACCATCGTCCTAAATGATCACACAGCTCCCTACAACTACTGGGTTTCAAAGCTGGACATGTGGCACGAACTGGCGCTGTACGCCTTGGAGGTTCTTGCCTGCCCTGCCGCTAGCGTCTTGTCCGAGCGGGTTTTCAGTGCAGCTGGTGGCATCATCACAGATAAGCGTACACGCCTGTCGACTGACAGCGCTGACAGGCTGACGCTTATTAAAATGAATAAAGGCTGGATTTCTCAGAATTTCCAATCTCCACCAGGTGAAGGAAGCTCAACCTGAATAATTGATCCACTCCTCCTCCTCCTCATTTTCCTCCTTCTCCTCCTCTTTGTACAGTAAAGCAGAGGAAACTGGCTATTTTTTGACAGGGCCCACTGGCTCTTGCTATAGTACTTTATGCATTTAATTTTTCTGGAGGGCCACCTACCCGGTCCTCTGTTTGAAACAATTTTTGTGAGTGCCACATACAGGCACTCAATCTATTCCATTTTTCTGGAGGGCCACCTACCCGGTCCTCTGTTTTAAAACATTTTTGGGACTGCCACATACAGGCACTCAATCTATTCCATTTTACTGGAGGGCCACCTACCTGCTCCTCTGGTTTGAAAAATTTTTGGGACTGCCACATACAGGCACTCAATCTATTCCATTTTTCTGGAGGGACACCTACCTGCTCCTCTGGTTTGAAAACTTTTTGGGACTGCCACATACAGGCACTCAATCTATTCCATTTTACTGGAGGGCCACCTACCTGCTCCTCTGGTTTGAAACATTTTTGGGACTGCCACATACAGGCACTCAATCTATTCCATTTTTCTGGAGGGACACCTACCTGCTCCTCTGGTTTGAAAACTTTTTGGGACTGCCACATACAGGCACTCAATCTATTCCATTTTTCTGGAGGGCCACCTACCTGCTCCTCTGGTTTGAAAACTTTTTGGGACTGCCACATACATGCACTCAATCTATTCCATTTTTCTGGAGGGACACCTACCTGCTCCTCTGGTTTGAAAACTTTTTGGGACTGCCACATACAGGCACTATCCAAATTAAATTGTCTCCATAGCAGCCTCCACACGTTGTCTCCATTGCTACCTCCAAAAGTCGTCCATATAGCTGCCTCCATACATCCTCCCCTTATCAAACGAGGTGTGTCAGGCAGAAATTTGGGTTGTTTTCATGGATTCCACATCAAAGTTGTTAACTTTGTCGCCACCCTGCTGTGTTATCCACAAAATATACTGGCAAACTTTTATGATTAACCGATATTATTTCAGCGCTTCTTGCGCAGCTGTTTACATTCCCCTCACCCGCCATATCCCAAACTTATAAGAACGCTACTACACTTGATCTTATACAAAAGGTTCTTAGAAGTGCTGTTTGGGGAGTAGCCTAGAGACAGGGGCTTGGATTGGCGAAAGCTCGCCTGGCTGCAGAGCACCAGCTCCATGCCAAGATCCAACTAACATAGTTTTAACTGCAGCACCTTTAATCTACTACTAGTTCACTGCCTCCATACATGGTCCCCTTATCAAACGAGCTGTGTCAGGCAGAATTTTGGGTTGTTTTCATGGCTTCCATGTTAACTTTGTCGCCACCCTGCTGTGTAATCCACAAAATATACTGGCAAACTTTTATCATGTACCGATATTATTTGAGCGCTTCTTGCTCACCTCCTTTGGTTCCTCTCTGCCACCCATTGGTTTGAAGCCTGAGTCCATTTAGGGTATGTCGCCATGACACTCTCTAGCCTGCTGCCGCTGCCTCTGCATGCCGTCCCCTATAGTGTCAGGGTCAATTATTGGATGTTTTAGATGCTATCTAGCTTCATTCTGTCACTCTGTCATGGCCATGCTGTTGCCCATAATTTTGGCATAATGTTGCGATTATGCAGCCTCAGAGGCATCCATGCATGCTGCCCCTGCTGTTTCCTGTCCATTTCCGTGGTGTTTCCATCCTTTTCTGAGGTTCCCAGGTGTTTGGCCAAGCTTCCCTGTGCAGAGCCTTGGTCCCCTTGAAAAATGCTCGAGTCTCCCATTGACTTCAATGGGGTTCGTTATTCGAGACGAGCACTCGAGCATCGGGAAAAGTTCGTCTCGAATAACGAGTACCCGAGCATTTTAGTATTCGCTCATCTCTAATATTTACCTTTAATACCTTTTGAATGTGTACATTTTAGTGCTAAATGAGAATATTTTTAGTTTGATTCCTGAGAAAGTATTAAAGGGGTAACAGACTTCCCATATGTTGCTTTGGGAAGTGCTATTTGTGGGGGTTTATAGTACATAATCCTTTAAGGGGAAATTCCAAACTAAATTGGTCACCAAAAATTTAGCTTTTTTTCAAATCTCTTGAAAATCTGAAAACTTGTTTCCTTAAAAAAAGGAAACGTAAAACAAATTATGGAAATAGAAAGAATAGGTTTCTACAAAAAAAAAAGTTTTTAAAAAAGTAGAACATTTGAAGCTTTGAAAATTGTAATTTATTCTCAAATTTTCCCTAAACTATGGAATTTGCCCCCCCCCCCCAAAAAAAAAATGATCAGTGAAATTATACTACTAACATAAATTACAATGTCTTACTCAGGGATATGTTAAAGTGTTGAAAAGTTATTGTAAGAGACACTGGTCACGTTTCTTACAAACGTGCCAACATATTCTGTAGTGCTTTATTTGGATTGAGAATCTTATAGAATTTTAAATGAGTTTTAAATATTGAAGATCTAAAGGCCAATAATAATGATAACAATGTGAGTGTGTGTGTCGCAACCAGAGTCTCTTTAATACATTGCTCAGTAAACATAGCATGTTGTTCAGGTAAAAGCGGTTGTGTTGGGTACTGCAGCCTTCACAGACATATTTCCAATAATTTAGGGCGTATTATTTATGAGCACTAGTCTTTAGCTTTTTCTGTATGGCCAAATGGAAACATACAATGGAACAATAACTGTTGTAGTTTGCACATCTAACCCTGACAAACCAGCCTGTTCTGATTATTTTTTGCCCCCACTTTGCTTCCCATTGTTCCCCCTTACTATGCCCTATAGGTGTGGTATCTACAAGCTGTGAGAATTTTCTAAGCTTTCTGATCTTGACCTGGTAGCTCTAGATTTGGATCACCTCTGTGCCTCGTGAACTATATGTGTTTTTCGGCATTCCCTAATTGGATATGTTCTCTAATAAGCTATCATATAGTGGTTTCCTTTGTAAGTCACAATCTGTCTTTTAAAAATCAATATTTTTTTTTAATACCAACCTTATCATGCTTAAAGATGAAATGCTGTTTGTACCACAAATAACATATCACTAAAAGAAGCCACTCCATTTATTTCCATTGCATATTAAATGACCCCCAGTAAATAAAACATTAGAAGGGACAAATCATTTTATGTCACTTTATACTTTTTGGAAGCAATTTTCAAAATCTAAAGAATTTTTATTTGACCAAACAGGAAGTACTCTTATATTTAAAATGTTATTCCTGAACGACAGAAGAGAGGACTATAACAAGTAGTTCTTACTGTTCATGAGATTCTGTTCAAGAGCCCTGGGGCTTCCTTAAAAAAGACACTGTTCTGAACTCTGACTTTTTATTTCAGAATTCTGAGATAATAAGTCAGACTTTATATCTCTGATTTTTGTTTTAGATGGCCTCAGGGCTCTACTGTGGGTTTCAGTTAGGAAGGAGGTAAGATCAATCCTCTTGAATGGAGGGACGTATAATAATAAAGATAAGGAGTAGTTAGCAAAAATACTAACCCTAAGAAAGAGAATGTTGTCAATAAATGGATAAAATAGAATTAGACACAATAATGATCCTAAAATCTGAGTTTGCTTTATAAAATGTCAATGTACAAATTGTATGTCAAGGCCTACCATACATAATCTTAGATCTCCACAGCAAGAAGTAACCAAAAGACCACAAAAAAAAGAAAGTAAAAATATTTGGCTTCCATATTGTGTTTACTTATTCATTTTATTTATGTAAATCTTTATTCACTGTATCAAGAGGCTTTTTCCCATTGAGGGTAGTGATTACACTGGTTCCTACTGGATCTATATCAATGTGAAATTTAATTGTTACATTAAACAGTAAGGAAATATACTCATAAATGCCATGGCAACGATAAGATATAATTAGTACCTCTATTTCTGAAGGGCAAATGCCATTAATTGAACTTGAAACATATTTTGTACATGTGTTATATGTCAGAAGTCATTTTTAAGCATGTTAGGAGATAAGTATATTTATTATTTTTCCCAAAGTGTCTTACAGTCTGCTCCTTAAAACAAACCCATCCATTCATGCTCTCTAACCTCTAACCTACTTTACCTTCCTAGTGACATCTGTCAGCCAGTGTTGATGTACGTTTGGGATACCGGACCTATTAATGTATATGGAGCTGTGACTGACACCCTGACCCCATCAAGGCCTCATTTTAGTACACGCCTTACACCTATTACTCTGAAAGGTTGGCACTAGGTGTATGAGTGTGTAGTAGAATATGAGCTGACTCGCTATTTAGCTAACACATTGCTCAGAAGAGAAAATAAAGTTTAATGTATATTACAGAACTATATCAGATCAAGAGTTGTACATTTTATCCATTGTCTACACATAACCTCAGCAAAAAAAAATAAAAATAAAATGAAACTAAAGATATAATTCTGGGAAGTATCATGGATCAGTTCTTTCCTACCTAATCTACGTATTCTGATTGTTTTATTTTTTTTTTAGCATGGAAAATCATAATTTTAATGTCCATGTATTTAAATTTGTTCTGAAATCACTTGAAAATCAGTACTGTGTAACACATCCATAAAAGATTAGAAGCAAATCATGTGACCACTAGCACTGGGTAAGCATATATGTATTTGGTTGGAACACAAGGCCTTCCCACTTCCCTCTTTGCATACAGGCTGTCCCAGGTTACAAAGAAGATAGATTTAGTAGGTTTGTTCTTAAGTTGAATTTGTATGTAAGCTGCATCTGATATATTTTGTGTATATTAAGTTTAACTCCAGCCAAATCATTTATTATTGTTCCTGTAACAATTGGATTCTTTAAACTTTGGGTTGTCATGGGAACAAGGATCAACAATAAAAAATCATTGAAGATATCTTGATACCTCTTGCAGTTGATCATTGGAGCCTGGAGCTAAACTTCAGTAAATTACCAGAATCCAGATACCTTCACCAGAGGTCACAGTGACCAGAGAGTCCTTCTGTAAGTAGGGGTCATCCTTAAGTAGAGGACCGTATGTATTTACCCGTTTGTTTGTTGGTTGGTTTGTTTGTTTGTTGCAAGATGATTTGCAATAAGGCTTTGCAAAGATTACTAAGTGGAAAATCCATTTAAGTAGTAATTTTTATGGTGTTTTTCCTTATCATCTGTTTTTCAAAGGATCTTCTTATAATAGATTATTTATATTTATTTGGATAAACATGGGATGTCACACAAATAAAAGTATAATACCATACAAATGCCCCATGACATATGGTAAAGAATAATGTATGCTATGGAGGAGCTCCCAGTTTTTTAATTCTCTTTTTCTTCTCTGAATCTTAAACAAAGGACCTTCATAAATAATGGCTCTTATTTTTTTTTAGCATACATTATACCCATTATTTATTATTTTAAATTTTGGAATTACTAACATGATTATTTAATTCTCAGTCATAATATCTATAAACATTGTCTTCACTAGAATCAAATCGTACATTAAAAGTTGTATAAAGTTGTTGATTTTATACAATTAGTTTTCTAGGGTATGAACCTTGAAACAATCGCAATTCCTGGTTGTGTGCATGTGATGAACGCTTTTATCGCCTACACGTTAAGTGGGCTTAGAGGGGTGGGAATATGGATGTTCCCAGCCATGTAGTAGGCTGGTGTGGGACAGGTTCTGGTGCAGGTCATAGCACATTTCTATGCCAGACAGGACCTACAGGACCTTGAGTTGAATTCTCACAGTCGGATATCTCTGGATGCCAGAGCCTCTTTCAATATCTGGAACAACTAGAGGGGTGGGGAAACATTACACGCTGGCACACCATGAGCTAGCGTAATATATATTAATACCTCTTATAAGTTGAAGTCCTCTGCAAGTTCATTGAGCCAGGACTTGTGGCTATAAGCATGCATTCATTGAATGAGACAGTTAATGAATAAGGCAGATTTCACTGGTAAGAGCTGTTTTCATGACCAGCTGCTCTCTTTATCTAGAGCTTTATCTAGAGCTACTATTGGAGTGCAATGGACCGCCATTCTCATGATCCATGGGGATGCATCACTAAGACCCCCACTGATCAACATGTTAAGCCATATCTTGTTGATAGGGTCTAAATTGCTATGACTGGAGAACCCTTTTAAAGGCCTCATGTACACTTTGTGGGCTGCGAACAGAGGGACTTTGTGGTCCATTTAACACTGCCAATGTCGATATTTAACAAAGTCCAACTACGGCATTGGCTTGAGCACATATAAATAACTGGGGCCTTGTATTAGCCGCTAAAAATGGTTAGCACACACCCTCATTAAAAATTCATTTGCCTAGGTTTGTTATCTGGTGATTTCTGTTTGTTCTGAGTTGCCTTTTTTTATTGATTTGTCCCTTTTGTTACCTCAAAGTCAGAAGTGGGGTTGGTTATTTTAAACTATGGAAATATATTGGCCCACATTTATCAAATGTGTGCAGGATGCATCAGATTCATGATTTGTGGCGCACGGTCTTCAAGAATTTTTTGGTGCACTGTGTTCATGCTGCAGAATTGTGCGGCTCGTTGGACAGAACTGTGGCACACGGTCCAACTAAGTACCAACATGTCCCTTTAAGTGCACATTTTTTAGGTTTTGTCAGATGCAGTGCAGAAGCGACACAAAACTGGTGCAGATACTTGAGCAAGTAGTAGTCACAGAAAACTGGTGCAAACACTATAATAAGTGTGGGCCATTGACTTTGAATGTATGGCCAGGCAAAACAAAACACATAATCCCTGTACATTATTTTACTTGGGATGTCTGCTTGAATTCTTTTTACATAAGATCATCATATCATTATCATATGTCAGTCACATATTCTGTTGACAAGCCAATGTCACCTCCACAGCTTTTCTGAAAACGTTCTTGGCTTTGTCTTTTACATGAGCCTCAGATCATTGTCTCAGTGGATTTGTACCTTGACATAATTTTGCCATTATCTTGACATCAAACTCTGGCTCCTATGATATTATGTTGACATTACATGATGTCTTGAATTCCTCTCAAAGGACATTTTTAACACTCTTTTTGACATTTTGTTTCCTGACAAAATTATCACTCAAAATTGTCATACTGGCTTTTTTTAAATCTGGAGTTTGATATTTTCATAAAAAGCATAAAGTGTTTAATTGCCTTTAGGGACATGAAAAATACTACAAAGAAAATTACATAACCTGTAACAAAATGACAGCAGCTCTGAATTCTCTGCAATCTTTCATATGCTTTATCACTATTAATCTTTGCTAGTAAAGGGCATTCATCGACTGGCACATTGTCCAAATGTTCTCCAATATCTGCTAATTGTTTTGGGGTAATATGGCTCATTTTTATTTGGTTATAAAATGGTTTTAATGGCCTTCCTATTCGCAATACAAATATGATTCCCATTAAAATTAGTCTCAGGCTTTTAAGGGGAGAACCCGAGGCCAAAGTAAGAATCCAAGTCAGAGGTCATGACCTTGAGTATTGATCGGGTCGCTCTAATTTTCACAGCTTGCTGAGGTTTGTTCTTCCAACCTGCTGGTGTACATTAGAGCAGAAATCCATAACACAGCCATGTTCATCCAAGCACAGGAAGAAACTAAATTAAATGTTAAAAAACAATCTGAGGATGGAGTTGGGGACAATTCATCATGATCCAAGATGTCAGGTGGGTAGGATGACCAGCAGTTCCTCAGCCAGTAGAACCCATATATAATATGGAAGGGCCACAATGTCTCATTTGTCAGGTACTGAGTGTTATGTCCTGAAACCATTAAACAATGATTCAGCTATGCTGAGCTGTATGCCACAGGCCCATCTAAACAGTATTGGTCAATTTTACACACACACAGTTACTTACTCCATCTATCTATCTATCTATCTATCTATCTATCTATCTATCTATCTATCTATCCAACTATCTATATATCTATCTATCTACTATCATGAAATATCTGCATCATTCACATAACCACTAATAGACAACAGTTTACAATAATGTATATTAAATAGTTTTTGATATATAGTAATGATATGCAATAGGAAGAAAACAAAGGAAGGTAGATCGGCACTCACTGGGTCCGTTTAAAATTCTTCAGTAGTTTTATTAATCCAAGATAAGGACAATACACATGACGGCAGGTACAAAATAAAGGTGCTGTACACAGGTAATAATGATATCTTTTAGGACATGATCTGCTCAAACAAAGATCTTTTCAAAAGGTAAACCAGAATATATCAAAAATAAAATGCACAAAATTACTGTTAAGGACGATATGGTTATGGCAATAAAGGTTTACTGTTAAAAGAGTCTATCAGGAATTGCTATTGATGGCCTATTCTCAAGGTAACCCATCAATAGTTGATTGATCAAAAAGTAGTTCTGCAATTGGATTTGCCGATGCAGTAATGGCAGCCTGCCACAACAGAAAAAAAGAACTTCCGGTTCCATGAACTGTTGAGAGGTTGTAGGTGTTGGATGTCCAATCTCTTTGATCAACTATTGATGGCATATCATAAGTATAGGCCAACTATAGTATTTCCGGAAAACATCTTTAAAGGTTATAGGGCTATGGCATTCAGGAGCAACATGGTAAATTAAAAGGGGTTACATAAGAGAATTTTAAAAATAGGCCATTAATGAACACTTGATGGGAATTTTAACTTGATGGGAATCTACTAATGAACAGTTCTCTGAAGAGTCCGAGACAACTAATTCACCCCCTTGTTGTTTACATCAGGTATTACGTTGGCTTATGTTGCACAAAATTCCATTGTGGCTGTGTCCTAACTACAGCCCCTGTGCAAAGAACAGAGTGTACAGAACAAACTGGCATAAAATCTAATATAGATATTATCTATATATATGTGCTGACATGTGCATATATTTCCTATTTTGTCTGAGACCTCTAGAGTTTTATGGCCTATACTAAGGATAGGGTAACCTGGCTATGAAATTCTGACATGAAATAAAAATAAACCTGTACTGTTTTGGGTCGATTAAAATAATTATTTACATTTTCCAAATGCCTGAATAACGAGAGAGAGAGATTTTTATAATGCATTTTCTTCAAAATGTTTACGTACATTTTATTAGTTTTCTGTACCATTGCCCTTAAAATGTATGACTTGGGTTAAACTTTCGGATATCCTTCCACAGGCTTCTCATAATAGTTGGTAGGAGCTTGAATTCATTCCTCCTGACAGAACTGGTATAACTGAGCCGTGTTTGTAGGCAGCATTCCTCGCACCAGCCTTTTCAGCTTTACCCATAAATGTTCAATGTTCATAGCCACTCCAAAACTTTGTTATCATTAAGTCACTTTGTAGCCAGTCTGGTAGTAAGTGCAAAACCCGAATACCATGAGGAGTCAGATGGAAATACGATCCGCGGACCCTTAGTAAATAAGCCCCAATGTTACCCTCATGCTTCACTATTGAAATGGTGTTCTCAGTCTTGCAAGCTTCTCCCTCTTTCCTCCAAATGTAACAATGGTCATTATGGCAAAGCTGTTGAATTTTAGCTTCACCAGACCACAGCACATGTCTCCAAAAATGAAGGACTTAGCTTCTGTGTGCATTAACAAACATTAATCTGTTTTTAATTTTTTTTTTTTTGGAGTAATGGCTTCTTCCTTGCAGAGTAGCTTTCAGCCGGTGTTTATACAGCTCTTGTTTCACTGTGGATAATGACACACTCTTACCAGCTACAGCCAGCATCTTCACAAGGTCTTTTGCTTTTGTTCTTGGGTTGATATGCACATTTCGGACAAAAGCATGTTCTGTGGGACACAGAACCCATCTCCTTTCTGAGGAGTATAATGGCTTATGGCTTACGTTCCAGTCTTCATAGTACTTCCGTATAATTGTCTTTACAGATGAAAGAGGCACCTTAAGATATCTGGTATTTACACCCAAGTTCACAATTCTCTTCCTAATATCTTGGCTGATTTCTTTAGATTTTCCAATTATGCTTCACAAAGAAATTGTGTGTTTCTAATTCAATTTGAGTCTGGTTGTTATATTTTCTATGTCATCAATAATATCTTTATAAAAAAAACAAAGGAGTTTAAAATATGGTTCCATGTTAACATCCATTGGGGTAATATGTATTTTAAAGAGAAAAATATTATTATATTGAAGACAAAGTAGTTTAACAGGTCTATATCCATTGACCATATATAATGTTTTTTCAGCTTGTTTGTGTCTTATAAATAAAATGTACTTTTTGCCTTTACTACAATCACTAAATCCTACAATGCAACTGTTATTAAATCTAAATGTACAAAAGACAATACTATTCTGTCCATTCCATATCATATCAAACATACTGAACCAAAGGATTGCATATCACACTATTCACCCTATATCATCAAGTATCATACATGCGTCATGTATCCTAGTATAAAATATGATTACATTCAAATGCAAATAATCAAAATTAGTCTCTGTGTATATTGGCAGATCAAACATAAGATAGAAGTCAGTATATTTAGTATTCTGGCGTGTGATTTTTTTTTTTTTTAAGGAGCATCTCCATTAATTCTGCATGTGACAAAGAGGAGGGGGTGATATTGAGAGATTACAATGAAAGCTTGTTGCTCATTTCCTATGGGAGCCATGCTTTTTAAATTAATGCTATTTCTTTCATTGTGAAAACCATGTTAGGTTGCCAGTCAGTTTAGCACCGTTTTTAATGACTAGGATGGTCATTTTTATTGTGGAAGTGTCAAATTATTCCCTAGAGGAAAGAACCTTCATGGATATGATTCCTCCGGGTGCAGCCTACTTAGGACAGGATGTTGTGCTGTAGGCAAATGTAACAAAGAGAGTGAAGGAGATGAATCGCTACTATGCAATTTTAAAACATACATTATATAGATAATCAGGAGAAGCTTCAAACAGGCAATGGTCGATAAGATAGACCCAATGAACTGCATGAAATTATGCTGTCCCCTATGAACACTCCTGCCAATCATCCAACATTGAGCTGAATTAAGTGTCTTAATTAAGTCAACTATATCCCAGTGTGTGTGTATACTCAGGTTTGCTAAAAGTTTGGAAATGGGCACCAATGGCTCTTAATTGATACAAGTATCATTGCAAAAAAAATTAAAACCATGTAAAATAGCAGTAGTTTTCCTAAAATGAAAGCACTAGAAAGTTATGTCTAAAAACATTGTGGCAAATTTACTAAAAGCAGTGCAAACTGCACTATGTGTATTTGCCTGTGTAGTATGCCTGGGGTCCCAGATTCATGATTTCTGACACACGTTCTGCATGAATCTGGCTCCCCCTGCACTGCTCCGACAGAGTGCACCAACTTTTTTCGGGTGCACCTTTAACATGGGGCATGTAAGATACTTCTGTCAGACTTTGCTTGTTAAATGTGTTCACAGTCTGACTGTATGCAAAGTCATATGTGGAACAACAACTGGTAAGCCAACAAATTAGTGGTAACTTACATATAGATAGGGATACATGCCTGATGTTGATCCTAGTTGCCAGAATCCAACTGTAAATAAATAAGAAAATATCAGCAGCACTCCAGGATGAAGTATCATATCAAAAGTCTTCCTTTATTCATCAGAAGTATGGTGCAACATTTCGACTGTATAGGTCTTTATCAAGCACGGCCCAACTGTGCAGCGGAATGCTGATATCAGTGACAAAATTTGTGAAGAATAGTGCAACTGCGGCTTAATAGGGTTGTGTGCAACATATGTGGTGCAGACACTTCTTAAATACATGTGGAAGCAGTTTGCACATAAAGGCCGTGCCAAGTCCAATAGACAACTGGTGCACGGCTTTTAGTAAATGTGCCCCATTGGGTTTTTACTATTTCCAAAGTGTAAAATGTCCAATCCCTTTGATAAATACGTCAAAGCACTCTTCTAAAATACAGTAGTATTCCGTATCTAATTTTTAAAGTAATTATAGATTTGAAAGGCGTATGTTGATTCTTTTGAGCCCATTAAACTATATTATAGTGCCATGTATGCACTTTAAATGGTTTGTCTACTTTCTGCAAATAATTGATATTGTTTGTGTAGAAAATAAATTTCGGTATTAATTCCTCATGTTCTTATATGTTTATTTACTGTGGTCATGTGATGTCACACATGTGCACAGCTTTTTATATCACAGAGAGATATCAGAACTGTGAATTATAACGAGCCGGGTACCTGTGTGACATCACATGACCATGGAAAGATTTATTTCCACAGGAAGTAAACAATGAAGCTTCCAGTTCAATGACAGCAAGCAGAGATCTAGAAAACAGGAGTAATTGAAACAGAAAGTATATTAGAAAATTGTATACATTTTCATTACACAAACAACATCAACTATTTCCCAAAAGTTAACAACCCCTTTAAGGAGCTTCCTCCTGAAAGACCCTTATTCACTATACACAGGATATGTGGCTATGTACCATCATCTTGGTAGATCCATAGAGGGAGCACTGACTGTACATGTGCTCTGGTGTTTTACTCACAAGGAGGACTAAAAATAACTTTCAGTCCCCTATTCTCCCAACTGAATTGGTATCAAGATTCGACACAAAGGAATTTGAAAGAAGTATCTTTTATGGAACAATCACAATGTGTTTAGATTTTCAGGGTCCAGGTTTATCGACACTTTTATTTAGCCTCTGAACATTCGCTAATATCTGACAAAGAGAAAAAGAGAGATGAGACAGCTTAGAGATGAGATGATGAGATCCATAAGATGCATATACCATACAATAACAGTCTCCAGCTCTGCTACATCTGAGCTATAACAAACACAGTCAGGTTTGCTAACTCAGCTATATTACACATACAGTCAGCACTGTTGTACCTCCTTCCCCTTATATAAAGATCTTATCTTGCTTGTAGTTTGTAGATTTAGTCTCCTCCCACTGCTGTTTGCTGGCAGGAAGTCAGTGTGAGCTTGTCATGGAATGCGGGGGAGGGGCATTTTATTAGAAAATTGTATACATTTTCATTACATAAACAATATCAACTATTTCCCAAAAGTGAACAACCTCTTTAAGGAGCTACCCACTGAAAGACCCTTATTCACTATACACAGGATATGTGGCTATGTACCATAATCTTGGTAGATCCATAGAGGGAGCACTGACTGTACATTCATTTTACTGTTTTATTTACAAGGAGGACTAAAAAGAATTGTCCTAACTAAAATATCAGCACATTTGTGTGTGTCCTTTTTTTGGTTATTCAGGGTTTTGAACTTGTTTGATTTATCTTAGAGGTTGGTATATGAGGCAGCTGACACTGTTGGGTTTTTTGAGACTTTATTAAAAAAAAGTCTCTCAAAAGTCACACAAAGGTGTTGTGTTGCAATGACTCACATTGGGTTAAGGTCACAATCCTGACCTTAACCCAATGAAAATGCTTTGTCAGGACCTTAAAAGAAAGGAAAATGATTAAATACCTACAAACCTCATTGGTCTAAAGCAACATTGTAAAGAAGCTTTGTGGGAAGTACTTACCGTTTCGGACTATAAGACAGTTCTTACTATAGGACGCACCCCAGATTTAGGCTTCCAAAAAAAGGAAAAATATATTTTACACCAATAAAAAATATGCCTGTTGGTCGCACTAAAGCACAGCATACACAGACATACATTTGCACATTCAGCTCAGCTGCACACAAAGAACCATACACACAGCTCAGCTACACACACAGAACCACACACACAGCTCAGCTACACACACAGAACATCACAGCAGGTCCTGTACCTGTAGGAAGAGAGCAGTGTGGAGGTTCCTCTCTGGGAGATCGGATGCAGCCCTACATCAGGGCATCACCCGATCTCCATTACAGCTGTCAGGAGGGCCTTGCAGTGCTGGATCCTCCTGACCTCCGGTCTGTAAGATGCAGGGACTTTTTAGCAAGATTTTTTTGGTAATTATGTAATGACATGGTGGAATGTGTTGGGTATGTTGGTCATCTAAGGTTGTGTGAGTATTTACCAAACCAACCTATGTTCACAAAGAGTTAATGCTACATTTGTTTATTTTCTCTGAATAAAGCACTCTTGGTTTACCCTATGGATAAATATACTGTATAATCCCAAGCACATTTGGATATAAGGAATTCATTTGCTGTTAATATAAGCAGTGCCTACAATTGTGGTATCGGTACAGACTTCTATTCAGTAATAAATGTCTTGTGCTGTCAAATCGCTTCAGGCTTTTGATTCAGTATATTGAGTTATAGGATCATGAAAAAAATGAAGTATTTTTCAGGCTTGTAAATACTTGACAAATGACAGCAGAAGAAGTACTATTAATTTTAATCACACTGCCCCAATGCTTCATAGTCGCTGTACCATGCTGGTTTTACAAATGACTCGTATGGAAAAACTCGGCAGTATGCACCATGCTTGTGCTTATATTAATCATCGTCTTCGTGTGGTCTGTGTCCCTACAGGGGCCATAACAGTAATAATAGCTTTCAATAGCTAGTTTAATCTGTTATTCTTCTTATAAAGCTCAGGATTGTAACCAAATAACATTTATATAAAAGCAACTGTGCAACTAAATGTGGAAAATACAATAGAGCAAATCATTAGAAATGAAGACCAAGTCCTAATATCGGATAAAATACATAGTGGCTTCTCTTTCAATTTTTTTATAATTGACTCTTTTGTTCCTCTTTAGGATAGGGCATGATCACTCTTTATTCTCAATCTAGTAATGCAGTTTTAGTGGTCAACTCCGACAACACTTGGGCATATTTGCTAAGACTGGTGTTTCTGGAGGTCATCATGTTTCTAACTGTTCATTTTATACTTCACAATTTATTGTCCAGATTTTTCACAGTGCACAGAGGAGGCTAACCGCCTGTCTACACAAAACAGCAAGCTCCTGATCCAGGTGATCGCATGACACGCACTGGATCCACATATAGGCAGTAAACATCTAGCCCTTTCAAAGACTACTCAGTGGGTGGCAAACAACCGTAGTGCCAGCTTCCACCCCCGTACTTGAGACTGCGGAGCACAGGAGCCCTCATTGCAGATACTCCTCCTGGGTCCAGCGCTGCTCTCTTCTAGTAATGTGCTGGGGGTTATCGGCAGGGGCATAAGCACTTTAGGGCAACACTGAATACATCTCAATCCATAACACAGAATTCTCCATATTTCCTAAAATGTTCTATTCCTACCAAGTTCAACCACCTCCTATCCATGCAGGCTATTTATCATACGCCGATGTACGATAGGCTTGCGGAGCATTCGGCACAACCAGATACATCAAGAGGCTCCGGTGCACTTAGTGTAAGTGTTATCAGCACATGCAGTTTGTGCAGTGACTGCGTGTTAGACCATTTGAGATTGAATATGCAGTAGCATGAGATGATTTGACATTCAGTGATTTTTTTTTATTATTATTAACAACATTTGTTTTTTTGTACATTTACAGACATAAAAATTTTAGCTCCAATTTTCTTTACAATGGTTTCTAGGTTTTTAGTATTCTTACTTCCAAAATATAATGGTCTTTAGTGAGAAAAGAAAAAAATATTATTACATTACGTGGCTCATATTGTCCTATAATTACCACAGGACAGTACAATTATCTCTTCAAGACTCTCCCACTTTTCCTTTATATGTCTTATATGTAGTACCTCATTGTTGGAAAGTATCTGTTCATACGTGTGGTAGGTCAGAAGTCTTTTTATGATATCTTTCAACAATGGGTTATTCCATTTTTGATGTTATTTCAGCTCTGGCGGCCACGAAAATTTTATTTATTATCCAGGATTACTTCCTGATCTATATTTAATAAAGCTAGCTCTGGGCTGGGCCGATTTTACTGCAAACTATTTTGGATATAATTTCAAAGATTTGTTCCTAGAGAGTCTTTACAAGTGGACATGTCCAACAAAAAGTTTGCTAAACCACACCCTCTCCAATATAAGTCACTATATGAGTGGTATATTTTATATAAATTGGAGGTGAAAGGAACCACCCTAATTGAAGGTCTCTATATGGTTAATGTTGTTAGTATATGAGATGACTGTATAGCTTTATTCCAGTCCTGGATACTTAAGCTTTTATTAGATATCCTTCCCATTTTGTCATATGTAGTTCAGTTTATGTTTGGTTTTGACAGTCATAAGTTCTGAGTAAATAGTAAAGATGCACTTTTTGGGAATTTTATTGGACTATAAAAAGAGGGATTTGATCATATCTTACATGATTTTAAGCATTCTCTCAGATGAAGTTATTGAAAACTGAAACTAATAGGGATAATATATTTGGTTTGTAAGGCAGAAAATTTCTCTACCTCTTTCAGACAGTTCTTTTAAAGAGGTTACATCAAACTCTGCCCAGGGTAGCAGTTTAAAATTTGAGATTGCAAAACTTATATATTCAAGGCAAACATCTTCGTAACCTATCTTTATACCATTCTATTTTTATAAATTTCTCCTAAACAAAATTAATGGTATTAGTGACATCACTAGGGATGTACATTGCTTTGAGTCTGGATAAAGTATTAATTAAGAAAGTTTTTGTTGAGATGCCTTTGTTTATTAATGTATTGTAATAGTCCCAGTTTCTCATTTTATTTGATATCCAAAACTCTTTGACTCTTTAATATAGTTGCCAATCGACAATGAGCATATGATGTAATTCCCATTCCTCCCATAGCTAATGGTATAAGAGTTTTTTGGACACCCGTGGCCTATTCAGATTACATTATGGGTTAAATTCTCTAAATCCCTAATTTTTTGTGTATTAGATTGAAGCAGTCTCAAATAGAATATAACTATAGGTAAGATATTCATTTTTACCAAGTTTATTCTTGTAATTCAGGATAAGTTTAGGTCTTCAAGTCTTAGGAGATCAAGTATTGTTTTCCTCAATAGGACTTTAGAACTGTGTTCTAGAGTTTCCCTTGAGCTACAAGAAACATATTCACCTAAATAGGCAAAGTCATTATGCTCCTAAGTAAAGAGGAATGAGTTTAATAAGTCCGCCCTTATTCTTTCATTACTATTGATTACCTTCAGTTGACATTTAGTAATATTTAATTTATAATAGGATATTAAATAATAAGTGTTATAGTCTTCATTAGATTTATTAATGATGCTTGACAGTCTGAGCAGATAATCACAATTGCATTGGCATACAAGCTCACGACAAACCTGCTAGTGTCACCTCCTAATCCTCTATTTCATCCGCTCATTCTTATTGGTCCAAAAGCTCAATAATCAAGTTAAATATATAGGTGGATAGGGCACAACCTTGCCTGGTACCAAAGCCGATGAGTTATTATAGAGTGCCATGATTGCCCGCAAAAAGTTGTCCCTGAACCCAAACTTGACCAGTGTTGCTTCTAGGAAGCCCCAGTGCACCCTATCAAAAGCCTTTTCTGCATCAAATAAAAGTAAAGCAGATGGGGTCCTAGAGTTCTATTTGGAGAAGGTTTGGCTGCATCCCTGACTTTTAACCCCATCATAAATCCTATTTCATCACAAGGGATTACATATTTAATTATTTTTTTCATTTTACCTGCTTTTATGGAAGCAAAAAATTTTTATATCGCTGTTTAGGAGTGAATTTGGATGGCAGTTACTGGGAAGGGTATGGTTTTTATTTTCTTTGGGAATGATTATAATTTGTGCTTCTAACATTTTCTTAGGTATTCTATATGATTTCAAAATTTATTGTGGCAGGAGAACATTTCTTTTTTTAGAAATTAAGACCCTATGTTTTTTCCCACTCAACAGAAACTTTACTGTGAATTTTGTTCTTGGGTGTACCCTCATCCACATTTGTTAGTGGCCAATCCCATTCCCTGAATAAGTCAGTAAGTTTGCTAATTGAGGTGCAAGGGTTTGTGATTTATTCTTTCTTGAAAATAAGTTTAAATGGGTAACACCATTTATATCTTGTACCCTTAGAGCTAAGAATAGAAATAAACTCTTTTAACTCTTTTGGTTTCATGAGCGTAGTAGAGGAAATGTATTTAATTTTTTTTGGTAGGGGGAATTTTTGTAGATTTAAAATCTCTTCTTTTTTGTAAAAAAATGCACCCTCACTAGAACATCACTTGGGAAAGACACCAGTAAAAAGTTTGGTCTAGGGCAGTGATGGCGAACCTTTTTGAGCCTGAGTGCCCAAACTTCCACCAAAAGCGACTTATTTATTGCAAAGTGCCAGCACAGCAATTTAAGCGGTAATTTATTTCTCCTTGTTCTTTGACAACTTTCAATGGTTCAGCCCCCTAAAGACACCAACCCAGTTGAAAGGAGGAGGGCAAATTCGCCTGTCATTGTAGGAAGATTCTGTAGGAAGATTCTTTGAGTCCTGTCTGGTTAACTTCATACTGGGGAGATGGCTGGGTGCCCACAGAGAGGGCTCCGAGTGCCGCCTCTGGCACCCGTGCCATAGGTTCGCCACCACTGGTCTAGGGAGTCTATGTGCCCTATCTATTGTTAAATTTGTGTAGGCAATATAGGTGGAAAAAAGGTCTTAAATAAATTCTTAGAGTTCAGTGTTTTTGACAGAGTCTGCAATGCTTCTAATATGTAGATTACTCCACCTTGATTTAGATTTCCATCTTGATCTAAATGCAGTGACTATGATGAGACTGTTTGACATTAGACAGGCTCTGACTGCAGTATAAGACTTTTGACAATAGACAGGCTGTGGATGCAGGATTAGACCCTATGAGATTAGAAATGCAGTGAACTCAGCATAAGACCATTTGAGATTAGATATTCAGTCAGTCTCTGGCACTACACTATAGTTCAGTATCAGTATACAGATGTAGGGCAGTGAGTTATTCCCTTAATATTCATTTATTTAATTATTCCCACTAAATGACAGCCTCCTCTCCCTACTCAGCCTCCATGAAAAGGGCAAGTATTTAAAATTTCTAGCTGAAAAAGACAAATATTAAAGCACAGTCTTTCCCTCTCTACCTCCTCTCTATAATTGTGCCGGGCATGTGACCAAGCCTCTTATACAGCAGGGTCACATGTCCTGCCTGGCCAATCACAGCCATGCCTAATTTGGGCATGCCTGTGGTTGCTATGGGCTAAAAGCTAGCTGATTGGCTATTAAGCAGCCCATAAACCAGTTTTACTACATTACCCCAAACTCCAAAGCTGGACCTGAGCATCTGACTAAATCTGTGAACCTGAACATGCCAAGTTTAGTATGAACCTGAACTTTGCGATTTGAATTCACTCATGACTACATACTGCATATCTTTGTACTTTTCTCTGGTAGCTTATTTTCCATAGATCTTAAATTGTTCACCACTACTTTAAAAGAGAAGGTGGCTAAGAAGACAAATAGACACAGTATAAGTGCTATGGGGGGCATAGTGATATGGGGAGCCCCTCGAGCTGTAGCTCAACAGCCTGTTACATTATGATAAAAGATTTCCTTTAAGTTTGGGACTGACGTAGGGCTTAATGTAGCTGCACCATTTTCCCTACAGTTCATCCCACCTTGCAGTCAATAATAAACAGAAACAATAACGAATATTTATGAACACATCACAGGCCAATGGCCCTTTACTAAATATTGTATATATTGTTTATTATTCAGTTACCTATATAAGACATCAGCTTTAAGGGTAAAAATAATATCAAAGTCTATCATTGAATTAGTCTCCTAAGAATGTCATGTGTCACCTATTGACCTTCTTTAACTGCATGGAACCATAAGAATTGGAAGAGACCATGAAGAGCAGTATTGCGTTATATTAGGGTTCAATTGCTTGAGTTTATTTTACAGTTCTAGGACACCCAATTATAATCATTCATTCAGCAAAGGACATAGCATTGCCCACACAAGCCAGGTCACATTTATAAGCTCCCATGAGATGCAATTCTGGCTAAAATCTATTTTTTTGATGCTTCACTTGGTTCATCAATAGGTTCCATTCAGCCTGAGAACTGAATACTGTCTGTAAGCTATTTTTAAGCAGAACTGTCCAGGGGCAGAGTGTTGTTTGTGGCCAAGACCAACTAGAGTATTAGTTATAGGCTGCCGGCGGATTAAATGAGTTGGTTTAGTGTTGCTTTATTTTTCACATTGTCACCACATTAGAGTTTTTCATTTGATTTGTAACAGTCATCATGTAAATATATACACACAAAGACTCTCAGGGTTTAAACTAAGCAACTATTCTGGAACTTAGAATAACCATTGTAGTTAATAAACCTTTTTATTCCCAAATCAGATAAAGACATGTAAATTGTTTGTGTTGTAGAAGAGTTTTTTTCATCCTGGAAAGTTATATTGCATTAAAGGGGTATTCATTCCTGGGCAATCATATTTAATTTAATTAATGTACCATATATATAAATACATTTCTTCAATTGCATGTTATTTAAAAAAATATACCTGTATGAAAAGATAATGTCCCATGAATGTAGTCATATTTTGTGTCAGATGGTCATCTGATATGACCATCTCCACGCTCTTACACCAGTGGCTAATCATGCACTATTGATCCTTTTTTGACCACCTGGATACAGCGTTACAGGGACATGTAGTAATTCCCAGCCATTCCATATGCCAAAACTATTTGTTTCTTTGCGCAATCACTACAGCAGAGGTGGTCGTATCTAAGGACAGCTGTACTTCATTTCTAAGGGACCATTTATGGAAAATGATCTTCACAATAGGAATTTTTTTAAATTACATCGAATTGAAAAATATATTTTTTTATTTTTATTTTTATTAAATCATATGTGAATGTCCAGATGAGAATACCCCTTTGCAGGTGTAAAAGGAAATTTTGAGATGACAAATGGAGATGACAGGTTAACTTTAAAGGGTTATTTTTAAGTCATAAATGATATGATATTATACCATTATCAAGTCTTCCTCTATTCTATTCAGTGCTTTGCCTCTAACGTAGGCAGATCATTCATATGATGGGGACCATTGAACAGAACGGTGACTGAAAGGTGGAACCCCCTTCGTAGAAAGGTATCTAGAAAGCTCCACCTAACAATCACCAGCATCTCTTACCTATAGTGTAGGAAGCGGAGAAGTATACTGATTAATGGTGGCGGCAGGATCTATGCTTGCAGAATGGGATTTGCTAGGAAGTGTAGTTCACTCTTCTTACAACCCTCCATACAATATCCTCTGCAGCTCATAATATTAAACTGGGTAGGCAGGGAGTTTCAATTCACCAAGTTTTTAATGTCTACATATTGTCCAATGAAAACCCATAATATCAGCCTGGACATGCCCCATTTATGGGTCTTTTTGGGTTCAGGATCTCCTATCATTCACTAAAATTTGACAAAGCTTAAATTTCGTGTATAGTCGTTATTATGTAGATTACTTGCATGTATTAACAGGGTAATCGTTGCTATGATTGACAGCCATCCTGAGAATAGGTAACTAAAACTTTTACAGTCCACCACATAGTATTCCTTTATTTTGCATGTTCTGCACTTGATTTGTTGCGCATACGGTAGGAGAAACTAAAACTTGTTTCTATAAAATATTTTTGCAATTTTGTAGAATTATTGGATGTCTTTTATTGTTTATTTGTAATGAGCTTATTGTTTGTGCTCCATATTTCTCTCCTGTTAATGTGTTCATATAGCGATGTGCCATATTTTCTACTTGCCAGTGATCTTTATTATCTATAGTAACATAAAAATCTTTCTGTTAAATTGAATATGTGCGTCAGGTTAATCTCCTAAGATACAGGCAATAATTCATTAACACTGAGTAATGTCACCCTTTTAACTAATGAAATGAATCCATAATAGAGCAATATTTTAGAAGGCAAGTAATGAGAAAAAGGCTGGTGTGAAATGTAATAAGGGTTCTGGCCAGTTCATCAGAACTGATATTTTCATTTTAATGACTTAAATACTTGTATTCCTTGCTTGTAGGTACAATTTGTCGGAGACTTCATGTGTAAAATGCGAGTTTACAGCTTAAATTTAGCTAATAGTCTTTTAGACAAATGGCTAATGCTTCCTAAAGTCAAAGGAGCAATGTAGAAGCAAACAAGATGGAAATTTTAGAAAGTTTTTCAGAATCAAGTTATTAGTTTTTTATTAGAAGTTTCAAATCAAATTTATTAATATTATTAATAATTTCTTTGTGACTAATCTTAATATTCTATGGGAGTCATTTATCTTATCTCTGTTTGTTTTGCCTAGTTTTTGCCATCTTCTTCTTTGGTAATTTATCAATCTTACTTTTTCTTTGTGTTAAATGGGTTTTTTAAATAAATCTCTCTTTGAGAGATTTGTTACAAATGTTGCAAAAATGTTGCACAAATATATCAAGTCATTTCTTGACATTTTCTACGTTTTCCTTACGTGCGGTTTTGTCTGGAATTTCTTGAACCCAAAAATGTTGCAAATATTGGACAATTTGAAATGATAAATGTTATTTGTGACATTTAGCACACCTGGAATAGAAGATAAATGTGTCTTACTGACAAAAAACTAATGTCTGGCAGACATTTCAAAATGTCCCCAAAAAGGCTCAAAAGTTGCATTGCGTCAAAAAATGTCTAAAAAAAACCCAGAAAAAGCAGGAAGAAATATAAAGATAAATGACCCCCTGTGTCTTTTATAATACAATAATAAATAAAATTAATTTCTTGACTAGCAAGTTAAAAAAGAACCAGTGCTTGTGTTCTGTTCTCCATGATGACTATTATGTTCCTAGTGCAACTGATGGTACTACCCCGTTTCCCTGAAAATAAGACCTAGGGCCATTTTTTTTCAAGCTTAGAAATATAAGCCCTGGAAATAAGTCCTAGTGGCAGTCATTGCTACATCTCCCCCCATGCTTTACATTAGCATAAGTAGAGGTTGTAACTTAGGTGAAGAATTAATGGGATAAAACCACTGAAATGGAGTTGCAAGAAATTCAACATGAAATTCACAGTTTGGAAAGTTATGAGGATGTTAGATAAGTTTTTGACGTAATGATCCTTAAATAAAAAAATTTGCTTTTTTTCAAAAATACCAGGATTTGTAAATGTATCAGAGATTGTTGTACATTGAAAGAGTCAGATGGTTATGCTGATATGTGTGATGTCAGGACCATAGTATAATAATACATGCTGATTTTTTTTTTTCAACAATAAGTGTGAATTCTTGTTCATGAAGAAATAATAAATCTCCTGAAATAAGATCTACTCCCTATTTAAGAGCAAAAATGTATATAAGACACTGTCTTATTAGCCTGACTGTTGGCAAACTAACCGAATATAATATATTATGGGATTCTTATTGGAGTGGTTATGGACATTAACGCCAGTACCATAATTAACTTACATTATCCTGCCTTTTTTATCCCTCTATCACTGTACTGAAGGTACTGTAGTTATGGTGGAGTATGCCGCAATGGCAGACTGGGATGCTTAGTGCACACAAGGAAAATTTGGCTCTGCCTGGCTTAGAATTGCACTACAACCCACTATAGCAAATGCTCTGGAACTCTGCGACCACGAACTGTGACTTTTTCATGGCTTGTACACCACTGCCTGATAAATTTCCTCCAATGCAGATTCTCAGAGCCCACTAAGCACAAAGGCCTACATGAGGATTTGCCTGTTCATCTTTAAAACAGTCCAAACCTGATGGGGTTTAATCTGAGGTGTTGCTATAAAACATCATGGTTAATAGTAGAGGTGCATTTACATATATGAGTGGCCATCAGCTTCTTTTAATCTGCAATCAGCACAATTGATGGTAAAACCAAAGCAAATATGTTGATTTGAGGATAAAAAAAAACTGATGTAACGGATGAAAACTAATAAAGCTGAGAAGGTCATAAGACATCAGCAAGTAGCAGCACCTGGTCTCAAGTACCATGTAGACCACAGCTTAATTCCAAGCATACAGGACTAGAGGAGGCATGGATAAGACCATATAAATCATAATAGTACATACAGTAGCCCGCTAGTTCCCTCTTCACAAGCTGAGTTTACTGAATGTAACATATCGACCTATAAAAAATATATAAACAAATATATTGGGGTTTTTCCTTCTTTCCAGCCACATAACAAACCATTTCCTAAAAAGGTAAAGTGGTACAGTGCCACTAAAGGCAACAAAGAGCCATTGCCTCTTTAAACAGTGTTAAATAAATTAATAAAATACATAAATAAATGCAGTGGTAGGAAATTATTCTTTTTGGTTAGGTTTCACCGCAAAGCAGCATAATTGCATAAATAATTTCCCTTCCTTGTATTAAAGTTGCACAGTGTCTTCCCTGCTGTGAGCACAGTTGAATCCAGTAGAAGAATATGTTTAGCCTCTTGTGACCTCCAAAAAATGTCTGCCATAAGACACATGATACATAGAAACATTGATAGCTGATCACTGACTGAGCACGCCATGGTGCACGCCTTTATGTCACACTATCAATGTTACCTACACAAAATCTTGTTGAGTTTGTTCACAGATATATGTTTTGATGTGATACACAGCTTCAGGCAATGCTGGTCTATTTTATGGCTTGTGTAAGAACAAAAGTATTTCCCGTTTATGATCTTACCACCTATGAATTTATTTTGTAAGATTACTGAAGGGACTCACATAACAATGTTGCCCCTTGACAATGATTGCAAGTTCATGTATTTTGTCCAAAATAATACCTAAAACATGTTTTAAAAAAAAAAAAACATGTAACTGCATGAATGGCACTGTATAAAAGTAGGTATATTGACACTAAACAGGTACTTTCCTCATCAATGATTACTCATGAGTATTATTCATCTTTAAGAACTCTCATGAGTGTCAGACTGGCCCACCAGAGTACCAAGGATCCTTCTATGGGTTCTAAATGCTAGCCCATTACTGGACCCCAGAATTCCAGCAGAAGAAAACTCAATTAGGGGGTTACAAAGGTGTATCTCTCTAAGCAGACACATTAGGATCCATTTAGTTCTGTGAGATGAAAATGTGGTTAGATTATCAGGGTACAAGGTTTATATACACTTTTATTTAGCTTCTGAACAATGTACACTATAGTATCTGACACAAAGAGAGAGAGATGAGACAGATCAGAGATGATGAGATCCATGAGATGACTTTTACACACAATGATACAGCCAGGTCAACTACATATCTCCTATTCCACAACACACTGCTAGATCTACTGTGCCTTCCTCCCCCTCCCCAGATAAAGAACTTATCTGTCTGTAGCTTTACACTTCTTATTCCGCTGCTGGAAGGAAGTCAGTGTCTGTGTATCAGTGTGAGGTTCGGCCTGGAATGCAAGGGGAGTAGCTAGAGGCAGAGAGAAAGAGATAGAGAAAGATAATGGCATATTTTCATCACTCTAACACATAATAGTAGAAATTCCTTAAAATGGTGAGTTTATTTGGCCTCACTAGACTTACTAGACTGTAACTCATTAACCTTAGCTAACACAATAGAATATTGACTCCCTCCAAGCATAGTTTCCTGGCTGCCCTTAGCTGTTTTCCCCCTGTTTACGTGTGAGTCTGTATCTGAGACTGTCAAAGTGTGATTATTATTAATGACTAGAGACATATTGACAAACTACAAAGCAGCTTAATCAATATATGATACAATGGCAAAAGTCAAAATCCTCCTTCTTCTATAAGACTGTTAAACTTCTTAATTGATGCCAAGGGATTTCATCTTTCATGGACCGGTTTAGATGTTTCTGCAAAGGTTCCTCCCTCTCACTCGGTGTCCCTGGTGTAGTAACCTTGTAACTTTTTGAAATTAGCATTTTCATTTTGTGCAAAATATGTCAACACCATCCTATTGACATATCTTTTGGGAACATATGTTTTAAAAGTAGAAGACAGCACTTAACAACTTTGTAAGGATAAGAGATATTCTTGTACCAGATGTGCATGAATCCCAGAAGTCTGTCATACTACTTGTATGTAATAGGCATGGAAGGTAAAGAGTTTTGAGTATGTCTGGCACACACTACTGTGTTTTTTAATGTCAGGAAAGAGCTGCGTGACCCAAAGTACATGATATGGACTAAAATGATGTCTATCTGGCTCTTTCAACAGAATGCAGTAAATTCTAAATTACAGGCAATTATCTGGTTGAGCTTTATACGGTAATGTTCTTTGAGCCTGTGCTCAGGGAGTTTGATCCCAAAGGTAGAATTGCTGGAGGAAACTTTAGCTTGATGTTATTTTTATAGTTACTCCTGTTCAATAAAAATGGATTCTGGTTTTAAAGCAATAAGAGCATCAGTAGTGCAAACTCTACAGTGCCTCATATTGCATAACTATCTATTTTTATAGTGTATTTGATGGCAGAATTGTAATAAAAACTGTAGACATAGAACTGTGGAATATTTTAGTTTTATTGAACATTATTTAATATTTTAATAAATATTGCATCAACCAGATAGATTCTAAGGGGAAGATTTATCACTGCTTCTACACCTCCATGCCATGTGGGCATAGAGGGGACATAGAGGGGTGAGGCAGGGAAGTGGGTAATAGTACAGGACCTGGTGTAGTTTTGCCTGACGCAGGGGGCATGGATGCTATCATAAACCAGTGCATGAGCGAAACCTTTTTTTTTTTAAGAAAAAACAGGGCATAAGAACCTAAAAGAAGAGCAGATCCTTCCACACTGGGTGTACCCCGGTATGTGAGTGTCCATGGTTTACAAACATTCATCTTGGTGGTAGATGTAGTTTAAAGGAAAGGTCACCCTCAGTTAAATACTAGTCCCTTTTTCAGTGTTTCTGATTTATGTGAAAAGTTTACTTACAGGATAATTTTTGTGCTCTTAAACATGTGACCAATGTTTCCTGCTTTTCCTAAAGCATACTGTCAGGAGTGGGTCTTCACAGCCTATCACATTTACTAGAAATTATAGCTCTACACTAGCTTTTAGCTGGCTTAGGTTAGAGTTTCTAGAGCAGGAAAAGAGCTTTAATGATGTGCACTTATTGCACTTTGTACCAGTAGTGATAACTCACACCCCAATAATTTTACCTTTTTAAGCTTTAGTTGTAATTTATTTACCAACGTCACTTTTCTTTTGCTAACCATCATTTTGTGTTGTTATTAGGGTAAATGGACAATGGATTGGGGAACCTTCCTGAGGATCCTTCTCCACCAGCCCTCGAGGACTGCTGAAAAGGCAGGGGCATAATGAAGTATCATGACTAGGCCAGAATTTCAAAGGGGCACCCATTTTCCAGACGGTAGATGCGGGCTTTTATGCATTTATTTCTCTACGAAGAACCCCTTCAGATACATCAAGAGACCGGAGCCTCTTGATGTATCCAGCTACGATGGATGCACAGCCGCCGGCATATGATAAATAACCCTGCAAGAAATGATAGCCAGAGCGGCATAGGCAGAGACATCTCTTTACTCTTAGGCAGAGACATCTCCTACTCTTTGGCCACTATGGCATCAGCACGCCAACTACACGTACAGAGTGCGCAGATGTGTCTTTGCTTGTGCTGCTACATTGGAGACACAGGGAAAAGCAGAGGCTACTGGGACAGTATATTATTAGGGGGTCTCCTGGAAAGTATATTTAAAGGGGGGATTCCTGGACAGCATCTAATTGGGGTGGTAAGAGGCTATTTTACAGTATCTCAGTAGGATGCCACTGGACAGCATAATAATAGAAGTCCACTAGAAAGTATAATAATGGGAGGCCTCTGGATCATGTAATGATAGGAGGCTGCAGAACAATGTATTAATAGGTGCCCGAGTGGACAGTTTATTAATAGGAGGCTTCTGGAGAGTATATTTATAACTGGACCTGCTGGAGTGTGTATTTATTAAGGAGGGGGTGCTACTGTACTCTGAATTAACTAAAAAGAGGGGCTTCTATGCTACATATTAATTAATGGTGACACTAATCACTAGATATGACTGATTTATACTGTAAGTGATTATTATATCTGACTATTGGCAGCACTGGTGCAATGCATTTATTGTTGCTATATAGTAATGTGCAGTATATTTCCAGCTGGTAAATATTTATGTCTGTGGTGTAATATTTACTGCAATAATACTAGTATTGTGGATGCATGTGGATATTGTATATAAGGTGTGGTTAGATATATATTATTGTGCATTTATATAATAGTGTATGTGTGAATGTGTCTGTGGAGTGTATAGTTATAGTGAGGCAAAATGCACGTCTCCTGCAGCCATACTTACCTCCTCTTTCCCGCTGGATCCCGGTGACATCATTTAGGGGTTGTGCAGCATTCAGGGTGAGGAGGTAAGTATGTCTGCATGAGGCGTGCATAATTATTAACACCAAACGCTCTGTGCACGCCACAGATCCCAAGGTTAATTAGCATATTTTTAAAAGTCCTCTTTTCACAGAAAGCCACAGTCAAGTCTCGAGAAGACGTGTTCCTGGATCGTGGAGAAGACAACGACAGATAAGTATAGATAGCTTAATTCACTCCCTTCCAAGTGGTAACTTTCCTTTAAGTCTTTAAGTCAAGACTTACTTGTTGAATTTAATAATATCACGTTTTATGTATTGCTCCTGTGCATTGGAATCAGTAGTCTATGCATAAAGTTTATATATTTTACCATTACAAGGCCATTTATCATTTCAAAGCTTGTAGGCGGATAAACTAAAGGAGTATTATAGTCTGGCAATCCTTAATTAAAACTAACAAAGTATGCTTTCTTCTCCTAATAGACCAGGAACAACATCTGAATACCAGCATGTTAGAAGCCGCATTCCTGTTTATAGTTCTGGTTGTATCAAATTTATTGATGTTCAACAATAAACTTTTGATTTTGATTGAGAGATGAGCCAATGCACTAGCCACATTTCATTCCAATACATCTTCTTTGAGAGCCACAACAAAGGAAGCCGTGAGCAGGTAGGTATCAGAGACTAGTCAACAATCATTGTTCAAGTCCTCCACGTAATAAAAATGAGATTTTTACACCTGAGCCACAACAGTTGCCTTTAAAAAAGATTACAAAGCTTGTGCAGATACAACAGTGTAGACAATTAAAAGCATTCACATAGGCAAGTTCAGTTGTGTTAAAGAGCCATGATCACTTCTTACAGGAGCGAAATAGTATCTTACGAGTAAAGATCTTCTTTCTTGTTTTGCGCAATGCTACAACAATAATCATATTATCCACTTGTGTAAGTATTTCAACAATTGGTCAGATATTTTCAGATCAAAATGGGTTTATCTGACCAAAATATTATTAAAATATCATAAAAGTGGTCCTTAATAGAGATGGGCGAATTCCATACATTGTCCCACAGTTATCAAAAATAGTGCAAGCTGAACTAAGTGTGGTTTTCCTGTGTAGTGTGGAGAGTGCACCAAATTTTTTGGGGGCACCTTTAACATTGGGCGTGTGACACAATTCTGTTGAACACTGCATGATAAATGTGTCGCACCGTCCGACTGTGTACAGGAATGCCCCTTTCATTGAAGAATTTTGTGTTGCATCGGGCATATTGTAGCTGCGACACATTGGTGTTGCAGACACTTCTTAAATACATGTACAGTTTGGACTAAAAAGAATGTGCAAAGTCAGACAGAAAACGAATGCAGGGGCTTGAATAAATGTGGGCCATTGTGCGTTGTACAACTAATAACAACTGATTTAATTGGACTTTGGATGGTTTCCCTTATCGCTTTAGCAGTATCTAAAAATGTAAAAAAATTGCAAAATGAGACAGGACCTTTTTTATTTGAAAATGTGTTTTAGAGGACTTGAGGGCTTATATATCGAATTTCAGAACAATAAAGTCAACAGTGATCTAGATTGAATAGATTTGCACTCAAATTGAGTCTTTCGAAAAATTTGCTGGAGCTTCAGCTGAGCAAATCCTAAATGATCCACTCATCTCCAGTCCTCAATATGAGATTACAGGCAGTCCCCGGGTTACATACAAGATAGGGTCTGCAGGTTTGCTCTTAAGTTGAGTTTGTATGTAAGTCGGAACTGTATATTTTATCATTGTAATCCCAGCCAGAACTTTTTTGGTCTCTGTGACAATTGGATTTTAAAAATGTTAGGTTGTCATAAGAATCAATATTAACACTAAAGCTTCATTACAGACACCTGTGATAACTGTTTCAACTGTTTATTGTAGCCTAGGACTAAAGTACAAGAAATTACCAATAGCCAGAGGTCCGTTTGTAACTATGGGTCGTATGTAAGTCGAGTGTTCTTAAGTAGGGGACCGCCTGTAGTTGGGGTCCAACACCAAGGACCCTCACAGATCAGCAGCTGATACATAGAAGTGAAAACAGATCACTCTTTAATAACATACATACCAACCAGCATTAATAGCAGCCGTCAGCAGTGGGTGTCTGCGGTATAATGCTGGCACTGGACTGTAATAGTATGGCGTGTCACTGCATAGTGATAAGAGCCTCTTGTTGATACAATATTTGGATGTGCAGTCTAGGGCAAATGTTGATATATTCATATCTTGGTACACCAATTTATGAGAAAAATATTATTAGTAATTACGAATTACTAAGTAGGCTACATTCACACGGACGTATAAAAACGGCCGTATACGTACCGTTTTTTTACAGGTTACATACGGCCACATTCATTTCAATGGACAATACGTTCAACCATTTATATTGCCGTTTTTGACACTGGAGTGTACGTACTGTATACTGGCCGTATAAAAATATAGAGCATGTCCTATTTTCTCCCGTATTTCAGTTCTGTATGCCCTAAAAGTCTATGGACATGTATAAAATACGGGTTAAATACGTGCTGCATACGGATGAAAAACGTCACGTATTTATACAGAAATACAGCCTGTAGATACAGGACTGGAGAAATACATGTCCGTGTGAATGCAGCCTATAAAGATTTCCACCAAAAAATTGCAAAAAAGATTATGAAACCTTAAGATGATTTTCCTCTCAATATAAAATAAAATGATTGATGTGCCATTAAAATATATCTTACATTAAATTTAATTCATGTAATCCAGAAAGAGATACTATATCCAATCAGCTGTGTGGTTATGAAGGACACAACTAGAAGCTGTTTTGTGGTCACCTTTCTGACCCTTCAGCAGATAAGGGCCACATTAACATCATATGAGACCATGTTTTAATTAAAATCCTCTGGAAAGTTAAGTAAATTGACCTATTAAAGATTAATGTATGTGATTATCTTGATGATTTAGTGGACAGTAAATTATATTAGGATGTTTTAAGAGAATTGATTATGGTCTATTAATTGTGGAAACAAAGGCTTAGGAGAGCAATAGGCAAGAAATGTTTACAGAGCTTAATATTGATACAATTAACAGATGCATAAGTAGTCACTTAAATATGTGTGGGGAATGGATTCTTGTGAGCTAGAAAACATTATTTTATCTTTTTTATGGTCAGTATCTTTTGTCCCTCCAGTTGATGGTTAATTTTCAAATTGCGTAATAACATATGGCATGGGAGATTTTCAAATGATAAAGTGATTCTTCGTCATGCTGTGAAGAAAAAATTTCATAAATCCGAGACTTATCCCGAGATTTCAAACATTTGACAGACAATAGACACTAGAGAAATAAGAAAAGGAGACAATCATGGAAAATTGAAGAGCATTTAAGACTTTAAATATTGTTGCTTTGAGTGCTCTGGGAAAAATGCTATTTAAAAACGTGGAGCAGAGGCACTTTCTGACCTCACCTTCTCAATGTGGTGCAAAGAATGACCACTTTAGTTGTTTGGTGTACTGAGCTACCCCATGGTTCAGGACCACTTCACCTACTCTGCTTTGGGTGGTTTAACAGAGCTGTGTACACACTGGTGTCATGAATCCTTCAAGACTGAGGGTGCACTCTCACAATGCAGTTATAATTGCTTCTTAACAGCTTGACCACCAAGGACGAGAATGCTCATCCAAATGAATGGGCCGTTGCAGCAGAAGACTAGCTGTTATGCAGCTGCCCAACATAGAGATCTCATGGAGATGCAGTAGCCCAAGTGTAAGTCCCCTAGTGGGAGAGTAAAAAAGATAAAATAAAGTTTTTAAAAATAATCCTTAAACTTTTAATGCAGCGACTTGTGCCTCAAAATATTGCATAGCAGTGGCCTGTGCATGAAAGTCGCACAACATTGTCTAAAAGAGTGCATGACAGTGGAGTGCCTCTAAAAATAAAAAAGTGCACGTACCTGAAAGTCACAAAAACACAACCAACAAGCTAGAAAGAATAGTGATATATTCACCACAATATGCTTAATGGGGGCACTGTCTGATGTATCTGGCTGCCACACCTTAAATGGTTGAAGTCTATAGTGATTCAGATATAATATAGACCGCGTGTAAATTCAATATACTTTTCTATACATATGTACATATAGCAGACGTAAGGCATAAGTACCTCACCAATCTTCGGCTAGGTGGCACATAGGGGATGATATATGCAATGTCCAGTGGTGCACAATTATTTCAGGGCTTGTAGACCAGAAATTAGTATACCAGGTCTGATAAATGTCTCCCAATAAATATATGGTAGTGTGTGCTACAAAATTTTCTTCTAGATTGTCTGTCAGAGGCAGAGAAAAACACTCTGTCTTACCTTTATACAATGGGGGAAAAAATATTTAGTCAGCCACTAATTGTGAATGTTCTCCCACATGAAAAGATGAGAGAGGCCTGTAACTGACATCATAGGTAGACCTCCACTGTGAGACAAAATGAGAAAACAAATCTGTCTGATATTTAAAGAATTTATTTGCAAATTATGGTGGAAAATAAGTATTTAGTCAATAACAAAAGTTCATCTCAGTGTTGACAATGATAGAGGTCCAATGTTTTCTTCAATACCCGTGCTGATGGCAGGAGGTTTGCACTTAAAATCTCACAATACATGGCCCTGATCATTCTTTCATGTACACACATTAGTCATCCTGGTCCCTTTGCAGAGAAACAGCCCCTCGTCATGATGTTGCCACCCCCATGCTTCACAGTAGGTATGGTGTTCTTTGGATGCAACTCAGCATTCGCTCTCCTCCATTCTGAAATGAGGAGAGATTAACTTCAGTTCTGAGTTTTCTGCCTCCATGATTTTATACAATCACTTTAAAGTAGGTTTTCTACATGATTCAACCACACAGGTCCATGAAATAAAAATGGAAGGTGTTAAAATGCTGGACAACATACTGGTAATGGTTAATTAGGTTGGTAATGACATTTTTGTTGACAGGTTCTCTTTAAAATCTATGTGCAGTCCATGTAATGACGAATCAAAATGAGGAGAGTAACTGTCATAACCCAACAGTTATGTACTACCAGCCATCTATTTATTCCATGTTTGTTATATGTACATGATGACATTTACTTTGATAAGTGTTATACACGGAAAATTGACTTGATATTTAGTGTATATTCTTTATGCTGTGAGAAGCATGTGGGATAGAGGACTAAGGTGGTTTACACAACATAGTCATAAATTCTTAATAACCCCAGATATATTGAGTACATATAAAAAAATTTTATATATAACATTTTTTAGAAAATAAAATAAACTACAATTTTGTACTCTGATTTGTATTGACTTTTTCAAATAATAACAGAGAATCTAGACATTTGTTTCTCACCATTTAAACAAGAAGTATTTTCAATGGAGACTGTTACAAAATGAGAGAAGTTCTTTGCTTTATTTAGGGGTTATATCTGCCACAGATATTACATTTATTCTAAGTAAATTAATTTACTTAATTTGAAATTGTAATTACCGTATATAATCCTAGTATTATTCTATATCTGTGAATTAGATCTTAACATTACAACTAAATATAGAAAATTAGAATATAATTTTTGTCACAGGTGTTACCGTGACCCATGTCCCGGGTCGCAGGCACACCCGTGTGTCTCCCTGTGCCCCTTCACGCCTGCAGCAGCTTCAATTACCTCGCTGTGATCCAGGAATGTTCATCGCGCTCCAGCGCGCGAGCATCCCAGCGAGCTGAGATTTAAAGGGCCAGCACATCGCTAATTGGCGCTGGCCACCTGGCAATCTATAAACAGCCAACCTCTTCCCTCATGGCTCACCAGATTTTTGTGCTTCCATGCCATTGTGAAAGCTTTGTTCCTTGCCCTGTGCGTTTAAACTGATTTCCCATTGAGACCTCGATTCTGTTCCTGATTACGCTTCTCTGCTGCCAGCCCTGACCTTCTACAGTGGGTGCACTACGCCTGAATCCTGAAATTTTATTCTATGTAATAGCCACATATGTCCCCAGTCTTTTACAAAAACATCAATCATGTTGTGGGGGGGAGCTATCACAAACATATCTGCATACGTACCTACCAAATTCACAAACCGGAGAGTGAGAGCAAATACCATAAGTCATAACCTGCATGGTTATACTAAGAATTGAAGTTGTCAGACTAACCTGATCTGTTTTGCTGAAAAAGCTAGTAGATTCCTGAGCATCAGAGCTGTTGAAGATATAGTTTTGGACTTTGCAATCTCCATAATCTGAATTTGGACTAAAAAGTGGCTAAAAGGTCAGATCCAGAGTATTGTGCACCACAATTTCTACTCAGAATGGTCACCAATTTTAAATTGTGTACCCAAAGTTCATCGCATCACCCACTATTATTTAACTTATTTATACATTAATAGGAAGTGGGATTAAAAACAATATCCTGCCCCCCACGCTTAGGGCTCTTTCCAATTGGCGTTGTTTTTCAAGTCAGTGGTTCACTGATTTCCACGGATGCCCACAAAGCCATTGATTTCCATGGTTGCTTCCACATTGGCTTGTATTTTCATTGATCCCTTGTCCATGAAAAAAATTATAAAACATTTCCTATTCATTTCACTGATGCCGATCACAGAAGGCAATAGAAGTCTATGGGTCCACAAAAAAAACCTGATGAAACATTTTTTTTTTTTTTCACTGATGAGGCTGAAAAACCAGGTTTGATTTTTTCAAAGCCATGTTATACCTTCAGTTTTTGCAGACATGGAGACAAAACATACAAAATGGAAGAAAAACTGAGACACAATGGAGACAAAATGGAACTGAAGCAACTGAAGCTGAGCACCAACACCAATGTGAAAGAGCCCTAACACACATGAGGTAAAGTGACCAACCACTTTAGGGTTAATTTACCACTAAAAAAGTGCTAGATTTCCTCTAAATTATGATATGCTTAAAACAGCTTTACATATCATTACAGTTTTTTTTCTCCATGGCATCTGAGACTTTAACTTAATAGGATCATTTTTTAATACATTTTGGGGGTTATAGAAGCGGATTGATATAGAGTTTGATGGAAAAAGTGCAACATAAGGCTACAGTCTCATGAACAGTGTGCTCCTGTTTTTGGGCCACAAACAACAGAATCCAGTTAATCTGGACCCCTGATTCTTATACAGGGTTTACCGGTACTAGGTATGTTGATGAAAAAAGTTATACAAACAATGGTGATATCGTTAAGGTGATATTGACTGTGGATAACCATGTTTGGGGTGGTTGTTGATAGGCCTCTACGGGGATTAAATACTTTGATGCCCTGCATAGATCCTGTACTAATCTTGCCCTGCGGTACTGTGTTTCTTCACAGTGACATTGTGATGACTACATAGCTACCAAGGAATGTTATAATTTATATGCATACAGAAAAGGGTGCTTCCTGTCACACTACGCATGTGCTATACAGCGGCCATTTTGTTGTAGTTATTTGTAATATTACATTGAATATTTTGTACCTGCACAATAAATAACACACCGTAGGGAACATGGCAGGAACATCCCCTCAGGACAGATATATATATATATATATATCTTCAAAATAATGTGCATCAGAGCAACCCTGAGGAAGCCTCTAGTTAAGTGGTGATAGGCATGGGGTTGGTAACCCACCTCCTCAACCTCCACTTAACCCTGATGCTATCAGTAAAGTATAGACAACAATGGCATATTTTATTTGCTTAATATTTGACTACATGACTAAATTATCAGTGTAATATTTCTTAATTATTACACTTATCTCCCTTATAGGGGAATGGTAGGAGGTATTGAGGAGCTAAGAAAAATATTGTGCCTCTTCCAGTATCATGATTTCTATAGGGAACAATATCTGTACACATGTAGCAGTGGGGGACATGACTAAAAGTGTATTAAAACAATTAGTTATCACAGAAAAAGGGCTGTTTCCTCCATTCACTTACACTACAGTTTGCCATCACGTCTGGTTAGCAATTTAAGCCAGTCATGTTTACCAGTGTTGCATCTGAATATTACCTTATTTTTAATTGTTCTCATCTGTCTGTCAAGTTCTTTTGTTTTATTTGTTTTGTTTTTTTTTTTGTGAGGTGGATGCACATATAATAGAGGGTAAGTATGAGCTCTGTTTCAAACCCAAGTGATGCCAGGTCAAAATTACATTTCCTTCCTTATTTGTTTGCATGAAAGCTGAGTAGAATCTGTAAATATAAGTCTTAAATCTCTGCTCGGTGTATGCTGTGAAGTCAGAGGACGTTCCTTACATCGATTGTACTCCATGTAACTATGTAAATATAAATAGCTGCCAATCACTGTATCATCTGCTGAATTATTTTCTTCAAACTATATGTCATTGCACTCCTGCTATAAAACATGCAATCAGATCAGACAACAAGATAAATTACAAAGTTACTTTTAAAGTGAGTTTTTAAAAATTACAAACAAAATGACATTCAGAATATCTACTGTATATGCAGGCAGTCCAAGGGTTGTGTACAAAATAGGTTCTTAAGGGAAATCAACCACTTAAAAAAACCTCTTCATCTTGATCCTTCACTAGTCTTCACACGCCAGGATCACCTAGAAAAGAAACTTATAATTAGCAGCTCAGAGGGCAGGGACAAGTTGTCCAGCACTTCAGACTGCTAATTATACATGACATCATCTCCCTCTCCCAGCATGGCAGAGGAAGGTGCGGGGGCATGTGTGATTAGCATACCAGAGTGCCAGACATCTTGTCCAAGCACTCCATGCTGCTAATCATAAGTTTATTTTCTAGGTGATGCTAGATGTAAATGAGGCTGGGCACATGGAGAGAGAAAGTGATGTCACTCTTGTTGCCCCTGCCCTCTCCTCCCCCTGTCTGAGTGTAATGTATATTATTGTTAGTGTTTGTGCTTCATCTGCTGACATGCTCTGTTCTCCTATACACATGTGTGAGATGCAGACAACAGCTACACAAGTGCCTGACATATTCTGCTATTGTATCTCTCTGTTATATCTCTCACAGGTTGCAGCGGGCATGGCTGCCAGAACTAGGAAGCACATAGCGGAGTCAGCACCAGAAGTGTCACAACATTACACAAGCTGTTAGTCATGTGCATAGGGGTATCACATATACACACAGGCTGGTAGGGGCGTGGCCACCAGAACCAGGAATCAGATAGAGGAGCCAGCACCAGGAGTCTCACATCATTATACAGGCTGTCAATCATGTGTACAGGAGTATCTCATAAACACACAGGCTGCAGGGGGCTCCAGAACCAGAAAGCACATAGAGGAGCCAGCAGCAGGAAGGTCACATCATTATACAGGCTGTCAGTCATGTGTATAGGAGTATCTCATACATACACAGGCTGCAGGGGGCATGGCCACCAGAACCAGGACGCACATATAGAAGCCTGCACCAGGAGTGTCACATCATTATACAGGCTGTCAGTCATGTGTATAGGAGTAACTCATGAACACACAGGCTGCATGGGGTGGCAGCATCAGGAAGCACAAAGAGAAGCCAGCACCAGGAGTTTTACATCATTATAAAGGCTGTCAGTCATGTGTATAGGAGCAGTGGCGTGGCAATCATGGTCACACCCTCTGTGAGGACGCACGTGTATATGAAGAGGGCTCACGGGTTAACCATTTGTAGCTCTGTACAACGCAGAGCGTGAAGGAGATATAAGTATATAAATGTGTGTAATGGTATATTTTTTCAGGGGAAGGGGGGCCCCATGCAAGGTTTGTCATTGGACCTAGTCTCTCCTAGTTACTCCACTGTATAGGAATATCTTTTATATACACAGGCTGCAGGGGCCGTGCCTGCCAGCACCAGGAAGCACATGGCGGAGCCAGCACCAGGAGTGTCACATCATTATACAGGCTGTCAGTCATGTGTATAGGAGTATCACATATACATACAGGCTGCAGGGGGTATTGCTGCCAGAACCAGGAAGCACAGAGGAGTCAGCAATAGGCTTATCCTTATACAGGCCTATACAGGCTGCCAGTCAAGCACTGGGGGTGTGGCTGTGCCCCCCTCTAATGAAAAATCTGGACAGCTGAATATGATAATGATTCATTGAACCCATCTCAGGACATCTGCGTAGTGCTTTTGAATCTGATTGTTTAAGTTTACAGGCATGTACAAAGACAATATAGGGATAGGGGCAATGCTTTCTAATAGCAGTTTATGAAAATATATTTCATTTTGGGTGTTAATTTGACTGTGAGGTTCTCTTTAAGTTGAATTTGTTATTTATCAAATGTCACAGTGGTCAAAGAGGTCTGTTTGTTAACAGGGATCATCTGCAAGTTGAGTTTCCTTAAGTCACGGACTGTTTGTAAAGTGTAAAAGTGACATAAAAATATGTCAAAGATTGACAATTTATATGTACATTATATTCACTTATTTGATAATAAGACATCTTAGGGGCTATTTATCGGGGCTTCTGTGCCTAAACACTGGTGTAGAAGCCCTGAAATAATCACTAACGCTAGCTCATTGCCCCCTTTATTTTCCCTTTTTACGCCACCTCCATGCCAAGGGGTTGGTTATGGAGGGGGGGTGAAGTTTACAGCTCAGCTGTGCTAATATTTCTACTCCAGGTAGGATCTGGCACAGAAATAAATGCTGCGCACCAACACACCAGATATATCAAGAGGCCATTGCCTCTTGATGTATCCGCCTGCTCCTTGATGGAGAGCACAAGCATCGGCCTATGATAAATACCCCCCCTTGTGTTGTAAGAATAAAAGGAGGGTAGTCAGGGAGGGATAAAGAAAAAGAAAAAAAACTTGTAATACTTATATGTGGTTTAGGGGCCTCCAGAAATGTGAATATAAATATACAAGTCAGCGCAAGTTAGAATCGCAGTATAAATTAGTAGACAGTACATGCTCTGTGCTCTATTGATACCATTTCTTTAATATCCATTAAAGCCTTAATTATGTTTAGTGTATCGCATGTACGACATAATGTATAAATGACAAGCTGTGCTCGGTAGTCTATTAAATCTATTCAATATGTGTTCTCCATAAATGACATTTAGTGTTGCAAATAAAATATCAGTAATTAGGTTATTGATATAATGCGACGCACTCATTGCAATCAATTATATAATGGTTTCGTGAAAGCCAAATGACTTTACACAAACTGTATTGCTTATAGCAGCAGATATGGAACAAAACATCTCAATGGTTTCTTAATAATCCCAGAGGATACAGTTTAGTCAAGACCATTGTCTTGATAGTTCATAATTAGGTTCAATAATAAAGCTTGTTTTGCTGACCTAGGTCATACCACGGTGTCCACTGCATCTGTGCACAGCGACCTTGCTGTGTGTGAGCATTGTTCGAAAATCCATTATTATCATCACATACACTTCAGAGAAGTGGCTGTTTTGTGAATTGATGGTGTGATGTTGCCACTTTAGATAAAAGAGCCCATGAATTATTGACTTAATGAGTTAATGTTGCTTGATTTCACAACAAGGTCTTTATAGTCGACATGCTTTTTACTGAACGCATAATCCCAATGCCTTGGAAGGCAAGAACGTCTAATAGGATTGTACATTACACCACTGGCTATAACTCACATCAACTCTTCTTAACAAAGATAATGGTTTTAATATTTCTCCCTCTTTTCTCTTTATATTGTAAGATCTAGTTTGATGACACTTTAAATATTAGATTAGAGCACTTCCTATAATTTGATTATCACAATCTCTCGCTTTAGTAGCAGAAGCAAATCCTATATTAATGGTGCAGAGATGTGCGGAAATCAAATCCTCTACCATGAATACAGCTGCCATTTTTGGAGGCAGCTGTATGTCTCGGAACAACCAGTGTTTCATGGAAGCTGCACAGCAATATATAAAATAATCTTTCATAATTATAAGTCATTAGGCCATTTCCATCCACAGTACCCATGTATAATTGACAGTACTGATGCCCCCTCTGTGAGAGGGAGTCTTTTTTTAGTAATTTTAAAAAACGTTATAAGACATGTGTTAAACATAATACATACAATGGGGCACATTTATTTACCCAGTCCGCGGAGTTCACAGTAAGTGCATTGTCTGACGATAATGCAGTGTGCCATGATTCAAGATCGTGCGCTCGATATCTTGCATGTGCCACTTCCCCGCTCAGGTCTGTTGGAGTTCACCTTCTTCTTCCTGGTGTATGTAAGTGCATTGTCTAGCTATACAATTTGAAACTTAAATCCCGCGCTCAGTCTGAATCAGTTGGCTCGTCCGACAACACGCCCTCCCCCAACTTGAGTCGCACGGGAGCCAGCAGAGCTGCGCCGAAATCCGATTGCGTGTGACATAATCCCAGCGCAGACACCTGTTAAATACCTTTCAAAGCCGTGCAAATCCCAAAAATGGTGCAAAGTTCAACGAAAGTGCGATACGTGACCTTAAGTAAATAAACCAGATGGCGCACTCAGAGTGTGTTATACAATTTGGTTTATTTGGGATCTTAAAACACAACGCGTTTCGGGGTTATAGTACCCCTTTATCAAGTGTACAAAGACTGTAAAAGATAAGCAGTGACAATAGGAGCAGGGGAAATAAAAAGTATATACATTGTCGTTGGTTGATAAAATTGGCAGAATAAAATCAATACACTGATGCAATTCATAGTTAATACAAAATTAATACAATAATACAATTAATACAATAACATATGTCTTAGTGAGAGAATGCTTAGTGGCTTAATAGTTCTAAAAAATATATGCGAAACAAATGAAAAATAGATAAATAAATAAATAAAAAACCATTGGTACAGGGAGTTTGAATCAGAATTCATAGAGAACAACCCAAGATGGTCCGACAACATTATGTACTATCGGAGATATATAGACGACCTCCTTCTAATTTGGAAGGGAACCAAAGAGGAGATCCAGTCCTTCGTAACCACCATCAATTGTAATAATTGGGGTCTGTCCTTCACCCAATCCGTGTCAAAAACAGAAGTGGAATTTCTTGATCTACATCTGCAAGAGAAAGACAACAAAATAATTACGGAGACTTTCTTCAAGAAAGTCGACAGCAACAGCTTTCTGCATTATAACAGTTCCCACCACCACAAATGGAAAAAGAATATTCCTTTCAGCCAATTTAGACGCATAAGGAAAAACTGCTCCGAAACCAGTAGCTTTCAAGCACAGAGCAAAATACTTTATAATAGGTTCATAGACAAAAAATTTCCCAAAAAAATTGTTAAATCAGCCTATGAACGGGCCGAACAATTATCCCAAAAAGATTGCCTTGCCCCTAGAGCCAAGCAGGTCTCCGAACAAACACAAAACAAAAACCGCAGATTAAATTTCATTACCACCTACACTGACAACCACCCTCACCTAAGAAATATTTTTGAAAAACATTGGTCGATCTTACTAGATGACCCTTATTTAAAACCTCAACTACCTCCCAAACCCAGTATAACCTACAGAAGGTCGCAGACCCTAAAAAATCTACTTGCTCCAAGTAAACTTCGGACCATTAGGAGTTCAACTATTAATCAACTACTACCTTAGACCACCGGTAGCTACAAGTGTGGTCAACCCAACTGCAAATGCTGCTTGAATATAAACCATAGAACAAAAGAATTCAAAAGTAACACCACAGAGGAAACCTTTAAGATCAAATCGTTCCTGAATTGTACATCTTCTTTTGTAATCTATTTGCTGGAATGCTCGTGTGGTCTCCAATATATTGGACGCACTATTCAACAACTGAACACGAGGATCAACAAACATCGGAGTAATGTCACGAATGGGTTCCTCAAGCATAGCGTTTCCCGACACGGGCATATGTACCATCAAGATGACTTTTCCTCCTTTTCAGTCACCCCCATAGAACAGGTTCCCCCCGGGAGTAACAGATACACCAAACTTTGTCAGAGAGAGATGTACTGGATCTACAAGCTTAATTGCTTAGTTCCTAACGGACTCAACGAATCCCTAGAGAGCACTAATTTCTAATAGAACCCCCATGCAACCGAATTTCACTCCGCTACCCCCTATGCATCGACCGACCACCAATGCATATACAGTCTATCGACTCCCAAAGACTATCGAGTTCTACTTCACACACCCCCCCATGCATCTACATACCACTAATGCACATATTTTTCAGATTTTCTGAAACCTGAATTAGTGATACCCCAAATACTCGATTTATTGATATCCCCATTCATCCCATTATCCATATGGTCGAACCCTCTACCCATATGGTCGAACCCTTCATCTTTCTTATGACTATATATCCACCACCTCGACTTCTGCTCATGTATATAACACATTTGTGCGTTTTTACAGCGGCACGTTGCCTCGTTCAATTATCCAATTCTCCCTTATATGTACTAACCAGCCCCCGACCATCATCCCCTATATCAGTGATGGCGAACCTATGGCACTGGTGCCAGAGGTGGCACTCAGAGACCTTTCTGTGGGCACTCAGGCCATCACCAGAGATGACTCCAGGCATCTTCCTGCAGTCCCAGACAGCCCAGGACTTGCTGTGCACAGAGCTATTTTAAAGTGACAGCTCTACCTGGGACTATTTTCTGCTTTATTAGTGTCCTCAGGGGGCTGGTATCAATGAAAACTGTGATAAAAAAGGGAGTATAAATCACAAATTAAATTTCTATGTTGGCACTTTGCGATAAATAAGCGGGTCTTTGTTGTCGTTTGGGCACTCGGTCGCTAAAAGGTTCGCCATCACTGCCCTATATGCTCCAAGCTCGGATCAGCACACCAATTAGCTTCGTCCATCCCATACAACACCTTAACATTCGTCACGATCATCTTCCATCACCAATACGAAGTCCCGTTCGGGACATGCGCAATGCCTTACAAATTTGTGTCGCACCCGACACGGTTGACATCTTGTTGGAGTCTCGCGCTATTGCGCATGCGCCCGACAATTTATGGCGCGAGCCTCTCCCCGCTACGAGCATTTAAATACCTTCACACCACGTAACGTCTCTCATTGCTGTGGACGACACTGTCAACACCACCAGCACTGGTAAGCATATATAAACATCCTCCATTAGCAGCAGCATTACCAACTGTATATTTACATCTATATGTGTTATATTTATTATTCAATATCACTATTATTTTCCTCATCGTGGTTACATATTGTGAATTTACCATTTAACCATTTGATCAACTCATCGTGTACCAATGGTTTTTTATTTATTTATTTATCTATTTTTCATTTGTTTCGCATATATTTTTTAGAACTATTAAGCCACTAAGCATTCTCTCACTAAGACATATGTTATTGTATTAATTGTATTATTGTATTAATTTTGTATTAACTATGAATTGCATCAGTGTATTGATTTTATTCTGCCAATTTTATCAACCAACAACAATGTATATACTTTTTATTTCCCCTGCTCCTATTGTCACTGCTTATCTTTTACAGTCTTTGTACACTTGATAAAGGGGTACTATAACCCCGAAACGCGTTGTGTTTTAAGATCCCAAATAAACCAAATTGTATAACACACTCTGAGTGCGCCATCTGGTTTAATCACAAAACCTTTTCCTACTATCCATAAAACTCCTGAGTGGTACGGCCATACCACAGAGGAGATCCTCTACCGGGAGGCAGCACCAGACTATTCGCCATCTGAATCTCTAACTTCTCATAGCGTTGTGCCTATCTAAGCACAACCCTATACGGTGAGCACAATCTTTCACCCTTACTCCTATCCTCTCAAGAAAGGTGTAACACTATTAGCGCTCTCCCCTTGTCCTCTCTTGCCATACTCTTTTACACTTAAGTAAATAAGTCCCAATGTTTCCGCTCCTACATTATTAAAGTGCTAAGAAGCCAGTGTCACTGACACAATGGGAAAAAATATTTTAAAACTATAACAACCATGTAATATTCACCATTATTGAAAAACACTAAATATAGAAACACAACTAATGAAACTAAAATAAAACTCTTTATAACAGATGATGAAAGGGGTATTCCAGGAATAAGTATAATTCATATACAAATGGGTACTCAAAATATAAGCTAAATATAAGCCAATTAGTTGTTATTTATAATGTTGCTCCCCTTAGCAGAAAACACTGCTGACATAGACTGTAATGGAGAAATAAAATGCTACTGGCCCAACAATCAATCGGTTGATATCATCTGCGCGGAGAAGACACAGGACAGAAGATGGCGGCTGGTCACATGTCCACATCACATGTCCTGCACCTGACTGGGCAGGTCATGTGATCACCACTAAGTTTGGCTGTAGTCAGTTGGTTGCAGTGCAGACAGTATGACCAGTGTTATGCAGGGATGGCAGTTACACATCATTACTATGGTAACAGAGCAAGAAAGTCTGTTAGATCATCACAGGGAGCAGAGCATAAGAGGGAGGAGGAGTTACTGAGAACTAAAGGATCATGGAACTTGTAGTTTCCAGTGGCAGCCAGCTTGGGGATTACTCCACCTACTTTAGAAAGGCCATAAATTTTGAAAATTATAAAATCAAAAAGAGATGAACAATTATTAGTACGTAGTACACTATGTTACACATCTGGTTTATTTTTCCTTCTATCTCACCAGTCACAAGGGTGTTTACAAAGACTCTTGTGATTTTCAGTTTTTAGTCTTTTTATTTCTAGTAAACAGAAAAAGTAAATGTGTATCAACTGGAATTAAACCACAAGGGACACAGTTAGTGCTAGAAGAGCCAATAGCTTAGTAGTATGTGTGTGTGTATCTATATATATCTATCTGTGTATATATATATATATATATATATATATCATCAGCAACCAAAATATTGAAAAATATTTACTATGGCTTAAGCTTTGAGAACATTTCTTCAATCTAGGGAATTTAGGCCAAGATCATTTTTAATACTTGAATGGAAAGGTACATACCTTGATTAGTTCTTTAGACTGATACTAGGGACTGCTAATAATCCTCACTATCTTGTCTGACTACCATATAGAATTGAGTATTAGCTGAGTTTTTCAGCACAAAAAATGTTATTTTTACTTATACTCGAGTCTATACTCATCTTTCCAACGACACCCACTTCCCACCGCCTAGGTCCTCTCTTCTTTCTTCCGGTGCTTTGGCTATGTCTTTAGGTCGCTGCGTGCTGCCAGCACGCACATGAAGTCAGACGGTTGCTGACACAAGAAAGTAGTACAAAAGTGGAGATACCACTAAAACATAGCTTTTAATTAGTCTAAATAAAATAAAGGCATTACCCTTATACAAATATACACCAGTAAAAACATAACCATACACATAAATATATATCAACTGGCCTCTGACTACAGGGTTTTCGTTTGTCAATCAGAAAAAATAGATCTTAATAATCCTGACGAACTCCAGAAGACATCAAAAGAGGTATTAGTATAAAAGTCGAGAAATAGAACATAGAAGGTATTATATACGTCTATATACCTAGGATATTAAACACAACCGGGACAAGCCCCTGTCTAGGCACTTCCGTGATATGCATAATGGTGAAGTAAAGGGCCTTAGATTCATTGGAATTGATGTGGTGGACCCCCCAACAAGAGGTGGGGACTGGGATCGTGTATTGCTACAGAAGGAGACACAAAGGATATTTTGTCTTAAAACAGTAACACCCTCAAGTCTAAACGAACAACAAAATTTTGCCTGCTTTATGTAGCTTTATATTCAACGGACTATATTACAATGACCTGTTCTACCCATTTTAGTATACCTTATCTACTGTCATCTGTAATTTAACTTCTTTAAAACGTATCCAACACTCTACTAGTGCTTTCCAAATTAACATGTACAAAAATGTTCCCAGCATTTAAATCCTTTTTGAATATTTATTATAACAACCTTGAAAGTATTATTTCTTTTCATCCTTTGGGCAATATGTGAGGACATGATATAACCATAATCTCATGTCCCTGTTTACATTCATCCATCTGGGTTTCATTCCTCACGGATCCCTCTCCAGTGGCCCGTGTGTAGCTCAATGTGATATACGCTTTTTGCTGGAGGGCAAGGGGCTGTCTAGCTATATACTGGGGGACATGGACTGGCTGGCTAAATACTAAGGGGCAAGGGGCTGGTTAGCTATATATGGGGGTGTGGGCTGGCTAGCTATATACTAGAGGGCATGGACTGGCTGGCTATATGCTAGGGGACAAGGGGCTGGCTAGCTATATACTATGAGGCATTGGCTGGCAGGCTATACACTAGTGGGTATGACCTGGCTACCATATGGGCTGGCTAGCTATGTACTAGGAGGCATGGACTGGCATGACTATATATAAGGGGGCAAGGGGCTGGCTAGCTATATACTGGGGAGAAGAGGACAGGCAAGCTATATACTGGTTGGAAGCTGTGACCAATGCAGTTCCCACCCTAGGCTTATACTTAAGGCAAATCCAATACAGCATAAATAGGAAGGAAACAATATCATAAAAGTCTGGAGCCTAGTTAAATGCTACTAAATGTAATGCTACTAAAACCAGAAGGTGTCTGAAATGATTGCTTTTTGTGGGACTAATTGTGCGACACAAATTGCCCCAGAAAAAGATGTCAATAAACTAGAAAAGCAGAAAAAGTGTCAGAGAGAAAAAGCTGTGCCCAAATGGATTAAATTCATTGTAAGTCATGACCGTCGGAAAAGAGGAAATTTGTGGAATCAATGCATAATAAATAATGTCCATATGCATTTCAGGTGTCTTATCACATTTATTCTATGTTTTTAATCTGCTTTTTCATATATGTATATTCAATTAATAAAGTTTTGTATATACTTTTGCCTATACTCTTATCTTAATGTTATAAGCACACATAATAAATAGGTCACAGGAGCTGCAACAGAAAAAAAAGGCAACCCATGACACGAAAGAGGCACAAACAGCAAAATAAATGTGCCACAATGGGTGAATACAAGAATAATACAGACCACAAATATAGAGAGAAAACGTTACTTCTGTCCTGGTACTGTTTTAGCTACCCCGAAATCTATAGTAGGTTTAGGTACACAAAAATTGCTTACACTCACCGGCCACTTTATTAGGTACACCATGCTAGTAACGGGTTGGACCCCCTTTTGCCTTCAGAACTGCCTCAATTCTTCGTGGCATAGATTCAACAAGGTGCTGGAAGCATTCCTCAGAGATTTTGGTCCATATTGACATGATGGCATCACACAGTTGCCGCAGATTTGTCGGCTGCACATCCATGATGCAAATCTCCTGTTCCACCACATCCAAAAGATGCTCTATTGGATTGAGATCTGGTGACTGTGGAGGCCATTTGAGTACAGTGAACTCATTGTCATGTTCAAGAAACCAGTCTGAGATGATTCCAGCTTTATGACATGGCGCATTATCCTGCTGAAAGTAGCCATTAGATGTGGTCATAAAGGGATGGACATGGTCAGCAAAAATACTCAGGTAGGCTGTGGCATTGCAACGATGCTCAATTGGTACCAAGGGGCCCAAAGAGTGCCAAGAAAATATTCCCCACACTATGACACCACCACCACCAGCCTGAACCGTTGATACAAGGCAGGATGGATTCATGCTTTCATGTTGTTGACGCCAAATTCGGACCCTACCATCCAAATGTCGCAGCAGAAATTGAGACTCATCAGACCAGGCAACGTTTTTCGAATTTTCTACTGTCCAATTTCGATGAGCTTGTGCAAATTGTAGCCTCAGTTTCCTGTTCTTAGCTGAAAGGAGTGGCACCCGGTGTGGTCTTCTGCTGCTGTAGCCCATCTGCCTCAAAGTTCGATGTACTGTGCGTTCAGAGATGCTCTTCTGCCTACCTTGGTTGTAACGGGTGGTGATTTGAGTCACTGTTTCCTTTCTATCAGCTCGAACCAGTCTGCCGATTCTCCTCTGACCTCTGGCATCAACAAGGCATTTCCGCCCACAGAACTACCGCTCACTGGATGTTTTTTCTTTTTCGGACCATTCTCTGTAAACCCTAGAGATGGTTGTGCGTGAAAATCCCAGTAGATCAGCAGTTTCTGAAATACTCAGACCAGCCCTTCTGGCACCAAAAACCATGCCACGTTCAAAGGCACTCAAATCACCTTTCTTCCCCATACTGATGCTCGGTTTGAACTGCAGGAGATTGTCTTGACCATGTCTACATGCCTAAATGCACTGAGTTGCCGCCATGTGATTGGCTGATTAGAAATTAAGTGTTAACGAGCAGTTGGACAGGTGTACCTAATAAAGTGGCCGGTGAGTGTATTTTATAATTGTAACTCCAGACAAAAAAAAAAATGTCCTTGCGACAACTGGATTTTCAAAATTTTCTGCTGTCATGGTAACAAGGATTATCAATAACGCTTCATTACAGACACATTACATCTATCAATGCAGCCTGGGTCTAAAATAAAACATCCAGAGAGCTTCACCAGAGGTCAAAGTGGACAGAGACGTCTGTCTGTAACTAGGAGTCATCTGTAAGTCAGGTACCTTTAAATGACATCTACCACCAGTTTACTGGTAGTGAAGTGTCCTAATTAGAATTGCTTGTTCAGTCAAGGGGATGGGGAGGACCATTTTTAACAAGTTTTCAGGCATCTTTATTAAAGAAATATGAGCTTTGCAAAACAGTCGGATGCGCTCAGGCACACAGCGCCCGAGTGCCTCTCGGCTTTCCAGGTTATTAATTTATTCACAATGTAAGCCCCCTCCTGCTACTGGCCGTAGAACCGGAAGAGAGCACATGCCCATTCTCTCTCCTCGCCCCTGCCCTCTGACGTCACTGGCCAGATAGTAATTCACCGACCAGGAGCAGAAGGAGGCTTGCAGAGGGGGAACATGAATAAATAAAGCCAAGCAAGCTAAAAGGTGTTTGGGCGCCCTCAGCATGCGTGCCTTTGGCTCTTTAACAAAGTTCATATTTCATTAATAAAGATACCTGAAAACGTTTTACAAGCGGCCCCTCCCATAAAGTTCACTGTGCCTAGTAGACACGAAATAAACATGGTGCCTATTGGAGCTCCACAGTCTATTTGACTGCCACTTAGACCCTGAATAATCTGCTATTCATGGTAATTCGTGATAATTCCACAACATCATTAGGATGTAATCATTTTAAAAATTATTAATTTATGACAGACAGCTAAGCAAATTTGGGATTGAAATCAAATATCCCATTAAGTACAGAAACATGAGTTACCAGTATATTGTGTGTTCCTTAGTCTAGTTAATATAGTTAATATTTATCAACTATTACCATTATATTAGCTCTCTGCCAGTCTCAATCACTTAAGGAAAACAGATTCATTTAGCATAGTCAAGCCTGACTGTCAAACCCTTTTTTGCAGATGAAGATGTCAAAAGGCAATCTATTGAGAGAATGACAGTGTGATTAACCAGGATGAGGCCTAAGTCAGATGCTGCATGGACCACTGGGAAATTAAGGCACCGCTTTTCACTGTCAAGATCATCTGTGATAGGTTGAAATCTCCTAGCAACACAAAATACTACAGCCTCTCCTACAGAATGAAAACTCATTTTGTTGTTATCCGCACCACTGTCTTTTAATCCTAAAAGTCTAAAACGCATAATACTCACATTATCGGTTTTCCAGTAATTCTTTTCCTCACCGGTGACCTTAATTTAAAGAATTAGGCTTTAAAACAGTATTCAGATTACTTTCTGTTGCAAGGCATCCTGCATCTGCGTACCTTCCATATACCCAGAATGTCAGCTCTCGCAGTCTGCAATATATTCGTTATTAGCAACATCAAGTGTAATTACTGTATGTTAGCCAGGGACCTCGGCATGGCACCAAACTTAGAAAGCAATTACTTTATGTGTGAGCGTTAATTCTAATTTCGATATTCATTAAGTGTCGTCACTTTATAAACAATCTAATGGGGCCAGACTCTGAATATGAAGCATACAGAAGAAGTGTCAACTGAAAGGGAAACATTCAGCACCACAACACAGACACATACATTTCTTGTCATAGAAACATATCTGGGGGCCGGATGGATGATGGATGTGTCAAAGGGAAGTGATGCCACTTGTTTAAAGCCACATCTGGTCTCTTGGTGGTCAAACACTTTCTATAGTCCTGCTTTCCTTCCAATCCTGCACAATAGTCCTAATTATTTGGGTTATCTGCTCATATTGATTCTCTTCTGATCAGTGGCAGAACCAAATATGACAGCAGATCTGGCAGTATATTTGCATTATCTACCCATTCAAGACCTGAATTGGGCTTTTGTTCTTGATTTGACCACTGCCTTACCCTTATCCTAATCTCAACTTTGTCCTTAGATGCAGTGGCGTAACTAGAAGCTGATGGGCCCCAGGGCAAAGTCTGTGCCAGGCCCCCCGACTATAATGTATGGTTTATTGTAATAGTCTTCTCATATGAGAAAGTGACACCACGGAGACATCGGGCAGGGGCAGAACGGAGACACTGGGGCAGCACGGAGACACTGGGGCAGCACGGAGACATCGGGGCAGGGGCAGAACGGAGACACTGGGGCAAAACGGAGGCACTGAGGCAGCACGGAGACATGGTCAATGAAACCTTTTATACAAAATTCCAACAATTCTCTGAAACTTTCCATATAAAACACCAGAGCTGTTGCTGCCCTACCTCTTATAAGGGCTGCCAGGTAAGTAGAACAGAACATATATAACATTGATCTACATTGTAGCAGCATATTCCCTGGTTCTGGTACATAGCTCCCAAGTGGTTATACCAGACAGAAGAGAATAGTCTGCTATGGGCATAACAGGAGAGAATCTCATGGTGTGGCCACAATCTTCCCCTGAATTCAACCCTATAGGGAACCTTTGGAGTATCATCAAGCAAAAGATCTATGAGGGTGGGAGGCCAATCACATCAACCCAGCAGCTCTCTGAGGCTATTCTGACATCATGCAAAGAAATTCCAACAGAAACTCTCCAAAAACTCACAAGTTCAATGGATGCAAGAATTGTGAAGGTGATATCAAAGAAGGGTCCTATGAGAGCAGATCATTTGGCCTGTTTTGGATTGAAATAGTCTTTAATTTTAGTGTGACCTCCTAATGCTGCATATTTAACAAATGACCATTTTCAGTTCTTACAACCTGTTAAATGTTTTAAAACTCTGCTATGCATAATAATTTGGAACCATGCATTTTGCTTTTATTTAATTGTGAAGAATATACTGTTATCATTAAGAGGTTTGTTCAATAACATCTGATTTATACTTTAACGGGTGATGACTTTTATTAGATTGACTGTCATTTGTATCAAGCATTTAGGAAAATCCGAAATAAATATCACTTTGGATATTTAATTTGGGACGTGGTGTACTATATTAGCACTATCCTTGATCTGGGTTTTCTCCTGCAGCAAAGTCCATACATACACACACACACACACACACACACATATATATGTATGTATATACCGTATATACTTGAGTATAAGCCGACCCAAGTATAAGCCGAGGCCCCTAATTTTACCACAAAAACCTGGTAAAGCCTTTATTTTATTTTTTACTTCAGTATAAGTCGAGTTTGGGTTATCAGCAGATTTTTTTGTGCTGAAAAACTAGGCTTATACTCGAGTATATATGTATATATGGTGTATATATATATATATATATATATATATATATATATATACAGTATATACACTCACCAGCCACTTTATTAGGTACACCTGTCCAACTGCTCGTTAACACTTAATTACTTAATTTCTAATCAGCCAATCACATGGCAGCAACTCAGTGCATTTAGGCATGTAGACATGGTCAAGACAATCTCCTGCAGTTCAAACCGAGCATCAGTATGGGGAAGAAAGGTGATTTGAGTGCCTTTGAACGTGGCATTGTTGTTGGTGCCAGAAGGACTGGTCTGAGTATTTCAGAAACTGCTGATCTACTGGGATTTTCACGCAAAACCATCTCTAGGGTTTACAGAGAACAGTCCGAAAAAGAAAAAACATCCAGTGAGCGGTAGTTCTGTGGGCGGAAATGCCTTGTTGATGCCAGAGGTCAGAGGAGAATCGGCAGACTGGTTCGAGCTGATAGAAAGGCAACAGTGACTCAAATCACCACCCGTTACAACCAAGGTAGGAGGTGGGGATCTCTGAACGCACAGTACGTCGAACTTTGAAGCAAATGGGCTACAGCAGCAGAAGACCACACCGGGTGCCACTCCTTTCAGCTAACAACAGGAAACTGAGGCTACAATTTGCACAAGCTCATCGAAATTGGACAGTAGAAGATTGGAAAAACGTTGCCTGGTCTGATGAGTCTCGATTTCTGCTGCAACATTCGGATGGTAGGGTCCGAATTTGGCGTCAACAACATGAAAGCATGGATCTGTCCTGCCTTGTATCAACGGTTCAGGCTGGTGGTGGTGGTGTCATGGTGTGGGGAATATTTTCTTGGCACTCTTTGGGCCCCTTGGTACCAATTGAGCATCGTTGCAACGCCACAGCCTACCTAAGTATTGTTGCTGACCATGTCCATCCCTTTATGACCACAATGTACCCAACATCTGATGGCTACTTTCAGCAGAATAATGCGCCATGTCATAAAGCTGGAATCATCCCAGACTGGTTTCTTGAACATGACAATGAGTTCACTGTACTCAAATGGCCTCCACAGTCACCAGATCTCAATCCAATAGAGCATCTTTGGGATGTGGTGGAATGGGAGATTCGCATCATGGATGTGCAGCCGACAAATCTGCGGCAACTGTGTGATGCCATCATGTCAATATGGACCAAAATCTCTGAGGAATGCTTCCAGCACCTTGTTGAATCTATGCCATGAAGAATTGAGGCAGTTCTGAAGGCAAAAGGAGGTCCAACCCATTACTAGCATGGTGTACCTAATAAAGTGGCCGGTGAGTGTATATATATATATATATATATAAATATATATATATATATATATATACTAAATAACCGTGGTGTGGGTGGGCGGCACAGTAGAAAAAAGGTTCAACCCAGTGGGTGCAAGCTACAGCGAGTCCGATCCTAGACCGCTATATACAGCATACAACAAAGGAAGTAGCAGCACTCCGTTCCAATTCAAGGTAGTTTATTCACCAAGTGAGGGTATCACTATACCCTCACTTGGTGAATAAACTACCTTGAACTGGAACGGAGTGCTGCTACTTCCTTTGTTGTATGCTATATATATATATATACCGTGGTCTTCTTAAGGTCTTTATTTTCTATGGTACTTTGTATTCTTTACCAAAGATACAATATTTCACATAGCACAAAGCAACCTAGGGCTGACTTTTTGAAATATTGTGATGCTCATTATATTACAGCTTATCCACTAATGAATACCGTAGAGGGAAAAAAATTAAAAATATTGTATTTATAGAACATATTTTATAGATTTTATCATGATTTATCTTTTTAAAATGTATAATTTACTGTTTAGAGATGTAGAAAAAACATATTTTTCTGGATTTCTTTTTTGTAAAGAGTAAAGACCAATTCCAATTCTGTGCTCTCCTTTTAAACCCACACAAACAGAAGAAATGTTCAAGTGGGTGTTAGCTGGTTCAGGTTTTTTTTCTTCATTTATTACCAATGAAAGAAGGAGATACAGAACACATATTAAATCATTGTTACATATATTTGTAACATTTTTGTGATTTCAAGTAGCTTGTAAAGGACAAAGAATGTTTATGTTACAAGTAGGAAATGAAAGTTCCATTGATGGACATAAATTTAAAGTATCTGTACTTGCTATGACAATGTCTCCCTCCATTCTGCAGAACCTTTATTCCTTCTGTTGTAAAGCCTTTCCACCCATACATCGATTTAGTAGCAGCATATTTGTACATGAATTCCAAAGACTGCCACCTAAAGTTACCGTATATACTCAAGTATAAGCCAAATTTTTCAGCAGAAAAAAGAAGGGTACCAGCAGGGGGTGCCAGAAAGGTGAGTAAAGAGTTAATTTTTATTTATGGTCTAGGAATACTGGGGCAGGGGCAGCTGGCTATATATTTGGGGATATGGGCTGCTGGCTTTATACTAAGGGGCATGTGCTGCTGGAAATATACTGGAGGCAGTGGCTGCTGGCTACATACTGGGGGCAGGGGCTAGCTGACTATATACTGGGGACAGGAGCTGCTCACTATATACTGGGGGCAGTGGTCTGACAATATACTGGAGGCAGGGGCTGCTGGCTATATACTAGTGGGCATGTGCTGCTGGCTATATACTGGGGCAGGGGCAGCAGACTATATACTGGGTGCAGGGCCTAGCTCGCTATACACTGGGTGCAAGGGTTGCAGACTAAATATTGGGGGCAGGAGCTAGCTGGCTATATACTGGGAGCAAGGGTTGCAGACTATATATTGGGGGCTGGGGTTGCTGGTTACATACTAGTGGGCATGTGCTGCTCTCTATATACTGGGGGCTGGGGTTGCAGACTATATACTGGGGCAGGGGCTCCTGTCTATATACTAGGGGGAGTGGTATGACTATAGACTATATACTGGGGCAGAGGCAGTTTGCAATATACTGGGGGCAGGATCTGCTGGCAAGTTACTGGGGGCAGGGACTGCTGGATATATACTGGGGGCAGAATCTAGCTGGGTTCCAGATCAACTGGTAGAAAACAAACATGTTTCCAGAGCGGCTGGCAGGATACAAGGTTCCAGCAAAGAAAGGTAAAGCCAACATCAGCACAGTCTGACCCAGCAACAGATATCCAGGTGTAATGATTTGCCCTGAGACACCTAAGGGGCAGCCTTATATGCAGCTCCAGGATACCACCTGCAGCAGCTCAATGGCCAGGACCAGAGTCAATCGTTCGCAGCAGTACAGTCCTGAGCACAAACAAGAGCCACACAGCTTTCCAGAGATACTTACGGAAAGCTCAATGTAACAAGCCTGCTAGCACAGGATCATGACACCGTTATTTTTCTACCTGTAGTGGAAGTTTTCCACCTGTACAGTATTTAGACTTTCCTTCTGCCTTATGGTTTTGTATTGCATTTGCTCTCTTTGTTGTGACCCTGCTCTGGAAATGTTTCAAACAGGCCGGGACAGGTAGGAGAATGGTATCAGCACCCCCTGTCTTTGTCTATGTCCTAATCTGTTCTAAGACCCTGCATTACAACACATCAACCATAAGTTTATTACCTATTTTTAGACCCTTTCCCACTTAGATCTGTTTCAGACACTGGCAAAACCAAGTTGTGAACCACTCTTTGCTCATATTATTAAATGTTAAGGCATCCACGTTAGTTGTAGAGAATCAGATCCTCTCACCGGTGATGACACCAGAGATGTGTGGACAGATAATCCTCCACCGTGTGATTCATATTCTGCCTCCTGGTTCTTCGCTCCCCATCCCATAGTGGTGAAGATTGAGTAGAAGTGAACATGAAATTCCACATTGTGGCAGCACTCACTTTGCCAGTGTTCTGGCTTTGCCTTGGCCCAGTTTCACTTGTTCTGCAGGCTGACTACCTAGCCACCACTTCTTCATCCAAAGCATCACTGCCTTACCCATGTGGGGTCTAGGACCTCAGAAAGCCACATTTACTTACCCGTCCCATCCCGTCGCAATCCCCGCTGTGCGTTGTCCGACGAGGATTCTGGTCCACTGCGATTCACTAAGACCGTGCGTCCAATTTCCTGCATGTGTCACTTCCACTGATGAGGTCCGCCGAAATTCACCTTCTTCTTCCCGGTGCATGTGAGTGCTGATCTTGCCACACAATTTCATTTTTAAATTCCGCGGTTTGTCCGAATCAGTCGGGTTGTCCGACGTCCATGCCCCCCGATTTGTGTTGCATGCAAGCCAGCGCCGATGCGCCACAATCCGATCGCGTGCACCAAAAACCTGGGGCAATTCAGGGCAAAACAGTAAAAAGTCGACGAAAATGCGCTGTTCGGACCCTTAGTAAATGTCCCACTATGTCTATGGCAGGCACATGCTGATGATCCACATCTAGGAGATTCCCAGCTATTCCCAGTTAAAAGAGTCATCATCCAGTATGACCCAGGACACCCAGAGGCCTACTTGCTACAGAGGTACTTGAAGAAGGCAGAGAAGGAACGTATCCTCTCCGTGAAGCATCAGCCCCATCACCACCACCATCAGCAACAGCTTAATTAAAATCAAGTTATTACTGGATGCTCTACACAGACAACATTACTTTTATAATTCTGTAACAAAACTCCTTTCCTGATGAACATATTTGTGTGCGCTATTTTGTGACATTAGTATTATGATATGATACATGTGTTTATGTACTATTCTGTGACAAAACTACTTTTCTTAGGCACATATTCATCTGCACTATTCTGTGACCACTCTACTGATGAATGTAATAGTGTGTGCGATATTCTGTGAAAAAACTACTCTTCTGATGCACATATTGAAGTACCCTTTTCTGTGATAACACTGCTTCTCTGATTCACGTAATAGTGTGCACTATTCACTGACAGAAGGAACTTTGCAATCAAGGTATGATTTATGATGATAATTTTTCTGGAGCTGAATATTATACATGGACAGGACTTTCAAGATCTTGTTTTATGCTAATAATTGGTAAATGCTAATAATCCTGTCTGGTCTTTGCAAGTATTGCTTTATAATCCAGTGTAATCAGTAAGAATATCCCTGACTGATGCAATTGTTCATGGTGTCCTCATAAGGGCGAATATTTCAGATTTCACTGTCCCTATAATAGGAGTCTCTTCTATACACCTGACATAGGCAAATGCTGTTTTTTCTTAAGTTCCTACCTGTCTGGCTGACCCTATGCTGAGCGGAATCCTCTCCCTAGCTTTCTCTTGTGTGTAATGGGGTCTGGTTATGTGACCCTGCTCTTATACTGCAGAGATGTCAAGTCTGGCCAATAACAGACATGCCCGTGGTTGCTAAGGGGCTAAAGCTGCTTGATTGGCTGCTTCAACAGTCAATAAAGCAGATTTGCACTTTTTCCAGAAGACGGACCCAGATCCGGAAAAGTGACGCTTGTTTGGGCTCAGTGGGTGCTTAATTTGGGTGATGAAATTTGGTATGGACCCAAACTGCATAGCTCATCACTAGCACTGAGAATACAGAAGAATCTCCTTATTAGAGAAACTTTAATGTTTTGATTCTCTAACAGATCAGAATAATACATAACCAATAACATTTTGAATGTATAGTTTTTTCATTGTACTGAACATTAATCTTTATTAACATTTACAGATAACTGCAAGTATTTGAGAATTTAGTAGAGCTATGACATTAAGACTAAACTGGAGGGAAAAGATTAATGTTATGCACAAGCTCTAATGCTGTGAATTCATGGCTTAGAGCAGGCGGAAAGACACTGAGTTAGTATTTTTTCAATATTACATTGAATTGGAACTCATTGTCTTTCAGTCTCTCCATTATTCCAGAGGATTAGTTATGACAGCATATGGCTATGTAGAGTTACAAGATTTATATGTAGACTACAATTTACACAGCATCAATATGTAATTTTAAAATACAGAATATCTGATATTCAGCAATCTTATTCCTCAACTATAGTTCCCCCATGCTATCTGGTTTGGGCTATTCGCCCCTTTCTATTCCTTGCCTGATGTCCTTCCATCTGTTAGTATATTGACCCCTTTAAACATATGCCTTTTGATGACATAAAGATCCTGCTATTTGTGAGTAGAAAATCATATTTTTTTATATATGTGTTCTCATCAAAGTTCTCATCTTACCAAAAGCATCCAAATAGCATTTTTTTCAATAATTACAGTTGGGACAAGCTGTTGTCATTCCATTAAACATGAAGCTAATACTCTGATATAATGACCATGATGACTAAACATTCACTCTACAGTACTTGTCCAATGAAAAAGGATTCAATGCTCAAATCATCTTCTCACATCTAATTATTTCAAGAAAAATAATATTTGTGTTTACTGTCTGGTACCAATCTAAACCTTTCTATTGCCCTTCTGTTTTATATGGCACTATAGCATTACTTATCAGTATACCCCGACAAGGATACAAGGAGCATTAGTTGATTACTTTGGTTTCTGGATTCAACCTCATTTTATAGCATATAGTTAGGAGTCTGATTAACAAATCACAGATCCACACAGTTTTTGTAGAATTATTCCCCAATGATCAAATAATTGGAAACAGATCTCACTAAATGGTCAAAACAGCCGCCATCATAGCTGAGCAGGAAACACACCAAAAAAAGGGTTACTTTGCTCAAATTTCTTTATCTTTTCAGGTCACTCTCTATTCCTTTCCCAATGAAGACATTCACATATATCCAATTTCATTTGAAACAATAAACGACCACAAAGAGCCTTGTACTCCTTATTTAGGCTTAAAAAATTAGATGTCATATCCTTTCCCCCGTTGCCCTGTACTATAATGCTGCACAAATAGGACAATTCTCTTCCATCTCAACCACTTAGACCGCTCCCAGATGGATCACCTTAGAACTCCAGCTTCTACAACCACTGCTTACCGATTCACTAAACTTTCTTTCTTGCTCCATTCCTTAAAGCTCACTGAGGTTCCAACATAAATTACAATATAATACCTCACTATTGTTATCTTTATTCTGTAGCCCCTTGGTTATCCTGGGTCAAGAACCATTTGCTTTTAGGTGGTGGCTAGCAAAGGGGTGTGCCAGTTGATGCCAGTTTGTCAGGTGGTAAAATTCAGTCCTTTAATGAGTTAGTTGCTAAATATTAGGTCACAGATGCTCAATATTTCCATCTCAGATAACTTCTTCACTTTTCTACATCAATTCCTATAGGACCAGTATTTGCCAAACTGACCCCTTTGGTCAGGGAGTTATCTCAAGTTTATGCTCCATATTTAATGCGCCCCCCCACCCAATGTCAAATCTCACTTCATATTTAAAGCATAATATGAGCTCACAGCTTTCCAATTGTATCCTCCTTGTGTGCACTGATAATCCAAATGATCCTGATGATCCTGAATAGAAAGGACATCTACCACCAGGATGAAGGATTGTAAACCAACTACACTTACATACTGGTGTGTGCCCCCTTCTGCTCTTCTTTCAGCTTCTTATGCTCTTTTTTAAAAAATATGCTCATTTCGGCTTGTGTTTCTAAGTGGCTTGTGAACATAAGTGAAGTTAAAGCAAGCAGCGTTAAAAAAAGAGGAGTCCACAGAACTGTAAATAATCCTCATTTTATATCTCTTGATTTATACACTCATTACAGTTTTGTAACTAGGATATGGCTAGCAAGATTGGTGGTATGCTCCAGTGCACACTATGCCGTATGTATACACTGCTGGAGCAGGACTTCCAGGGTGAATACCACTGCGGCAGATGTACCCATATTTTTCTACTGGAAGCTCGTGTTAGAGATCTGGAGGAAGATATTGCACTTCTGCGAGCAATCAACAATCTTGAGAGGAGTATGCTGTTCACTGAGCAAGCAATAAGCGGGATAGAAGTGGAGGGTGGAGAAGAAAGCTGGGAGGACAAGGTGGGTAGCCGGGTTACTATAAATAGAGGGGGTAGAAAGGGGTTCAAGAAAAGGAAAGCCAATTCTGACTCTGAACATCCGTGCAAAATTGCTAAATTGTGCAATGATGTAAGAACGTCAATGTCAGAAATGGCAGCCCTAGCGGATCCTGCTCTCCCTAACAGCTGGGGGAGAAGACCAGCTAGTAGTAGGGTGAATGGGAGTGCAGGTAAGCCAAGGCAGCTAGTGGTTGTAGGGGACTCTATAATCAGGAAGATGGATAGAATAATTTGTCACCCTGGTGCTAGGGTTTGGCATGTGGTGGAAAGGGTGGATAAATTACTGGGAGGGGCTGGGGATGACCCAGCTGTTGTGATCCATGTTGGTACCAATGATAGAATAGATGGTAGGTGGTGGAGCCTGAAGAATAGTTTTAAATAATTAGGTTCAAAGCTTAAGGGAAGGACCTCCAAGGTAGTATTCTCTGGAATTCTACCTGTCCCATACGCTACACAGAGAAGACAGGGAGATCAATGCATCGCTCAGATACTGGTGTAGAGCAGAGGGAATTGGGTTCCTAGAGCAGGAAAAAGCATCATCTTATGCGTTTCTGACCGATAAAGTCCTTAGTCATAGTCATCTATGACTAAGGACCTTATGAGTCAGAAACGCGTAAGACGATGCCTTTTTTCTGCACTTTTGTGTTAATACCTGTAACTTTCTATGTTACCATGAATGAGTAAAGGATTCAAGATTTCCGGTGAATCAAAAAGTGCCGACCTCATTTGTTCTGAGGTTTATGGGATCAGATACTGTCACATGATGGTACTAATGTTACATGGGAGACATTCAAATCTATCCTGGGTCTTTATACTTCTAAATTTATTCCAATAGGTAACAAGCATGTTGATTTCAAAAATACCTTTGTCAGCAATATGAATAAATCTACTGCTTTTAATCAATTATTTTACATTACGTGTGTTACGTTTGTCCCTTGGTCTTTCGCTGTCCGGTTGAGAAGGTGTTGAACAGTGCTCTATTGCTGGACTGCTGGAAATCTGCAACCTTTGCTCTGGACCGGCAGGGGTTAAGGCTTACCTTCAGAGTTCTGCCTCTCTCACACTTGGAGCACTCTGATTTTTGCTCTTTATATGACATCATGCTTTGTTGTTCCTACTGTTTGTATTGCCAGCTCTGTCCAGTTTATGATGTAGTTTGTTTCTGTGTTTCTCCTGGTCCTGTATTTTTTGCTCTGTTTTACCAACTATTCTTCTACCTTGGCGATTTGGCTCTTGCATGCTCTCTCTGTTGTGACTCAGGACCTTTTACCGCCCCTAATTGAGTTTTCCATTTGTTTGGTTATTTTCCACCAGTTAGGGAAGAACCAATAAGTAGGCAGTTTGGGCTATCATTATGGTTCACTGTCCCATCTCTCTATACTGTGTTCAGTGTCTCTCTGCCAGAAGCATGTGGTGAGTCCTGTGTGGGGTGGCAGTTCAAAAAGCACAAGTCTTCTCCTCAATCCCACCTCCCTCACCTCCCTCTCCCCTGCTCCCAGAGTTTAAAGGAGGGATAGAAAAACTGAGGAGAAGACTTGTGCCTTTTGCCCAACCCCCACTCAGGAAATCACCATACGCTGGTGGGAGCCAGGTAATGGAATACAATCAATTAAAAATCACTGGATTTATTTGTATTAATGACAAAGTTTGACAAGGCATTTTTGTGCAGCACTGCATAATCTGTGTGCGCGGTATAAATAAAGGAATTATTTTTTTTATTATTTTTTTTTAACATGAACATGCCATATGCTATTGGAACCTGTCTTCAGGTAAAAATGACCTCCCTCAGTAATGATCACTTCATTTTGACTGCCTGCAATGTTTAAAGTCAAAGCCAAGAGAATGGAGCCATATGAGAAGCTGGACTGCGTGGCTGCAGCCCAGCTACCTTTCCACTTTAATCAGAGTCTCCAGAAGAACAGTGTTATCAGTGTTCTACAGTAAAACTTTTACAATGACATTAAAAAGCTAATTCATAATCATCAAAAACAGAAGTACAGATACCTTTTATGTATTTATAAACCCAAAATGCATAAACACTAAATATACTACATATAATTAAAGGGGTATTCCAGGAATCAGAATAATTCATATACAAATGAGTCAGTAAAATATAAGCTAATATTTAATTAGTTGTGATTTAAAATTTTGCTCCCCTGAACAGGAAATGTTGTGGACACACAATGTAATGAAGAATTAAAATGCTACTGGCCCTTTAATCAGTCCGTTAATTCCCTCCGTGCGGAGAAGACACAGGACAGAAGATGGCCACTGGTCACATGTCCACATCACATGTCCTGCACCTGCTTGGGCAGGTCATGTGATCACCATTATGTTTGGCTGTAGTCGGTTGGTTGCAGTGCATTCAGTAGGCTAGTGTTGTGGTGATGTGTAGAGATGGCAGTTATACATCATTACTATGGTAACAGAGCAGGAAAGTCTGTTACATCATCACTGGTAGTAGAACATAAGAGTGAGGAGGGGTTACTGAGAACTAAAGGATCATGGGACTTGTAGTTTCCAGTGGTGGCAATCTTGGTGATTACTCTGCCTACTTTAGAAAGGCCATAAAATTTTGTGAATCATAAAATCATTGAGTTTTGTTATATTCATTTATTTATAACATTATGGGTTTTTTTTTATCAGATGTTCATATTCCCGGAATACCCCTTAACTGATCGCTATACTCATGAATATCAGGATACACTTTAATTGCTTATCTACACCAAATATAGGTAAGCAAGATTGGCTTGGTTTTATATTTTCGATATTTCTCAATAAAATGTAGCATTATGGGGATTTTTTAAGCCAGGTTTACAATGGTGTAAACTTTATGTTTATTAGTATTTAAATACTATAATAAAATGGTAATGTAGCATGTTAAAGCAATGTTTTATCAATTCAAAATAACATATGTAAAATACAGTAAAGTATCTTTACAAAAAGCTAAATGGTCTCAATTCTAGCTAAAATGGGTACCTAGGTGACCAACTTAATCCCTATAATACTATTTTATACCAGATGAAAAGCTGACCAAATCTCCCATTTTAGTTGAAGTGGAAGTTGCATGGTTAAGGAAATCCATAGTGAGCTCTATTACTTAACTACGGTCATATTTGTTATGCTGCGCTACAAGTCAGATGCCAGATGTAGTAGTGATCAGCTGAAAGGAAAGTTCTTAAGCAGGGTTACAAAACCTTTGAGATAAACATATGGTCCCATGCAGGGAGAAAGGGAACACACACACAAGTGTGTTATACATGTACAAGTAAAATAAAATTAAAAATTCAACCATAAGGAAGTTGAGGGATAAGCAGAGCTTAAGGATTGGGAATCACAATATAATAGAATTTTTGGGAAAAGTTAGAGGGGGGAAAAAACTATTATCCAAAATATATAAATTTATTATAAATAATATAAGGGAACCAGACACACATATAAGTAAAAGAAAATGGGAAAGAGATATTGGAGTGCTATTGGATAAACATTGGACGAACATCTTCCAAAATATGAACATTGTATGCTCAGAAGCAATTAGTCTGAATCAGTTCAAAATAATATATAGATTGTACTATGCCCCGGCTATGATCAATCGGTTTAAGAGAACAAAGAACGTAAAATGCCCGAAGTGCCAGGAACAAAATGCAGATTTCCTCCACATGATGTGGAACTGTAATGTGGTATTGGAATTCTGGGAGGATATACATATAGAGGTGAGCCGTGTATCAGGACTGACGGTCCCTAAGACACCAGATGTCTTTGTGCTGGGAAATACGTGTGATATCGCTGGTACCTCACATCAGGTTAGATGGTTGGGAATGGCACTACAGGTGGCTCGCTGTATACTGATTTATAATTGGATGTCCCCTTAAAGACCATCCATGGCAGAATGGCATAAGAGACTAGATAGAATAAAAAATTTTGAAAAAATTAAATATATAGAATTAGGAAAGGAGAAAAGGTGGCAAAAAAGATGGCTAGACGATAATGTAGAGAACTAACTGTGAGGAGGAATTATGTGTGTATATATATATATATATATATATGTGTGTTTTTTTTTTTTATCCTCTCGCTGACTGGGAGGGGCGGGGAGGGAGGGAAAGGAATAGATTAGGAGGAAAGAAAAAGTAAGAGGGAATCTGAGGATAAAGAATAGCACTATGATATCAAACATTTAGTGTTGTTGTTAAGGTGATTAGAAACAAGCTGTATAAGTGAAAGTGTTATGGTTATTTCTGATTATTGAGATGCTCAGATATCAATAATATATAATGGATTATTGGAGACGTATATCATATTTCTAATGCACTAAAAGGTTGTTTAACACTGTGTTGATATCTTGTGATTGTTAAAATTATCCCTCGCTTTTGATTAATGTTTTTTGTAATATTTATGGAAAATTTGAATAAAGAAATTTATTAAAAAAAAAAATAAATTTCAACCATAGAACTGATATAAAAATAAATCAAAATATCATAACAGTTATTTCAGGTGGTGAACTCCATAGCAGAAAATACCGCCCAAAAGTCTGAATCACCATGTTTTGCCATTTTGCAACATAGAAAAAAAAGTAATAAAAAGTGATAAAATAAAAAAATGTAATAAAAAGTGATTAAAAGGTCTTACAGTCCCCAAAATGGTAGCAAATAAAAGTCAGATCATCCCACAAAAAATGAAACTTCACATAGCTCTGTACACCATCAAAAATGTTAAAATCAACGTAAAAACCCTACATATATGATATAATCCCATTCATAATGACCCATACAATAAAAGAATCATTATTGAATCATTATTGAAGTTATGACTTTTATCTATGTTGTCTGACATAAAAAATTATCAAAAAATTGTATCTATACCAAAATGGTACTTTTGTAAAGTTCAACATGTCCCACAAAAGTAAGCCCTCAACCAGTATTATATACCACAAAATAAAAGTGTTATTGAAAATTTGGCAACTCAAAAATGGTTAGGTTTGTTTTATTCAACATAATAGTAAAAGGAAAGAAAAAACATAGAAATTTGGTATTGCTCAATGGTATCATGGTAATTGTAATGGATTAAAAAATAAAAATAACTTACATCTTAGGGTATACAGTGAACACCAAAAAAATGTCAAACATCAGTTACAGAATAGGTGTTTTTTTAACTCCCTCCACCAAAAAAGTTGATAAATTTTCAACAATAGGGCATAGCCACCCAAAATAGCATCACTGAAAAATGTATCTCATCTACCAAAAAATAACCCCTCACTTGGCGACATTAACAGAGAATCAAATCTTTATTATAGCTCAGGAAAGTGCGCCAATGAACAAACTAAAATCCACTTAATCCTAAATGACAAAAAAAGCTGCTGCAGGGCCCTCCTTCCCTTCTGCACCTACTATGCACCCATACAACAAGCAATGTCCATATGTGTGGACATAGTTGGGAGAAATTTCATAACAAATTTTAAGATCGGATTTCTCTTTTTTTCTTTTTGTGAAGTTTTAGGGATAAAATTAGCAACAAAATGAGACAATTCTAAAATTCACCTCTGTTTTGCTACAATTACTCTCAAAGGGTTAAAAATCTTCCTAAAAGCTGTTTCTAATAGTTTGAGGGGTGCACATTTGAAAATGGAGTGATTGATAGGGTTTTATAATATTATATATTTTAAAGCTCATTAAAAACAAAAATGATCCCTTAAAAAGTCAATTCTGAAATCTCCTTGAAAATACAGAAAACCGATGTTCAATAATAAAATATCACAACATTTTAAAAATGATGAAAACATAAAGCAGACATTTGGGAAATGTTCTTAGGTAAATCATTTGGGTTCTAAAACGGAATCTAAAATCTAAAATGGAGAGATCATTTAGAATTTTTTAAAATGACAAATTTTATTTTTGTATGCAAAACATTTTCCAAAAAAATTACCACTAACAGGAAGTACAACATGCCATGAAAAAAACTATCTCAACATCACTTTGGTTAGTTAAAGTGTTCAAAGGTTATAACCATATAAAGTGACACATGTCAGATTACAAAAGATGGGGCTGAACTTTAAACCACCAATTGGCTGCATCCTTAAGGGTTAATGTATAAAGGAAATGATGGAATTATATGAACCCTTAACAATCTCATTCCACATAGTGAGCTTTCGGCTTCTAATAATTTTATAATCCGCGGTCTACTCATGGCAGGTGTTAATATTGAATGTGTAATGATATCACATTTGTGAGCACTTAACTACTACAACCATTGCAAAAGAGCAGCACATGGCAAAATGTGTCACCACCGGCTACGTAATTTCTCTATCAGTCCTCTGGAGACTGCTGCTACACCTTGAACCAGAGAATTTGCTCTGGCCTTGGTTACACTAATAGAAGTCAAAACTTCAATCAGGAACTTATTAGTTACATTGCACACACCATATGACACGCTATTGTTGGTGGCAAGTGAGTACAATTGGATGTTGGAAATGGACATATACTTTTTTTTTTCTCTTTATGTCTGTTCAATAGAAGGTTAGTGTTAGGTCATGTTCTTAGGTTATCCTCAAATTAATACTATCAGGAGGTTCATGTGTAAATGGAATTCTTTCCATCCAGGCTATTTTTATTTTTCCATTCAATGGCTACTGAGAAACACAACTTAGTTCAGAAAACAGCATGCTTGAACAATCCTGATATTACTTTCTCTATGATGCTTATCCAGCCATGTATGTGGGATTTAGAAAAAAAGTTAGTGAACCCCCATGAAGAACATGTAAAAAGTACTGTCATCTTCTAACAGAAAAATATTTCACAGAAAACCAGAAATATTAATATTGTGGCAGACGTTTTAACAATAGGCACCTGTACCTGGGCTCAGAATAGTCCCTCATTTTGGAGCATGTGTCATAGTTACAGTTTTTGACTTTTTTTTTCACCTAGGCAAGGCTACCTGAAAATGACATGACTCAATATGCATTCCATTAAAGTAAAATAAATGGTCTACAGTAAGCCTACCAACATGGCAAAAATCTGCTCTCTATATTCTGCCTAGCATTGCTGTTGAATAAAAAAGGCCAAATTGAGGAGACTGAACCTATCTTCTCCTGAAGAAGGCTCCAACAATGGCTCTGGGGAGCACTCAGTAATAAGTGCAAGCCCCTTTATGTCTGTGTGAAGTTTTTCTGTGGTATCAACTACGGAGATTATAGCGTCCTTGACCGGAAAAACCTCGATTTTAAATAGTGACCTTCTCCACAGAGTGGATGCACCATGTAGATCTGGCGGTTATGCTGCATTTCATTCCTATTATATGTACATAGCACAGTGCTGTTTAAAAACTCTATAATTGTTCTACTTACAAACATTTAGATAAAATAAAAAAATTTCATAAAATACATTCTTTACAAAGCATAATATACAATAAACGATGATATAGAAAAAAAAAATTGTCTAAACATTTTTAGAGTTCTTACATTATATTGTACAGATCCCATTAACTTTTTATTCTACATACATTTTATTTTATATCTATAATTAAGGTATAATTTTTGAAAATTCATATGTTTATCCATATTTGGAACTCTAATCATATGGGCACATGTATCAAACTTTTGGCTTGCTTTCTTTCTTTCTTTATTTCATTTGTGAGCCTTTTCACAATATTTGTACACATTTGGAACTTTTTTTGCACCTAAAATGAAGTTACATTTTCTAGTTCTCTGTAGTGTTCCCTGAGTTATCACCTGAATCCAGATGTGGAAGTTGCAAATTTTTTAAAAATCGTACATTTTTATGCAAATCTTCAACTGCCCTTGACCAGTTGTAGCAAATATCTTAGGGCTGATTGTGACTCTTGGAGACTTTTTGCGACTTTTGTTTCAAATGAAGCCACATGTATCAATAAGGAAAAAAACTAAGATACATCTGAAGACCCTCCACACTGGACTCTATTTATCAAAGGGATTCATGACCCACTACAACATCTAACAAATGTTATCCTGAGATAATGGGGTCATCAGAGACTCCAGAGTCATTAACTTTGAGGCAAAAAATATCAAAGTGTCCAAGTAATCTAATTAAGGACCTCTTGTCTCAACTTTGTTATTGTCTTTTTGTTTACATTTTTTTGCATCACTTCTCTGTTCATTGTGTATAAAATTTCACTTCAGTAAGCCTGTCATACCATGCCTGATGAAGCTGTCCCAAAAGCTTGCTTGTAACATCTTATATTTCAGACATTAAAAGGTTTCACAATCTCAAGAAGGTTACATTATTTGACGTATCAGAAGCAACAGGAACCGCCCTAAAGTGCTAATGGCTTCATTTATATAGCCACATAAACCCCATAGAAAGGAATTTGGCATCACATTTAATCCATGCTGCAAAGCTAGTAATTCCACCAAAATGGCTTCAAAAAGAACTACCTTTGCTGAGGGAATGGGTTGACAGAGTGGACCAAATCCACAGAATGGAGAAGTTGGTGAGCTGGGAGTCTAGCACACATCACTAATTCGCTTTACTCTGGAAACCATGGAGAAACTTTAAGTTCAAGCTCAATTAAGCTTCTTAATTGATTTAACCGCTACAGAATCATTTCGCATTCCTTCTTCCCCTCTCTTTAATGTTTACCCTATATGTAAAGTTTTTTTTTCTTCTTCTCCAAATTAAGCAAGGAGATCATCTCTCAACAAAAGGCTTTGTGTGAATTGGATGTCACTTGGACATGAAGGTGCTAGATACTAAATGAAACATGATGTCCTAGCTATCTGGAACAGTTTTCATTTCCCCCCCCCTACCATCTTTATATATGTTACAATGAAAAAAAGCCTTTTATATCTACCACAATTTTTTAACATTTTCTTAGACAGCTTTAAAAAAAAACGTGGTTTATTTCATAGTAATTTTCCTAAAATGGAGTCATTGCAAACATTGGGGGGTATTTATATTTTTTCTCTCTTCTTTTTCTACATACCACAAAGTCTAGAACATTTTTGAGCAGTTGTGAATTTCCACATTTTTTTGCAACCTTTTACTCTACTGCTTCATGTGTCCAAGCAAGACTTTTTAAAAAGTCACAAAAAATGTGCAAACATTTGTCTGTTTGGAACTAGACTGACAGTAAAACTTACAAAGAAAAAAAAATATCCCCCTTTTTTTTTTGTAATGCTTTTTTTGAAGATTTTGTCAGAAATGTTTGGTTAATTCTTCTACTGCCATTGAAACTGGAGCTACTAAGCATGAGCAGAGCTCCGGGGACCAGTGGCAAGACAGTAGTTTTGTGTATGGTGCGCAGGTAGGAGGGATTGCAGCAGTTACTGGGGCATCCAGTAGCCTTTACTCTGCCTCCCTAGAGAGGCTACTTCCCACCCCAGTAACCTCTGAAATCCCTCCTACCTGCTTATTAGTTAGATAAAGTATGCATCAGGTTAGAAAGTATTATAGGATTAGGAAAGGATAGTTCAGGGCTTAAGATGTTGATGAACCTACCATCGGATCTACCTTAATAGGTAAATTCCTAATGGTAGGTATCTTTAATTGTTTCTACCTGTATTATATTATGTTTTTCTTCTGTGAAATGTATTTTAATTTGTTTAACCCCATAGCACAATTAGAGCTACCTTGAGCCCTCTTCATACTCACTGGGTGCTTGCATCACAATGAAGCAAACCCCTGTCGCTGACACCCGCGATCGGTGCTAGCACCGATTGAGGTGTTAACCCTTTGATCACCACCGGCAGAGCTGCCGGCAGCATTAACGAGCTAGCGGCGCATGGGCGCCGCCATGTTGGCTCTGATCGTCATTCCCCATGATGTCATCAGGGAGCGGCGATCCATTGTCATGACAGCCTCAGGTCACACAAAGATCTGAGGCTATCATGTTTTAGGCTATCTATTACAATTTGCGATTTGCACATTATAATAGATGGTGTGCGAAATCCCCATATACTGCCATACTGTAGTATGGCAGTATATGGTAGGATCAATCAGACAACCTAGGGTTAAAGTACCCTAGTGCATCTGAAAAATAGTAAAATAAATAAAATTAACAAAAAAAAGGATTTTAGAAAAACTTTTAAAAAATTTAAATCACCCCCCTTTCCCTAGAAGTCATATAAATAAATAAACAGTAAAAATCATAAACACATTAGATATCGCCGCGTCCGAAAATGCCCGATATATCAAAATATAATAAAGTTTTTTCACTGCGGAAAAATTTTAAAAGTTATAGATTTTTGAAGGTGGGGATCGAAAAATAAAGACGCAAATACAAAAAAGGGCATGGTCCTTAAGGGGTTAATCTTGCCCCCCAGGGATATTATTTATCCAAGGACAAAGGTAGCAGCTATTAGATCCTATAAAGTTATCTACATCTACATTTTTTAAATTATTTTTTGGTTTAAATTGTATTATATTTTTTAAAAATGTATACATCTATAAATCATATACTGCTGTCTCCAATTGCATTTCTAAAATTATACAGTATAATACAGTATGTATCTTCTATATATACAAATTAAATCCATATAGACATGGTATTGTGCTATAATTATGGCACAAATCAGCTGACAGATACATTTTTGTATTGTGTAGAATGAAGAGATATTTTCTGCTTCCAAGGTAGCTTTGTAAAGCGTCTTGAAATAAGGGGAGCCTTGTTGAGTTGTAATCTGCCCCAAATTTTCAATCAGTGTGCACCACTGTGATGTATTAACTGCATTTACTGGCTGATTCATCTATGTTTATCCTGTCTTAAATCCTGCCAATGATTGATGGGGTAGGAGGGAGGTACCGGATGTCAGACACCCCCAGTCTGCTTTTAATTAAGGATATATGATCAATTTAAAATTCCTGGAGTGCCTTTTTATTGTTAGACATGATTAGTAAATTTGTCTTATTGGTCTCAATGAGAAAATTCCTCTTGGGTGCCATTAAATATTTGTAGAAATAATCCCATTTAGATTCATGGAGCAGATTTTTTATCACGCAGAAACATTTGCAAAAAAAAGCTACATGATATTCTGTGACATAGCGATTGTAGCCAACATGTCCTAAATACGTTCCAAGAAAGTCTCATAGTGAATTGATGCAATTATACACTCTACTTGTTTGTATGGGTGTCATAAGTGGCCGTTCTGTCCCTATATCATCATAAAGATGAACTTTTAACCTCTCCAAGGGGCTATATAACGTTTTGGCGATTTAATAACGGACATAAACTATTCAACAAGAAGTAGCATTTGCTAAATGTCGAATTATGGATTTGCTAAGAAGGAAGATGTTTTACTTCTTGATTTGATTTGCAATATTCAAACCTATTTCATCAGCAGTTATAGTGAAATGGCTATAATCTACTTTGTATCTATGATTTGATAAATTTGATTCATAAAGTTTAATTACAATATGAAAAAACGCAGATTTATAGACAATGCATTTAATTTAGAAGGGATAGTCGGATTATGAACTTGTGGTGATTATTTTTCATCAGTGTCCATTCACTTGGTTCCATCCAAGAATCCTGGGGTTTATTTAGAAAATAAAATCTAACAGGGTTACAAGTCTTTGAAATATATTGCAGAAATTTGTACTGAGATTAAAGCTAAGCTTTTATCATTTAATCAATATAATGAAGTCTTAGGATGCAAATGAGGCATTCAAATGCTTTTATGTGAAGGCAAATATTCTACAGTCTATTCTCATGATAGATTTACACATTCAAGGTTTATTACATAATTAATCTATTTAATCTATTTAAGTGAAAACTGTGTGAGTCTAAATCAAATCTTACAAATTTAAATGTATTTTAATGAAAACTAATGTATCTTCAAGATGTAAACATTGAGGGCCAATCCTCCATTGATGGCACAGAGGAGGTCTGTGGTGTTCCCCTATCCAATCCATTTGGTGTTGTACTTCCTACTGAAGAAGTTGATGAACTGCAATGCAAGGCAAAAAAAACCTTTCAAATATGTGTTTTTCATTCATTTTTAAAATTAAAAACCTATTAGAAATGTAAATGTTAAAAATGAACACTAATGTTTAACATACATTTTAATATCATCACAATTTTAAAAGTTGATTTCAGAAGTAAGGTGGCCATTGATAACAAATATAAGGAGATTACCACAGTCACAGTGCCTGGATCTATGAGTAAGTGTCCCTGGTTTATCTTGCTTGATTTTGGTGGTAGATTTTTGTTAATATCGGAAGCTTTACTTTACATGATATAGGGCATCTTGTACATAAACCAGAATATGCTTTGAATAAAACTAAGAAGCACTTTTATTTCTAAATTAGAAAGATTAACAAAATGTGTAAAATTGTCCTCACAAAGCTGACTCAAAGATGACCCTCTTTAGAAAAGTAAAGATAAATTCACCCTGTGCTAATAAAGCTGCCAATCATGCTGACAGCATGTATAGTGAGACCATTAAAATGCTGACCTGAAGCCCATCACACATAGAATTACAGGCAGGTCCTGAACCATATTTTTAGTGTGAAAGGTTGTTTAAGTGCCAAGAAACTATCTTCTTCTATATATTCTTACTGTTAAGCTGTACGTTGGTTAATTTCATATACATCATTTCTACAACCTTGTAGAACAGATACCAATATTCTTAGTGTGTATATTGTCTGTGCACACCCCTCTTGCTAATCAAAATCTGTAAATGGTTAACGTACTTTCCATAGTTGTGTTAAAAAACAATGGAGTAATATATTACCACTCTACCTACTGCTCTGTTGCTCAAACGTACCTGCGACGATAACAATTTATGTTGTTCCTGCTCCATCAATGATGTGACAGCAAGACATACAGTATGGCCACTGCAGACAATCAGTGGTGGCTTTATTTTATTTTTTTTTAAGATTTTATTTTTCGTTTTTTAAAATTACAACAATGCACAAAAGGCAACAGCATCCGCCTCAGGGAAGTATGAGGCACAATCAAAAAGTTAGGGTAAGCAGTACAAAGAAATCAATATTGGAGATAAACATCGGTCAGTAATGCCATACCCAACCCGTGTCACAGAAGGCATCACTCTCCCAAAGGCGGAGAAACTCATTCACTCTCCCATTCACACCTCACACACACAGAGCTATCCCTCCTCCTCTCCTGGAGCAGTATGAGCAGTCACCCACACATACCAGATCGAGGAAAAACGATCCGGAGCACCTCTAGCAGTGCAAGTGAGTTTGTACATTGGAAGTTCCGCATTAATCAGTGATATTCATTTGGCCAACGTGGGGAACTTAGGAGGCTTCCAATTTAGCAAGATAACCTTCCTACCATAAAACATTAGCAGGCGGAACAAAACCCTCTCAAATTTTGCTTGGAGGACGTCGCCTACTAGGCCCAGGAGACACACCCGAGGGGAGCAGACACCCGGAAGACCCAGACGCCCATTGATGGAGGAATGAATGCCCCTCCAATAGTCCTGAATGGACAGGCATTCCCAAACCATGTGGAAGAAGGTACCTGTATCCTCCCCGCACCTAGAACACACAGCTGAGGGGAGTCTATGCATCTGACGCAGCCGCAAAGGGGTCAAGTACACTCGGTGTAACCACTTAACTTCAGTATCAACTGGTCTCGGGCAGAAATAACTGTTGAGCGCCAGTTGTGTGTAATTTCTTTGAGATGATGGAAGCTTCTCTCAGCGGGAGAGGGCTGGGAATCCATCAGTTGTTTAAAGAAGGTGGAGGTGGGTTTCCCAAGGTCCTTAGTTCTAGCGATGGCCTCCATGGGGCAGTGTTCCAACTTTAATTCCTCCCTCCCAAACTGGACTCCCAGTGCATGACGCAATTGTAAGTATCTGTTTAAGGCTGTTGGAGCTAAATTAAATTCTTGGCTAAGGGATGCAAAAGTTCTAAGACACCCATTCTGGTACAACTGAGTCAAATATTTAATCCTCTTACGTGCCCAAAACTCAAAGTCCGGTAAAGATCTCAGCTCGGGCAGGAAGGGTTACACCACCAACTTTATTGGTCACATGTCAGGCTAAGTAGTCATCATATGAATAAGCACAGAGACCCACAGGCAACAAAGCACAACATCACAAGGGAATGGTAAAGCAAAATACTTATTCAATACAAGGGAATCTGTCAACAGTTTCAGCCATACAAAACTGCATTTAGTGTTAGTTATTGGCCCCGAAGATCTGTGTAACAATGCCTTTGTGAGTGTCATTAGAAGCAGTAGAACTGTGAAAAATACATTTATATTCCAGCATTGTAACTGTACTTTCAGCATTGCTGAGCATTGTGTGAGATCTTATTGCTGTACAGCTGCTCCCCCATAAGTGAATGCTATGGTATTTAAGTAAAACCCTGCTTCTGTATGTCTATCTATTCTATTCTATTCTATCTACTTAAGGAAAGTCCAAGAAGCACAATAGGGTGGGTACTGGCTGATTAGGGTGAGGCTTCAGGTCCTCCAACAATAGATCAATAAAAGAAATAGCACAAGTAAATCCAAAATACGTGGTCCTTTTTATTCCATACTGTGTGATAGCTATGTTTCGGTTCAAGGAGAGCATATCTCATGTGACAAATAACTTAATGAAATATTTAGACATCCATACATATGATCACATGATTAGGTTAGCCCATTCCTCTCATTAGCATAGTCAATATACAAGTGACATAATCAGTTAAAAAAGCATTCAAAGAGTATAAAAAGAGACTACAGTGATATATGATAATCATGTAAAGTGGCAATATAATGTAGCGTAAACAGGGATCTTATCTATGACCCTATGACTTGTGCTTAAAAGTGATCTTAAAACCTACCGTATCAGGTAATCAGGAATCCCTCTGTATACGTCACTCAGTGTAAAATAGAAACAAGAGCTTGACATGTAGATACACAGTCCTGGCATGCGTGGAACACATCCCTGGTGTGCAGGGCCCGGAATAAAGACTGCGCATGCGTGAATTAATCTGCAGCGCATCAAGGTGCTATGGTAACACACAATGTACTATAGTTGTATTGGACCAAACTAGTTACTCAGCGCTGGATTATAGCTAGGAACAAGGTGAGTATAAAGACAAGGAATAAGGTGATGTACATAATGCTGTCTGCTCTTTTAAGTCTTCTCAAAGGGATCTATGTGTACAAGGCATACAAATTATACAGGATGCTTTGTACATCACAATAAATATCAACAGGGTCAGACACCCAAAACCTTTGGCCCAGGTTCAAGGCTGCATGCCCCCATCCCTGGTGACACATTGCCAATCTCCATAATCTCACTCGCAGACAAGAGATAGACTTGAGAAGACTGAGAGAAGACTGAGTTAGGTGCCATTCTTTGACATTTGACAGTTCAGTGGACTGCAGTAAACATCCAAATCTTAACCACCCATTTCTTGTAATGTTTGATGCAGTTCTGTTAAGTCTAATTTCTGATTCAGAATATCCCTATAAAGAATCCCTCGGAATTATAATACTCTAAGATAGATCTGTGCCATTGTCACAGACATAGCAACATATAGCAATCTATGGAACTTTTGTTGCTAATTATATTTTAGAACTTGTTTTATTTACAGCTGAATACATTAAATAGTGTTTGGCACATGACACTGAGCTAGGAATTATGTATTATAATTCTTGCTTTCCTTCAATTACAAAGTATTCTGTAAAAAACAGCTTGTGGCTTTCAGAAGGGGTATTTCAGGAATCGGTATAATTCATATTCAAATGGGTCTTTAAATTATAAGCTAAAGTGTAATCGGTTGCTGTTCAAAATTTTGCCCCCCTTAGCAGAAAATGTTGTGGTCATATACTATAATGAAGAAGTAAAATGCTACTGGCCCATTAATCAGTCCTGTGACTTTGTCCCTGTGGAGGTGACACAGGACAGAAGATGGCCGCTGGTCACGTGTCCACATCATATGTTCTGCACCTGCCTGAGCAGGTCATGTGATCACCGCTATGTTTGGCTGTAGTTGGCTGGTTGCAGTGCATCCAGTATGGCCAGTGTTGTGGTGAGACGTCATCTGAGTGAGGTAATGTGTAGTTATGGCAGTTACACATCATTACTATGGTAACAGAGCAGCATAGTATGTTAGATCATCAATGTTGTAGATGACAGCCATCTTGGTGAAAACTATTTATGCTCCGCTCTGTGATTGATGATTACTTTTGTTGTATTAATTTATTTGTGGCAATCTGGGGTTTTGTATCAGACGTTCATATTCCCGGTATAGTCCATTATATTCCCTATAGAAATTCTGGAGCATTTTTTTTATTACTCTATGCTGTGCCATACCAACTAGAAATTGTGACCTGTTGTAGTGTTGAGTCGTCTGGAAACTTCACATTCCCCCCAGTCAATAGCTGGTTCAGAATTTACTTGGTTGAAAATCTGAGGCATGGTTTACCAGGCCAAACTTGGCACAGATTAACTGAACTGGGCATGTGACTTCAGTTAGGCTGAGCTTGCTGAAACACGGTCATGTGAAACAAAGCTTAGAAAAACATATGACCCAGTACTGTTATTTCATAGAGATTTCAGGTGTTTACTAAAAGGTGACAGGTCCTCATTTTTATATTTTATTTAATTTTTTTAGGAATCCATCTAGATAAACAAAAACTCACAAATACAGACCATATTTAACAATTGCCAACCACCTTTCCAATAAGGGGAAGATGTAAAATAAAAAAATGATAAATTGGGGGATTTAAAAGGCATCTTTCATCACAATCTACCCCAACTAATTCCTTTGCTATCTAGGGCTACACCATATCTTTGTTTTTATATTCCAGCTTCTCCTTTTATCGGGGAGCTTTAGCAAAGGGCCGTAGTAGGTACTCCCTCACCTGCCCTGTACTTTTGCGGTGCGTGGTATGGCACTGACTCACATCTCCCACAACTGGAGATAACTTCAATTGTGGGTGTTAAGCCTTTACATGCTTGATCTTGGCATGTAATGCGAATAGTGCCCCCTTCCCCCCCCTGGATCATACCCCTGTGAGCTTACTGGTAGAATCCAATACTTCCTGTAGGAACCCCAGTGTCTGATGAGTGCCCCCAGGCTTCCCAACTTACTGCTATGCAAGGTGTGGAACAAAATAAAAAGTAAAAAAAGGTGATTAAAATCAATTTTGAATGACACACTGCTATACAAGGTTTGGAACAAAACAAAAAGTAAAAAAATGTGATTAAAATGATTTTTAAATTAAAAAATAAATAAATAAAGACAAAGTCCACCAAACACCATTACATGTATAACACATAAAACATACAAAAAACACAAAACCCCCATATATTTCATATTGCCACGCCGAGAACAATCTGTTCAATGAATCAGACACATTAATTGATCCACTCCGTGAAAACTGTAAAGATAAAACCTAAAAAATTTGCAATAAAAGTAGATTTTTCATCAAATCCCTTCACAATAAATGCTCTAAAAAGTGATCAAAAATATACATGCTCCAATAAAGTCCTGAAAAGCTTCTGAAAGTGGGAACTATTCAGGCAAAAAATAAGCCCAGAGAATAAAGATAATATATTGTTTACATGTTGAAATCCAAAACAGAAAACTCTTTCGTCCACCAGGGAAGAGTTAATAAAAGCTCATCGAAAATCAACAGTCCCTGAATTGAAGTATCTGTAAAGGGCATCACATTTCACAAAAAATAAGTCCTTATATGTCCACATTGATAAAGAAGCAAAGATTTTATATCCTGTACTAAGGGACAATAGAAATTTAATTAGTGCCCTACCGAGTGCCCATACAGTTTACTACCAGATATGGGGTACTGTTATGCTCAGAAGAAATTAGGTATCAAACTTTGTGGAGCATTTTGGCATTTTATCTATCATGATTTTTGTGAAATTTTGACCCCTATAAAACATGTAGAGGGTTCACAAGCTTCCTAAAAGTTGTTTTACACATGTTAATTGTAGTTTCTATGATGGGGTAATTTATAGTGTTTTACTTTTATTAAGGCTTTGAAAGCTGAGCTGGTCCCTCAAATGTGAGTCATTACATGAAAATGTGAAAAAATTGCACCAAAAGTTCTAAGCTTCCTTATACAGGTGGTTCCCTGCTTAGGAACATCCGACTAACAGACGACCCATAGTTACAAATGGACCTCTGGATGTTGGTAATTTAATGTAATTTAGCCCTAGGCTACAATAAACAGCTGTAACAGTTATCAGAGGTGTCTGTAACTAAGATTTATTGTTAATCCTGGTTCTTATGAAAACACAACATTTTTAAAATCAAATTGTAAAAGAGACCAAAAAAAATTGGCTGGGGTTACAATTATAAAATATACAGTTCCAATTTACATACAAATTCAACTTAAGAACAAACCTACTTGTACGTATCCCAGGGACTGCCTGTACCCTAAAAAAAAAATCTTAAAAACCAAGTTAAAAAAAGTAGACTCTTAGGAAATGTTAGTTATTTTGGAGGCATGTCAATTTGTCTGAAAAGCTGAAAATTTTGAGTTGTGAAAATGGATAATTTTGCTGAATTTTATTCAAAGTTCAGCGTTTTTCATAAATAAACCCAAGATCTATAAAATAAATGATCCTAACCAACATGTCATGAATAAAAAAAACTCTCAAAATCACCTGCATATGTTAAAGTGTGACATTGTTTTCAAAAAATATTGTGTCACATGTCAGATTTGAAAAAAAAAGTCTGTGTCTTCAAAAAAAGGGCAAAGTCATTAAGGGGGATCCAAAAAATAGCGACAAAGAAATGAAAAAAAAACAGATTTTAAAAATTTGGGGGGAGGGGATTCTGTTTTGGAACTAAATATTTTACCTTATCACTGCTTAGTACACCTTTCCAAATGTAGCAAATCATTTTTAATCTGTGACATTGTTGACACAAATACAGATTTTCCATCAGATCCATTTTAAATCAATTATTTTTGGCCGCCTCCCATTGAAATCAGAAAAGCTTTCCAAACCCTGATGGATCTTGGCAATAAAATGATCATTTTTTTAAACATACAACATTTATCCTGTTATCCACATCAGCCTTTGCTCGATGCACAACATCATTAACCTTATGCTAAGAAAGCAGCAGCGGGGCTAGACATCTTTAACGTAATTTTAGTTAAATTTGTGCCCAATCTAATTATTTGTGTCTTAACGACCTGATTCACACTGAGGAGTAACCAAAATCAATCAGATGATGCAGGAAGATGAAGTATGTGTGCAACCAGGACTAATCTGAAGGGAAATAATGGTGATTTCTCTTTTATCTGGGCACTGTACATGCCCGTTGTATATGTTCACGTTGGCAACTGTATAGTGGTTTGACCAATGTGTACCATATGTTATCCTCTTCCTTCCATTACTGTATAGCACTAACATTTGTTCTTAATCTGGAGAGGATATTATCTAAATGGAAAGCACAGAGCTGCATAGTAAAAATTAGCCGAGGACAAGGCGTTGTTTGTATAGTACCATCCCATCACAGAAATTCACAGCTCACTGTGGTAGCTGCCTGATAATTATTATTGATCCACCCTCAGACTGTCAATCTGGGGAAAGCTCTGGAGCAGCCGCTGATGGACAGAAAGAGGATTGGACAGCCACTATCCAACAAGGAAACTTCATCTTGAAAATGAACTTAGATGAGATGGTGGCGGTGGATAAGGGTAATTGATGACTGTTTCAGAAGAGAAAACCAAAACATAATAATAAAACAAAAAAGAAAACTCAAATGAGTCCTTCCTGGGTGAAAAACACTAAAGCTATCCCTGACCATAAAATAATATTAAAATACTGTATTCTCTCTGGTCTTAAATCAATCAGACACATCTTTGGCACTTGGATAGTTAATGTGTGATTTCGAGCCTATTGACATTCTGTTCATGGCTTGAGATTGCTTAACCCTACAATGGAGTGATGCAAAGCTTATTGCAGATCCACGGGTTACCCATGCAGTTTGACAGACATTCAAAAACGCTGTCTGATTGTTTTAAATAGACATTGATCTGATATGATACTTAACCCCAGAACACAGCTATGGAAAATAAACAGCTTGGAGCGGTGACCCTGTCTGCAGACTGTCCTCCGTGACAGAGGAAGAGATGCTACGGATGGGCTCCTTATGTTTTTTTGTCGTGCCTGCAATACATTGCACTCACTGATGAGGGACATGGTAATCACGGTGGAGACAGAGGTGGAGCCTCAGCTGCTCATCGTCATTGTAGACAAGTCTACAGTGATTTCGCAGACAATCTAACAATGGGAAATAAACCGCGAGAATGCTGCAAAACCTTCCTAAATAATAGAATTGTAGCAAAATATTAAAAGGTCACACAGCATTTGCCTTCCTCGGCAATGAATTTCCATGATAGGACCTGTCTGTGGTAGGATTTAGCAAACTACCCCCGACAGACCCATAATTTTGGATTTTTTTACTAGAATTCAGACAAAATTAAATTTGGAAATGTTTAATCACCTTAAATATTGATTACATGCCAAGGATTATGAAATATTCTATAAATGATGCGTTTTGAGGTTTAATTATCAGCGAAACATAACGAAAGCCGCCCGTGTGTTCTTTGTTACTCCCAAATAAAGAGTGTCAGCTGAAATAAAGCTTATCACATTATTGCTCATCCCCTTCCCAGGACAAGCACTTGTGTCTGTCCTGATGATGGTGTTGCTGTATTTGTTTTCCAATTACATCCTAAGAGAACTCAATAGAGAACAAGGCATGATGGGAGAAATCCACTTTGATTGCAATTACTGTTCACTTTACACAGAGATGGGCCTGCAGTGTCCGTAACCAAATATCTGTGTGGAGTTCAGAAGGAAAAGCCCATTATACGTAAATAATGCATTTTCATTGTACCTTCAATAAACAGAGTGAGTTTTACAGTACATTAGGTTTTTGTGTGAACGCTACCTTTTTACAGGTACATGCTTTCAATTGAAAGAGACATAAATATGTTTTAGTTGTCGGTAAATGCAATATAAGGACTGGTTTATTTTGCAGTAGATGAAGGATATAAGGTAATTTACCAATATACATCAATTAAAAGTTCTGCTCTGCTTTATGTAAAGTGAAGCCTCATGTCTTTCACCTCATCAGCCAGAGATTCCTGTCCATAAAATGGCTGAAGATGGAGGGTCATGTGATCTCTAATTGTCCATGAACAATTGCCCTGCACGGACGTTAATCTTATATTCATGAATAATATCATGAGGTCCTGGCAGGTTCATGATTGCTCATGGACAGATAGACATCATGGACAGATAGAGATCGGATAGAGATAGACGACCTTCCATCTGCAGCCATTTTATGGTCAGGAATGTCCGGCTGATGAGGTAAAAGACAGGAGGCTTCACATTAAACATTAACAAAGTGAAGCAGAAATGTTAATAATTGTATATTGGGGAGTTACCTAATATCCTGCCCACCACAAGACATGAGGTAAAGTGGCCAACCCCTTTAGGTAAAACTCTGCATCAAGCCACCTTACATCACAAGCTGAGTAAAGCAGGCCATTATAAAATGCCTGAAGTGCACACAAAACACACTCTCAAAACCAGGTCCCATTGTTAGGAATAAAGTAGGATGCATACTTTTGAGGCAATAGAAGGCAGCCAAAAGCACTACCAAACTATGTAAAAAACAAGAAAATTTAAGAATAGGTAAGGTGTACAGACATTTTTTGACTTGTGAGAGGGAGCTATAGGACCCTATGATTATTGAGTATTTTTAGACATGAACATTTAATTGACTAAACAAATGATACATCTACAGTTACAATTATTGCAGTATGAAGGGAGGCATTGATACTCAAAAAAAGGAACAAGGGTAACATTTATCAGGGCTTGTGTGTCAAGTGGGCCAAGAGGTGTGAATGGGGGGGGGGGTCATCTAGGAAAGGCGGTATTATCATCACCATATAAAGAGATTCTTTAGGTTGCGAGACTATACAGAAATTGTAACCAAAGGTTACTACATAGATAAAGCAGCAGAATCACTATAACAACATTGATACATTACTGGAAGATTACTTCTTAGACAAATTACCAGAACCCAGATTATTACTTAGATACAGCACCAAAACCAAGAAACAGGTCCACAACTAAGATTTCTACATAGATATGTTACCATAACCAAGATTACTAAGATGTGTTACCAGAACTAAGATTACAAAGTAGAAACAGCAAAGGAGCCAATGTTACCACATAGATATGGTACCAGAACCAAAATTATAATAGAGATACATTGCCAGAAATAAGTTTACAACAAAGATCCTACTGTATCTTGAAAAACACTTGAAACTCCCTCATGTGCATCAATAGTATGAGGCCCCTTTTCCTCCATTATCACAATATAGGAAAGAAACACAATTCAATCAAATGAGTTTTCTGACTTGTATTGGCAATTTTTATGATATACAGTTAAGTGTTTCAATTTATAACTATGAACTGTCCTCATGCACTGGCCACATGCAGCATTCTCCATTTGGATTTCCCAATTTTATTATGTCTAAAGGCGTTTAATGGACATTGTCGGGACTCTGAGTGAAACACTTTACTGTATGTCATGAAAATTGTCAATGCTAGTCAGAAAAATAATTTGATTGCTTTGTTTCTTTCCTATACTTAGACCTTACTAGAGGTAGGGTTCATACAGATCCATTATATTGCCAATATTCTTTAATTCAGTACATTGCACCAGTGATTAGACCCCCCCCCCCCCCTAGGGTTCAAACACCCTAGGGGGCCTAAAATAGAACAGTGAAAAAATTAAGAAATCTCACAACTTGCTGAAGAATGGAATTAAAAGTAAACATGAATATCTTAGGTTTTCCAACATGTGGTATATCAACATATAAAAGTTTTAGGCTTGTTCCATGTGGTAACCTTAGAAAACGTAATAAAAAGTGATCAAAAGATTGTGCAGTTCCAAAAAGCTAGGAAAGATTTTATACTTTAACAAAATCTATAGAAATCTTGAATTTTGTATCTGTGACACAAAAGGGGATGCATCATTGTAACCGCACTGTAAAAGGTGTGAATACAAAGCCTGTAAAATTGTCCAGCAATTGGAATTACTTTCCAACTTCCCAGTACATAAGATGGAAAAGTAAATACTAACACTAGGATGTACAAAATGTCTGCACATGACAAGGCTCTGAAAAGGGAGAAATAAAGTTATTGTTTTTAACGATGGGGAATGAAAAATCAAAAGGGTGTGGCATTAAGGGTGAAAAATGACCCAATGGTTTATATATATATATGAGTTTAAAGTGTATTCTACATAACAGTTGAACTGCATATAGCAGAGTAAAGCCGGTTCCACACTTGTGAGTGTGATGCGATGTTTATGTTTATGATATATACTGTCATGGCTGCTGCTGCCCGACATACACTGCCATGGCTGCTGCGGCCCAACATACACTGCCCCATTGATGCTGCTGCCGACATAAACTGTCAAGGCTGCTGCTGCCCATCATACACTGCCCCATGGCTGCTGCTGCCCAACATACACTGCCATGGCTGCTACTGCCCGACATATACTGTCATTGCTGCTGCTGCCCAACATACACTGCCATGGCTGCTGCTGCCCGACATACATGCCCGTGGCTGCTGCCTGACATAAACTGTCATGGCTGTTGCTGCCCAACATACACTGCCCCATGGCTGCTGATGCCCAACATACACTGCCATGGCTGCTACTGCCCGACATATACTGTCATGGCTGCTGCTGCCCGACATAGAAGCCCGTGGCAGCTGCCTGACATAAACTGTCATGGCTGCTGCTGCCCAACATACACTGCCATTGCTGCAGCTGTCCAACATACACTGCCATGGCTGCTGCTGCCCAACATACCCTATCATGGCTTTTGCCTGACATAAACTGTCATGGCTGCTCCTGCCCAACATACACTGCCATGGCTGCTGCTGCCCAACATACACTGCCACGGCTGCTACTGCCCGACATATAATGTCATGGCTACTGCCCGACATAAATTGTCAAGGTTGCTGTTGCCCAACATACACTGTTACGGCTGCTCCTGCCCAATATACACTGCCCTATGGCTGCTGGTGCCCGACATAAACTGTCATGGCTGCTGCTGCCGACATACACTGCCATGGCTGCTGCTGCTGCCCAACATACACTGTCATGGCGGCTGACGCCTAACATAAACTGTCATGGCTGCTCCTGCCCAACATACACTGTCATGGCTGCTGCTGCCCAACATACACTGCCATGGCTGCTGCTGCCCAACATACACTGTCATGGCGGCTGACACCTAACATAAACTGTCATGGCTGCTCCGGCCCAACATACACTGTCATGGCTGCTGCTGCCCAACATACACTGCCACGGCTGCTACGGCCCGACATATAATGTCATGGCTGCAGCTGCCCGACATAAACTGTCATGGTTGCTGTTGCCCGACATACACTATTATGGCTGCTGCTGCACAACATACACTGCCCCATGGCTGCTGGTGCCCAACATACACTGCCCCATGGCTGCTGCTGCCCAACATAAACTGTCATGGCTGCTGCTGCCCAACATATACTGGCATGGCTGCTGCTGCTCAACATACACTGTCCAATGGCTGCTGCTGCCCAACATACACTGGCATGGCTGCTACTGCCCGACATATACTGTCATGGCTGCTGCTGCCCAACATACACTGGCATGGCTGCTACTGCCCGACATATAATGTCATGGCTGCTGCTGCCCAACATACTCTGCCATGGCTGCTGCTGCCCGACATATATGCCATGGTTGCTACTGCCCGACATACACTGCCATGGCTGCTCCTAACTAACACCAGCAGGTCTCTTCCTAAAGGCTCATGCACAAGACTGTGCTTTGGACATGCGCTTGCTGCGAAAAACATAATTATTATTTCTTTGTTTTGGCAGCATAGACATTCACCTTCTATGAACGTTGGCAGGGTGAGTGGGAACTCACCTGCAGATGTCAGACAGGCTGCAAGCTACAGCACAGGGCCGATTCCTTGTGGCACATGTTTGAGCACATTAGGCCTTATTTTTCTTGTACGTTTTTTTTCAATTGAACTGGTCTAGATTACAATTAATTACCAAATTAAGCTTATCATTAGAAGTCTTCCTGCTTACTTTTACATTGAGTAATATGACCCATCGTAGAAGCCCTACATTCAAATGACTGTCCAAGTAATGTTCTCACATGAGAACATCATGTGTGCCTTTCACCCTAGCTAATATTTGGGTTAATGAAAGGAGGACTCTAATCAATTGATCATTGGACATTTAAAAGTGAATTTTCTAAATCAGGACATTGAAAGTCATGTCTTATGACACTGGCCATCTACAGTCCTCATACTAGTAGATCAATCTGATTGAAAACTGTATTACCCTTCTCATAGCTTTTTATGTCTACCCTCACTATTGTGATAGATTTGAGGAATATAAAATAAAATATTGCAATTTACAAGTATGCACATGTGTATGTGTATTTGTACTGTCAAATAGCTGTTTAATAGATTGTTCTTTGAAATTGTGTATCTAATGAGTCTTTGATTGTATGTGTATTTAGATTTGGTTAGGCAGGAAGCCAATCAGAGCTGCTTCCATCTTCCTTTGTTTTAATTTGGTATTTTGCTTTCCCATCAGGTTGTATTGACAGGCTTTCTCTTATGCTCAGATTGGTGTCCATTCGGTGATGAGCTCGCACTGGCTGGGTCATGACCTCTTCTCTTATCTGGACAGCTCTCAGTTTCATGAATATTTTTTAGCTGCGGGGTGTTATTAATAGAGTGAAGTAGAACAAAGGGATAAAGAAATAGGAAGCAAATAAGATATGAAGTTTCCAATATCAGAACTGGTTGTGGGCTACATAATTCAGAATTATAGGTTATGTGTTCAATTGTTACAACTGTAGCTTTACTGTTAATCATGATATTACATGACCATATGCTTTAATACAGAAAGGAATGTAATATAATTGCATAATAACTTAACAACTGTAATATAATTATACATATTGAGTGCAGTGTGGGATATTATGCCATATAAATTATCATAGCAGTAGCCAAGAGGTTTCTATGCACAGTCAAAATTGTAGCAATATGCTTTATTAAGGATTTCCGTCTAATATACATCTGGGTCAAAACATATTTTAGCTCTTGAAGTTCTCAAGAATTTTTAATTTTATTGTTTTAACCCAGTAAATTTCAACGTTAGAGCTATACAAGATTTTTCGAAAAGCAACAGCGGAGATTTCACCTCCATAAAAAAAATATGATAATACAATAATATGATAGGCACATAATAAATAGATAAATTACGGTAATACACATCAAACTAGAAAAATGTGAATATTTAAAACTTAAATCTTCAAATTCATATATAAATATCACAGAGTATATAAGAATACATAGATATAAAAATATCTGAATATAAAAATTAGTTCATACTAAATCCATTATCAAGGGTCCACTCATAATATTTACATTTCGAAATAAGAAAATGCGTGTACTGAAACGTTCTTAAATACATTTATTATTAAAAAGAAAAAATTAAATGAAAAAATAAGAATCGATTCAAACTAAATGTAACAAAATATATAGTAAATTGAATTAAAAGAGGGGGCCTTGATAAAGATATAAATAAGTAGATAAATATATTTATAAGCATGAGTGATTTCTCAATGAGTAGAAGAATGGGTAAAATAATGCAACTGAAGAACCAGTGATTAGTAAAAGAGTTACTAAACGAATGAGCTTTAAAATAATTAATGTAAGAGCTGTAGAAGATTTAATATTACAATTTTCATTAGTAATAGAATAAAGTCCAGGCTGGATAGTCAAAAATTAAAGGTCCTTGTGGACCGTGTGCACGCATGTGCAGTGGGATGGGAGACAAGTGTATATCTTTGAATATTGAAAAAGTATTTTTGTGTGACATACATGTTACTACTGATTCAGAAAAGAACAGATGGACATATTGGCCATTTAAGGGTAGACAGTGGACAGTGTGGGGGGCAGTATAGCATTTTGAGGGATATGCATTGGGGTGGTTGGTAAATATAATGGGGAATGATGTATGTAAGTGTGGAGAATGGAGGGGAGAAGGGGGAGCAGCACAAGAGGAGGATTATCAAAAATTGCTCTTAAAGCTTTGGTTGAGGCTCTGGGTGATTGGATTGTTAATTTTACAAATCAAGGACATTTCCTTTTTAAGTAGAGAACTGAAATTGCTTGTTTAATTGAGGGGAAGTTGTTTTGCAATGGCTCTATCCATGTCTGGAAACACTGTTTCAGGAAACCATTGTTGATCTTGCTCTAGAGGTTTCAGGCTTTGGTCATTAGTCTTAAAGAAGACCTGTCACCAGAATTTTACCACTCACACTAGTAATTCCTGCTGGGAAACGGATAAAAGTCCTCCCCATATGACCTAAAATGACCTGACATTAAGGCACTGTGCCAGAATTACAGCCATTTTCCAAGTCAGTAGACAAAGAGTCAGATTCTGACTAGAGGGTTGCTTGTGGTGCTAGAGCCCAGGAGTCGTTTGCAACAACTCAAGCCACCAATGCAAAACAGTTCAGTATTACATACAGCCCATGCAAATAACCTTTGTTGTGGGACAGGGCCACAAGCTTTTTTCTCCATTTCCCTTTTGTGCTTATAGTCACCCACATTCCCTGGATCCTAGAACATATGCACCTTACTGGAAAATTTCAAGGGCTAGTGCACTCATAGAGAAAATGTCCCAACCAATCTCAGGCAGCCAGTACCTTCATCTCTGACCCTGATATCTTGCTAGACAGCTCCTTGCCAAGACATTATGATTTTATAATAATTGCAATGTTTATTTATATAGCACCATCATATTACAAATCATAGGGGACATATACAAATAAAATACTACATTAAAGAGTACAAACAGTCATATGGAACAATAGGAGTGAGGGCCCTGCTCACAAGAGCTTACAGTCTATGAGGATGAGGGGTTGACACAAAAGCTCACAGACTATGAGGATGAGGGGTTGACACAAAAGATTACAGACTATGAGGATGAGGGGGTGACACAAGAGCTTACAGACTATGAGGATGAGGGGGTGACACAAGAGATATTATAGCTTGTATAATGGTCCAGCCACGGTAAAATAATTTAATAAATATTAATGTGATCCGTTTGAAGAATGACGGATTTACTTCTGTAAACTTCTGAAATATCTTCCTTCTCTCTTTGATGACTGTTGAGTGTTTGTATCTTGTTTCCTTTTATAAATGATGGTACTGTTACCTGATAAATCAGGCGGTAATATACCAAGGTGCATTGTTACACTGCTACCTATGATGTGCCTGCGAGAATCCATATATGTCATGCCTGTTGATTTATCTGGCTTTTTTACAATAAAAGAATGTTAAAAAATTACTGGTAATAATTTAACAAATAAAGATGCTGATATTGAACCAGTCAATGGTCAATGGGACTAGTGAGAAGCCTGGAGCTTGGTATCTAGCTGGTGTTTGCTGGATACAGATGGGAGCAGTATACAGGATTGGATGGGTTTCTGCGTATTTGTTGTTTTTTGGAACTCCGAACTGCTATAGGACCCTGTTTCTCATCACTGTTTTGTTCATCTTCTGTAACAGCGCAGGCTTGAGCTTAGCGCAAATGTATGCTGCTCGAATTGGGCTTTTTCTTTTACCTTGACTATAATAGACTATAACCTTCCCTGAGTTTGGCTGTTCCTGATCAGCTCTGCAGTGGTAGCTATAGATTAATGGATTTGCAGCACTGGGTCTACTCCAAGAGATAACAACCTGATGACCCTGTTTCGGACTCGTTTTAGTGTATTTTAGAGTAAACCTATGGACACCCACATCCTGTCATTCAAAAACTTCATTTCCCCTAGTAGACTGTTTGCAGCCCTTAATATTGCAGCACATTAATATATATTCTGGATCTATTAACAGGGAGAGAAGACTTTACATATAATTTCATAACTTGCATTATTACGATACCATGAATATATAAAGTGAGTTACTGTTCTATATAAAATCTGATGTAGTCATAACTCCTCTACTAGAACATCTTATATAGATGTATTTAATATATTTTACCAATGTGCTGTCCTGCAACCCAGGCAGCAGCACAAGCCTCAGGTGGCTAATTTCTGGGATTAAAAGGAGCTGACCCTGATAGTGAAAGAGGAGACGTTGACCTCTAACCATAGAGTGAAAGAAGAGAAGGTGAACGTCACTCTCTGCTCTACTGTACTGTGCCATGAAACAGAATTGGAAAGAAGGTAAAGCTTACAAAGAGCAACACTTGGTATAAATACTTCACAAGGACATGGATTTCCATTCTTCTCTGTAAACTGCGTCCTAAAGTCTTATTGCGTGCACAAAGCACAAAGCTTGGGAATTGTTTACACCAAGATTACATTAGATTTAAAGGTGCTAAAGCTGCCCTCAGATAGACATATTTCAGCAATCCTCAGAGGCTCAGTTGTTTAATTCCCATCTACTCTGGACATAGTCTGATTGTGTCAGGATTGTTTTCTATAGCACTCTCTGGTAGCACTTTCTTTTATCTCTGGACTAAGGTGTTATTCAGGAACCTACGAAAAGATTATTGATAGGGCCAAATACTGCCTGTTATACGACAGGTGAAAAATTCTTGACGGTTCCAAGCAAGGAATAATCTACGAATGCAAGTTTTGTATTCTGTACATTTATCTGTGGGAAGAAATGTGTACTTTATGTGTAATTGTGTATTCACAGCCTCTGGTATATAATGATTATTTAGGAGATATTATTTACTCTGTAGAGTATATGGCGCTGAAATGCACTACAGTATAATGACTCCTGTGCCCACGAGCAAACCCTAATTTCCAAATAAACTAAATTAATTTAGGATACATTTGACAGATAGATAACACGCCATCATGTATGAACAGATCATAAAAGAATAAAACCAGTTCCCAACAATTTGTGAATTTTTATGGCCCATATAATCTAGTTTGACAATTATGTATTTTTAAAAAAATTATAGACTTATATTTCATTTAGTGGACCACACCTTAAAACGTTTTTACCACTTTATACACCTGTCATACTGAGGATGGGATATAAGTGTATAATGAATTGAAACCAACTGCTGGGCCCTTCTGTAAACACAAGAATGGAAACCCAGAAGTGTCTACTGATGCTTCATATGAATTTTACATTCATACTTAGTGGCACTTACGGGTCTCAAAGTCCCAGCGGTTGGACTCTTAGAAGTGGGATGCACAATGTCATATAGCACTTACTTGGTGATCCTTCCTTTCTTCTTCAAATGGATGTCCTCCTTTCAGTTCTACATGACTGTGAATGCTTCATTAACGTATCAATATACATAAGTTACATATGAATACATACTGTAAGGCTACATGCACATTAAAGTACTTGGGGACTGTGCACTAGCGGTACAATTTGTGGCTTGCTTATGTCACCCATTGGAGTCTATTGTGCATGGTCACGGTGCAGTGGGGCATGTCACCATACTGCCTGGATAGCTCATTTTCAATGGGCATTGGTGGGTGGCTCAGTGTCCCCGCTGATGCCCATTGGCCAAATTGAGGCACAAATAGGACCTGCGCATGTTCGTTTGTAAACCTCTGAGTTAACAAGCTTGCATTTGTATTCTATTGTCTTCGTTCCACTAGGCGACCTATAGGCCTGTTTCTATGGTGTCCATCTAAAAATGTGTACTAAGTGCTACATAAAGGTACTCTTTATTCTTTGTTTTTTTGCACATTTTCACTTGCTAAACTGCTCAAACCATTTACTTTAAGAACTGGTTTAGAAATCCATCATTCTTGCAAATAAATTGAGCACATATGTACTGAGGCCAGCCATACATTAAAGTGCCCCAGTCACAGCAAAGTATCATCAATCTCCATTTCTGATTCTGTACCTAAAGAGTGGTCTCATATTCCTTTTCTAGTATAAGTAGAACACATAACATGTTAGCATCCCCACCACCACAGATTTTCATTGCAGAGTGATTCAGCGAGAGAGAATAATTTTCTGCCAGATTCTATCACACAAGGCTACATTTCTTGGTGCTGTCAGCAGAGCTCAAGTATATTGATACAAATAAGCAGAGATTAGCAAAGTAATTCTCCTGAATTTACTATTGTGGAGGTCCTGATTAACTTGCTAAGTATAAGACACAGAAGATTATGAGATAAGTGAAATAACTTTAAAATGTCAAAAAATACAAATTTGGATACAAATTTTCATCCAGTAATTTTGAAATTGAAGTTTTTAAACGTATATCTACTGTTTTTTTTTTGGCATTATCAATACAATTCAATGTTTAATATAGACACTAAATATACTGCACGTAGGGCTTACTGATGGGATATATACTATAGTGATGACTGACCGGTATACATACTATGCTAAGGACTCATTTATACTATGCTGGGGACTGACTGGTGGCATATATACTATTTTATGAATTGATTACTATACTTTGGTTCCTGACGCTGGTTGTATGCTGCTGTAGGTAATGTCTCAATGTGTTCCAGCCATTGCCAAATGCACCCATGTGTTTAGCTTACGGGCCATTCAATAGCCGGTGTCTTTCAGTATGCAGAAGGTTTATGAGGCTGGTGGAGGAATATGCAGCTGAAACTGAAAAGCATAAGATGAATCCTTCTGTGCATGATCGACCAGGGAAGAAGGAACACAGGACAGGCAGAGCTACCAATAGGGGGAGCCAGCAATCATTTCAAAAAGAGTTTCCTGACTAAGGCCAAATCATTTTTAATAAATAAAATAAATTACTTTTTAAAATGCATTGAGCTTAAGTACATCCATGTACCATGGTGGCACAACCCCTTCAGGCCTTGTATTTGATATACAATGTTACACAATTGTTTGCAGAATTCTATGTTATATAAGAAAGTGGCACCAAAATCTTTAATAATAACAAAAATACAGCAATATACCACAATTTGGAATTTAAAAAAGAACTAAAAAAGCAGCACATTTTGTCTATTTTACAAAACATACAGAGAGCAGAAATTTTTTCATGGATAACTTGTGACTTTGAAGCCTTATAAACTAGTATATTCTATTGTATAGCTTAATTTTATATGGATCTCTTATGGAACCAATATCATGTTAATTATTTACTTACTATTAATAATTTATTTAACTATTTACTAATTATTTACTACCAATTTTAATATGATAGGAAATATACAAAAATTTCCATCCTCAATAATAAATCTTTTTTTAACTTGGTGGAAAGAAATGTTTTCTGATACTCACCCTTTTCTTAAAGAGGTCATCCGATATAGCCGTTAGATCAGTAATGATGTCATCATCAATTGGAACAAAAAAAACAGAACTTTTAAAAAACCAAGCAAATAAATCTTTGAAAAACCTGTATTCATAAACAAATCAATATATTACATATATATATTAACATCAGCTTATAGTAAATAAATCTATTTATCTATAATTTTCAAATATACATAGATTATAAATATATTGCACAAAGCATGGTATCCAAGACCAAGCGATAAATGAGTATACAAATATATAAATGGGCAACACACTAAGAAGCTCCGACACATGTTTCATAATAATGCTTCCTCTGGGAATTGTAGCAATCTTTTGAATTTATTTTTCACTTATCTGGGCATAAAACTAGCATAGCTTTTTTAGATCTTTATTGGCGGACAATAACTCAGGGTATGTTCACATCCAGGCTTGTCTTTCAGACAAAACGCTACATGGATGCCTCCAGTTTGTGCCAGTCACTGCACTGGTTGCCTGTCTTTTTCCGTATACAATTTAAAATAATAACCTGCACATTGCTGCACCTCCGTACTTTTCTACTCTCATCTCAGTTCATCACCCAACCCATGCTCTTGATCTGTCAGTGATATTAGATTAATCTGTACTTTAATTCAAGCCTCTCCCTCACATCTCCAACACTTCTACCGAGCTGCACCAATTCCCCAGACTAATACCCAACCTCCAAAGTTTCAAACGTGCCCTTAAAACCCATCTCTTCAGGCAAGCTAATCACACATTCACCGACTGCATGAAATTTCAACTCTCTCTTTACTTATCCATCTTGTGTTCTCCTCTCGTCTGTTACCCGGAAACACCAGATATTAACCAGGCTGCAAGCTTCTCTGCAGTCCCATTGACTTTGGACTTTGTATGTAAGATGGTGGCTGATGGTGTATATAAGATGGTGGTAGTCACGCCATTTAAAGAATACCTATAGGTGAAATGCTCAGAGCAAGGCATAATTGCTCTCAAGAAAAAACATTAATCAAAGAAGTTACGTTTATTAACCACAGGATATCTGTGCACGGATATCCCAACTGATGTCTGAACAGAGCCAAGACTATTTTGTGTCATTGTGCCATTTTGATCTTCTAAAAACATAGAGCCTTACTAGAAATAAAAATCAGGATTTCAAAAATACTTCTATTGCTTCTACACACTTTGGATGCTATCAATGTAATCTCTCAGATTTAGTTTAAAAGGTGTTGAAAAGCATAAGAAAGCTAGGAAAGGTGAAGATCAAAAATGCTCGTGGATATTAATGATGAACACTATCACACCAAATGGTCTGAATGTCAAAAAAGACCTCATTTTAAATAATTAGTATTTTTTATGTTTGCATTACCTCATAAGCAGTGATGAGCAGACCCGTTAAAACGTATCCAAATTATAAAATGCTGTTAAAAATCCTGTTCCAGCCATTAACACCTGTGATTCTCAGATGTTAACTGTTTAAATGCTTAATTTATACAGTACCATCATATCCTGCAGTGAAATTAAATCCCTGCTTGCAAGAGCTTACAGTCAATGACGATAAGAGTAGAATGCATGAGCAGATCTATTTGGGTTTAATTTGGTTTCAGCAGAAAAAAATGTGTTTCAGGTACCTGAACCCGTTCTACTTGATGGCCGGTGTGAGCCCTTTGCTAGAGGCAGACCCAAGACATCATTGGGGAGCACCGATCCTAGGGGAACTTATGGTGGGCTTGCGTTACTACCATTTAAAGGGTTAACACTGACACTGATGGTGGGTGTTATCCTTGTGTATCATTGAGCTCAGCCCATGAGCCCTTTTCAAACATCATTTAAAAGTGGTTGATCAGTTGTTTAGTAGGCCATCTACCAACTTTTCTGGGTTGAGCTGAATGCCAACGTCTGGCTGAAGTTCAGGTTTGGCGACTAAAGATTAGTAATACTGTGCAGTAGCCATATAAACAGGACAGGATAAGGGTAGTAGTACTGTACAGTGACCATATATGCAGAATAGGAGAAGTGGTACTTTGTTTTACCCATAAATTTACAGGTTAAGGGTAACACTACTGTGAAATACTCATATATACAGGATAGAAGCAATATTCCAAAGCACTACCAATGTACAGTGGGAACAGAAAGTATTCAGACTCCATTAAATTCTTCACTCTTTGTTTCATTCCAGACAAATGGTAGCTTCAAAAAAGTTTTTTTTTTCTCATTAATGTACACTCTGCAACTCATCTTGAAAAAAAAACAGAAATGTAGATATTTTTGCTAATTTATTGAAAACAAGGAAAACTAATTTAATTAAACTGATTGGACTTGGTTATGAAAGGCACGTGCCTGTCTATATAAGACCTCACAGCTCACAGTGCAACTCAGAGCACATGAAAATAATGAGGTCTAAAGAACTACCCAAGGAGCTGAGATATATAATTGTGGCAAGGCACAAACCTGGCCAAGGTTACAAAATTATTTCTGCTGCACTCAAGAGCACAGTGGCCTCCATAATCCTTAAATGAAATCCACAACTCTTCTCCCACTTGACTGCACAGCCAAACTAAGCAATCATGGGAGAAGAGCCTTGGTGAGAGAGGTAAAGAAGAATCCAAATACCACTGTGGCTGAGCTCTAGAGATGCAGTAATGAGATGGGAGAAAGTTTCACAAAGTCACCTATCATTGCAGCCCTCCACCAGTCGGGGCTTTATGGAGGAGTGTGCCACTCCACTGTGCAAGACATATGAAAACCATCTACAGTTTGCAAAAAAACACATGAAGCACTCCCAGTCTATGAGAAATAAGATTCATAAGATGAAGATCAAACTTTTTGGTGTTAATTCTAAGCGGTATGTGTGGCAAAAACCAGGAACTACTCATCACCTGCCAAATACAAAGTTAAACATGGTGCTGGCAGCATCATGTTATGGGGGTGTTTTTCAGCTCCAGGGGCAGGAAGACTGGTTGCAATTGAAGGAAAGATGAATGCGGCCAAATACAGAGATATGCTGGATGAAAACCTCTTCCTGAGTGCTCTTGACCTCAAACTGGGCTAAAGGTCAAGCTAAAGCTAAAGACCTCAAACCTTCCAGACAATGACCCTAAGCACACAGCTAAAATAACAAAGCAGAGGCTTCAGAATATCTCTGTGACTATTTTTGACTGGCCCACCCAGCCTGACGTGGATCCAATTGAGCATGCCTGGAGACACTTGAAAATGGCTGTCCACAACCACCATTCACCATCAAACCCGAGGGAGCAAGGATGAATGGCAGAGGATACACAAATCCAGGTGTGAAAAACTTGTTGGATCGTTCCCAAGTAGACTCATGGCTGTACTAGCAAAGGAGCTGAATACTTATGAGCATGTGATATTTTAGTTTTTCTTGCATTTCTACATTTCTGTTTTTTTCTGTCAATATGGGGTGCAGAGTGCACATTAATGAGCAAAGGAAAACGTGTTTGATCTTACCAATTGGCTGCAATAAAACAAAGAGGGAAAAAATGTAAAGTGGTCTGAATACTTTCTATACACACTCTATTATGGAAAAGAATATTAGTATTGTGCCATGCCCATGTATGCAGAATACGATATTACTATTGTGTACTTTCCATCAATTAAGAATATTGGTACTATTAAGAATAAGGAGTAGTGGTACGATCTTATGTAGGGCCTATGTTTACAGTATATAGTGATAGTACTTTGATGTACTCTTTCTGTATGTGCAAGATGGTAGTGGTAGCAGTGGTAACATTTCACTGTGCTGATATGTGAAGCATATGAATATTAGTAGATTTATATATTTATATACAGGCAGTCCCCGGGTTATATACAAGATAGGGTCCGTAGGTTTGTACTTAAGTTGAATTTGTATGTAAGACGAAACTGTATATTTTATAAAGGTAGATCCAGACAAAACATTTTTTTGCCCCAGTGACAATTGGAGTTTCAAAATTTTTGGCTGTCATTGGACCAAGGACTATCAATAAAGCTTCATTACAGACACCTTACAGGTGATCATTGCAGTCTGGGACTATACTAAAGCATCCAGAGAGCTTCACCAGAGGTCATAGTGGGCAGAGGGGTCTGTCTTTAACTATGAGTCGCCTGTAAGTCGGGTGTCCTTACGTAGGGGACCGCCTGTATATATATATATATATATATATATATATATATATATATATATATATATGATAACTATGACATGTCCATGATGTAGGTACAGAGTAGACATATTGAAAGCAAACAATTTTTAATACTTTATGTTTTATGTAGCCATAACTTGTAGCATACATAAATAGTACATGTATACATAGCTCGATGTACTGGATGTGGGGTTAACACAACTTAAGCTGTAAGGTAAGTTTGGAAATGTTGTAAAATTTGTTTCCCGCTTGTTAACCATCTTTACTTTAATTTAACAGCCAATGTATTGATCTTCTTTTTTTTTCCTTCCCTGACTCTGCTTTCTGAGCGCCAGTCTGTCCGGGGAATGTAAGATTGGACATGCAACGTGTAAGGTAACACAAGCAAATTGTAGCTGATGTACTGATAATCCTCTACTTTCATATTCACATTCGGTGTTCTCCTCCATGATTGATTAGATCTTTAGTCATGGAAGGATTTGCCTTCACAGTGATTCCTTAGGTGTCATGTTATATGCCAGTTTAAAATCCAAATCTGACAATCACGGTAACAATGAGTTTGTTGGGTCTTGGGCAGAAATGAAGATTCTGTCTATAGGCCTAAGGCAAAATGCATGTTTATTAGAGAACACAAGCCCAAGAGAGCACCCTGCAATCTGCTCTTGTACTGTAGTGTTTATGTACACCTAAAAAATTGACAAATATCGGTATTGTTTAGTATCTATAGATGTATGAATGAATCCCAGTTTTATTAAACAGATATAAACATCTATCTTTTTACTATATGCTTTCATATTACACTTTTTAGATGACATTAAGAAAAGTTACTATGTTCGGTACACTGATGTACATGTTTCATTCCTATTTGCATGTAATATGTTGTAGTACTGTCAGGGCTATGTTGTTATTTTTTGCCTGTTTTGATCCAGACTGAGGCATAGAGGGAGCTAAAGACGAGCGATAAGTAGAGAACAGAATTTCTGTTATATTGGTATTGTATATCCACATAGGCTTGTCAGATAAGAGACACAGTATACATAGGCTTGTCAGATAAGAGACACAGTTTACATGTGCTGACACACACTGTATGTATGGGATAATGGGCTGTACAGTAACCACCTTGGTAAATTAAAATTACATCAAAATATTCTTTTCTTGGAGCAAAGGAAAGTATATGACATGTATTTCATTGCTTTTATTCTAATACATTTAGTGCTGGATAAAGAGAAGAAGAGAGGAAAAAGATATAGCTAGATAGACAGAGAGACAGACAGACAGACAGATAGATAGATAGATAGATAGATAGATACTGTAGATTGAAAGAGATAGATAAATAGAGGTGCTGTTCAGTTCTCTATGAGAAAACTTTGCTCCAAGTCACTTTATATTATAAATTAGGTAAGGCAGGTTTACATGAAATGCCTGAAATACATGTGTAATACACCCTCAACAAGGTTCCATTGATTTTAATGGGAAGTAAAGTATGATGCATATTGTTGAGGCATGTCAATTCTTCATTGCATTTTATACACCAAATCAATAGGAAGCAGGTACAATCTCTGCCAAAAAAGGTGAAAATTACAAGAAATATTTGTGCTAAAATGCAAGTCATATATCATGTCGTAATTTTCAACTGAATAATATTTTGTGTAAACTTACCTGAAACAAGACACCTCTCCTGCATTGATAGAGCAGTGGCAGGGAATCTGCATTTTTCCATAGGAATTATTACAGAATATTGTCAACAACATTTCTCATTTACACTTGTCACCACCACAGCATGCAGCAAAAACTGTAAAAACAGATTAACTCCCCAGTCCCAACTAAAAACTATATAATTGTAATTGGAACATTCTTGCTACAAATACCAGAGATCTGATGAAGGGGCTAAAAAACATGTACAGTAATCAGAATAAGGTGTGTGATCCGTACATAATTTGTACTTGAGCTCAACTAGTGAAGTTCCTAATATGTACTAGCCAAGCGGCAGTGCTATAAGACATAGGACATGTCCAGAACCATGGCCAGATTGTGGCCGTTGCCTCTCTGCTTTCTGTACATAGGGGAATGGTCAGGAGCGCTCACTCCCCTCTCCTGCACCCGGCCATGTGCTACGCTAGTGTTCAAGCCCATAAGCACAAGGTTATGTTCATAAAATTAAAGGAAACTTGGGTGAAGGCCCTCTGTAACATGGAGGCGTTTTGGATTTTAACAATGAAAACCAGAGTAGCACATGGTCTTAATCAGCAAAGTTACTTTATGGGGCACATTCACTTCGTCTAAGGTCTGACAGAGTTCACCGAAAGTGCATTGTCTGCGATTCACTAAGGTCGTGCACCCTACATCCTGCATGTGTCGCTTCCCCGCTCAGAACCAACGAAGCAGCTGTTTCAAAAAACGATCACGTGGGACACAATACTGTTAAATACTGGGAGAGCTGTTAAATACCTGTCAAAGCCGAGCAATTCCCAAAAAAGAAGAACATTCTGACAAAAGTGTGATCCACGACCCTTAGTAAATGAGCCCCAATGTATTTGTATTAAATGTTGTTACTGCAATATATCTACCTTGTACATCAAGTTGTTCTAAAATCCTCTTTTTGCCATATTGCACATATGATCAGTTTGTTTGCTTCTATAACTTAGATTTTGGCACCATTTTGCTGTTTTCCACAAATTGATAAAAAGCCAAGTTTATTCATTATTTGAATGGATACACTTGCCTGTTTGCTGTATTCCTGCTCTTTCCTGGATTTCTGATTGAACAATAGCAATACAATAACAATAACAATACCAGCAGAGAAGATATGGAATATATACCAGCTAAGAAGGTGTGGAATGCATTCCAGAAGAAAAGGTTTGGATTACATACCAGCAGAGAAGGTATTCAAAGTGTTTATTCCCACCACTCAGAGTCCAGTTAAGCTAGTAATAGCACATTAGTTTATACATTTCTAATTATGTAGGTAAAACCTGCTCGCCCCCATTATCTGCTATCAGAAATAAGAATGAGTGATTTTGACTATCACTTGGATAAGCCTTTATTCACTGGTGATCCAATCAGCACTAGAGATTAATTGAAATACGCTTAAAGAGTAACTGTAAAGGTTTTTTTCACAAATCAATAGCTTTTGGGATGTATAACAACTTTGCCTATTACATTTGTTACCTAAATCCAACACTTTCCTTGCTATCCACCTCAGATTACCTCATTGCTGCAGAAGCTGCTTCCTCTTCATGTGCTCATAAGCCCTGTGAATCCGTATTTTATCTGTCGGTTTCATGGGAGGGAAAGGGCTGCTGTTCCCTGCTCGCTGGGGGAGGAGGTCATGTGACAGAACTCTCTCTGTGTATGTAGTAGAGCAGAATGTGGATACTAATGTCTACTGCACAGAATAGTGAGGTGCAAGATCTCCCTTGTTCCCTATAACTCCCTCCACCCCAGTCTGTGATTCTACAGAACTTTCTCTGTCTCTCTCTGCATCTCATACTGCTCCCCCTTCTTCTCATCAGCAGTATCAACTCTGCGCAGATAAACTACTAACCCTTAGTGCACACAGCACAGGTTATATACTTCATGTAACTGGGATACTTATGATTCCTTCCACTTATTACATGTTCCATGCTCCACCATGTGATGGAAGCTGCAAGGCTAGTCACCGTATTCATCCTGTGTGTGCACTATGCAATGTTCAGTGGATTAACTTGTGGAAAACTAAATAGATTTAATGCTAAATTACTTTGAGAGAACACAAGGCATCATGGGATCTGTTAACAAGCTGACTGGCCTCAGCTTGAGGGCATAGACTGATAGACATTGGTCTCCACCCACTTAACATCCGGTGAGAAAGATTTTTGTCCTACACTTTCAGAACAGAAAATGACATAACTTTGGAAAGAAAGGGGTGAGCAGCACAAAGTAGGTAATTCTCTGCTTGTTTTTAAAGGGGGAATCACATATAATAATATATAAAATCATAACTTTACAGTTAGGCTTTAACAGAACCATAAAACAGTTATGTCTTTTGGAATTCTGAATTCCGTAACTTTGGGACTGTGCTATTCTGCTTCTGTAACTGCTATTCCTCTTGAAGGGAGTTATGGAAACAACATAGTACAGCTGCCATTTCCATGTGAGCCCTTTTAGAACCTGTGCCCAAAGGTCATCAAAAAGACAATTCTTTCTACAAAGGCACCATGCACCCTAAAGAAGACTGGCCCTAATGATTGGCTGTACAGTTATATCTTATTGGGAATGTCTCTGTTATTGTTGACATTATTTACAGTGTGTATTGCAATGGCTGTATACACTAGCTATGATCTGTGCTATGAGCTATCCAGACCTATGCAGTAGGATCCATTACTAGCACAGATGCCCCAGCCCCTAATGCATTGATATGAATAGTACAGAGTCATTCTGCGCAGTCAGATTCTATTATGCAAGTTATAAAGAAGAATAACTACTGTTCATACTGTGGAATTACAATCACCCATATAATTGGTGGTAGATTCTAATATACAGTACCATTGTTATGTGTACCCTTCACTTAACTTGTCAGAATTCACTCTCCTCTATTGCTAAGGGACCAATCTGTATCGAGTTCAATACAGATCCAATTCAGGTCATTAGGAGCCATGTTGAAATGAATATAGATTGGTCCCTGTAGTAACAGAAACAAGACATTGTGACATATAAGTCTTTACTATTAGTTATTGGAACACTAGCATCAATGACTAATATAGTGAATCCACAATGACTTTTCCTGGAGATCTCTGAAAGCTTGTTTAATAGTTATATAGATACTGTATTTATAAATCCAATAGAATGTTAAAAACATGTAAGTCTACAGTACTAGTCATTGGAAAACCTAAAATGACAATCTGGTATGGAGAAGCAGTGAAACAGCAGCAATTATAAACTTTCTGAAACTCTTATATATGACTTCTAAGAGTCAACAGGAATTCTAATAAAGCCACCTATAACTTGTTGTTTACACTGTAAAAGTTTTCTAAACTTTGTTCTTCCCAAATGATCATTTTGCAGCAGCTATGACATTGGTGAAGGTCATTATTATCATTGATCTATGTAAATCAAGCAATACAAAAGGCTTTGTTACTACAGGGATTTGTGTATGGGATCATCAGTAACGTATCTGGGATGCCTTTCTTATCATTTGTTATTTTTGGATCTAGTCATAATCCAACACAATGGATCTTATTAATTTATACTTTGTGGTTTTTTTTACTTGTATGGCTGAATGTCAGGGTTTGAAAGGCATTGAGCGCATGAAGGATCCTGTAAAAGATTATCTGGTACACACAGTGAATGGCCCTGCCCCCATTGTGAAGGCAGAACATCTCCTGAGACTACACTAGAAGGAATTGCTTGTGGTCAGCAGAGGCAGTGAGAACAATAGAGACAGAAATGGACAACAGCAGCAGTTTTCTGACCAGGGTGGGGCACTGACCCCGCACCTATTACACAGTAAATTGCAGTGTCATTGGAACTTAACAGAGAAGACCCTAAATTAGCACTTTTTGTAAATATCCACAGCTGGTTTCTCAGATAGAATGCAATAATTAGTATTTTAGGACATTGGATGATAAAGGTTACATGTAATCAATCTCTGCATTCATGTCACCAGCCTGAGTAGTAAACTAGCTGGATTTTGCCATTGAGCCTCACATTTCATCTATTTGAATGAGTCTACATCTAAAACAATGTAAAATGTTGCACGGTGACAATAAAACTTTGCAATAGCTTGGCTACATTCTTCAAAAAGAAGCATGCAAAACTTCAGATCCATAATGTTACATTTAATGTCAGCAATTAAGTGGTAACCAAATCTTTTCTGCCCTTTATGTTGTATATTGGTTAAGTCTTTGCTTTTATTAGATTGCATGAAAGTGATATGTGTATTCAGTGGTATATTAGGATTATATTTGTGTATTATTCCATATATTTTGTTTATTTTTTGTCATCTACTGCAGAAATACACCCAGATTCAATATGTCATATTTGTTTGACGTATCAATATATTGCGGATTATTGTAGACTTATGCTCTGTATATCTTTTTCACTATTTTCTATAGACTTCCATTAGAGTGTTGAAAATTCTTCATAAACTGAGAAGAAAATATTTAATAAAAATAATTTTTCCAACATTGGGTCAGGGTGCATCAGAATGGATTCTGGTGGATTTCTTGACATGTACTTCTTGAATGGGTCCAAAACAATCATTTTTTCTGTATCTCAGAAGACTGTAGTATGATCAGCACAAATAAATGGTGCACTTACACATACAAGCAGAACACTGGCCAAAAAAAGGCAGGGGCTATGGAGACATTTGACATACGGTATGTGCCAAAAGAGATATCAAAACAGTGGGATTCTATCTCACCTAAAGTCACCTTTTAAGACTTATTAGCAAGAAATATAAAATTCGTTATGACCAGACAGCTACAATAAAAAGAAAAAGCTTATTGTTTCAACTAAATTGCCATTCACCATGCAATAGAAAATAAGAGCCATTTTATCTCTATTAAGGATCCCTTTTTTCCTTCAATCTATATAAGTGTTTTTGATTTTGTATGTGTGTAGACATTGTGCTGAGTCTAGATGAAACCCTTTTTGATGGAGGATGCATGCTGAACAGTAGATTTCTGAATTATGTTCTCTAAATTATCCCATGCTCAGAGAGCAAGTATTGATTTTGAAAATGACTGAGGCAGATCTTGCACTGCAGCCCACTCCCCCCCTTATCATCCCCCAAAGCACAACAAACAGGAGTCATGTGTTTCAGTCACCAAGGGGGACCGGAGCTGTTATTGTTTCAAAAATCAAAAACTCATCAATCTGCCAAATGATAATCAGAGAACATTCATGGCATGAAAACATTCCCTCTACTAACTGTCCCATATCTCTCCACATAAAATGTGTCTGAGCTCATACTAATGCTCTTTTCGAGTGACTCATCTGTCCTGGTTAGTACATTCAAATGATGAAATAGTCTTATTCAAACATAGTATGAACAATGAAGGTATTGGAAGTTTTATTCTTGTATTGACACATTGGGGGAAATTTATCAGAAGTGGAACTGTTCTAGTTGCCCATGGCAACCAATCGGAGCTCAGCTTTCATTTTCTCACAACTGTTAATAAAATTAAAGGACATCTACCATCACATTTAGGGGTGGCAGACTGTCACCAAATGCCTGCTTGTTACCTTATGGGTGATGGGAGAGTCCTCCTGTCATGTTCCGGCATGGCTGCTTATCCGAAATATATAATATTTATAACTTAATGTAAATGACCAGAGGCGCTCACCTCTCTGCTAGCCGAGCGCCTACTGGCTCCATCGCAAGATAATTTATGCACGTCCCTTCATTGCTATTACCCTTAGGAAGGCTGGGCGCAAGTGCTGCAGACAGCCGGTGACGCCACACAGTTACCTACTAATCCTGCACATTGGTGTGAGCATTACATCTGATGCAGCCGTAGCTTTCTGTAGCCCTTGTGGCCAGTCTTTATGGTGAGAATAGCAATGACGGGGCGTGCATAAATTATCTTCTGATGGAGCCAGGAGGCACTCGACTAGTGCAGAGGTGAGTGCCTCCGGGCTCATTAGCATAAAGTTATAGGGGCATATTTCTCCAGACCTCTGTTAGCACTTGCGATTATTTGCCCCAATCCGCCACCAATGGGGCGTTAAGGGGGGTTGCAGCCTGTCGAGCGGAGGGTACGGCTGGTCGGGAGTTGGCCAGCTTGGGGCATTACTGTTCCCATGCCGGCGCAATTGCTGCTGTTGGCGTATGATAACTATCCCCCATAAAGTCTGTATTTCGGATTGCCAGCCATGCCGGAACATGGAAGGAGGACTCCCGCATCACCCATGATCATGAATTTGGTGACAGTCTACCACCCCTAAGAGTGGGGGTAGATGTCCTTTAAAGCTGAGCTCTGATTGGTCTCCATGGACAATTAGAACAGTTTTACCTCAGACATTTCTGATGTCAGAACCGTTCAGTGTGAATTGGGCCTCTGGAGTCTGGACACACCCGATGACTATGGTCCAGCAGTTAATGAGTTACCTGGTCTTTGCTGGACTGATGCAGCTGATTTCAGCTCCAATCAGCACTAGTCCTATCAGCTTCTTGTCTGTATCTCCAGCTTTTCTTATAAGGCTGCCAGTGGCTCTATTGCGTGCTGGCTATTGTCTAGTTCTTACCTGGATATCCCAGCTCCCCATATTTCCCTGTGACCTCTTTGTACCTTCTGTTATCGTTGCCGAACCTTTGCCTGACCTTGACTACCGTTTTTTGCCTACTGAATTTGTACTGCGATTCATCTGGTTTTTTGATTCTGGCTTGTCGACTACCCCTTATTGTGTTGTCTGTCTTGTCCAGTTACGTGTGTCACTTACATAGTATAGGGACCGCCACCGAGGTTGTCCGCAGTTGCTAGAACTGTCTTGAGGCAAGCAGGTAGGGACAGTGGGAGGGGGTTCAGCCTCAGGGCTCACTGTCTGGTTGTCTTTCCTTCCCCCCCCCCCCCCCCCCGCTGACAGAATAGCCAGCCCGAAAATATACTGTCGCTGTCATGGACAGCAGAACTACGTTGACAAATATTGTGGAACAGATGCAGCAAATCAACACCATGGTGCAGGAACTAGCTGTTCGGCTTCATGAGCAGGAGACGGCCCCACGTCAGTTTACCCTGGCTTCCCCTGCACCACCTGAGCCACCTGTACAACTCCCAGATAAGTTCAGTGGGGATAGAAAGAGATTCTGTGCCTTTCGGGAGGGGTGTAAATTGTTTTTTAGATTGCGCCCCCGCTCTTCTGGGGATGAGGTCCAGAAGGTGGGCATAGTTATGTCTCTACTCCAGGGGTCACCACAGGAATGGGCTTTCTCGTTACCTCCTAGTTCTCCTGAGTTGCAGACGGTGGATGGGTTTTTTCAGGCCCTAGGGCTACTGTATGAAGACCCGGATAGTGCAGCTAATGCTGAACGTCACTTGACAGGTCTGAGGCAGGGTAGGCGTCCTGTGGAGGAATATTGCTCGGAGTTTAGGCAGTGGAGTGGTCCCTCCACTTGGAATGACTCGGCACTCCGATTTCAGTTTCGTGTCGGACTGAATGATCGGTTGAAGGATCTGTTGGTAGCTTATCCCACTCCTAGTTCACTTGAGGATAGCATGACATTAGCTGTCCGAGTTGACAGACGCTTGAGAGACAGACTAAAGGAGAGAGGTACATCAGACGCTTTTAGACCTTCACCTATTCGTGTTACCAACCCTAGTCCTTCCCCTCCTGCTATACCCCCATCAGAGGAACCTATGCAAGTGGATTCTACTGATGCCAAGACCAGACGTGCATATCGTGTGTTGAACAACTTATGTTTCTACTGTGGGAAAGCAGGACATCGAGTCCGGCAATGTCCATCCCTTCCTGGACCACCGCCGGAAAACTTCTACGCCTGAGTGACTATCGAGGGGGTCACTCAGGCGAACAGGTAACCTTCACCAATAAGAATAAGTTATTATTGCCTATTTCATTGTCTTTGGGAGGGAGAAACATCTCTGGTTATGCTCAGATTGACTCGGGGTCTTCTGCTAATTTTGTTAACCCTATGTTCTTTTCCGGTCTAGAGGTGTGTCCCCTTCTGCTCCAATCTCCTGTTAATGTCACAGGAGCAGACTCAGCCCCCTTCGCTCAGGGGGATATACGTTACATCACTCCCTGCCTTGAGGTTAAGGTGGGGGCAGTTCATGTGGAACGTATGAAGTTTTTGTGTCTGCATAACCTGTCGTCTGATGTGATCTTAGGTTTGCCTTGGTTGGAGAAACACAATCCTGTTTTTAATTGGGCAAACCGGGAACTGGTGAAATGGGGTACTGAATGTGACTCCCATTGTGAGGTGGTTTCTTTTGCTGAGTGCTCTTCCATGGAAGAGAATATTCCGAGTTTTTTGTCCCATTATGCGGATGTATTTGATGAAAAAACTGTGGACGGATTGCCGCCACACAGATCATACGACTGTGCCATTGAATTAATTCCCGACGCCAAGTTTCCTCGAGGTCGTATCTTTAACTTGTCTTGTCCGGAAAGGGAAGCTATGCGGGAGTATATTAAGGAAAGTCTCCAGAAGGGTCACATTCGCCCATCTTCATCCCCATTGGGGGCAGGGTTCTTTTTTGTGGGTAAGAAGGATGGGGGATTACGACCCTGTATAGATTATCGACAACTTAACAGAATCACTGTTAAGAATCAACACCCGCTACCCCTGATTCCTGACTTATTTAACCAAATTGTGGGGGCCAAATGGTTTTCCAAGATAGACTTGCGAGGGGCTTACAATTTGATTAGAATCAGAGAGGGTGATGAATGGAAGACCGCTTTTAATACACCTGAGGGTCATTTTGAATATCTAGTGATGCCTTTCGGTCTATGTAATGCCCCGGCGGTCTTTCAACATTTTGTGAATGATATATTTCGTCAGCATCTAGGTCGTTTTCTTGTGGTCTACTTAGATGACCTTTTTTATTTTTTCTCCCAACTGGGCTTCACACATAAAACATGTTCGTATAGTGATGGAACTGCTTAGACAAAACAGTCTGTTTGCTAAGTTGTCTAAATGTCAGTTTGGTATCCAGGAGGTCTCTTTTTTAGGTTACTACATCACCCCTAATTCCTTCCGTATGGATCCCCTTAAGGTGGTGGCCATCGAGAAGTGGGAACTTCCCAATAATTTGAAGGCCTTACAAAGATTTCTGGGGTTCGCTAATTATTATAGGAAATTTATTAAGGGGTTTTCTGTTATAGCCAAACCACTTACTGATCTCACCAGGAAGGGGGCAGATCTTGTCAACTGGTCTCATGAGGCTATCCGAGCTTTTGACAAGCTCCGTAAGTGTTTTTCAGAGGCCCCAGTATTGACTCAACCTAATTTTGAACGTCCATTTATTGTGGAGGTGGACGCATCAGAGGTAGGGGTAGGAGCGGTGTTGTCCCAAGGATCGGACACTCTTACTAACCTGCGACCTATTGCGTTCTTCTCAAAGAAGTTCTCTCAAACTGAATGTAACTATGATATCGGTAATAGAGAACTATTGGCCATCAAGTTGGCGTTTGATGAATGGAGGCATTTCCTTGAAGGTGCCAAACATAAGGTGCTGGTACTCACTGATCATAAGAATCTGGTTTACCTAGACAATGCTAAACGTCTCTCGCCACGTCAAGCCCGATGGGCTTTGTTTTTTACCAGATTCGATTTTGAAGTCACTTACCGACCTGGTCCCCGTAATATCAAGGCTGACGCCTTGTCTCGTAGCTTTGATATAGAAAGTTCCCCCAGGACTCAATCTGATACTGTTTTAAGACCCGGGATAGTAGTGTCTATTTTGCAACCTGACTTGGTGACCCTGATTGCAGAATCTCAGGGTCAAGCACCTCATAACACTCCAGACTCTTTGTTGTATGTACCGCCTAACCTTCGACTCCGAGTTCTTGAAGAGATTCACAGTTCAGTTTTGTCTGGTCATCCAGGTGTGGCAGGTACTAAGTATCTGCTCTCACGCCATTACTGGTGGCCATCTTGGGCTCGAGATGTCAAGGCTTTTGTCGAAGCTTGTGAGGTTTGTGCTAGGTCCAAGGTCCCTCGTAGACCACCCGAGGGTCTGTTACATCCTCTACCGGTTCCTACGAGACCTTGGACGCATCTTTCTATGGATTTTATTACCGACTTGCCACTATCTAAGGGTAAGACAGTCATTTGGGTAGTGGTGGATAGATTTTCTAAGATGTGTCATCTCATCCCACTACGCAAACTGCCTAACGCTCGCACACTCGCCACACTTTTTATTAATCATATTCTACGTCTTCATGGGGTGCCTGAGAATGTTGTTTCCGACAGGGGTGTCCAGTTTGTGGCTAGGTTTTGGAGGGAGTTCTGTGGCAAATTAGGTATCTCTCTGTCCTTCTCGTCTGCATTCCATCCTCAGACCAATGGACAGACAGAGAGGACCAATCAATCGTTAGAGCAATTTCTAAGATGTTTCATGGCTGATACTCAGAATAAGTGGAAAGACTTCATTTCTCTAGCAGAGTTTGCTATAAACAATCATGAACAACGTTCTATTAAGATGTCACCTTTCTTCTGTAATTATGGTTTTAACCCTAGGTACTCGTCTGTTCATTCTGCAGAATCTATTAATCCCTCAGCCGAGGTCATTTTCTCTAAACTGTGCACACTTTGGGCCCAAGCTCATCAGAACTTGGTAAAAGCCCAAGAGGCTTATCAAAGACATGCTAATAAAAGACGTATATCTGGTCAGCAATATGTACTAGGTGAGAAGGTCTGGCTTTCAGCTAAAAATCTGAAACTTAGGGTGCAGTCAGGGAAACTGGCACCCAAATATATTGGACCTTATACCATTGTGGAAATCATTAATCCGGTAACCTTTAGGTTGAAACTACCCAATGCTCTTCGTATCCATCCTGTGTTTCATAAGTCTCTTCTTAAAAGATATGTGCCATCGGTGTTGCCTTCACCTCCTCCGGCTCCACTCATCGTCCAGGGGGAATTGGAATATGAGGTGGAGAAAATTTTGAATTCCCGCTGGGTACAGGACTCCTTACAGTATCTGGTCCACTGGAAGGGTTTCGGACCGGAGGAGCGCACATGGATCTCTGCTAAAGACATGCATGCGCCCCGTCTGGTCCGGCGATACCATTTACATAATCCTTCTAAGCCTGGTCCAATGATTAAGGGTCCTGAGGCCCCTCATAAGAGGGGGGGTACTGTCAGAACCGTTCAGTGTGAATTGGGCCTCTGGAGTCTGGACACACCCGATGACTATGGTCCAGCAGTTAATGAGTTACCTGGTCTTTGCTGGACTGATGCAGCTGATTTCAGCTCCAATCAGCACTAGTCCTATCAGCTTCTTGTCTGTATCTCCAGCTTTTCTTATAAGGCTGCCAGTGGCTCTATTGCGTGCTGGCTATTGTCTAGTTCTTACCTGGATATCCCAGCTCCCCATATTTCCCTGTGACCTCTTTGTACCTTCTGTTATCGTTGCCGAACCTTTGCCTGACCTCGACTACCGTTTTTTGCCTACTGAATTTGTACTGCGATTCATCTGGTTTTTTGATTCTGGCTTGTCGACTACCCCTTATTGTGTTGTCTGTCTTGTCCAGTTACGTGTGTCACTTACATAGTATAGGGACCGCCACCGAGGTTGTCCGCAGTTGCTAGAACTGTCTTGAGGCAAGCAGGTAGGGACAGTGGGAGGGGGTTCAACCTCAGGGCTCACTGTCTGGTTGTCTTTCCTCCCCCCCCCCCCCGCTGACATCTGATAAATTTTTCCGATTGTACCTATAATCAATATCTAAATGCTGCATAATGTAGTTATCTAGTATATAAGGTCAATATATTTATAATGTTTGTCATTGGTTAATAATCATTTAATCGTTATACAAACAACCAATTCTAGTCACAGAAACTGATGGATGTAAAGAGATTAGTGGTGCTACAAGATGAATATGGAATGTGGATTGTCAATTGTGTCAAAGATTCCTTCTCCTGACCTATAGTAAACCAATGACTGACTGATATGGATTGCTCACTTTTTCTTTAAAATGAATGTATGACATATATTTTCGTCAATAAGCAAAACCAAATGCTGTTATGTATTGTTTTGTATTCTATTTTCATGATCTGATTGGATATTTGTAAAATTCAGTTTTCTGTACATGAGTTTGGAAGCAGCAATCTTGCTTAGGCTGCTGTTCACAATTAATGCTTTAAATGTCCATATGGACCACACAAAGATTCTTTGAGAGAATTTTTTGTAAGAATTTTCTAGGATTCCATGAGGGTCGTTTATCTTAGAATTTTATCATTTTTCTCTTATTTCTGTGAATTGTTATGGCAGATTTGATATATTTGCGCCTAAATGTGTGATTTTTTATACTCGCCTAGCAAAGTTAGCTAAGCAAGAATTTTTTTGTGTTGCGCCTGATACATCTTTACATACATCTAAATGTGAGCGTACAAAAAATTTGCCATTTTGGCTCAAATCATGGTAAAAATGTTGCAAATAACTCCAGTCCTGACCATGTGTAGGAAAAACATTGGAAGTAGTTTCAGAAGAGTTGAGACTTTTGTGTGACTTTTTAATAAAAAGTCACAAAAACCCCACAGTCTCAGCTGCCTGATATATCAACCTCTAAGATAAATGAAACAACTCCAAAACCCGAAAAAAACAAGAAAAGACATGCAAAAATGTCCTTTACAGGCTTAACATTACAGTTACATACATACACTATGTGAGGCTTGTTCTCACATGTTGCTGGTTTCTTAGTTGCAAACAAACAGTTACAGGTAAACAAGACCACATTACATTATATAGGATGAAACGATTACAGTACAAAATACACAAGTGACACTAAAAGATAGACAGAAACTGGAGAGACATACATAGGGGTACTACAGAAGAGGTGCCATTGCGGTGCTAACAGTGATTGGGGCGAAACAGTGGTGTGCTGCTATTGTTTTGGCAGAAGAAACCCGTAGCTCCAATTTTGCCCCAAGTACCGGCACTTAAGCTGCCTGGTGCTGGGTTCCACTGGCGCGGTGGTGCAGTGTTACTCCTGACTTGCTATAAGGCACTAGTTGTGATTATGTACATTTCAGGTGCTCTGATGGCACCATAACTGGTGCTCTTAGCTGCCAGGATCCAGTTCTGGCACTCTATTGCACCAAGTCATGCAATATAGAGCCCCTGCTGCTGGTGATCGGCTGGGTATTGAAAGGGGAGTGACAGACTAAGTACCAAGCTGGTACCAAAGGGCAAGGCATGGGGGGAGCCTGAGCAGGTGCACAGGTAGCCACCCATAGCAGCGCCATTCTTGACAGTACATTCTACGTGCAACTGCAAGTTCACAAGATTTTGATAAGGTTAGTCAGAGGACAGAGTTGAGTGGAGTCACTTTACTTTTTGCTAATATAAGATAAGTACCAAAGTAATTTGAGTTTCACAAGTACTTACAAGAAGAGTCGTTTTGTTTACTTCTGGTTCAATTCGGTCCTAATTCTTTGTGAACGTAAAAGTCGACCAAGGTCTGAGAGACTTTAAGTCTGCATTTTATACATTCCAGTCAAATTAATTATGACTACCAGGTGTTAACAAGAGAATGGAGAAAAGACAGAAGGAGTGCAGAAGTCTCCAGTAAACAGCAGGGAATTACCTTATATACTCGAGTATAAGCCTAGTTTTTCAGCACAAAAAAATGTGCTGAAAACCCAAACTCGGCTTACATTTGAGTAAAAAAATATATATCTAAACTCACCTTTCTGGCTTCCCCCACTGATGGCTATATACTGGGGTAGGAGCTAGATATATACTGGGGCAGGGGGCTGGCTATATATTGGGGGATATGGGATGGCAGGCTATATACTGGGGGGAAGGTGCTGGCTTTATACTTTGAGGCAGGGTCCAGCAGGCTATATACTGGGGAGGATGTGACCAATGCATTTCCCACCCTTGGCTTATACTCGAGTCAAAAGCTTTCCCAGGTTTTTGTGGTAAAATTGGGGGGCTCGGCTTATACTTGGGTCAGCTTATACTCGAGTATATACAGTAGTTTTGCATTCACATAGACCAATACACAAGAAAGTTGCATATACAAGACTATTGCTTGGGACTTCTGGTACTGAGTTAAGTATACATACCAATACAGAGGAAAGTTGCAGATAAAAGACTATTGCTTGGTTGGGACTCCTGGTACTTAGTGGCATAGCTGTGTCCATGCAAATTGCCACAAACTTAAATGGACTAAAGCTAAAATGTAATTACTAGTGGGCAGAAATTCCTCCATAACAATGTGAGAGGTTGCTAAAGTGATAAGAATACTATTACTTCAAACCATTGATTCATGAGGGTCTTAGTTTTTCATGCAAGGCTTCTCCATTTAGACCTGGTTTTTGGTAAATAAATGATAATATGTCATATATTTGAGTTCTCAGTCACGTAAGTTAATCATAAAAGCAACCAGCAACATCATGCGCTCATGAACAATGAGCTGTCAACACAATTGAAGTAATATGACATTCTCCAACTACCTTGGAAAAATGTGCAAAAATTACATCTCAACGATTTTACAAGCATTGTGGAAGCTGCTTTCTGTTATGAAACGTAACATGTTAGCCTGTTAGATGTTAGCATTTAACATGTTAAATGTTGGCATTTTCCTGACCCTGTTGCTCAGATCCTGCAGTTAGCTCCGCCTAGCTCTACTCATTTCTATGTATTAGCATAGAATTGTCTAGGAACCCTAATTTACTTTGCTACTGGAAGATATTCTTGTACTTTAATTGACTAATCCGATTTGTCTACTTTTTTTAGGCTGAGGACTGTTGTGAATCCAGTGTTGGTGACCTATCAATTTGTATTACTCTAGTTTAGCTCTTATTCACAAAAAAGAAAGCTGAGCTGCAGTTACTGGATCCAACAACTACACAGAGAGCAGAAGGATGTTTCTCTTGCTCTGTTCACTATGTTATTTTGTCTCAAGGCAGGTGGAATTAGTTGAAGTGGGTTGAAGTTACTAGTGGGGTGCCACAGTGGTTATCATTGGGCCACTTCTTTTTATTATCTTAACCAATGACCTCATAGAAGGTTTACATAGTAGATTTTCAATATTTTCTGATGACACTAAGCTCTGTAAAGTAAATGATACAGAAGCGTACAGTATAATATTACAGAGGGATCTGTGGAAGCTGGAGCATTGGGTGAAGAAATAGCTACAGATGTTTAATGTAGATAAAGGTAAAGCACTTTGTCCAAGGAAACATAAAAGTACAATTACAGTATGTTCTAAACCATCAATTACTTTGTAAAACTGCAGCACAAATAGACCTGGGGGTATTTCTGGACAGATAATTTCAGAAACCAAGGCAAATAAAATTATGAGATGTATCAAACAAGGAATAGATTCTCATGACAATTAAATATTTTTGCCCTTATACAAAACACACATGGAATATTGCAATTTTCGGCACAAGCATATAAAATATACATAGTAAAACTGGAATGGATGCCAAGGAATGCAACCAATTTATAAAAGGAATTGATGGACTAGAATACAATGATAGCTTAATAAATTTGGGGTTATATACAAATATGACTTAGGCTACACACGATGTATGCCCGTTGCACCGTAGTACGGCGGGCAAACATCGGCATCAGGGAGAGGAGGAGAGGATGAGTACCACTCACCTCCACCCCTCTCCATAGCGATATATGGCCACCGCCCCATATTATGGGGAATGATAGGATATGTTCTATCTTTCCCCCAGCTAAGGAACAGTATGGTGCCCGTAGGGCACTGTGCGCTCATTGCCGTGTATAGGGGCCGTATATACGCCGTATATACTATACATTGGCCGTATATACATTCCCCATACGTTCGTGTGAATATAGCCTAAGATCTTATTACAATGTATAGTATGGGCAATCCTATTCCTAAAGAACTCTTTATACCTAGGCTAGGACAGGGGGACATCCTCTACACCTACAGGAGAGGCAGTTCTAACATCTCCATGGATTCATTACTGTAAGAGCAGTGAGACTCTGACATAAGATTGTAATGGCTGACAATTTGTATATGTTCAAGATAGGTTTGTATGCCTTTCTTTAGATGATATTTTGTTAATGTTTTGCATCTTTTTCCAAACTTATTTATTATGATATTATGAACTCTTTTTGACATCTCTCAAGGCAATACATGTTAGAATTTTTTATTACTGTAGTAATAATAATAGTGAAGGTTATAGTATTCTACCACTAACATTTTACACATTTAGTGCACAAGAATAATGCACATTACTGATATAACATTAGATGCTCTTCAGAGGTGAATGGGTAAGAAATTTTTCCCACTTCAGAGGATAGGCAATAGGTCATATCGGTCATGGAAGCCTGCAGGACGTTTAAGAAGCTATTCCACCAGAGTAAAGGCTCAGTTTACCTTAAGGGCAAAATAAACTGCACAAGCATCAATTATAAGTGTTTATCTCCCAAAACACAACTAAAATATATCATTGAGAACCTCATTCAATTCACAAAAAGAAGAAGAAATAAGGTTGTGCATATGGAATGTTACAGAAAATAACAGAAAAATAATAATTACAGGGGATAGCAGAGAACTAGAATGTCAATAATGAAGGGTAACATTAGTATATGACTGTAGGTGAACAGAGGTAGCAATTCTGTGGCCAAAGGATTTCTACTGCTTAATTCTCATTCAAACAGGCATCTCAAATGTGGACGTGTGATATCCGTGTGCAGTCCATATTGTATCCACATTTTCACATCCATATGTCATCCATGTGTGGTCCATTTTTTTTGCAGATCCATTAACTTCTATGGAAGTCCATGGTTCACATGTAAGAAAAAATAAAATATACTGCAATATTTTTTCTCTCAGACTACTTAGCTCTGAACTAAACAGATATGTGAACAGACCCATATAAATCATTGGGTCAGTATACTATCTGCAAAAAAAAAAAACACAGATAGCACACTGATGTCAAAAACTTCCATCTAAATGAGCCTTTAAGACTAAAGTCTGCATTCTATAAAATTCAGATGTGATTTGAAATTAATATACAGCAGAAAACCACTATAAAACAAACTTTAACCACTTACGGACACAGCCCCTTTTTCGGCTTTGTGTTTCCGTTTTAAACTCCCCGCTTTCAAAATTCCATAACTTTTTTTTATTTTTTTTGCATACAGAGCTGTATATAGGCCTGTTTTCACAATACCGTGTACTGAGAAGCTAGAAAAAAAATTCAAATGCAGTGCAATTTGACGAAGGAAACACATTTGCGCCAAATTGTTTGGGCCCCGCTTTTATGGCTTTCACTGTGAGCTCCAAATGACACCTCTCCTTTATTCCTTGGGGCAGTACTATCCCCTAAATACCAAATTTATATTGGTATTATGTTTTAGTAGATTTTCAAAAATGTACATTTTTTGTTCAAAAATAAAAAATTCTTCTTTTTAAAATTTGTATGTGTTGCAAAATCCCCAAAAAGTGGGGATTCTTTCATTTTGGTATTATTTTCCAGAAATAGCCATTTTTATATTTTTTACATTTTAGGATGTGACTATACCTAACATGTTTAATATTTTGTTTGTTTATTCTTTATTTTATCACTTGTAAGGAAAGTGCTTTTAGGTTTTTTATTAAGTTGTTTTTGTTTTTTTCTCCCTCCCATAGGATACTTGAACCCTAGGGGTCTGATAGATCCTGCTATGTATTATGATACTACTGTATTGCAGTATATGGGGATTTTCCAGATGATTTATAACAGTGTCCCTCCCGATCATGCTCACTGACATGCCTGGGAGTCTTACATAGAATCCCTACTATCATAGTATTAGGCAGCAAACACCCAGTGTGAATTAAAAGGTCTCAGCCACGGAACCCTTTTCATGCACCGGCTGCAGCACCATGACATTGGCAAACGCCATGGTATGGTAAGAGTTAAAATAATGCAATGTATGTATAATACAAAGTTATGTATACAATGCAACCAACATTTCACATTGCACCTTTAATTGCAACAAAAATAAATCCACAATTTTCAGATCCCGTCAAACTAGTTTTTGGAACCTGATTGTAAGGCATTTATTATTTCAAAATATTCTTTATTAATTGAATAGCACCGTTGAGGAAATTAATATATAATAGTCACTTAATTATTCTCAATGAGATTCCCGTAAAATTTATTAGATTTTTGTTGTCAAAAGAAATGAGTGTTTCTTTGAGAAAGAAGAACTCTCATTTTTATCCTACAAATGATGATAAATGAAGGCAAATGATTTTTCTTTAAAGGCTGCAACATGGCACAAAACATGTTACTTTGCTTAAAGGCACAAAGGAAAAAATCAATACAGCAAGGTTCAATTACAACATTTAAGTCATGTGACTTCCAGCAAAATTACCCATTTTTATCAAAAATTCATACAGCAGCTTAAAAATTCATCTCCACAGATAAGAAGTAAATTGTGGCTGAAGCCCACAACAAGATATGACAAATAGAGCAGTGTATAGAGCGTGGTTCCAGGTTTCTTGCCTGGAAAGCAATTAGCATACACAAGTGAAAACGCAAGTCTGAGAGGCTAATATATAATCGCAGAAAAACACATCTATATTTATGCTCTAGGTGCATGCTTCCCTGAATGTATTAGAATTGATTGAAGTCAAAAATGGCCCGCTAGTTTTTGTTAATGGTGCAAGAAAGGACTGTGTACTCCTGTAACAAGTATATATGGACTTGGATCTAAGCTGAAAGGCAACCTGAGAACTCTGGCTAAGTTACCCAGCTATCATGGGAAACAAGCAAGAGGTACACTTTTTATCATAATTTGCCTTATTGAGTGAGTTATTTGCTTTATTGGTTTCTTTTTATGGCACTTTTTCTTACTGTTTATTGTACCTAGTGCTAACTATTAACAACGACACAAAAAAGAGCATAAGTTATTTACCATTAGTAGCAAGAAAAATATTCAGTGCTGCAATCATATTCATGTGTTAAAACTAAATATGTATTAATCTAAATATTTAATATGAATTTAAGGGTTTTCTCCGGGTCCTCCGTTTTCCTCCCACACTCCAAAACATACTAGTAGGTTGATTAGATTGTGAGCCCCAGGGGGACAGGGACAGATTTGACAAGCTTTGTGCAGTGCTGCGTAATCTGTAGGCACTATATAAATAAAGAATTATTAAAACTATTATTATAAAGTGAAACTAACCCTAAGAAATTATTTATTTTCATCTAAGAAATGAATTGTGCATGTAATAATGGTAAACTTTGTAATATACCTCAATAAGGAAAAAAGCTATTTCTGAAAGCCTTTTTTAAGTCCATACACAGCAGATAGATAAGGACAGGAAGAAAGTGATTAACGCTTTCCTTACACTGTGATTATTTCACTGAATGATTCATTTCTGTTAGAAGACAAGACTATCCAGTGATTGTCTGAAGTCATTATAGATATAGTCAGCTTCTTATCTATTATCTGTGAGTGTGAGTATAAGTTTCAGAACTCTGTAAATCGGTTCTGACTGCAGGGTTATAGGATTTTGAACCACACCCACGGATGCTCCGCTTAGACTTGTTATTTACTATTTTTATCAGCAAAGTTTCATTTCCTTAGCTTTGTTGGGTGTGTGTTCTGTGGAAAACTCAGTACTTTCATTTGGAGTTTAGTGTGTGTCAGTTGTAGGTTTAGTGATGGATGGTCGAACCTATCAGTTGCTGGGACAGTGTCCAGAAAATGTTCATATTCCTTCCTTTCCCATCCTACACCTGGTGCTAGTTATATTTGTAATTAAACCTTCAGTATTCTGCTATGCTTGTTTTTTTGATCACTCTTTGCCTGATGATTCTGTACTTCACTGCCATCTTAGTTTTTGACTGGAATATCCTACCTATTCTTGTTCCTATCTGTTTAATTGTCTCTCTTTGTTTGCCTTCTGTTGTGTCCACTGACTCAAAGAAGGGACTGTTGTCCTGTTGTCCACTGCGAGTTAGAGCAGTACTGGCAAGTAGGCAGGGGCATGGGTTCTTAATAATTCAGGGCCTGCTCCTCTTTGTCTGCTTTGCTAACAGAGAATGCTAACTTAAAGGGGTTATTCCCATTACCGAAATTTAATGTTACGGTTTGTATGAAAAAAAGTTATACAATTTTCCAATATACTTTCTGTATCAATTCCTCATGGTTTTGTAGATCTCTGCTTGCTGTAATTCTATGTTTCCTTCCAGTGGACATGTGGAGATGTGTGACCATGGTCAGTTTCTGGCCACTGGAAGGAAATGACTGCAAGCAGAGATCTAGAAAACTGTGAGAAATTGATACAGAATGTATATTGGAAAACTGTATAACTTTTTTTCATATAAACAATAACATTAATTGGCTTTAATGGGAATAGCCCTTTAAGGTATCCTAAGAAGCAAGTGCAAAACATGTATTGGGTCTATTCTGTCTGGGTTTACATTCATTTGTATTATCAGTTGCTTGTGCACTGCCCTCTTTTCTGGGCCTGTGCAATATAGTGTTTCCTTAAGGATGTTTATTATACAATAACTGTGTCTATATATATAATTTATTTCAACAACAGACCCCTATTGCTGAAATATTGTCAGTGCAGGTGGTGTACACCAGTGAGTGAGTGATACATAAGAATAACCCTCTGTGATACAATTGTGGTATAATTTAAAAACATGGCTTAAAACATAAAAAAGGGGAAAAAGAAACTTTTTAAGTAAAGGTTTTTTACAAAGTTTGCTATTAAGAAATTAGTTAAAACTTGGTTGGAAATTTTACTTACACTTTAAGTGGGTGGGCCAATTTACAATACATAGTTAAAATTTGTTGTAAAATAATATGCATAGTTGACATATCTGATTTAAATAGTTTTCCCTTTTCATTTATGGGGGATGGGCATTTACATAAATGCTGTGACAGTGGTGGTGGTCATGTGATGCATGACCACCAGGAATACACTGACAGGTTTTTATATGTCAATGCATGCAAAGGATTATTTGACTTTTCTAGCAAAAGACTTGCGATATTACATAATGGGCTTTGCTTTTACAGCTTTCACTGTGCGATCTACATAACACATCCCCTTTATTATTTGGGTCAGTACAATTATGGGGATACCAAATTTGCATAGTCTTCTTACATTTGAATAACTTTTTTTAAAAATGGAAAACTTAATTGTCTTTGCATTGTCATATTCTAACTCCTGTTTTTAAACTTTTGAGAACTGTACAACCTTTCAATTACTTTTTGTTCAAATTTTTAACAAAGTATTTTGATAAGTTCAAAACCATAACATGCCGTTGCAGTATTATGCCACTAGTACTGAATGTAACGCTGTTGTCACCAAAAATAATAATCTTTATTCATATAATGCCACCATGTTCCACAGCACTTTATAGAACATTGGGTAAATATCCCCCCAAAAAACATTATAGAGTAATATAATGGGCAAAAGCTGAAACAATGGGAATGAAAGCTTTCAAGAGCTTACAAACTATGAGGAAGAATCGCTGACACAGGTGGTAAAAGTGCCTATACAATGGTCCAGCCGTCCTTTATAAGGTATCAGAAATAAATAATTAAATACATGAAATAAATAAATAATGTTGCGTGACCCAGTCACCAGCTGCTATCTATATCCACGGAATCTACAGAATTTCTGGTGCATGGGCATAAAGAGTAACTTGTGTAATAACATCCGGTGCTGAGGGATTACATAGGATGAGGATAAAACAGTGGCGTTATTTTTAAGAGAATGAAAGTTACATGAGGTCCGTTACTGATTGGCTATAAACTAAGACCATGAACATAGTAGAATATCCATGGGGAGAAGAAAAAGAGAATTTTGATTTTTATATTTGTGTTATATTTTAGAAAAATGGATAACGCCTTAAACTCAATAAATTAAAACATATCTATCTGTACACTGCATTTTATTTTATATTAATATTTTATATTCTGCAAAATGTATAATTGATAAATAATTTCATTTATACACTTGATTCTTTGTTGCAAACAATCAGGTGACAAACAGGACACAAACTGTCAATAATGTCAAATAATATATCGCTAAATTGATCGAGGCGCTCACATGATCATTTTATACATGCAGGTACAAGGAACAACTAAGATTAATGTACTATGGAGCCTGTTGTTTGTCCGGCACCTCTGTTAGATGTTATTGATCTAAAGAGTGCTCTTATCTTGCAAATGGCAGCTAGACACATTAACTGGTGCATGATTTATTCAATGTGATCGGTGGGTGATGATATTCAATGTTAATGAGATGTCCAGGTATTATTATTATTTACTTTAGCTTTTAATTTATTTTTAATTGAAAGGGTATCAGTTTAACATAAGGCCACCAAGCACTGCCTCATTCTTCTCATATTGTTTATATCGCTCATTAATCATTCCTAGAGGCCAGTACCTTTTCTTAGTTACAAGGGTATCGGATGGTTAGTCAATGATGCTGACTTATGTACAGCCTGCACAGCTCTGTGCTATGTGCAAAACATAATTTTATTATATTCACAGTATTTTCCGAGCAGTTTCTATGGTTAATATTTTCGGAATAATCTGTCTTTCAGATAAAAGCTGGTAAAAGAGCATGCTGTACAAGATACTAAGTGATACAAATTATTCCCTTTGTGTTTTGTACATATTGTTGTACATATTTTTAGTTGTCCAAAAGCTTATCACAATATACCATAACATGGTCTGCAATATACAACAGCAATATGTATTTCTCTTCTTTTAATATGGGGCTATCTTTCACCCACTTCGACCCTGCTTTAGCCCTTTTTCAGACTATTTTTTCCTTTATTTCCCATGCTTTTTTTTCTGAAACTGTCTGAGGGCTTTCTCTATGTGTTTTGTGTCTTATGGTTTGATGGCACAATTTTGGGCAATATACAGTATATTATTGTGATTAACTTTTATTAATAATTTTGGGTAGGGAATAGAAAATAACAGCCAACTATTGTATTTTTATAATCTTCACCATTCTCATAATACATTACAACAATATAAGATTTAGATTTAGGCTTTTCCTCAATAAAAAAAAAACATTTTTTAGCTGGAAGGTATTCAGATGCATCCATTTTATCAAAGCATGTGCAATATTTTTCTAAATAAAATTAAAATAATATTTTTTGTTATAATGAACTGTATTCAAACCCTCATCATAATATAATAAATTACACATAATTATACTATATAAAGGGGTATTATGGGAATATGTACTTATGATACAAAAACACCATAATTCTATAAATAAATGAATGCAGCAAGAATCAATGTCATAAATAATAAAATGGAGCTTAAATAGTTAGCTGTTATGATTCACAAAATGTATGGCTTTTCTAAAGTAGGCGGAGTTATCTCCAAGATGGCTGCCATGATCGTTCAGTTCTCTGTAACTCCCATCACTGCACAATGCCTCACTGAGATGACATCTGACCATAACACTGCCCACGCTGTATGCACTGCAATGACTACAGCCAAACATAGTTTTAATCCCATGATCTGTTCAGGCAGGTTTAGGACATGTAATGTGGACATGTGACCAGCGGCCATCTTCTGTCCTGTGCCTCATCCACAGGGACAAAATCACAGGACTAATTAAAGAGCCAGTAGCATTTGAATTCTCCATTATAGTCTAAGTCCACAACATAACAATTTTAAATAACAGCTAATAACAGATTATTTTATATTTTAATGACCCATTTGAATATAAATTATGCTTATTCCTGGAATACCCCTTTAAATAATGTGATGATGATAAATAATGTGTTGACTCCTTTTTCTTGCACAGTGACCACTGCAGAACGAAGAACAAAATTTCTATAGGAGACATTGAGAGTTATTTATCTACAGTCTTGACATTTGTTCCTGTTTAGTTTAGTTTTTTTCCAGGCAGTATATCAGGCAGTCTTTTGTTTTTTGCAACTTTTTTTTTTAAGTTTCAAGAAAGTCACATAGTTTTCTTCAATTCAACCCCTGCTCAGACGTGGATTATATTATCATCAAAATTGCAACTTCCCACTGTGATTTGGAACAAAATTGTCTACATCTGGATTCTAAAGATATTTCCCGGAAGAAAAAGGGTTACAAATATACGAGATGAAACCAAGATAAATTACCCAAATGGAGATGTTTTTGTCTTAATTAAAACAAAAAAGCCTCAAAAAGTAATACCAGAAACCAAAGAGGTAATATATTCCCCAATTTGTCTCCAAAAGGTCCACATAACCCAGAATGATACCAATCCAGCAAATAACAAACCCTCAAAATAATAAAGTTATGTGTTTTAAAAATGAGTTTTAGCAAAAGTTTCACCAAGGATTATGCTAAACAAAAAATAAATAAACTGCTAAAAATTATTACAATTACATTTTTATTCCTTTCCACATTATTAGTTAATAAAATTTGGCAAATTAAAAAAGTTACAGACACATCAAAAGAACACCATGAAAAAGTACATCTAAAGTAAAACTTGTCTCACAAAAAAGCAAACCCTCAATTAGTGACATTGACAGAAAAACAAAAAATTTAATGTATAATTTGGAAACAATCTAAAAAAAATAGAAACAATCTAGTGCTGTGAGCACGTCTAGTCCTTCCTTCTTGTGGGTGGTAGAGTCCCATTGGTGGGGGACCCAGTGACCATACATTAATTAGAACTCCTCTGGGAGTTGCTTTGTGTGAGAAATACAACATTATATTTCCATCATATTAAGTGCTGGCATACTCAGGATTGCACCACCCATGAAACAACTTGAGATGTCCCCTGCTGGATGACAGGGGGCAACATCTTGGGGCAGTGCTTCCCCCCTCCCACTAAAATACTGCTGGGCTGCGGCCCAAGACCACACTATCCCATACTGTGGTCAAAGAACTTAGCCTTAAAAAGAGAACCTATATACTTCAGCTTCTTCTAACTGTCTTTTTCTCTTCCTCACAAAGTCAGCAGAGGCAGATCTATGCACCCTGCCTGCATGCACACACTATGATGTGGCTGTATCGCAGCCGCATGACATCATGGTGTGTGCACATAGGCAGGCCACAAACACAAGCCTCCCCCTGCTTTGCCAGGAAGAGAAAAATATGGTGCTGAGGGTCGAAGAAGCCAGAGGTAAGTATAGAGGTTTTCTTTAGCAAGGGGGGGGGGGGGCTCTATTAAAGATATTTCATTAGCAAGGGAGGGCTCTGCTGTGGACATTTCAATAAAGAAAACTCTGCTGTGGATTTTCCATTAAAGGGGTGCTTTGCCATAGATATTTCATTAAAGGGTGCTCTGTGTGGACATTTCATTACAGTGGGCTCTGCTGTGGACATTTCATTAAAAGGGGGCTCTGTGTAGACATTTCATTAAAGGGGCTCTGCTGTGGACATATCATTAAAAGGGGGCTCTGTTGTGGAGATTTCAATAGCAAGGAGAGGCTCTGTTGTAGAGAATTCATTAGTGTGGGGGGGGGGGTCTGCTTGACATTTCATTAATGAGGGGAGGCTGCTGCTGGACATTTTAATAAAGAGTAGCAACTGCATTTCCCACCCTAGGATTATACTTGAGTCAATAAGTTTTATCAGTTTTTTTGGTAAAATTAGGTGCCTTTTTCTTATTCCTTGGATATATAAGGTATTTTTACACATAATGAAAAGACCAAAGACAAGGCAACATTATAAAAGTGTGTGGGGCTATAGAAAAAGGGGTATTATAATGTTTCCTTTTCTGTAGCCCACATCTTATAAAATGAGCACTATGGTGGTAAAAACCTTTAAAAACTTTTGATTCGCCACTGAATACAAAAACATTCATTGCCTTACAATATTTGCCTAAGCATGTGATAAAGATCGCAGCTCACACTATTTGTTGAGAGCATTTAAGCTTCCCGTAAAACAGATAATTGCTGATCTGCTTAATTAAAGAAAGATTTTTTTTCCTGTCACATTTACAAAGATAAATTAAATCATCAACCTTAGTGTAATGAGAGATAATTAGATTATTCACTCTTAATGAATAAAGGAAAAATTCAAGAAATTACCAACCATGCCTTCCAGATAAGATAATGGGGATTGTCAGAAAAGTGCAATGTTTAGTAAAATTCTAATTGTCTGTAAAACAACGAGGTTTTACTCCCGATAGCATTAAAAAGTGACTTATGTGAGGTAAATGGGTAATTGAAGTCAATAATGAGTATTTATGTAGATACATTAGACAGGTATACAAATTGACATGATATTGATAACATGAACATTTTCATTTATAGTGAACACCATGAAGATAGATGAATCGTCTACCTTGTCCTCACTACTCTAATGATAACTTAATTAGATTTACCAATGTCCCCTCCATGCAGTAGGACGAGTTGCAATAAGGCAAAGGAAGCGGGAGACAGTATTTAACATCTATTATGACAAACAAATATAAATGGAAAGATAAATCAACTCTCAAAAAGTCATAAATGCATATTACAGATGGCAGTTTTTTTGAAACATTTTCTTTGATTATTTAGTTGCTAACTTAGATGCATAGATTAATATAGAGATATAACCAGATTTGTATACACCGAGTTTACCTGTTCATATTCTGCTATTACCATATTTTTCGGACTATAAGGCGCAACAAAGTATAAGGCGCACCATCAATAAATGCCTCCTAAAATGTCTAGGTTCATACATAAGGCGCACCGGATTATAAGGCGCACCGGATTATAAGGATGAATGACCAGCAGGTGGCAGACCTGTGCACAGTTCAAGGCAGCTGGTGTCTGTAAATACGGTTCATATATAAGGCGCACTGGACTATAATGCGCACCTTTGATTTCTGAGAATATCAAAGGATTTTTTGTGCGCCTTATAGTCTGAAAAATACGGTACTTCTTGTATTTAGGTCCATGTGGTTTGACTCTTCTTGGACATGATTCCATGTTAAACACAGTTCAGAACCCTTGGGTTGCCCATGTAACCTCCTAAATAACTACTGCACTGCATACTGGCTTTTCTTCACTGATTATATTGGATCCAAGCTCCAGCCGGGCTTTATTCTTTAGAGCCCAATAGAAGACAAAATGTTCCAATATTACCCTATAAAGTATGTTTGATGCATGTAGTACATATGCTGGAGTGCACACCGCCCACACTTACTGGGCAATATTCCAAGTTAAAATCCAAGGAGAATCTTGATAGTAAGTCCATTAAAATTTGGAAATAAACATGTTCGGTAGGTGTAAAAACACATCTCAAACATTGGGGCACTTTTACTTAGAACAGGGCAAACTGCACTAAATGCAGTTTTTCTGTATATAATGCAGTGTGCGCCGGATTCAGGATTTCTCCATGCACATCAACTGCCCCGACAGAGTGCACCAAATTTTTTTTGATGCACCTTTAACATATGGCATGCAATGCATTTCTGTTGGACTTTGCATGATAAATCTGGCGCACAGTCGGATTGAGCACCAGAACCCCCCTGATTTGTGTCGTATGACGCCCAGTGCAACTGCATCACAAAAGGGTCACGTGCGACACAATTGTGTTGCAAACACTTCTCAAATGCCTGTGCAAGCAGTTAGCACCTAAAAGAACATGCAGAAGTCTGACATAAAACTGGCGCAAAGCCCTTAGTAAGTGTGCCCCACTGTGTTAATCATGGCATATAGCATTTATATGTTAGAAACACATAGGTTTTTACACTTATACTGTACTCTACATATTTGTATCTGAGACACTTCCAATGCTGACTTCTGGGATGCTGAACAGATATTCTCCTGTATACTCTTTCTCTACATTAAAAGGATTTCAATGTTTTTTTGCAGCAGGCGAAGACTCCTTTCACTTTGTTTTGGTCTGAATCACCACCTGCTATACAGCATCTATGGAATTAACAGCCAGACTTACAAGAGGTCTTGGGACTTGCAGATTACCTCAAACCCATAGTTATTAGAAGAAGGGTTGCTATAAGTTAATCATACTTAGTGTGGTTTTTTTCCTGAGTTGCCCATAACAGATTATGAAAGATATGAGAAGTGGCCTTTCATTGTTTATGTGACTTGTGTACTTTTGTGGGGTTTTTTTGTTTGTTAATCAATTGAATCTTTGGATTGTTCCTTCAAGGCTAACTGCACATGTAGTGTATAATTTATACACAATAGAATGGGTAACAAAACTGCAGTTTATTTACAAAAAAAATCGTTTTATATAAATCTTTATTAAAATTGACAGCATTAAAGGGCTTGTCCACTTTCAGCACATGATTGCTATGGTTTGGTAAGGGAAAGTTATACTATTTTCCAATATACTTTCTGTATCAATTCCTCCCAGTTTTCTAGATCTCTGCTTGCTGTCATCCGAAAGGAAACTTCTGTGTTAACTTCCAGTAGATATAAATCTGTCCATGGTCATGTGATGGACATGCAGGTGCACTGCTCATTAATATCACACGGCTCTGATTACTCTCTGTGATATAACGATTTGTGCATCAGTGTGACATCACATGACCATGGACAGATTTCTATCCAATAGAAGTAAACATAGACAATTTGTATAGGAGGACAGCAAGCAGAGATCTAGAAAATGGCAAGGAATTGACACAGAAAGTATATTTGAAGATTGTATAACTTTTCATTACACAAAAAAAACTATTATTTCCTGAAAGCTCCACTCCTCAAATAATACATGGCTGATAAGGAAGGGGTCACATGACAACAGCTCAGTAGCATTAACGTCCTTGCTAATAACCAAAGAGTGGAGTTACTATACCAGAAGCAGGGACTTCCCAAAGTTTATTATGTGACACTACATGCTCCTCCAACTCAGGGGAAGTAGTGTAGTTTGCTTGTTTTGTTTTAATGTGGATTTAATGCAGATTTTTCCTGTGAATGACATCAGACAATAGGAAGAAAAAAGGGATAAAATAACGCATGTGAAAAGCCTACATGTAACTCTGCATAAAAACTCTAGAAATCTGCAAGAAACATGCATGTTTATATGTCGATTTCATGCAGAACAGGTTGCGAAATGTGAAGTTGCCCTTAATGTTCTTGCTTTATTACTGAAATAAATGATCTTTTTGGCCTCTTTTTCTGGTCAATTCACTATCATATTGTTTATGTAGAGCAAAAATAATTCTTTTTAAACAAATATAAGTCCACAAGTCATGGAGACTTTAAACCGGTTCATTATTTTATGTTAATTATTTATAGCTTGTGGTTGGACAATATGCAGTCAATATTTATTATACTTTATCCTATAAGTTATCACAATTCTATGCATTTTTGCTCCCAGAATGATTTTCTCATGCACCGAGCCTCTTTAAGGGTTTCTATTTTTTTTTCATCTTAGGTAAATGGCGGGTCTATAGTCTATTAGTATTGTTTTGGGGTAAAAAAATAAATAAATAAAGGAGGAGGATATTGCAAAGCAATAGGAAAACATACAGATTAGGTCCTCATTAGATTTCAATCCATTATCGCTATTAAAAACCACTTCAATAATTGCAAAGAATTTAGATATTAACTACTTTTTAACTACTTTATGTTTTAGGTTTGTAAACCATATATATAATAGCAATAACATGAAACAAAAACATATTTGTTAGTGTGTTATAAGAATGTAATTGTCACTAAATAGATAGATCATTTGTGATGTACTGTACATTCATTTGTGTATGTATCGAACAATGTTTACTGCTGAAATCTGCAAACTGTAGAACAATGACTTTAAATCATAACAGCATTGCTCAATGCTACGTGGCTAACAGCGAGGTCTCATTACAGAAGGAATATAACACCATAATTTCCCTGCTCCCAGAGGACACAGACACATAACATAAATAAATTATGTACAGACTGTTAGAAATCAAATCACAGCGCTGATACATAATATTGGCACAATAAGTGTAATGCAAATCGAAGAATATTCTGCCTTTGTAGAAATGATTTGAGCTTGATGTAGCAATCTAGGACAAGCTTACAATTGCATCTTACAAGCTTTCATTAATTAAATGGCTCTTCAATTATCGTAAAAAGTAAATCATGGAATATTTACTACTGTCTTATAATTTAAGTAAGTTTGCAAATGGCCATGAAGGAATAGGACTCATTCTGCCTGTGTTTTCATCAAAGCTTCCCAGCAGTGGTTGAGTTCTGATCGAAGGCAAAATCCATTTGAGTTAACATAGTAACCTCAAGGGGATGTTAAAATGATTCTTGAATAATTTTCAAATCTAATTGTGTTTGCTCTTCAAACTGCTGTAAGGCCTTTTCAAAATTCATTGGCAAACAAGTAAAATCCTACAGGATTTTATGATTTATCCAGTAAGATTTCATTGTGAGCGTTAAAGCTGAAATAAGCAGCAGCTTCTGAAACGCTCTGTCTTTAAACGCACAGTTTTACGGATCAATTTGTCCTTTCTTCAACATTGCAACTGGTTTACTATGAATATGCAAACACCAGATGCATACCGGGTTTTTAATACTGTAGTGTTTAATGAAAAGTCCTTGCCGAACCAGGTCTATCTAGATTTTTATATACAATTTAACCATCTTATATCTATCCATTTAACATCTACATATTCACATGTCTATCATCTATCTTTTTAACTATTTCTGTTCATACTGCACATATATATATACACATATATATATATATATATATATATATATATATATATATATATATATATACATAGTGGATCTACATAGATAAATCACAGTAGTAGAGTCTTTTGCATCACCATAAAGAAAATGATTCACTTTATAATTAGTCTCTGACCATCCTTAGCCTCTTCCAGTCAATAAAATGTAACTGGACGTTGCTTTCTCTTGTCATTCAGGAGATGAGTAAATGGCGCTCATTAGCATTGGGCACAGCAAAACCTCAACAGCTTCCAGTCAATAGGAAAACAGGGACTAATGTTACAAGTTTGCTTCTTCTTTGAAGAGGTTACAGGATGTAAAAGCGCATACAGCTAATTGCTTTTTTTTTTTTTGTAAGCAAATCTTTCAGCATTGCTTGGTAGCACAAACCTTTAAAGTCCTGCTATATCAGCACATCAACATCTTATTTTAGGAGATACATAATTTAAACTTTTTCTTTTTAGATACATGTAGAAATGTTTTTGTATGTATAAATATTATATAATATTCAATATAATATGCTTTTAAACTATTTGCAACAGATCATATGATTATGTTATGTCTTTGGAAACTTCTCATAGGTTTATTTGCAACATCTGAGTTAATTAGAGACACATCTGTGGATTTATTTATACTACAAACACACTGCTTCTCTGGGTAACATCATGGGGAAGTCTAAAAAAATCTGTGAAGATATCAGGAAGAGAATTTTGAACACAAGTCTGGTTCATCCTTGGGTACAATTTCCAGAAAACTGATGGTGGCTTGCTCATCTGTACAAACAATTAAGCGCAAGTACTAGCTAGATGGGAATGTCCAGCCATCATAGCGCTCAGGTCCTGTGTCCCAGAGATGAACATAATTTGCATATCAACCCAAGAACAAAAGCAAAAAAAACCTTGTGAAGATGCTGGCTGAAGCTGGTAAAAGTGTGACAGGAAGAGGCCAAAATAAACATGTCCCTTGACCTGACGCAACTAAAATTGAATTATTTGGCCATAATGACTATTGTTACGTTTGGACACAGCTACTTTTGGCCTTCAGGATGTGGCCACTTTTTCCCATAGAGTTTTAAAAGCCATCTTTTTTTTATTTATATAGCTGGTTAAAGGCATGTGTTTTGTGATCTTTTTTTTTAAAGGATTTTGCCACTTTATCTTATGTTTTGAGTAATTTGTGTGTAAGTGTGGGGGGCAGGATATTAAGAAATTTACCAATATACATCTATGAAAAGTTATTTTAATAAGCAGAGCTTAACTTTTAATAGATGTATTTTGGTAAATTACCTAGTATCCTTCCCCACAGACTTACACACACATTACAAAAAAACATGAATGTCCATGTTTATCAATATAGAACTGCTCTAGTCTGATATAGTTGTATTAGATTGTTAAGGCACCCATACACCATAAATAGGTTCCATTTCTGCTCTCTCTCCCTTACACATACACGCTTGGTTCCCTCCACCACCAGGAATTGCCATTTGACATGGAGGTGGTAAAAGGCAACAGGAATTGAGACTATTTCGGGGCATGTACACCAGAATCCTGCTAGCCACTATATGTGATGGAAAGTAGAAAAAAATTGAAAAAATATTCATAGTTTGTGAAAGACATTTTAAAAACAGATTTCTAAATAGATTTATAGGAAGAAAAATTTGTAAATATAAATGGTCATTAAAAAGGCATATTTCATACCCAAAACGCATAAGAACTACTATAATAGAAGAACAATAACATGTTAGTCTTTCAATAATTATTGTATTAATGATTAGCATTACAACCCAAATACAGTAGTATTAAAGAAAAGTAATTAAAGAAAATCAACAGAAAACTATATACAACCAGTAATAATAATTCCTTTATTTATATAGCGTACAAAGATTATATAGCGCTGCACAAAGCTTGCCAAATTGGCCCCGATCCCCAATGGGGCTCATAGTCTAATCAACCTAACAATATGTTTTGGAGTGTGGGAGGAAACCGGAGGACCTGGAGGAAACCCTTATACACATGCTTTCTATTGCACGTATGTATATTGGAAGTATATTTTTATTGACTTGCAAAATGAAAATATAGCCATCAGTTTTCCCTCTTCCATGGTGCAGAAACATTGGAGGAAATATAACAGCAGAAAGTTTCACAAAGCTTTCCAAGTGATCTGATTTTTGTGCACTGGATTTTAGTCTTTCTGGAAAAGAAAAGGCAGCAGGTTACTTTTCTTATGGATTAGGGATCAATGTATTGGTGCACCAAATGTAATCAGTTGTGATCAGTGTCCGCATAAAACTGTTGGCCGGACACAAATAATTACATTGCAATAATCATATGTTTTCAAGTTGTTTTCTACCAAACTTTGAACTTGAACTGGATAGACGGAAAATCCAATATTAGAATTCTTATTGGTAACAAGATCATTTAAAGGTTTTGTGAACATTCCAAGCATAAGATAGAGGTGTCTTGCAATTGGGTATGATACCTAGAATATTGAGAGTTAAGGTAAATGGGAAAGAGAAGTAAAAGTGTTGGTTATTGTACCTTAGTTGGATGTCTGGGCAACCAAAAGATTTCAGTGTGTAATATTAATATTGCTGACTATTCAAAGAACTAGCCAGTTACTGCCATTGGCTATGGTGGAAAGTGCACAACCTAGGACTACCAGGACTAGTGAAATACATTGGATGCTAAAGAACAGAAACAGGTATAAACATATGTAAAGGTCAATAATGATCATTTTTAACATAAATATCCACACAAATAATTGTAACATATTATTAAAGAGAATAACAAATGTTTCTTTTCTGTTTTAGTGTCATAAAACAAGAATAAGTCTCTTTAAAAAGACAAATGTGCAATGTATAGGGTGACAGTAAACAGTAAATATAACAGATAGACCTTCCATCATCATGCTAATGGCCACACGTGCTAGCGGCATAATAAAGTCACTCTGTAGCTGTTGTTTATGTTAACATTTTCACCCCTTTTTCTTTTTCTACTTGTTTTAACTCAATATACTGAAAAGAAACACTTTAACCCTCTTGCTGTTCAGTGACACCATCTGTGAAATCCAGTGTAATTGAGTTAGTTCAGGATTGAATGAATGAGCGTGCTTGTGTATGGAGCAGTGCGCTACTGCATGCCTAGTGTCATATTCACAATATCATTGGATGCATTGCTCTTGCTCCTGTCTAAATTATTCTTATAGGAAATATATTTATTTAAAGTATCCAAACTTATATATAGTGAATCAAAATACAATGTCCAGTTTATTCAAAGCAGTGGTAACCTACAGCCACCCACAAAACACTGCCCCTGCCCCCTGGCCCCCTGCCCTTGGTGCTTGACCTGTGGCCTCGAGTCCCTTCTTCCATCTGTGTACTATCCAATATAAAACTACATACACTCTTTGTAGCACATAATACGTAAGCAAAACAGCAGAACACATACACAGAGTTCGCAGGGGTTTGAATGTGAAATGTATCATCTTCATACCTCAGGGATCCATTAAAAAAACAGTGGCAAGCTGATTATTGCTGATTATTGGGGAAGACACATTTATGACATATCAATGGATTAAGCATAAAATGTTTGCAGTTTAACTACTGACATATTGTGTGCTTATTGCTTAGTAAATATCCCCCAGTGTGTTATTAGTTATATTTTATGGTAAAAACTGATACAGGCTGGCAGAATTCTAAGGAATTGCATATATATGTATGTAGTTGAGTGGATCAGTAGAAATTAACGTAACTACCAGTATGTAGTAAAATGAGTGTGATGTTGTATAAAGTCACAGAGACTAAAAGTTTGGCATTGAAGTCAAGATCTTCCAACTTCAGAACGTCCCCTTTGCTTTAATTGACATCATTCATCAGACTTCCGAAGAGCCGGTTTTTTATGTCCATGGAAGTAGAACAATCAACTCCAGTGAAAAGGACATTCTCAAACAGGGAGAGCTTGACTTCTGCTCTAAACTTTTCACCTCCGTAGTAGTGGATGATAAGGTCAATTTCTGCTGATGAACCATGCAGATTGTTGAATAAAAGTTTTTTTTTAAATCTACATCCAAGTATACTGGGTCTGGACGCTAATTTTTTTTTTTCGATTTCTGCTGACAAGTTCCTTCTAACTCAACCCCAGCTTGGATAACTAGTACAGGATTCATACTAGAAGTCACACTTCTTTTGCTGTTGTCGAAATGGGCCACTTTATCATAATTACTCTCTTTTTGCACCTTTTTTAATAAAGTGGGCCACACTGTGGGGAACAAAGGAAATAGGTTTTCTATAAAGTGTGTCAGGTTATATTTAAAATCTACACCAGTTTTAATAAATATCTTTAGTACTTTATGTCTTACTGAATAATGGGCAGGCCAGTTCACATACTAAATACAGGGATAACCCCTTTAACACATCACCACTAAAATCATAGTAAATATTAAAACAATTACATGAACCATAATAAAAGAACACTACAACATCTTCCTTTAACAATGCAATGTTTAACTTTTATCAAATATTAACATTTGTATTTGTCCTTCTGCATATGTACAGAGCATGTACCATGTATAAAGCGTCACACTAGACCGGTACCCATGGCCATGGAATCTGCACTGAAATACAGTATGGTATATAATAACAATGGTATAATATGATATAATAGAATATTCTGCACCTTATTATTATATATTGTGTAATAGATTTGTATATGGGAATAGTAAACATATGGATAACTGACACTGTAGTGTAATATAACGTATTAAAGCAAATGTATTCTTACTCTAGGCTTATCAGTACCTGTACACATTCAGCTCTTTCATGACAATGATGCTGATCTTTTTTTTTATAATTATACTGTTACCTTATTAGCATATTTCCTGTATACTACTTTAAAAAAAAAAAATCTTTATACCTTGCAATGGGAACAAAAATAATTGAATTTCAACCAGTGAAATCTGGATTCAAAGGTAACATGTTTCCAGTCTATATTTCAGCAAGGGTGTTGCTTGCCATTAAGACTCTGAGTGGCACGTAGCTTAGGGAGCCACTTCTGTAACAAAGAGGTGGAAATCAATAAGGAATCTTTATTGCCATAATTTGTGCTGCTGCATAACCTCACTGAGTCTTCCTATAATTTCCTCAGCATTATACTCTTCAGCATGCCTCTGTCCTATTATACACATGTCCTTTACCACTAACATAGATTTACTGGCAATGTAAAAAAAATGTAGGAACGATTAGTAGAGAGTGTTCATTACTACACTGGTGGCTTGAAGATAATGTTACTGACTAAGGGAAAACTGTCCTGGAATACAGATTTCCTGGTTTTCACTGCTGCTAATGAAGAACATTAGAACTTGGAATCAGTATTGAAAACGTGCTGAACAATCCATATTAAGGATGTAACATTACTATAAAGCCAATGCTTTTATTCATTGAAAAATTTTATACACAAAACATTAAAATGTATATATTTATATATTTGTACTCCTCATATTTTATTTGAAGCATTGAGAATGCGGCCTATGTTTTGCTTGTATATTTTAAAAAGCCAGTCCCTAGGGGGCACATCTGTCAGGATTGCTGGTGCATTTATGTACCTATCATACAAATATTAATAATTAATCAATAAATGATTCTGATGTTGACAACTGTATCATTAGTGAAACCCACTATTCTGCTGGGAACTTTTTATTTATTATCTGCTGTAGTGATTGTTTTTTTTTTTGCTTTTTATGATTTTTACATCAATTGGTATATTAAAAAAATACCATATATTAATTTTTTTTTAATGGATCAAAACAAGATTTGGGGGGGGGGGGGCATGTATTTTATTTTGGCTTGTGTTTTTTGTGCATTTTCGCCACCTTTTTGGAGTATTTGCACATTTTTGGCGTTTATGCCATGGTCTTAAGACCTTTGTGTGTGTCTGTTGCAGTAAAAGTAGCTTTTTAAAAAAGATGGGTTTTTTTATTCCCCCCTCCCTCACCACCTACTTTTAGCACTTAGCAAATCAGAGACTTTTTAAGTGCAAATCGGAGTACAACTGACCCATACTTATGTCCATTCACGTTTTAATGTGTGCCTATAAAGTCCCAAAAAATTTAAAAATGTGCAAACTCACACCACCAAAAAATTTTAAATGCATGTTATGTATCTCAGATTGAGATACATAAGAGCACGTAAGTATGCCAACAGCAGACAACTTTGAAAAGAGGCAGCAGAAATACAATTATATGTGTGCCCCGCTATGTGCCCATTTTATCTCAATTTGTTATGGTGGATTTTAAATTAAGTACTTTTTTTCCATTTAATTGATTTATTTGACTACATGGTAACACACTTCAGAGTTAAAAGATTTTTCCAGGCCCTCCATGCATTTTTAACTCTAATGACCTGTCTCCGGGATGGCATAGTGTGAGTGGTGCTGTTTTGTCTCTATTTCATCTCTACAATGCATGTATAAATAAACAAATAAAATTCTAAAAAATGTTTGCTATCGCCACATCCCAAAATGCCCAGCATTTCAAAATACTGTATTAAAATAATCATTCTATATGGTGAAGGACCTAATGGAAAAAAAATCAAATGTCCAAATCATGGTTTTATTAATACACTTTATTAACCTAGACTTTTATTTTTATTACTGTTTGTTGTTTTATATAATAAAATATTTTCAATACAGATTATTTCCAGGTATTTATCACTATTGTAGATACAATTTGGCCTATTAGCGCCCCCCACGATAGCTTCGTTCTCCTGTTTTTTCCGTTTTTTACTCCATGGTTTTATGAATTTCTTTTTGCAAAAATCTGAAACAGTGAGCAGTGATCAAAACTAGATAATTTTTTTTTCCCTCATCGTGCTAACCAAAACAGTAATAAAGATGCTTATGTGGATTACACAGTAAGAGCTGTAACAGCAAAGCCCACTGATTGCGCAACTAGTTTTTTTATCAATTCCAATGCATTTTTTACAACTAATATTTTCTCATGTTCTTATTACACTACACAGAATATTAATTGGTGCCACTAGGACATTTAATTGGGTAGATTTATTATGACTTCTCACGTGGGTTTTCTCTGACCCGCTCACCACTATGGGGTTTTAACGGTCGAGAGTGGGTGGGGAGTATGGTGGATGCCCGGCCAGCCACATTTACTATAGTCTCTTACAGAAAACCGGCAGAGACTGTAATAGAAAACTCTGCCAGTTCATATCTGGACTACAGGTGCAAGGGTGCACAACTGCTCATCCTGTGCCCCCCTAACCCCCCCCCCCCCCCAATGTGTCCTGGTCAAGGAAAAACAAAAAAGACATGGCTTTTGGAAAGTGAGAAGTGAAAAAAGGAAACTTAAAAATGGAAAAAGTCTTGAAGGGGTTAAAATCATATTATATAGGAGCATTTTGTTCATAACTGTAGGTTTCTGCCATAACTCCTTAATATTCAGTCCATCCCTCCACAAACTTGAAATATCAGCATCTTCCGGCAGTTCTTTTGTTTACCAATTCCGTTTTACAACACAGAAATAAAGCAAATATTGCACTGAATGAGGCTTTAATGTGCTGTGCATATACAATGTATATTGTGCACTCAACATGTTGGACATGCTTTGCATGCAGAGGATCAAACTTTGTATGTTATTATTTTAGATTGAAGTAGATGATTGATACTTTTATTAAAACTTTGCTCTCGAGATGAAACCACAATTAGCTTTGCCTGCCTAATTTCTGGGACTACAGAAAATTCTGAAGAAAATGAATGAGGTTTATAAAGTGCCACCAGCAATCACTAAATCATCACACATTTTTTTACTAGATCAATTGCTGTTGCTATGCAACAAGCTGCATATAGACAGTGTTCTGAGTTCATAAGCTTCTGGTTTGGACAGATTTCCATGTACTGATGATATTATTGGGTTTTGGTTTTTTATTCTAATCTATCAGTCATGATGATCACTAGAACAGGCATGAAATTTGCAAATGGAAGGCATAATGAATATTATAAAAATGTGCAGGGATAGAATGTCAGAGAATGAGCTCCTGACAATTGTTCTTTTGGGTAGTTAATGTTTAGAAAGTTTAATGGCAGCGCAATATATATTGTGACTGCAATGCAGATTCATAATGATGATGGAGTAAGATGAAGACTTGTACTACTTGAAAAATATATCATTTTCTGAACAATTCTGATTATTTATTCTAACCTGTGGCCCTATTGTACATAAAATATATCCAGATGTGTGTTTCGCTTTTCCTTTAATTCCCATAGATGTGTTTCCTCTTTGTCCATTCTTTTGTTTGTGGGCATGTTCCAAAGACTCCAATTCTTTATAATAATAATAATTCCTTTATTTATATAGCGCCCACAGATTACGCAGCTCTGCACAGAGCTTGCCAAATTGGTCCCTGTCCCCAACTGGGATCACAATCTAAACAACCTACCAGTATGTTTTTGGAGTGTGGCCGGAAACCGGAGGAAACCCACACAAACACAGAGAGAACATACAAATTCTTTGCAGATGTTGACCCTGGGACTTGAACCCAGGTCCCCAGCGCTGTAATGCTAACTACAAAGCTACCATTAGAGATGAGCGAGCACTAAAATGCTCGGGTGCTCGTTATTCGAGACAAACTTTTCCCGATGCTCGAGTGCTCGTCTCGAATAACGAACCCCATTGAAGTCAATGGGAGACTCGAGCATTTTTCAAGGGGACCAAAGGTCTGCACAGGGAAGCTTGGCCAAACACCTGGGAACCTCAGAAGATGATGGAAACACCACGGAAATGGACAGGAAACAGCAGGGGCAGCATACATGGATGCCTCTGAGGCTGCTTAATCGCACCAATATGCCAAAATTATGGGCAACAGCATGGCCATGACAGAGTGACCGAATGAGGCTAGATAGCATCTAAAACATCCAATAATTGACCCTGACACTATAGAAGACGGCATGCAGAGGTAGCGGCAGCAGCGGCAGGCTAGAGAGTGGCATGGCTACATACCCCAAATGAACTCAGGCTTCAAACCAATTAAAAAAATTCCTTTTGGCGAGGATAACGTGTAGCACTGTAGGTATCAGTATTTTGCCTGGTTAAGGCGGCAGAGAGGAACCAAAGGAGGTGAGCAAGAAGCGCTGAAATGATTTCCTATGTGAACAAAAGGTTGACGGTACATTTAGTCGATAACACAGCATGGTGGCGACATAGCGACCAAGTTCCATAACGTATCTGGTGAAACACCCGAAAAATTAGCCTGACAGCTCGTTTGATAAGGGGATGACATGTGGAGGCAGCCATGGAGACGACTTCCATAATTAAGAGCGACAGTATGGGGCATCCATATTGCGCTGCTAAGATTGAAACTTCAGGTCTCCAGCATGGCAGCGACAGATGCAGCTAGTTCCATTATGTATCTGGTGAAACACCTGAAAATTCTGCCTGACACAGCTCGTTTGATAAGAGGAAGATGTGCTGTATTTCCTCTCGTGCTCCAGCGTCTGGGGTATAGACAGTTGAAAGTTGCGCATGGAGACATTGGTGGACGCTGTGGAGGATCGTGGAGGCGAAATGGACAGGAAACAGAAGGGGCAGTATGCATGGATGCCTCTGAGGCTGCCTAATCTTGGGATGGAGCTGGCGGTCCGCTGCCAGATGAGCTTTCGCCTGTCCAAGCCCCTGTCTCTCGGCTCCTCCCCACCCAAACTGGGCCTGGGGGCCAGAAGCATTTACTTTGAAAAAATTATAATTTTCATAACAGGTGGGGTCGTTTGAATATTTCATCTAGGAATAATGGAATAGCATAGTGGTTCTATTTTTAATTGTTTTTTCGGAAATGGTTCCATGATTAAGAGCGACAGTATGGGGCATCCATATTGCGCTGCTATGATTGCAACTTCAGGTCTCCAGCATGGAGGCGACAGATGGGCCGAGTTCCATTATGTATCTGGTGAAACACCTGAAAATTCTGCCTGACACAGGTCGTTTTATAAGGGGATGATGTTCTGTATCTCCTCTCGCGCTCCAGCGTCTGCGGTATAAACAGTTGAAAGTTGCGCATGGAGACATTGGTGGACGCTGTGGAGGATCGTGGAGGCGTAATGGACAGGAAACAGCAGGGGCAGTATGCATGGATGCCTCTGAGGCTGCCTAATCTTGGGATGGAGCTGGCGGTCCGCTGCCAGGCAAGCTTTCGCCTGTCCAAGCCCCTGTCTCTCGGCTCCTCCCCACCCAAAATGAGCCTGGGGGCCAGAAGCGTTTACTTTGAAAAAATTATAATTTTCAAAGCAGACGGGGGCTACAAACAGCACTTCTAAGAACCTTTTGTATAAGATCAAGTGTAGTACTGTTCTTATAAGTAATTGGCTTGGTTATGGTGGGTGAGGGGAATGTAAACAGATGCGCAATAAGCGCTGAAATAATATCGGTAAATGATAAAAGTTTGCCAGTATATTTTGTGGATAACACAGCAGGCTGACGACAAAGTTAACAAGTTTGATGTGGAAACCATGAAAACAACCCAAAATTCTGCCTGACACAGCTCGTTTGCTAAGGGGACGATGTATGGAGGCAGTGAACTAGTAGTAGATTAAAGGTGCTGCAGTTAAAACTATGTTAGTTGGATCTTGGGATGGAGCTGGCGGTCCACTGCCAGGCGAGCTTTCTCCTGTCCAAGCCCCTGCCTCTCGGCTCCTCCCCACCCAAAATGGGCCTGGGGGCCAGAAGTGTTTACTTTGAAAAAATTATAATTTTCAAAGCAGGCGGGGGCTACAAACAGCACTTCTAAGAACCTTTTGTATAAGATCAAGTGTAGTACTGTTCTTATAAGTAATTGGCTTGGTTATGGTGGGTGAGGGGAATGTAAACAGATGCGCAATAAGCGCTGAAATAATATCGGTAAATGATAAAAGTTTGCCAGTATATTTTGTGGATAACACAGCAGGGTGACGACAAAGTTAACAAGTTTGATGTGGAAGCCATGAAAACAACCCAAAATTCTGCCTGACACAGCTCGTTTGCTAAGGGGACGATGTATGGAGGCAGCTATATGGACGACTTTGGGAGGCAGCTATAAAGACGATGTGTGGAGGCTGTTATGGAGACAATTAAATTTGGATAGTGCCTGTATGTGGCAGTCCAAAAAAGTTTTCAAACCAGAGGAGCAGATAGGTGGTCCTCCAGAAAAATTAAATAGATTGAGTGCCTGTATGTGGCAGTCCAAATAAGTTTTCAAACCAGAGGACCTGGTGGGTGGCCCTCCAGAAAAATTAAATACATAGAGTACCTGTATGTGGCACTCCCAAAAATTGTTTAAAACAGAGGACCGGGTAGGTGGCCCTCCAAAAAAAATAAATACATAGAGTTCTATAGCTAGAGCCAGTTGGCCCTGGCAAAAAATTGCCAGTTTCCTCTGGAGGAGGAGGAGAAGGAGGAAAATGAGGAGGAGTGCATACATTATTCAGGTTGAGCTTCATTCACCTGGTGGAGAATGGAAATCCTGAGAAATCCAGGCTTTATTCATCTTGATAAGCGTCAGCCTATCAGCGCTGTCAGTCGACAGACGTGTACGCTTATCGGTGATGATGCCACCAGCTGCAATGAAAACCCGCTCAGACAACACGCTAACGGCAGGGCAGGCAAGAACCTCCAAGGTTCTTGCCTTGGTAGCGCCAGTTCGTGCCCCATGTCCAGCTTTGAAACCCAGTAGTTGTAGGGAGTTGTGTGATCATTTAGAACGATGGTATGGTCAGCTACATACTCCCTCACCATCTTTCTGTAAAGATCAGTCCTACTCTGCCGAGACAGGGGACACGTGACAGTGTCTTGCTGGGGTGACACATGCCAGTGCTGGAAAAGCTGCCTGCTCGCCTACTCTCCCTCGCTACTTGTCCCGCAGAACTACGCACTCTGCCGCTAGTGCTGTCAGAAGGGAAATACTGTTTCAGCTTGTGCACCAGGGCCTGCTGGTATTCATGCATTCTCACACTCCTTTCCTCTCCAGGGATGAGAGTGGAAAGATTTTGCTTGTACCGTGGGTCCAGGAGAGTGAATACCCAGTAATCGGTGCTGGAATAAATTCTTTGAACGCGAGGGTCACGGGATAGGCAGCCTAGCATGAAATATAACATATGCGCCAGAGTCCCAACTCGCAAGAATTTACTCTCCTCACTGGCCTGACTGTCCATTTCCTCCTCCTCCAACTCCTCTTCTTCTGCCCATACACTGTCTCGCCAACATTCTCCTCCTCCTCCTCCACCTCCTCCACCTCCTCCGATATGCGCTGAGAAACAGACCTGAGGGTGCTTTGGCTATCAACAAGGGAATCTTCTTCCCCCGTCTCTTGTGACGAGTGCAAAGCTTCTGACTTCATGCTGACCAGAGAGTTTTTCAACAGGCCAAGCAGCGGGATGGTGAGGCTGATGATGGCGGCATCGCCACTGACCATCTATGTTGACTCCTCAAAGTTACTCAGCACCTGACATAAATCAGACATCCACGTCCACTCCTCATTGTAGACTTGACTGACTGACCTGACCTGACTACCTGACCTGACTACCAGTTCTGGTGGAAGTTGACACCTGGCAGTCTACAATCGCTCTGCGCTGCTGGTAAACTCTGGATAACATGGTTAATGTTGAATTCCACCTCGTGGGCACGTCGCACAACAGTCGGTGAGCGGGTAGTTGGAGGCGGCGTTGCGCTACCCTGAGAGTGGTAGCATCTGTGCTGGACTTCCTGAAATGCGCACAGATGCGGCGCACCTTCGTGAGCAAATCAGACAGATTGGGGTATGTCTTGAGGAAACGCTGAACTATCAGATTTAACACATGGGCCAGGCATGGCACATGTGTCAGTCTGCCGAGTTGCAGAGCCGCCACCAGGTTACGGCCGTTGTCACACACAACCATGCCTGGCTTCAGGTTCAGCGGTGCCAGCCACAGATCAGTCTGCGCCGTGATGCCCTGTTATAGCTCTTGGGCGGTGTGCCTTTTATCGCCTAGGCTCAGCAATTTGAGCACCGCCTGCTGTCGCTTAGCGACGGCACTGCTGCTGTGCCTAGAGTTACCGACTGATGGCACCATGCCCACGGATGGTAATTCGGAGGAGGAGGTGGAGGAGGGGTGGGAGGAGGAGGAGGCATAGTTGGACTGAGAAACCTGGACCGAGGTAGGCCCCGCAAACCTCGGCGTCGGCAGTATATGACCAGCCCCAGGGTCAGACTCGGTCCCAGCCTCCACCAAGTTAACCCAATGTGCCATCAGCGATATATAGTGGCACTCGTCCACGTGCCTGTGGTCAGGTGGACCTTGTCAGAAACGGCGTTGGTCAGGGCACGGATGATGTTGTCTGACACCTGCTGGTACAGGGCTGGGACAGCACATCGTGAAAAGTAGTGGCGGCTGGGGACCGAATACCGAGGGGAGGCCACCGCCATGAGGTTGCGAAAGGCCTCGGTCTCTACCAGCCTTTAGGGCAGCATCTCCAGGCTGAGTAATTAAAAGATGTGTACGTTGAGGGCTTGGGCGTGTGGGTGAGTTGCACTGTATTTCCTCTTGCGCTCCAGCGTCTGGGGTATAGAGAGCCGGACGCAGCACATGGAGACATTGGTGGATGCTGTGGAGGATTGTGGAGGCGGAGGAGTGGTTTTCGCACAGGAGGTGTTTGGACCGGGGTCCTGGGCAGGGGGCTGGCTAGCAGGTCAGAGGTGAACGGCCTTGGTTCCATTGAGTGGGGTGTTTAGCATTCATGCCTGCGCATACTGGTGGTGGTTAAGCTGGTAGTGGTGGAACCCCTGAGGATCCTGGTGTGGCACAGGTTGCACACCACAGTCCGTCGGTCATCCGGTGTTTCTTTAAAGAACCTCCAGACCTACAAAAATCTAGCACTCACCACGGGAGCTTCACTACGTGAAACATTTGGCGCTGATGCACCAGCTCTGGCCCTGCCTCTCCGTCTGGCCCCACCACTGCCTCTTCCAACCTGTTCACATCGAGGACTCGCCTCCGTCTCAGAAGCACTGTGTTCACCCGGCCTATCAACCCAAGTTGGCTCTGTCACCTTATCATCCTCCGATCCCTCAGTCTGCTCCCCCCTCGGACTTCCTGCCCTGACAACAACTTCACCACTGTCTGACAACCGTGTCTCCTCATCGTCCAACACCTCTTTACACACTTCTTCCACTACGTCAACAATGTCATCATCACCCACAGACTGTGACCGGTGGAAAACCTGGGCATCGGAAAAGAGCTCAGCAGCCAGGGTCGGACTGGGGGGCCTAGGGCCCACCAGTGAAACTGATTCTGGGGGCCCACCTACTGAAAATTGATATATTGACTGTCCAATTTTAGGCCTCATACATACGGACACAATAATACAATACAACTACATTGACCACTGCACTATAGCAGTTAGTATATTTTTATGCAAACATGGCATATGGTAGAGAAAGCTTATATATATGAAGAATTGTTCCATAGAAGAAACTATTTACCATACAGGGGGAAATTTTGCATCAGGCAAACTGCATACCCACAGAACAGCGGTGTCAAACTGTGTTCATATTACATATATCGTCATTATGAAAGGAGTCCAATCCTTAGTCCTGGATTCATGGACTGACATGGACATTTCTTTCTAGCCTAAGGGTGCAGTCATTTGCGTTTACAAATTACAGTTACAGTTAACCGGATGTTAACACACATAAAAAATTGTGTGAACATATGTATTTGTTAACTTTGAGTTAACACATGTGTTAACAGTTGCTTTTTGTAAACACAAATGTTAACAAATTTTATTAGTTAAATGTCTCTGCAGCTGTTGCAGTGCATTTTGAAACTCATGAGTTAAATGCCATGTGTGATCGCACCATGGAGTAATTTTCCAGTGGCTGGGGGGCTCATGTTCTTTTTTCCCCCCTTTCCCCTTTTGTGGGAGTGGGATTTAGACACAGATTTAGGCTTTCCACGTACTACACATGTAGTTCTGAGGCTCCAAACAGTGGTCCCGCGGACCATTGTCTCAGGCTTGTTTGTCATCGGCATGTGAGCGCACAATAATAAACGGCCAGAACCGCAAACATGGGTATGGACCCTCTGTATTTTGTAGCCCGGGCAGTCGGGTAATACACAGGGCTGTGGTATTCATAGTGGTGTGCATTTGCCTATTGAAGTGAATGGGGATGTGTGCTACCTGCTGATACAATGCAAGTGCATGTCCCGATTTCATGAGTCCTAAAGATTGCACGGCTTGGTCCATTTCCTATAAACACATCACATAATTGGCAAATATTTTAAATTAACGCAAAACACCGGCGGCTCGTTCTCGATCGCAAGCGTTTCCATAGAAACGCCGATGCGATCGGGCCGAGGCCCGCCCCGGTGGGCGCGACTTTGTCTGCGTTTGCAAGCGCAGACAAAGTGCCACGTGTGGCGCCGGCCTAACACACCTTTTTTATACTTTGATGTATGGAGCTGGACAATTTCTTTGCTATCAGTTTGAAAAATGTTCAATCACTTTTTATTGAAATATTTGTGTGTGTTGAAATCTGCACTGTGGGTGCTCTGACAGGAGGTTTGTTGGTGAAAGTAAATCTGCATCAATACAAAATGCAGTCCTTTGAAAACCCACAACATCCAGCAGCTCATTCAACTGCTAGGAGTTGTAGTCCTTCAGCTCACTGCAATTTTGTATGAATGTAGATTTACTTATCAGGGTGTACAGACTGTAGATATGTGTGTGAATGTAATGCACATTTACCTATTTTTCTCTTCAGGAATCTGTCCTATAAGGGCAGCAGTGCAGCAGCAGCTCCTCCAGTCTTCTCTGAGGTCCCGCCGCTGCGTACTTCAGGCGGGGCCACTTTATGAAGAGCAGACTGACACTTCAGCAGCTGCTTTTCCATTGGTGGCCGCTGCTGGCTGTCAGGAACAGGAGGAGGGCCCACAGTGACATACAGTGGGCCCATACCCTGTATTCAGGGAGACATGTGGCTGGAGTTCATGTGGCAGCAGCACAGTCACACAGCAGGGCTGAGGTGCTGCTCGTGCAGTGAGGAGTACATGTGAGTGGTTACTCCTCACAGCCTGAGCGCTGCTGCGGGGAGAGCAGAGACCTGGTTCCGGGTGAGTGAATCTGTCTCTCGCTCCCCCCACGAAGTTCACCTCCCCCTCCTATAGCTCAATGAATGTGCCTGCTCGCTTGTACTTCAAGCGATCTAGGAAGCAGGCACATATGGACTTGTGCAGATGCCTGGCAGGAGGCCCTGCAAATCGCAGTCTAATCAGTGGGCGGAGCCAACAGGCTTCGGGGCCCACCGGGGATTTCACCGGCAGCCGGGCGGGCCAGTCCGACTCTGTCAGCAGCAACCGGACAAGTGGTTTGTGACTCTGGGAAGGGTCCAGAACACAGTTCTTCAGAGTATGCCGGTTCAAATGCCAAGTTTTCCTGGGAGGGGGCAGACTGGGGGGAAGGAGGCTGAGGTGGAGGAGCTGGAGGAGTGCTGATTTCGGGGACATGGGTGGACTGCGTGGAAGACTGACTGGTGGACAAATGGCTAGAAGCATTGTCCGCAATCCACGACATCACCTGTTCGCACTGTTCTGGCCTCAACAGTGCTCTACCACGAGTCCCAGTAACTTGAGACATGAACCTAGGGAGTGTAGCTCTGCGGCGTTCCCCTGCTCCCTCATCAGCAGGTGGTGTCTCACCCCGCCCAGGACCACGGCCTCTGACCCCTGCAGTATTTGGACGCCCCCGCCCTCGTCCTCTACCCCTATCCCTTGGGTTCAACATTTTCAAAATTAAAGTGTAAACTGTAAAAATTTTTTGTTTTTTTGTGGGTTTTTTTGTGTTTTTGTTTTTTTAACAAAACAATACTATCCTATTGCTATGGCTAGTTTCTAACCTACACTGACAGCAGACAACAGGATTTTGTGCTGTGCCTGATGACTTTTAGTTTTGAAAAAAAAAAAGAGAAAAAAAAAAGCAGACTGTGCCTAATTCAATCAAACCCCTAATAAATTGTCCCACTTAGGTGTTTGAGATGGATATGTGTCACTAAAAGCTAAACAGAACGCTCCCAAGACTCCCTGCAAATTCGTCCCAATATGGTACTAGCTGCACTACTAGTGCCAGCAAGGCCAGCCACAAGCAAATCAACAAAATATAAAATATATAACGCTATTGTAGCGCTAAGAAGGCCTGTTGGGTTCTCGTATGGCTAGTTTCTAGCCTACACTGACAGCACACAACTGGATTTTGTGCTGTGCCTGATGACTTTTAGTTTTGAAAAAAAAAAAAAGAAAAGAAAAAGCAGACTGTGCCTAATTCAATCAAACCCCTAATAAATTGTCCCATTTAGGTGTTTGAGATGGATATGTGTCACTAAAAGCTAAACAGAACGCTCCCAAGACTCCCTGCAAATTCGTCACAATATGGTACTAGCTGCACTACTAGTGCCAGCAAGGCCAGCCACAAGCAAATCAACAAAATATAAAATATATAACGCTATTGTAGCGCTAAGAAGGCCTGTTGGGTTCTCGTATGGCTAGTTTCTAGCCTACACTGACAGCACACAACTGGATTTTGTGCTGTGCCTGATGACTTTTAGTTTTGAAAAAAAAAAAAATCGTCAGACTGTGCCTAATTCAATCAAACCCCTAATAAATTGTCCCACTTAGGTGTTTGAGATGGATATGTGTGTCACTAAGAGCTAAATAGAACGTTCGCAAGTCTCCCTGCAAATTCGTCCCAATATGGTACTAGCTGCACTACTAGTGCCAGCAAGCCCAGCCACAAGCAAATAAAAAAAATAAAATATAATGCTATTGTAGCCCTAACAAGGGCTGTTGGGTTCTTGTAGAATCACTCCTGCCTAACACTAATCTAATAGAACACCCTAACGCTATCCCTGACCAGCAGCAGCTCTCTCCCTAATGGCATCCAGACAGAGAATGATTCGAGCAGCGCGGGCAGGGGCTAGTCTATTCCAGGGTCACCTGATCAGGCCAGCCAACCACTGCTATCGACGGGTACGTGTAGCACGTCATGCTGGGTGGAGTGCAGAGTCTCCTGGCTTGTGATTGGCTCTGTTTCTGGCCGCCAAAAATCAAAACGGCGGGAGATGCCATTTTCTCGAGCTGGAGAAATATCCGTCCGAGCAACGAGCAGTTTCGAGTACGCTAATGCTCGAACAAGCATCAAGCTCGGACGAGTGTGTTCGCTCATCTCTAGCTACCATGTTTATATAGGTTGGACCAGCATCAATAACATGTATAGCATTTCCTGTGGATATTCCCTAAACGGTTGTGATGAGAATAACCCTTGAATATGATAATGATACCTATTAAGGGGGTTCTCCCAGGCAAAACACATCTGTACCCACAGGATGGAACACATTAATGCTGGGATTGCAACTCATAGAAACCATGACCTCAATGACATTTCCAGCAATTTGGAAAAAAGGAAACAAAAAATTGCAAAGCATATATAAAGTTATATTAAAATTACAATATTAAAAGTTTAAGTAATGACTTACAAAGGCTCTCTTTAAACCTTTCTCTCTGAACTTAACCTCAATATAAAAGGGAATCAGGTTTAATATTTTGCTACTGGTGAGAATATTTCTGTAACAGGGCCTTCTAGTTTGGGGAATATGACCAAACGATGTATTACATGAACAACCAAATTTGGATATGCATACAGTAGCTACCATCCAATAACAGGTCCAAATTTGAACGGTTGCGTTCATGTGCATCAGCTGACTACAAGGTGGCTTATTTTTTAAAACAAGTTTCCCAATGGCCTCATAGAAGTACAGTACGTTAAAGGAACAGTACCATCAAAATCAAGCATGATAAACCAAGGACACTTACCCATAGTTCCAGGCACTGTGACTGTAATCTTCTTATATTTGTTATCTATTGCCTCCTTCCTTCTAAAATCAACTTTTACTATTATGCAAATAAGTCAGAAGTGTTCTGTGGGGTGTTATCAGAGTGTTTCAAAGGCTGTTACACTGAGAAGGAGCATAAGTCTCCCTTCCTCCTGCTCCCTCAACAATTCCCCCTCACTCTTTCTGCTTTAATATCACAGTAGCAGGGGAAGTTTCAGCAGACAGTGGGGGTGGAAAAGTGCTCCTTCCCAGTATATAAAAATGGAAAAGTCCATCAAGCCCAACCTTTAAGAATTCAACAAATGTTTTTTCCACATAACCCATGATATTTTTGCTCTCCAGAAAGTCATCCAGGCCTCTCTTGAACATGTACATAGAGTCCGCCATAACAACCTCCTGTGGCAGAGACTTCTATACGCTCATTGCTCTTAAAGTAAAGAGCCTTTGTCTATGGTAGACCCACCTCTTTTCTAGGCATAGAGGATGCCCCCTTGTCCTGGTCACAGGCCTAGGTATAAATCTTTGGCCTTGGTATTATCTTTAGAGAGATCCTTGTACTGCCCATTCAGATATTTGTACATTATAATGAGGTCTCCTCCAGCTGTTTTTTTTTCTTAACTGAATAATCCCAAATTTTGTAATCTGTCATTGTATACTCAATTCCCCTAATAATCTTGGTTTCCATCCTCTGCACCCATTCCAATTCTACTATGTCCTTTTTATACACTGGTGGCCAAAACTGTACACAATATTCCATGTGTGGCCTGACCAGTGATTTGTAGGAGGGCAAAACTATGTCCTTATCATGAGAATCTATTTATCTCTAGATACATCCCATAATTGCATTTGCTTTAGCAGCAGCTGGCTGGCTCCGGTCACTAAAATGAAATTTACCATCCAGAAGTACCCCCCAAGTCTTTATCAGCCCCAGTTTTACGAAGTAATTTACTTTATATTTATCTACATTAAACCTCATCAACCATTTCTCCGCCCACTCCTCAAGCTTTCATAAATCCCTCTGTAATGCTATACTGTCAGCCTCAGTATTAATTACCTTACACAGCTTAGTATCATCAGCAAATATTGAAACTTGACTGTGTAAATCCACTACAAGGTCATTAATTAAAATATCAAAAAGAAGTAGTCCCAATACTAACTCCTGTGGTACTCCACAGGAAATGTCAACCCAATCTGCAAATTTGCCATTAACGACAACCCTCTATTTTCTATCACTAAGCCAATTACTTACCGAAATACACAGATTTTCCCCTATTCTCAGCAGTCTCATTTTATGTACCAACCATTTAGATGGCACTGTGTCAAATGCCTTAGAAAAGTCCAGATATACAATATCCACAGCCTCACCCAGATCCAGACTGGAACTTACCTCCTTATAGAAGCCAATAAGATTCGTCTTAGATTCATGAGTAACAGTCCCTAGTTTATCCTGCGTGATTCTGATGGTAGATTCCCTTTAAAAAAAAGCATTCCTCCCATTTTTAACATTTCCGTTTTCATGTGGATGTTAAGATGAGGTATAGAGAGAGATTGGCCAAACTGCCTGATTTTTGGCAGTATGGCTCTTTCCAAATTGCTGTGAATTAGTTTTGTTACAAACAAATGTCTTCATCATTTAATTTTTAGACATAAAATCTGCAAAGAGAGCTTCAAGTTTATTATTCTGTCTTGAAAAGGGCAATTTAATAAGGTATCCGTACAGAAACTTAATTGCACAACAGTTATTGACAATGCCTTTAAATAGTTGCATATTTGCCAAATTTCGATAATGGAAGTGGAATAGCCACTTAATGTCTCAACTTGTACTAATAGAAAATAAATTGTCCTTGGCATGTTTTAGGCATTTTAAGAATATATTTTACTGATATTGTAAGCCAAGCGCAAATAGAAAAGCTCTTTTTGATAAGCCTAATTTATACAATCAAATGTGGATTTGCTATTTAGCCCCTTTCCAGCGTCTCTTTTAATTACTTATGGTTATCTGCAGGGCACATACATTTCATAATAATTTCTCTAATAAGTAATCACATGATCACATGGATGGGACAAGGTGTTTTGGTGCCCAAGGCAAAGACATTGAGCAGCTCCCATAGCTCCATTAAGCAGAGAGATAGATATACAGGGTAATCATATGGTTCAACTAACATTTCTCTGAGATTTGAAAGCAATAACTTCACTGAAAATGAAAGGATGAATACGTGGGGCACATACATATGGGATTGAGCTGGAAAATACTCTAAATGAGGACATGAACTAACAGGCTCTTAGTAAACTATGTAAGGTGGGTAACATCATGGTGGTTCTCCTAGAGTAACTTTCTATGAAGATCTGATGAGCCAAATATGTTTTAAAAGAAAAGGACCATTGTAGTCATAAGAGTCATAAGCTGGTCCCATCTTCTTGCCATTTTAGGTAGCTATTAATGCAAACCTAGCATATCTAATAATCAAATATAGTGTTACTACTGCTAAGATAAGACTACTCTATACAGAGCATATATATTTTAAATATAATACTGTCATTCAATTTGATAAGAATCAGATAACTCATATAACTCTGGGTTTGTATATTTATGTGAGAATTTTTTTTTTTGTTTGTATGCTGAAACTTTTTTTTTACTTATTTTTAAAGACGATATTGTTTATTTGTTTACATTACGTTTAACATTATTTTCTTTTACATTTTTACATTAGGGTTACGAAATAACTTTCTACCAAACTAATAGATTTGCTGCAAGTAGACAAGGGATCCTCCAATGAACCTCCAATTGCTGTGTAATGCTATGAGCATCCATCCTCTGAAGCTCCACAGACACCATGGTCGATGCAATAGTACAGCATCAAAAGGAGTAAACACCTAAGAGGAGAACATATCCAAAACTGGCTATTAGCACTGTGTTATCATAGCCAAGCACCAGGCTCAACGTCCACCATAAATTTCAGATACAGTGCACTACCAGTACAATCAATACCCTCCAGGTCAAAGATTTTTCACAGCCCAGACTGATGGCCACGTCCAGAGAATAAGCTGAGATGTAAGATGGTTGTATAAAGTCATGGAGTTAGAGAGCTCAGCACTGAAGTCAAACTCTCCCTGATTCAGAATGACCCATGTGTGGTGATTGACATCATTCATCAGACTTCAATGGAGCCATTTAAGATGTCACTGGATGGAGGGCCATCAATTACAGTGAAGAAGCCATTCTTCAGTAAGTAGACTAGACTTCATTGCTGAACTCTCCACCACCTTTACTCTATACAACCGATTTACATCTCACTTCAAAGTTGATTTTCTGGATGCCACCACACTGATCCAGGGAAGAAACCTGATCTAGAAGTTGTGTAGCAACTTGAAAACAAATGGATAGGTTCCTTTTAATATCAATAGTTGTAAACCAACTGCTGATATTAACTTTTTTGAGAGAAGAGTAATGTAGTTTAGTTATTAGTTATCCATGAGTTCCATGGGGTTCACCTTTTTATCTTCTGGACTAGTATACTTACTACTCAGATATTAGTGCATGCATTCATTTCTTGAGATTGAACACTGGACTATAGTGGGATACAATTCCTCGATGTCATTCCGTACTGGTTAATGGAAGTTTAAAATAGTGTTGTCTCACTTATTATTATCTGCAGCATAAAACACTCAATAGTTGCTTACTTAACATGTCCCATAGAGCTGCTTGCCAGCGGTTTGATCTAGTGCATTTGCTGCCTGCTTGTAATATTTACAAACTGGCTCTATGCCTAAATATATATCTGTGGTAAATATATATTGACAGCTGTATTATCTGCTTCTCGTCATATGAAAGTAAGAGCACTGCAGTCTATAGCACGAAAATATGTTGTACATATATATTATGGACTTAAAGTGTATGTCTAGCTGTAAACAAAAGCTCATGTTTGACATACAGAATCACAAAGAAAATTGAGCAAGGTTATAAATGCTAAACTGTTTCTGAGTTACCGCTCACCTACCTCAGGTCATCACTAACAACCCACACATACACACTTTTTGAGGAGCCACTGTATCCTCAGTATGAGGTTTGCAGGGACAATCAATGTGGAACTTCTTGATCAACGTATGACTTGCAGTGAGTGACCCATAGCCAACTACATACTCTGCATATTCCCTGTCTGTCCCAACCGTTGAGTAACAAACTCTTATTTTTTATGTATAAATGGATTACAGATACCCCCTTTAGGCAGATGACAGCCTTTTAAAGGTCACTAGAGAAACTTGGTCACACTCAAAAACATCTTCAGGGGCCACTGAAACTGGATTATGGAAATGGGAAGAGACATGCATGAGAATGGCAGGCAGCATGCCAATTGGCAATCACCCAAATCACAACAGGGTTTCGCTAATGTCACCAGGGGACTCCCAGTACAAATGCAGCTGGCAAAGACTAAAGTGCATAAAATGACATATACCTATAATGCAAGTGTCCTACCAACACAGAAAGTATAGGGTGAACAAAATCTTACGTTGATGTGCTGGAGATTTATTAATAGCTGACACAGCAATAAGTTTATGCAACCTGTTATTGGGTACATTGAGTTGATTTACAGCCCAGGAGTCCATGATATTAATTTCACTGCAACAGGTACCAACACTTTAGGAGGAAAAAGAGAAGATAATATCTGGCAAACAAGACTGGGAATAATTGTAATTCCTTGTATTATTTTTCCCCCTACGCCATCTCTATACCAAATGGTCATTATGGGTGCCATGCCAGGTGCATACTGGCCAGCGTGAGGCATTTCTGCCTCACACGTGTGCACCAGTTACACCCTGTGTCCACTCAGTCATAGGTTATACTGAAATTCAATGCCAGACAGGCATTGACATTGGCCTCCCATAGAAATGTCTGCTAGTGTAGCATGCCGTCGGAGGTATCAGGAGACCAGAGCCTCCTTGTATATATAAAACACAGTGGGAGGGGCGTGGACCACACCCTGGTGCATGATGTGCCAATATATGACAAATTCCCTCCTATTATCTTTCTCTTAGCAAGAGTGACACAGTAAGAATCCCATAGAAGTCATCAAGAGTCAGGCACTTGAAAGGCACAGCTAGATTTGAAAGTAGGAGTCAGATCAGAAATACATGAGAATGGTGCATGATCCAAACACACTACAAGTTGCCAATCAATGTGAACAACGGACAAATCAACAGCAATAAGCCACAGAATACATGATCTCTGACCAGGAGCTCTGGAGCCATGGAAGATATATAGGAGGCTAATGAAGAAGTAGGTGACAGCTGATAACTACCCAAGTTATAAACCTTCACCTATCACACAGGGAATACAACACTTTGGCCCCTCCACACTTGCGTTGCAGATCTTGTCAGAGTTTGATCAGGGTGCAATCAGGGTTTGGTCAGTGAAAAACGCACATTTTGCATCAGAGTGCAGTTTTCAGTCAGAGTTTGTTCACTGTCCCAGTTTTTCACGCGCGTTTTCAATGCAATTTCAATGCATTTTTCATGCGCCGATAATGCGCGTGAAAGGACTCAGGGCTGAGGTCTATCTTTTCTATGGTAATTGATGCGTGAAAAACGCATTGCACTTGCGTTGGACTTGCATGTGTCTCAGAGTGCAATGCGTTTCTTATGAATCTCCATAGACTTGTATGGTGCGTTTTTCACGCGCATGACTTGCAAAAGTAGAGCATGCTGAGATTTAAATGTGCGTTAAAAAAAACGCGCGTGTGTGCGTGAAAAAAAATGTAAGTCTGAAAAGACCCATTGATTACAATGGGTCAGAGTGCAATGCAAGTTCTGTGCGTCAAAAGCACGCGCTGCAAACGCGCGTGAAAAACGCAAGTGTGAAAGGGGACTTACTCATACCTGAAGTAGCATATGGGCTTTCCGGAAAATGCTTTGAGATGTCCATCCTTCCATTCATTGGCTGGAGTGATGACCCACCTCACTTGACGACAGGCATCCTGAAGCATTTCCTGTGTGTCAGGATACTGAAGGAACCATTCACAACCCAGGCACCATTGTATTTACATTAATATACTACAAATTAAATTTGACTGATATAAAGTTTGCGTCTTCCAATGTTGAGTATTTCTGCCTGAATAATAAAGAACGCTTAAAATCAATTTTTATTATTAATTCGGTTAAAAGGTGGGCCTATTGTATCCCAAACAACACTTTTTAGATCAAAAAATCAGGCTCTCGTACATACTCGCTAGAACAGTTGTCGTGCTTATGATCAAACTGTTCTACTAGTATACAGGTTGTACGAGACTAATTAGGGTCAGTACATGACTCAGACATTCGTCAGATAGCTAAGATATTACACTAATATAGTAGGATTTACAACAAATAATTAGAAGCAGATTAATACTACAGAACATTAGAGTCATATAAATGGTGTCTGAGTAAGGATAATGAAGAAGGATTTAGGGGAAAAAAAGCATCACAAGGAATTTAAAGTGTCCCATCATTTTTACAATGATTTATTTTTCGATTTCTGCGATGAATAGTGCAGGTGGTAAAAGTTAACTTTCTAATATATTTGCTAAATGCTACTTTGATCATTTTCATTTTATCTCATTTTTTTCCTGCGTGAACACCCTACATCTAATGTTGGACAATAATTTCTTTACATTGAAATGTTTCTGCTTTGCACAAATAAAATAATACTTTGTAGTATTTAGAGCTTTTATTGGTTCTTTACTGCTGATTTCCCTCTGGGAACAAGATGGTACAAACATTGTACGTTATAAATTCTCTGGGTCATCTGGTCACCTAAAGGTATTCACAAACACATCTCTGCTTTCTACTCCCTCCCTTGGTTAATAGAAAACATGCTACTGCTAAACTAAAACTCTGTTCTCAGTTGGATTAGAAGTACACAAAGAAAAAAGGTCCATATAATAGACTTTTGATACTACATAGGTGCTACATTATAATGCTGATTGGGGATTTGCAGAAATTTCAGTTAAATGCATAGTCTTAAAGGACATCTACCATCACGTCTACTGATGGTAGACGTCCAAAGTTACTTGCGCCTCCTTATTACTAATCCGGACGTTTCTGAAGATAATAAAGACGTTCCATCCCCTAGACTAAAATAATAACATTCTAATTCCACAAATAGTGAATCCTTTTTAGGCATAACTAGAAAATCATTCAGAAGACATCATCACTTGTAAGGTCACTTAAATGTATAAACTGAAATATAGAAGTTCTACAAAATATCATGTTGAAATGTAATTTTATGAAAGTTATAAAATATATATATAGGCATATAACTGTGTACCTACTATTTTTAAAAGGGCATGGCTGTGTTTACATAATTTACTTGAGTGAATATGCACTATGATTAGTAAAGCGCTGCAGAATTTGATGGCGCTATATAAATAACGATTCTTATTATTATACCAGTGGGGTGCTCCATCTTTCTCAATATGCGGCATTGTAGAAAAATATCAAGACCATTTCTCGTTTTTGTAAATGGCTTTGTACAAGAGCTGGAATATGAAATATTATTTATCATTATAAGTTAATGTTGAATGGCAGTACCATATAATAACATTAAATATAACATGTCAGTTTTGATTACTTTTTGTAAAATATGTATCAAAGGCATTCTCCAATAATTCACTGGTATAACATTATACAAATTTAGTGTCCTCAGAATTGTATGGACCCGAAGAAGCAAGTTTTAAACTGTACCATACATTTAAACTTTTAAGAATAAAATCACCTTTTATAGCTAAAAAATAAGACTGCATATGGGTATCATAATGGAAAAGTTAAGGCTTCTGGATGGTCAGGGTGGAAAAAATGACAAAAGGTGATTTGATATTTGTGCTCAAATAAGGTTGATCACTAAGGATGTAAAATAATAATACACTGGGAAATATCTTAGCCAGGTATGTACAATAAGGGTGACCCTATTAGGGTGTTATACTTATCCTGGTAAACTTTTGGACTAGTGGCCAACCCCTTTAAAGTAAAGTCAGTGGCATTTGGTAGTGGTTTGGAAAGCAGCAAATGCTTATATTGAACATCTGGAATTCCACTTCAAGTTTATGAACCCTATATGCATATTTACTGCAGTGCATTATGTTATTTGGCATGTAGAAGAGGATAACAAAAACATTTTGAGTGATATTGGTTGGGTGGTCTTAAGTGATTGCTTTTAAAACTCACACTAAGGAAGTGTATACAGTTTCCACAGTTTATCAATCAGTTTACAACACCAAAACTGCACCAGACACCTTGTGTAATATTTATTGTTTTACATTATTCAGGTTTAATGATAAAACATGATAAAAGGGTCATATCATTGTTGAGAATGGCACAACTTCATGGGAAAAAAGAAAGTGGTCCAATCTATGTCAAAAGTTTTGTTGGTGGTGCTGATGCAACTTTGTAGATTTATTGTTCAACATTAGACACTGTGATAAATATGCCACAGTTTAAGATTCTCCATTTTAAGAGAGGGCTCACAGGTATTGACACCAATAGTGAGTGAGCGCTGCCATCTTGGCTGGGATTCTTGCCCCTGATGAACTCATCAGGGTGCAACGATAATGATGACGGCCATGGTCTTTATAAAACCCCAGGGCTTGTCATTTCTGCATGCCATATACTGTAGCATAGCAGTATATTGTAGAATCAATTAGACCCCCTCGGGTTGTAGTAAATTCGGGGGGGGGGGCTAAATAATACTAAAAAAAGGTTTTAAAAGTTTTAAAAATTTAAAAAACATAAAAGTTCAAATCAGCCCCTTTCACAAGAATTAATATTAAAAAAACTATAAAAATCAAAAATATGTAGGGCATTGCCGCATCCCCTATGAATATATAACAGTTATTCCTGGGGGTAAACCCCATATAAAAAAATAACACCCAAATGTCCAAAACGCAACATTTTTTGTCATTTTGCTAAATCAAAATTTAAATAAAAAGTAATCAAAGGGTTGTTTTTGCTCCCACACATGTTATCAATGTAAATATGATAATAATGACACATTTAATGTGCGACATAGGCCAAAGTATGAAAAGTTGTTAGTATGAGAATATGCCAAAATTAAGATTTTTTTTTTTTGCAAACGTTTTAATTTTTTGAAACCTAATAAAACCTTTGTAAATTTGGTATCCCGTAATTGCCTAGACCAAAAGAATAAAGGGAAGATATGATTTGGAGCACACAGTAAAAGTTATAAAAACAGAGAACACAAGAAAATGCTTAAAAGTCTTTCTCAAGTTCAGCGCATTTGAAAAATTTTTCTGCTTCCCAGTACATGGCATGGAAAATTAAATACCACCAATAGGAAGTACAATTTATTAATAAAAAAAGTTATGGATTTTTAAAGAAAGAAATGAAAATAACAAAACAGAAAATGCCATTGGGGGTTAGGTGTACTCCCAGTCAGGAAATTTACATTTAATTTAATTCATTTGTCATACATTTTTTTTTACTTGGAGGTTTTATAGAAAAATGTACATGTGTGGAGATAATTTCCCATAAATGTAGCCAAGTTGTCTCTCAGAAACAAGATAGCTGTCTTTGGATATGACCAGTTCTGCATTCTGGTACTGTTGGCCACAAATGCGCTATTGATGTGTGCAACCATCTGGATTCAGTGTTCAATATGGAACAGATGTGGGAAATGCAGTAACTCTCAGACATTTCGTATGCAAAAAGAAATTTTGGTTTCTTTGTGCTACAACTCCAGCAGCAGTGGTCGTATCCAAGGACAGCAATCTTGTTCACAGTCTAACATCCAATTGAAGAGTTGCATGTACAGTATATGGCAAATGAATTAAATGAAATGTCAGTGCCCAGATGAGATAAATCCTTTAAATGTCTACTTTGTACAGTAGGTTATAGATATAAATTCTGCATTCAGGTAACATTGTTTCACAAAACCTCTGTGCATTTGATAATTTGCTTCCTCCTTTAGTAGCAGAGTTTACCCTTCAAGTTGATCATTAACCAGTGTACATCATACTGCATGGGCTGAGATAAAACAGCTTCTGAGTGATGGCTTGCAAACACAATCTGAGCGTTGTCATTTATCAAACAACCTAAACTCATGTGGAACATGGAATATAGACCATGGTCAGAATGCAAATGACTTCCGCTCTCTGCTATCAATGACACTCCACAAGTAGGAGCTCTTTAAAATATCAAAATACTTGTTATTGTAACAGCCAGTTCTGCCAATATTCCATGGAACAGCTACTTCACAATTCAAGTAGTCAGTTATTGACTTGCGGCAATCTATATCTGCATTAAAATGGTGAGTTTTGGATTAATGTGGAGCTGAAAGCCCAATTGAAGCTCTTTTCCTACCAGTCTGTCTCTGTAATTGCAGCATGGATTTCACCAACCACAAAGGGCAAAATGATTGTGATCATCCGCTGCAGTCAATAGAACATCGATTTTGCTTTTACTGGCTTCAATTCGCACAAAATATGGAAACTCATATTGCAAAAATGAAATAAAAGGAGTGGCATTGTCATCCTCTTTAAATATACTGTCATTTGCAGAGAAAGAGATTTAAGCAGCTGCTATAACAGAAGTCACAAGTTAGAAAAGAGCTTGTGTCAAATGATACCTACAAAAGAATCGTTGCTTCTTTATATGGGTTAATTGTAGTAATACTAAACTGAGGCATTTACAATTTAAGTGAACTTTACTCTTATCCATGTGCCTTTCACTATAGAGCCGGACCAAAGGCAGGATTTGGATAGGCTGTCATGGTGCCAATAGCGATTTTCTCTAGTCTTCTTGTCCTCCAAGGAAATATACATTCGAATGATTTAAATAATAGCATGCATCTAAATATGCCACATTAGCTCCTTTTTTGACTTTATATAAAGAACATTTAACTAGGAGTATAAGTGCCCAAAACACATAAAAATGTCAACCTATCACTGCAATCAACAATAGAATTTTTATGTTTTTTTTTATGTGCAGTTTCCACGGTGGGGAACTGGGTTCAAGTCCCACCAAGGTCAATATCTGCAAAGAGTTTGTATTCTCTCTCCATGTTTGCATGGGTTTCCTCTGGGTCCTCCAGTTTCCTCCCTCACTCCAAAACATACTGGTAGGTTGATTAGATTGTGAGCCCCATGGGGACAGGGACTGATTTGGCAAACTCTGTGCAGCGTTGCATAATCTGTGTGCGATATATAAATAAAGGAATTATTATTATTATTTATTATCCTCAGTGGTCATCTGCCTACCGGTTCACAATAATAGATAATATGACCCATAACTTCCGGGGCCACTGGTTGAGTGCAGTAGTCTACATCTATAGTCTACAGTTACAAACGACCACTATGATGGATGATGTGTCTGCACTGAATATGTACAAAAAACAATGTTAAAATGTTAGTAAATCTCCAAACATATGGAAAGTGAAAACAGCTAAAACATCTCGTAAGCAGGTCATATAATGGTCCACAAACTATTCTAATAAGGAATCCAAAATATGGCAAAAATGGTATAAAACATACAATTTACTTCTTCTGTGTTTGCATGGGTTTCCTCTGGGTCCTCCGGTTTCCTCCCATACTCCAAAGCATACTGGTGAGTTGATTAGATTGTGGGGACATGATGGGGACTGATTTGGCAGTAATCTGTAGGCGCTATATAAATAAAGAATTATTATTATTATTATTATTATTATTTATAATTGAAAAAAGACACTTCAGTGAAAAATAATTGCTTACACGTTTTTGGTCCATTGCGGTTCTTAATCATGGCATATTATTTTAGCATTCTTATTAGAATTTTTTTTGCACAGTTAAATGCATAGTTAACATATGTTGCTGTTCCTTTTAAAGGAATCAGAAACCCCTTTATGATTATTTTTATTATAGTATCATAATAGATAAGGCCAATCAACTCCAACCGATAGGATTAAACAGATGTTTTTTTCCCTACATTTGTTTTGTCTCACAGTTTGGACAGTGGTTGGTGCAAAAATAAAATCTCCATTGTTATGTAAGCAAGTTACTGTATCTGTACGCCTCAATGGACCTCATTTAACAAAATGCCAACAAACAAATATTTTTATTTTATGTTTAATTGATTGTCATTTTAAGCTATATAAAATGTCCATGAACAAACATTTACGGGATGCTTTAACAGCAATTCTATAAATACAATAAAACAAGAAAGTAACAACTATAATTATTTATGTGATCTTAGTGCAGCTGCTGTGACAGCAAAAAAACCTCTGGGAACAATAGAGAAAATCAACAGAATTAATTCTATTTCATGTTTAAGTGTTAAATCTTTGGTCATTTCTCATCCAAAACTAGTATGTTGGCAGGATTCTTATACCGCAGCTGACCAATATGGTCTCTTTATCTGTTTGGGTTAATATTACCTTATATACTCGAGTATAAGCCTAGTTTTTCAGCACAAAAAATGTGCTGAAAAACTCAAACTCGGCTTATACTCGAGTAAAAAAATAAATTTATCTAAACTCACCTTTCCGGTGACCACTGTATATCTTCTGTGTGATCTGTCCGGCAGGCTATATACACTGGGGCAGGGTCTGGCAGGCTATATACACTGGGGCAGGGGCTGGCAGGCTATATACACTGGGGCAGGGTCTGGCAGGCTATATACACTGGGGCAGGGGCTGGCAGGCTATATACACTGGGGCAGGGGCTGGCAGGCTATATACACTGGGGCAGGGGCTGGCAGGCTATATACACTGGGGCAGGGGCTGGCAGGCTATATACACTGGGGCAGGGTCTGGCAGGCTATATACACTGGGGCAGGGGCTGGCAGGCTATATACACTGGGGCAGGGGCTGGCAGGATATATACATTGGGGCAGGGGCTGGCAGGCTATATACACTGGGTCAGGGGCTGGCAGGCTATATACACTGGGGAAGGGGCTGGCTATATACACTGGGGCAGGGGCTGGCTGGCATTATACACTGGGGCAAGGGCTGGCTGGCTATATACACTGGGGCAGGGGCTGGCTGGCTATATACACTGGGGCAGGGGCTGGCTGGCTATATACTGGGGAGGCTGTGACCAATGCATTTCCCACCCTCGGCTTATACTCGAGTCAATAGGTTTTCCCAGTATTTTGTGGTAAAATTAGGGGCCTCGGCTTATACTCGGGTCGGCTTATACACAAGTATATACGGTATATTAGCCAAATAAATAGAAATATGGTAGGATTGTATTTAAAAGTGTTGTCTCACTGCAGACTTCAGATATAGAGTTCACATATGGTCACACATGGGATTTACATTTGGGTTTATATGAGATTATTATAGCTGATATTTGTATCACCAATTACATACCATTTTGGCAGTGGCGTAACAGGGCCTCAGTACAAAATCTGTGCCAGGCCCCCTGACTATAATGTATGTTTTATAGTACTAGCCTTCTCATATGGGAAAGTGACACCTTATGGGCCCCTAAGCCTCCTGGGCCTGATGGTGATGGCACCCTCTCCACCCCTTCAAGTTACGCCCATGCATTTCGGTTATCTTTCCGTCACTCCATTGTAACATCTGTGCCTTTTCAGGCTTCAACTTCATCCTCTGCCTTTAAATTTGGTAGATGTGTTGCTGACTGTAATTTTGTACTTAGTTTGCATTCTGACCTACACTAGACTGAACTAGTGGCTGTCTTATTGATTTCCACCATCGGTCTCCTGTTGACTTTTTTTCGGGGATGCATTTAGTTTAGCTAGCTGTGATGGACAGAAACATCCTACAATCACTTTCTGTCCAGAACTCTGCTATCTGTTAAAAAGTGCTTACTATAAGTCCAGAGGTCTTAGAGGTTGCTAGCGTTTTTTGGACTTCAATATTTTGGAACCGATTGTCTTCTGATCATCAGTTTGTCTCTTGATTCTGTACTGCATTGTCCTCTTGGTTTAGATCTTTATATGTACGACAATAATTCTGTGTTTGTTTTGTCTTGTTTTTGGCTCCACTTCATTTTGGTGCAGGAAGAGAAGTTCTCTTGTCCTTTAATTACAAAATTCTATACACTTACAGTTTGAATAATACCTTGTGTGTTACAATGAACCAAGTACCTGATTTGGATCTTACTTTTCAAAAAATCTAAAAGTGAAATAGCACTAGAGAATAGAGATTAGTGCATCTCAAACTTCCCATTCAGGTGTGAGGTTTGGGTGCAGCCGAAAAGACCCAAACATATTGCCAGATTGGCTATTTGGTAGCAATCCGGCAATGTCCAGGTCTTCCTCCCCTAGCTAACACCCCTGGCCAATCAAAGCCATGGTTAGCTGCTAGGGGCATTAATAAGTCATATTGGCTGTTCAACTGAACCGGAACGGCTCATCTCTACTAGTGAATAAAACAAACTGTTATTCATATTATACATTTTCAAATTTATTTTTTCTTGTTCCCTCCCTGATAAAATTAGTTTTACTCTGAAATCAGAATCAGCTCAGTATATACAGATTTTATGTAGAGGAGAGGGAAGCTACCTAGAGATAAGTCACAGCAGCTAGGTTACATTGCATGGGCATAACAATGGAAAAACTAGAATATTAGGTGAAATTTATGCCATTTCTACAAATAGAATAATGTAGGCAATGATTAAAAGAGGCAAGATGCCTACATATATACATGGTATAATTTCAGTCTACAGGTAGGTATCTTCCAGAATTCTTTTCCACAATATTTGTATATACAGGCGGTCCCCTACTTAAGAACACCTGACTAACAGGAGACCCCTAGTTATAAACGGACCTCTGTATGTTGGTAATTTACTGTACTTTAGCCATAGGCTACAATAAACAGCTGTAACAGTTATCACAGGTGTCTGCAATTTATTATTAATCCTGGTTCTTATAACAACACAACAACATTTTTAAAATCCAATTGTCACAGAGACCAAAAGAAATGTTGTCAATAATGAAATATACAGTTCTGACTTACATACAAATTCAACTTAAGAACAAACCTGGAGAACTGCCTGTATTACCTCAACATTATCCTTGGATATATGGCTTACAACATTCTGTCCCTGTCATCCTCTCTGAATTGGTTGTAGTGTGATGAGTCCTTAATTTATGTATGATCAGGAATAGGAGTGCTGAACAGGAGAGTCATTTTGCAATATGAAAGCTCTGCAGGAATATCACTTACATGGCATGGCTCACTTAGTGTATGTATTTCCTCTCCATGCTCATGGGTTTAAATATATTCAGTCATCAGACAAACATTGAGGAAATTGAGACAACACACCAATCTAGATGTTGTCAACAAGAACCATGATTGGAATTAACTTGTACGTAGCCTGCACAGGCTGCTAGGAGCAGAGCTGCTCTGACTGAGAAGGTAAATCAAATCTTCTGCCAATACATTCTGTGGCTGTCCAGATAAAACGTTGGACTAAGCTGGCGAACTTTCACCTTTCACCCAAACTCTCTAAGCCAAAGTACAGATTAAAAAAAATCAATAGCCGCAATCGATAGAAAAATATTTTTAGTCTCTAACTAAACGATATGTTTTGACAAGGCCAAAGAGGTGTACGAAAGAAGGGTAAAAAGATAAAAGACAGAAAATTAGGATTTTGCTTTATTAGATCGCAAATCATATTAGGAGGAGAATCTTTTACTGTAGGAAATAAAATGTGAGCAAGTGAGTTTATAGAATTACATGATATACGTTATTCTTTTAATTTTCTATCAATGCTTCTTAATTATTTTATACATGTGCTGCTCTCTGAACTAGCCAGATATATGTCCTAAGATTTGTGACAGGCTATTACTAGGAATGTGCTCATATAATATCACGGAGAATGTTCACAGTCACAATGTAGCAAACGGTTTTAAATGGAAAAGGAAAAAATCCATTGTCTAAAGACTTTATTTACACATCTCTGTGATCTAAAAATAGAATGTTAAAGGAAATTAAATGTGTAACACTAAGTCCGGGGCCAAGTGGGACAAAATCAGCAAGATCAGTAAAGATATAGTAAGATATAGTGAATTAGATATAAACAGGTGATATATGTCAATTTTTTGCTGTAGATTTTTATCCATGGTATCAACTTTTGCAATGAAGAGTTTGAAAGCTGCTGGGAGTGGATGCTGTTTGACACATAAACAGCCCTAAATGCAGAAATGTTCTGTGTGGTCCACAACATACATATTATCCGAATATTGTAATCAAATATTTTTGTACTATTTATTATTAGTAAATTATTTTCCATTTCCTAACAGGTCAAAAGTTTTCCCTTAGTGATGCTTAGAGCATTGCTAAGGAAGCTCTGTATTTACATTTAATTCACCTGCCTATATATACATTTCAAGTTTTGTATTCACATTTAATTCACCTGCCTATACAGGCAGTCCCCGGGTTACATACAAGATAGGTTCTGTAGGTTTGTTCTTAAGTTGAGTTTGTATGTAAGTCGGAACCATATACTTTATTATTGTAACCCCAGTAAAAAAAAATTTGGTCTCTGTGACAATTGGATTTTAAAAATGTTGGATTCTCATAAGAACCAGGATTAACAATAAAGCTTCATTACAGACACCATTGATAACTGTTACAGCTGTTTATTGTAGTCTAGGACTAAAGTCTAGTAAATTACCAAAATCCAGAGGTCCGTTTGTAACTAGGGGTCGTATGTAAGTCAGGTGTTCTTAAGTAGGGGACCGCCTGTATTTACATTTCTTCAAAAGGATGTAGTTAAAAAATTACCTATGTGAAGATAATTTCCTATAAATATAGTCATATGGTTCCTTAGAAACAACATAGCCGTGGTTAGATACAACCACCCCTGGCACTCTAGCAAGGGTTGTCGCACATGCCTGCAACCTTGCTTCAGCGTTCAATTCAATACCACAGGGAGGCTGAGGGACAAGCATCAACTCATGGCAATTTCATTGGCAAAAACAATTTCTTTCTTTGTGCAATTACACCTGCAGAGGTGGTTGTACCCAGGTACTACAATCTTGTTTCAATGGAACCATATGACTACATTTATGGAAAATTTGTTCTGCATAGTGTGGACAATGGATATATATATATTTTAAAAGATAATGTTTGTAAACTGAGGGATGCCACAGAAATTATGTGGGTCACAACACGCAAGACCCGCCAAGTGGAGCAGGTCTTCTGTGTATGAAGAACAAACACTACTAAAATTATCTCCAACAATGAATCCAGTGGAAACTCACCCACTAGTGGACTTATTGTGTTAAATAGCCCTAGTGGTCAGCAAGTACATATATAGTAAGAACACTAGCTGTATTTAAGTGGTCTAGTCATAGCTGTATAACGATCGATCATGTTTATTGGTCTTAAAGTTTATACACAGAAACATATTTTTTGTAAAAGATTTGTCAGGAGGGGTCTACAAACGGTGATACATATACAAACGGTGATACAATGGTGACATAGTGACACGTGATACATATGATCTAAAAAACAGTGAAAAACAGAGTTAATATCCTATTGTAAAGATACCATTACCTACATAGAACAGTATGATCACAGTGGATAAGGACAACATAATGAGGCAGACCAGCTTTAGAATATACCACTTGTTTTGAAGTCAACGTTGAGCCCATTCGGCTTTTGTTAAGTTTATAAATCCATTCTAGTTCCTTTTCTTTAAGAATTTTCATCCTATCCCCTCCTCTTCTTAGCGGTGGAATTCTATTTATTAGGCAAAATCTCTATGTTTAAATTCATGAAAGTGTTTAAAGACTGGTAGATCTTTTCTACCAGCCCTAATGGTATATCAATGCTGGTTAATACGGGTCTTAAAATCTAAGGTGGTCTCCCCAATATACCATAAATTGCATGGACACTGCAACATGTAAATAACATGATCCGAATCACAAGTATGTTACATTGGTAGATGGGTGTGTAAACTTGTCAACCCTAAGACTAGGTGTACGTCGGTAGGAATAAAGTGGTGGGACACTAAATTCAGGTATTGTGGGAAAAGCGTCAGCCAGAATATGCCAATTCTTGGATATAATTTTACCAATTTCACTACTGATCTCTGTATAAGTAGAAACAAAAGGTATTCCCTTCAAATTAATTTAGGTTTAGGCTGTAAAAGTTCCTATTTTTCAAACTTAAGACTTTGTCCATATGTTCCACTATAAGAGGTGTGGGATAACCACGATCTCTAAATTCCTTAAAGGGGTTATCCGGGACTATAAAAATTCACCAGATGTTCCCAGTAGTCATCAATCATCACCCTAATGACTATGCCTTACCTTTATTCAAACTTTGAATCCCCCCTGCATATGGGGTTACACATCAGCCTGCAAATGTTTACAATCTCAGCTTCCTGTATGGACGTTTTTTGTGCTGCAGAAACTACACTCCCCACAGTGCATTGTACTGTAAACACAGCAGGGAATGTATCCACCCATTCCAGCCTACACGGTGCTGGCAACCCCACCCACTACACCTTCCAGGCTCTGCTGCATCCCGCCCACTACACCTTCCTGTTTCCTACACAGTGCACAGAGAATATTCCATCCTGTCCAGCTACTGCCTCTCTCCTCAGCAAAGTGTCAGTCAGATTTTCAAGGCAAAGGCAATAGATCCCTCACACAATAAAATAATGGTAATGATAGCAAAGTGTTATGAATGATACTGTAATACTATACTATAAATTAGTATCTGTAACTGCAGGGCTTTATCTCTTAGTTCTATGCTATATGATATGCATCCTACTACACATCTATGTATATATTTATATCTAGGTATTATATATCAATCTGCTGTTTTTATCAAATTATGTATATGTATATTCTATTTATCAAGGGACAGAACGTGAAAAGTGCAGTGTAAAGTGCTAAATGCACTAACGGGGACAGAATTCAATATCTGATGCATTTGTAGAAGAGCTGACACTCTAATCATTCTAGTGCTGCCTCTGCAACATTTTGTGAAGCAGAAATCATCTTCCATGATATGATGCATTCTGTCCCTGGCACCGCAATAGTCTTTTGATCATGCCAAGTCCGTCTCCTAGGATAATTGCAGCTGGTCTCATATAAATTCCTGCCCTTTCCTGTGACCCTTGTCGGATCTTCAAGCCTTCTCCTGAAGAGAAAGCTCCCCTATTTATCCTGCGTTCCCATGTGCCAGTCCGTTCCTGTGTATCCTGCGTTCCTGTGTGCCAGTCCGTTCTTGTGTATCCTGCGTTCCTGTGTGCCAGTCCGTTCTTGTGTATCCTGCGTTCCTGTGTGCCAGTCCGTTCCTGTGTATCCTGCGTTCCTGTGTGCCAGGCCGCTCCTGTGTATCCTGCGTTCCCGTGTGCCAGTCCATTCCTGTGTATCCTGCGTTCCTGTGTGCCAGTCCGTTCCTCTGTACATGCGTTCCTGTGTGCCAGTCCGTTCCTCTGTACCTGCGTTCCGGTGTGCCAGTCCGTTCCTCTGTACCTGCGTTCCGGTGTGCCAGTTCGTTCCTCTGTACCTGCGTTCGGGTGTGCCAGTCCGTTCCTCTGTACATGCGTTCCGGTGTGCCAGTCCGTTCCTCTGTACCTGCGTTCCTGTGTGCCAGTCCGTTCCTCTGTACCTGCGTTCCTGTGTGCCAGTCCGTTCCTCTGTACCTGCGTTCCTGTGTGCCAGTCCGTTCCTCTGTACCTGCGTTCCTGTGTGCCAGTCCGTTCCTCTGTACCTGCGTTCCTGTGTGCCAGTCCGTTCCTCCGACCTGCGTTCCTCCGTTCCTGTATTCCTGATCCATGTTCCAGCTCCTGCGATTCCTAGTGTCCTACTGTGCCTTCCTGTGCTATTCTCCTGCCATCACCTCGGGTACAGATTGTCTCCTGCATTACTACCTTGGCAGCCACCACTGGCTAGTCGCATCTGCGGAACGACCTGGTGGTACCCTGCCGCAGCAAGACCATGTGCCAGGCCAGATGCTGGGGCCCATGACACAGCTGGCCCCATAGCAGCTGCTATGGCTACTACTACTGTACTTATGCCCCTGATTTTTTCTATATAATATATATATATTACTCTATATTCATCCTCTTAGGCCCATGAAGTAGATGACTTACTTTATGAAGAAGTTGTGCTTCCAGAGTCTGATGTTGAATTCGAACAAAATCAAGAGGTTAGTCTCTTTACAATTTTACACTCTTTGCATGCTTTTTTTTTTAGAAATGGTAAATGAAAAAGATTTATTCTCTACTTTAGGAAAGCTCAGAAGATGAATCAGCAGATGGTGCTACTGCAGCTGTGAGTACCAACCCAGTGGTAAGTATGAGGGTGTTTTTTATTTCTTATGTACATAGCAATACAACTCAAATATATCAACATAATTCACAGCTATTCTCCATTTTTCTTTCTAGAGTTTCCAAGCCCTATTGCAACGCTTAAGAGAGCCTATTGATGAGGAGAATCGTCTTAACCCGTGGTGTTTTCAGGACGACCCTCAGTGGGGTCCTGACGAGGAACGTCCCCAACTAATGGAGGACACAGAGGGCAGGCTACAAAATAATCAGTGGTGCAAATGTGGCAGTTGCAAGAAGATGACTACAGTTGAGGAAAGCATCTGTTGCTGTGAATTTCAGGCAATGGATAGACTGCGCCACAATATTACCTGCGTTACTCAGCATCCTGACTTTACCTCAAGGATTTATTCTAGAGATTTTCTTATCGAACTGCTACAGTTCTCCTTACGCGTGACTCAACGCCAGTTTGAGCGACAGGAAAATAGGTAAGTAAATCAAGTACATGCTATTTCAAAACATTAGTTGCCCTTTAGCTTCTTGTTACTTATTCATAGGTTATATTTATATTTTTTTCAATATTGTACCAACTTTATCACATCTCTTATGCCTGAAAACAGCTGTGATTTATTCTCCCCCATTTACGCTTATGCTGATTTCACTGACTTTTGCGCTGCAAATACAAGAAGCTAGTCGGACAAAAAGGAATCATTGAAGGAAAGTGGGATTACTAAACATGAGAGATTGGGGCCAATGGTTACAATAGAAATGGCGTCATAAGGAATACAGCATGAAATTCAGAGTTTGTATAGTTATTTTAGGATGCTTTAGAAGTAGATTTTTTGATCAACAATAAATGTGTATTCTTGTTAATGGGAATTTAAGACATTCCCAGATAATAAGACCTAGTGCCTCTGCAAGCGCAAAAATAAATATAAGGCACTGTCTTATTTCTGCGCTAATACTGTAGTAGATAATTTAGGGTTTTAGGTCCAATGAAAGCAATATAAATATTTTCATTAATCTTTCCACAGATTTTTACGTTGGGCCTGTTATGTCAAGGTTACCAATCTGGTTTATGGATTTCTTGGACAAGGAAATAGGATACCTTTACCATCTTGTGTGGTGAATAAAATTAGAGATATTTATCCAGACCCCAATGCCACATATACTGGATTTAAATGGTTTCCTGATTATGTGTTTGGAGACCTGCCCACCAATTTGAACTTCTAATCGGATTACTGAAAACACTTCAAGTTGCACTATTTTGAACAATGTTGTTATGTATATTGTTTGTATTCTTGTGTAAGTTATAAAGTTATTTTGCATAATAAACAAAATCGTATTTCATTTTTTTAAAAAATTGAAGAGACCAAAAAACACAAATAGTCATGTACATGTGGATGAAAAAATTTTTTTTAACAGTTTAACAAAACAATTAACAGGAACAAACATAACATATAGCAAATCCTGTACGATCGTCCCAAGTAGGTTAGTTGATATGGTCTCCCTAGAAACGGCTTTCATGCTCACGGATCATTTCTTCTCGTGGTGGTCTTGGAACAGTGGCAATATTTGCAGGTACAGAATCCCTACGAGACTTCCAAGATGGGTGAGTTTTAATATAAAGTACGTTCATCACTGAGAATTTCATTAGAAAATTCATTTGTGGTGGGCTCGTAGATGGCTTTCACCACCCAAGTTTTTCTTGCTTTTGAAAATTCAATTCTGTGACGACGTGTACCCACAGGAGCTCCGGACATGGTGGCTTGCTTGACCACGGCATGCACTCGATTTACATTACGGTTGTGGTCTAGAGCTGCCAGTTGACTCCTGGCCACCATCCCATCAATGAAGTAATGAATACGTTTTTGACGGTATTTTAAACATACACTGTGGTATATTTCTAGCTCCCCAGTGTGGCAGAATTTGCTTATTTGACGCAAATCTTTCAAAAAATTCTTGTTAAGGACAATATCTTTCAAATCATCCAAAGCTGGGGAAAGTGGATGAAGCCATTTTGTATCCTGTAATTTTTCAGGGGTTAATGGTGGGTGGAGACAGGCCTGGTATGGCTCCTCTGTTTCCCACTCATGGACATTTTGTACATGATGGATGACTGATTTCCATTTCTGTACAAGTTGGTCCGGATCATCATTACATGTACGAGAGCACCACCACACATGGTTCTTAATGGGCTGTATCCAGTGCGAAAGAATGGCCCCGTTTTTGGTCTTGGAGGCATTCAAAAGCTTGTTTCCGATGGATTTTGCCATGTGCCAGACATCAAATTGATGCATGATCGATCCATATTTTTCCCGCATTAGCTTCCTAATCGAGACATGGCGATCAGTTGCAATTATCTCAATGTTAATTCCGCTTTGCAGCAAAAACTGAAGTGTTTTTTCAAAGGCAATTTTTTCTAATCCCACTGATGACACTGTAGGCACAAGCTGCTCCACTGAAAAAGCAACAATTTTTTTGCTGTCATGATCCATTAGGGAATAAACACAATATTTGGCAGAGAAGCCTGGGCTGTCCATTTGACCATCCCCTATCAAACAAACTGGTCTATTGCTTATCTCAGAAAGAACGATACTTTGCTCTTTTTTCCATGTGTATTCAATAGCTGGAAATAAATAACGAGTTTGATTTTTAAAAAATGTTGATTTACCAATTGCTTTCAGGTTTAAAATCCTGAAGAACGACATCATTTTTAAAAAGCTGGATCCACTTAGCAAAACTGCAGCAGAAATTAGGAGATTGCCCAATGGCTGCATTCCTTGTTTCGGCTGTGTTTCCCATAATTTAGATTCGTGGCCATTCTCACACTTTACGTGAAAAGAGATCATGCTTCCTATATACAGTTTTTTGTATGCCACAATTGAAGCTTTGCAATTTTTTCGGGCTTGACACGGAATGAGAGCTAACAGTTTTCTAAATGAGCATTCAAACACTATAAACTTCTCCTCTGTTGCATGGTCACTGCAGCCAAAGTATAACGGTTGAAATTCTCTTTCAGTTAGCAACTCTTGGTCACTTAAATCTTCATCCTCCTCTTCCTCACTTTCTGATATTTGAAAAGTTTCATCTGACGTTTCCATTCCTATTGTGGTAGTTGGTTCCGTCACTTGTGAAACCTCCTGTAATGCTTCATTTGATGGTCCTTTTGATGGCTGCTCAGACTCTTCTAAAATTGGAGCCATGCTGTCTTCTATTGGAGATAAAGGTATATCGTGACATTCTTCACCTGAACTTGGATGATCTCTAAAATGATGTTTTTGGCAGGCATAATCATGATCTACCAGTGCACTGGGAATGGATGCTGTTTTGGTTTTTTTGATTGGAGTAGAGCTCCATATTGGACCACTTTCAAGTTGTGAAGTAGTGTTGACTTCCATTACATTATCTTCATCCTCAGAATTACTGCTGGATTCGCAGGTAAGATTAGATGGGTTGAAAATTGAAATTGTAGCTTCGTGATCCACAGCAAATTCCAGTTTTATTTTTATATCACATTGCACTTTCCTATGCCTTTTGTTGATATGGGTTTGAGTGTGACTATTTTTTTTGTGTTTCCAATGATCCGTGTTCACAGCAAAGTGTCTTTTCTTTATGATTTCTTCAGTGTTGGTTCCTTTGTCTGAAAATATTTTAGAAGGGACACCCAAATGAGAGGTGCTGGCAAAGGCTCCGGTAGAGAGTTCACATCTCTTTTTTTCCACAATGTGATGTGTTTTATTTTTACGTTTGCCAAAAACAATTTCTGAGCTTTCTGGGACAGGAAGCCTTGGAACGACATTGATTGTCGAACAGAACACTTGTGAACCCACTGCTGTTGTTGTAGTGACATTGGTTGATAATGAGGATGTTGTATATGACACGCTGGTGGTGGAAACAGTCATGTCAGTTACACATGGTGCAATTAGATCAACTTTGGAGAAATAAGCTTTATGGTGATCTACCATTATATTTTCTGAAACATTGGCTGCTTCTGTAAGCTGAGGTCTATATTCAGCAGTGGGAAATATTGTCGGAAGTGCATTAGGCCTTAGGGTACGTCGATCTTCATGGTAAGTATAAGCATCATGTGCAAAATGTAACGAACACATTCTATATATATCATAGATTTTGCCATCATGGACTTTCTTGACCATGGTTTCAAGATCGTCAGCATATTGTCCAGTTTGCATGAGCCACTGCCTTATTTTTTCAGGTTGTCTTGGAAACACATGAAGACTAACGTTGGGATCTCGTTTTCTCCAACTTCTTCTACAACCCTTCACAATGCAGGATGGCATTCTGCAATGTAATAACTAGAATGCAAAAAAAATATATTAGAACCCTATTAATTTATAACCAACTTAAATCCTAATAATTTTGACAATTCATGCAATATATGTCAAGTTTTCTCACCTTCAAATAATCTAGCAATCGATTTTATTTTAGGTGTACTTCAACGGTGTGAGAGACAGAATCTAAAAAAAATGCAGAAATCACATTGTATTATTGTAAAATAATAAGCATTTTATTGCATGAAATACATGTTTATTTGTATTACTATAAGTATTAGATCAAATACTGATTTTCTTCACTCTATGTAGAGAGAGAGAGACACAGAGAAAATAGACGTCAAACAATAGAAAAAACGGAGCAGGTCTCTTGAACAAATTATTGGTGGGTGCCAAAGCACAAATGAACTTCTGGAAAAATTAAAAAGAAGCAATACTCAATGCTTGTTTTTTGTGGTGGAATATTTATTGATGTTTTTTTATGGTGGAATAAAATAAATAGTTTTTTGCACAATGGATTGCGGCTCCGTTTTTTCATACAGATAAGAGAGTGAAGCACAGGCAATTATCCTTTCCCATTTACCTGAAAACTGTCTTCTAGTTCTTTGACGTATTTTCTGAATCAGATGACGGAAAAAACTGTCTGATTCGCCAAATGCACCAACGTGGTGATCACAAACAGCACAAAGGTCTGCAAAAAGTAAAAAACCGTTGGTCTTTATTATGATGGCATGGACTGAGCTTATATCTAGTGGCGGTGGAAGGCTAGTGTCTGACAGAGTGATTCTATGCTTTGTGGGTGAGAACACTTGCTAAACAAGCCTGTAATCAAATACTTATTTCCCCTACTCTATACGGACAGAGACACAGAGAAGAGAGTGCAGCGCAGGCAATATCTGTTATCCTTTCCCATTTACCTGAAAACTGTCTTCAAGTTCTTTGACGTATTTTCTGAATCAGATGACGGAAAAAACTGTCTGATTCGCCAAATGCACCAACGTGGTGAGCACAAAGGTCTGCAAAAAGTAAAAAACGTTGGTCTTGACAGGACAGAACCTAATACTGCGTATTGCAAAAGATAATTCTGTAGAATTCAATATGCTATTATTTATATATATTTTTTATCATCACCGTGTTCTGCAAAAAAAGTAATTACCCTATATACTCGTGTACAAGCCGAGTTTTTCAGCACAAAAAATGTGCTGAAAAACGTCCCCTCGGTTATACATGAGTCAATACTACCAAAAATTTATTAAAAATGGACTAAAAAAATAATAAACTTATATACTCACCCTCCGGTGGCCCCGATGCGCAGTGCTGTTCCCCCAATGTCAGCGCGGCTCCTCTTCTGGCTTCCCAGCTGCTCTTCTTGCTTCAGCGTGCAGGGCGCCGCCATGTTCTTCTCGCGGGCGGCGCCTAGTATGACGTCAGCCGCGGCGCGTCATACTAGGCGCCGCCCGGGAAAGAACAATGGCGGCGAACAGCACGCTGAAGCAAGAACAGCAGCCGGGAAGTCAGAAGATGAGCCGCGATGACATCGGGGGAGCAGCGCTGCGCATCGGGGCCACCGGAGGGTTAGTATATAAGTTTATCTTTTTATTCTGGGCTGTGCTGTATACTACTGGGGGCACAGCTGTATACAACTGGGGACAGGCTGGGCAGTGCTGTATACTACTGGGGGCAGGCTGGGCAGTGCTGTATACTACTGGGGGCAGGCTGGGGCAGGCTGTATACTACTGGGGGCAAGCTGTATACTACTGTGGGCAGTGCTGTATATTATAGGGGGCTGGCTGGCTATATACTGGGGGGGGTCTGTGACCAATGCATTTCCCACCCTCGGCTTATACTCGAGTCAATAGATTTTCCCAGTTTTTGGTGGTAAAATTAGGGGTCTCAAATTAAACTCGGTCGGCTTATACTCGAGTATAAAAATAATTTTCTACATCATCACACGCCTGTGTTATCTGTATTGTCACTTCTTCATCCTCATAGAATGTAAGCTCTTGTGTCACCCCCTCATCCTCATAGACTGTAAGCTCTTGTGTCACCCCTCATCCTCATAGACTGTAAGCTCTTGTGTCACCTCCTCATCCTCATAGACTGTAAGCTCTTGTGTCACCCCCTCATCCTCATAGACTGTAAGCTCTTGTGGCACCCCCTCATCCTCATAGACTGTAAGCTCTTGTGTCACCCCTTCATCCTCAGACTGTAATCTCTTGTGTCACCCCTCATCCTCATAGACTGTAAGCTCTTGTGTCACCTCCTCATCCTCATAGACTGTAAGCTCTTGTGTCACCCCCTCATCCTCATAGACTGTAAGCTCTTGTGGCACCCCCTCATCCTCATAGACTGTAAGCTCTTGTGTCACCCCTTCATCCTCAGACTGTAAGCTCTTGTGTCATCTCCTCATCCCCATAGACTGTAAGCTCTTGTGTCATCTCCTCATCCTGTTTTTTCATTTTAATTTTTCACTCCACACCTTCAAAAATATATAATTTTTTTATTTTTACACATACAGGGCTGTGATCTGCGTAACAAATTGCACTGCATAGTGATGGTATTTAATATTCCATGCCGTGCACTGTGAAGCGGAAAAAAAATTCGACATGCCGTGAAAATTGTGAAACAGACATTTGAGTCCTTTTCTTGTGGGCTTGGATTTTACGGCTTTCACTGTGTGTCCCAAATGAAATGTCTAATTTATTCTTTTGGTCAGTACGATCACAGGGACACCAAATGTGTTTTATAATGTTTTTATACATTTACAAAAATTAAAACCTGTGGGTGGTGTCATTTTGTGCGACTTTTAATGGCGTTTTCAATGCTACCATTTTTAGGACTGTCCAACCTTTTGATCACTTTTAATTGAATTTTAAAATTTTTCAAAATGTCAAAAAAATTCCGACTTTGGGTGCTATTTTCCGTTACCCCCTAAGATATAAAAAAAACGAGGGGCTCGATGAGGTCCCATGTACCTCCGACTGACCGCTCGTTGCGCCATCAGAGTAATGGAACAGACAGCTGTGCATGACCGGTTTGCTCCAGTCATCTCTATAGAGCTGACAGAGATTTCTGGGCGCTGCGCTCAGCAATCTCCGTCAGCTCCATAGAGATGAATGGAGCAGAACCGTCATGCCCAGACGTCTGCTCCATTACTCTGATGAGCAGTCTGCAAGTAATTGCAATCATTTCAGTGCTTGTATACCAGAAACTGGCATACAAGCACTATATAAATTCCACCATACATTGTGTACCTATAGGGGGGTGGTCATATATGTTATGCCTCATATGTGACCTATGACTATACATGGACCATGCCATAGGGGTGATGGGGTTATGACATTTTGTTTTGGGATGTGTGTGGTCACATATGTAATGGAGAGGATTGTCACATATGAGGTCCATGTCATATGTGACAAAAGAAAAATATTAAATGGACCTCATATCTGTCAATGACCTCCATTACACGGGCCACCCACAGCCCAAGACAAAATTACATAAGGCATATTAGGTATATATACATACCTTAACAAAATAATGTAATTGGCTCTTGTAATATTCTCGTCCAATTCTCAAGCCCAGCAAGCCACTCCGCACCTAAGCAAGCAAGCTGGGCTGTGATTGGACGAAAATACGCGGCAGCGGACGTGCCATGCGCAACCCGGCATTGCGGATTATTAATATTCCGGGCATGCGCAGTGGGCGCATCGAAGCGCTTCCTCTACTGCGCATGCGCCGGACAGATGTCGACTTCCCCGCCCGTCGAGTGACGAGGAGGAGAAGACTCCGCCTATCCGTCCCGGGGGCGGCGACGTGCAGAAGCTAGAGCTGTGGACGTGACGTCAGCGGAAGTGAAGAAAGAAGAAGACGCGATGTCACGTGACCGGCTCCGGACCGAGGGGAACCAGCCACTTCGGGAACGGTAAGTATATTAGAAAGTTAGTTATTACACCCATAGCTTTAGATTAGTCAGGGGAACCTAGGTCCCGGACAACCCCTTTAATGAGAACATTGAAACTCTTTTGAAGATGAAGTTCTATGGAGACAATACAGTGGACTCTAAGAAACTGGCTATAGGGTAGCGATCTTATCATTTCCTTAGGGTGATTACTTTTATAATAATGTAAATTATTTTTATCCGTCGATTTCACAAACAGATCCATCTGTATTTTGCCATTATTCAACAGTATTTGTACATCCAGAAAATATACCGACACCTCTGACCACACCAGAGTAAATTGAACATTAGAGTCAACACCATTCAAGAAGTTCTGAAATGACAATAAATCATCAGATGTGCCCCTCAAAATGAGGAAGATGTCGTCTATGTACCTCCACAACTTCAGAACCTTGCAAAAGTGGTGGGATACATAGACCGACATGTCCTCAAAATCACTCATGTATATATTGGCATATATGGGGGCGACATTTGCCCCAATGGCCATGCCCCTTAACTGCACATAAAATGAGTCCTGAAACAAAAAATAGTTACATGTAAGTACCAGTTCCAGCAATTCCAGTATCAGTGAGATCACAACCTCAAAGTGCTCACTTTTAATTAGTTTTCTTTTCACTGCTGCCAAACCCCTTTCATGACTAATAGAGGTATGTAAACTTACTACGTCAAATGAAGCCAAGATTACATTTTCCTCTGATTGCAAATCAATATCCTCCAATTTTTTTAAAAAGTCAGACATATCCCTTATATTTGATGGAGTATCTACAGCAAAAGGTCTTAGAAGTTTGTCTAGGAAAATAGCTATGGTATTAAGGATAGAGCTTATACCCGCCACTATCACTCTTCTGGGTGGATTTGTGAGGCATTTATGTATTTTTGGTAATAAATACAAAACAGGCATGACTGGATGATCTTTAAGCAAAGCATTATCAATAAGATTTGTCTGTTTGGCTTTATCCAAGGTGCTCTTATTTCTCCTACTGAATTCAAATTTAGGATCACTATTTAGTTTTTTATACACTAAACTGTCCGACAGTTGTCTCTCCACTTCTTTAAGGACGACCACACCCCCTTTATCAGCAGGTTTTATTGTGAGGTCGCCGTCATGTACCAGCTCTTGTAATGCCTGCCATTCCTGGCTAGTAATATTTGGATGTTTAAACCTTTCCATAACATTTGTTTCCTTAAATTTCTTAATCCCCATTTTGACGCCCTGTATGAAGGAATCAATACAGAGGATAAGGGAAGATTACTTGCACTAGGTAAAGTTAATTTCTCAGAAAACTAAGTCTTTAGTTTAATCAATCTGAAGAAGTTCTGAAGGTCGACTTCAATGCTGAACCAATCGGTGGGTGCAGTCGGACAAAAAGATAAGCCTCTATTCACAAGTGTAGCTTGTGCTGGAGACAAAATTTGGAAGAAATATTTACAACTAATGTTTACCTTTCCTCCTTGTTGACAACTTCGTAGGTACCAATTTTTCTCTCTGGCTCTTTGTGTTTCTCTTTATTTTTCTCTTCTCTTCTATTTTCCTGGCTCTTTTGGTGCTTCTATGTATCATGACACACACTGCTTGACAAAGGCTGGGACACAGCTGAAACGTTGCAAGGGATGGAATAAACACTACGTTTACATATATATAAAGCCCTGCCAGGTTGCTACCGGTAATCAATTGTATTGGTCTAAAAGAAACCAATACAATTGATTATTTCAGTAACTGCTTGTTTAGCACTCAAGCAGCCAGCTCTGGCTACATTAACCACTAAAGCACTTGGCCCTCTTTCTAAGCAATAAGACTGGTTCTTCATGGCAGTAAAAACAGTAATGCCCTAACAGCTTTGATAAAGCTTGGTTATGGTCATTTCAAATCTTACAAAATTGTTAATAACAACTTACCTACAATACAAGTTTTGAGAGCTTTTTTTGTAATTCAATGGGTTAAAAAATCCCTGAACAAATCCCATTATTTCAGATTTTTCTGAATATTATTGCCGATCTCTGGTACACAGGGTAGTTACCGGTAGGCTCAAAATATACATTTTGGACCTCAGTAAGCATTAAGGCAAAAACTGGGTATACCTTAAAAATCATTTAATGTGATAATTGATCTTCAATTTTTATGGACCATCCTTGTTTATGGTCGTTCGGCAGCACCATTGCCATCTTGACATTAGAGAACCTTTAAAAAAAAAGCATTGATTAGAGGTTAGTAGCAGGCAGCTGCTGTAAAGTAATCCCTGGAGCAGTATAAGAGATTAGAGCCCTTTATATAATCTAGCTGTTGGAACATCCCATATTGGTCCTAGTTTGACTGTGAAATGGTTATAATGGATCTGTAGATTCAAATAAACTAAAGTATTTATACAGCTATTTAAAGTTCTAGCATCAATCATTGGAAAAAATGAAGTAAAAGTAATTAATTTATTATTTCTGCTCATACTGGGCTTAGGAGTCCAATGGGCAGTGACATTCTTTCATACATAAGTGTACATGTAAAAATAGTTATCAGCCACTGTTTAGGGCCACCCACTGTGAGTGGTAAGCCCAAAGTAAGTGGGATTTTTAAGTAGTTAATTACTTAGAAGTCTCCTTTTCTAATTAACTTTTTTCCTATAAATCTTTGTATTGGTTTACATAGTGCATCTTGTTCTGTACAATAGTGCCTGAATTTAGAACATACTTTTCTATGGTACTGATTGCAAGTACATAGAGTAAAAGAAACACCCTCTATTTCCCCTGGGATTGGAAATAAATGAACTGAAGAAAATATTGTTAATCTTCTGTCTTAAATAATTAGAAATCGATAATTGAAAGAACATTTTCAGAGTTATTGGAATAGGGTGCCAATAAGGAGTTTCCAAGGATGGACAAACCATAACATTCAGGCGATCATTGTTGTAATATAGTCATAATAGCATCTAATGCAAAGAATTAACCCCATGTTACCAACATTATTATACAGTATTTAGGGGATCTATAGGTTTTATGATAATTTTGGTTGCCGTAAAACAGCCAATCAAAATGCTTAGTCCTGTAATTCCTTATTACCAATGACCACAAAGTTTCATGGTATCGATCCATAAACACTTTTAGTGTAATGTTGCCAAGTTTCCTATTTTAGGATGCAAATAACAAAAACGTCATGTCGAGAAGGAAAATGCGTGCAAATTTAAATTTCTAATCTAAGTGTGGCTGAAATCACACATAATTCATAAAGAATAAAATAGAATTGACCCCAGTTGTGAGAATCAATACTGATGTAAATTTTGATTTACAACCTATATAACCATATATGGTTCCATATGACATAAAAATAGTCACTATAAATGCTACATTTATTCATTCTCTTTAACCATATGCACATGATAAAGAGGGAAATTACAAATGCACTGTCTGAATTACTTTGTTATAATAATTATTACAGTTAATATTGAGCCAATACATGGCTTCTTTCTATCGGCTGCTCCTATTTGATCTAGAATACAGTGACATTAGGACAAACAGGAATATGACAGATCATGCCCTCTATACTTACCTGTATCATGTTCATTAAATAAATGGGGACCTATGTGAAGGGTTCAAAAAGAACCTCAATGCTACATATATATATATATATTGTGAGACACTGAAGGGGTTAACTGTGGATGGGCGGTATGTTTCCCCTAGATTTTGCTATTATGCAAGGCCTTAGTGCTGAGGTTGTGTTGTCCAGCACCTTGGACACAGGTGATGGGAGCAGCCTAATCAGTTTTGCATAAAGCCGCTGAGCAGAGCTGAAAGTGTTGTCTCTCTGGAAGGAGGCTGGAGAGCACGCAGCCTTGACCTCTGTGCCTGGAGCAGCCAAGTGTTTTTGTTAGTGGTGAGTCAGAGAACCATTGTTTAGTTAGCACCCTGACGGGTAGGATATTATTTTGTTTTTGATGCCTGAATGTAAAGGCTGTTTTATTTTTCCTGCTGAAATAAACACAGGCTAGACCTGTTTTGGACTATACTTTGGTGTCACTGTCATGAACTGCATCACAGCACCCCGCTACCACGGTCTCTACTGGGCCAAAACCCCCACATATGGTGGAGGATGCGGGCAGTTCAAAAAGACATACACCTGAAAGGCTTGATACATACACCTGAAAGGCTTGATACATCCTGCAACATTGCATGGCCTGGGTGAAAACAGCAGGCAAATTGCAGGAAACGGCCAAGATGGAGGACTTTATTAAATACCTGCAAGAGGAGGCCAGAGCTAATCGGCAGCAGGAAGTGTCCCAGGCTAATCGGCAGCTGCAGCAAGCCATGCTCCAGCAGCAGGAGTAGAGGTCCCGCCAGCAGCAAGCCATGTTCCAGCTGCAGGAGGAGAGGTCCCGCCAGCAGCAGGAAGAGTCCCGAGCCATGTTCCAGCTGATGATGGAGAAGCTTTCTGGCATTATGGCAGCACCGCAAGCGACGACTACTGAGGGGTCCCATACTGGTCTGCAAGGGTACCCGGTTGTCCAGCGTTCCGCACGGGCTGCAGTACAAAAGGCTTTACAAAAAATGGCGACGTCCGACGACGTGGAGGCGTATCTCACTGTGCTCGAGCGAGTAGTTGAGCGAGAGGAGTTACCGGCTGAGCAGTGGGCAGATGTCCTGGCACCGTTCCTGAGCGGCGAGTCGCAGAAGGCTTACTACGACCTGAGCGAAACGGAGGCCCGTAAGTGCCCCCAGCTAAAGGCGGAGATTCTGGCTCGTCTTGGGGTCACCGTTCAAGTTCGCTCCAGCCGGGTCCACCAGTGGGCTTACTCAGAAAAACTACCCCCACGCTCCCAAATGCATGACCTAATCCATCTTGTCCGGAAGTGGCTACAACCAGAGGACTGTACCCCAGCACAGATGGTGGAGAGAGTGGTCCTCGACAAGTTCACCCGTTCTCTGCCCTCTCGGCTCCAGCGGTGGGTTGGACAGGCCGGTCCCACAAAAGCTGAGGAGCTCGTGTCCCTAGTAGAGAGGTATCGGGCTACGGAGGACCTTCTACTTACCTCTCCCACACGAAGCAGTGCCAGTGACAGGGTCACCAAACCAGCTGGTAAGACTGCTACTGCGGAAAAGGGGAGACATGTCAGGTTGGGAAGGGGTTCATTGGGGGGGCGTGGATACCCATAAACCCAGTGAGGCTCGTGACAGAGGTCATGGCCGTATCCAGTGCTGGCGGTGCCATGAAATGGGCCATATTGCTGCCAACTGTCCACTGCCAGTGGAGCCAATGGACTGCAACCAGACCCGGCGAGTGTCACTGTTTGCCCGGCCGGTTCTGGCGGCCGAGTCAGTCACGGATGCAGAACCCCAAGTGTGCATGGTCACAATCGGTGGTCACACAGTGGAAGCCTTGCTAGACTCAGGGAGTCTGGTCACCTTGGTGCGGGGAACTTTGGTTGATCCTGGACTATACAGTGGGCGGAAAGTGGGAGTGTTGTGTATACATGGGGACACTCGTGAATATCCCACTGCTGTCATCAACCTACGTACCCCTTGTGGTACTATTGCCCATGAAGTGGGGGTGGTGGGGACCCTGTTTCATGAAGCTATTATCGGCAGAGACTTACCGGTGTTTTGGGATCTCTGGAGACGAAGACCCACCTCAGGTGCTGTTGCAGATAATGGACATCGGGTATTTCCGGCCTTGGCCCCTGAACCCTTTGAGGCCGATGTACCCACACCAGCAGTAGGGGTGACCCCATGTGATGAATTCTCTCCCCTAGAGGTCCTAGCTGGTGAGGTCGAGGGCCACGAGGAGGTGGCCGACATGCCGGACTTTGAGATTTCCCGTGAAAATTTTGGGGCTGCACAGCTCCAGGACCCTACCTTGTTTAAAGCACGGGAGAATGTTAAGGTGATAAATGGGGTACTCCAAATACCAGGGGCTGACAAAATATACCCCCGAATGGTGATTGTTGGGGAACTGTTGTACAGGGTCGACCAGATACGGGGTGAGGAGGTTGAGCAACTTGTAGTACCCCAATCTCACCGTAGGCTGGTGCTAGAGTTGGCACACAAACATGTGCTGGGAGGGCACTTAGGTGCTGAGAAGACCCGAGAGAGGATCCTGCAGCGATTTTTCTTGCCCGGGGTGTGGGAGGAGGTAAACCGGTATTGTAGCTCCTGCCCTGAGTGTCAACTTACTGCCCCGGTCTCCCACTTCAGGAGTCCTTTGGTCCCGCTACCAATCATAGAGGTGCCATTTGAACGGATTGTAATGGATCTGGTTGGCCCCATAGTCAAATCCTCAAGGGGGCACCAATACATCCTAGTTATCCTGGACTACGCTACGCGGTATCCGAGGCGATACCATTAAGGAACACCTCCTCCAAAAATATTGCTAAGGAGCTGTTCCAGGTGTTCTCACGCACAGGCCTCCCCAAAGAAATCTTGACTGACCAGGGTACCCCATTCATGTCTAGGGTAATGAAGGAGATGTGTAACTTACTGCAGGTAAAACAGCTCCCCACCTCTGTGTATCATCCTCAGACAGATGGCCTGGTCGAGAGGTTTAATAAGACCTTGAAGGGGATGCTAAAGAGGGTGGTCAGCAAAGATGGGAAGGACTGGGATTGTTTGTTGCCCTATTTGATGTTTGCCATACGTGAAGTTCCTCAGTCCTCCACGGGTTTCTCACCCTTTGAGCTGTTATATGGCCGTTCCCCACGTGGGCTTTTGGATGTAGCCAAGGAGACCTGGGAACAGGAGAGGACCCCCCACCGTAGTGTGATAGAACATGTCTCCCTTATGCAGGACCGCATAGCGGCGGTAATGCCCCTTGTAAAGGAGCACATGACAAGGGCACAAGAGGCCCAGTCTAGGGTCTACAATAGGTCAGCCAGACTCAGGACCTTTAACCCAGGTGACAGAGTGCTAGTTCTGGTGCCCACCGTTGAGAGCAAGTTTTTGGCAAAATGGCAAGGACCATATGAGGTCATGGAGAAAGTGGGGGAGGTAACCTACAAGGTATCTCAGCCGGGGAGGAGGAAACCCGAACAGATATACCACATGAACCTCCTAAAGCCATGGAGGGAAAGAGAGTCCCTGATGGCCATGGGAGTAGAAAAAGCGTCTGTCCCCAAGAAGGGGACACCGGAGGTAGGTGTACCCGATGGCAAGGTGCCTGAAGTACGGATCTCGGAGTCCCTCTCCAGGGCCCAGATTCAGGAAGCGAAGGAGTTTGTGCTCCGAAATGTGGATGTGTTCTCTAAGTTACCGGGACGTACTTCAGTCATCAAGCATGACATCATAACCGAACCCCACATCCGGGTACACCAAAAACCCTACCAGGTCCCTGAAGCGCGCCGGCTTGCCATATCCGAAGAAGTCAGGCAGATGTTAGACCTGGGGGTTATCGAGGAGTCTAAAAGTGACTGGTCGAGTCCTATTGTGTTGATTCCCAAACCTGATGGTTCCCTACGGTTCTGCAATGATTTTAGGAAGTTGAACGAGGTGTCCAAATTTGATTCTTATCCCATGCCCAGGGTTGACGAGTTGATAGAACGACTTGGACAGGCTAGGTTCTTCTCCACCCTTGACCTGACGAAAGGGTATTGGCAGGTACCCCTTACTGACAGGGCCAAAGAGAAGACCGCTTTTGTTACTCCTGATGGGCTTTTTCAGTACGTGGTACTTCCCTTTGGGCTACATGGGGCTCCCGCCACATTCCAGAGGTTAATGGATCTCGTGCTAAAACCTCACCGGAGATATGCCTCGGCCTACCTGGATGACATCATAGTTTATAGTACCGATTGGGAGAGTCACCTGGCCAAGGTGCAAGCAGTGGTAGACTCCTTGAGGGCAGCAGGGTTGACAGCGAACCCCCAAAAATGTGCACTGGGTCTGGAAGAGGCCCGTTACCTGGGGTACCGTATTGGGCGAGGTGTCATCAAACCCCAAGTAAATAAAGTAGAGGCGATCCAGCAGTGGCCACGACCTATGAGCAAGAAGCAAGTGAGGGCTTTCCTAGGCATAGTGGGCTATTATCGCCGATTTATCCCCGATTTTGCTACCATAGCGGCACCCCTGACTGACCTGACCAAGGGTAGCAGGGCGGTGATGGTAAAGTGGAGTGAAGAGGCTGAGGGGGCGTTTTAGCGACTTAAGACGGTTTTGTGCGAGGGACCGGTACTGATCACCCCTAACTTCACCAAGACCTTTATTGTGCAGACTGACGCTTCTGACGTGGGCTTAGGGGCTGTACTGTCCCAAGTAGTGGAGGATGAGGAACATCCCATGACATTCCTGAGCCGCAAGCTCACACCCCCTGAGAAGAACTATAGTATAGTTGAGAGGGAGTGCTTGGCGATAAAATGGGCTCTGGAATCCCTGAGGTATTACTTGATAGGGCGACAGTTTACACTAGTGAACGATCACTCTCCCCTCACCTGGATGAGTCAGGCCAAAGAGAGGAACGCCAGGGTCACAAGGTGGTTCCTAATGTTGCAGAATTTCAAATTCACGGTGGAACATTGAGCAGGAAAGCTGCATGGGAATGCCGATGCCCTGTCTCGTACCCACTGTCTGATGGCCAAAAGTGTTCGCCCCCACAGGGTCAAACAGAGGGGGAGGGTATGTGAGACACTGAAGGGGTTAACTGTGGATGGGCGGTATGTTTCCCCTAGGTTTTGCTATTATGCAAGGCCTTAGTGCTGAGGTTGTGTTCTCCAGCACCTTGGACACAGGTGATGGGAGCAGCCTAATCAGTTTTGCATAAAGCCGCTGAGCAGAGCTGAAAGTGTTGTCTCTCTGGAAGGAGGCTGGAGAGCACGCAGCCTTGACCTCTGTGCCTGGAGCAGCCAAGTGTTTTTGTTAGTGGTGAGTCAGAGAACCATTGTTTAGTTAGCACCCTGATGGGTAGGATATTATTTTGTTTTTGATGCCTGAATGTAAAGGCTGTTTTATTTTTCCTGCTGAAATAAACACAGGCTAGACCTGTTTTGGACTATACTTTGGTGTATCTGTCGTGAACTGCATCACAGCACCCCGCTACCACAGTCTCTACTGGGCCAAAACCCCCACAATATATATATATATATATATATATATATATATATATATATATACACATATACAGTAACATCTGTACACTTCAGCTTTCAGTACCATACTTTGTCCAGAGGATGCATTACAATGTTCTTTTATTGCAATGTTCCTTGCTAGAATGAACACCAGTTTACTTCTTTCCTAGCTGTCTTAATTGATTTCCAGGACACATTTACATAGTTCCTGTGAATTATAAAATGAACCCTGCATTGTAATTCTGTGAATTGAGTCAGTTTCAGCTTCAACATCCCCTTCCTCCTCTGTAAACATACCCCCTGCAAACATCTCCTGTGGATCTGAAAGGGGTATGAATGATATGTGCGGGAGGTGTGCATGGGGCATGTTTACAAGAGAACATAGGAGGAAGGGGTGTTGCAGCTTGACTCAGATCAGCTCAGGAACACCCAGATGACTCAGTTCACAGGATTACATTTCAGAATGGGGAGAGGACATTTTATAATTCAGAGGAGCTGCTGATTCATTTCTTCATCATCATGCAGGGGCTGGCTAGTAGGAGGAAAAGGCTCTGTGTGTTTGGCATAGAATTTGGCACACACAGCTGCCGGTCAGGCAGAGTGGTATCCCTCTGAAGGGAGACAACAGCAAGCTGACTGATTAACCCTCTGAAATCCAGACAGAGAGAATATTTATAAACTTCCAGATCTGGGGATTTCCAAGGGCTCTAACCAATCACTGACCTCATGCTGCAAACAGAATTAAAAAAAAATTACAACATTTAATATAAACATCACAGACATTAACCCTAGAGTTCACAGGCATAGTATGTGGCAGGTGTAATACTGCATGATGATATTTGATGGAAGCATGGGATATCATATAAATTAGGGGAACTCCAATATTAATGTTGACCTTCTAGAATTAACTTAATAGAGCTGGCCATACTTTGTCAGCTGGCCAGGTGACATGTTGTTTTTTGAAATGCATCTAAACCAAAGTCCAGCCCCTGTGATTACCCCAAGATTTTGTCAGGGTGCAAGAGTAAGTTAAAACACACAATTATACTGTAATGCAAATGATTAGAAAAGGCAGGAAGGCAGATATGCACTACAGGTGTTATAAGCTTCTGCAACCTGTCTTTAGTGAAAATTAGGTCCCTGGTGACAGGTTCCCTTTAACATAGGTCGTGCAACCCAATTTGCATGTTAAATTCGGCACTCGGTCCGAATCAGTCAGTCTGACCGGGGGCACACCCCCTGATTTGTGTTGCATGGAAGCCAGTGCAGCTGTGCCACAAAAGGGTTGCTTGTGACACAATATCAGTGCAGACACTTCTTAAATACCTGTGCAATCTGTTTTAGCCATGAAGAATGGGCACAGTCCGACTAAATTGCGTGCAAAGCCCTTAGTAAATGTGCCCCATTGTTCTCTAATTTTGATCTCCAGTGTATATATATATATATATATATATCACAAAATAAGTTTATCTTACCTGATTTTTGTCATAGTTGAAAGCGATGAACTGATGGTAAGGTTAGCAACTCTGACTTGTAAGTTACTGGTGGAATGTGTTACATTGTACAATTCTAAAAGGCCCATGGATCTTCTCTTGAGTATGCCTGTCTTGGCTGCCACCAGTAAAACTTTCTGCACATTGTCCAGTTTAGTCCAGGGTATTATTGTCCTTTTATGATCAGTTTTTATGACCTAACCCACTGGAATTCTAGATGGATAATGAAACTGCAGTGGTTAGAGCAGCTTACACTTTTCTTCATGTTTGTTACTTCTCTATAATATATTATATGATCCTACTGATTAGAGTATTATGAGCAGATTCTTCTTTACTTTCTGTGAACTGCGTATGGAAGACATAATGGCAGCTAGTCTACACTCAACAGCCCTGAGACAGCTGAGGTTAGAGACAAATACAGGCGATCCCTTACTTAAGAACACCCGACTTTACTTTACCCAACTGTACTTTAGCCTTAGGCTACAATAAACAACAATAACAGTGGTAATCAAAGGTCTCTGCAATAAAGCTTTATTATTAATCCTAGTTCTTATGACAACCCAACATTTTTAAAATCCAGTTGTCACAGAGACTAAAAAAAATTGTGTGGGGTTACAGTTATAAAGTATACAGTTCTGATTTACATACAAATTCAACTTAAGAACAAGCCTATAGAACCTATCTTGTATGTAACCGGGGGACTGCTTGTACTGCTAAAAATGCAAACTACAAGTCACATCATAGCCAGAAATAGTGGTATGTTCACATATGTAATTTTGATTGATGCAAAAAGGAATGAAAAGTATAGTAAATGAAACAACTATGTAAATCCACCCTAATGCATAAAATGCATTCTTTCGTTGCGATAGTATATTAGTGAAGGAAATAGGGAGAAAGATAGATATTAAAGCATATAGTGGATTTGAGTTAGTTTTTCAGTAGGTTGAAAAAATCTGTTCCCAATAAAATGTTAAAACGGCTACTTTCCCCACTTGTTAGGACATTGCTGGCTTAAGGCACTATTCCTCTGATTTTTATTATCCTTATACACTTTTTATATATCTTATACAACTAAAATTCGACTGTTCACCCAGGGACTGTCAGGAGATTATATAAAATACATCTGAACAACTTCATGTTCTGCCAAAACTCTTCCTTCTGAAAGATACAGTTATGTGGCTACCTCTAATGAAAACTGGGAAAAAATTTTATAATCCTGAACAATTTTATATATTTTCCATATTATACAACAGTTTTGATTTGGTTTTTCCTTATTATCAGTGCTTCATGTTTGCAGGTCCTCTGCTCTTGCTTAAGTTTAGTCCTTTCATTTGACATTATATGGATCCAAATCTCCTTTCTAAACAATTGATAATTAAAGTGTAAGTTTACCAGTTACCTGGCCAAAATTGGTTTTAGGAAATGCAATAGAACGGACAGCACTCTGTGGTTGTGCGGTGCACGTGGAAAGGCGAATAAACGCCAATTACCACTATTGAAGAAAATATTCCGGCACTCGCTTTCTTCTGCTCAATCAAATGCTTTATTCTCAGTGCATATTATATACAGACAGAACGCGTTTCGGCTTATACAAGCCTTTATCAACTGCTATCAGCAGCAGTTGATAAAGGCTTGGATAAGCCGAAACGCGTTCTGTCTGTATATAATATGCACTGAGAATAAAGCAGTTGATAAAGGCTTGGATAAGCCGAAACGCGTTCTGTCTGTATATAATATGCACTGAGAATAAAGCATTTGAGCAGAAGAAAGCGAGTGCCGGGATATTTTCTTCAAAATTGGTTTTAGCACAACTGGATAACAATTCCAATGCCACCTTCTGTATATCATGCTGCTGGATTCTTCCTAACCTTAAAGGGAACCCGTCACCACTATTTTCACAAATACAGGTAGTGACAAGTTCCTATAGAGCTTTAGTAACTATCTGACACCCTCCTTGTAGCTAAAAGTAGTTTCCCTCAGATTCACATATATTCAACTTTATAGTTTTACCTGGTATCTAAGCATGGCTACAGTGAGTCCAGGGGGGTGTGGCCTCCTCGGGCTGAGTCCAGCAGCTTCTCTCCATCCCTATTGCTGTATGCTGCTATAATGTCATGTGACCAGGGTGACATCATCGCAGGTCCTATAGCTTTTGTAGCATTAGGAACTGTACACTCAGCATATATGTCATGAAATCACAGCATATTTTATCACATGAAATCACAGCAGCCTGCATGGAGAGGAGTAGAAGTCCATGCATGATGCTGTGATTGTTTTATGTGGTCAGATATGTACATGGGGTATAGTTTTCATATTAAGTAGCTTAAGGACCTTTGATGATGTCACCCTGGTCACATGTCATTAGGCCACACCCCCTAGACTCTCTCCAAAGCTGCATAGATACCAGGCAAGATTATAACTCTGATTTTATGGGGATCTGAGGGAAACTACTTTTAGCTACAAGCAGGGTGTCAGGTAGTTACAAGGGCTCTATAGGAACCTGCCACTACCTGTATTTGTGAAAATAGTGGTGACGGGTTCCCTTTAAATCCATTCTGGTATATCTATTAGCACTTTTTTAAAAATGTTCTGCTGAAGTTGACAGGCTCTTCCTGGTTGTGACATCAGCTCGGGTCACTGAAGAAAGAGCAGCTTTCCCTCAATTTCCATAAGGCTAAGATCTCCTCTCGTGCATTATTACTAGCAGCCCAGCAAATCAGGACAAAGAATCTGAGGCTGCTATACAATACAGATATGACCCTAACCTGACAGATAAATTCAATATCAGTTTTACATTCTCACATCCATACTAATATGGATTATAGTTACAGTAACCTATACACACAGATTATGACTCACACATGTACATCTATGCACTTTTACAAAGATAGACCAAAAATCTGTTAAAATTGTATTACTACTATACACACTATCGTAAATAGATGTAAATAGACGTAAATAGTCTTCATCCTGTGTATCAGATTGTTGTGCTGATCCTACCTCCTTCTCTTTACTGGCCCAGCTATAACCTTGTAGGAAGATGCAGGTGGTTTGCAGAGCAGGTTTATGGATGATAATTTGTGCACACTAGATTATTTAACTGAGAAACTGCAGGGGGAAGATGCACTGTGTGTTGAAACATAAGAGCAGATTTTAGACTGGACAGAGCAGACATGAAGGAGCTGCTTCCTGTAATCACTGAGCAGAGATGAGGAGCACACAGCATAGTCCCATCCCCTCAGGTTCTTAACAACCAGAATGCTTGGTAGAGGGTATAGAGACTGATGGACGCAGAAACAGAATTAGATGCAAAAGGGTTGCAATAAGATAATAAATGAATATTACAAAGAGAAATAGTTTTTAGCTATTGCAGCTATAGGAAAAACTTTGAATTTACTTTAACCCTAGTGACGAATTTTGTTATATTAGAAAGAGATGAGATAACAGCGTAAAGGTGAAAAATGTCAAAATGTTGGTACAAATAAGTTGGTCCAAAAAGTTGATAAAACCTTCTATATTTTGTGAAACAGAAATTTGACATTCAGGGCTTTAAGATAAGCTCCCTTTATGTGACAAGTATGGCAATGAGACATGAAATATCTTATCAATGTCCATTGATATCTTGCAGCAGCACCACCAATGAGCTGCAAGACAGGTGTAAACTTCATGCCCCAGGCCAAATGCGGCTGGCACATTGCTGGTCTGGTGGCAGTGCTGATAAGCTTGGGGGGCATGTCTTATGTATTAAACATGCTGCAGAGCGACAGTATGTGTGGCTAAAGAACAGTGCGAGTGACACCATCAGCTGAGGAACAGTGTGACTGTCTGAGGGAAAGTGAGGGAATAAACACAAAAAAAGGGGAACCCTGCAGAACCCAGTCTATCCCTGTGATACTGGGTAGCCATATGAAATGCTGATAGGATAGCCAGGATCAACTTAACCTCTTAATGACCTGGCCCTTTTTTGTTTTTTAATTTCCATTTTTCACTCCCCACCATCAAAAATCTATAACTTTTATTTTAAGACCTCTGTGACTGCTTGTTTTTGCGTAACAAATTTCACTTCAAAGTGGTGCTATTTAATATTCCATGTCCTGTACTGGGAAGCAGGAAAAAAATTTAAAATGCAGCGAAAATGGTAAAAAAAATGCATTTGCGCCATTTTCTTGTGGGCTTGGATTTTACGACTCTCACTATGTGCCCCAAATGACATGTCTACTTTATTATATGGGTCGGTGCTATCACGGGGATAACAAATTTGTATAGGTTTTATAATGTTTTCATACATTTCATGACCATATGCCGCCATCTAATTGAAGCCGTCGGCAGCTTTGCCGGCAGCAATGGACGGGATAACACTCGCAATTGGTGTTAGCAATATACAGCAAAGACTTACCAGCTATGGAGAGGGCTCAGCCCTCTTTTTCTTACCCTTACTTCAGATTTAGTATAACTACTAAATCCTCTTATCACATGCTGTATTTTAGTTTTACTTGTGTCATATGGATATAATGTTACTTAATATAATATTTTTCATCATTTTTATATATTCACAAATATTTGTGTTTGGTAGAGAAAAACAGCTATTGATCTTTCCTTTATTTCATGATTATGTCTCCTCCTTGCAGTACTTCCTCAAGGAACAACCTTGGTCAGAGAAAGGCCTGATACCTCTAGCGTATATGGCTTCAGGTTGCTCTCATACTTTCATAATCTTTAGAGACTTAACATTAGATCATCCCAGAACTCTATCTTTAGTAAGACTATTCTTAGGTCCTTTTATAAACAGCCTTCTGTTGTTTCTTCCTGCTAAGTCCCATTGGTTTTACTACTGCAGAACAGAAAAGGAGGATTAGATTTCTTCTTTCTGCCTTTCCTTTTCTTTATACTTAATTTTAATTTAACCAAAAGACAAAATATTGATTGTTATCCTAAAATAATTATTACATAAAAGGCATTAACCCCTTCAGGACACAGCCAATTTGTCCGTTAAGGCTCAGACTCTTTTTTGTAATGTGTTACAATAGCTTTCTAAATACATTAGAACTTTTAAAAACTTTAACTAACCAAAATGATCTTGAAATAAGTTTTACGTGACACTTTATGTTAGTAGAACATTTTGGTTGATATGTTTTAAATTTATTTTTGAAAAAAACTAAAATTTACAAAAAATTTTTGGGAGAAATAAGTCATTTTCAAAATTTGAAGTGATCTGCTTTTAAAACTGACAGTTTTACCACCCACATGAGTTACTTAGTAATAATTCACATCTCAACTTTATGTTTTTATCCTTTTTATAAAGTCTTTTTATTCTTATATGATGTTTGACAGCTTACAGTACAAATCAAACAGAGATTTTCATTTTCCCCCGAAAATTCTAAATTGAAATTTTTGGGATATTTTTTTAAATGAGTTTCAAATCTAAATTATTTGAATTCCTCTATAACTACCCCTATTTTCAAAATTACACACTTCATACTATTAAAAACTGCTTTTAGGAAGATTTTTAACCCTTTGAGCACTGCATAGTAATTAAAACAAAATGTAGGCTAAATTTAGAATGGTCTAAATTTTTATCTTAAATTTTTTATGCAATATCTCCTAAGTACGTAGACACCCCACATATGGACATTACAGATATGCGCAGAAGAGAAGAAGCGCCATGCAGAAGACAGTTCTATAGAATGTAGCAGATTTTCATAATTTCAGTTTCATCATTGGCGCCCTTTTGTAGGCTATAAAAAAAAATTTTTATATGTAAAACATATTAAAATGTTTTTATTTTTGTGGGGTCAAATGCGGGCTTGTTTTTTGAGATGTATTTTCCAGTGATACCATTTTCTGGTGGCTATGCCCTATTATTGAAAACATATAAAACATGTAACTTTTTTTGGAGGGGGTGGGGGGCAGAATAGAAAAGCATCATTCTGGAAAGGATTTTTTTACTTTCTATTTTGGTATTCACCATATAGTCCAATAAAGATCTTATCTTTATTCTGTGGGTCAATACGATTACCACCTAAAACCCAATATGGGGAAAAATCTCTCCTATTTCATTGCTGTTTTTCAAGTGGCATAACACTTCTATCTTTTTGTCTACGGAGCTGATTGATGGCTTGCTTTTTACAGGATATGTTGTACTTTGCACCGGTATCATTTTGGAGTTGATTAGAAGTAGTTTTTTTGATCACTTTTTATTGCATTTTTTTGTGGGATAAAATAAGTATAAATGATGATTTTTGGTGGGTTTTTAACAGTTTTCTTTACAGAGTTCATCATGTAGGTTCAATAATAATTTTATTCTACAGGTTATTACGGACGTGGTGATACTATATGTGTGGGTTTTTTTTAAATTTTTATTAGTTCCCCCATGGGACACGAACAAGCAATCATCTTATTGATTGTTTATGATAATACCCAGGAATACTAGTGTATTGCAGGGTTTTAGCTTGGTTAGCCTATGCACATGCATATGCTGACACTGTGACTGTAAGATCCTGTCACAGACCTAAAGACACCACCAAAGACAGAGTGGGGGGTAGCGTTTGTGGCGGAGGCATTTAATTGTCACAATTAACAGGTCAAATACCCACGAATGGAGCTCACTCTGACCGTGAGTCTTACACTGGGATGTCAGCTGTTAGGTACAGCTGATACCCTGTGTATACCGATGCTGACCCAGCTCTGATGATGAGCTGAACCCGCATCAGCTCAGCAATGGATAAATCTGTCACTGAGTGTCAATCAGTAAAGCTCAGTGATGGATTTATCTGTTGCTAAGCATGAAGAGGTTAAATAATACATTAATAGCAGAACAATAACTATGATATTTTCAGGACCAAAATACAGTATTTACAATTATTTAATTTTATCTGGAAAACATTTATCCGGTTGAGACATTGAAGGGTTCTATTTTTTCCACTATAGGCTAATTGGCCTCTGTCTCATAGTCTTATTTTGTCTTTCTTTAGACCAACACCTTAGATGTGTGTGTCGGACTTGATGGACCTGTCTTTTAATTCAACCTGATCTACTATGATACTACTCCTGACTTGTGTTGAATTAGTGATGAACAGGTCCAAACCCCCAAATTGTTTTTTTTTACCAAATTTGGCAGATTTAGCACGGGCGACCCCCCAGTAGACCAGCCACTGGTTTGTACCTCAGGTTTGTGTTCAGGGTAAATGTGACAAGCTGGTTGATAGACTGCTGAGCAGCCAATCAACCAGCTTGAAGCCCCTCTGAGGGCATGGTCGTGATTGACCAGTTGGGACATGTGACTCTGCTGTGTAAGAGCAGGATCACATGTCTAGTCAATATTTCACACAGGAGACAGAGCTACAGAGAGACAGGTTACGGCTCTTCTCGAATACCAATAATTGCCCAGTTCAGGCCACTTAGGTAGGATAAGGTGGCTGCTGTGATTAGTGACAGGAGGAAATCTGAATCTTTTTATTAAGCTAAAGATGCAGGGCCAGACAGGGCCAGTTCTGTTAGAATTTCCAGCATCATCCAGCAATATATTACAGGCACAGTCTCATACAGTTTATAGTGCTAGCATTATCAGGCAATATTTTAAAGCTGCAGTCTCAGTACAGTTTAAAGTTCCACCACCATTCAGCAATATCTTAAAGTTGCAGTGTTAGTACAGTTTACATTGCAGCAACAAACACAAATATCTCAGTCTCAGTACAATTTGCATTTCCAGCAACATCAAAAAGGCACAGTGTTAGTACAATTTTCAGTTCATTCACCATACAGTGTGAAGTTAAAGGGGTTGTCCTGGCTTTGCAAAAACTATATAACTGGCCAATGAGGGCTATAAAAAAACTAATTAAAGTTATGCTTACCTTGTCTGTTGCTCGCATTGCCCCGCACCGCTGTACATTAGTGCCTTCCCCTGTTTACAGAAGCAGGAGCTGTCATCCGACTAATTCCAGTTACCTAGTGCAGCATTAGATTCAATACTGTACCAGGTGCACGGCACTGGACGGGTAGGTGAGCCAGCTTCTGTAAACAAACAGGGGCACGGCACTGATGAACAGAACTGGGCAACAGGAGTGTCAGAGTAGGTAAGCATAACTTTTTTCTGTTTTTAAGTCCAGGGTAGAGCATTCTAATTAATTGGTGCAGCTCGGTAGAAGTTCTGATATTGGGAGTATAGAATAATCTGAGGTGTATCCATTGGGCAGTGAGATCGCCGGGCAAAACTACAGCAGGTCCAACCTATCGTTTTACGTAAAAAAACTGCGAACAAAAATTATGCAGGCACAGGACAGGAACACCCTGTGCCAACCCACTCCACCAGGGTCCATGGCCCTCTGTGTCCCTTCCATGCCCATATGGCATGGAAATGGTGTGGTCGAGATAATAATTGCAAGTTCTTGCAATACACAAAAATTTGTGATAATTTCAGGGCTTCCATGCCAGAAAACTGACGTAGAAGCACTGATAAATCTTCCCCTATACATATATTAATACGTAAAAAAATATGTAAATAGTCAGAAATTGTTTAATCCAAAATGTTTATTAGTAAAGCAAAAGTACTGGTTAAAAAACTTGGCCCCAGCGCGGGGGGAGCCAAGGCAAAAAAGTTGAATTCCAGACAAACAAACAGCATAAGTGGATAATAAGGCTACAGTGGCCGTAAACATGTATGCACAATGTGGAATGGGAAGCATAAAGAGGTGACAACATAATTATGAACAGATGACAGTGGTATGGTAATCATTGATATGAGAGCGGCTTACCCATGTTAAACCTGATCGCTGCCTGGAAGACAACAGCCCCGACGCGCGTTTTGGCTGGTTCACAGCCTTCGTCTGACTGGGGCAAAGTTTTTTAACCAGTACTTTTGCTTTACTAATAAACATTTTGGATTAAACAATTTCTGACTATTTACATATTTTTTTGCATTATCTTTAGCTTTTTGTTGGATTAAAACTCTTCCTAGCAGTTAGGAAGAACAATAGGCTGTTTTCATTGTCACCAACAAGCCACATGGTGATAAACCATATAGGGCTATAGTATAGGCCACAGCGCATATACATATTAAAACATATACATTCTTCCCTATTTCTTTTGGTTTGTTCAAATTTTGCTACTATATATTAATACGTACCTAAAGATACGTTAAAGGTGTTTCACTATAATCATTTCTGGTGTCTATCCATTGGTTTACTAAAGCTGTGGGAAACCAATCTCAGATTCACACCATTTGCACCTAAGGTCCGGAGTGAAGACTACACAGTTTCTGAGAGTAGCAGGAGCCAGGCACGTATAGAGGGTTATCGTATGGATGTAACCCTGAACAGAGGGCATGTAGGACTATTTAGGACACTAAACCACTGGACCATAAAGATCTGTGGGTGGTTTAGCAACCCAAATAACCACAGATATATCCATATGTGTCTCATTTTCCTTCATAAAATAATAGTCACATCTTCCATGTATTCTGGTATTTTTTCTACAACATAGTAGTGGTAGCATACATTCTTTGGTTTGGATTTTCTCTGAATTAAATAGATTGCCATAACTTCTAAAAGTAGGTCAGGAAATGATTTAAATGCTTTTTCTGCAAAATGATTCTATCATGAAAGATGATTTGGTGTCGAGCGATTCATCTCCAGTGATTGAAATACTGTTGATGTTATCAGGTTTAAAAGCTTTCAAGGAGAGTGAACTATCCGTTCTGTAAAAATTAATTAACAAAAACGCGTGTCATGTCTGTCCCTGGCAATTCAGAAAACATATGACTGTGTTTAGACCAGAGCCGTGTAGACAATTACATTGATTATTGTACTTTCTTACCCAATTATAGAACATCATAGAATGTAACGTATGGAATCCTGTTGCTGAATATTCTCCCTTGTCTGGAAGACTGGAGTGCTTCAGTTGTATGTAAGCCTTCAGAGATTGTAAAGTTAAGAATAAAATGTGCGTGCTATTGCTGAGACAGAACTTTGTCATGAACAATGGGGAAACAGCCACAGGGAAGCATAGAGATATCTGTGCTTGTCTTCTCACTGCTGGATTTACACTACACAGAAGATCATTAGGAAGAAGAGTGATTGAACCCGAGAAACTAAACAAAGGACTTGGATATATAGAAATGCAGTGGATTAGGGAATCTCTAGGTTTCATTTATACATAGCATATGATACACTGATTTCCTCCCCCATGTTCTAGAGTAAAGCCTAAAAATGTGATAAATAGAAATGTTAAGTGTATTATGTTAAAGCCTTTTGTATTAACGGAAAACTCCAACTGTCTGGCAGAAACTCCCTACTCCTTTCAATCGATGCTAGCTGCCACAAGGCATCTAGTCATTTTTGATTCGATCTCCTATAGCCTTCTCTTCAATGAAGTGGCTCAGCAGGCAGAGGAAGGACAGCTGCCTAGCCCTGGCGTCCAAACCACCAGTGAATCTACAAATGCACAGAGAATAGAACAATTCTCCACAACATTTTATATAAATATATTTAAAAATGTGCAGGAAAGGGGGATGATGATAAAGATGAACCCTTCAACCTAGTTATAAACTCAAGGTTCAGAAGACTGTAAGGCTATTGGTCTCCAATCTCATCTCAAGGTGATAGTCACCTCTGGCCTTTCTGCAGACTGCAAGCCTACTGTCCATCCATCTTAAAGCAGCTTGACATTGGCTTCTCTACCCATTTTACAGCCAATGAAAATTTTCTATTGATTTATTGATTTCTGTCTGCCTGTGGAAGGAGCTCAGAACAGACTCTATGTGCTCTTGCAGCCTCCTGCATAGATTTTTTTTCTTCTTTTTATCCCAGCCGTGCCTGCAGTCTGTGGTGAAGCAGAAATTAGACCATGCGGGAGCTCAATTTGTTGGCAGTGAATGTGCCAGGCTCCAGATGGAAGAGAGGCTTGTTTCTACTTACTCCCACCTCCTTGTACTTAAACACAGTCCTCACTCCTGCTACCATGTCCTCCACTTCTTCACTGTCACATACACAGCGTCCACGTGACTTCATATAGAACTCATTATATTGTTGTATATTTCAGAACATTGCTTCCATTGTTTCCCACTGAAAATGCAACAAGACCTCAGAGGCGGCCAGTGTCTTGTTCATGGGACGGGAGGTAGTTATTAAGTGATATAAAAGACACATTAATATCCTAATTTCATACTATACCTATCCACACCTATGCTAAACATCAACCGATCTCTGTGGATTATGGGATTCTCTGACTTAGACACCATGCCAACATTTTTGACAATGACACCTTTGTCAGTTACCTAATGTTGTACACATCCAGCAATAAAAAGAACCTTCATTCTGTTGTTTAGTATTATTATGGTTACACCATTTTTTTATATTTTTTTCTTACGTTCTTAGGTTTTACTACATTTACAGAAAAAAACTTAATGTTGGGAAAAATCTATAGTTTTTGCATCTCCGCTTTCCATGAGGTATAACACTTTTATTTTTTTGTATACAGAGCTGTTTAGGGTTTGTTTTTTTGCAGAACATGTTGTTCTTAGCAACAGTACCATTTTTTATTTTAAAACTTTTATTTTATTTTTTTTACTAGTCCCACTATGGGACGTGAACAAGCAATCATCTGATTGCTTGTTCATCATCATACTGTGCAATGCTGATGTATTCCAGGTTATTATCACAGTCAGCCTATGAAATTGCTATAAGATTCAAAAACCTTTGGTAGAATCTTACAGCCTCTTACTGTGGACATCACTGGGGTCCTGATCAAAACCCAGGATTGCCATTGGATTGATTAGCACCCCCAAGATCAGCTTGTTGGGTGCTGATCGTGGTGAGAAACCACAGTTAAAGGGGTATTCCCATCTAAGCATTGACATTTAATTAAATTCATCTTCCATATGTAAACATTTCTGCAATTGGATGTTACCAAAAAAAAATGTTCCTGTGTGAAGATAATTCCTCATAAATGTAGCAATGTTGTCCCTTAGAAACGAGATTCCTCGGATACGACCACCTCACATTTTGGCAGCGGTGGCCAGACATGCGCTATTGAGTCCTGTCTGACCTCCTGGCTTCAGCATTCATTACCACAGGACGGCTGTAGGGTATACAGTAACTCTCGGACATTTAATATTCATTAACTTTTTGTTTCCTTGTGCAATCCCTCCAGCAGAGGTGGTTGTATCCAGTCTTGTTTCTAAGGGACCATATCACTACATTTATGAGAAATTTTCTTCACACAGGAACATTTTTTTAATAACATCTAATTGAAGAAATGTTTATGTATAGCAGATTAATTAAACTGAATGTGAGTGCCCAGATGAAAATACCCCTTTAAGCACCTTACATGTAGGGTGTTGTCCAGTAAGGAGTTCAGTGTATGTAAGTATGCCTGGCTCAGGGGCGTAACTACAGCAGTAGCAGCCATAACAGCCGCTATGGAGCCAACAGTGTCGGGGGGCCCCGTCATCCGACCTGACACAATAACAAATGGAGGATGTGCACCATTTAATCTACACTCACCGGCCACTTTATTAGGTACACCATGCTAGTAACGGGTTGAACCCCCTTTTGCCTTCAGAACTGCCTCAATTCTTCGTGGCATAGATTCAACAAGGTGCTGGAAGCATTCCTCAGAGATTTTGGTTCATATTGACATGATGGCATCACACAGTTGCCGCAGATTTGTCGGCTGCACATCCATGATGCGAATCTCCCGTTCCACCACATCCCAAAGATGCTCTATTGGATTGAGATCTGGTGACTGTGGAGGCCATTTGAGTACAGTGAACTCATTGTCATGTTCAAGAAACCAGTCTGAGATGATTCCAGCTTTATGACATGGCGCATTATCCTGCTGAAAGTAGCCATCAGATGTTGGGTACATTGTGGTCATAAAGGGATGGACATGGTCAGTAACAATACTCAGGTAGGCTGTGGCGTTGCAACGATGCTCAATTGGTACCAAGGGGCCCAAAGAGTGCCAAGAAAATATTCCCCACACCATGACTCACCACCACCACCCTGAACCGTTGATACAAGGCAGGATGGATCCATGCTTTCATGTTGTTGACGTCAAATTCTGACCCTACCATCCGAATGTCGCAGCAGAAATCGAGACTCATCAGACCAGGCAACGTTTTTCCAATCTTCTACTGTCCAATTTCGATGAGCTTGTGCAAATTGTAGCCTCAGTTTCCTGTTCTTAGCTGAAAGGAGTGGCACCCGGTGTGGTCTTCTGCTGCTGTAGCCCACCTGCCTCAAAGTTCGACGTACTGTGCGTTCAGAGACGCTCTTCTGCCTACCTTGGTTGTAACGGGTGGTGACTTGAGTCACTGTTGCCTTTCTATCAGCTCGAACTAGTCTTCCCATTCTCCTTTGACCTCTGGCATCAACAAGGCATTTCCGCCAACAGAACTGCCGCTCACTGGACGTTTTTTCTTTTTCGGACCATTCTCTGTAAACCCTAGAGATGGTTGTGCGTGAAAATCCCAGTAGATAGCAGTTTCTGAAATACTCAGACCAGCCCTTCTGGCACCAACAACCATGCCACGTTCAAAGGCACTCAAATCATCTTTCTTCCCCATATTGATGCTCGGTTTGATGCTCTTGACCATGTCTACATGCCTAAATGCCGCCATGTGATTGGCTGATTAGAAATTAAGTGTTAACGAGCAGTTGGACAGGTGTACCTAATAAAGTGGCCGGTGAGTGTATATTGTACTGTACATGTCCAGCATAATATGTATGCCCATGTAGTAGCCTGCTAGGGGGCCCTGTCTCTCCTAGTTACGCCACTGGCCTGGCTCCTTGCCAGCTTACAACATTCAGTTATGGGGGATTCTGAGTCTCTGTGTCATCATCCTCATTATCTCCTCCCTTCCTCCTGCAGAAGTCAGTTGACAGAGATTTACTTGGAGCATGGGGTCAATTAACAGCTACATGAGGGAGATGGAAGGGAGTTAGCAAAGCACAGAGGGGATAATGATGATGACGACACAGTACTCGGGCACCCCCAAGACTCATGCACTTTGCTGGCAGGGAGCCAGGTATACTTTAATACACTTTAAAAAGTGAGTGGAATAGTAATGTTAATTATAAAAGCAGATTGGGAATTAGAATTAAAAAGCCTATGGGAATCTGTCAGTGTGTCTGGGTCTGAAGACTTAATTATCACAGTTGTTCTAATTGCAGAGTTTGACACACATGTGTTTCCATTCTCCCTTTAAGTCTATGTAGACATGGGTATTTTAGGGCTCCCAAACACCTGAACAGGGAGTGACCGTACCTATGCATCAAACTCTCTGTCCCGTGCAGCAGTGGAAATGGGGTAAAAGCAGACCTGCTTATTTCACAGAAAAGAATATCTCTTTAATAACATTACATTTACCAAAGAGTCTGGGATTAACATTTGCAAGACCTTGCATAGTGCACTAATGAACTAAGGGAAAGTAAACTTTTGTCGTTGGGCAAGGGGGTTGTACGTTCCTCTACTTCATTGACTTAATAAACAAGCATCTAGAGCTGCTGGGGAGAAACCCCTAAAAATTTAGGGAAGGCTGATTTTACAAGGAACTTTGTCAGCTATATAATCTAATCAAGTAGCCTTGTTGGTTAGTATCTTACATCATAGGCATACCTTTTCTGATTACATTATGCATGTCATGCATGTTATACAGGGCACTTCACTTTACATGAAGCCATATGTTTAGTTTCTATGTGACTGAAGACTTTGCTGATGCCAGATTTTTAGAAACTCTAAATCAAAACTAGTATACTTATTGATTGACCTGCTGGGACCTACAACTATACTTATACAAATATAGTAAGCAATGACACAAAATGGTATAAGTGTAACACATCAATGATATCTACTACTATCATAGATAAGTTTGTGTGTGTGTCAAGTTGCCATTCTGTCATATAAGAGAAATAATTCTAGCTCTTAACCCCTTAATGACCGCCCTATCGGGATTCTACGGCGGTCATTAAGGGTACTTCTTCTGACGCGACGCCTTTCTACGGCGCCGCGTCAGAAGAAGATTTCGGGACATCGGGTCAGTTTAGTGCCGGTGTCGGGCTGTGATATCACAGCCCAGACCCGGCACTAACACCCGGGATCGGAAAAACTCCGATCCCGGGTGTTTAACCCCTTACACGCCGCGGTCAAGCATGACCGCGGCGTGCAAGTGTGTCCCCCGTGGATCGGACCCCCCCGGTGTGCTTACCGGGGGATCCGATCCCTCCTGCCGAGGCTGTCGGCTCCTCTTCTTGCCGGGTCCTGCCTTCCTGGCAGGACCCGGCTGTAAGTAACTGAGCATGCGCAGCATGCTCAGTTACTTACACTATACACTGCAATACAAGGTTATTGCAGTGTAGAGGCTTGAATAAGTGATCGGATGATCGCTTATTCAATCCAAAATGTGGAAAATGTAAAAAAGTTAAAAAAAAAAAATTAAAACTTTTTATAATATAATTAAATAAATAAATAAAATAAAAGTCCCATAATCTCCCCAGTAACACATAAAATGCATATACAGTAAATAAAACACAAAAACATACATATTTGGTATCACCGCGTCCGTATTAATCTGTACAATAAATCTAAATCAATATTGAACCCGCTCGGTGAACTACGTAAAAAAAAAACTCGGAAAACTTCCCATAATATAACATTTTTCATCAAACACCATCACAAAAAAAGTTACGTTCCCTAATATGATACGACTGAAAAGAACAACTGTTTTCGCAAAAAATAAGCCCTCAACCAGATCTGACAACAGAAAAATACAGAAGTTATGGCCCTAAAAAGTTGTCAATAGTAAAAACAATGCGATTTTCTCCAATATTGGTTTTGCTCAGGAAAATTAAGCAAAAATAAGAAAAACTATATAAATGAGGTATCACCGCAATCGTAGTGAACCAGAGAATAAAGATAAAATATTATTTTTACGTTACGGTGAGCGGGGGAAAAAAAATGCTAACAATCCAAAATAAAAATTGATGATTTTGTTTGTGTCCCCCTTGAAATAGTTAATAAAATCTCAAGAATAAGCTTTAGACTCCCAAAATAAATTATCTATACATTGTATCTCATCCCGTACATAATAAGCCCTCATATGTTTGTATTACCAAAAAAAATAAAAATTTATAGGTCGCACAATGTGACAATACAAATCTGCAGTGAATGGCGCCTCCATTCATTCTATACTCGGCCGTGCGCCCGTACAGCAGTTTACCACCACATATGGGGTATCAGTACACTCGGGAGGAATTGGGCATCAAGCGTTGCAGTGCGTTTCATCATTTAATTTATTCTGAAAATTTCAGTTTTGGCCTAAATGAATGTATTTTCCAAAAAAATTCAATAGTTTCTAAATCGCAGGTCCATATTTTTTAACCCATGTGAAACACTTAAAGGGTTAATAGACTTAATAGAAGTTGTTTTACATACGTTGAGGGGTGAAGTTTCTATAGTGAGGTAATTTATGGGGTTTTACTATTATTTAGGCCTCTCAAAGTCACTTGAAAGCTGAGTTGTCCCTCAAAATGTGAGTTTTGGCAATTTTCATGAAAATAAGAAAAATCGCACCTAAAGTTCTGCACCTCATAACATCCTAGAAAAATGACCGGAAGCATAAATTATCAATTATCAATTTATCTGTAAATGTTAATTATCAAACTTTTTGGGTAGTTTTACATCTTGTCTGGAAACCAGAACATTTCAAACTTGGAAAATGAAGAATTTTTACAAACTTTTGCCAAATTTTCACTTTTTTTCAGAACGAAATGCAAAACTTATCACTTAAATTTTATAACTAACATGAAGTACAATGTGTCACGAGAAAACATTCTCAAAATCACCGGGATATGTTAAAGCGTTCCGAAGTTATAACCAATTATCGTGAGACTTGTCAGATTTGAAAAATCGAGTCTGGTCATTGAGCTGAAAACTAGTGTCGGTGATAAGGGGTTAAAAAACATCAGTGTTTTATTTTCTAACATAAAACTATAAAAGAGCAGAAAAACAAATCAATTCAAACCATGCAAATCAAAGAGAAACTATCATTCTGCTAGAAAGTGAATTTCATTCTGTAGACTGCCGACTTTTGTCTCGAATAACAACTTTAAAATCTAATGATGTCTGTGGCATGACAAGGCACATGTCATATTTGACGTTCAATCGATTGCAACTTTTTGTTTTGATGGCAAGTGCTGAAATCCTGTATCATTAAGGTATTAGCAGAGAACAGTCAACATTTCTGTGATCTCTTCTGTCAAACAACTGCAGAAATAGAAAACTGACATTTCACTTCATAGTGGATGCAAAACTGTGGTCTTAAAATGTATACGTACAAGTTATTAAGGCTTGTTCCAAAAAAAATTGATATCCCCTATATACCGGACCGAAAATAACTTGCTGATTGATAGACCTATGGGAACCCCACTGTTCTCAAGAATGTGAATCTTGTTTCCCCCCATAAATGAAGTGGCAGGTTAAGCATATCCCCTGTTACTCCATTCATTGTGAGAATGCTAAAAAATACCCAAGCACAGCTCTTGGTTATCTCTACCACCGGCATAAAGAATGAATGGAGCAGAAGGACACATTCATGACTTATTCCTCCATAAATTAAGGGAAAAAGAACCCATATTCTTGTTTGGATAGAAGATAATGGGGAGATTTATTTATATTGTGAGACCCTGAAGGGGTTAACTGTGGATGGACGAAATGTTTCCCCTGGGTTTTCCTATTGTGTAAGGCCTTAATGTGGAGGTTGTGTTTGTCCAGCTGCAAACACTGTAAATCCGGGAAGTACGGCTCGAACAAGTTATTTCTTGGAGCACTTGTTTAAAACTTTCCTGGGTCGGATTTACATGCAATGCATTTGCAGGCTGGTAGTGGGGTGATCCATTCCACCTCCCTATTGGGCTGGGTCAGGCTTGTGTCGTCCAGCATTTTGGACACAAGTGATGGTAGCAGCCTAATCAGGCTGCATAAAGCTGCTGAGCAGAGCAGTAAGGAGGGAGACTAAAAGGAAGCTGACAGAGTGGGCTATAGCCCTGACTTCCACATCTGGGATGGGAATGTCCCTGCAAAGTGACTACATGTCTTAGTGGTGAGTTAGGGGAACCATTTGTATAGCCAGCAACCAGACGGGAAGGACTTTTGTTTGTGCTGTATACCTGAATGTGAAGGCTATTATTTTGTTCTTGCTGTTTGAATAAATGCAGGCGAGACCTGTTTTGGACTGAACTTTGGTGTCAATGTCTTGAACTGTACCACAAATCTCCATTACCTCAGTCTCTATATACGTGTGTGTTTATCGATTTATTAATCAGCAAACCTGTAACTGTTTCTAAAAAAAACATACAAAAACAATGGTTACCATGCCTAGCTTTAGAGAACGGAGAAGGAAGAATATAAAAACCAAATGCCTCTTGAGACAGAGGTGGAGGCATTATTTATTTTATTTGACCCTCTCTTCCTCTCTTTCTCGTATTTTATAATGTAAGACTCTGTTCACATTAGTGTTAATGGGGTCCATCGGGGTTTGTGTCAGGCTTTGCAGCACTTTTGACTGCAAGAGCATTGTCGACTTCAAAACTTTTCTTATACATTCTTATACATCAATATTTCTGGACCCCGATGGACCCCAATAACATCAAAATCTATTTTAAAATGGATTTAGCATAGCAAGCTGGGGCCATGAAAGTTGAACATGCAGTTACAATTTTTCTTTTTTATGTGTTATTATATAAGGAAATCTACCATCAAAATCAAGCATCATAGACCAGGGACACTTACTCGTATATCAAGGCACTCCTTCCTTCTAAAATCAACTTTAAAATTATGCTAATGAGACTGGAGGACCTTGTTAGCAGAGCCCCTCCATGTTGTAGCTTCACAGACTGTTACACTGTCTCCCCCTCTGCTCCCTCAGCACTTTCCTCCCCCCTCTGGCCAGAGATCACCATACCTGGCCACCCACTTGACCTGACACATCTGCCTGATTGCATAAAATACCATTTCAGTGCACTATGGGCATTGCTGCAAAATCCAGTCACCACTGTCTTTCCCAGTTTCACCATTCAGCTTGCTCTCCCCATTGAAACCAGCAAAGTTAGGGTGCACAGGACCTTCCAGTCAAGCTCCTGGTGTATTAAAATACCAATTTTGCATATATAAGACAATGAAGATTTCTCTGCTTTCAGGTCACAGATTTTCTCTTATGAAACATGGCATTTTACCTATAAAATGTAATATAAAAATAATAAAAAATAGTTTAAAAAAATGAAATGCATTGTTTTGACTAAAAATAAATTTAAAAAATCAATAAAAATTTATGTATAAGCATTTATACATAAAGACCCAAATAATTTGCATAGGATTAGTATATGTAAATAATGCTGATAGTGGGGCAATCTACAGAAATTCCAGAGGGATAATATACAATATATATGTATAATCTTTCAATAATGTTCCTGTATAAGGAAAACTTACCATTTAGTGTTAGATTTGTTTACTAAATGAGGCTATATGTAACCAAAAAGAGCCAGCTGTATTATTTCTTACATTCAATGTTTATGGCTAAATCTTGCAAACTAAGCATCAATTATTGGGAAAGTTGTGTTATAAGATGTTTATTAAAGGGTTTATTAATGAGTTTGTTATATGTACAGTATGTGGGAGGCAGAGGAAGGTCAATTGTGGAGTGAGCTGCATATTTGTTAAGTGTATGGGCACAGCGTGGTCAGTTGTGAGTGAGGGGAATATATTATTTAGGAACATGGTGTGGGATATAGTTGTTTTCCTGGGTTTGCTACACTGTAAGTGACTGGTTTTTTTTAAGGGAGACAATGCAAGGTGTGCTGCAAGAAGCCATAGTCATCTCAGTGATAAATTCCTCAGTAATACATAAAAACTAAGTTATCATGCAGATCTAGACCTGATGTAGAAGGGAAATCACCTGAATCCATGCACTTTACATCAGTGTAAGGGTATCTTAAAGGCGAACCTAATTATCCCCTGATGAGCCCAAAAGGGTGAAACAGGCCATCAGGGTATATTAGACCTTGGATATAGGGCATAAACAGGGAGAGTGATAGCCATTCTGACCCTTGACTCTAACGCCAACAGTCACATCACCCTGATTTTCTATGTCTTTCTGCACTCTATATGGACACAAGGTGCCCGTAAACCATTTTACTGGCACATTGGCATCATAACAGATGAATATCCGGAGACCGGAGTGTAGATATTGAATCTTGACATTACAAGATGTGTAGCCTAAAAAGATGGGTACCATGCGTTCACACAGTTGCCTTGAAGCCATAACACTGATTGTCCAATTTTAAATATTTCAGTAAAAGCTAAAGAATATCCTGCAGGTAAAAACATTTATTGGCTAGTGCTATTTTGCATTTTTTTCCTGCAGAAGGTGAAGCTTTGAGCCCCCAGATGCTGTAGTAATGGTAATGTCCTTGCCAAAATATATTGTAGTGTTTAACCTTAACAAAGAGGTTGTGTGAGCCCAGACCTATACTTAGTAGACCTTTCAGCATATTTTTATTTTTCCAGTTGTTTCTTTAATTTTAGGGTTAAAATCATTGTTACAAGTTAATAAATGACTGATCATGATCTTCCTCTGACCACAAAGTGGACTAGTGTAGGACACTGAGCAGAAAATCTTTACAGGACACAATAATAGCTCACAAATGATCTGACTATGATATGGAAGATGTTTGAAATATAACACCGTGTTTCTAGTAACATTTTTACCCTTTCATCTCTTATGTCAGTGATGCTATGTCAGAAGACACTCCGGGGACCGGGCAGGCTGACAGCTTTTATGTGAAGTTACAACAGTTTTCGTTCTTGAATAAGATGCCCATTGTCTATATCCCACCAGCCTGTACAATGAGCACGTTACTTCTGGGATTTCCACATATCTAATGCTCAAAGTGATTTTACCGCAGGTGAAGTGCCATGGAAAGCATCATCCAGGCAAATCCCAAGATAGATTATCAATTGATAGCGTGTCCAGTGACAGCCATAATTAACAGCTGTGATATCATGACTTTCACACTCTGCCATCTGTCTGAAAAGAACATTTAAAAATTGACAATTTTCATGTGCAAACATCTGCTGATATTAACTGGAATTCTTGCATTATACATAAGGAGCAATATGTCTTCTGTTTAACCTACATGTGCTACAATGTGTCTTTCCCTCATGTCATTTATTACCATTACACTATAAGTGCAAGACATTTATTGTAGTGAATCTTACTTGTCCAAGGTTGTTTTATGTGGATCTCCAATAAATATGTAAATATGATCTGTAATAGCATACTTACCCAATGAATGGTGGTTGCAAAGCCTATGAAGAACTCCAGAGCAGGTTTTCTTCGGGCTGCCTTCATTCACTTTTAATCCCAGATTGTTAAAGAGGGTTTCCCATGAAAGAAAGTTCTCAAATTTTAATTCCCTATTGATGTTTACACAATAAAGATCATTTTTAACCCCTTACTTTACAATTTTATTGCTGTTTTAGCTCCTATAACTCAGTGATGGTCAGTGTAAAATCCCAGAGTTTGGACGGGAACACTCTAAGCTCATTGGGGCACATTTACTTATCCATCCTGACGCGTTCCTCAAAAGTGCATTGTCCAACGGAATGCACTCTGCCGCGATTTACTAAGATCGTGCGCCCGATATTGTGCATGAGTCACATCCCCCGCTCAGGTCCGCCAGGGTCCGCCATAGATACATTCTTCTATGCTGTTTTGTCTTCAATGATCTGAAAGTTCTCTCTTTATTTGAAGATTTAATGTAAACTACTACCAAGTTAAAGGGACATTACTTCAATGTTCATGCTTTTTGAGCAATAAGTAGCATAGAATATTTCTTATCATTGAATACTGAAGTATTTCAGAAAAAAAACATAGAGTAAAACCTGTTTGAAAGTACACTTATAATTGCATTGTAATGGGGTCATGGTCTATCACAGAGAACTCTGTGTGAAAAAGCGGTTGGTCTTCTCAAGGTTCTGGTCTCTAGGAGGAATTTTGGTGCATTTTATAAACAAGAAAGGTGCAGTGTCGTCCAACTTGGCTTCCAACACTTCCCATAACCAAACATATGGTAGCTGTAGGCTCATCTTCCTTTGTCCAATTCAATCATAAACAAATTTGCTCTGACACAATGTATAAAACCTGTCCTATAAAACATGTCCTATATTTTGCTGTACTACTGTGTCGACTGCTCGCTTCTCAATGGAGAGGGGAGGGGTGAACAATGCTCATCTCTCCTCTCTCTTGCGTTTGGCTGTCCATGTGCAAGGAGCATTACCCTTGTAAACTTTTTGTATAGTTTCCAGGAGCCCAGCATCACTTGTGCTGCTGGTATCAGGACTTGGGGCTTCCACATATTTGTTGTGTCCTGTGAACTTTCGAAATATCAAGGGGGCCCTGCACTCATTACTGTATGCAAACTCCCTCCATAAAAACCATTGCCAACCACTGATATGTGAGTGGATATCACAGAGAGGTTATTTGAGGTTTGCATTTGACAAGAACAAGAATTTTTTAATAAAAATAACTCTTGCACTCAGGGGCATGTCAGCACCAATGGCAATGACTGTATGACATCACTGGGCCAGGGAACCTGGCAGTTTGAGGAATGGACTTTGAAAAGCTATGAGAATGCCAGTTTTATGATACATATGCGACCATAATCTAGCCGCAAAGCCAGCAGCTAGCTCACATCCACCATAGAGCTAATCTATGGAGAGGAGAGGGAGAGCAACGCTTACCCCAACCCTATTCCACAAGTCCAAAGCCAGGCCCCAAACCTGGCTGGGTTTGTGGCCTGGTTTCCCACACGGACATATAAAAGAAGCCTCACTGAAATATATTAACATATTCTTGGCATGTCATAAAGCTGTATGGTCAGTGCCATTCATTGGGGGGGGGTTTATCTTTAGTCAGGACATTTGTGCAAGTCCTTTCTTGTTTTTTATGGGTTTGGGGCTCATTTGACTTATCTTAGAGGTTGATATATACCTGGCAGCTGAGTCTAAGGGGTATTGGAAATTTTTTTATTAAAAAGTCGCACAAAAGTCTCAAACTCTTTTGCAACTTCTTCTAAAGTTGTTCCTATGCCTGATCAGGACTGGAGTTAATTTGTGACTATTTAACCATGATTTGCAACCTTTGCAACTTTTTTAAACATCCACATCTGGATTTTAAAGATATATCAGACTCAACACTGAAAAATTATTGTATGTCTATGTTAGGATTGGTTACACAAAAGACAGGGGATAGTGTGCCCTGAGCTTGCCCCAACCTCTGTCCCTTCCTATAGCCCCCCCACGCTAAACCGTGGGGCGACTACTTGAAGACTCGAAATATTCTGGGTAAGTGTGGGAAGGGGAACACAAACAGACTGACAAACATAAAACATAAAAGAATCGTAAACAAGCCGGAGTCACAACTAGAGGGTACGTCAAAAGCAGAATCAGTAAGCAAAGAGTCAAAGTCCAAAACTAGCCGAGTTAGCAACAATATAGATACAGATACAGAGCAATACAAACTAGCAGCAACCAGGTGGAGAAAGGGATTTTCAAACACTGGCACTGGTGACTAGTGAAGCTGCAATTTATGCAGCCAGAACTCCACCTCCAGAATCTGATAGGAGCTGGACAGTTCCTGGGAATTAACCCCTCATGGTGCAGAACAACCAAGCACCAAGCAGAGGTTCAAAGTCCCAGCCCCTCCTAGACAGCGCGAGATCTTAGCAGCCGCTGCCCAGGACGAGAGGTGGAGTTTGCGCGGATACGCGCCGGGGTACGGAGAACGCTGCTGGTACCACCAGAAGAACCAGAAGTCCCAGCAATCTCTCTAGCGAACCTGACAGTACCCCCCCCCCTGACGGGGGGCCTTCGGACCCCTAGATCTTAAAGATGGCTTCTGAGGGTTGGCCTGATGGAATAACCTGAGTAACCGTGGAGCATGAACATCTCTAGCCGGAACCCAAGACCTATCCTCAGGACCAAAACCCTTCCAATGGACCAGGTACTGCAGGGAGTTACCTACCCATCTGGAATTCACCACTTTTTCCACTTCAAATTCCAGATTCCCCTCCACAATAGATGGAGAAGGAGGGTCAGGAAGAGGCAAAACAGGCTCAACATACCGCTTCAAAAGACTCTTATGGAAGGTGTTATGGACCCGCCACCCTGCTGGAAGTGTAATCTTGAAGGAAACCGGGTTAGCCATATGAGTAACAACAAACGGACCCACAAACCTGGGCGCAAACTTCAAAGAGGGGACCTTCAATTTAAGGTTTTTCGTGGACAACCACACTTTATCCCCCACCACAAACGTATCCGAGTTAGTGAGCCTTCTTTCAGTCTGTTGGACCATAGAATTTTGTGCCCTCCGAATATTCTCCCGAACTTGTGACCAGAGCGAGCGCAACTTGGATGCAACAGCTTCCGCTCGAGGAATATTAGAGACCGGCACAGATGAAAAAGAGAAACGAGGATGAAAACCATAATTGCAGAAAAACGGAGATACCTGTGTGGACGAACTACAGTGGTTATTAATAGCAAATTCTGCCAACGGAAGGAATTTCACCCACTGGTCCTGACTGTCCGAGACAAAGAGTCGCAGATATTGAATCATCTCCTGATTCATTCTCTCGGACTGACCATTAGACTCAGGATGAAACGCTGAGGAGAACGACAGATTAACTTCCAGTCTAGAACAAAATGCTCGCCAAAATTTGGAAACAAATTGTACGCCCCTATCAGACACAATATCATCTGGTATACCATGGAGGCGTACAATGTTCTGTATAAACAAATCAGCCAATTCTTCAGCTGAAGGTAACTTTTTTAATGGAACAAAGTGTCCCATCTTGGAGAAACGGTCCACTACCACCCAAATCACTGTATAGCCTTGAGATGCTGGCAGATCAGTGACAAAATCCATTGACACTTTAGACCATGGCCTGGTGGGAACTGGAAGCGGAAGAAGAGGCCCCTCAGGACGTCTCCTGGGAGTCTTTCCTCGCGCACAGACCTGACAGGCTTGGACAAATGCGTGCACATCATTAGTCATGTGAGGCCACCAGTAACTTCTCTTTAAGAGATCCAAGGTACTCCGCATTCCCGGATGACCTGCCAATACTGAGCAATGCGTCTCCTCCAACACTCTCAAACGACAAGAAAGAGGAACAAATAATTTGCCTTCCGGAAGGTCTTTGGGTGCAGATTTTTGTCCTGCTAAAATTTGAGAGGAGAGGTGGGAGGAGACAGCTGCCAACACAACACCTGGAGACAAAATATTACTGTCCGTAGTCGCTGGAAGCTCAGGAGTCCCGAAGCTACGGGACAAGGCATCAGCCTTCACATTTTTTGACCCAGGTCGGTAGGTGACCACAAAATTAAAGCGAGAGAAAAACAAGGCCCACCTAGCCTGACGTGAGTTCAAACGCTTAGCAGTATCCAAATATACTAAGTTCTTATGATCTGTGAGCACAGTTATCGGATGAAGAGCTCCTTCCAAAAAGTGTCGCCAGACTTCAAATGCCCACTTAATGGCAAGGAGCTCTCGATTACCAATATCATAATTCCTCTCACAAGAGGAAAACTTTCTAGAGAAATATGCACAGGGCCTAAGTCTGGTGAGAGTGGAGGACCCCTGAGACAACACTGCACCTACTCCTACCTCGGAGGCATCAACCTCCACAACAAACGGTAGAGAGAGGTCAGGTTGAACCAAAACTGGGGCTGACGAGAATGCCGCTTTTAAAGTTTCAAACGCTGAGCAAGCGGCAGGGGACCAGTTGTTTGGATCAGCACCCTTACGGGTTAGATCCGTGAGGGGTTTGGCGATCACAGAAAAGTTCTTTATAAAGTTCCGATAATAGTTAGCGAAACCTAAAAATCGTTGTAGGGCCTTAAGATTGGTAGGCCGAACCCAGTCCGTGAGCGCCTGAACCTTACTCGGATCCATCTGTACATCAGAGGGAGTCACAACATAACCTAAGAAGGAAACCTTCTGGACGCAAAAAACACACTTTTCCAGCTTAGCGAAGAGGTGGTTTTTGCGCAACCTGGTAAGTACTTGGCGGAGATGTTGCTGGTGAGAAACCATATCAGGAGAAAAAATCAAAATATCGTCTAGATACACCACCATAAACACACCGATGTAATCATGAAAGATGGAGTTCATAAAGCCTTGAAAAACCGCTGGGGCATTACTCAAACCAAAGGGCATAACCAGGTATTCAAAGTGCCCCAAAGGTGTATTAAATGCGGTTTTCCACTCATCCCCTTCTCGGACCCGAATCAGGTTATAAGCCCCTCTGAGATCTAATTTAGAGAAAACTTGGGCCCCAGAAACCTGATTTAAGAGATCCGGGATCAAGGGTAGGGGACCTGAGTTTTTTACCGTGATCTTATTTAATTCTCGATAGTCAATACACGGCCGTAAACCACCATCTTTTTTCTCAACAAAAAAGAACCCGGCCCCAGTGGGCGACTCAGAGGGACGAATATGTCCGATTGCCAAACTCTCATCAATATAACTCTTCAGTGCCTCCCGTTCTGGTACCGACAAGTTATATATACGACCCTTTGGCAATCTAGCATCAGGAAGAAGGTCAATTTTACAATCAAACTCCCTGTGAGGAGGAAGGACTTGGGACAAGGGTTTTGAAAACACATCTGAGTAGTCCGAGAGAAAACCTGGAAGACCCTGATCTTCCGTCACTACTGTACATAGTGAAACTCTGGTCAGGTGCTCCTTACAGAGAGGACCCCAATGAACCAGCTCCAGAGTTTCCCAATTAATTACCGGATTATGGATCCGGAGCCAGGGTAGACCAAGAATGACATTTTCAGACAGGTTTTCCATAACTAGAAAAGAACACCATTCTTCATGCATAGCTCCTACCATAAGCTTTATCTGCGGGGTTCGGAATTTGATCAACCCTGCCTGTAGAGGGGTCAAATCCGCACCCGACATCTGGATAGGAGTGGACAATGGAATCAATGACATGCAAAACTGAGAGACAAAATTATAATCGATTAAATTAGTTGCAGCACCTGAATCCAAAAAGGCGCGACCAGTGCAGGAAACAGACTGAAACTTAACCGTACAAGGTAAATACATTCTAGACACAATAGGGAGTACCTGAGCTCCTAAGCAGTCCCCCCGACTACTGCTTAGGAGCGGAAGTTTTCCTGCTGCTGCCTCTTGGAACAGGTGTTGATCTGATGATCAGGACTTCCACAGTAGAAACAAAGATGGCGTCTTATTCGATGTTGCTTCCGCTGTGCAGGAGAGATGCTATCCAGCTCCATGGATTCCAATTCTGGACTACCTGGAGACGGACTGGCCGCTGGCTGACAGTCCGAGGACACCCGAGGTGATCGCCTGGATCTTAGACGACGATCAACTCGGATGACCAGAGTCATAGCATCATCTAATGTCTGAGGCTCGGCATAAGCTAAGACTAAGTCCTGTACTCGGTCTGACAGTCCGGACATAAATTGGTCTTTTAGGGCGCAGTCATTCCATTGAGAGTCAGTCACATACTGTCTGAACTGGGCACAATAATCTTCTGCTGTCCGTTTTCCCTGACACAGAGATCTAAGGTGGGAAACTGCAAGTGCTCGGCGGTCAGGTTCGTCATAAATCTGGCCTAAAGCAGAAAAGAAAGCGTCAAGAGAAGAACGGGATGGAGAGTCAGGCGGGAGAGAAAAAGCCCAATTTTGCGGATCCCCACGCAACAGGGAAATTACCACGCCCACCCTTTGAATCTCTGTGCCCGATGAACGAGGGCGTAAAGAAAAGTAAAGTTTACAGCCCTCCCGAAATGAAAAAAATTTCTTACGGTCACCAAAAAACACGTCAGGGAGAGGAACCTTAGGTTCAGGCGTGGGTGGCAGTGGATCCTGCGGTGATGTCTGCCGTGGAACCTGCATTGATTCCTGAATTTGGAGACGGGAAGCTAGATCCTGAACAAGCTGAGTTAGGGTCTGGACCTGAGCGACCACAGCTGACAAAGGCTCCATGGAAGGAGAGAATGTAGCAGGTCGGATACAGGATGCAGACCTATGTGTGGCCAGTGTTTCTGTTAGGATTGGTTACACAAAAGACAGGGGATAGTGTGCCCTGAGCTTGCCCCAACCTCTGTCCCTTCCTATAGCCCCCCCACGCTAAACCGTGGGGCGACTACTTGAAGACTCGAAATATTCTGGGTAAGTGTGGGAAGGGGAACACAAACAGACTGACAAACATAAAACATAAAAGAATCGTAAGCAAGCCAGAGTCACAACTAGAGGGTACGTCAAAAGCAGAATCAGTAAGCAAAGAGTCAAAGTCCAAAACTAGCCGAGTTAGCAACAATATAGATACAGATACAGAGCAATACAAACTAGCAGCAACCAGGTGGAGAAAGGGATTTTCAAACACTGGCACTGGTGACTAGTGAAGCTGCAATTTATGCAGCCAGAACTCCACCTCCAGAATCTGATAGGAGCTGGACAGTTCCTGGGAATTAACCCCTCATGGTGCAGAACAACCAAGCACCAAGCAGAGGTTCAAAGTCCCAGCCCCTCCTAGACAGCGCGAGATCTTAGCAGCCGCTGCCCAGGACGAGAGGTGGAGTTTGCGCGGATACGCGCCGGGGTACGGAGAACGCTGCTGGTACCACCAGAAGAACCAGAAGTCCCAGCAATCTCTCTAGCGAACCTGACAGTCTAACTTTGTTAGGGGAGTGGAAAAGTCGCAAATTTAGGCGCAAATTTACAAATGTGCCAAAGTCACAAATATAAGTGAAAAAAGAGAAAATCCCAAGATAAAGATGAATGATCCCCATTGATTCTTTGTTGCGATCTGATTGTAATTAAACTTATTTGAACACTTATTGAACAACAGACCTGCAATCTTTACATGTACAAGTTGATGTATTCCTAGAAAACTATAAAAAGATATCTTATACACTATATGGGATCATGTACGACTATTGAAAATTATAATATGAGCATGGACTGAAGAATTTCATTATCACTTAAAAGAACAAATTTGCTGGTTGAGTTTCTTAGTTCTATATATTACATACCTGCTGCAGAACATCTTTTTAATCATTGGCCAGCATTTATTAATTGCCATTTACTTTTTTTTTTAAACATGGGTTCTTTAACATAATGAAACTAACTTATTTTATGCTATTCTTCCCAAACTCCATCTGGTTTTGTCTCTACCTGTTTCCATACTTTGTATGGAAACCTAATGTATCAAACATAGAGGAAATGTGTGGAGATGTCTGTTCAAGCACTCACCTAACCCAGTTATTGGCTGCACAAGTATCTCAGAGCTAATGCAGGTAATCTTTGTTAATGCTCCCATACGCATAGGCATAACTACCGGGGTAGCAGGTATAGCAGATGTCCGCATCAGCTCAGACACAGAGTAGGGAATAAAATAGCTCTGTAAACAATACACATTTTTACAGACACAACAAACAAAAGTATAATTTTCTTTAAAGGCTGTTACATTTTCTTACTGACAGAAACAAAGGGGTCTGTGATATATTGTGTGTGAATGAGGCCTTACCGTGATCACATTAGATAATTGATTCATATCACTAAAAGAAAACCACAGTTAAGACTAGATATGAGCAAGTATACTCGTCCGGGTATACTGCTCGGTTGAGTATTAGCATACTCGGACCGGCTCGTTACTCGGACGAGTATTTCCCCTGCTCGCGATCGAGCATTAAATTAAGTGAAGAACTGTGAAGAACAGTGTTTTTATTGCTTAATAAAATATTGCAGATGTTTCCTGATGTTTGGCTTGAAGAACACATTGAAAGAACACTATTCTTCACTTTCCAGGTGTGCACAGGTGTCTCCCGCTAAGTTCGGAGATGTTCGGAACATCTGGAATGTGAAGAATAGTGTTCTTTCAATGTGTTCTGCACTTAAATGGTCCTGTATTCACTGTTTTTAATGTTTTAATTCTATTCTTCACATTGCAGGTGTGCGCACGTGTCTTTTACTGTTAAGCACTGTTCTTTTACTGTTCTGTTTTAGCAAAAAAATGCTCGGGTCTCCCATTGATTTCAATGGGGCTCGTTATTCGAGATGAGCACTCGAGCATCTGGAAAAGTTCGTCTCGAATAACGAGCACCCGAGCATTTTAGTGCTCGCTCATCTCTAGTTAAGGCATTTCTCTGACATTCATCATATGAAACAATATGGCTTTTTGGTACATGTAACAAAATGCAAAAAATACTCCAAAATCTTCAAGGCAAGCCAAGTTCCTCACCCACAGTCATAGCTCACTTTTTAAGAAACAAAATTATATATTTTTAATTTAGATATATGACTCATCTAGTAAGATAAAGTAGCTATGATAACATCACAAGCATGTGTGTATTGTTGTGACTGCTCATTGAATCTCATACTTTCATTCTTATACTCCTGCCATTATTTTAGTAACATCCAGCAGTCATGATCTTATTGAAAATAGCAGAAAATAACCATGTAATGTTATAATTATTATGCAGCAGAAATAGCAGACAACCCTTACACAGACACATCTGTGAGCATCTCATGAGCTGTAACAAAGCCTTGAGTAAAAGAACACAAATTGAATAGATTAAAGTGGATATTTAAGACGGATATGTCTGGCTCTTGATTCCCAGACTCCCTTCCTCTGCTGTGGTTCTCTTTTCTTTCCGTCTCCTCTTCGTAAACGAAGATGCGATTCCCTGACGCCATTTGCCTGGAAGAGAAGGTGTCTGAGCTATGAAAATAGGATCACAGGGTTAGCTCTGTGCAGGTCCTGGTCATGCTGACGGCAAGGCTGATGGATCAATACTCTGTGTGACACTTTCTGGATTCATTGGAAATGATGCCCTTTTTGAATGACTCTTGCATTTTATCGAGGGCAAACACTGCAGAAAAGCACCAAGTGTGTTTTATAGATATGTTTGCCAGTTGTAAAGTTTACTGGGGAAGATCGCAGAGTTGGGCGATATTCCTCCTCTTTTGAACAGAAGAAGAAGTAAAGATTTAATCTTTAAACAGCTTTGCAGTTTGACATTTCAAGGCGATGCCTCTTTCTGTATAATAGAGCCAGTGGCTGCATGTAAATACACGGCTCCTGTTTATGAGAATGTGGGAAATGTTTTTTAACAATATTTTTTATAATGCAGTATATTTATGGGGAGTCTATAACTATTTAAATTGCCCATTAAAAACTATTTATGTAAGTCACTTCATAAGCTTTCCATACATGGATTTCTTGTTTCCCTCTTCATATGAGTGAAAATTTTATCTTTAAAAAATAAGCTTCTCAGCACTGCCCCTGTAAACAGTGATTGACATATCTTGCAGAAAGGAGAAAGATGCATAGAAGCAGCACTCCATTGAGGAGCTGAAATGTAACGTGGAAGTGCTGTGTCCATTTGTCTATCTGGATTAGAACAAGGCTTTGGAGTTCCACCCACCTTTGTGGACTGGATCTTCAATTTTCATTGTGCTGCTCCACCCTGCTCAGGTGTAGATAAAAGATATTAGGGCAGATTTACTTAGCTGGTCCTGTCGCGATCCAGCGGCGCATTCTCCGTCGAGGATCCAGGTCTTCCGGGGATTCACTAAGGTAGTCACCCGATGTCCACCAGGTGTCACTGCTGCGGTGAGGTCCGCCGGAGTTCACTATCCTATTCTGGGTGCAGATAAGCACGTGTCAAGCGACAATTTTTTTTTTTAATTCCACAGTTTTTCCGAATCCGTCGGGATTTCTGACAGCCGCGCCTCCCCATTTCTGTCACATGCATGCCGGCGCAATGCGCCATAGTCCGATCGTGTGCGCCAAAAACCCGGGGCAATTCAGGGAAAAACTGTGCAAATCATTAATATTTGGGAAACCCGATGAAAAATTTGGGCCCTTAGTAAATGACCCCCATTGTGAGAAAAAACAAAATGTATGTACCCGCTGCTTTGTAAAGCTCATTTGCATAAAAAAAATCTGCAAAATGGCAGAAAATGTGGAGGCAAGAGATCTGGAGGCTTACAACGTTACAGGTTGATTTCAGAGGTCCTGGAATCCCTTTCAATAACAGAACAATTTGAATATCCAAAGCTTAAAGCAGTTGTCTAGTTTGTCCAGCTGCAGTGGCGACCATTACTACTGGCTTCCACTGGCTGTCTGGCAAATATATGCTGCAGCAGCAGTTGCAGGCTGTAGTGGGCACATGCACTGTTGACTTGATGTCACCACCAGTCTCTGTATACAAGCAGGGACTCACAGTATCGACTGGTGCTGCAGCTTAATGGGAGCACTGGAGAGAATGAGTATATGCTGTTTATTATTTCCATACCACCTGGCACCACATGTATTAAATTGTCAAAATGCAGACAATTCTTTAACTAAATTGCAAGAATTAATTAATTATTAGCAGCATGAAATTGCATGAATTAATTAATTATTAGCAGCATCCAACTCCCCGACGTCCACCTCTTCCCAATACTTACACTGAAAACCAATAGATAATGTTTCAAATAACTTCACATTCTACAACCTGAATAGACTTATCTAACCCACAAACTGGAACCCTCTTGTGTTCTTCACCAGACCTGCGTTCAAACAGCCAGAAAAACTGCAAATACTTTTTCAAACATCAGTGTATAGAGCCATGTGAGGTGTCATTTCTGAGAGACATCCTTACATTCTCATTGCTTTCATTTTGGGGACCTTTTGACCTTTTGATCACTTTCCAACTAAACTTTTATGGCTGACAGAATGGCAAAAAAGTATTATTCAGATATTCTGATATTTTGTTACAAGATTTTTCACTGAGAATTTTATTGTTCTAATTTTTTGATTAATCGAGCATTTTGAGACACCAAGTTTGAGGGAAAGGCCGGTGATTTGAACTATAGGTTTTATTTTATCGTGAGCCATCTCGATGCATCCTTAAGGGCATTGTCATATGTCATTAAGAAGTCAATTGTGCTTTTATGTTTTCTCGATCAAACCTAGCCGCACACTTTTGAGTCATCTATACAAAATTTAGATTAAGGTATATGATGGGCTTGACATAGACGCACTCCATAGCTCATGGTAGTATAAATGATACAAAGTGATAAAAGAGATAACTGTTGTGTAAATATTGTCTCATTTACTCCCTTCTAAGACACTGATCTCATTTTCTTTTCTCCAACGGACAATTGTTCACGTGTAAAATCAGACTTGAGTTCCCATGACTCTCATGATCACCCTGTGTTATAAGTGACCGGGATATCACTTTCGTCAATCAGAAACATGCACTTATGGCCTCAGCATTACAATGATGGGGGAGTTTGTCAAAATAGGACTAGCATCAATTATTAAATGTACACATCAGCAATAACCACTTACAAAATTGGTAAGTAGTGGATGGGGGATTCATATTGCTGGAAATGCTTTTAGCATTTACAGTAACACGTATGGTTCTCTTAAAACCATGTTGTCATTATTTCCAAAACAAGTGAAAAGTGTAAAAATTTTTAAGGTAAAGTGGTTTCATTTCCACCTTTACATTGTTAATGACTTTGGTAAGAGCTTAGCTATAGAATAACGTGGCTGGAAAGGGAATACAATTCATGCTGCTTAAATTCATAAGCAGTTGTGGATTAATTGATGATTAATTTTTATTTGATTCTCTTACATAAAGTATATTTCCATTTTTTTCTGTAAACCTTTTTCCTTAACTACTACAGTATATTAATATTAAGGAATATATTGAAAACTGTGTTCATAAAGACACATTTTTCCGCAAGATAGATGATAAGAATCTGATTGTCGGAGGCTTGATCAATGAAACCCCCAATGATCACAATAATGGTCTCACATTTCTCCTTTTGACCAAACTGGAAGGTGAAGCATGTTCACTGCCTTTCCATTCAAAATCTATGGGTCTGCTTAAGATAGATGAAGTGCTTAGCACCTATAGAGTTTGAATAGTGTGCATGCTTGAATGGAACCTATCAGGAGGATTTAGGACCACAATCTGCCATCACCTGTTACTGTATGTAGAGCAGCGTCATAATGAAACAATCCTGCCCTTCTATATTCTTGGAGATGCAGTAGTAGGGCTCATGCAAATGAATGTGACATGTACTAGCCGGTTTCTCATAGTCAAGTAAACGTCTCCATTAGAGATGAGCGAGCACTAAAATGCTCGGGTGCTCGTTATTCGAGACGAACTTTTCCAGATGCTCGAGTGCTCGTCTCGAATAACGAGCCCCATTGAAGTCAATGGGAGACCCGAGCATTTTTCAAAGGGACCATGGTTCAGGAATAAAATGTGTTATTTAATTGAAAAAGAATGTCTTCTGATAAGTTAGCAGATGTATGCAAACATCTGCAATCTATTCTTCACTGTTCCGCGCGTATATTATCTCCCGACAAGTTAACAGATGTGAAGAACAGTGAAGAATAGAATAAAAACAGTGAACACAGGATCATTTAAGTGAAAAACGCAGTGAAAAACACAGTGAAGAATAGATTACAGATGTTCGGCACATCTGCTTACTTGTCGGGGTGATACGCTGTCCCGGGATCGCTCCTCTTCTTCCACTGAAGTCTCCCCGTGCTGCCCGATGTCTCCCCCGTGCTGCCCGATGTCTCCCCGCTGCCCGATGTCTCCCCGTGCTGCTTGATGTCTCCCTGCTGCTTGATGTCTCCCTGCTGCCGTTCCGCGCGTATCTTCCGACAAGTAAGCAGATGTGCCGAACAACTGTAATCTATTCTTCACTGTGTTCTTCACTGTCTTTTTCACTTAAATGATCCTGTGTTTACTGTTTTTATTCTATTCTTCATTGTTCTTCACTGTGTTTTTTTAATTAAATGCTCGATCTCGAGCAGGGGAAATAATCGTCCGAGCAACGAGCCGTTTCGAGTACCTTAATACTCGAACGAGCATCAAGCTCGGACGAGTATACTCGCTCATCTCTAGTCTCCATTTACTTCTATGGGGTCATTCACTCAGTTGTGGATTTCTTATGCAAATTGCTTGAGCTGCGGAAGATACAGTAGGCCTATTCCTTAACACCAACAGTATTGTCATTGGCACTTGACAAGCTAATGAAATGTCGGGCTGCCAAATAAAAAGTCCGGAATCCATGTATGTGGCATGGGAACTGCGCATGTATTATGTAAGTAGCTTTACCCAGAAAAGAACTTAGAAAGTCGCATACAAAAGGCCTAAGGAGTTATTGGGGCTGTTTAAAAAAAATTGCTAAGCATGCCATGACTAAGCGGAGTTGTTTTAAAGAGTGTTGGGATTCCAGATTTTTCTGCAATTGGATACCCCTGGAGGTACAACACCTTTGGGACTCCTCTCACAGGACCGTTGAATCTATACTCCCAAACCTTAGAATATAGCCGTGGTGAACTCTTTTCTTTGTTGTCCCTCCTTTGCACTAAGGGGATAAAGAACCCACTGAACCCACTGATGGTCTTTTTTCAACCGTATAAACTATGAAATCATGATTGGTGAGGGTTTAGAAGTTGGAACCCTACTAATAAAACACCAGTTATCTGTACTATTTAGTTGATAGTTGAAAAATTCTGATTATGGGAAATCTTCTTAATCTTCTAATTTCTGTGATTTCTTTCACAGACAGATGAACAAGTGTGGGTCAGCAACAGATATACTTCAACTAATGATCCAATTGTCAAAACATTGCACCTTATTGGTGAATAAAGGAAGTCTCTGATTCACTGAAAACCTGAGGAGTGCTGCTATTTTTTCTTCTTCCTACAAGGTATGTTCTAGTGAAAGGGTATTACGTAAAGGGTTTAAACTATACATTAGTACAGAGAGATGCCAACTATAGCTCAGCTCTCATACGCCTCTGTTTGTACCTCACAACTGTAACCCATTTGTTTGGAACATGTTACACTTTGAAGTTTGTATTGTGTGTAGTATTTTGCGCCTTTTCTATTATACTATGCCACTATGAAAATTGTTTTCCTTTATGTTACTGTTCCAGGCTTCCACTCTTTCTATGAGTCATCCTCAGCATATTATTTAGCTGGAATGTTATCCACTGTTATTTCAGTGTGAACTTCTCTAAGACCCCTATTGTGCACTCAGGTGATATCCCCACATTGTTTCCTTATTTCTTCCAGTCTTGTGTTGTTAGTTTTTCAATCAGTATGTGAGAAGACAATGTAATATTTTTTTAAGGAATGCTAAATAAATGTTTTTTTTTTATCCTGCTTGAGTAAAGGTGAATAGTGTATAGCCATGACCCAGATTCTTAGCCATTCAGACAACAATAAAGGTTATGAATAGTAGAACTGCTAGAGTCTTCCATGTAATATATTTAATTTTTTTTTTAGTTTTTCTGTTTATTTATCTGTTCATGTTACATAGACTTGTTGGAGATACAAGTTCATACTTGTCGCACCTGTGGAATGACCTGATGGTACCCCACCAGAGCAAGACCGTGCTGCTTTGCGGCGGGCTCTGGTGAAGACCAGGTGCCACTTAGATTCCAGTCCCAGTTGTCAGCTAGTATCACCTCCCATGGTGGTCCAGAGGATCCACTCATCCCAAATCCTGACATTGAGTTTTGTTATATTAATTTATTTCTAGCATTATGGGGTTTTGTATCAGATGTTCATATTCCCAGAATATCCCTTTAAAATTTTCATTACATATTATTGTAAACAAATTAGATTTTATACATTTTCAGAAATTAAGAAGCAAACATCACATCTGAAAGCTAAAACTATGTTTATTTGGGTCTTGATGTCAGAGTGTATGCGTACTCTATTATGGAAATAGGTAAAAAATCTTTTTTTTGCAAAGAGGAAGTATATATAGGAACATAATCATTAGCACTATATCATCTGTCACCTATGGGTGATAATTAGAAAAGCTGGTCAATACACGGAGTACATAACAAGACTTTACAAAGGCTTTAATGCGTTACAATGTTGTTGTAGATCTATTGATGAGTTTGAAGGTGCCACAAGCTAATGAGAACAATCTGCAGCACCGATGTGATGGTTTGCTAATGCTATTATTCATATGAAATGTTTCATTTGGGGAAAGTGAAGAATCTTCTTTTTTATAAATAAACTGCACATATCCTGACAACACATATTTGATAGGGTATTCACGGAACTACAAGTTGTAAAGTAGGGTTCTGACCACTCAAAACCCCCAAACTCCTATGCCTATTCCTTTAGTTCTTATTTGAAGACCTTACTCCAGCCCCCATTCCTCCCCACATACCATAAATCTTCCTGTTCCATATCTACACTGTCTTGCTCTGTATAAGTATAGTTGCCCTCCACCAAGATCTGTAGTTTAAATGCTCCTACATTCTTCTAGCCACTGTAGCACACAGCAAAGTCAGTCCAGTTCTGCATGAACCCAAACCCTTTCATTCCTAAACCCACATTTGAGCGACATATTTACTCCTGCTGCCTTTCTGGTGTGGCACGTGGTACAGATAGAATTTCACAGAAAATTACATTTGAGGCTCTTGCCCTGAGCTTATGGCCTAAGTACCTGAAATAATATTTGAGGATCTTCCACCTACCTGTAACTTTGTCATTAGTGCCAATGTGGACCATGACCGCTGGTTCCTCACCAGCCCCTCCCAGTAATCGGTCAACCCAATCCGCAACATGCCAAATCCAAGCACCCAGCAGAAAAACTCTAATCGGTATGCATGGTCTTTGTGAAAGATCATCCTATCTGTTCCCCTAATAATCAAATCTCCCACTACCAGCACCTGTCTGACTTTTCCTGTTCTCCCATTTTTTGATAATAATGGGGATACATGATCCCCATGGATTCAATGTTCAGTAAGTGTTCTAAGCTTAAAACCACTTTTTAAAGTGGTTGATTTCCTTCATTGTAACCCTCCATGCTGTAGATTCACAGGCTGTTGCACTGTGTAGGAGCATGTCTCCTCTGCACTTCCCCCTCCTTCTGCCTGCAGTAATCTCACACAGTGGGAGGGTGGAAGTGCTGATCCACAGTTATGGTGCCTGGATCTATAAATAAGTGCCTATGGTTTATCATGATTGATTTTGATAATAGATTCCTTTACTACTACAGGCGGTCCCCTACTTAAGGACACCCGACTTACAGACAACCCACAGTTACAGACAGACCCCTCTGACCTCTGGTGAAGCTTTCTGAATGCTTTACTATAGTCCCAGATTGCAATGATCAGCTGTAAGGCGTCTGTAATGAAGCTTTATTGCTAATCCTTGGTCCTATTACAGCAAAAAATGTTTAAACTCCAATTGTCACTGGGGCCAAAAAATTTTTTGTCTGGATCTACAATTATAAAATATACAGTTTCAACTTACATACAAATTCAACTTAAGAACAAACCTCCAGACCCTATGTTGTACGTAACCCGGGGACTGCCTGTATAGGTATATTGAGTGTAGGTGGTGCATGTTCAATATCCCAACGTTACTCCATTAATTGTATACAGTGAAAGTTTGCATTTATACTGTGGCATAGGCACACTATCTATCTCTCTTTCTATAAAACCTCATTTGCTTTAACATCTGCTAATTGACACTGAGTATTCCTGAAGAACTTGTTTACATCTAGAAAACCCTGGCTCTTCTCTTAATCTGTTATCCCTATATTGTATTTAATACATTCCACTTTATTTCTTTTTATTATTAGGCCTCTTTCACACAAATAAATATATATACTTGTACCATACTGTTATCATACAGGTAGCATACGACCACATTCATATCAGTGGGCAATACTGCCATCCATTTAAATGGTCTTATTGTTTACTGTACTATACCATGAGCGAGACCTATATAAATACAGAGTTTGTCCTATCTTCTCCAGTATTTTTGTTCAGTACACCTCATAGAAGTCTATGGAAATGTTTAAAATATGTGTTACATAAGTGCTGCACTCAGTTGTGCATTGTATACTGCCATTTATATAGGGGTTCCATGGAGACCAGAACCAGTGGGAGGCGCATTCTGTCAGCCAGCCAAAAGTCAGCCAGACATCAGCCAACCATAATTTGGCAGCCCACCATATTTTATATGGTACGGATACAGTGATGTACATGCACATACGGATGAAAACCGTCAGATATATATGGATCCATACAGCACAGAAATGCAGGACTGGAGAAATCATATGTTCATGTGAAAGGGGCCTTTAAGGAAACCTACCATCAGGAATCTACCTATTAAGATACATCCGTTGGCAGGTTTCTTTTTCTGTCCTCAGCCTGAAAGTGTCCTTCTTTAATCCATTGAAATAAAGTTTATCTTTGATATATGCATTTTATCCTCAGAGGTTATTGGGGTGTGTGGAGTAGCCTGTCCAGGTTGTGGGAGGAAATGCTACTCCAACCCCCAGTAACTCCTGCTGTCCAAACTCCCTGCGCATCCCTATTTGTTTTCTTCTTTTATCTTCTCCTTGTTCTGTTCTTGCCTATGTCCCCAGCTTATCACTGTATTTCTGTAATATATTTCCAAATGATTGGTTGATCTAGCTGACATGCTATGCTCAAAGGAACAAACACAACAACTTAACAAAACAAGTCTATTGAGACCTGCAAAACATCATGAAGAGAAACATGCCAAAAAAAAACTTGGAAAAGTATCACTGTTTACTATGTGGACTTTGTGCAACATCAAAAGAGCTCATATGGCCTAAGGTGGAAAATTCATCACATTCCCCTGAAATATGAATTAAAGAGTTTGCTTGTTTCAGCATCGAGATGGATATTTTTGACATGCCTGGAAACCTGGCAAATATTGAGTGTTTTAGGAATCTATGATAGAACTGGTGCTTCCACATGCCTCACAGGTAAAGACAGTGTGAATTAAAGGTTCTAGAAGATTACGTTAATCCTTGTACATTTGAAGGCTCGACTTGCCATCAAAAGATACTCTTGAGTTGAAGAGATGAAAATAATCTTAGCGCCTGAGCTGTTAAGAGGCCCTTAATAAAATGCTGGAGAGCAAGCTTGAAGAAAATGGATCCAGAATCCTTTCATCTACTGTATTTAGATTTTCTTTTAATCAATCACCCAAGTCCCACAAAGGCGACCAACAAAAGAGAAAAGATTCAGCAATACGAAAGCCTGCAAACTTTTAATGCAAAACACTTAGTTCTAACATCAAACTATCACTTGTGATTTATGTCAATGCATTAGGTGTGAAAGGACGTATGAAAGCCTGAATGCACTGGTGTAAATAGTTTACTACAGCGTTTATGGCATCTCTAGTGTCAATGGTTTGTGGTTGCAAAACAATGACAGAAGCCTACAACATAATCTTACATTTTACTTTATAAATGTTTTGCATAAGCCTATTAGAATTATTTAGCATCTTATTTCTTTTACAGCTGATCCAAAGCCTGTAATCAGTAATGCAGATAAATATGTGATGTATATATCTTTTTATGGACTTCAAGACTCCACATTTTACTGTAAGATCATGTGAATTATAGGCTGTATACTGACGTTTTTCATCAGCAAATGTAGCAAGGACATAGACTGTTAGCAGATAGGATGAACCATGCATATAAAGTTGTGTTCCTCAGCTTTTAAGTTCAAGTATTATCATAAAGCACTCATCTTTATATTCATAGCCAGTGCACTCTATGATGATAGTCCAATTTAAATAAACACTTGCCATGGATGTATATTATATAAAATGTCACAGTTACCCAATGGTAAAGAGATATGCTTCAAAGATCACTATAGATGGTGCAAATTGTATAATAAACTTTTGATACTTTATTGGTTTTGTAGGAAACAATTAACACAATTGGAAAGATGAACTTAGCTGACTGTTTTGCCCCCTCAGCTGTGGTCCAACCAAAGCTTCTGAAAAACATCTTAGTGAAATCATCCATGGAAAGTCTTTGAAACTGTGCAATTACTGTGTATTGTGTACTTTGCAATTATCTGTCTGAATATTAGCTGAGGGGAACGTGTCTTTCTTTAATTGTGGTGAATGGTACCAGTCTTATTCGGACCCCCACAGATGAAAATCTATCCCACATCCTTATGACACGTGAAAATCACAAGGTTGCCGAGCCAGTAGAATCCCTACACACAAGAACTGTCCAAGGTGCTGATATGTAATTCTCTAATTTCCTAAAAAATGGAATATACGTATAAGGGCAATAACACACCGTCATGGTTGGTCTGTGAATCACTGACCACAGTGAAGAGGACAAGACTCCAAGTATCATAGTGATAGATAATGCAAGAAGTCACATGAAGACAGTAGTGCCAATACTTTTATCATGAGTATACCATATATTACTTACATGTTCTTTCTGATCTAACAGACAGGGCTGAACAAGAAAGTATATGGACTGTTTTTGGAAATAAAAGCTTACAGTTTTAGATGTAAAGAATCTGTAGGTGTTTTCAAACCTTGAATTCCCAATACAACATGCTGAGAGTTATAGCTTCAAGACAGCTATAGGTGTGGAGTGACTACTAATGTAATATTCTGCATTCTTCAAAAAATTTGTGTTTGAGTTGAGTTTTGACACTTTTCTGTACTGATAATATGATCTCTTACTATGCAAATCATTGCGGTCTCTAATTTCGCTGCCTTGTTTATGGTGTGATTGTAGCTGACTTTTTTCTCCATATATTCACATATACTAAACTAGTTACAATGTTACGTACAATATAGGTTCTGCAGGTTTGTTCTTAAGTCAAATTTGTATGTTAGTTGGGACTGTATATTTTATAATTCTAACTCCAGCCAAAACTGTTTTGGCCTCTGTGACAATTGGATTTTAAAACTTTTGGATTATCATAAGAACTAGTATTAGCAAAAAATCACAGACACCTTTGATAACTCTTGCAGCTGATCACTGGTAGCCTTGGACTATACATACAGTAAATTACCAACACATATTCAACTCTCAAATTGTGTTGCACGCCATATGTTAAAGGTGCACTGTGGGGAAGTGACACATTCATGATTTCTGGCGCATGATCTTAGTGAATCGCCGCATGCAGCATTATAGATGGACAATGCACTTTTAGTGAACTCTAGTGACTTTGTAAGTAAATTTGCCCCAATATATCACAATATAAGAAGTTGTATAATTACAATATGCATTTTTTATCTTTTTAGATAACTTCAATCCAAATTGTCATGTGCCTGCTGTAGTCATTCTGTTAAACAGGGATATTTTCATCTTCTAAATATATGGCATATACATTTGCTGCTCTTACCTCTTAGATCTTAGATCTTTGGAATCAGTAAGATATGCTGTGGTCATATTGTGACTATTTTTCAGCTGCTGTGTTAAAGAGGTGGCCACAATGAAAGTTTACTGTAAACTGTTTTCGGCATTTCTATTTATCACTAGATAAGAACAGTGTGATTATACTAAAACCTAAAAATCTGTAAGTAAAATACATAATATTTAAGCAATTTAGCGAGTCATACCATATCATGAAGTTATAATAATAATGAAATAAAGCGCCCAAGCTTCTATGACTTTGATTTGCAACATATCCTGTTTTTCTTTATGTAATTTTCATACATAGTACATAGTCTGCCAACTTAGTGTGAAAGAAGTTCAGCCAGAACAAGGGTCGTGAACATCCCTATTTCTAATAGATAAGGGCTACTACACCCAAAGGCCTTTCTTATTATGTTTAATTTTCCGATTCATAATTCCAAGTCCAGTAATCCAGAGGTGCCTATTTAACCATGTCCTCAGGTCCTGGAGGGAGAGGGTACAGCTGGACTAGAAGCGCTTTGTAGCTCAGGCTGATTATGTGACCTGTCCGCAAAAGACTCATGGGACATCGGCTGTTCTGCAAATTAGAGTGCTCCTGGTCTGAAGGTCAATAGCCATTCTTCAGTAATCACCTCAAGCATCCAAGCCCATAGCCCTGGAGATATCACTTAATAAGAGAAATATTTTTTTTATAAAATATAATGGACAAATGTAACAAAACCAAGTCAAAAGAAAATATGTCGTTTGTCTAGTCTGAAGAAATTTTTCTAAGGAAATACAAACATCTGAAATCAACGTGAGGAATGGAAAACTGCAATATATTGTATATTGTTTTAACCCTTTAACAACTTCGTCCTTTTTTGTTTTTCTGTTTCCATTTTTCACTCCTTTCAAAAATCTATAACTTTTTTATTTTATCGTGTACAGAGCGGGCTTGTTTTCTGTGTAACACATTGTACTTCCCAGTGACTGTATTTAATATTCCATTCCACTTACTCAGGGGCAGATTATAACTGCCATGGACCCTGGACTATATGACTATTATAGCCCATATAAGTCCAGAATTCACTTCCTACATCTGGTGCTAGATCCAGGCTTCTTGTGGAATGGAGGGTGCACCCTTTCTGTCTGCTTTCAATATGCTGTTCCAGGAACTCTGAATGACTTTAAAAGGTCCTGAAATTTCTCTTGTGTACATTTGTTTTGAGAACAGAAACAGATGTACGAGGTTTTTTATGGGTGAAGCTCCATCTCAGTTTAAAATTTGATGGGTGGTTCAGGTGGCCATGGCCCCCTCGAAGGCTATCACCCAAACCGCCTGTATTATAATGCAATACTGCATGTACTGTGAAATAGAAACAAGTTCCCAATTTGGTGAAGTTAATTTAAAAAAAGCTTTTGCACCATTTTCTTCTGGCTTGATTTTTACAGCTTTCACTTCAAATGACATGTCTCCTTTATCCTTTGGGTCAGTGCAATCACGAGATGCCAAATCATCTGACACTAATAACTTTTTATACTTTGGTGTACACAGATTTGTGAGGAGTTTTTCATTGCTATCATTTTGGGTACAGTAAAACCTTTTGATCACTTATAGTAACATTTTTAAATATTGCAAAATGGTGAAAAGTAGTGTATGAGTATATAACTCATAGCCTCTCTTAGTTATGCCTAGTACCAAATATATGCTATAGACAGGTGAGGTGCCTTTTTATGGTCTACAGTTAACATTAGCAGACAGTAAAGGAAGGGCAGTGCATAAAAAGTGATGGATTTAATATGTGAGTAATTATTCTCTAGTTAATTTATGTCATTATCACCAACTCTGAATCTCATCACTCATTGTTTTCATATGTCTGCACACAGGTAATTTTGATTCTTTGCTTTGAAAGAAAAGTTTTATTTATAAAGAAGGCAAAGTTGTCTGACATCAGACAGTTACTCAGGTCAAACTAGGGGGCTCATAAGAGAATTCTTGTCTGTACAAAAAAAATTTCTGACTGTTTGCAGGTGGCCGACAAGCAGTGGCGTATCGATCAAGCCTGTGAGAGGGAGTAGCCTGCATGGCTCACCGCCGTGCGGACAGTGGACACAGCGCTAAGGCATTGAGGATCCGGTCCCTAGCACTGAAGACTTCCCCCTGCTGCACTGCTGTTCTCCGATGCAAGTCACATGATGGTGTCATCACATCATCCATCTAGGGGTTTGGGTCATAGGTAATGAAAAACATCCAATGTATGCTATGACATAATACCGAAAAGAGGATGTCCAAAATGTGGTAAATTTAGTATATTCACTTTATTAATTAATCATCATGAAAAAATGTATATAAAAACATTTAAAAAGCACACTAAGGTGCTGTACACAAACTTATGTCCCCAGTGGACCAAGATATACAAATAAGTAATAGTAAACAAGCTATACTTCACATAGATAAAACAGTGTTAGCTGAGTATATGTTCTTTAACCCCTTCCCACCGCAGCCCTTTTTCGTTTCTGCGTTTTCATTTTTCACTTCATTCAAAAATCTGTAACTTTTTTATAGTTTTCCATGTACAGAGCTGTGTGATGGCTTATTTTCTGCATAACAAATTACACTTCAAAATGGTGGTATTTAATATTCCATGCCATTTACTGGGAAGCGGGAAAAAAATTGAATGCAGTAAAAAAACGCATTTGTGCCATATTCTTGTGGGCTTGGATTTTACAGATTTCACTGAATGACATGTCTACTTTATTCTTTGGGTCGGTATGATTACGAGGATAACACATTTATATAGGTTTTATAATGTTTTCATACATTTAAAAAAATTAAATCCTGTACAAAAATTTTGGGGGGGGGGAATTTTGCCATCTTCTGGTGCTAATAACTTTTTCATACTTTGGTTTATGGAGCTGTGGGTGGTGCAGTTTTTTGTGGATTTTGATGACATTTACAATGTCATCATTTTTAGGACTGTGCAACCTTTTGATCACTTTTTATAGAATTTTAAATTTTTTTTAAAATGGCAAAAAAGTTCCATTTTTGACTTTGGGCGCGATTTTCTGTTACGGGGTTAAACACAGTGAAAAACCATTATCATATTTTGATAGATCGGGCATTTTTGGACGCGGGGATTCCTAATATGTTTATCATTTTTACTGTTTATTTATATTTATATCAGTTCTAGGGAAAGGGGGATGATTAGAATTTTTAGGTTTTTTTATTATAATTTTTTTTTTTTTTTTTTTACTATTTTTCAGACTCCCTAGGGTACATTAACCCTAGGGTGTCTGTAAGATCCTATCATCCTATCATATCCTATCTAGAGATGAGCGAACATGCTCGTCCGAGCTTGATGCTCGGTCGAGCATTAGCGTACTCGAAACTGCTCGTTGCTCGGACGAATACTTCGCCCGCTCGAGAAAATGGCAGCTCCCGCCGTTTTGCTTTTTGGCGGCCAGAAACAGAGCCAATCACAAGCCAGGAGACTCTGCACTCCACCCAGCATGACGTGGTACCCTTACAAGTCGATAGCAGTGGTTGGCTGGCCAGATCAGGTGACCCTGGGATAGACTAGCCGCTGCCCGCGCTGCTCGGATCATTCTGTGTCTGGATGCCGCTAGGGAGAGAGCTGCTGCTGGTCAGGGAAAGCGTTAGGGTGTTCTATTAGCTTACTGTTAGGCAGGAGTGATTCTCCAAGAACCCAACAGCCCTTTTTAGGGCTACAATAACGTTATACTTTTTTTTTTTTATTTGCAGCTAGTACCATATTGTGAGGAATTTGCAGGGGGACTTGCTACCGTTGTGTTTAGCTCTTAGTGACACACATATCCACCTCAAACACCAAAGTGGGAAAATTTATTAGGGGTTTGATTTCAATTAGGCACAGTCTGCCATTTACTTTTTATTTTACGTTTATTTTTTTAATAACTCAGTGTCATCTCATCTTGCATAGTAGTGTGCTTTCATACTTGGCTAGAAAATAGCCATAGGAGAATCCAAACGGCTTACTTACGCCTACAGTAGCGTTATATATATTTGATTTCTGGTTGATCTGCTGGTGGCTGTACTTGCTGCAGTGCATCTACTAGCAAATTGTGAGCAATTTGTAGTGAGACTTGCGACCGCTGTGTTTTGCGCTTAGTGACGCACATATCCATTGCAAAGACCGAAGTGGGAAAATTTATTAGGGGTTGGATTTCAATTAGGCACAGTCTGCCATTTCCTTATTTATTTTACGTTTATTTTGTTTAATAACTCAGCGTCATCTCATCTGGCATAGTAGTGTGCTTTCATACTTGGCTAGAAAATAGCCATAGGAGAATCCAAACGGCTTACTTACGCCTACAGTAGCGTTATATATATTTGATTTCTGGTTGATCTGCTGGTGGCTGTACTTGCTGCAGTGCATCTACTAGCAAATTGTGAGTAATTTGTAGTGAGACTTGCGACCGCTGTGTTTTGTGCTTAGTGACGCACATATCCATTGCAAAGACCGAAGTGGGAAAATTTATTAGGGGTTGGATTTCAATTAGGCACAGTCTGCCATTTCCTTTTTTATTTTACGTTTATTTTTTTAATAACTCAGTGTCATCTCATCTTGCATAGTAGTGTGCTTTCATACTTGGCTAGAAAATAGCCATAGGAGAATCCAAACGGCTTACTTACGCCTACAGTAGCGTTATATATATTTGATTTCTGGTTGATCTGCTGGTGGCTGTACTTGCTGCAGTGCATCTACTAGCAAATTGTGAGCAATTTGTAGTGAGACTTGCGACCGCTGTGTTTTGCGCTTAGTGACGCACATATCCATTGCAAAGACCGAAGTGGGAAAATTTAGTAGGGGTTGGATTTCAATTAGGCACAGTCTGCCATTTCCTTTTTTATTTTACGTTTATTTTGTTTAATAACTCAGCGTCATCTCATCTGGCATAGTAGTGTGCTTTCATACTTGGCTAGAAAATAGCCATAGGAGAATCCAAACGGCTTACTTACGCCTACAGTAGCGTTATATATATTTGATTTCTGGTTGATCTGCTGGTGGCTGTACTTGCTGCAGTGCATCTACTAGCAAATTGTGAGCAATTTGTAGTGAGACTTGCGACCGCTGTGTTTTGCGCTTAGTGACGCACATATCCATTGCAAAGACCGAAGTGGGAAAATTTATTAGGGGTTGGATTTCAATTAGGCACAGTCTGCCATTTCCTTTTTTATTTTACGTTTATTTTTTTAATAACTCAGCGTCATCTCATCTGGCATAGTAGTGTGCTTTCATACTTGGCTAGAAAATAGCCATAGCAATAGGATAGCATCGTTTGGTTTTAAAAACTGAAAAACACAAAAAAAACAAAAAAACACAAAAAAAAGTTAAAAAAAAATTAAAGTTATAACTCTCATTTTAAAAATGTTTAACCCGAGGGCTAGGGGTAGAGGACGAGGGCGGGGACGTGGGCGTCCAACTACTGCAGGGGTCAGAGGCCGTGGTCCTGGGCGGGGTGAGACACCACCTGCTTATGAGGGAGCAGGGGAACGCCGCAGAGCTACACTCCCTAGGTTCATGTCTGAAGTTACTGGGACTCGTGGTAGAGCACTGTTGAGGCCAGAACAGTGCGAACAGGTGATGTCGTGGATTGCCGACAATGCTTCGAGCAATTTGTCCACCAGTCAGTCTTCCACGCAGTCCACCCATGTCACCGAAATCGGCACTCCTCCAGCTCCTGCACCTCAGCCTCCTCCCCCCCAGTCTGCCCCCTCCAAGGAAAATTTGGCATTTGAACCGGCATACTCTGAGGAACTGTTTTCTGGACCCTTCCCACAGTCACAAACCACTTGTCCGGTTGCTGCTGAGCAATTTTCCGATGCCCAGGTTTTCCACCAGTCGCAGTCTGTGGGTGATGATGACCTTCTTGACGTAGTGGAAGAAGTGTCTAAAGAGGTGTCCGACGATGAGGAGACACGGTTGTCAGACAGTGGGGAAGTTGTTGTCAGGGCAGGAAGTCCGAGGGGGGAGCAGACTGAGGGATCGGAGGATGATTAGGTGACAGACCCAAGCTGGGTTGATAGGCCGGGTGAACACAGTGCTTCTGAGACAGAGGAGAGTCCTCGACCAGAACAGGTTGGAAGAGGCAGTGGTGGGGCCAGACGGAGAGGCAGGGCCAGAGCTGGTGCATCAGCGCCAAATGTGTCAACTAGTGAAGCTCCCGTGGCGAGGGCTCCTGCGGCGAGGGCTAGATTTTCAGAAGTCTGGAGGTTCTTTAAGGAAACACCGGATGACCGACGGACTGTGGTGTGCAACATTTGCCAAACCAGGATCAGCAGGGGTTCCACCACTACTAGCTTAACTACCACCAGTATGCGCAGGCATATGAATGCTAAACACCCCACTCAGTGGCAACAAGCCCATTCACCTCCGGCCGTGCACACCACTGCTCCTTCCCCTGTGTCAGCTGATAGTCAGCCCCCTGCCCAGGACCCTGCCACAAAAACCCCATCGTCGCCTCCACGATCCTCCACAGCATCCACCAGCGTTCAGCTCTCCATACCCCAGACGCTGGAGCGGAAACGCAAATATAGTGCAACCCACCCGCACGCCCAAGCCCTTAATGTCCACATCTCCAGATTGCTTAGCCTGGAGATGCTGCCCTATAGGCTAGTAGAGACCAAGGCCTTTCGCAACCTCATGGCAGCGGCCGCCCCTTGGTATTCGGTCCCCAGCCGCCACTACTTTTCCCGATGTGCCGTCCCAGCCCTGCACCAGCACGTGTCAGACAACATCATCCGTGCCCTGACCAACGCCGTTTCTGACAAGGTCCACCTGACCACGGACACGTGGACGAGTGCTGCCGGGCAGGGCCACTATATATCGCTGACGGCACATTGGGTTAACTTGGTGGAGGCTGGGACCGAGTCTGACCCTGCGGCTGGTCATATACTGCCGACGCCGAGGATTGCGGGGCCTACCTCGGTCCAGGTGTTTCAGGCCTACTATGCCTCCTCCTCCTCACACCCCTCCTCCACCTCCTCCTCCTCCGAATTACCATCCGTGGGCATGGCGCCATCAGTCGGTAGCTCTAGGCACAGCAGCAGTGCCGTCGCTAAGCGACAGCAGGCGGTGCTCAAACTGCTGAGCCTAGGCGATAAAAGGCACACCGCCCAAGAGCTATTACAGGGCATCACGGCGCAGACTGATCTGTGGCTGGCACCGCTGAACCTGAAGCCAGGCATGGTTGTGTGTGACAACGGCCGTAACCTGGTGGCGGCTCTGCAACTCGGCAGACTGACACATGTGCCATGCCTGGCCCATGTGTTAAATCTGATAGTTCAGCGTTTCCTCAAGACATACCCCAATCTGTCTGATTTGCTCACGAAGGTGCGCCGCATCTGTGCGCATTTCAGGAAGTCCAGCACAGATGCTGCCACTCTCAGGGCAGCGCAGCGCCGCCTCCAACTGCCCGCTCACCGACTGTTGTGCGACGTGCCCACGAGGTGGAATTCAACACTGACCATGTTATCCAGAGTTTACCAGCAGCGCCGAGCGATTGTAGACTGCCAGATGTCAACTTCCACCAGAACTGGTAGTCAGGTCAGTCAGCTTCCTCAAGTCTACAATGAGGAGTGGACGTGGATGTCTGATATCTGTCAGGTGCTGAGTAACTTTGAGGAGTCAACACAGATGGTCAGTGGCGATGCCGCCATCATCAGCCTCACCATCCCGCTGCTTGGCCTGTTGAAAAACTCTCTGATCAGCATGAAGTCGGAAGCTTTGCGCTCGTCACAAGAGACGGGGGAAGAAGATTCCCTTGTTGATAGCCAAAGCACCCTTAGGTCTGTTTCTCAGCGCATATCGGAGGAGGTGGAGGTGGAGGAGGATGAGGAGGAAGAGGAGGAGAATGTTGGCGAGACACAAGAGGGGACCATTGTTGAGTCCTTCACTGTTCAGCGTGTATGGGCAGAAGAAGAGGAGTTGGAGGAGTTGGAGGAGGAGGAAATGGACAGTCAGGCCAGTGAGGGGAGTGAATTCTTACGCGTTGGTACTCTGGCGCATATGGCAGATTTCATGCTAGGCTGCCTATCCCGTGACCCTCGCGTTCAAAGAATTTATTCCAGCACCGATTACTGGGTGTTCACTCTCCTGGACCCACGGTACAAGCAAAATCTTTCCACTCTCATCCCTGGAGAGGAAAGGAGTGTGAGAATGCATGAATATCAGCAGGCCCTGGTTCACAAGCTGAAACAGTATTTCCCTTCTGACAGCGCTAGCGGCAGAGTGCGTAGTTCTGCGGGACAAGTAGCGAGGGAGAGTAGGCGAGCAGGCAGCTTGTCCAGCACTGGCAAGGGTACGCTTTACAAGGCTTTTGCCAGCTTTATGTCACCCCAGCAAGACACTGTCACCTGTCCCCAGTCTCGGCAGAGTAGGGCTGATCTTTACAGAAAGATGGTGAGGGAGTACGTAGCTGACCATACCATCGTCCTAAATGATCACACAGCTCCCTACAACTACTGGGTTTCAAAGCTGGACATGTGGCACGAACTGGCGCTGTACGCCTTGGAGGTTCTTGCCTGCCCTGCCGCTAGCGTCTTGTCCGAGCGGGTTTTCAGTGCAGCTGGTGGCATCATCACCGATAAGCGTACACGCCTGTCGACTGACAGCGCTGACAGGCTGACGCTTATTAAGATGAATAAAGCCTGGATTTCTCATAATTTCCAATCTCCACCAGGTGAAGGAAGCTCAACCTGAATAATTGATCCACTCCTCCTCCTCCTCATTTTCCTCCTTCTCCTCCTCTTTGTACAGTAAAGCAGAGGAAACTGGCTATTTTTTGACAGGGCCCACTGGCTCTAGCTATAGTACTTTATGCATTTAATTTTTCTGGAGGGCCACCTACCCGGTCCTCTGTTTTAAACAATTTTTGGGAGTGCCACATACAGGCACTCAATCTATTCAATTTTTCTGGAGGGCCACCTACCCGGTCCTCTGTTTTAAACAATTTTTGGGAGTGCCACATACAGGCACTCAATCTATTCAATTTTTCTGGAGGGCCACCTACCTGCTCCTCTGGTTTGAAAACTTTTTTGGACTGCCACATACAGGCACTCAATCTATTCCATTTTACTGGAGGGCCACCTACCTGCTCCTCTGGTTTGAAAAGTTTTTTGGACTGCCACATACAGGCACTCAATCTATTCAATTTTTCTGGAGGGCCACCTACCCGCTCCTCTGGTTTGAAAACTTTTTTGGACTGCCACATACAGGCACTCAATCTATTTCATTTTTCTGGAGGGCCACCTACCCACTCCTCTGGTTTGAAAACTTTTTTGGACTGCCACATACAGGCACTCAATCTATTTCATTTTTCTGGAGGGCCACCTACCTGCTCCTCTGGTTTGAAAACTTTTTTGGACTGCCACATACAGGCACTCAATCTATTCCATTTTACTGGAGGGCCACCTACCTGCTCCTCTGGTTTGAAAAGTTTTTTGGACTGCCACATACAGGCACTCAATCTATTCAATTTTTCTGGAGGGCCACCTACCCGCTCCTCTGGTTTGAAAACTTTTTTGGACTGCCACATACAGGCACTCAATCTATTTCATTTTTCTGGAGGGCCACCTACCCACTCCTCTGGTTTGAAAACTTTTTTGGACTGCCACATACAGGCACTATCCAAATTAAATTGTCTCCATAGCAGCCTCCACACGTTGTCTCCATTGCTACCTCCAAAAGTCGTCCATATAGCTGCCTCCATACATCGTCCCCTTATCAAACGAGGTGTGTCAGGCAGAAATTTGGGTTGTTTTCATGGATTCCACATCAAAGTTGTTAACTTTGTCGGCACCCTGCTGTGTTATCCACAAAATATACTGGCAAACTTTTATCATTTACCAATATTATTTCAGCGCTTCTTGCGCATCTGTTTACATTCCCCTCACTCGGCATATCCTAAACTTATAAGAACGCTACTACACTTGATCTTATACAAAAGGTTCTTAGAAGTGCTGTTTGGGGAGTAGCCTAGAGACAGGGGCTTGGATTGGCGAAAGCTCGCCTGGCAGCGGAGCGCCAGCTCCATGCGCATCATGCGCTTCTTGCGCATCTGTTTACATTCCCCTCACCCGCCATATCCCAAACTTATAAGAACGCTACTACACTTAACTTGGTGCAGGCTGGGACCGAGTCTGACCCTGGGGCTGGTCATATACTGCCGACGCAGAGAATTGCGGGGCCTACCTCGGTCCAGGTCTCAAAGGTCTAGTATACCTCCTCCTCCTCCCACCCCTCCTCCACCTCCTCCTCCTCCGAATTACCATCCGTGGCCATGGCGCCATCAGTCGGTAGCTCTAGGCACAGCAGCAGTGCCGTCGCTAAGCGACAGCAGGCGGTGCTCAAACTGCTGAGCCTAGGCGATAAAAGGCACACCGCCCAAGAGCTATTACAGGGCATTCCACATCAAACTTGTTAACTTTGTCGCCACCCTGCTGTGTAATCCACAAAATATACTTGCAAACTTTTATCATTTACCGATATTATTTCAGCGCTTCTTGCGCATCTGTTTACATTCCCCTCACCCGCCATATCCTAAACTTATAAGAACGCTACTACACTTGATCTTATACAAAAGGTTCTTAGAAGTGCTGTTTGGGGAGTAGCCTAGAGACAGGGGCTTGGATTGGCGAAAGCTCACCTGGCAGCGGAGCGCCAGCTCCATGCGCATCATGCGCTTCTTGCGCATCTGTTTACATTCCCCTCACCCGCCATATCCCAAACTTATAAGAACGCTACTACACTTGATCTTATACAAAAGGTTCTTAGAAGTGCTGTTTGGGGAGTAGCCTAGAGACAGGGGCTTGGATTGGCGAAAGCTCGCCTGGCAGCGGAGCGCCAGCTCCATGCCAAGATCCAACTAACATAGTTTTAACTGCAGCACCTTTAATCTACTACTAGTTCACTGCCTCCATACATGGTCCCCTTATCAAACGAGCTGTGTCAGGCAGAATTTTGGGTTGTTTTCATGGCTTCCATGTTAACTTTGTCGCCACCCTGCTGTGTAATCCACAAAATATACTGGCAAACTTTTATCATGTACCGATATTATTTGAGCGCTTCTTGCTCTGCTCCTTTGGTTCCTCTCTGCCACCCATTGGTTTGAAGCCTGAGTCCATTTAGAGTATGTCGCCATGCCACTCTCTAGCCTGCCGCTGCTGCCGCTGCCTCTGCATGCCGTCCCCTATAGTGTCAGGGTCAATTATTGGATGTTTTACATGCTATCTAGCTTCATTCTGTCACTCTGTCATGGCCATGCTGTTGCCCATAGTTTTGGCATAATGGTGCGATTAAGCAGCCTCAGAGGCATCCATGCATGCTGCCCCTGCTGTTTCCTGTCCATTTCCGTGGTGTTTCCATCCTTTTCTTAGGTTCCCAGGTGTTTGGCCAAGCTTCCCTGTGCAGAGCCTTGGTCCCCTTGAAAAATGCTCGAGTCTCCCATTGACTTCAATGGGGCTCGTTATTCGAGACGAGCACTCGAGCATCGGGAAAAGTTTGTCTCGAATAACGAGTACCCGAGCATTTTAGTGCTCGCTCATCTCTAATCCTATCATATACTGCCATACTACAGCATGGCAGTATATGTGTATTTTACTACTCATACATTACAATGTGCTGAAAGTATGTATGTCTGTCAGTCTCTCTATCTCAGTCTCACACCCACAGATAACTACTATTAGCCATTGCAGCAACATAGTACTCACTCCTGCAACCCAGTACCACAGGTATTTTCTTTACATTCCTGCACCATTCCAGTCTGTGAATGCCGCACCTGTAACATTCCTGCACCTGTAACATTTCTGCACCTGTAACATTCCTGCACCTGTAACATTCCTGCACCTGTAACATGCCAGTCTGTGAATGCTGCACATGTAACATTCCTGCACCTGTAACATGCCAGTCTGTGAATTCTCGACCTGTAACATTCCTGCATCTGTAACATGCCAGTCAGTGAATGCCGCACCTGTAACATTCATGCACCTGTAACATAATAGTCTGTGAATGCTGCACCTGTAACATGCCAGACTGAGAATGCTGCACCTGTGACATGCCAGTTTGTGAAAGCTGCACCTGTAACATGCCAGTCAGTGAATTCTGCACCTGTAACATGCCAGTCTGTGAATGCTGCACCTGTAACATTCCTGCACCAATAACATGCCAGTCTGTGAATTCTGCACCTGTAACATGCCAGTCAGTAAATGCTGCAGCTGAAACATGCCAGTCTGTGAATGCTGCACCTGTGACATGCCGGTCTGTGAATGCTGCACCTGTAACATGCCAGTCAGTGAATTCTGCACCTGTAACATGCCAGTCTGTGAACGCTGCACATGTAACATTCCTGCACCTGTAACATGCCAGTCTGTGAATGCTGCAGCTGTTACATACCAGTCGGTGAATATTGCACCTGTAACATGCCTGTCCGTGAATGCTGCACCTGTAACATGCCAGTCAGTGAATGCTGCACCTGTAACATGCCAGTCGGTGAATGCAGCTCCTGTAACATGCCAGTCTGTGAATGCTACACCTGTAACATGTCCGTCCATGAATGCAGCTCCTGTAACATGCCAGTCAGTAATTGCTGCACCTGTAACATGCCAGTCTGTGAATGTTGCACCTGTAACATGCCAATCGGTGAATGCTGCACCTGTAACATGCAAGTTTGTGAATGATGCACCTGTAACATGCCAGTCAGCAAATGCTGCACCTGTAACATGCCAGTCGGTGAATGCAGCTCCTGTAACATGCCAGTCGGTGAATGCTGCACCTGTAGCATGCCAGTCGGTGAATGCTGCACCTGTAACATGCCAGTCGGTGAATGCTGCACCTGTAACATGCGAGTTGGTGAATGTTGCACCTGTAACATGCCAGTTGGTGAATGCTGCACCTGTAAAATGCCAGTCTGTGAATGCTGCATCTGTAACATGCCAGTCTGTGAATGCTGCACCTGTAACATGCCAGTCAGTGAATTCTGCACCTGTAACATGCTAGTCTGTGAATGCTGCACCTGTAACATGCCAGTCAGGGAATTCTGCACCTGTAGCATGCCAGTCAGTGAATGCTGCACCTGTAACATTCCTGCACCAATAACATGCCATTCTGTGAATTCTGCACCTGTAACATGCCAGTCAGTGAATGCTGCACCTGTAACTTGCCAGTCGGTGAATGCAGCTCCTGTAACATGCCAGTCGGTGAATGCTGCACCTGTAACATGCCAGTTGATGAATGCTGCACCAGTAACATGCTAGTTGGTGAATGCTTCACCTGTAAAATGCCAGTCTGTGAATGCTGCACCTGTAACATGCCAGTCAGTGAATTCTGCACCTGTAACATGCCAGTCTGTGAATGCTGCACCTGTAACATTCCTGCACCTGTAACATGCCAGTCGGTGAATGCAGCTCCTGTAACATGCCAGTCCGTGAATGCTGCACCTGTGACATGCCAGTCAGTGAATGCTGCACCTGAAACATGCCAGTCAGTGAATGCTGCACCTGAAACATGCCAGTCAGTGAATGCTGCACCTGTAACATGCCAGTCTGTGAATGCTTCACCTGTAACATGGCAGTCAGTGAATTCTGCACCTGTAACATGCCAGTCTGTGAATGCTGCACCTGTAACATTCCTGCACCTGTAACATGCCAGTCTGTGAATTCTGCACCTGTAACATGCCAGTCAGTGAATGCTGCACCTGTAACATGCCAGTCGGTGAATATTGCACCTGTAACATGCCAGTCCGTGAATGCTGCGCCTGTAACATGTCAGTCTGTGAATGCTGCACCTGTAGCATGCCAGTCAGTGAATGCTGCCCCTGTAACATGCCAGTTGGTGAATGCAGCTTCTGTAACATGCCAGTCTGTGAATGCAGCACCTGTAACATGCCAGTCCATGAATGCAGCTCCTGTAACATGCCAGTCAGTGAATGCTGCACCTGTAACATGCCAGTCGGTGAATATTGCACCTGTAACATGCCAGTCCGTGAATGCTGCGCCTGTAACATGTCAGTCTGTGAACGCTGCACCTGTAGCATGCCAGTCAGTGAATGCTGCCCCTGTAACATGCCAGTTGGTGAATGCAGCTCCTGTAACATGCCAGTCAGTGAATGCTGCACCTGTAACATGCCAGTCGGTGAATATTGCACCTGTAACATGCCAGTCCGTGAATGCTGCGCCTGTAACATGTCAGTCTGTGAATGCTGCACCTGTAGCATGCCAGTCAGTGAATGCTGCTCCTGTAACATGCCAGTTGGTGAATGCTGCACCTGTAACATGCCAGTCTGTGAATGCTGCACCTGTAACATGCCAGTCTGTGAACGCTGCACCTGCAGGGGCGGACTGGGAATTTAGAATGGCCCTGGAAAAAAATATAAAAGTGGCCCCATTTTATGGGCGGAGTCAAAACAAGTGGGTGTGGTCAGATAATGTGGGTGGAGTTATAACAGACAAATTGTTGGTAGATGGCCTTAATGCAAAACAAGAACATCTTTTGGTAGTAAGTGAATCTAATGTGCAAAGAATGTGACCTGTCGATCATTAAATGATGCAAACACACGACCCAGTAAGCCTTAATTACCTTTTCCATGTGCTATACATGTACAATTCAGAGAAAGAATATATTGATACTGCCTCCTATGTACAGGAATAATGCTACAATAACACATTTAGAATAACACATTCAATCCTGCCTTCTATATACAAAATAAAACTACTTCAATACCTTCTCCCATATACAAGCCAACTACTGTAATATTGCCCCTATGTATAGGAATATAACTGCTATAATACTGCCCCTATGTACAAGGATATAACTACTATAATACTGCCCCTATGTACAGGAATATAACTACTATAATACTGCCCCCTGTGTACAAGAATATAACTACTATAATACTGCCCCTATGTACAGGAATATAACTACTATAATACTGCCCCCTATGAACAGGAATATAACTACTATAATACTGCCCCTATGTACAGGAATATAACTACTATAATACTGCCCCCTGTGTACAAGAATATAACTACTATAATACTGCCCCCTATGTACAGGAATATAACTACTATAATACTGCCCCCTATGAACAGGAATATAACTACTATAATACTGCCCCCTATGTACAAGAATATAACTACTATAATGCTGCTCCCTATGTACAAGAATATAACTACTATAATACTGCCCCCTGTGTACAAGAATAGAACTACTATAATACTGCCCCCTATGTACAAGAATATGACTACTATAATACTGCCCCCTATGTACAGGTATATAACTACTATAATACTGCCCCCCATGTACAAGAATATAACTACTATAATACTACTCCCTATGTACAAGAATATAACTACTATAATACTGCCCCCTGTGTACAAGAATAGAACTACTATAATACTGCCCCCTATGTACAAGAATATAACTACTATAATACTGCCCCCTGTGTACAAGAATATAACTACTATAATACTGCCCCTATGTACAAGAATATGACTACTATAATACTGCCCCCTATGTACAGGAATATAACTAATATAATACTGCCCCCTATGTACAGGAATATAACTACTATAATACTCTATATACATATATACACAGAAGTGAACATGAAAAAAATCAGTATTTACCATAAACAGCTATAGAAAACACATGAGATCCTCACCTATTACATCCAGAGACATCAGGTGATGTCTCCTCGGATTGTACTCGTTCCTCATCTTCTCCATTAGTTCCACCATCACCTTGTCTCTTCCTCCAGGTACACAGCATTCCTGCAGAGTTTACCACACAGACGTCTTATGTTCTGCACTTTCCCATTGTCCCTTAACTGCCCCTTCTTCTGCTACCACCAATACTGTGCCCCAAATACTGTAATAGAGCCCCCTGAAATATTAGCACCACACAAATAGTGCCCCATAATGTAACATATTGTAATGGTAAGGATAATTTATTTCTTCTTTCTCTCCATTAACCCCCTTAACTGCATCCCCCACCCCCACCCCAGTATAGATAGAACTCCTACTATGACCCAGGCATAAAAATAATGGCCCCAGCCAACCCCAGACATATAATAATTGCCCCTTGCATGCCAGTCAGTGAATGCTGCACCTGTAACATGCCAGTCGGTGAATATTGCACCTGTAACATGCCAGTCCGTGAATGCTGCGCCTGTAACATGTCAGTCTGTGAATGCTGCACCTGTAGCATGCCAGTCAGTGAATGCTGCCCCTGTAACATGCCAGTTGGTGAATGCAGCTCCTGTAACATGCCAGTCTGTGAATGCAGCACCTGTAACATGCCAGTCCAAGAATGCAGCTCCTGTAACATGCCAGTCGGTGAATGCTGCACCTGTGACATGCCAGTCAGTGAATGCTACACCTGTAACATGCCAGTCAGTGAATGCTGCACCTGTAACATGCCAGTCTGTGAATGCTGCTCCTGTAACATGCCAGTTGGTGAATGCTGCACCTGTAACATGCCAGTCTGTGAATGCTGCACCTGTAACATGCCAGTCTGTGAATGCTGCACCTGTAACATGCCAGTCTGTGAACGCTGCACCTGCAGGGGCGGACTGGGAATTTAGAATGGCCCTGGAAAAAAATATAAAAGTGGCCCCATTTTATGGGCGGAGTCAAAACAAGTGGGTGTGGTCAGATAATGTGGGTGGAGTTATAACAGACAAATTGTTGGTAGATGGCCTTAATGCAAAACAAGAACATCTTTTGGTAGTAAGTGAATCTAATGTGCAAAGAATGTGACCTGTCGATCATTAAATGATGCAAACACACGACCCAGTAAGCCTTAATTACCTTTTCCATGTGCTACACATGTACAATTCAGAGAAAGAATATATTGATACTGCCTCCTATGTACAGGAATAATGCTACATTAACACATTTAGAATAACACATTCAATCCTGCCTTCTATATACAAAATAAAACTACTTCAATACCTTCTCCCATATACAAGCCAACTACTGTAATATTGCCCCTATGTATAGGAATATAACTGCTATAATACTGCCCCTATGTACAAGGATATAACTACTATAATACTGCCCCTATGTACAGGAATATAACTACTATAATACTGCCCCCCATGTACAAGAATATAACTACTATAATACTGCCCCCTATGTACAAGAATATAACTACTATAATACTGCCCCCTATGTACAAGAATATGACTACTATAATACTGCCCCCTATGTACAGGAATATAACTAATATAATACTGCCCCCTATGTACAGGAATATAACTACTATAATACTCTATATACATATATACACAGAAGTGAACATGAAAAAAATCTGTATTTACCATATACAGCTATAGAAAACACATGAGATCCTCACCTATTACATCCAGAGACATCAGGTGATGTCTCCTCGGATTGTACTCGTTCCTCATCTTCTCCATTAGTTCCACCATCACCTTGTCTCTTCCTCCAGGTACACAGCATTCCTGCAGAGTTTACCACACAGACGTCTTATGTTCTGCACTTTCCCATTGTCCCTTAACTGCCCCTTCTTCTGCTACCACCAATACTGTGCCCCAAATACTGTAATAGAGCCCCCTGAAATATTAGCACCACACAAATAGTGCCCCATAATGTAACATATTGTAATGGTAAGGATAATTTATTTCTTCTTTCTCTCCATTAACCCCCTTAACTGCATCCCCCACCCCCACCCCAGTATAGATAGAACTCCTACTATGACCCAGGCATAAAAATAATGGCCCCAGCCAACCCCAGACATATAATAATTGCCCCTTGCATGCCAGTCAGTGAATGCTGCACCTGTAACATGCCAGTCGGTGAATATTGCACCTGTAACATGCCAGTCCGTGAATGCTGCACCTGTAACATGTCAGTCTGTGAATGCTGCACCTGTAGCATGCCAGTCAGTGAATGCTGCCCCTGTAACATGCCAGTTGGTGAATGCAGCTCCTGTAACATGCCAGTCTGTGAATGCAGCACCTGTAACATGCCAGTCCAAGAATGCAGCTCCTGTAACATGCCAGTCGGTGAATGCTGCACCTGTGACATGCCAGTCAGTGAATGCTACACCTGTAACATGCCAGTCAGTGAATGCTGCACCTGTAACATGCCAGTCTGTGAATGCTGCTCCTGTAACATGCCAGTTGGTGAATGCTGCACCTGTAACATGCCAGTCTGTGAATGCTGCACCTGTAACATGCCAGTCTGTGAATGCTGCACCTGTAACATGCCAGTCTGTGAACGCTGCACCTGCAGGGGCGGACTGGGAATTTAGAATGGCCCTGGAAAAAAATATAAAAGTGGCCCCATTTTATGGGCGGAGTCAAAACAAGTGGGTGTGGTCAGATAATGTGGGTGGAGTTATAACAGACAAATTGTTGGTAGATGGCCTTAATGCAAAACAAGAACATCTTTTGGTAGTAAGTGAATCTAATGTGCAAAGAATGTGACCTGTCGATCATTAAATGATGCAAACACACGACCCAGTAAGCCTTAATTACCTTTTCCATGTGCTACACATGTACAATTCAGAGAAAGAATATATTGATACTGCCTCCTATGTACAGGAATAATGCTACATTAACACATTTAGAATAACACATTCAATCCTGCCTTCTATATACAAAATAAAACTACTTCAATACCTTCTCCCATATACAAGCCAACTACTGTAATATTGCCCCTATGTATAGGAATATAACTGCTATAATACTGCCCCTATGTACAAGGATATAACTACTATAATACTGCCCCTATGTACAGGAATATAACTACTATAATACTGCCCCCTGTGTACAAGAATATAACTACTATAATACTGCCCCTATGTACAGGAATATAACTACTATAATACTGCCCCCTATGAACAGGAATATAACTACTATAATACTGCCCCTATGTACAAGAATATAACTACTATAATACTGCTCCCTATGTACAAGAATATAACTACTATAATACTGCCCCCTGTGTACAAGAATAGAACTACTATAATACTGCCCCCTATGTACAAGAATATAACTACTATAATACTGCCCCCTGTGTACAAGAATATAACTACTATAATACTGCCCCTATGTACAGGTATATAACTACTATAATACTGCCCCCCATGTACAAGAATATAACTACTATAATACTGCCCCCTATGTACAAGAATATAACTACTATAATACTGCCCCCTGTGTACAAGAATATAACTACTATAATACTGCCCCTATGTACAGGAATATAACTACTATAATACTGCCCCCCATGTACAAGAATATAACTACTATAATACTGCCCCCTATGTACAAGAATATAACTACTATAATACTGCCCCCTATGTACAAGAATATGACTACTATAATACTGCCCCCTATGTACAGGAATATAACTAATATAATACTGCCCCCTATGTACAGGAATATAACTACTATAATACTCTATATACATATATACACAGAAGTGAACATGAAAAAAATCTGTATTTACCATATACAGCTATAGAAAACACATGAGATCCTCACCTATTACATCCAGAGACATCAGGTGATGTCTCCTCGGATTGTACTCGTTCCTCATCTTCTCCATTAGTTCCACCATCACCTTGTCTCTTCCTCCAGGTACACAGCATTCCTGCAGAGTTTACCACACAGACGTCTTATGTTCTGCACTTTCCCATTGTCCCTTAACTGCCCCTTCTTCTGCTACCACCAATACTGTGCCCCAAATACTGTAATAGAGCCCCCTGAAATATTAGCACCACACAAATAGTGCCCCATAATGTAACATATTGTAATGGTAAGGATAATTTATTTCTTCTTTCTCTCCATTAACCCCCTTAACTGCATCCCCCACCCCCACCCCAGTATAGATAGAACTCCTACTATGACCCAGGCATAAAAATAATGGCCCCAGCCAACCCCAGACATATAATAATTGCCCCTTGCATGCCAGTCAGTGAATGCTGCAACTGTAACATGCCAGTCGGTGAATGCTGCTCCTGTAACATGCCAGTCAGTGAATGCTGCACCTGTAACATGCCAGTCAGTGAATGCTGCTCCTGTAACATGCAAGTCAGTGAATGCTGCACCTGTAACATGCCAGTCAGTGAATGCTGCACCTGTAACATGCCAGTCAGTGAATGCTGCACCTGTAACATGCCAGTCTGTGAATGCTGCTCCTGTAACATGCCAGTCAGTGAATGCTGCACCTGTAACATGCCAGTCTGTAAATGCTGCACCTGTAACATGCCCGACGGTGAATGTTTTCCCAGAGTGAGGGCTGCCGGAGTTACACATTTTGCTCCATACCACAAATCCTAATAAAGTTTTATCCTCGATTTTTTGCAATCTTTTCACCCACAATCTTTTCAAGTATCATGAAAACATTAGGTATTGTTATAGTATAAATGTTATGAGTAAACAGAAAACTACAGACTTGGCATTAAAGGAGCTTCTATGAAGCAGGAGTTAAAATCTATACTAAATTCTGGTCGTCTTATAGTTACATAAAATGCAGACTTTTTTCATGCATTAGTACCTGAAGTTAAAGTTTTGTTATACATTGAAGCCTATTAGTACCTTTGACAATATTGAATATACAGCATGTTGTGGCATCTGAGGATATTTTATTTATTGGGCTTTCAATTCCGAGACTCAGATATATGAGGGAGGTTCAAAGGGAAGGCATTATGTCTGAAATGATTATGTTAGTTTTTGGATAACATCTTTCATTCTTGAGAGCAAATTTATCATTTTTGTCAAAACAGCCTCAATACACAAATCCATTTTGTGATCTTTTTTGCCTAGGGCCTAAAGTTAGGTGGGCAAGGATTTATCAGTGTTACTGCACATGTTACTGCGCCTATATATTAAACAAAGGCAAAGTAGTATAGCAAAGTGATGCAGTAATGAAAGTAGCATTGAACATAACGGAATGGATAAAACAATGTAGCTGAGATATGATCTTCAGCTTTTATTGAATGTCTATATTTTTTGTTACAATTATATATTTCTCTTAAGAAAGCCTCCACTTTTATCCCTGCCTACATATTCTACACTTAATTCCACATTATGATGATATTTTCTAATATGATGATATTTTGTAATCATTTTTCTTTGAGTTACTAAATCACAGCTGAATTAGAACATGGTCTTTAATCTTTAAACAGTTTAAATATGCATTAATATGTGGTCAATTAATCTTGATGCTTATGAGGAGTATCATAACACAATTGATAAGACTATGGACCACATTTATCAAAAACTTTGCAAACAGTACTATGTGTAGTTTGCAGGGTGCACGTTCTTCATTAATCCGGCGCCCCCTGCACTGCTGGTGCACTATGTTCTTGCTGCATAACTGTGGTGCAGACAGAATTGTGGCGCACAGTCCATCTAAGCAGTAACACATCCCTTTTGGTACACATTTTTCTTGTCTTGTTGGACACAGCTCAGTTAAGACACAAAATTGGCGCAGACACTTTATAAATACATGTGCAAGCAGTTTGCATGTTCTTTCTAGTGCAAAGTCAGACAGAAAACTGGCGCAAACACTTTAATAAATGTGGACCTGTATTTAAAAAAAAAAAAAAAAAGTAAAAGTAAAATGAATTTAATGAATGTAATTAATGAATTTTAATATAATGTGCCCAATGAAGTATATTATACACTGTTCCCCCATAATGAAAATAACATATATTGTACCATAATAAATAATATATATTTAAGCAAATATATTCCGTATATTGCCCCATAATAAAATAATAATATATACTGTATTGTACCCATAATGATGAAAAAAACAATTAATCTGATATATCACCCTCATAATAAGTTCAGAGCCCCCATAATAAAGTATAGTGTCCCCTATAAATTACAACACCCCTCCCATACTAGGCAGCTAGTGAAAAAAATTGTAATTCTTAAAGAAATGATATGCTTCATGAAATAATGAAATAGAGTCAATATGCAGCATATAGTGGCCAAGATATAATATCTTTCGGGAACCTGTCATCAGGAAGATGTTGTACATTTGAATAATTCCACTGTTTTTAATATTTTTTTTAACGTTACCTGGCTCTCTGCCAGCAGTGATGATCTGCTTCTCCCCATCCCCAGGACCACATGGCACTGTTGCAGGTAGGAAGCCAGGTAATGTCAAAGAATAAATTAAAAATTGCTGGAATTATACAGATGTATGACAAAAGCATTTTATACATCAATATACCAGAGGCTATTGGAACCTGTCATCATGTAAAAAATACCTTCCTGATGACAGGTTCCCTAACCCCTTAAGACCCAGCTCCATTTTTCCTAATCTGCCATGTGTCCCCATATGCAATTATAACTTTAGAACACTTTAACTTATTAAGGTGATTTTCAGATTGTTTATTATTATTTGGTGCACTTTACTTGAGTGGTATATTTTGATTGAAATGTTTTGCATTTATTTATAAAAAAAATTAAAAAATTGGAAAAATTTACAATGTTATAATTTCTAAACATAATAATCATCATACAGTTAGTCTTACCTACCAAATAGGTTACTAACTAACATTGACTATATTTCTGCTCTCTGTTGATATAATATTTTCTGATGTTTTTATTATAGGTTAGGAGGCTTACAAACCAAACAGCAGATTCCAGATTTTCAAGAAAATATTTAATTATTTTAGAAGCCTATTCATATTTATAGGTGTTTTAAAAATTGTATTTATTAGAAACTCCCCACAAAGCACCACATTTTCATGTTGCACCTCTCAAACTATTCAAAACAGCCCATGTTAAGCTTATTAACCCTTTAAGAACTGAACATGAAATAAACATAAGTTAAGTCAGGATTAAATTATTTTGCACTGATGGCAGTTCTTAGCTCCAAGCAGCTCCTGAAAGAGGAGAATCCCTTCTTTCAAAGCAATCTTGAATTTTCTTTCTAGGTGCTATGCATCCAAAGATATTCAGGTTTAAAGTGAGGATATCAGGTGCCATTTTTATATAGAAAAATCACTCCCGATGGCAGTTTAACTGTTAATAGCTCCGTTGTCCTGACATTTAGAAACACAAATTTAGATTCATATAAAAGAGGAGTCTCTCTTCTTTTAAAGAAAAAAAGAAGTGAGGTTCTATGAGTCACAGAGATACCCCCCTGAAGTGTCCCCCCTCCAGATTCTTAGCCATCAGGCTGCAGGGAGAATTTGCTGCACACAGGAGCTGCTGCACCTCACAGATAATGGAAATATTCACTTTATATGTTACTACCTTTTGAGAAGGAATAATATCAACTAATGTTCATGTTTTTAACCCTTCTCTATGCAGAACTATCCAATAACACACTTTCTCTTTTATTGCCTTTTATTTTGTTTTGTTTTTTTGCGAAAATTGACTGATACGATGAACATACAATCCTCTTTGCCTAATGTCGCTACATATAAACACTGCAACCCAGAACATGTCCATAAAGCTAAAACACAGACATGTGAAATTTTTATTGCACACCATCCTCCATTATTCACACCTATGTTATGACGTTCTCACTCAGATTCTTATGAAGCGCGGAGGGTTCTGTTATTGTATTGCTAATACAATGGCGACATCTAAAAGTGACTTTTGTTATCTCATTAGCTTGGTTTATGGATATATAGTTATTTATTTGGGTCACCATTGTGTAAGTAAGCATACAATGATAGATCTGTGCAATATTCTGCAAAAATTGTTTGGTGTCCCCTGTGGATTTAAAGTTCCCTTTGCTGCATATTTTGGTGAAAATACACATGGGGGGTCTGTATCATCTCCTCACATCTTACTGTTTTAGGAAAGTATATTTTCTTTATATAAGTATCTGGATTTGTACATATTTTAGAGGAAATTTTGAATGTTAATTGCCAAATGCAT